>NC_083352.1:82158550-83358550 GCF_030254825.1 Meriones unguiculatus | reverse complement strand
CCAGAGGACAGCATGTGGAAGTCAGTTCTCTCCTTTCACCATATGGACTCCAGGGCAGAACAGGTTGGCAGCAGGTGCCTTTAATGGAACTGCCTAGCAGGCCATTTTGACTTTGAGACAGGTTGCCTAAGTCCGTCTTGAACTCGATAGCCTGGGGAAGGTCTTGAACTTACCGTCTCCCCTGCCTCAGGCTTCTGGGCCTAGCTAACAGTAAATATTCTTATGAGCTTACCAAGAAATTCTTGTTAGTGCAGAACCAGAACCAAAGCTAGTTTTCAAAACGATGGTATAATTACATAAAAATATAGAATTCTGTAACTCCCCCGCCCCCCCCCACCCAAAAAAATTAAATTAAAAACACAAACCTTTTCTAAAAGAAAACTAAGGAGATGGAAGCTGTGGCTTCATGTCTGGGGCTGGCAAGTCAACAGGAGTTTAGCTTTTACTCATTCCTCAAGGAGCCTGTGTCATTTCCCAAATACAGCAGCACCCCGCCGATTGCAGCCAGCGGACACAGGGATCTGTTCATATGTAGAGAGATAGGCATCCCGTCTCACTCTGGCAGGGACCTGAGTCACCCATCATGCAGAGGTGTTGGTAAGTGTCTGTCGCTATATCCTCACAGGAACCACTGGATGTATGTGGGCAGGCTGGTTACATCACTGAGGAGTTGGTAATGGTGAAGGCTTGGAATAGAAAATGCCATGTGGTCAGAAAGGCAATCCATGGCATTGGCACTGTCTGGGTAAACGGGCCACACCGCATTGCAGAGCAGGCCTGGCCCAGCTGGGACAGACCAGTGTGGGCCCTGCTTGCTTACGTGTGTGTATTGTCCTTCTGATCCACACCCCTGCCCTGTCAGTAGTTAAACATTCTGAAAATCACCTCTGCTGTTCTGGGAGCAAATCGAGTTACACAGGACAGGGTGTGGCTTAACGTCTGTGTTTTTGTAAAATGTGTCCATACCTGGGAATGAGAATATTTTACAAAACTCATCCATAGCTACTGGATGGTTTCTCAGTTTCAAGTTTTGACAATAAATGTGTGTTGTGAAGAAAGAGGGTAAAAAGGGGAGATTGGTGGATAAATGATAGATGGATGATATAAGACATATATAGATAATAAATAGATCTCAGACATAGAGACAATAGATGATATACGTGATAGAAGATAGGTGATGGGTGGGTAAGTTACCACTTAAATAGATGCATAGAGATTGGTAGATAGATAGATGGTTGATAGGTAATTGATAGATGATAGATTACTGATGACTGATAGATGAGAGAGGATAATGTTTGAATAGATAATTAAGTTGGTCAATAGGTTGATTGATAGACAACAGATAGATGATAGATAGGTTGTAGATGATTCTTGGGTAGACAGATGGATAGATGATTGATAGATGGATAAGTGATTGATTGATTGATTGATTGGACACTGCATATAACACCTACTTCACTTTCTGCCAATCCAGTGCCCGCTGAGGCTAAGAAGACAGACAGCGATGCCTGGCTGAGCGCAAGGGGCAGTAGGTCAGGAGACCCACTAGCCTCACAGCGTAGGTTCCTCATGGCCTCATTGTTCAGTTGCTCCCATTACTGATAGGGGTTCCCAGTGCTGACAGACATCCCGACTCTTGAAGAGGAACTCTAATACTGCTGCTGTTTGCTGAAGTCATGTAAATGGTAACTGTGATTAGGACTTTACTTAGCATGTGTACTCTGTGTCTCCTCTCCTGGCCTGCCACCACCATGCCTCAGAGCTGCGGCTTCTGTTACCATGCACGGGGCTTCAGAGCTTCCTGTGGGTGCCTGGGCTAGGAGTCCCACCCAGCTCTCACACTCCATCTCCCTCTCCCACAGGCACTCTAGCCCCGCTGCCCCTGGCATCTTGTCCTCAGAGATTGATTCCTCTTGCCCAGGTACAAGCACACAGCTGGCCTTGAACTTTTACTGAGTAACTTTAGTGTCCTCCTGTCGGCTCCCGGATCTTCCTGTTTGGTCCTGCTTTGCTTGCTTTTTCTCTTTTACCCTAGTTTTCTTCACATATGTGAGTAGCAGGTCTCAGTGTGGCATTTTCAGACCTATGTGCCATCATACTTTGTTCTTATTCAGTCCTGCACTGCTTGCTCTTGCTCACCCCTCTTTGGTCCCCTCCCTTCCCTGGGAAGTTCCTCCTTCTGCTTTCATGCCATATGTCTCCCATTACCTTTTCTGTCCCCTCCCCCTCACTCAGACCTCTCTTCTCTGCCAGTTCCCTTTCTACTTTCATCTCCTATGTGAGTGTGTGTGCAAGTGTGTGCTTGTGTTTAGATGTGGATACTTGGGAAGGGGGTGGAACCTCATGTGTTGCCCCCCCAACCCATGGTCTTGTGAGCAAACCCAATTAAATTCACTGAGTTACAAAGGAAACAGATGAAAGGAAGAAGAAAGGAAGAGAGAGAGAGAGAGAGAGAAAGGAAGAAAGAAGAAAAAATAAAAGTAGAAAAATAAAAAAATAATAATAACTAAAAATAAGAAAAAAAGTAGCTGAGGCAAAAAGGGGGAATTGTTAGAAAGGAGATTCTCAGGAGGAGGGGAATAAAAAAGAATACTTGAGGGAGAATATGACCAAAATATATTATATATGAGCGTGAAAATGTCATAGTGAGGGCTAGAGAGATGGCTCAGAGGTAAGAGCACTGGCTGTGCTTCTAGAGTGTCTGGAGATCCTGAGTTCAATTCCTGAATGGTAGCTCACAACCATTGGTTCCCTCTTCCGGCATGCAGGTGTAGATGCAGGCAGAACATGGTGTAGATAATGAATAAATCTTTTTTAAAAAGAAAGAAAAAATGTTATAGTGAAACCCATGATTGTGTGCAATTAATATGTGCTGATAATCTTTTGGGGGGAGTAAAAAAAAAAAAAGAAAGAAAATAAAAAAGGTTTAGATTTAAATACCACAACGTTCGAGATATACTCCCTTGAACCTGGGTTGTTTTGCTTAACACAGTGATCTGTGGTATACTGTGACGCCTGCTGGATCCTTCACACTCCATGCAGTGACCCATGTCCCACTTCCCAAGTGTCTGCTATCATTTGAGAGGGGTTTGACCAAAGGGCTGGAGCCACGCTGTGGAGGGTGATAACGCTTTGCACCTTTCAAGCGTGTTCTTTGAAACAGTCCAGCAGGGGATAGCAGACATGGTCTATCTTTACAACTTTTAGAATTCTGGTAATTTTGAGTTCAGATTCATGACTGTCTGAATTTGAAGGAGACTCAATATCGTAGGCTCCTCAACCTTGGAGTTCTCTGACTTCATCTGTGGCACATCTGTGGCCCTATGGCGGAAGCTGGGGGCTGACCCAGTAACATTTCTCTCTTGCTGTGCAGGGTTGCTGTGGTTAGGGTATTGTGAACACCCCTACCAAGAACCACCCTAGAGCTGTGTTATATGTGGGCCTGGGAACTGAGTCCAAATTGGAGCACATCTCAGATGGTTAGTGGGTCGTGGCATTGTCTTCCTCAGGGTTCTGAGGACTGCAGGGATGATTGCCTGTAGTCTGTCCGCTTGCTTAGGGAGAGTTAGTGCCATGTGTGTGGAGCCCGGAGTTTCTTTTCAGAAGTTCTGAAACCAAATTCATGGGGACGCCATGTGCTTAGAGGAAAACTCTTCCTCAGCGACATCATCTTGAGCTTCAGAGATGGGTTTCCAAGTTCCTAACTATGAGTTCGTATGACACGACCAAGTGACCATAGTCCCCAGTGCTGTGCTGTGCTGGACGGGGGTCGGGGAGCAGCTGGGGAAACAGCTCCCCAGGGTAACTTGCAGATCTGTTCCAGGGTTCTGAAAGGGACCCTTTCATCTTCTCAGGAGCTAGTGACTCACAGGGTCTGGCATGAATTGGCCTGTCACTTGCTTCTGACTGTCCTGGTAACAGCTGCAGTTATGGATCTACTATTCCCTGTGTGTTCTCTCTTTTCCCCTTTCTCTTCTCTTTTTCTCTTTCTCTCTTTCTCTCTTTCTTCTTCTGTCCCTCCCTCCTTCTCTTCTTCTCCACCTTCTTCTTTTTCTCCCACCACCAGAGCCTCCCCTGGTGGCCAGGCCCCTGGATACTCAGAACCCCTTTCACAGTGAGCATCAAAAGGACTGAATGAGCCTCCTTTGGCCTGCACTTTTGTCCCAGGGTTTCATTGCCAGTTCTCCCTGAGAAGGACAGAGCCCCATCTCCAGAGAGAAGACAAAGCTGCTCCCTTCTCTCTTGGCCCATGTTCTAGCTAGTCCCCTCAGCAAAGGTGCTGGATTTTTCCTCCAAATGGACAGCCTGCTTCCTGTGGACCCTTTCCCCCAGGGAAGCGTCACTATCTGCTGTCAGTGGCAGCCACCGAAAACTGGAGACCTGGGGACCTGACTGTTAGGCCAGCAGGCAGGGAAGGACACTCTCTGTGGCCCAGGGTGTTTATTCCTGGGAGAACCTGGCTTCCTGTTTCCATGGGGGGAAAGGTTTAAAAGGCCTCATAAAAAGGGCTCGGAGGCCCCAACATCAAATGACTCTTGCCAGGCAACCTTGCATGAGTTAAGCTGGGAGGAACCAGAACATAAGGATTGAATTTCCCCAGCAGATCCATGGACTGTCACTTCTGGGGAGGGATCCTGTCAGAACATGTCTTGGCAGGGAGCCAGGCCTGAAATCCTTTGAAAAACTGAGTCTACGCATTGGCCGTACCTGTGTCCTGTGTCAGTAGCAACTCAGGCTTTGAGGAATTTACTTATTTTTTAAATAAATGACAGATGAACTGTAGGCAGGGTTCATTCTAATTTAACAAGTCCCAAGGCTTTGTCTTGTCTTTTTGTTGTTGTTTTCTTCTTAGGAGATGGCCTTGAATGGGAACACCATACACTCTTGTTTTCTGTTGGTTTTAATTGTGATGTCAAAGGAACGAGCAGTGCTTTTCTGGTGCTCGGATGTTTCTGGTTTAGACGAAGGCTCCAGGAAGTGCAGAGCTCATTAAATCCAGCCCTGTACGGAGGGGGCCTGGCAGCCCTTCCTTTCACCTGTTCCTGAGATTTATATACCCCATAGCCTTGGCAGGGGGCAGGGGGGCAGGGGGGCAGCCGGCTCCACATCTGACAAAGTGGGTTCCTTAGCCAGAGGAAGTGGGGGGGGGAGAAAGCTAAGTATTTGGGAAGTGAGCAGACATAAAACCAAAGCTTCTAGACCTGCAGGAGGCCACTGTGCCAGGAGCAGGTGCTGCCAATGCCTGGATGCTATAGGTAGGGCAGCCTTCTTTGCCTCCCTCACCCCTCTCTCCTTCCTCTCCTATCTTTTCCCTCCCCTTCTCCATCTATCTTCTCCTTTTTCTTTCCCTTCCTCCTTTCCTTCTGTGTCACTCTCTCCATCTCTTTTCCACTTCCCTTTCTCTTCCTTGTCTCTCCACTCCCTTTTCTTTCCTTCTTTTCTCCCTCCTTCTTTTCTTTTTCCCTCCTTTCTTCTTCCTCTCTTGCTCCAGTATCTTCTCTTCTCCCCTCTCTCCCTCTCTTCCTCTCTCCTTCCTCTCTTCCTCCTCCCCTTTCATCCCACCCCCTCTCCTTCCCCTCTTGTTTTTCTTCCCTCATCTCCCCTCCCTACCATTCTCCCTTTCTTTCTTCTCCCCCTCTTCTTTCTCTTTCCCATCCCTCCCCCTCCTCTCCCTCATCCCTTTATTCTTCTCCCCCTCTCTTCCTCTCCCTTCCTCTCTCCTCTTCCCTTCTGCCTTCAGCCCTACTCCCTTTCTGCATTCCCCTTGAGAAAACTTTAAACACTGATGGCAGGTGATATGGGAGGGGCACAGGTGTATATATCCATGCTTCACTTTTCTTGCTCCTGGGGTTGCTTTGGAAGTGGAGCAGGATCTGAGGCAATGGTGGAGCTGTAGGAATAGAGCAGCTACACCTGGAGACCCACCACTCCCTTCCTGCAGCGACTCTGTCTTGGGCCACTCCTCCTGCCTATTTGGTGGCCAACCCTCCCCAGTGGACACAGGACAAGATTAGAAAAATTGTTGGCACCTGTCCATCCGGGTTCTCCCATGTGGAAAAGGTCAGAGAGTGACATGTCCAGGGTCCTTAAAAAAACTGTCTAGCTTCTGTCTGCAGGGATGTCATTGCTGTGGTCCAAATGTATGTGCTGGAGTTCACAATGTGTGTCCTTTGTGACCATGAAGCCGTGTTGACAACTGGGACCTTTCAGAAAGGCGGGGCTCCAAGGACTCTGAGGGCCCTGTTGTCAGGGATGTTCTCTAAGAACAGGGGTGATCTACAGAGTCTGAGGGAGCTGCTCTTAGGGGAGGGTGAAGGTGGCTATCATGAGAGCAGGTTTGTCACCAAAGCAAGCTGGGCACCCCTCCTCTTTCACCTCACAAAACTGTGGGATGGCTTAGCAAGGCCAGCCTCTGGTATTCTGTTATAGCAGCAGAAAGCTGATCAAGACACTGGGTGGTGGCAAAATGGAACTTGAGTGCAATTTGAAACACAGGTGCAATCGTAAGAATAATAGGCACTGAGTACCAGCTACGCAGTCTGTCTGTGTCATGCTGTAAGCCTACAAAGATGGAGGAGCCCTTCCATCAACAACTCCTCTTTAGATATCAGAGGGTCTTAGCATCTCTGTGCACTCCCTTCCTGTTCATCCTCAGATCTTCTCTCTCCTTCCCCTACCCTACTCTGGCATCCTGGCTCAACAAACTCAGTCTCCAGAGCCCCTCTGCTCTAGAAGATCCCAGCTGTGGGACACAGGAGGGTGTATTCCAGGGCACACATGAGACACTCAACCCTCTTCCTTCCAGTCAGCTTAGATGCAGTCTAATTTCAGTCCAGCTCTGTATTGGCTGTGGCGGCTCATCTTTAGGTAGCTGAAGGGGGGGGGGGGGGTTCCCTCAGTATTGGGAGGGTGTGGTCCTGAGGCTTCACCGTGTTGTATTCTTGGGTTCACTGTCCACCGTGGTTCTCATGACTCCACACACACACACACACACACACACCTCTATGGGATGTTCTTCATTTAAATTCCCTCCAGGGAAATGTTCTGTCCTGTCCACTCAGGCAGGCATCACAAATAAAACAAAGTACAAAGAAAGAAGTAGCAGGCACTGATGCCCTTGCCCAAGCCTCCAGCCCTGGAGCTGGAGACTTGGACTCAGCTGTGGCAATGGTGACTTCTGGCAGCCCTCTCCTCTCACAGGCTCAACTGGCCTTCCATTTGGTATTAAAGATGTGGAAATCTTAGGTGCTTGCCTCTTCCTGTAAGCCACTAGCCCTGTCTATGGTCTCATCTAAGTTACCCACTGTCTTAGTTAAAGTTTCTATTGCTGAGAAGAGACGCCATGACCATGACAACTCTTATAAAAGAAAACATTTACTTGGGGCTAGCTTACAGTTCAGAGGTTTAGTCCATTATCATCATGGCAAAAAGCATGGTGGCATGCAGGCAGACATGATGCTGGAGAAGGAGCCAAGAGTTCTATATCTGGACCCGCAGGCAGCAGGAAGACAGAATGACACTGGGTCTGGCTTGAGCTTCTGAAACCTCAAAGCTTACCCTTAGTGACACACTTCCTCCAACAAGGCTACACCTCCCAATAGTGCCACTCCCTATGAGCCTATGGGGGGAGGGGTATTTTCATTCAAACCTACACACACACAAAGTCTCTGGCTCTTAGCATCATCCCCCTAGAAGATGATGACACCAATATAGTAGTGTCCTCTGGGTACCAGGGCAGGGCCTATGATGGATGCATTTATCTGATTCATCTACTCATGGCCCACTATCTAAGTCACCCATATAGACATTAGTGAACATCTGTTGATTTGTAGGGAGCAGAAAAGCTGACACACATGTTTACGTATGCCCACAGAAATATGCACTGTCCTGATCACACAGGAAGGGGAAGTGAGGATTAAAGAAACAACGGCCGGTCTGGGGAGATGGCTCAGTCAGTAAAGTACTTGCCATGCAATCATGGGGACCTGAGTGTAATCTCCAGAACGAACTCGAAAAACATGATGTGAAGGTACACATTCGTAATCCCAGAGTGGAGGAGGTGGAGTCACGGAGAGCTCTGGGCTCAGAGACCAGCCAGCCTAGCTGAATCAGCAAGTTCCAGATCTTAGTGAAAGACCCTATCTCAAAAAAAGGGTAGCTGGCTCCTGAGAAATGGTCCACTGATATAGGCTGCATCCCCAGGCAGCACCAGAATGCTCTTGACCTCCCAGCAAAACCCACAGGACTAGGTGAGCAAGCATCATGTGCATGTGTGCGTGTGTGTGTGTGGGGGGGGTCATTTTATTAGACTTGAGGACAAATGTGAGGAAATCCACCAAGAAGTTCAGAGAGAATGAGGAGCAGGTGCCAGGGAAAAAGAGGGTCCTCTGGTGTTCATCCCTTCACGCACTGCCTGCCGGGGGCTTCCTTACATTCATCTTTTCCCACCTAGTTACCTCAAGGTTTCCAATCCAAGTGGCTTGCGTCTCCATGTGTTTGCCTGTCTTGGGGCCTGCGCTGCAGTTTGATGGCTTATGATATGTGTATAGAATTACACAAATGTAGCCACAATCCACTGTAGGGTATATGGTGTTTGTGAGTACACATGTGCTCATGTGTCCACGTATGTGCAAGTGGTCAGCCATGGCTATCTTCCTCAATTATTTTCCACTCTGGTGTGGTTTGGTTTTGTTTCCGAAACGGGGTCTCACTTTGTAGCCTTGACAAGCCTGGAAGTCGCTATGGAGACCAGGTTGGCCTAGAATTTAGAGAGATCCTCCTGCCTCTGCCTCCTAAGCGCTGGGGTTGAAAGTGTGTATCACCTAGTTTTTTGAGATGGTTTCTCACTTGGCTTTTGAGCCCACCAATTTGGCTAGACTGGACAGAAGGTCTCAGAGATATGTCCACTCATTTCTGCCCCCTAAGTACTAAGATTACATACACCACCATGCCCTTCTTTTTTTAAGATTTATTTTTTAAATTTATTTTTCGATTACATGTATGTGTACGTATGTGCTGATGTGCATATGAATGCAATTTCTCTTGGAAGCTGGAAGAGGGTATTGTATCCCCTGGAGCTGGTCTTAGAGGTGCTTGTGGGCCCCCTGATGGAATGCTGGGAACTGAATTCACGTCCTCTGCAAGAGCAGCAGATGCTTTTGACTGCTGAGCCATCTCTTCAGCCCCATTTTGTGATTTTTATGTGGGTACCTGGGTCCTCAAACTTGCATAGGAAGTGCTCCACCCATTGAGCCATCCTTCTAACCTCCACTGTAGGACATTTCTAGTGCTAGAGAGAGAGAGGGCGAGAGGGAAAGAGAGAGAAACTCCAAACCTTTCAATAGTTGATTCCTAAGTCCCCTTCTCATGACTCACCACCCCCATCCCCCAACCCCCACTGCAACCTCTAATCTTCCCATCTTTGCAGCTCTGCATTGCCTGGCTGAGGTTTCCTTCTGTCTGGCTTTGTCTGTGTAAAATGACATTTCCAAGAGTCCTCGACACCACAGTAGGTGTCAGAATGCCACTGCTTTTTTTTTTTTACGTCCAAGTCCAAACCCCGTTCGTTATGTAGAGAGACCCCATTGTGTCTACTCGGCCACAGAGGCATTTAGCCATCTTCCTGTTTGGACCATCGGAGCAGAGCTGCTGGGAACATCTGTGCTCGTGTTTGCGTGTGGACATGTGTTTCCATTTCTCTCTAGGTTGATGCTTTAATCCACTCGGATGGTAGGTTCGTTTGATGTGGAGAATGGATTGTTCCAAGTAGGGAATTTCCCAAATATAACTAACTAACAGGAGGGAAGAGTTCATTCTCCCCCGGGATAGACTGACTGGGACAGAAAGCTGTGTGCTTCCACCCATTTGAGCAGTGGTCTGCTTCTGTGTCTCCTCCCAGCCTACCTGGTGGTGGACAGTCTCATTTCTTCATTGGCCTGCTTTCAAGGCCCCTCAGCCCTACCAGGCCACCCACTTTCAAGAAGGTAAATTTTACATGACCCCTGCCCCCAAGCCTCAGACTACTTGGTCAGCTTTTTCTCTTCCTGTGTCTAGAATACATCTTTTGGTTTAAAAATGGTAATTTTTTGGAATACAGCTTTTTAGCAATGAACCGGTTTTTTGTTCTGTTCTGTTCTGTTCTGTTTTGAGACGGAGTCTCACTGTAGAGCCCTGCATGGCCCGGAACTTAATATAAAGACCAAGCTGACCCCTAACTCACAAAGATCCATCTGCCTGTCTGCCTCCCCAGCCCTAGGATAAATGGTATATGCCATCATGCCTGGCTAAGCAGTTTTGTTTTTTAAAGATGGCCTTTATTTATTCGCTTCATTTCTGTAATCTCTCTCTTACAGCACAGGGACAGTGAGGAGGACAGAGAACAACTGGCAAGAGTTGGTTCTTGAACTCAGGTGCTAAGGCTTGGTGGCAAGTGCCTTTACCCAGTGAGTTATTTAGCCAGCCCAGAATATATCTCTGTCACCACCTCTTCTCACTGCTCACCCCTACCCTACACCTCAAATCTCCCCTGTTCAATCTAAATCAATACCCTCAACCTCCTTCCTTTCTCATTCATTCTTTCTTTCTTTTTTTTCTTAAATGATACTAAAGTTTAAGCTCATCATCTGTTGAGTGCTGGGCAGCCTCCTGCTACTTACACTAGCCACGGCTTTATCTTGTTTCTCTCTCACACCTTAATGAATAAATCCGTCTGAATGCTGGTAGAACCAGGGGCACACATTCAAGCTCTTTGTCCTGGCATTTAGCAGATGAAAACTTTGCTGTTTGGAAATAGGGTCCTTTTGGATTTTCAGTGGATATTTATACCTGTTATATAAAAGCAGAGAATGGCATTGTAGCGTTATTTGGGCTTAGAGCGAATGGAACTTCAGAGGCCTTGAGGTGTGTATTATCTGAGCCAGCCTGTATTTCTCTCCAGAAGGCACATGTCAACACACACACACACACACACACACACACACACACACCAGAGAACAGGTCCTTTGGCCTCAGTTGATATAATTTTCAGGGGCAGGTCAGAAAGAGAGGTGTATGGCTATGAAGGCATTGACTGGCAGACCCATCTTTCCAGTTATTGCCTCCCCTCTTCCCTTCTGTGGGTGATTGGCTGACGAGTTCAAGGGCCACAGAGTCACAGGATGACAGGAATGAGTGTGCCAGTAGGGAAGGCATAACCTTCTTCAGCAACGCCAAGGGGAAAACAGGCTGAGTCCCAGAAGGCTGGGGGAGGGCAGAACAGACAGAAAGGACACAGCATGGGCCTGGAGAAAGGGCTCAGTGATTAAGAGCTCTTTCAGAGGACCTGAATTTGGTTCCCAACACCTATGTCAGGCAGCTCACAACTACTTGTAACCCCAGCTCCAAGGGCTGGGACACCCCGTTTTGGCCTCTGTGGGCACCTGGAGTCACATGAACTCATGAAAGAAAGTCTCTCTCTCTCTCTCTCTCTCTCTCTCTCTCTCTAAAAGAGAGATATTTGAAAAACAAAAGCAACCAACTAAACCCTACTGGTAATGTCCCACCCTGTCCTCTCCCATTGCTAACTCCAGCACAGGGGGATGGGTGGACAGAGCAGCTGCTCTGTGGCCTGTAACAAAATATGGACTTCAAAAGTTTGCCAACTGTTTCTGGAATGTGGCTGCCACCAAGTCCCCTGAGCTTCAGTTCCTAGCACCTTTAGTAGCCGTGCCTGACAAAAGTGTCAGGGGAGCATGTTGATTATCCAGTGTCCAAGCAGTTCTACACAAGGATGTCAGGACCCATCCTGGGGTCTTTAGAGGTCTCTTTTACCATAACTATCAAAAAAATAAATAAATGGCTCCATGCCTTGGGCTTCCTTCTGAGAACAGCCCTTCCCCAGGGATAACAGACAGGTATCATGGTGTCAAACAATAGATGCAGGCCAGACATCCTCAACACAGGTGTGTATGTGTGTTTGGTGAGCTCATGCACATTCCTGCATGTGGAATTCGGGGGTCAGAGGACAACCTCGGACATCATTCACCTTTTATTTAAGACAAGGTTGCTCATTGGCCTGGAACTTGGCCAAGTAGGCTAGGCTGGCTGGCCACGGAGCTCTAGGGATGATTTATCTCCACCTGCCATCTTACCATCAATGGGATTATAAGATTACAAGGGTGTACCCCACACCCAGCTTTTTATGTGCTCTCTGGAGACCAACTGGAGGCTAGAACGTGGCGTTGGCTAGCAGGAGCTCTGTGATGGGTTCTGTTTTGTGCCTGTGCTCTGAGGAGCTACACTTGGCATCAGTTCAGCTGACTTCAGGTTCTTTCAGTTGCTCAAGGTCCTGAATGAGACAGGCCAGTTAACCAAGCCAAAAACAGTGACAACCTAGGCAGAGCCAGGCCCCTGTCTTTGGAGATAGGCTCTCTTTCCCAGAGCAAGCATAAAGGATGCTTCCCCAAGGCAGACTGATATTTTCTTAGGAATACAAACACCTAATTGGCTGGCACTAATCATATCAGCATCACATTTGGAACCTTAGGAAACTCTGGATATGGCTGAGCCAGTTCAAAGTGCTCCTGACCACTGGTAGCCTCCATGTTGCACACTCCTGTGGGGTCCATGAGGAGGACTCTGTGTTGTCTGCTATTGCCGCTTCATTTCCCCTAGCTGGCCTGGCCCTCTGCAGAGGAACTGGAGTAGACATCTGGGTGGAGCTGGGGCAGTTATGCAGCTGACTCTACAACAGTCAGGTTGAAGAGTGTCCTTGGGATATCAGGGGCCAGGCAAGCCTATCTCCTGGGAAGGCGGGCCCTCTACTGTGGCAGGTGGGACATGGAAGGCAGCCCCTCTGCTTTGGGGGATGGGTATGTTTGAGGGGTGGTGCCATTTTTATGCTGTAGTACATGGAGTTTGAGAGTAGAGCATTTTCGGGGCCAGCATGGATGGCAATCAAGCAGGAGTCAACTGAGGGCTTTGACCTTCAGGCTACTTTTACAAGTACAGAGAGAGCAAGACTCCAGAAACGGACTCCGGCTTCAGGCCAAGTGAAGGCCCTATGCTCAGAGCCTGGGCTTAGGTCTCAGGCTTTGCAGCAGAAATTTCCTCTCTGACCGGAGCTCTGTTACCTAATAGCCAGCTAATAACGCGCTTAGAATGCCGGAAGGGCCCAGGCGCCAGAAATCTATTTTTAAGGAACGAGTCTTTTCCATATGGGCATCCAAGAGGAGTTAGCATAGCAAATGCCGACATCCAATGGACAACTGCATGCTAAGTTTATACTGCAGGGTAAAGAATGCTTTCCCTTGGAATTCTTCGCAGGGGTGTGTGTCCTCGTGACAGAGAACTCTGTAAACAGCCTCTCCATATACCTCAGCATCAGGGCCAAGCTAGCTCTACCCATTCGAAGTTTTATTATTTATGCGTATGTTTGCATGTATGTATGTGTATACATGTATGTATGTATACACACTACCCACGGGGGTCAGAGGATGGCACTGGATCTCCTGGCAGTGGAATTACAGATGCTTGTGGGCTGGCCCTTGGAACCGAACCCCAGGTCCTCTGCAGCCAGTGCTCTCACGTGCTGAGCTGTCTCCCCGGCCCCTCTGCTCTATGCTTGATGGTACTGGTGGCATTTCACTTTTATTGCAGTTTGCATGGCTTTGACAGAGTGTACCACTAGGAGAAATAAATGCTACCCAGGTCGTGTTCTGGATACAGGAGCTAATCAATCATCAATCAATTCTTGTTCCTATGTTGCAAGAATTCCTTCTTTGGGGAGACATAAGACTACCTCCTTTCTCAAAGGTCCCAACAACTCAAAATACCATTCCATTAAAGCTCACCCTGGGGAACCAATGAGTTTATCCTACTTACTTGCAGAGCATGGGGGACTCTCACAGCCAGTCTTGGTGAAAGGTCTCCAGTCAGCCTGGATGATGGTTTCTTTATAGCTGCATAGTCAACCTTCTCTTGAGTATATACTCTAGCCCCTCCTCTAGGCAGACCCTCTTCTAGGCAGGCCCTCAGGCCACACGCAGTTAGGGAAGAGCTGCATTGCACACTACTGGAAGGGAACTGCTGGAATCCAGTGACCCTCCCCACGCACTCCTTCTTTGTGGAGTGCGAACAGATGACCTTTTGCAAGCAGGTCCTGATGATCTGAGGAAGATGGCGGCTGCTTTGCCTGGAGGACTGGGCTCCACTGGTAAAAGCCGTGGGCTCTCCTTCAGGTGACGCTGCCTGTGGACTTATGCCTGTGATCTGGTTACAGGGTCAGACTCTCTCCTATCCAGACCTGCTCAGTGGGCTCCTCGGGGTGAGCCAGCACCTACTTGAACAGCTCTCTGTGGACTTCAAAGATGAATGAATGCTTAAAAGATATAGACTCAGAATAAAATATATTGGGGGGTGGTCCAAGGTCCCCCATGAGCGCCAGTCCTCCTTCCCAGGCACACTGACTTGCCCTTCCCAAGAGCTTCCGAAGGCAAGTTCCGACACTTGAGAACAACTTTGATTCCCACACTCTGTGCCCTATAAATCTGAATGTCAGCAATTCTGCTCACCACTGTTCCTGCATCTTTATTCACAGTGAGGGGTTGAGGAAGAATCACAGAAAGAAAACAGTCCAAACAAATTAAAGGACAGAATCATTTGACAAAATATTTTTTTAACCACCACAATTTTTTTTTCTGTATAAAGCTATGCTCTATAAAATAAGGATTAAAAAAAAAAGTAGATAAAAACAAAAGAAAAGGGTAAAAATCACCCCATTTATGTGCCCAGGCATTGACGGCACATGAATGTGTTTCTCTTATTTGAAATACAATTCGGAAAATGAGATGATGCATTTCATGCTTTCGCTTGAGGTACAGAATTTCCTTGGGACAAATTCCTGCGATAGGGTCTCTGGGTTGAGGGCTGCAGACAGAAAGCAGACTTGATTTAGAAGAAGCCTTGCC
The DNA here is from genome assembly GCF_030254825.1 of Meriones unguiculatus. Lineage (NCBI taxonomy): Eukaryota > Metazoa > Chordata > Mammalia > Rodentia > Muridae > Meriones > Meriones unguiculatus. The sequence goes on along the minus strand of NC_083352.1, from coordinate 83,343,605 downwards.
TGACTGGGGGAAAGCAGAGACCTATCACTCCGTCTTCCAGGATCCCAGGAGAATTTTGTAGAGGACAGGAAAGTCCCAGGGAGCAGATATTTGAAGTGTCGCTCTCCCTAGGTCAGCCAGCTCCAGATGATTGCCTGAGGGTTTTTCTCAGTGCTGGGGGTGGTACATGCTTCCGAAAGCCACAGGAAATTACAACGCCAGCCTGGATGACAGGTCATTGCTGGGTACTGCCTGGGCATGGGTGCTGGAGATCTCAGGGCCCCTCTCTGTGGGGAGATAAGCAAGAATTTGATCTGTATCAGAATCTATTCTCTGGAGCCCCCACCACTTTCTAGGCCTAAGACACACAAAGGAATTGATTCTCTGGAGCTGGAGTTGCAGGCAGGTGTGAGCCACATGATGGGAACCCAAGCTCTGGACCCCTGGGAGAGCAGCAAGCTCTCTCAAATGCTGAGCCGCTTCTCCAGCTCCTCACCAAGGAGTTTATGAATGATTCTGCTTTAGTGCCTTTCCGCTTAACACTATTTCCTGCCAATTACTGAGCATGTGTTTGAATGTTATTAGTTTAATTGGCCTTTGAGCTGGTAAGATGGCTCAGCAGGTGCGTGCCAGCAAGCCTGATGACCAGAGTTCAATCCCTGAGACCCACATGGTGGAAGGAGGGAACTGATTCCTGTGAGTTGTCTTTCGATCTTCCCATGTGCACTGTGACGTGTGTGTGTGTGTGTGTGTGTATTTGTCTGTGTGTCTATGTGTGTTTCTGTGAGTGCTTGTGTGTGTATATATGTGAATGTGTGAATGTGTGTGTATTTGTGCATGGTCAATGCGTATGTTTTTATGTGTCTGTGTGTTTGTATAGGAATGTCTGTGGTGTGTATGAGCGCTTTTGTGTATGTGTGTATATTTGTGCCTGTGTGTGTGCATGCTTGTGTGTGTGTATGAGTGCCAGGATGTACAAATGCTTGTGTATGTGTGTGAGTGCCTCTTTGTGTGGGTGCCTGTGTGAGTCTGTGTGTATGTGTGTGTGTGTGTATGTACATGCCTGTGTAGGTGCATATGAGTGGCTGTGTAAGTCTGTGTGCATGCCTTCCTACAAACACACAGGGTTTTTCTCTCCATGCAGCTGTCACGGGCTTTTGGGTCTGTTCCCAAGTAGAATCTGGGGCCACAGAATCTGAGCACTGATGAATGCTGTGGGCGCACATGTTGAGTTGCCTGCAGGAAGGTGATCCAGCTGACTCCCTCTCCTTCAGTCCATGGGACACCCAGAAATGCTTGTCCCACAGACCGTCAGCATCAGGCTGTGCCCCGTTCCTGCCAGCATCAGTACCTCTCTGATTTCCGCTTGCAAGGCTTCGCTGGAAGCAAGGATGAGCACCCTGTAGCAGCAGTACCCCTGCTTTCTGTTGCAATTATCGCTGGCCTTTGTTTTCTTCTGAGGTGCTTATCATACGAACTAATAAAAGCGATACATAGCAACAGTTTAGCTGGGTGTGGGAGTGCACACTTGTAGCCCCAGCACTTGGGAATATGAGGCAGGAGGATTACTGAGAGTCCGAGGACAGCCTGAGCTAAGAATGAGACACTGTCTCATAAAAAACCGAAACAAACACTATGAAACAGGGAACACAATGCCTTTAGTCCCTGGTCTCTGCCTCCTAAGTCCCATTTGTAAGTATGCTGCCCGCCTTTTTATTTTATTCAGTGTCTGATTCTACTTGATTCGCTGTGGTGGAGGTCACGCCTAGGGCTTCATTGCCTCAGCTCTGAGAAAGATCTGTTTCATAGAGAATGAATTTTAATTTTTATGTCCTTAAGTCAGCCAGTTGGTTCCTACGTTAATTTTATCAACATGCTTACATATGAATCCCTGAAGTGATAAAATATTTTCTCAATTCTTTAACACACACAAACACACACACACACACACACACACACACGATTGAACCCAGCCCTTGTTTAACCTAAGCAGACTTTCTATCACTCAGATATATCCCCAGCCCTTCATCTGTGTTTAAAATATTGCTAAGGGCCAACAAGATGGCTTGGTGAATAGAGGTGGTTGCTACCTAACCCAGATAATCCAAGTTCGATTATCTGGACCTCCTGGACCTTGGCCTCAAACTTCCAGGTGCGCGTTATTGCATGTGCACACACACTTAAAAATTAATTCAATGCATTTTTTAAAACAATTTTTCAATCCTTTGTTGTACTTTCCAAAAGCATAACTTTATTCCCGCCCTGGGACTATTCTAGTATTTCCACATTATTCTCTCTAACAATCTGGGATGCTTGCATGTGTCAAACAAATTTATTCCATCTTGGATTTTCTATTTAATAACCCATTATAATTTTATTCCCACATCATAATGCAATTTTAATGACCTCAGCTCCGTGGCCTCTGATTATTTAGCAATACAGGTTCCGCCTTTATTCACTCAACAACCTTGATTTGTCATTTTGTCATTTGTCTGTCCTCAGCCCTGTGGACAGATGTCGGCTCCTCATTATTCCTTTGATGACTTATCCTCGTGTGTGACCTTTGAAACTGAACTTAAATTTTGTCAGATGACATACACGACACACACATTTATATCGTGGGGACTGTCTCATTTATCAGTTTGCTTGGATAGCTTTAGAGTTTTACAAGTCTTAAAGAGAACGCCAGTCAGGGCCGGCACGATAGCTCAGTGGGGTAAGCACTTGCCACCGCGCCTGACCACCTGGAGTGGACTCCAGGACCCCCATGGTGGAGGGAGAGAACTATTCCTGAATGTTGTCCTCTGACCTCCACATGCATTCTGTGCCACTCCGATGCAGGTACTTACCCGCACACGTTGCCACACAAGAGAGGGAGCACGCATGTGCACACACACACACACACAGAGAGAGAGTTAAAAATCAAGTCAAATCTTTAAAAAGAAAAACGAAAGGACTAGTGGATCTGTTCAAGTTCTGGTTCTCCTTTTAAGTGCCTCAACAATGCACTTGGGAATCCTTCCTCGTAAGTACTTCATTTTAAAAAATGTACATGAATGTATTTGTTTAGTATATTTATGAACCTTTTTGTTTTTGCTTAGTGGATTTTCATTTTTAGTATGAAAAATGAAATGAGGGTCCTATTATCATTATTGAGACAGGGTCTTGTATATAGCCTGAGCTATCCTCAAACTCACTATGTAGCTGCATGACCTTGAATTCCTGCCTCTTTCTCCCAAATATTTGGGGTTATGGGTGTGCACTACCATACTTGATTTATTCCATGCTGGGGACTGAGCTCAGGGCTTTGTGCATGCTAGGTAATTCTACCCACTGAGCCTCACCTTCAGCCTCCATTTAATTATTTTAATTAACATCATTCCTCATTTATTTATATTATATTTCATAGTCTCTGTGTGTGTTTGTATGTGTGTGAGTGCAGTACCCTTGGGGCTGAAATTACAGGCTGCTGTGAGCCAGCTGACATGGCTGCTAGGAACTGAACTTGCGTGTTCTACCACAGCAGCAAGCGCTCCTGAACGCTGCACCATCGTTCCAGCCCCGCTCAGTGAAACTTTTAAATAAACTCTTAGGCTGTGGTTAGTGAACACAGCTCACACCACACACCTTTGGGTGGCCTGATTTGGGGCATCTGACACTCATCTGCAGGTGGGGCCCACGTGATGGTAGTGTTTTATCTTTTCCTCCCTTTTCTTGCTCCCGTGCAACATCTGGTTCTAGCCACGGGGTTGGAATGCCTCCTAACAAGAGGTCCACGGAGGGAGAAGGGCAGGGTGACTTCCCACAACTCAGCCTGACCAGACAGTGTGGCAAGAGTCACCCACCAGTCCAAGCAGAGAATCCACAGTCAAGGAAATGCTTTCACCACGCAGTATTGTCGCTCAGGTGGTGACTTTACAGAATGGGTCTCTCTCTAGCTGTCTGTACTATGAGCACATACCGCATTAAGTTCTTGTGCACAAGAGATCATAACCCTCTCTAGCCTAGAGATACTGGCTCCGCCCCAACCCCTCCTCCAGTATGCTTGCAAATTAGGCCAAAATTTCACACAAAGTGCTGGAAGGAACAGTGGGACACTCAGGTGAGGGTCCTATGACCCTCCCCACACCCTACTCTGAGAGAACATCGACAGTTCTCAGGCTGCTCCTGGATGCTCACATGGGAGCACAGCTGCTCTGATGAAAAAGAAAGGCTGTTTTGCTGGGAGGACAGTTCAGTACAGCAGAGTACGTGTGCAAGCGTGCCCACGAAGGATCCAGGGGCCTCTGGAGTCTCACAGATAAGCGTGTCTCAAACTCTTGAGTTTGGAAAAAAAAGACAAGCAGTCTATAGCTACTGTGGACCAAAAATCACCTTTGTTCAGCTGCAAATTAGAACTGAGCACTTTAAAAATATCAGCTTGTCTCGGAAAGCAAGAGCAACACAGATGCATGCTAGCACAGACAGCACTTCTAATTCAACTCCATTTCCTAAAATGCAAAAAGTCATGGAGGAGTACGTTGTTCCTGAGTTTCGAAAAAGTCTCTTAATCTCCGACTTAATCAAAGACAGCTGGCTCCTCATCAGCGTAGCTCCGTCCAGTGACTCCCCTGAAGATAGTCACGTGGGCTGTGGGCACTCAGCCATTGTCTTGAAGAGTGGGAACAGCTCAGGGAGGCGCACACAGCAGCATCCTGAAGTTGGCATTTTTTTATTAAAAAAAAAATGATTTTATTTGTTTTTATTTTCTGTGCACAGAAGTTTTGCCTATGTGTATGTTTGTGCACACCCCCCCCCATTCCTACAGTGCTCACTGAGGCCAGGGTGTCAGATCCTTAGGAACTAGAGTTCTAGAGTTACAGATGGCTGTGTGCAATCCCACATAGGTGCTGGGAACCAAACCCAGGTCCTCTGTGAGAGTACCAGGTCTTCTTAACTATTGAGCTATCGCTCCAGCTCCCTTGAGACCTGTTTTCATTTTCCCATCTTGGGATAGCTCTAAAATGCATTGTGAGATAGCTAGATAGCTCTAGTGCTTTGTTCAGGCTTTCCTTTGGCCATAAGATGAGGAGTGTTCCCAAGCCTGGGAAGGTGAATTAAAACAAGAGTCCCCGCTACACAGGTGACTCGGCCCTGCTGTGGGTCATGGGCACATCATGTACTGTGGTCTAGGTGTGTGACACTCCATGCCATATGTGGTCATTTTCACTCAAGCCTGGCTCAGTCTTCCCTCTAGGAGATCAGTAGGAAATACCTGTTCCGGGGATGTAACACAGGGAACCGTGGAGTGGCCGGCAGACACCGTTACTGTATATCCCCTGTTATTCCCAGGCCATGGTCTACTCTGCCTTTACCCCTGATAAACCAGCAGTTCAGGCCCTGGCCTCTCTGTGCTGTTTGTCTTCCACTTCTGCCTGGCTAATGTTTCACCCACCTGCAGCCATCACACCCAGAGGGAAAGGAGAAGAGGTGGAGAATGTGAGGGTTCCTCCAGGGTTCCTCCCTCCTGCCTTCAGCCCCACCCCAAAACCATCTGTTTTTCCAAAGAGAGTAAAGAATTTTTGGAAGGCCCCAGGGTACTCCTGGGGACATTTTTGTGGGTTCACTGCTGTCTTGCTCAGTTTCTGTCTGCCATTGGGCTAGCCTTGGAATAGGGTCTGAGGAATACAAGCATCTCATTTCTGAAGGAGCAACTCACTTTCAAAGTCACATTCCTCTAAAGCCAGATTCACCTTTAGAGGAGCAGCTAGAGAGAAGTAGCTATTCTAGGTAGGCAAGGATTCCTGCCTGGTTGGATTTGCTTCTTCATTTGGTCTCTAATGTATCTAAAATCTGCTGCTATTGACTATGACCCGGCACAGCGGGGCATCACTGCCAAAGCACAATGTGATGTGTAGAAACACACACACACACACACACACACACACACACACAGGTTCCCATTTGAAGCCTTCAGTGGTCCATCACTGCCAAAGCACAATGTGATGTGTAGAAACACACACACACACACACACACACACACACACACACACACACGTTCCCATTTGAAGCCTTCAGTGGTCCAGGTTGGTTCACAGCTTGATTTATTGTGTGGACTAACAAGCGTTTCATCTGCTGCCTCCTGGGAGTGTGCTCAGGTGCTGTAATGAACACCTCCCCTACCCCCACCCCCAGCACACAATGCAGCCAAGCTTCGTGGAGCTATTCTTGTCACAATGAGTCTGCAGGGGGCAGCGGCGTCCTCATCCTGACCCACTTCCTGGGGAGACTTTCTGTCAACTGGAAGCTTGCTTCCCCCCTTCCCTTGATGGTCAGGGACAGGGGGTGGAAGTTTCCCTTGCCTGAACACGTCAGGGGTTAGGCAGACAGCTGTCCAAACAGGAGCAGGAAACGCACAGTGTAGGTAGGTGCTCCATACCTGCAGTAGTCGGTACTCAGGGTCCCACAGCCTTGGGCTCACATCTCTCAGTTCTACATTTCGTCTTCAGTGCTAGCTCCTGCAGTGAAATAGGACCTCAGTAAGCAAGATGCAGGACCGTGCCTAAATGAGAGGTGTTGAGAAAGAAGAGGGTAGATGAAACATTAAAAAACAAAACAACAACAACACTCGTCTAGAAATAGCACTGTGCTGATTTCTGAGAACAAACCGAGCTTCTCACTCACAGGCGAGGCCACAGAAAGCAGCGGAGGCTGGCGGCATCATGGGGCTGCACAATGGGTTTGAATTCACCTTCTGAATGCCCTGACTCTTGTGATAGCTGCTTCCCCAAACACTAGTGTGATGAGTACTCCGTCTGCTTGTCATGTGCGATTTTAGGGGACCCAGCATTCAGGAAAGCTCTTCCTCGTTCCTGGTTTGGGGTTCTGTGTCACCTAGAGACTCCCTGGGTCTCCAAATCTCCGTGTTAGCCCCTTCTCAGCTATCCAGGCTGTGACTTGAGGATAGCTTTCCAAAAAAAACAAAAACAAAAACAAAAAAACACCAAAACCAGACCAAAAACCCCTGGTGCTTCTGATAGAACACTCACTTTATCAAATTCCACTCATAGGTGACCCAAGCCCATGCTAGAAGTATTGTGTAAGTGTTATCTCATCAAAGATTACAAGGGCAGATTCCCATTCTACCTAAGGATCGTCATCACACTTGAGGCTGTGCTGGTGACCAGCCAGCTGCAGCTGTCACACTCACTGAAGCAGCATCGGCACCCGTAGGGCAGTTGTTCGCAGGGCCTATGCTCTGGGAAGACTTGTTCACACACAAATGAGAGATCCAGGACAGTTACTGGAGGATGGTTTGTGAGAGCGAAAACTTACTAAGTGACTACTGCCTCCATCCATGCCCTGAAATGGTACCAAATCATCAAAGAAGTCAAAAATGTGTGTGTGTGTGTGTGTGTGTGTGTGTGTGTGTGTGTGTGTGTGCGCGCGCGCATGCCCGTGCGCGGAGGGGTGGTGATACTGGGGTTTGAACCCAGAAATTCACAAACACTGTCTCTGGGATGCAGGCCCAACCCTCTTTCACTGTTTTCCACATGTTTACAAGTGTGTAGGAGCTTGTGCATGTGGACGTCCGAACACAACCCTGATCGTCTCTTTAGTCACTCCCTGTATTTTTTTTTTTTTTATCGAGGCAAGGTCTCTTGCTGAACCTGCAGCCCACTGACTGCAGCTGGCCTCAGGCCAGCTTGCCTTGGGGTCCCTGTCTCTGACTCCCTTAGTGCTGGGATCACAGGTAAGTGCTACACCTGCCTGGCTCTGCCGTGGGTTCTGGAGGATGGTGACTCGGAGAGCCTCACAATGCATAGTAATTGATTTCTTCATCGAGTCACCCACCTAGTTCTTCCTTTTACTTTTAATTTTGAGGCAACCTCTTCCTAAGTTCCCTACATTGGCCATCCTCGAGTCTATACAGACCTTAAATGTCTGGTCCCTGGGCCTCAGCCTCAGGAGCAGCCCGGCCGCCAGTCTGCAGCACTGACAGGCTCATTAACACACTGTGGTTCTGAAGAGCCCAGGGCGGGGCAATACTGTTCACAGCGACTGGGCTTCGGGAACTGGTGGCCTTAGGAATTTGTCATAGTCTCAGGTACAGGCAGGTCACTCCAGTCCCGGAGAACCAAAGTCTATACTTCCCATCTCTGGCTTGTATGCAAAGCATCTTTAACAAAAAAATACCCAAAACAATTGGTGTAAAAACTGAGGTAGAATGTATGCAGCATGAGCTTTGTGACTGTCACATTCATAGCTTAGTTTAGTGCTGATGGCTGTTACGGTGACCAACTGTCACCTCACCTGTCTTCTGTCCTCTTGTGGGTCTGAAGCACACATCCCTATGCACCCTACCTTTCTGGGATACTTTTTCTTTCTGTCTTTAGTAGATCATTGCAGACAAAGAGGCTGGGTTCCCAGGACCACTACATGCAGACAGGAGCATGCAACCCAGCCGTGGAAAACGAAGGTGCCTCAGGGGCAAACGACCAATGCGATACAAGCAGGGTCTTAGGACATTTGTCTTGTGTCTCTTCCATTTGTATGCACAAGTCCTTCCCCTAGGAAGGCAGAGTCAGGAGTGATTTTATTATTTATTTATTCACTTTACATCCTGGTCTTAACTCTATTCCTACTCACCTCCCGCTGCCTGCCTCCCTCCCTTTCTCCCCTCCCATCTCTTATTCTCAGCAAAGGGGAGCCCCCTTCCTATCCACCCCAGCTCAGCAAGTTGTATCAGACCTGAGAGTGTCCTCTTCCTCTGTGGCCTGGCAAGGCAGTCCCTCCAGGGGGAAGTAATTGAGCTTTTATATTTATTTTCTCTTTCTCTCTCTCTCTCTCTCTCTCTCTCTCTCTCTGTGTGTGTGTGTGTGTGTGTGTGTGTGTGTGTGTGTGACAGTGTGAATGTAGAGTTGTACAGGATTGTCCGCCTAGCCGCTGCCATCTTCAGGAGTTCCCAAAAGATCATCTCAGCTGGGGTTGTTAACTGTTAACCTTCCCTCTTGAAAGGAGGGAGTGGGGAGAGTTTGGGGAACCCTCATTTGAGTATCTGTCTGCCCCTCCCAACCAGGATGATTGTAAACAATTTTGTCCTATTGCTTATAGTCTTAGGGAGGAGCTAGAAGAGAGAGGTTGGGAAAGACTACGGGAAGGCTGGATCTCTGAATCTGTGTGGCTATGGGAAAGCTATTATCTCTGCTAGGCAAAGATGTTCCAGGTCACTTTTTTGTTTGTTTGTTTGGTTTTGTTTGTTTGTTTGTTTTACTTCTGTAAGTAACCCATTACCTTAAGTAAACTTAATAAACTCGTTGGTGCCCCAGGGTGAATGTTGGTGGCATAATACTTTGGTTTGTCTTTGGAACCTGAGGGAGGGGGATGACAATATTTACATGTCCCTGGGGAAGGGATTTTAGCAACAGGAGGTCAGAGGACAATCTCCCTTCTTCCACCACTTAGCTGTCAGGGATCAAATTCAGGTTGGTAGCAAGTACTTTTACCTGAGGAGCCAGCTTCCTGGCCCATTCCATCCTCCTTTTAGACAGTGTGACCCACGAACTGGGCGCAGTAGGGAGTTTACTCAGATTCCACTTCAAGGTTTGTAGAACCTGAATAAGGTATTGTGGGATAGCAAAAGGGATTCCTAACTCAGTCTGGGGAAGGGTAGGTGGGTTGGAGCTGGGAGGGCTGCCCAGGAGGGAAGAGGAAGGAAAAAATAAAGCACGAGTCTCTGGGAGAGGAAGCCACAAGTGCTCCCTGGAGAGAGACTTAGTACCAGGCAGGATGGTACTGGACCTTGGGGCAGTCAATGAACAATATCTGCTGGGCGAAGCTTTCATTCCTGGTAGGGTACATGCAGAGATGAGAGGATTGTGACATGGGCTCAAACTATCAAGGAAAAGAAAACAGAAGTGTGGGGGGGTGCTGTTGAGTGTTGAGGCTATCAGGAGAGAGGGATAATCAGACAAAGAGGATACACAAAGGCCCTGGGGTGGAAGCTGCCTGGCAAGTTCAACCAAAGCAAAACCGATGTGGCTAGAACAGAGTGAATGTGAAAGAAAAGAACAGTGACCCACAAACTGAGGCTTGCTGACCACTGAAAGGTCTTGGCAAGGGATGTAGGAGCTACCAAAGCTTATGAGCAGTTGAATGTGGCATGGCTGGTCTTCAGGTGCCATCTGCTGTGGGAGGTGTTGAGACAGGAAAACTAAGTCCTAAACAGACGGAGTAGCAGGAGACCCCTGTGGCCAACCTGATGAGACTCATGAAGGATGTGGCAGTATTTGCCATGCCTGGTGGCTCAGGCTGTCATCCCAGCTGCTTGGAGGTTGGGAGAGGGTGGTTTAGGCAAGAGGATCACAAGTTCAAGGGGAACTTGGGCAATTTAACAAAAGGCTAGGGCATAGCTCATCGGTAGAAAGTTCTGGTCCACAAGAGAGAGACCTTAGGTTCAATCTTGAACAACAACAACAACACACACACTGAATGAACAAATCATCAAAAGTGACTGGATGAAGAACACATTGTTAATGGTAGGACTGACAAAATCAGCTGGGCTGGAGGTTGGAAAAGAGATGTCAGAAAGGGATCCAGAGGTTGGGCTGAGGCAGCAAAGAGTGGGTGGCCACTCCCGGGGAGGGGAGAAACTGGAGCGAGGCAGGTCAAGGGTGTGAACAGAAGCTGGGTGCGCAGCTTCTTCCAGAAGACCAGCAGCTGGGAACAGAGCCAGGAAGCCAGGAAATGTTCAGGTTGTCCAGGGAGTGCCAGCCCTGGAGTTGCACATGGAAGGGGCAGGTGGTGTGGGCAGCAGCAGGTGTGTGAAGAATCAAAGACAAAACAGAACCTCTGGGCCCAGGGCTGGGGGTTTGATGGACAGGTGTGACTTGGGATAGCCACTCATGGATCTAGGAAAGTTGTCAAGGGCAGACTGTGTTTCCCTCCATCTGTGATGCTGGTGATGGTCAGTCTTGTTTATCTGCTTGATGGGGTTTAGAGTTACTATGGAGACAGATAGGCATGCCTATGAAGGAGCTTCAAGACTAGGTTAATTGAGGCGGGAGATCCACTCTGAATACAGCTGGCACCATCCTTAGGGCCAGAGTACTGGACTGGATATAAAAGAGCTGAGCATCAAGGGCCATCTCTCTCTGCTTCCCGACCGCAGACACAGTGTGACCACCTGCCTCACGCTCCTGCCATGGCTCTATGATGGATTGTCCTGTCATACCATGAACCAAAATAAATCCTTCCTTTCTTCCTTAAGTGGCTCTTATTGGGAATGTGTCACAGCAGTGAGGAAGTGACTAATGAAATTCCCTGAGTGCTGAAATATGTCGTGAATTTTTTTTTTTTCTGTGCTTCTGGGAAAAGGGTTCTGCTGGGACTCGGGGCATAGCCACCTACTCTCACTTAGATTTGGCATTTCTGCATATCCCTAGACCACTGAGCTCTCAGACTCAGCCAGACACTAGGTAACGATCATGGATCTCTGGGTGCAGGAAGGAAACCACACAGAGAACTCATTGTCTAAGCTATCACGCGATTGACGGCCAGCGCTTCATTTCTGTGGAATAGTCTGAGAACAGAATCATCCACACCCAGGATTCTCACATAGTTGGTCACGAAGGTAAGAGAGAGTGTGACACTGAGGGAAGAGCAGTCAGATTCATCATCATGGTGTAGGTGATGACTCAGGTGGTGGGAAGACCCCAAGAGTGTCCCTATGTATAGAGACAGCAGTGAAAAGATCAAAATGGACAAGGCCGTGGCTGCTGGGAGTCATCATCTCCTGGCTGTCTTAGTCTCCTGGGATTGTGGATAGACATGTATGGAGAATGTATAGGCTTCCTACAGCTGCTGTAACAGAGGATCCTGCTGTTGCTTGAATGGGAAAGGCCGCCCCGCACAGGCTGACATTTTCCAGCCAATGTTCTCCAGCTGGTGGCACTGTTTTGGGAAGCTGTGGGATCTTTATGAAGAATGGCCTGAATGTAGGAAAAGAGACACTAGTGGCAGCTTTGGAGGTTATACCACCTTCTGATTCTGGTCCTTCTCTGTTTCCTGGTCCTTTGTGATGTGAGCTCTGTGCTTCCGCCACCATGATTCTGCCATAACTTGCCCACCCCAATGCACTGGGACCAAGTGGAACCATGAGCTGAAATAGACGCTTTCTCCCAGACGTTCTTTCTGTCAAGCGTCTGGTCACGGTGATGTGGAATTGATCAGGTCAGACTCCAAACTGGGTGGCTAGACAACAGAAAGCAATTGCTCATGAGCCGGGGACAGGAGTTCACAGTTGGCATAAGAGCTGCTGGCTCCTCCCAGACCCGCAAGGGAGAGTCTGCTGTGGATACTACCAGTTCCATCTGTTGCCCTAGTGTGGGAGGAGAGGGCTCCTCACCTTGCAGACACACCTCTCAAACTATGCCTGAGCTGCTGCATGGCCTTTTCTATTGTGTCTGTGTCTCCTCTGTTTCTTGGAGGAAGACTAGTCAGACTGGATTTAGGGCCCACCATAAGCTAGGATGAATGCATCTTAATTAATTACATTGAACACTATTTCCAGGGAGGAACAGGCTCTGAGGCGGTGGGTAGACATGAAGTTGGAGGATGCTAATTACCAAGGTCCATGCAGAAAGAAGACCAAGCCATCCTCCTAAGTTGTCAGTGGATGGATGGAAAAGTATGTGGGCAGACAGCAGGCAGGACAGGGAGAAATCTGCGTAGCCAAAAATCAGGAGGCCAGGGAACCACTAAGATCCTCCTTACTTAACAGATGTCTCTGAATACCCAGATGAAATCCTCCCAGGTCCTCCATCTGGTCTCCAGGGTAAACTCACCATGAAGTGGTGCAGATCAATGGCTTTGCTGTACCCACCCATTGCTAACTAATGCTAGCCCTTGCCTTCTGCCTTTTCCCTGATCCCCAGACCATTCCAGGAGTGGCTCAGTCCAGCATCCCCTGGGCAGAGCCCCAGGCATGCTCCCTGATCTGAGAAGAGATTCAAACATCAAAGGCTATGAAATTTTACCCTGGAGCAGGAGAGCAGAGGCCCAGAGCTGGCAGAGGAGATCCTGGGAAAAGCTAATGGCTCAGTGCCTCTGGTCTGGGAGTCGGGGAGAAATGAAAGTGATTGACAACTTGGGAGATGACCTCATCTCCGGAGGTGGCAGCTCCTGCACCTGCCAGGCTAAGGGGTGGACTTAGAAGACTAGTCCAAGGCCTGGGGGTGGGGTAGGGGGCTTCCTATGGAAAACACCAAAGCAAAAGGAGGAAGGAGACAGGCATGCCATCCCTTGACTGTCTTCATAAAGGCTTTTTGTACTGATTAACATGTCACTTGCTGTGTCTGCTGAGGTGACTCTCAAGTCTAAAACCTTTCTGTAAGGCATGTTAGCGTAAGGAAGTCTACCAGAATGAGAGCACCTCTTGGCATACTTTGGACATTTGTACATTAAACCATGATGCACTTTCCACAGCGCTCACACGCCAGCTCTCTAGAGAACTTTTGATGTACTATAATCTGTCAATAGTAAAATAAAGACCCAACCTCTGTCTACTCCCTGATCCACGCAGTCCATGGACGTCAGCTTAACATGGAAGAGGGGGATTCAGGCTGTGGGGTTAAGGAGGATGACAAGTCACTGACCTGGGTGAGCCTGCTGTAATCCTAGTTCCCCTCGAGAAAGGGAAGACAAAGAGGATGGAGAGTTGGAAGGAGGCAAGACTGCAGATGATCAGAGAAAAGCCATCAGGAAGAGTCTTAGTCATGAAGGGAAGAAAGAGCCAGGATATAAGATGTTTCAGAAGTCTCTAGAAGCTGTGGAAACCAAAAATTAAAAAAATAAAATAAAATAAGCAATTTTTCTTTGTACTACTAAGCAAAGTCCTGACCACAGCTCAGAACTATCTCAGTTGGACCTCTAACATACAGTAGAAGAAATGAGTGTGGCAAGTCACAGTGAACAACGCCACGAGTCACGACAGCGGTGCTGGCCCCACCAATCTGACCAGCACATTTGGATAGACGTGGATAGAGAACATGGGGGTTGTGCCACGGGCGACTGGATAACTGATGATTCTGCTGGCTGCTGAGTTGGTAAATATCTCTGAGAGCCCCCTGGAAAGTAGCTTGTACATGTGAGCCAGGTGGCACACCCACCTGTCAGCACTACCAGACCTCACTGGACTCTGGGCATCCGTTGGTGCTCTGTGCACCTGACTCCTGCTACTGCAGAGGTGTGTGCCCTTTGGTTAGCTCTTGGTCTCTGTCTGCCATTGGGAACATGGAGGGTGGGGTGGATTCAATGGCTGACCTCATATGAACCTTGACAGAGTCCAGGAACGGTGGCGACTGAGTGTGATGAGATCCAGCCTTAGATGTATATCCACAGGGGTGCAGTAGGTGAAGGGGTTTTGGACCCCACGGTGCTCTACACTCAGATTCTTACAATTCAGAACCCAATTCAGCGCCTCTGTGGAGGAACCAGGCTCCACCAGAGCGCAAATGAAAAGAGGGAGCAGAGAAGTAGATTCTTTGAGCTGCCACCTCCTCATATCTGCTCTGTGGCAGGGGCAGTGCCGTGCGTGTGACCCTTTGGGCAAAGGCCGGTAGAGCCCAGGCCAGAGCTCAAAGGATGCTGCAGTATTCCAGCTTCTGGCCATACCTTTGCTCTCTTCTCAGCATCACCCCCTTCTCGGGATTCGGGAACACAGATGTCTGAAGCTCCTGCTCCGAGATCCCTCACCCAAGCTGGCAGGCAAGGTAAAGCCTGGGGCTGGGGAGCAATGCAGGGGTAACGTGTGCTCAGTATATGTAAGGCTTGGACGTAATCCAGTTTCAATGGTAATTAAAAATATTAGCAACAACAAACAACAAAAAGGGCTGGCAAGAGGGTCCTGGGAAGGTGAAGGTGCTTAGCTCTAAGCCCGGCAGCCTAAGATTGATCCCCAGGACCCACACGGTAGAGGAGAATGATTCTCTCCAGACTTAACAGTGAACACCTTTAATCCCAGCACTTGGGAAGCAGGGGCAGGCAGATCTCTGTGAGTTCAAGGCCAGCCTAGTCTACATTATGACTTCTAAGTCAACCAGAGTTCTGTCTAACCAGGGACCTGTCTAAAAACAAACCACAATCAAAACAAAACAAGAGTGAAAAGTCTTCTGGCAGCTCACAGGCTCCAAGAGAGTCACACAACTAACTTTCTATCAATATGGAGGCCTGGAGGAAGCTGGGTGGATTATGAGTGATCAAATGCTTTCTTTCTGAAGGGATAGAAGGTGGATCTGGGACCCTTGAACCTCTGAGCACAGGTTTTGGGTGCATTTTAAACCAACTTGTAGTTTTGGGAAGACATCCCTAGAGCCATATAGTAATTGTAAGTGGAGTCAGAGTCAAACACCCATGTCAGCTTGCTCAATATAATCTTATCCCTAAGCAAGCAAGGTCAAAGACAAGCTTCTAAGGTGGTCATGGTGGCCCATACTGTATTCTCAAACTCTCCAGAGGTGCAGGCAAGAGGATCAGGGGTTCAAGGCCAGCCTTAACTATGCACAAAATTGGAGGCCAGAGTGGACCATCTCGTCGTTGGCTCTTATTTTTATTTGTGAAAGCAAAGGAATGGTGTCTCTATCTCCTAAAGTTGTTTTTTGTTGTTGTTGTTGTTTTTTGTTTTTGTTTTTGTTTTGTTTTTTTTTTTTTGCTTTTGTTTGTTTGTTTTGTCAAAAACTGTAATTCCACAGTTCCTCACTGGTGCTCTGGTAAGGGTGGTGACAGGAACCACGCTTATCATGTGCCAGTGTTGTAAGAGTCTTGAAAGAAGTACTGCGTCTTTCCTGTACTTTCCCTGTTCCCCTTCTGCCCCCCCGGGCTTCACAATTATCTAAGACAACAGCACAACCCAAAAGGGTCAAATTGGAGGTCCCCTACTGCCACTGGCTTATAAGGAGGAAAGGGCTCAGGGCCAAGCATTTTTATTGGCAAGCCCTTCTTCCACCTTTTCTTTCAGGGAAAATTTCCTAAGACACCTTCTAATAGGTGTGTGGATTTTCCCCAGTGGGGGTGACGTGAGAGAGTCCACACCTTTTTTAGGATAGGAGGTTAAAATATTCCCTCTTCCCACTTTATTGAGGAAGGCTCCTAGGCCCAAGGACACACAATTCCAGCCTCTGGTCCCCAGCAAACACTGGGACTAGCTACCTAAGGAGGACACCCCCCTCCCTGGGCACCTCTCTCTGCCTACCTTCCCCAGGAGGGCTTCTGGGCCAGAGAAGCAGGAGAGCTCAAGTTTGAAGTTGGGGAGATGCTTACAGGGGAGATGATTACCAGAGACCTTTTGGGAGAAAGTGGGGAGTGACAGGAGACCACTGAGGTCAAAGGTTACCTCTGTGTTGAAGATGAGTTTGTGTAGTGGGCTACTGCCTTTGGGGAGGGAGAATGTGTGATCGTCTAAGAGTCTAGAGATCTGAACCAGTGGGCCCCAGTCCAACAGCTTAAAGGAACATGAAAGATAAAACCCAGCACAGGGAAAGAGCACCCTGAGGGCTCAGCCTCCAGTTCTGGAGCTGGCAGAGGCGATGTGGGTAGTTAATATTTTCTTCTTTAACATGTTACAAGTCGGCACAGGAAACCACAGGGAAGCCTTTGGATCATCTGAACACTTTCTCCCCAACTTCATACATTCTCGCATTGAAAGAATGCTCTTCAGAGGGTTTGTCCCCAGGGTTCCATGTTTGGCCTGCGACCTCATTCCTGGGTACGTCCCAGCCTGTTCCCCAAGCACAGAAGCCTGCCTGAGCACCTCACCTGTGTGTCCTGCAGGCACGAGGCTGACAAGTCTGGTCGGAGGCCCTCTCCTTCCTGCATGCTCATCCTAAGGGCTGGAACCTCAGCAGTTACACACCTGGCCTAGATCTGAAGACCTGAGCTCTGCACTCACTAATAGCCTTCTCCGTTCAAACCCCCAGACCCTTGCCCCAGGCTGGGCAAATCACCTCTGTTTGGCACACTCGGAAAACAGTCATCAATGGGGGTGGGGGCATGTAGCAGCCTGTTTATCTGCCTAGGTGTCTATTTTCCCAACCAGACCATGAATCTCCTGGGGGCCAATGGAAAGACTGATTCATCTTTTAATCCCCAATTCCCAGCAGCACCTGACAGAAGATCTCTGTAAGTATTTGTTGGCTTCTTGTTGTCAAGTGACTTCTTGCAAAATGTTGTAGTACCGGAGAGGCATTGTGGGTGAGAGAGAGGCAGGACTGACCACAGCTCATGCTCGCTTATCAGTCCATCTAGGATCTACACTAGGGGCCCTGTGACAATGGGAGCCAGAGCCTCCCAGATAGCAAGGCAGACAACAAACACATAAGCCTGTTCACCAAGAATGGATGCACATATTCCAAGCAATACACGAAGCAGTTTGAAGGAGCTGAACGCTTTACAACAGGACACCACAGGGGGAGCTATTGTTCATGCCACCATCCTGGAAGGCCTCTCAGAGGGAGAGAGAATTAAAGAGCCACGAGAAGAACAACAACAAGATGGCCTTGTTTTGTGAGGGATGCCATATTGCAGAACCAAGCTGACTGGAGATCATGGGGGGTCCAGTGCAGTAAGAGGTAAAACTAACTGCATGAGCAGGGCCGGGCTGAAGGGGACTGAGGGTAGAACAGAATTGGAGTTTGTTCCCAAACCCAGGAGAAACCATCAGAGTGTTTTCAGCACTCTGGGAAACAGATCCAAGGTCCAGGAGAAGGAGACTTACAAAACTCTACTGGTAGGGTGCAGCAAGGCGTGGTGCAGGCTTGAACTCAGAGCTGGCAGTGGAGGTCAAATGTACAGTCAAGGTGCAGGGCATTGTGTGCATGCAAAGTGGAGGAAGGCATTGCAGTCTCAAACCAACATGTGGATGGTGACTTATGGAGTTTGGGCTTGAGTGGGAGTCAGGAATCTAGACCCACTCAGACATAAAGAACAGGGAGGAGTCAGAGTGGGAGACACTGAGAGGCCTGGATGGAACTCCCATGTGCATGTGGGATGTGGAGGAAAGTGAGGGAAAAGGAGGACCGGAAGATAAGAGGCAGGGAAACTGAGGCAGAGAGTGCAGGAGACACCACGGGACTCCCGAGTGAGGACTAACCACTGAGCACAGAAATGTGACTGATGTCTTGAGAAGCCTGGGTATAATAGACAAATGGTATATCCAGGGGAATGGCCAAAGGCCAGAGGAAGGCAAGCCTCTGGGAATAATAAGACTGGACTGCACCATTCCCATGAGGCAATGGTTTGAAGAGAACAACAGGTTTCTTGGGACACAGGGCAGTTTATGACAGGACAGAATCCATGATGTATTGTCATGGGGGAAGAAAGAGACATGAGCTGGGTGTGGTGGTATACACCTTTAATATCAGCACTTGGGAAGCAGAGACAGGTGGATCTCTAGGAGTTCTAGTCTAGTCTAGTCTACATAAGTGAGTTTCAGGTCAGCAAGGGCTACATAGCGAGACCCTGTCAAACAAAACAAATCAAGTAGCCTCCCTAAACAAAGGGAAAGGCACACAGCTAGAAGGCAGAAGAATGGAGATGATGCATCACAGTGACAGGCAGGTTGAACACTGCAATTGTCCCCAAAACAACACCTCACTCATGGAAATCATGGATATTTTAGACATATTTATATAAAAAGTACTTTTTGGTGGGCACTTATCTGAGCATGCTCAATTGGAGGTCATAGTTCATGAAGGGAAGATGGACATATTCCTGGCCATGTTTAGCTCAAGTCATGAAGCCAATTGTCAAAGGCTTAAAAAAAAATGAGGGACATATCTGGGTGTGTTCAACTTGTGTCATAAAGATGGTGGACAGGGACTAGAGAAATGGCTCAGCAGCTAAGAGTGGGTACTGTTCTTGCAGAAGACCCCAGCTGGGTCTTACAGGCAGCTCACAACTGCCTGTAACTGCACCTCCAATGGATCTGACACCCTCTTCTGGCCTCTACATGTACTGCAGTCATGTGCGTGCGCGCGCGCACACACACGCACACACACACACACACACACACACTTATAACTGAATTTATTTAAGAAGATGGGCAGAAACATTACACATGCTCGTCTTCATTTTTCCAACAACATTTTACCTGGCACCAAATAAAAGGATACACATAGAAGGTGCATAAATATGAGAGTTTCCCTCGCCTAGCTGTGGACATTGTTACCTGAGGAAGTGGTCATCTATGGCAGGAAGACAGTGAATTAAATAATGAAAAGTTGGATCCTGCCTGAAGCACCACGTTCAGGAAAACACCATAACCTGGACCCTACTCCACATGACTGATGGAAAGCATCAGTGAACTCAGAAACTGCCCAGCACTGTCAAAGTCCAGGAATAGACATGACTGGAGTCAGAGCTGTGGAGGACTCTCTCTTTGATCTCGGAATATCTGTACAGGGCAGGCAGCAGCAGGAGCTGAATCAGAGAACCAGAACCTGGACAGGGACCCAGGGCAATAGGACAACCCTTGCATATCTGAAAATTCTGCAGTCAAACACAGACCACGGACCAGTACCAGCAGCTAGGGCTTCCTTGTAGTGTGAATAAAGTCTCTGCTGAGGGCTGCTGCATCCCGCCTAAGCTGGTCTCAGGGTCACTGTGACCTCTCCCACCCTGTCTTCCTGACTTCCTCAAGCTTCCTGCCCTCACATTCAGGCCCTGGACTCTTTGGAATGTTTCTAGAACACTTCACCTGGGGCTTTATCCTTTTCTATCCTTTGCCAAAAATACTCTTTCCTGTAAATCTTTCCATGAGGTCTGATTCCTGTCTTCCAAGCCTGTGTCTCAGTCGGCCCTCCTCTGGGACATTTTCCCCAAATGGCCCCTCTGAATGGACCGCTTTGTCCGGCCTATTTACTCTCAAACAGTAGTTGTATGTTCCTTGTTTTGCATACTCAATAGCCACGCTTTCTTGCACGCTTTCTTGCAGGTCAGTTCTGTGACTATCCATTGTGACAATTACTTTTTATCAACTCGACACAAACTCCAGAGGCACTCTGGAGGAGGGAACTTCAGTGGAGGCAATGCCTTCATCAGATTGGCCCGCGGGCATGTCTGTGAGGCATTTTCTTCATTGATGATTAATGTAGAAGGGCTCAGACCTCTGTAGGTGCTGTCACCCTTGGGCAGGTAGTCCTAGAGGATAGAAGGCAGGGTAAGCTAGCCGCAGAAAGCAAGGCAGTAAGCAGCATTCTACTCTAACTGAATGTGGTCTTGGGTCTTGGGGAAGAGGCTAGAATATATTGGCCGAGTAACACATCTTCTCCATCTTCTCCACCAGGGAGAAGCTGTCATCCTCGCTGGGTAGAGACTTTTTCCAGTGTGGCTTCTTCAGGGTCACTCATGCTCTGTAAGTAAGGCCAACTGGTTCCCCAGGGTGGACTTCAATAGACTCATACTTTGATTTGTTGTTGGAACCTTAAGGCGGAGAGTTAGATGTTCCCCAGGGAGGGTGTTTTAGCAAAGGTCTTGGTCCTGTTTTTTTTTTTTTTTTCTTCATTCTACGTATTCTACAAGGGAAGAGGGACCTAGACCTTTGCTTATGGTTAAGAAGTTCTCTCATTTTATACGTACTTTATTGTTTAAGGTAGTTGAAGTTCACAGCAAGACTGAGAGGAAGATCTGAGGCTTCCCTGCAGAGGCCCAGCTCTGCCCCCAGCAACAGCCCTTGCAGGGGTTCTGTTTTTGAAATTGGCCTTGCATTGTCCATTTGACACTAAGGGTCCAAGGTTCTCATTGGAGTTCACTCCTAGCGTTGGTGGCAATCATCCATCTTTTCTCTGCCTGCTGCCTGTGTTCTTTTGGGTGCTGCAGACAGCCTGGGAACAGAAGAGAAGGGTGAAACAGGAGTTTCAAAACTACAGTGTCCCCACTTCCTCACACAGAATGCCTAGCCACGCCCCCTCCCACAATCCCCCTGGAGGCCGGGGCAAAAGCCCCACCTCCCTACATCTCATTCTCCTCCCGCTCCCTCCCCATCAAGTCCCATGAAAATATCAAACAAGAAAGTAAATCTCTTCCTGTTTTTCAGAAGCCAAACTTTAGCGAGTGGCCTTTGATCCACAGATGTAATTAGCATTAGAATTGGAGATTGAGCGGATATTTGTCTAAAAGCATTAATTTAAATCCTGGCCCACTTTCCCCCTTATCAGCACTGTAATTCTAACAGCGCCCCTGGCAGAATCAGAAATCAGAGAGGAAGAATGAACAAGTGAGTCTTTGCGCACCCAAGAGCACAGGGAAAACCCCACAGATTTTTTTTTTTTTTTCTGAACCAGCACAAATGGAAGTATTGTTGACACACAAATAAAACGCCACATAGTTCTCTCTTCAAAAAGAATAGGAGATAGTTCATTCTGGAGTCAAATATGAATGACCATGGCCTGCGAACACAGATTCAGGGTACCCCAAATACCATGTTCCAGTGTGGTGACATGTGTGAAATGCCATGAAGTTTCTGTAGAAACAAAAGAAAGTAACACGTCAAGTTACTTTTCAGCTCCACTAATGGAAACTGTGATGGTTTGAGTGAGAACGTGCCCCATAAGCTCATATATTTGAATGTTTGATCTCCAGTTGGTGGAACTGTTTAGGAAGGGTTAGAAGGTGTGGACTTGTGGGAGGAGATGTGTTACTATGCGTGGGCCTTGAGGCTTCAAAATCCCATGTCAGGCTCAGTTTCTCTCTCCCTCTGCTTCCTGCTTGCAGAGCAGGAATGTAAATTCTCAGCTACTCCTCCAGTACCATGCTTGCCTGCCTATTGTCATGCTCTCCACCATGATGGTCATGGATTAACACTCTGACACTGTAAGCAGGCCCCCAATTAAATGCTTCCTC
Source organism: Meriones unguiculatus (assembly GCF_030254825.1). Lineage (NCBI taxonomy): Eukaryota > Metazoa > Chordata > Mammalia > Rodentia > Muridae > Meriones > Meriones unguiculatus. The sequence continues at coordinate 83,321,753 of NC_083352.1, read as the reverse complement.
TTGTAAATTACCTTGGTCATGGTATATTTATTTTCACAGCAATAGAAAGTAACTAAGACAGAACTATCAGGTAGGAAGGTGCTGGGTAGCAGTTTCCTCCATGACTGAGATGCTCCATTCTTCAGGAAAGCAACTAAAACCAGGAAGTATACAACTCAAAATACCTTCAGAAAGTCCCTGAAACTGACCCGATTTACTAGGTTCCTCCTTCCCCAAGAACATATAAACAGAAAAGGCTGCTGAGAGTCTCTCTCAGACAAGCCAAACTGCAAAGAAGACACTTGAGACAAGCTTAGATACCTGGTTGAAGCAGGGACCAGCCAAGCAGCCTAAAAGAAACGCAGGCCAGCTGAGGCGCCTCGAAGTGGCTCAGACCTACTGAACCACCAAGAAAGGGCACTTTCTGTTGACCAATCTGTTGACCTGCCTGCAGACTGTGTGTGCGGCATGCTCCAAGTTTCCAGCTTTTGTGAGCTATCACCCACACAGGGGAGGACTTTGTTGATTAGCTGTCTTTGAGCCATTTTTGCTCCTGTAGGTAACCCCTCACTCACACTCCTGGAAGTAACCCCAATAAAACTCATTGCTTTGTCAAGCTGGGCTCTGATGATATCTGTTCTCTGGTCTGTTGTGGGCTGCCAATCAGGGATGAGTAGACCTGGGTGAGTGCATGGGTCCCCCCACCACCACCCAGGAAAAGTCCACCACACAACAGCAGGTTTCAGAGCATGGTTTCTGGCAGGAAATAGAGACCCCTCCCAGGCAGCCTATAAGCTACCAGGTGATTCTATGACCTCTGCCCATCCCAGAGAGTGGATCCCTCTGTCCAAGCACATCAATCCTGGTGTTGGCATATTTGTTCTCTTGAAGCCCCTGGCAGAGCATGAGCTCCCACGTCCCCCTTGTCTCCCCAGTGCCTCTTTGAGAGTGGCAGGACTAACGGCATTTCAATGGGCTAGTCTCTCGTTGGTATTCTCCCCTGCCCTGCTTCCTTGATAGTGTTATCCATCTTTCTTCATTTCCTAAGGAGGAAAGAAAGTGACTATGGCAGAACAAAAGCCAGAGCAACAGCGCCCAAGGCAGCTCTCAGAACTTTATCATAGCCACCACGGCAGCGATAATTACGGGCAGCGCTGGAGGGGCACCATCTGTGCCCAGGACCCTGCTCCTTTCACACAGGATAAAGAAAAGCATCACGGAAATTCCATGGAGGGGCCAGGGCTGGAGCTCTGCAGGATGGTTTGGCTGTTTTCAGAGTCCCCTCCTAAACTGTCCTAGGAATCCAAACTCCCGGAGAAAAAACTAAACTTGTTGTGAGACTTGAGGGTGGGAGTGGGGAGGAAGACAAGGCTATAAGGAAATGGCGGCCAGCTTATTTACTCATCCGTGTGGCTGCTTTTCAGTCTCTATTGGAAATGTGGGTGAACCCATCACAAGAGAGCAACACTCCCTCCGCCCACCCACAATCAGGTCATCTTATCTCCATGTCCAGCAGAGCCACAGTGGAAGCCAGTCACAAGTCCCTAAAATGGTCTGTGAGCAAAAGCAGAGCTTGTAGGACAAGACTTTCCTCCCAGTGGTCCCCCCTAGCCATGGTGCACCCTGGAATAGATAAAGTAGGGAGCAAGGGCCCTTAAGTCAGAGACTTAGAGACAAGGATAGTCAAGGTTAGAATGGGTGCATATACAAGGATCTATGAGTGAGGGTATGCGAATAAGAGTGTGACAGACTTATTACGCTTGTGTACATGAGAGTGTATACATGAGTCCATGTGTGTATCTTGGAAGGCACGCATCCATGTTTGCATGGATGAGGGAAAATGTGTGTGTGACTACGTGGCTCACGTGTGTGTGCATGTGTACATGTGCGAGTGTGGATGAGAGTGTTTTTGGGTGCATGTATACATAGTATGTGTAAGAGGGCAGCTGTACGAAGGTAATTAATTATTCGTGCACATGTGTGAATGCATGTGAGAATTCACATGTATGTGTGTAATTTCACTACTTATGGCCACGGGTCCATGCATGTGTGTCAGGGAGTGTCTAAGCATGCATACCTATATGTGTGAGCATGTATGCATGCATCAGTGTGTGTTAGCATGTAGACGTATGTGTATAGTGGTTCCAGTGAGAATGGCCCCCAAAGGCTCATGTATTTGAATGTTTGGTCCCCAGTTAGTGGATCTATTTGGGAAGGATTAAGAGGTGTGGCCTTGTTGGAGGAGGTGTGTCACTGCGGGTGGGCTTTGAGGTTTGAAAAGCCCAAGCCAGGTCCAGGCTTGTTCTCTGTGCCTCTCTGCTGATGTCAGCTCTCAGTTACTGAACCCGCACCCTGCCTGCCTGCCTGCTGCCATATCCACCACCATGATGGCCACAGACTAATCCTCTGAAACTGTGAGCAAACCCCCAATTTAATGTTGTCTTTTATAAATTGCCTTGGTCATGGTGTCCCTTTCACAGCAATAAATAATAACTAAGATAGTAAAACAATGTGTGAATGTATCAAGTATGTATATGTATATGTTCAATATGTATATGTATATGTATATGTATATGTAATGATATGTATGTGTATGTATATATGTGCCAACAACCATGTGTTACTGTTCTAAAGAGTAGCACAGTTACAATAACAAAGTAACGACTAAAATAGTTTGGTGGGTGGGTTGACAGGCAGGGGTCTCCACAACAGGAGGGACTCTATTAAAGGGTCATAGCATTAGGAAGGCTGAGCCCCACCAAGCCGGAGGCTTGCCTGTCTCTCTTCTTTTCACGTACCTCATTTGGATCATCACTTCACACAGCTTGTGGAGAGGAGCCGCATCTGCCTGGAAGACTCACTCCATTCTGTCCTGTTGGAGACTGAAACCTCTGATCGCGCTAAGCAGAATGAAGAGAGCTGGGATAGAAAGGCATGGAAAACACGCGGGACCTGTGTCTCCCAACAGCGTGTCAATATCCTGACACTTGAGGAAAAAATACCTGTCACCTCACCCATTTGCTAAAGAGGGCACAGCCGGGGAGCTGGCTTCAGGTCAGACACCACAGCCCATCCCAGAAACCGGCCCAGACAGCCCCTTGCCCAGAAAGCCCCATCCTTACAGAGAGCATTTTGGGTGATGGCATCCTGCACGCTAGTGTGGGGTCTTTCACAGCCACCATGCTGAACTCCTTCTCTGGTGCCGCCCCCGAGGCCTCTGAAATGCAGATCTATGGCCCGTCATCACTAAAATGTGGTCACTTATCAGTAAGTGAAGACTAACAAAACCACGGTCCTTGTGACGGAGACAACAAGCAGACAATCAGCGAATATATCAAAAGGTCTTTCACTGCAATAGGGAGGTCGCCTCTGCCAACATTGGAGACCGGCAGTGCGCAGGAAGGTACCTTGACGGGAACTCCCCCTCCATGACGGCAAGCCAATGCCTCGCTGGGTGTCTGCCTGCGGGCTGAACAGCAGGGTCTCCACACATGCGCAGGGAAGTGGGACTTCCACAGGCGGTCTTGCGGAACAAAGGTGGAGATGCCATCAGCTGGGGTCAGCGGTGGAGAGGCTGGCCTCTGTCCTCTCTGCGCACTCGGTAAGCCTGCCTAGGTGTTCTGCAGTGAAAATAGGCTGCTCCTGCTGCGAAGTCCTGCAGACTGTATTCCACACAAGCCCAGTACCAATATGGGATGGGGGTGGGGGGAGGCTCTCCATTGTCAAAAGGAAATGGTTGGTAGAGCTTTGATTTTTTTTTTCTAAAAAAAAAAAAGAAGCAGTAGTTACTTTCAAAGTCAAGAGAAGCATTTTTTTTCTTTCTTTCTTTCCTTTTTTAATACAAAGAAAGAAATAGCAACAGTGGGGTGCTACCTTGTTCTGTGTGAGCCCTTTAAAATTCCAGCTTTGGAAACACTATTTTCTTCTTCCTCTTCCTGCATGAGGCTCTGAACAACACCCAGATCACTTGCCTCTTGGGATGTGGATTGTGAAGGGATCCCCCTGCCTCCCGCCTCCCGCCTCCCGTCCACTCTGCACCCCACTGTCACCCCCCAAACAACTGCTGATTCTGCAGCCAGGGCAAGCGGGGGTTGATAGGGTCTGTTCCCCCTCCCTCCTCCCCATAATGCAGGGACACAGATGGGGTGACCCCGGAGCAATAGCAATTTTGAGTGGGTCAAAGTGGCTGAGTAGAATGTCCTATACCATACAACCCACCTTCATCTGGACACCGAACTTCTGCATGACAGCTCATCATTACCCAGCAGGCGGTAGGCCTCCCACTTCAATGACGTTCATTTCGTGGAACAAAAAAAAAAAAAAAGAACCGGGTGTATGGAGCCGCACCACAATTATTCTAGAAATTGCTTTGTGTTGTGGTGGAGACCAAAGTCTGCAGAGCCTTCAAGATTAAGTTCCAGAAACCAGGCCAGCTGAAGTGCAATGTCCTGCACATGGAAAGCTGTTCTTGACACTGAACCCCTCAAATGACTGAATGCAAGAATATGCTATAGTTTGACAGCTCACCTCAAGAACATTTTCTAAGGAAGAAAATAAAATACCTTGCTAATGGAGCCATTTGTGTGCGGTCATAGGCCATTTTAGACAGCTTACTTCAAAGACACCGCTTGTGCTGGGTGAGTCCGCTGACCTCTCCCGCCACAGGTTTCTCTTCTGGATTCCAAGGAAAGCTGCTGCTTGTGGGTCTGGTCAGAGGCTCTGAAAGGGGAGGAGCTCTGAGGGGTAGCCTAGAGCCAGGGACCCACGGGAAAGCAGGCCGGCCCTGTCTGAGACAAAGGAAAATGGACATAACCCCCTCATGCAATCACACATGCATGTACACACACACACATTTGAATGTGTGTATACAAAAGCAACTTGAGAAAGATGATTCCCTTGTCCTTCATGTCACACTCCACCACTGAAGGCAATGAGGGCAGGAATTCAAGGCCTTTCCCTGGCTTGCTTTCTGGTTCAACATCAGCTATACAGCCTAGGACCACTTGCTCATGTGTGGTACAGCCCACAGTGGCTGGGCCCTCTTCCACCAATTAACAGTCAAGAAGTGCCCCCATGACATGTCCGCAGGCCAGTCTGATGAAGGCAATTCTTCAATTGGGGTTCTCTCTTCCCAGGCCACTGTAGGCTGTATTAAGTTGACAATCAAAACTAAGCAGGACAACTACAGCCACCACAGAATGCCGGGATTGTGCTGCGTGAATCACTTTCTGGAAAGAATTGAAAGCACAGCCTCAAAGAGCTGTTTGTGCCCCATGCTGACCGCTATGGGTTGGCCACTGTTAAAAAAAAAAAAAAAAGGAAAAAGGCATCAGAGGAGTCTATTGAGTGATGAAGGGCCAATAGAATGTAGGAGGCTCATGCATGCTGCTGGCTGCCTTCACACACACAGACATACATACACACGCACACACCATCATCTCATCATGCTCTCACCCACTCTCTCTGTCTCTTTCTGTCAACACTGACACGTTCTTTGTAGTCACTATGACTGGGGTGACTGAGCCCACTGAAGAGGGTGTGCACAGGGGCTGCCAAGGAGGATTCTCCAGGGTCCTGGTCCCACTTTTAGGCCCCAACCTGTTGACTCTGCTGTCATGGTTTTTATCTTCTACATTAGTACAACATCAATTTTTATTTCAGAAATTTTGAACTTTCTAGTTATTCATTTCCCCCCAGCAGCAGTCACGAATGCTTCCCCAGAGGTTTACCAGGGTCCGTGTTTCTTAACCTGTGGGTTGTGACCCCCTTGGGGAGGTCCAACAAACCTTTCACAGGGGAGAGTCTCCTAAGACCACGAGAAAATGCAGATGTTTATATTAGGACTTAGGACAGCAGCAAAATTATAATGATGAAGTAGCAACAACGGTCTCAACAAGGTTTGGGGGTCACCACAGCGTGAGGAACTGTATGAAAGGGTTGCAGTGTCGGGACGGGAGAGAAGAGCTGATTGCAATGCCTGCTCTACCTCCAGCTCTTTGACAGACTCTGATAAGCTCCCATAAGAACCCAGGAAGGCGTGCTCTCTTTCTTTCTTTCTTTCTTTCTTTCTTTCTTTCTTTCTTTCTTTCTTTCCTTTTCTTTTTTTTTTTTTTTTGTAAGACATTTTCTTTTCTTTATGAGTATGTGCACCTATCTGGATGAGTGTGTGCACACATATATGCAGGTATACAAGGAGGCCAGAAGAGGGCATCATCTCCCTGCATTCAGGAGGCAGAGGCAGGTGGCTCTCTGTGAGTTTAAAGTCAGCCTGGTCTACATAGCAAGTTCTGGGAAATCCAGGGCTACATATCTCAAAAAAAGAATGGCTGGTGGCTGGAGCTGGAGTTTGTGTTCTGGTTTTTTATTGGACAGTGCCTTCCCTCTGTCATGTTCTATCTCTGTCTTACTGAAGAGTGCACTGTACACAACGACAACGTGGACTTTACAAAGACGAAGTCCCTGGAGTACATTGATGTTTACTGTACAGACCTCTGTACTTTGTCAAAATCCTCTGATGCCCTTTCCTGCATCTTAGATGCTCTCAGGGCACTTAAAATAGATAACATTGTAAAGAAGGCGTTGAGAAAGGCAGTCTGTGAAATATAGAATAGAATTGTAAATTTTGATGTGGCAAAAGGAAATGTGTGTGTGTGTGTACGTGTGTATGTACATTGAGTATACATGGTATGTGCACGCGTGGGTTTGTATTTATTTTGTGCATGCATCCATAAATGTGTGTGCACGGGCTAAAGAGAAGATTCAGTTTCTAAGAGCGTTTGCTGTTCTTGCAGAGGCCTAGGTTTGGTTCCAAATAGCTACGTGGTGGCTCACAACCGCTTGTAAGTCCAGTTCCAAGGGATCTGATTCCCCCTTGTGGCCACTATGAGCACTGCAGGCATGCGTTGTACAGACAGACACGTAGATAAACACTCATAAAATGAAAGCAAAATTTAAAAAATATTTTTAAATGTGTGTAAAGGCATGTGTGGTGGGTGCTTTTAATAAAAATGGCACCCATAGGCTCATATATTTGAATGCTTAGTAACCACAGAGTGACATTATTTAAAAGGATTAGAAAAATTTGGAGATACGGTCTTATTTGATGAGGTGTGTCGTGGGGGTGGGTGGGCTTTGGGATTTCAAAAGCCCTTCTCAAGCCCAGATTCTCCCTCTCTATCTGCAGATCAGAACGTAGCCCATTAACTATTTCTCCAGCACCTTGCCTGCCACGCCTGCCCCCCCCCCCCCCGTGGTCCCACCGTAATGAAAATAGACGAAACCTCTGAAACTGTAAGCAAGCCCCCCCAATTAAATGCCTTAATTTATTAGAGTTGCCGTGGCCACAGTGCCTCTTTACAGCAGTAGAACCCCGAAGGCACACTGCGCATATGCAAATGCGAGTACACATTCGTGCATGGGGGATTTGTTCGCTCAGGTAACGACACTGGCCGTATCCCATAATAGGAAAGAACAGCCAACTGCTGCACCCGTATATCTAGCCTCTGGACGGTTTATTTATTTAAGGTGTTTTGTCTTGAGCACAAGTGCTATCACAGGAATACATTTGATGAGCATGGCTTCCTGGCGTACAGCAAGAGAGCCATTAATATCAAATACAAATGTAAAATATAAATGGCTGCATTTGTTGAGGGATGAGCCCTTCACTTAAACCAATATACAAACTGCTCTGGGACTAGAAATATAAACAGGAACACAGTCTGTGGACGTAAATAAGTAAGAACGAACGAATGCTATGAATATTAATGGGGGCGTTTTCAGCACTAGCTGTGGGTCCTCAGGCAAGTTCTTTCCCTCTGAGCATTTGAATAGGAAGAGACCTCAGTTCCAATCTTGAACACTCACTGTGGGGATTAGAGAGTGAGTGCAGGCTGTGTAAGAGGACAGCTTCTCCCTGAGTGCCCCAAAACTGTGCTTTTCAACCTGTGGTTGAGACCCCGAAGGGCTCGAAGGACCCTTTCACAAGGGTCACTCACCTAAGGCCATCAGAAACATCAGCTATTTACATTATGGTTCACAATGGTAGCAAAATTACAGTGTCTGGCCCCCAGGTGAAGGGTGACATGGCTTGAGGCGACGTGAAGGGAAGGCTGCATATGGTTAGTAGGAGGTGAAGGGCAGAAAACTCTTTTGTTCCCTGGAGGAACACCCAGGCTGTATGAATGTGGAAGAAAGGCATGAATACTTAGAGCACAATGAGGCATATTTCGGGGATCTTCGGAGGGAGAAAGAAGCGAGTTGTTTAGCCCTGAGGAAGGGATGTTTATCAGAATCTTGTTTATAACTGGAGAGTAGGCAGGCTGGGAGCAGTTTGGCTTACTGATCCCTGCTTCATTTGTGAGGAAGAAAGCAGAATTTATTTATTTATTTATTTATTTGGATTTCGTGGGTGAGAACTCCAGCCACCCAGAAGCAGGCAGACTCATTTTCCCTCTAAGCTTCACCTGAAGCTGTCTGTGTTCTTATGCTGAAGATCAGACTCTCCAGTCCCAAGTTCAAGGCTGTGTCTTCTGAAGCTGCTAGGAAAAAACAAACAAACAAAAACCAGGAAACACAGGCTGGCCCTGGTAGGGCCTCTGGGCCTGGGGTTGCTCCCTCGAGTGCAAATTCCATGTTTGACAACAAGCTAATGCTAAATCCGGGAAAAGGAAAAAGTGTTTGTTGACAGAGATGATTGTTAGACACATTAATTTGGAAAATTTTGGGGGGTAGGGATTTCCTTCAGTACCCCTTACGAGGTAACAGGGCGACAGGACTAAGCTGTCTTCCCCACATTCTGGAATGAGGCTGAAATGCTTTCGTCATTAATTAGATTGTGGCTAGAATGCACAAAGAATGCATTGAAGCCACCCTGCCCCCCTCTCTCTCTTCACTCCTTTCTCTCTCTCTCTCTCTTTGGAAAAAAACATATGGCCCAACTTTATTAGGCATTAAACATTTCCCCCCCATCCATTAACTCTGCCTGTAAAATGTTTCTAAGGATCTGCAATGAGAGGGACACATGCACTTCTGAACAACCCCTTGTGTTTTAGCTGGGGGACCCTGGTTTCCTCGCTTGTCTCTTGTAATGCCTTGTGTTTTTCCAGAGAGCATCTAAGAAGGAGACGGAATTCCAAGCCACAAAGAAGAAAAGGAAATGAAAGGTATTCGGTAGACTCATGGGGGAAGTGCTGGCATGGAAGCAGGAAGCTCAGCCTTTCCTCCAGGAAAGGAAAGGCGATGGTGGGGTGTCAGAGTGGCCCCAAACATACGTAAGGGAGGGCTGCGGAAATAAGCTGTAAACTCAGCCAACAAGCGGAAGTGGTACTCAGGGGGATACAGCGCCCATTCTCTTCTGAGATGTAAGAGTGAGGGGCCACACCGCTTGTCTTCGGAGCCAGAGTTTGTAGCATAGGTGCTGTCTCTTCCCCAGGAACATGTCCTGATCTGTGTGGGATAGCATAAAGTCCACAGGACATCAAAGAGAAAAGCATCACAGTGACAGACAGCATCTACCCACTCAATCATCTCGTCAATCAGTGCAGACCTTGGATGCCACCAAAGATCTGGTTTCCATTTTTGCAAGCCACATTCATACCAAAGTGGGAGTCTATATTAGGAGCTCAGGAGTCTTCCTGTTTGGGCCTGTTAACTTGATACGATCTAGAATAACGTAGGAGACAAACCTCCGGGCCTGTATCTATAAGAGGGTTCTAGATCGGGTTAATTGAGGTACAAAGACAGACCTTAACTGTGGTGGACACCATCCTAAGGACTGGGATCCTAGACTGGATTCAAAGAGGAAAGTGAGTACCAGCATTCATTTCTCTCTGTTTCCTGCCCGTGGGTGTGACAAGCTGTCTCATGCTCTGACCACCATGTGTTCCCTGCCATGATGGACTGTGTAACCTTAAACTGTGACCTAAAAAAAAAAAAAAAAAAAAAACAATAATAATAACCCCTTTTTAATTAACTTGCTTTTGTTGGATATTTCATCACAGCCAAGAGAAAAAAATTAACTAACACAATTTAAACCGTACAATTATCTACAATTTCTCCATATATTAAACTATTTTACAACATATATAATAGACACAGCAGAACCCAGCGGTGCTGTCTCTGAGAACTCCCACACTCCCCTCCACCACCATCTGATTCCTAGATATTCTCCTCCTGCTCCTGCCCCTGCCCCGTTCTTCTTTTAGCAGGAGCCCTACCATGCGGTAGCCACAGAGACCTGTACATGCCTCAGATATAGCTCCCATCACTCTTGTGCTTCAATCTTCCAGCAATTTCCCATTCAACTCAGAAAGGACACAGAGTCCTGACAGGAGGATCCTCCCAGCACAGGCCTCCTCTCTCTAGCTCAGAGTCTGTCCATCCTTCACACTCCAGGATGGACACACACATTCTTCACACTCCAGGTGCACCTGACCTGGAGCCTTTGTACACTCTGATTCTCCTTGCACACTCTGATTCTCCTTGCACACTCTGATTCTCCTTTCACACTCTGATTCTCAGCCTTTTCACTCTCCACACTGATTCCCACCCAGTACACTTCTTTTCCGATCTGTGCTGCATAGTTTCATATCAACTTGACCCAGGCTAAAGGCATCTGAGAGGAGGAAACCTCAAGTAAGAAAATGAGATAAGCTCAGACCGTATGCAGGGCTGTAGGGCATTTTCTTAATTAGTGATTGATGGGAGGGGGGGGCAGCCAGTTGTGGGTGGAGACACTCCTGAGCTGGTCGTCCTGGGTGTTATATTAAGACCTAGCAAGCCATAGGAAACAAGCTAGCAAGTAGCACTCCTCCCTGGTCTCTGCATCAGCTCTTACCTCCAGGTTCCTGCCCTGTTTGAGTTCCATTCCTGACTTCCTTTGATGATAAACAATGATATGGAAGTGTCAGTCAAATAAGCCCTTTCATCCCCAGGTTGCTTTTGGTCATGGTTTTTCACCATAGCAACAGAAACCCTAAGACACCACCTCAACTTTCCATTCACACATCTGCTTCCTTGAGAGAAATCTGGAAATGTTGGTCAACATTCTAGCACGTGACCCCAGGATTCCCTGTCATCCCACAGTCCTTGTCACCAGCCAGCAACTACACCACAACCCCTCACTCCCCTTTGCTATGAATCTTATTTAAGGTTGACTCCGGATAGCTGAAATTTCTGTGTATCTTGCTGTCATCACTACTGGGTCTTCATATCTTTACCCAGAATCTGGTCCATGGTGAACAATAGTGTTTAGCAAACACTATTGAACAAATAAATGAGTTAGATTATAACATATAAATTGGATTTATAAGCTCAGTCTGGTTATGGTGACATATTAGAAGATTCTTTTGAGCATGAAAGAAGAGAGACATTACATCTGGTGGCCTTTTTGTGAGCTTATCGCCGCGGAACACTAGAAAGCCAAATAATGAAAGGGCCTCCTTTCTTTAGCTACAGGCTTCTTTTAATGTAGCATCAAGAAGGATGAGATTTTGGCAAGTGGAAAATTCTAGTGCTTTAATCATGATCCACCCATCGATTTTCCAAGAGGAGCTGTAGGTGGGGTTTCTACTGTTTGATGTCCCTAATTAGAATGCAAGTCCCCCTTTCCCCCGTGTCTGTTTCAAAAGCCCAGATCTCTTTACAGATGTCCAGTCTCTGACTTCTCAGCAAGAAGTAGGCTGCAAGCCTGAGGAGGTGTTGTTCTGAGGAATCTCTGAGCGAGCACACTTGTGATCAATATGCCTAGAGGTACATGCTCAGCAGTACCCTTGGTATCCCTTGGAAGGAGGCACACCATGATCAGCAACAGCCCTACTTGTTGGCTAAACTTGTACTGTTGTATTTCGGATCTTCAGTGTCCCAGACAGCCTCGCTTGGGTCTGTTTCTGTAGGTGTGGGCATCACAGTGAGGTCAGCCCTGTTCCTGTTCAGCGTGCCATCCTCCACCCCCTTATTTCCTGCCCTCTGTGCTCTTGCCCCTCCCGTATTGAATGACCTGTGTTTTCTGCCTGATGTTCTGGTCCTCCAACACAGAGGGTACCTTCATTTCTCCAAACAGCAAACACACACAGGGAAACTGGCCTAGAGGTATACAGATACAGGTTCCTCTTTTGTACTGGTTACCACTGTTCACAAGCAAGTCTTTCAGCTGGTCTCCCCCCAGACTGGAGGAGCTATAGACTAGTCCTGAGTCTAGGCTACAATGGCACTTGGGGCACACAGCCTTGGGGATACATCAGACCATGCTCCAAGGCTCATGCTTCTGAACTCTGCTTGCAGAGAGACCCCAACACCTAAGGCCATACTCCAGAAAGGATGTGGGCATGTGTTCTCTGAATTGCATGTGTGTGTGTGTATTTCTTCCCCTTTAATTGTTTTATGTGCTTTTATTGATTGAATCTTTTATTATTAAGTTCCTTGTGCCAGATGGTTAGCTTCCTATGTGTCAATCATGTGTTTTGTTCATATCTACCTTCCTTCCCCTTCTCAAACATTCTGCATATGTGTGCGTTTGCATATACATATAAGAATCATGGGATGGTTGTACTCTGAGTCTGGTTTATTTTGCTTGATATAACTTGTCTTGGTTGTTTTAAATGTCAAAAGTCGTCTAGACATTTAGCTTGACCATGGGAATGTCTACAGGGGAAATGTTTTGTGTGTTAATTGGTGCCAGAGGGTTCAGCCCACTGTGGGAGGCACCATTTCCTAGGCAGGTTATTCCCAGCCATATAAGAAATCTAGTTAAGCAAACAAGAGAGCAAACCTGCAATCAGCATTCTGCTCTTGCTACTTCAGGTTCCTGCTTGAGTTCTTTCTTTGACCTCCTTCAATAATGGACTATGACCAGAAAGTGTGAACCAAATAAATCCTTTTTCCCCCTGGGTTGTTTTTTTGGTTAATCAACGTGTTTGTCACAACAACAGAAAGAGAGCTGGAGCTCATAAGAAACTCCAACTCCATCCTTTATGTATTTGTTCTTCCTTGTGGCTGAATCAGACTTTGTCTGTGCTAGGGGCATATAGATATTTTCTTTATCCACACCTCTGTTATAGTTCTGTTGGGGCACACTGAGATGCTGTATTTGAACACTAAGGCTGTTCAAATAAGAAACTGCAAACTTAGTAGTTTAAAAACATAGACAACTATTCCCCCGTATTTATGGGGACTGAGTCTTGAACCAAGATACCAGCGGGCTCATTTTCTTTCAGGATGCCTAGAGCCTACTCTGTGTCTCTCTAGCTTTAGCTCATGCTAACAGTGCCCCTTTGCTTGAAATCCTAGCCACAAGTTTCTGTTTTTCTCTGTCATCATGTGGTATTCTCTCTTGATGTCACTGTACACAGATCACTGGATGGATGACCTTAACCTTCTCTGTATAGTTCTACCCACAAAAGTCTCTTTCCAAATAAGGCCTTCTTCTAAGGTCCCAATGGAATGTGAACTTTAAGCCAGTGCCATAAGCTCCCCACTTTACAGCTAGAGGGAGTAGGAGGGACAGGGGCCCCAATAGACTTCTTTGTTCAGTGGACAAGGAATGGACAGCCAGCATTTCCAGGTCAGGTCCAGCCTTTTCCCTTGCTTTGTCCTTGAAGATAGCAGCACTCCTGGTCAGCAAAGGCACTAGAGGGAAAAGGAGGCTGCCAACAAGATGCTACATTCACAGGAGCCACAGGAATTTCCTGATGTTCTCTTACAGGACTCAGACACCATTACTACTCTAGCACCTCCACCTGGTCACATGGGTAGCATCTCAAATTCTAACACCAGTGTGAAGAAGCTCCTGAATGCTGCCATTCCATGGGAGACTTACCTCAGATGAACATGGGTCCTGTGGTTCATTCCCTAATCTCTCAGCGCACTTTCACAGAAACAATTTCTTGAACGTCTTACCTTTACAGGGAAGCACCAGCAGGGCTGTACTGGCTGGTTTTGTATCAACTTGACACAAGCTAGAGTCATCAGAGAGGAAGGAGCCTCTGTTGAGGAGATGCCTCCATGAGATCCAGCTGTAGGGCGTTTCTCAACTAGTGATCAATGGTGGAGGGCCCAGCCCATTGTGGGTGGTGCCATCCTTGTGCTGGTGGTTCTGGGTTCTATAAGAAAGCAGTCTGAGCAACCAGGGAAAGCAAGACAGTAAGCAGCAGCCCTCCACGGCCTCTGTATCAGCCCCTGCCTCCAGGTTCCAGGCCTGCTTGAGTTCCTGTCCTGACTTCCTCCAATGATGGACTATGATCTGGAAATGTAGGCAGAATAAAACCCTTTTCTCCTTAGCTTACCTTTTGGTCATAGTGTTTTTATTACAGCCATAGAAACTCTAAGACAAAGGCCTTATCCAGGGACCCACAGAGTCCACTTTGAGGAGTTGGTAATAGTGTGGGCTACAGTAACTCCGTGTCCCCCATTGTGCCTACATCCTGTTAAGAATAGATAACCACTCCAGACACTAGTTTGCACTTTGTCTTCTGAATGACGTCTCTGCTCCACATGGAACCCACACATGAAGCCCCTTCATATGACTATAAGATGCCAAGAGTGTTTAATGAGCAACTGCTAATGTGATAACTAAAGAGATACTGACCCTCACACAGTGTTCTAACAGCTTTTCACAGATAATCCTGCCTCTCTCTCTCTCTCTCTCTCTCTCTCTCTCTCTCTCTCTCTGAGACAGGGTCTCACAACATAGCCCTGGCTAGCTTAGAATTCCTTATATAGGGCAGGTTGGCCTTGAACTCTCAGAAAGAATCAGCCTTCCTCAGTCTCTCAAATTCTGGGATTAAAAGCACATACAACCTGGCCCTTCTCATAATTTCTATTTTTATCTCCAATCTTCAGATAAGGAAAATTAAATTCAGGCAGAATTATGATAGCCATATGGCCAACAAGTATTTTGGCCTTTAAGGTGATTTTTTTAATCAACAGTCACATTTAAAAAGAAGCTGGAAAAATAATCCTTTGGAAAATATTCCATTTATAACTAAGGGAGCAGTGCGTGGAAGTTTCATGAGAGTCAGTCTATTTGCACGGTCTCAAAGCACCTCACTGCCTGCAAGAAATGTATTACTCATGAGGGAGGGGACAGTCACCCTGCAGAAGATGAATCTGGCTCAGTCTTACCTGGAGAGTCATTAGTTTTCCTTTAACCAGCATTTACCACCTGCACTGCTAAATAAAACACCGTCCTTGACCCAAAATAATTTAGGCCATCCATCCATCATCTCTAGATGTCAACTGTGCAAAGGATGTCTGAGGTCGAGCCAACTTCCCTGGCTGGCTGGGTGAAAAGATTAAAAAGGTAGGTGGGAAGGGTGGGGGCTCGCCAGGCGGGAGGTTGCACAAGGTCCTTGTCGAACAACTGTACTCTCACCAGGCACAAGTAACAACATGAAGCGGAGGCCCCAGAGGCAGTGTTTACACCGAGCCCTTTTCCTGTGAAGAATGGGGCTCGTGCAACTCCTTGGGTAGTGTCTGGTAGCCTAGGGAGGCTTGGAGAACACTATTTGAAAGGGATAATTAATGAAGGTGTCAGAGCTAGCCTTAACTGTGAGCCTTGGGACCAGAAAGCTAGTCCAGTTTTTTTTTTTTTTTAACTTAAAAACAGTGCAAACAAGAAGGTTTCATTGGAGCAAAATGCGTTCTGTTGTCTACCAAATCTAAAGGTGATTCGAGAGAATACAGTGATACTGTGAGAGTGTTACACTTTGGATTCAGTTTTCTTTCTTTCTTTTTCTCTCCTCTGTCTTCAAATTATAGTTTCTTTCTAGTACTGTAATACTTTGCAATGCTCATTCAAAAGTGCAATGGCCAGGTTTGGCACTGGCTTCTAACCCCAGCTACTCAGAAGGCAGGAGGATTGAAGGTTCAGGGGTTTGCCTAAGAGTGAACTCGAAGCCATCTGGGTGACTTAGTGAGACTCCCACCCTACCTCAAAATAAAACATAAAAAGGCTAGGGACATAGATTGGTGGTAGGGCACTTGCCTAGCCTGAGTAAGGCCTAGCACAAAAACAGAACAATCTAGCTCCCGGAAACTAAAAGTCTGGAACAGAGACAGACATTGAATCAAGGCTGACAAACATGAGCATCAGCCAATACTTGACTAATGGAAACTACTCACTGCTCCTCAAGAGGCTCAGAGGTTCATTAGAGGCAAAGGAAGAATGATGATGGTGGTGGTGATGATGATGATGATGATGATGATGATGATGATGATGGTGATGATGATGAACATAATGATGACAGTGATTATAGTGATGGTGATGATGGTGGGAATGGTAATGATGTTGATGCTGATAATGGTCATATTGATGATGGTGATGATGATGGTAATGATAGTGATGGTATTGATGGTAGTAATGAGGGTGGCAATGATAATGACAGTAAGGTTGATAAGGATAACATTGTGATGGTGACAATAATTATGACAGAGTGGTAATGTTGGTGGCAACATTATGATAGAGATGGTAAGCGATGGTCACAGTGAAGATTGTGTTCAGGGGAACCATGAATACGGTGGTGATAACAATGGTGGTAAAGGTGATGATGAAGATGATAGTGGTGATTACAGTAAGGATGGTGATGATGGTGGTAGGGGTTGGTGGTGACAGTGGTAATGGTGGCAATCATAGGAGGAAGAGCTAAAGGAAGAAAAAAAAGAAAAAAAGAGAGATGCTGCCATCACTTTTCAGAAGAGAGGAAAAACTGTAAGCCTAAATACCCACCCTTAGCCTTCCTCCTCACCAAGAGGGGTGTCTTCTTGCAAATTAGTTAATGTCTCCGGGTCTTAGTCTCTTCATCTTCAGAACAGAGCTTATAAGACCTATTTTAAGGCTACTGATAAAAATAAGCAGGGATATCATTTAAGTTTTTAAAGCCAGCAAAGTGCTTTCAAAGGGTGTTTGATCAAAGAGGCGTGTTAATACCTGCTTTTCCCTCTCGATCCAACTCTCCGGAGACTGCACAAAAATGTAATTATACACGCTTTTAAATTTGAAGATCTGGGGGGATCTAAAATGCTGCTGTCAGTAGAAAATTCCAAAAACACCTGAAAACGGGAAAGCAGCTGGGGTGGTGAGGGGTCAGATGGGGTCAGTAGCTGCTGTGTGTCCAGCAGCCAGGGCTGAGAGGGAGCCAGCAGGGGCCACTGCAGAGGACCTGTGTGCCAAGGCAGGAGGATGCCAGGTGCTCCATTCTCAAAAAAAATTTTTTTTTGGTAGGGATGAAACTTTTGTTCTTAGACACCAATAAAGTTTAAGATTCAATATGATTGAAAACTTAATTTGCCTCTAGAAAAACATAATCGCTGTAGAGAACAGCTAAAGGCAAATGGAATGAATAAACGTAGCTTAGCTCACCTCACTTTATTTTAAAAGAGGAAAATATAAAAGATAAACAAGACAAACAGAAAATATCCCGCATATACCACAACACGATACAAAAAAAAAAAAAAAAAAAAAAAAATCACATTCAGGCAATTCTTCCCCTAAAATGTAAAATCTGCTCAGATTCTATCAAGGACATCACTGTGTCAGCTTATGAAGCTCATATTTAGGATGCTCATAATTTAAAAATAAAGGAATATACAAAGAGTGCAATGTTAGTATTAGACAAGTTCAAAGTCAGAGGACAAAAGGAAGTTCAGACTGCCAGAGGCATAAAAATTATTTTTAAAGTACATTTAATTTTTAAAATTGTGTGTGTGTGTGTGTATGTGTGTGTGTGCCTGCAGTGGCTCCATGAGAGTGTTGGCTCTCCTGGAGCTGGAGTGATTAGTGTGGGGAGCTGAAGAAGCCTTGAGAGAATGTTTGAAGAGTGAATGAAGTCCTGAGTAATTGTTGACACAGGCAGTGGGCAAGGCCAGTTCAAAGGCCAATGCTTTGGACTCATGGGGAACTGACAAAGCCCTTCATTCGTGCAAGTCAGGTTTGGAAAGGCAAAGCCTTCCTCTGGTCTAAATACAAGCATTTATAGGTGATCGATGTGTGCAAAAACCAGTAACTGCAACTTCCTCCACCCAGATATTTACAGCTGGAGGCCGCACACCTATAGACCCTGACCACTGGGTCTAACCCCTCCCACTGTGCTGTACATAAACACTCTGATGTTCCTGGTCGTTGTGCAGGTAGTTGGTGGCACTCTGCAGCACAGTGCTCACGGTCCCACCTGGCCCCAGCTTTTCTGCACATCCCTTTCTTCATCCCTTTGCCACCCGAATCTGGCTTCTAGACCCAATCTGTGCAGGTCTTGGTAGATGTGAGCCACCCAGTGTGGGAGCTGGGAAGTGAAACTCTACAATAGCTGCAAGTGTTCTTGACTACCGAGCCACTTCTTCAGTCCCACTCTCCAGCTCCTAGCATGGCCTAAACATCATACGTGGTCACTTGAACTCTGAAAGCAGAGGGTGGCCCTGTCTTGCCTATAGGCTAAGAATAGTCAGACAAATGATTCAAGGAAACCAATGATGTATATGCAGACGCAAGACTCATCAGGCTGTTATGAAGGTTGGGTAGTGTGAGGACTAAAGTTAACCTCTAAGCCCCACTTGCCCAAAGACAGATAACTTCCTGGAGCACCGGGGACAGTTGTTCTTGTGAGATAACAAATCATGGGTTTCCACATGGTTGGTTGCCCCAACTGCACAGGAGATCACACATAGGCAGGAGATACATAGGTGAGAAGTGTGTCAGGGTCTATGCTTGCTCTCAGTTGGACAAAAGTGGGAAGTTGCTTTGTGGGTTTGCTTTATAGACATCTGGACAAAGTAGCTCATGGCCATTGTCTGGGAATCCCAGGTATGGACCTGGCCAGTGTCCATCTACCTGGCCAGTATTAAAGTTTGTTTTAGTTGGATCATTGTGGAACTGGTCTTTCTCCTCGTGATTTTCAGTTTTAACAGTATCTCTTTGGCTTTAACTGCCCACTGCAGTGCTGTGTCGATCCCTGTTGAGCAAAACAGTTGCAAACCAGCCAACCTGACATGGGAGGTTTGCCATTTCCCACCATGGGACTATTCCTGATGAGGTCAGCATCCACATAGCTGGATACCAGCAATCATTCGCAGTTTACCATTTCCTCCCTGCAGACAAACAAGATTCAGTTCAGCTCAAAAGCATGTGGGACCAGGAGTGAAAGTAGACAGGAAGGAATCTGTGGTGTTTCTCGCCAAAATAATAGATTATGTTAGTTAATCTTGATTGATAACTTAGAATCGCCAAG
Source organism: Meriones unguiculatus (assembly GCF_030254825.1). NCBI lineage: Eukaryota > Metazoa > Chordata > Mammalia > Rodentia > Muridae > Meriones > Meriones unguiculatus. The sequence goes on along the minus strand of NC_083352.1, from coordinate 83,302,560 downwards.
GAGACACATCTTTACGCATGTCTTTGAGGGAATCTCCCGAGGGGTATAACTGGGGAGGGGAAAACCCTTACCTTTAGCTGTGAGTGATGGCCTCACACGGGCTGGGCTCCTGGACTGAATGAAAGGAGAAAATGAACTGGGCACCAGCATCCATCTCTTTTTTCCTTCCTTACTGCAGATGTCATGTAACAGCTGCCTCATGTTCCTGCTGCCATGCTTTCCCTACCGTGATGGACTGTGTACCCTTAAACCATGAGCCAAAACAAACCCTTTCTTTTTTAAGTTGCCTCTGTTAGGTATTTTGCACATTAATGAGAAAAGTAGTGAACACATGTATTTTACATAATTGTAAACTTACATAAGTTAATTTTTATTAGTGCACAATCATTATGCATCATAGTGCTGTATATTGCTATCATGTCATGGGTCTTACTCAACCCTTACTCTTTCTTGTCCTTGTTCCCTACTTTGACTGTCGTCTCCCTTCTTCTTCCCAAATAGAAGCCTTCTATTTCCGTGTGTGTGTGTGTGTGTGTGTGTGTGTGTGTGTGTGTGTGTGTGTGTTTGGCACATTGGGAACACACACAAACATTTGCCTTTCTTACTAATCTGTCTTATTTTCCTTAAAGTCATGATCTCTTCTCCAGTTTTAGCTATTTTCCCCAAATGACATCCTTTCATTCATTCTTCTTTATGGCTAAATAAAACTCCATTGTATATACACACCACATTTTCTTTATCTATTTATTTGGCAATGGGCACTGAAGCTGGTTCCATATTTTGTGGATAGCACCACAAAATAACCAAATGTGTCATCCTAATGTCTTTAGGATACACATGTAGGAGTGCTACAGCTAAGTCATATGGTTAATTCTAATTTTCAGGTTTTTGAGGCCCCTTCACAGTGATCTCATTAGTGGCTGCATGATTTTACAGTCTCACCAACAGTGTCTAAGGATTCCTTTCTGTCACACCCATGCCACCATCTGTATATAATGTAATTTTTAATAATTTTACGTTTAGCAAAGGTCTTGAGAAAATTCCAGAAGATGTAGCCATCAGCTCTTCCTGGCTGATATGAACTGACTCCAGCTCGCCATAGCCCAAGGCTGAGAATTTACCAGAATTTGAAGAGGAAGAGTCACATGAATATCTGTCATACAGAGTCATGTGGACTCTTTGTCCATCACACGAACACTCGGGGACTATATAGTGTGCTGGTTGTGGGCATGGTGCAAGCCAGGAAGCTTACTGTGTTAGCCATAGCATCTCAGTCCTGGAGAGAAATGTGCTCCATGCTAAGAATTCGAGCTCATTCTGCTAATGGGGATGCAAACATTAATGGGAACTGAGGCCCCCCCAAAGTGTCTCTCCATTCTCTGTCACCCCAGGGGGGCATGAACGAGAAAGAAAACTTGTGGATTATAATTGCTTAAAATAGGATGTGATGTAAAAATCTAATCCCTTCTCCCCATTCCCAGTAAAGTTCTATAGACAGAGAAATTATGCTTAATGCCAGTGCGTTGAAGGTAAAAAGAGAATTCTGCTCTCCCTTTGGGGGAAGAGGAAGGACATCTCTTTAGAGCTGTCGGCTTTCACAAGCCGTGATAAATTATTCCTTTTCATTACCGATTTGCTAAGCAGGAGGCTTGGCGTAATGGCAGAAATTTTCATTTAATTTTCCCAGTCGTAGATGACTGAAGTTCCCAATCTGAAATATACCGTAGTTATTTTTTAAAAAGGAGTATTAGGTGTACCTTAAGGAGAAGATAACTGTTCATATAACATGGCTGTTGTTTGGCTAGGGATGAGACACTAGTCCTGCTCTGAGGACAGTCTGTATCAGGTGCACATTTCCCAAAATTCTTTGGTTTGAGAGTGATTGGCAGGTAAAAATATCATAAATGGGCCCAGAAACTTCAAGCTTAGGACTCACAGATTCCAAACAATTCTTGATCAAGTATTTTCATTGGAATGAAGTGTGTGTATGTGTGTCTGTGTGTATGTGTGTCTATGTGTGTGTATGTGCCTATGTGTGCAATACCCTCAGAGACCAGAAAAGGCCACCAGATCCCCTGGAGCTGATGTTAATGGGCAGTTGTGAGCCATTCAATGTGGGTGCTGCAAACTGAATCAAAGTCCTCTGAAAGAGTTCTTAACTGCTGAGCTGTCTCTCCAGATTGTGTGTGTGTGTGCATATGTGTGTGTGGACAACAATTGATCAAATGTCAGAGTTCTTTATGTAGGGCAAACCTACATAATTTTGGAAGCTCTCAGTCTCATACATAAAAAATTGCAATTTTATCATTTATAAATCACGATCATTTGTTTATGGAATTAATGATGTAAAATTGTAATTATGTGCACAATATCTATGCACGCAGAAGAGCAGAGCTCCTGAATAGGTATCTTCCCCCATTACTTCTGCTGTTCTCATGCTCTTAGGCTAAGCTACACAGCAACCTGACACTCACAGGCCTTTCCACCCCTTAGCCGTCACAGAGGTCTTGCTAGGGAGTCTTCACATTCATTTTGGGCCCTGAAATAGGTACTTAAGCATCGGGAGAAGATGATAGGTCTCCTCTATCTTCTAACCATCCAAAGCCAGGTCTGGGAAAGTATGGGGGCTCTTACTAAGCAGATGACATTGAAGTGGGAACTTTAGAGGAAGATGGGATGGATTTGAACTAGCAGTTTGGGGACAATAAGATATAAATAGGTATCTTCAATAATAAGAGAGGACTATAGTTAACTTTTTAATCTGTTTTAATTTATTCATTTTCTGGTTTACTTACTAATTTTTTTTTTATCAGAGTCTTGCTATGACACTCTAGCTGGTCTAGAACTCATGGCATCCTCCTGTCTTAGCCTCCTGTTAGGATGTGTGTGAGCCACCACATCCCATTTACTGAATTTTATTGGATTAGCAGAGCTACTGAGTGAGTAGAGATTGCATCACTCTAAGTCACATGATTTTTACATTGTTCAAGTGGGGCTCATTTAATGAGCCCAAATCATCCAAGCACAAATCATGCAATTATATTAAATGAGTACTTTGACTATATTCTAAACATTCTCTTTGCATGTTTACCTTGATACCCACTTGCTTCATTTAGCTGGTCAAATGTTGAAGCTATGTCAGGCTCCTCTCTTGATCTCTGCTCCTGAAACCCAGTTTCTAGGTGGCGGTTTCTATGATTGGTACGACTGCTCTTCAGAAACAGATCACTGAGCTGCTCACTGGTCTCCACTGCATGACAGAACAGTGGACACTCAACAAATATCTACTGGCTAATGCTATGTGGTCTCAATCTGGAACTTTCCCCAGGGGTGCATATGCTGGAGGCCTGGCCTTAGCTAGGAGTGCAACTGAGGGGTGATTGGATGATGAAGGGTCTGACCCAGCTGATAGGTTAACCTCATGTGGATTCATGATAGAATGGATTATCAGGAGGTACTGACGACCATGGGAGGGGCCCCAAAACAGGAAGAGAGTTATTGGGATCTTTAAGGGTCTATCTTTTTTTCCTTGGACTCTTCTCTTTTCTTCTTGTTGCTTCCTGTTTATCATGAACTGAGCTGCTTTGTTCCAGGACATGCTCCTCCCTTGATGTTGAATCCTCTGGTTAGTTCTCTATATATTGTCACCACAATCACCATCCTCCCCACCGTCATCATCACCATTATCGCCACCATAAACATCATCCTCACCACCATCATCATCACCATACCATCACTGCCATCACCCTTAACATTAGCATCATCACCATCATCATCACTATCACTACGATCATCGCCATTATCCTCACCATCACTATCATTATCAACACTATACCATCACTACCATCATCCTCAATATTACCATCATCATTATTTGCACCACTGTCATCATCACCACCATCATTGCCATTATTATCACCACCACAATCATTATCCCCAGTACCACCATCATTGTCATCACCATTATCATCACCATCATCATTATCACCATACAATACCACCGTCACCCTCATCATTACCATTACCATCACCATCATCCTCACTATCACATTCATTTTCAACGTCACCACCATCACTGGGCTGGTTAGTTTTTGTTGTTGTTGTTTGTTTTTTGTCAGCTTAACACAAGTTAGGGTCATCTGGGAAGAAGAAGCCTCAGGTTGAGAAAATGTCATTTTCAGGTTGTCCTGTAGGCAAGTCTATGATGCATTTACTTGGTTGATGATTGATGTGTGAAGGCCCACTGTGGGTGGGTGGTCCTGAGCTGTATAAGAAATCAAGCTGAGAATGCCATGGGGAAGCAAGCCAGTAAGCAGCACTCCTCCATGACCTCTGCTTCAAATCCTGCCTCTGGGTTCCTGCTTTGAGTTCCTGCCCTGACTTCCCTCCATGTAAAATGTAATAAGCCCTTTCTTCCCTAAGTTGATTTTGGCCAGTGGATTTTTGTTTTGTTTTTATCACAGAAACAAAGACCAAACTAAGACAACCATGACTACCACCATCATTACCACCACCACAACCATCACCAACTTGAGAAAATGGGTACTGGGACAGGAGGAAAGCTCTTGCCTGCCAAAAATCCTTGTATTCTTGTTTTCCTATCTCCTCCTCCCCATAAGTCCTTGGGTCCTTCGGGTTCGAAATCCTGCTGTTGGGCCCACAGCAGCATCTCAAGAGGTTGCCAAAGAGAACCACAGCACATCTTCAAGGAAGAAAGGGAAAAGTTTCTGCCAAGGCATTGCAGCTCTCTGGAAGGAGGTGGTATCGAATAAGATCCAGCCCCAGGCTGCCACCCACCTGCTCAGTCACCCCCAGGCCCCTCCCTGGAAGACACCTGGGTGTAGAGGATGTGGAGTAGTTGGTCCAGTTGGCGGATGCTGGCAAAAGGGTGCAGGCTGTATTCACAAAACCCGCTGATCCAGAAAACCATTACAGGGAAAGGATTTTTCAATCTCAGCAGAGGAGGGGAGGGGTAGAAATTAAAGGGGAAAAGGAGCAGAAATAAAAATAACAAGGCCATTAATCTTTCATCAAGTTAAAGGGATGAAAAGGAATCGCTTTAAGTATCATTTCTCCCTAGCACCACAAGCATGTTGCCCCCTGCTAACTTCAAAGGCTCTGAAAAGAAGTTGGTTAATATTGTTGGCACAGTCTCAGGCCGCGGTTTACTATTGCTTCAGCGAGATTTTTCTCCGCTTTTAAACAAAGAAAGCATGAGGGTCGGGCACTCATTGAGGGGAGACACGCAACGTAAAAGGTGCCTTTGTGTCCCGTGTGAGGCCTTCCAAGAACAGCTCTCTGCCAGCACACATTGGTGGCAGACAGTTTGTCACAGATTCGAACCATCATCAAGCTCACACACACACACACACACACACACACACACACGCACACACACACAAAATCCTGCCTTGAAGGGGGAGGGGGAGAGGGAAGGAGGAGGGAAAAACATTGTTTTCTTAGCTCAGCAGGCCCCTTCTGTGGAGTCAGGCCTGGTCCTTTGCTCAGCATCTGGCCTCCTGGTGGTCTCAGCCGAGATGCAGTTGGCCAGAAAGCAAGCATAGCATTTTTTGCTCACAGTCAGTGTACCAGGAACCCCTCGCCTGTTATAAGCTTGAGTGATTGGATGTTCTTCAAGGTGGCTGCTATTTATACTGAAAACAAAGCTAATTGGTGGTGAGTGGTGGGCCTTTGTGGTTGGGCCAGGGCTCCGGGTAGGTGCAGCTGAGTGGGTGAGGTTGTACCACCTGCAATGCTAGGGTCTCCGAGCAAAGTGAGAGCAAGAACAGATGTGCTTGCTCAGAGGGTGAAGGACCTGTTCCAGAAAGATATTGTTGGAGCCCACCAGAGGGCTTACAGAAGGCAGTGTCCCTTGGTGGGTATTGTGACCATTGTCCCCCATGCCAGTGGAAGGTTGTTGTCACAAACGTCCAGCACAGTGGGTGTGAGCTGTGTCTCACCATGGTGTGTGGTTTGACTAGCATCCCACTACAGTAGAAGGTTGTACCAATGTCTGCCATTGTAGGTACGATTGCCTCTGTCACTCCATGATGGTTATTGTTGCCAGTTTCTTTTGGGTAGTTGCTCGGAACTAGACAGGCAAGGAACAGGGAAAGCAGACAGAGAAGGCAACCAAGCTGATTTTGCAAAGCTGGAGGAGGTTTGGACTTGTACTGTGTCAAATCACCCAGATCAAGACGTTAATGATCCCAGTTCTCCTCAGCCACCCCAGAGTAGCTTGGAACTTAGAGCCTCTATCCTCCATGTTTTCTGCTTTTAGAATGCATCTTCACCCAGCCTTGAGAGTTTTAGAGCCAGAGTGACTCAGGTTTACTCGCTCTGTGTGTGTGATTCCGGAAAAGCTGCCCCTGACCAGAGGCTCCCTGTTTCTACCCTGTAAGGAATACAGATGTTCCCAGGGGAACACTGAGGGATACTTGAGACAGAATACAAGGACCTGTTGGACATGCAGAGGGACTCATGAGCACAGCTCGGCTGGCATCATTTGTCTCAAGTAGCCATCAGTCTGTTGAGAACAATTGGGGGAGGTGGCCGGGAAGATCAATGTGATAATTAATATAGACTGCTACTTTCACAGGATCCAGAATCATCTTGAGGACAAATCCCTGGGTATGTCTTCTAGGAGGAAGTTTCTAGATTGGGTTTACTGGGATAGGAAAATCTACTTCAATGTGAATAGCACCTGGTGATTCTTAAACCTATAGGCATTTCTTGTATGGAGGATCTACTCCTACCCCTGGCTATCTGCATGTGTCCCTCAACTGCTTCCAATGGTCCCTGAATGTATGAATGAATGAATGATTTTATCCACTGGTAGTTGAAACTCGGACTGTGCAATTCATGCTTTGAAAAGATTTATTTATTTTATTCTTATTTATTTTATTTTATGTGTGTAGGTGTTTTGCCAGCAGATATGGCTGGTCACCATATGTATGCAGTACCAGTAGAGACCAGAAGAGGGCATCTGATCCTCTTGAACTGGAGTTACAGATGATTGTCAGCCACAATGCGGGTGCTGGGAAATGAACCTCAGTCCTCTGCAAGAACAACAAATGCTTTTAATTGCTGAGTCAACTCTGCAGTCTGCCATTGTTTTTTTTTATTATAAATTTAAGAGTAAGGATTAAAATAGTAAGTCCTTTGAATATCAATAAATATTTGTCATCAAGCACCAAAACCAAAACCAAACAAACAGGAAAAGCAAGGCAGGTTGAGCTGGGCATGGTGGCAAATGTCTATGATTACAGCATACCTGAAAGGCTGAGGCAGGAGGATTGTAAGTTCCAGACATGCCTGGGCTACATATTATGACCCAAACTTAAAGATGTGTAGGGTAGTACAAGAGATTGTAACCCACCACAGCAGATTTGGTAGAGGGGAACGGGCTGTGTGGCACAGGGCACCAGTCACAGAAAAGAACAGAGCAGATGCATGCTGCCGACTCAGCCTTATATCTAGGAAGCTATGGTTCTACTTTCCCTGTAGCGGTGAGGAGACAGGAAGTGCTCATGAGGCTCTGTCTCTGTCCACTCCACAGAGTAGTATCTGCCTGTTTCTTGCTGGAGCCTGCCCACCTCAGGGTCTTTTTGTCAAAGCAGCTGCTACTCCCACTAAATGGTCAATGCAGTCATGGGTGGCCCACTCAGTAAAAAAATGACGAACATTCAGTTAAACAATTCTGAGGGTGGACTGTGGACCAAGAACACTTTTTTTCTTTTTTTTTTTTTTTTTTTTTGAGCAAGGGGAGATGATTGTAGTCACTGGCTGAGCAGAAGGCAATAAAGTGAAAGGTCATGTTGCACATAGTACTGGGTTTCACAAGAATTTTTTAAAATAAAAGTATATACTATGCTTCAAAATACATATTTTTTTTATCGGTGTGCATGTGTGTATGTGTGAGTTTGCATGTGCATGCAGGTTAGATGCCCTCAAAGGCCAGAAGAGGGCATCAGATCTCCTGGAACTGGAGTTACAGGAGGCAACTGGAGTTGTAGGGAGCTGGGAGCCGCCTGATGTAGGTGCTGGGAGCCGAACTTAGGGTCCTCCGCAAGATCAGCAAGTGCTCTTAACAACTGAGCCACTTCTCCAGCCCCCTATCCTGTGTTTTTTTTTTTTTTTTTTTTTTTTTGAAAGAAAGGATATTTTATTCAAAAGAAAAACAAGAGAATGAAACTGGGACCAGGGCATAGGGTTAGTGCATCTGGGCCTTCAGTGTCCTGGTGGTGACCTTGTCTTTTTCAATGATGTGGACGATGATGCCCATGCCTGACACGGCATCCCGGTGCACAGCATTCAGCATGGCCTGGGAAATGGTGTCAAACAGGTGTTCTGAATCCATGTTGGGCTCCCAGAGAGACTCACACCTCCCATACATTTGTTTGGAGTGGGTGCAGCTGATTACAAAGTCATCAGTCCCCATGGGGCAGCCAGTGAGGTCTAGAGAACAAAGGAAGGGCTTAAAGGTCTTCAGGTCCAACCCAGTGATGACAGGCTCTGTGTAGTAGGGACCAAACCGTTTCTCATATAAGAAGTTGGCCACCATGCTCATGAGGGTGTAAGGCTTGACTGGCCGACTTTCCTTCAGCTCATACAGGTTCAGCTGGAAATTGAGGCCCTGGACAACAGTCTGGACATCAGTGGCCATCCTGGCCAGGCCTATGTAGAGCCTGTCACCCATGGGAAAGCTCTTCTGGAAGTCTGTGGTCACCATCTGGGCTTGGTTCCTGAAACACCTGTCTGCAGCAATGGCCACACAGTTCTTTCCCTTCATGGCCATGACAGCCCCTCCATTATAGGACAAAATAGACATGATTGAGCTGTAGCAGGACTCCGATCGCCACTGTGGTGCCTGCAAACCCGCTCAGGATCTCTCTGGGACAACACTCTCACCGAACCCCCTATACTGTATTTTGACAGTGTTCTCCCCACTCCTTCGCCTCCTCACTCTTCTTGTCCCCTTCATCAGCTAGTGTTTCTCAACCTATGGGTGACAACCCCTTTGGGGGGGGTCACATATCAGATATTTACATTATGATTCACAACAGCAGCAACATTACAGTTATGAAGCGGCAATGAATTAATTTCATGGTTGGGGGGGTCACCACAAGATGAGCTGTTAAAGGGTTGCAGCGTTAGGAAGGTTGAAGACCACAGCTCTAGAGACTTTCTCTTCTACTTCTGTGTTAGATATACATCTATGCTTGTATGTTGCTATTAATACACATAATATATGATTCATAAATGAGAGAAAACATAGGATATTTGTCTTTCTGAGACTCACTTAATTCACTTAATATAACGGTCTTTAGTTGCATCTATTTGCCTGCATTGACTACTATTGCCTACTATGACTTCATTTTTCTTTATGGAGTAAAAGTCCATTGGAACATAAACCACATTTTCTTTACCCATTCCTCTGTTGAGTCATAAAGTATTATTGTGACTTATACTTCAATAAGGATTAATAGTAAAGCTTTTAAAAAGACAGCCTAGTAAGAATTTTAGCACAACTTTCACTTGGCCTCATTTCTTGACTGGTCTAACATTTTGCATAGGAAAGACCCTTAGCAGGCAGAATAAAGAAAACCCTTGATTATCCTGGGATTTGCTTAATTATATATTTCTCCCACTATCATCCTCAGCCTGGTTCCTAATTTCAGAAGTTTTTGGTTTTTTTCTCCTCACAAATATTTAGATTCCCAGATTGCCACATCTCTTCATTCTCTGGTCTGGATACAATATTCTAGTATGGTGTCTTAGCCTTGAATTTGCAGTGATCCTCCTGTCTCAGTTCCCTGAGTCCTGGGATTACAGGAGTGTGCCACCTTGAACCCAGTTTAACGCTACTCTTAGAAAGATCTGGCTTGCTCCCTAAACGCCCAACTAGCTAGCAGTCAGCAAAGGCTGGTAAGAACAGATTCTGGAGTTTCACAGTCACCCAGAAGATGTTATACATTAAAACAAGGCACCATAGAACATAAAAGGGGAGCCTCTTCATGAGGCTGGGAAGATTCACTGAGGACATTCCAAGGCGTTAGCTGAGGAAAAAGTAGGAATGAACCAGATGAAACATGAGCATGGCCTAGCCCGCTCCAGGAAGAAGATGCAGGGTTGCAAAAACTGTGCAAGAGACAAGGGCAAGTGTCGGAGCCCGTGACATGAGGTGTCCTAAGTTTGCACAAGCACTGCACGGGCTGCCTGGGAGGACCTGACAGACCACTTCAAGAATCCATCTTTGGTTGCCAAGAACACAACAGCATGGGCTGGGGAGCAGTAGAGACAAGAAATTCATGATGACGCGCAGGGTTAGAGGTCAAGGGCTACAGGTTAACATGGAAAAGGACAGCATGGGTGTGTGTTCTTGTCTCTCTCGATTTAAAGCCACCAGGATTCAAGCTAGTGACCTTATCTAGTCCTGGTCGCCTCCCTTAGGCCCAACCTCTACACGCTATAGTTGGATTAAGTGTCCACCCTCTTAATAGTTTGGGAGTGGGGATTTAATTTGAACAGGTGAACCCTTGGGGATATTTGGGCCACACCAAACCCAAGCAGCAGACTGGGAAGCATGTGGAGGGAGAAGAGGGAGAGAAGATTTGGGTTCCTTCTAGCTGGCTGGGGTGGTGGGGGTGGGGGTAAGATGAGAGATGATGCACACACCTGTCTATTTGAGCGTAGGTACCAGACATATCCGCACAAGAGAGTGGTACCCACTGTACAAGACCATCTGCCAAGCCAAACAACCTCTGCTTAAGGGTACTCGTTCTGTACTCGCTTGCAAAAGATTATCTCAGATGGGTTTGTAGACTGATATCCCATCTGGTGAGGGAGGAGGAGATCTTGCCTGAGTGTCCAGCTACTCCCTACCAGCTGTTGTGTGTATCCCTCAGTGAACTTGGCCTCTCTAAAAAGCTAAGCAGCAGTTCTCAACCTGTGTGTCGCCTCCCCTTGGGAGCTGAACAACCCTTTCGTAGGCATCACATATCAGAGATTGACGTTGTGATTCCTAACAGTAGGAAAATTACAGTTATAAAGTAGCAACGAGATAATTTTATGGTTGGGGGTTACCACACCATAACTGTCTTAAAGGGTCTCAGCACTGGGAAGATTGAGAACCACTGGGCTAGAGAATATAGGCTGGGGATGATTAGGGGAATGAGACTCCGTCTATGCAGCTGTGGAGAAACCATCAGCCCTGCTGGGTAAAGACTTCTGAGTGTGACCTTCTGGGGGAGGATCCCTCACCCGCCTCTAAGTAGCCTCATGTAAGCTCTGTGAGGAAGCCCGGTAAACCAACTCTGGTGGAATTGTACCTGTTTGTCGTTGGGACCGTAGGCAGAGATGTGAGTGTTGCTCATCATCTCTCCGTGGGGAGGAATTTTAGCAACAGTACTATCTGCAGGAGGTCCATGGCTATCAGACGCAGGTCCAGGGCTAGAGCTGGGTTGGACCTACTGGACACACAGCATGGAAGTTAGTGCTTCCTGAGAATGACCCATGAGCTAGCCCATCCCAGGCTAAGCCTGCAAATTCGATTCTGCTCCAGTGAACCATAAGGGGAAAGCCCAGATGATCCTGATTTATCCTAACATCTCAATAATTTCAAGGGGATTCTCCTACAGCTCATGAGAATCTAAGCGTCTCATCTGACTTGGCCTTACTGTTCATCACCGGCCTACTTATAATCCTTCGCTTTGACCTTATTATGACTGTCTGTCTATCTATCTATCTATCTATCACCCACTCTTTTTTTTTTCTTTTTCTTTTTATGTACGGCAGTGTCATGGCATGCTTGTGGAGGTCAGAGGACAGCTTGCAGGAATTGTTTCTGGCCCTCCACTATGTGGGGCACAGGAATCGAACTCAGGCCGACAGGCTTAATGGCAGGTGCCTTTGCTTGCTGAGTTCTCTGACCAGCCTGGATGTAGACTTATTTGTTTTCCCTAACTCTTTTTTTATTTATGCTTTTCTCTTGGAGCATGGGGCCCAGAAATTGAGCCTGAGCCCTCCGAAATTGTATGTTCCAGGCAGCGGGATCGCCACCTTCCATCTAAAAGTCCCGGCTTTGTCGTTGTCCGTGGAAGCACAGTGCTGATGTGTGCATGATCAGGAAGGTGGATACTAGGCCCTCAAACCTTGTGCTACGTTTCCTCTGCCCTCAATGCGGTGTCCACTTGGCAAACTCCCTAGGTACAAGGCCCACGATCTTCAGACTGAAGACGTCTCACCCCGACTTTCTGTCCACAAAACACCGGCTACAGCACAGAGGCAGTTAAAAAAAAAGACCTAATGAGTGTAGCAAGCCACGCGGATGCATGACCATTTTTCATCTGAAGCATAGGATGCTACACAGCTCTGTTGCAAGGCTTGTTTCCAGACCTGTCATTCTAGTCATTCAGGAGGCTGAGGCGAGGGGATGATAAGTTCAAGGCCCACTGGGGGCCACAGAGTAAGTTCAAGACTAGCCTGGGCAGCCTAGTGAGCCACAGCCCAATCTGAAAATAAAAAGCACAAAGGGGGCTCCAGTAGGGCGCTTGCAGCAGTAGGAGGGTGCTGGGTTCAGCTCACAGCATGGCAGAAACAAGCAAACAAAAAGTCACAGCAAGCATAGCAAGCTGGCTTGGCGGGAGGAGGGGCTTGCTGCCAAATCTTGACGACCTGAGGGTTTTTTTTTAAAGAGTTTACTTTATTGTTTTCAATTATGTATATATGCCGGAGGGTGTGTGTAGATGGGTGAGGGGGCTTGTGGACGCCAGAGGTGTTAGATGCCCTGGAGCTAGAATGAGAGGTGGCTGGGAGCTGGCGGCTCGGTTTGGGTGCTGGGAATTGAACCCGGGTCTAAGTGATTCTAACTGCTGAACCATCTCTGCAGCCCCAAGATGTCCTGAGTTTGCCCTGAGGGACCTGCCATGGAAGGGTAAAATGAACTCCTGAAAGGTGACCCCTGGCTTCCTCACACGTGCCATGCATGTGCACATGTGCAATGCATACACACTCACACAAACACACACACACACACACACACACACACATACACGCCTCACATAGACGCAACTTAAAATTTAAACAGGAATCTTCTTTAAATACAATTGCCATAAACTGGGCGCAGTGGTGCACACCTATAATCCCAGCACTCAGAGAGGCAGAGGTGGGCGGATCTCTGTGGGTTCGAGTCTGGGACAGCCAAGGACACACAGAGAAACCCTGTCTCAGAAAAAAATGCAATTTATATAGTGGGGAGTATAAATTTGAACTCAGTACTAGGCTCATGGGCCGTTTCATCTACAACGAGGGCCAGGGAGCCATGGAGAGCTGCAGATGATTTGGTAAGCAAAACAAACGTGTGTGTGTGTGTGTGTGTGTGTGTGTGTGTGTGCGTGTGCGCGCGCGCGCCTCTGCAAGCCTCAGGCATCCACCAGAGCCCTAAGTCACAGATTTCTACAGCCACACCACAAGCTTGAAGGCTCACTTTCCTTCCAAATCCCCACTCTTCAGCCACTCCTGGTCACTTACAGGCCACCATTTTTCAAGGTCCACTACAAAAACACCTCAGGCTTTCTTTAGGGTCAAATGATGCATTCATTGTAGTACCTCAAGTACCTCCTCGCCTCTGCGAAGTTTCGTAGGTCCTGCTTCTGCTATTCCTAATAGCTGGCATTTCTAACCTCCCCATAACACATGAACTTTGTAAGAAGGTAACACCAAGCCTCCACCAAATTGAGGAGAAAGGCCCCAGAGCCATGTAAACACGAACAAGGCTATATTTACTGTGGAGTAAAATGTTTGGAAACAATAATAAATCTTCAGTCTTTTTTTTTTTTTAAGGTTTATTTATTTTTATTGTGTGTGGTGGGGAGGGTTACCTGCACATATATGCAGCACAACATGCAATGCCCACAGAGGGCAGAAGAGGGCGTCTCATCCCCTGGAACCGGAGTCACAGAGGGTTATGAGACACTATGGGAATTACAAACAGACCCCGGGTCCTCCACAGAAGCAGCAAGTGCTCTTAACCACCAAGCCATCTCTCCACACCTCTGTTGCATTTTATTCTGTTTTTCTTTGAGACAGGTTTTCATGTAGCCTAGGCTAGCCCCAAACTCACTATGTAGCTGATGCTGAGGCTGACCCTGCTTCTACCCCTAGAGTTCCGGTATTACAGGCATGCTCTGCTGCATTTGTTTATGCTGGGTACAAAACCCCGGGCCTTCCTTGCATGGGGCAAGCACGCTCCCAACTCAGCCATAGCTGCAACTCTTAAGAGGCATTGTTTAAGAAGCTATTTGCAAATCATCTTGCAGGAAGCGACCTCTGAGTTGCAGCTTCTTCTAAACCGGCACCTCAGGAGCCCTGGGATGGTGCAAGCTCTTCACGGCATCACCCCATTCTGTCCTCTCTTGCTCTCAGGGGTGAGTCAGCATGGCTCTGAGGAAATGAGCCCTGTTGCCATGAAGGTTGCCCTTCTGAACTTGGCAAGGCCAAGATCCTCTACTCCAGGCTGCCCTTACCGCACCAGGCTCCCCTCCGGGTCTGCGTTTTATGTGTTCCGGTTAAGATCATTATAGCTGGCCCGCGTCAGAACTGTCTGCTCTTGCCAGGAAGCTGTTGGGGTTGAGAGAGCTAGAAGGTGGCATACAGAGCTTCCGAAGCACCGTTTCAAGATGGGACAGGACTTTAGACATACCCTTCACCAGATGCTGGGAACAATCTCACTGCCTGGCAGAGCAAACAGCAACACCAGAAACCAGAAACAAGACCTATGCAATGTAGCAGAGATGAGGAGGGGCAGAAGGTACTACAGTGAACATGACACTTGACCTTGAAGAAATCCTGAGGAAGCTTTACAAAATGGACCTTGGAAAATTTCACCCAAACCCTCTGAACAGTTCAGGCGTCTTGTCCTCTGTGTGGTGCTGGCTACAACTTTACGGAACCCTTGAAACTCACGAGACCTTTCATTTTTCAGACAGGATGAAGTATCCATGCTCTCCTGACATGGCTCCTAAAGATGAAACCTAAAACACCCTTAAACCTGCCTACCCGCCCCCACTCCCCCAAACTCATGTCAGGCCTGAAGTCAGCTGTGACTTCTCTGATTAATTCTGAGCTTGGGCCATCTGCGGCAGTTACATCTGTATTTAATTTGTTCAGAAGCGCAACGCTTGTAAGGCACCTTGTATCACCATCTCGACAAACCCATTCGTGCAGTTGGGTGATTTATTAATGAATTTAGCTCTCTGCCTGTTTATCTCAGGGAAAGCTCTAGCTTGCATTATTTATGCGTTTGTTTGCATGCTGCGTTGGAGGAGGCAACACACACACACGCACAAGCAGGAAACACACCCATGAGCACACAGCCCAGGAGCTGACAGGATTGTGTTGTTCAGGTTTTCTAGGACACTACCAGCTCAAAGGTTATGAGCCCGTGGTCACACAACTTCCCAGTCATTCTCAGAGATGAGCCGTTTGGACTTGCAGTGATGTTTGGCAATGCCAGGGCACAACATTGCTTGCTGCAGTTCGGGCAGGAGTGGAGATGGGGCTACAGGCATGTGGTAGGCGGAGGTCAGGACAGTGGGTACAAAGAATCACCCCCTCTAAATGCCATAATTCTGGAGTGAAGCAGGTATGGCTTATGTTAGCTTTTTTACTTTGCTTTGTTTTCAGGTTTGCTTCTTAACCCACTGCCACTAACATTCCTCAAACCACATATCCCCGGGTTTCCTTCCACATGGAAGTTTCAAGGTGCCCCACGAGCCAGAGATCCACATCCCTTTGTGGTCCCTGGCACCTGTCAGTGGGCAGGACACATAGCATGCCTCTGTCAGGATGTGATAACCAAGGCCACCTATTACACTGCCAGCCAGCCCTGCTTGCTTTTGCTCGAAACAGCCTCAGCTTTCTGAAACACAGGTTAGAACGGGGCTGCAGTGTCCTTTGGGAGCACAGCATTGTGGTTCTCTGGACCTGAATTGAATAATGCAGATTCTAGACATTGTCATTTGGGGGACAAACATTGAAATGAGCTGTTCCCCTTCTTACCCTTAAGGTAACCTCAGTAAAAGACAACTTATTAAAATAAGCAGAAAGCTTGCTGGAGCTGTTCAAGTTGGGCCAGCCCACCACTCTGAATAAAAGACATCGAGAGTATGTCACGGAGAGGGTCAAAGGTGTTTCAACTTCATTAAAGAGCCTGGAGAAGGGTGGATCACTTTGTATCTGCGATTTCAGGAAGATCATTCTTTTTTTTCCTTCAGGGCTGGTATTTGTTTTACATCAATGGAGAACAAAGCCGGTTCCCTTTATAACATGCATGGCAGGGCCGCAGTCTGGGGCTGACCTTCTACAACTCTGCGCTGGACAGAGACATGACTGTGATAGAGGGAAAGGGGGTATGTGTGAAACAGATCCCTTTAATCAGCTTAAAAAAAAAAACCCACAGTGAACAGTCACTTCTCTTATTGAAAAGTTTTAACTTCACCTTCATCAATTTATAATCAGAGTTCCTCTGGTATGTTTGATTCCCGACAAACAAGGATAAAAGTCTGGTGCCCCCATTGCTAATGAGATGATAAAACAGCAGGAATCGAGTTTTTAATTACTACAGACGAGGCACTGGAGAGGTACGGGTGATATTTTCTGTTGCATGTCTGAGTTGTAACTTCGGGCTCATGACAGTCCTGCTGAGCATTGGAGCCTTTGAAGATCACTCATTTTTTGTCTCCGGAGAACATACAAAAATTTCTGAGCTTGTGTCCTGGGGGGCTGGCAATTATTGGCGTAACCTGGCCCAGGTTCACTTCTCCCAGCCTCACTGCGCGGTACGGATCCGGTTTCCTGACGCCATTCGGACGAGAGGGAAATTGGACGTTTCAGGATGTCTGTGAACTCCCCTGTTCGGCCGGTGCCGGCCTTCCCGCTGTCCATGAATAATAAAACGCTTCATTGAATTGGGAGCTTTCTAGTGTACACTTCTCCATTTCTTTTCAAAGTCACGCTTGAAGTTTTGTTTTTAATCCTGATTTTTATGCTCACTCATAGGCGTGTATCATACATATCACTCCCAAGCCGTTCAAAAATGTCTCTCGAGTTATTTCCTCCGTTACTGCCGAGAGTTGGTAGATAAAATTCTTGCAAAGGTGCTGTCTTAGGTCAAATACAGAGGTCATGTGTTCTTAGCCTGTTCTAATGGAAACTGGAGTAGATGCCATTATCCTGTATACAGCCCCTCTCCCCCCACCACACACACACCTCACTGGATGGCCAAGAACACTCAGCAAGTAAGGCACCCTGTATAGTCATGTTTTAGCTATGAAAACCTGAGCACAGAATGAGTCACCTGTTGTTAGTCAACCGTCACTGTGATGAAATACCTGAGGATGATAAACTAAAAAGGAAGGTTTTATTTCAGCTCATGGTTTCAGAGATTTTCCTCCATGGTTTATTCATTGGCTCCCTGTTTCTGGGCAGTGGTAAGAGAGATCACGACAGAGGGTAGAATGTGGTGGGACAGAGCTTTTCCTCTCCGGGCAGATAGGGAGATGCAGGAAGGGGACTGGGATAAGCTATCCCCTTCACCACCCACCCTCCAACTTCTTCATGCAAAGCTGAACTCCTGCAGTTTCCACCCAACGGTTACACAGCTACAGCCCTGTCAATGGCTTATTCCACTGATGATCAGAGCCTCCCTGGACCCCTCACTTCCCACCTCTGAACACAGAAGCCCCTGGAGACTGGGTCTTCAATGCATAAGCTGTTGGGAGAAGATTTTAAATCCAAACCATAATTTTATGGCTCTATAATTTGTGGGCAGTCACCACACTGGTCCAAATCCAGCTTTGAACCCTCAAGTCCCTTCTAAATTTTAGAGTGAGGTTCCCCTCTGCATCAGAGGCACAAGTATAGACTGAGTCTAAGAAGTGGTTTAAAATTCTAAGACTTCAGATCCAAAACTTGACAATGGACTCATCTTTCCACAAATGGCAAAGGCCAATAGAACCTGCCTTACCCATGTCCCCCTCCTCACAGAATCCTAGCTTGTTAGATATTTCTGTCTTTACCAAATATGGTTTGAATGCGACTGTTTTCCTTAGGCTTATGTACTCGAGCATTTGATCTTCAGTTGGTGGCACTGTTTGGGGAGGCTTAGAAAGTATGGTCTCATTGAAATATGTCACTGTGGTAGGCTTTAGGGTTTTTAACTTTGGGTTTAGGTTTAAGGTGTGAGCTGCCAGCCTGCTGCTGCAGTTACCACTCCTGCCTGCCACTATGGCTCCCAGATATGACGGTGATGCACTCTTATCACTCTGGAATTGTAAGACTAAATAAATCCTTTATCCTGTAAGTTGCCTTGGTCATGGTGTCTTATTTCATTAGAAGGAAAGTAAGGAAACAGCAAAGTAGAATTTCTGGTCTTTAACAGACGGCATGTGCAGCTGTGTTCTTGACATTGGGAGTTGGGAATATTCTAATGGTGGCTGAAGAATCCATTGCTTGCATGAGTCAGTAAGGACAATCCAAACCCCAGTGCTGTCTGAGGCATTCTGGCTCCTGGGATCTGGTGGGCACAGCTGGCACGCTCTGTGGAAAACCCATGGTTCTACCAAGCTCTGGGCAACAAGGGAAACACCCATTAGGAAGTCCTCATAGAGGCCTGACCAACCTCTCCAGGAAGTGGCCAGCTTGCCTGGGCTATGTCTCCTTGTATGGCAGCAGTCTTTAGGCCTCATTAGATGCAGGGCCAGGAAGGAAATGAGTCAGTGTGACCTTGACCGTCCTGCATTCTGGCAGTAGTGCCTTTACCATGGAAAGCTTTATTACAACCGGGGTTCAATTGACATCTCAGTGCATCCTTTCTGTCTTGGAAACCAGAGAAAGATTGTTGTTGACAGATAGGAAAACTGAGGTTCACACTTCACAACTGCCTGGCTAGAGGTCCAACAGCTGCTAAGAGCTAGACAGGAGTTCTGGCTTGCTCTCTCTTTTCTCTGATCTCTTTCATGCCCCTCAACTGCCTTGACTCATGAAGTCAATAGCCCCCTAGATACAGTTATTTGAAGGTCACCTATGCTATGCTATGGACAGACGGTACCAAAAAATATTTATGGGCTGGGGCTATGGCTAAGTCACTAAAGGGCTTGCAATGCAAGAGTGAGGGCCTGAGTTAGGATTCCTAGTACCTAGATAAAAAGCCAGGCTGACCGAGAACACCCATAATTTTAGTACTAGGAGGTAGAGGAGGGTAGATTCCCGAGGCTAGCCTGCAGCTAGCCTACCTAAATCGATGAGCTCCAGGCAGAGGGCTGGTGAGATGGCTCAGGAGACAGAGGTGATTGTTACCAAGGGGTGGCAACCTGAGTTCTAGTCCCAGAACCCACATGGTAGAAGGCAAGAAGAACTGACTTTTGATATCCTCAGAGCTGCTCACATGCCGTGGCTCAGGCACACACACAAACATGCATGTAGACATCACATACAAAAATAACTTTAAGGACATTTAATCTGCATGGAGATGATTACAAAATACTGTAATAAAAGCCATGGGAAGCAACCTGGACGCACACAGGCATGATTTAAAGTCTTTATAGATTGGGTAAAATGTGGGAGGGGTCACCAAGAGACTGGGGCTCTTCAGCTGTCGAAGCGGTGTGTCTTGACATTTATTTACAGATCTCCTACTACTTAAGGGTGCAGGGCCTGGTGGCATACCTGTAACCCCAGTCCTTGGGAAGAGGATGTGGGAGGGTCAGAAGTACAAGGTCATCTTCAGCTACTTAGTGAGCTCAAGTTCAGCCTGAGGCACCTGAGACCCTGTCTCAGCAAACAAAAACCTGTGGTGATCATTTCATCTCCCCACTCCGCCCCTTTTAATTAGTATCTTTATTCATTTAAACTTTTCACACAATGTGTTGGTCATATTCACTCCTCCTCCCCTGTTCCCCAGATCCATCCTCCTCCATCCTTACTTTCTCCTCCTCCTCCTCCTCCTCTTGCACCTTCTGTGCATCTTCTTCCTCTTCCCTTCTTCATAGTTTGTGCTGCCCAACTGCTATTGGGAGTTGGACCTTCCTTGGAGTGTGTTTGAACTGCCAGGGATCGCATCATCGAAATGACTCTCTCCTTCCCAGCAGCTATCAGCTGCGGATAGCTAGCTCCTCAGCTGGGAGCTGGACTTCCTGCCTCCCACTTCCCTCCATGATGAGATTTTTATCTGCCTTGAGCTTTGCAAGATCTTGTGTATGCTGTCATATCCGAAGTGATGTCATACATGGAACTGCCTTTTTACCAGAAAAACAGCTCCCTTGTAGTTATCCGCTGCCTCTGCCTCTTATAATCTTCCACAATGATCCCCAAGTCTTGAAGGGGTGGTGTGGTTTGCACATCCCATTTAGAGCAGGGCCTTCTCTAGTCTCTTACGCTCCTTACATTGACCAGCTGAGGGTCTCTGTGTTAACTGTCATCTACTACAAGAAGGTTCTCAGAAGGGGGCTGAAGGACGCACTAATCTTTGGGTGGAGCAGAGTCATTAGAAGCCATTTTAGTACCATGTCCATTTAGCAGGGTTATAGAAGTGCCTTCTCCATTTCCTGATTCTTAATGAAAACACAAGGAAATAAAATGTCATATAGATTCTCACTTATACTCAGCCGTGGTCAAGTCACAATTCTCAAAAAGAGAAAAACATGCAGGAGAATCTGTTCTTTCTGCTTTCTTTTTAGAGAGGATTTTTCAGAGCAGCTTTCATTTAGAGAGAAATTAAACAGAAAGTACAGAGGGGTACAATATTCCCTGTGGCCCTGTCTGCACACACCCAGCCTCCTCAGCTTTCAATATCCACAAATAATATGACTATGGCAACAGTACTTTTTAGCCAAGCACTCCTGCTCGAGGCCCCCCTACTCGTGCAGTGGGTTTGGATGTGTTCAATGTCGTTTACCCCCCTGCCACCGCATCAGGCACAGAGGTTCAGTGCCTTGAAATCCCTCTCTGCTCCCTCATCCATCTTTCCCTCCCCCAACCCCTGGCAACCCGGCATCATTCTCTGCTTCATAGTTTTGCTACTCTGGAATACTGTGGAATTTTCAGAGTGGCTTCTTTCACTTCGTAATGGCCACGTAAGCTTCTCCTGGGTCTGTGTAGGGCCGCGTGGCTCTCTCCACAGCGTGACAGTACTGTCTGGTTGTGACACAGTCTTTTCATCTATTCACTCATTTCAGGACAAGTCAGTGCCATCAGGTCTGGGCCATCATGAAGAGAGTTGCTTTTAAATCCTTTGGGTAAACACCAAGAGACGTGTCCTGGTTGGTTTCTGTCGGTTTCGACACAAACTAGAGCCACCTGGGAAGCGGTGGCCTCAGCTGGGAACGGCCTCCATCAGCTTAGGCTGTGGGCAAGTCTGTGGGGACATTTTCTTGATTGTTTACTGATGGAGGAGGGCTCAGCCCACTGTGGGCCGTGCTAACCCCTGGCAGCTGGTTCTGGGTTGTATAACAAAGCAGACGGAACAAGGCAAGGGGAAGAAGCCAGTAAGCAGTGACTCTCCATGACCTCTGTTTCAGTTTCTGCCTCCCGGTTCCAGCTTGAGTCCTATGCTGACTCCGCTCCCTGTTGGACAATGTCATGGAAGTGAAAGTCAAAGAAATCCTTGCCTCCCTCAGGTTGATCTTGGTCAGTAGTTTTTCACAGTGATAGAAAGCTGGCTAGAACCAACATGGTTCTTTAAGCCTGTGGTCAGAGCGTGTTGAGTTTTGCAAAAGTCTCTTCCACAGTAGCTGTAGCAGCTTCCATCCTTACCACGGTGGGTAAGTTCGTCTTCTTTCTGAGGCCTCCCTAGCACCTGCTGTGATTGGTGTTCTCTATTTAGGGTGTTTTTAATAGTTGCACAGAAGTATTTCATGGTTGTTTTAATTTGCAGTTCCCAGGGCTGGAGAGTTAGCTCCATGATTGATTAAGAATGCCTGCTGCTCTTTCAGAGGACCAGTGTTCAAGTCCTAGCCAGTCTTGTTGGGTAGCTCACAAATCCTGTAACTCCAGCTCCAGGAGATCTTTGCATGCCTTCAGCTTTCCTAGGTACCTGTTCATATGTGTGCATGCACAGAAATGCACATACACATAAAATCGATGATAATAATACTAATGAATTTTATTTACAATCTCTTAATGACATAATGTTGAATGGCTATTCCTGATGACCTTGCCTTTTCTAAGCGAATTTAAATAGTTGGTTCTTAGACTAGTGAAAGGCTTGGGAACAGACCTAATGGAACTCCTGATTTTCCCGTGCCTGGGATGGTGGGATAGGCCATTCCTCTCCTCTCTGACTCAGATAGACCACTCCAGTCTTTCATTCCCTGCAGAAAATGAAGCTTCGGCTTGGATAACACACTTCACTCTAGATGAAAGGGACTTGGGACCAAAGCTTAGTGGATACCATTGTAACTCTTTGAGCAGAAAAAGTATGCATCGCTAAAATATTAATTCTCTTGTGTCAACATTCAAAAAAAAGACAATATAACCCTAACCCCCTAAATCTTCTACATAGAAGAAAGGGGTTAAGGCAAGGACAAATGAAATCTTGGCTTTCTTTATGGACAAGCATCAGGGGTTTGCACAACGGTGGCAGGTTCCGAAAGGCAAATTGTTCAACGGATTCAAAACAGAATTAAATCATGTAGTTAGCAAAAGATCTGACTGATGTCCCGAGTGGTCCTATGCCCTGGCACCAGGAGATAAAGACACTTGGCTGGCCATTTGTGGTGGTGTTAACACATTTGTCCTGTGTGTCCCTGCCCAAAGACCAGTCACACCCTGGGAAGTCCTGTGCCATTCCCCCGCTATGTTAAAAATGTGTGCCTATTTTCCCAAGCATGCTTCGATTAAAGGGAGCACATCTGTTTTAAGTCCCCCTTTTATGAAAATTACTGTGCTTCCTCTGCATGCTTATCTTTTAATTTTGAAATTCTTTGTAGCAATAACTCAAGATAATAACCAACCATATTTCTGGCTCCTTTAAAAAATAAAAGATGGGGGGATGGGAGGGAAAAAGAAAGAGGCAATGTGTCATTTTTGAGCTTTGAACTCCAGGTTCTGATCCTCCCCCTTTGGGCTCAGGGCCTCTTCATTTGCGTTTAGAATGGAGAAGCCCCCTGGATTATGCTGCCAGCCTCCAGGCCGCCGCAGACAAGCCCAGCTTGAGACTTGGGACTATTCATCACGCCCCCGGCAGGGGGGAGCCCTCCTCTCTTTCCCCAGCTCATCAGAGCAGCCCAGCTTCCTTTTCCAGCCTCTCTGCCCCGCCCCCAGCCCTTCCCACAAGCCTCTCACTGGAGGGATGGACGGCTGTGGCGACTACGCTGTGCCTCTCGCGCAGACAGCGCGGCCCTGCACACACCCCACACCACGCTAGGTCACAGCTTGACACCCAAAGCTCACGCCCCATTTAGCATCTTTGTTTTGAGCAGTTTGACAAAGGCAGAACTTGTTTACCAACTGTCCTTTGCTTTTAACTTTTTTTTTTTTTTAATCTGTTCTTCTTGAATGTGTGTGTCTTACGGGGCTGGAGGGGGCGGGGCGGAGGTTTGGTCTGCACATACACCACATACGTTCAGTGCTCACAGAGTCCGGAAGAGGGCGTCGGATCCCCTGAGACTGGCATGATGCTGACTGTGAGTCGCCATGTGGGTGCTGGGAATGGGGCCCAGGTGGTCTGCCAGAGCAGCCGGTGCTCTTCAGCGCTGAGTGTCCTTCCCAGCTCCATGTCTTTCTGCTTTTAAAGTATTGTGTTTTGAGAAACTTTTAAATTTAACGTGTGTGCTTGTGCACGTGTGTTGACGTATGCACACAGGCATGTGCATGCCGTAGTGTGGACATCACAGGACAACTCTGTGGAGTTGGTCCTCTCCCTCCACCTTTACCTTGGTTACAGGGATTGAACCCAGGTACGACGCAGGGGTGCCTTTCCCACTGAGCCGTCTGGCCAGCCCTAAACTACTCTTAAAGCCCAGGTGGTTCTCAGGTTGTATTTACCCTCCCGAGGTTTTGCCCTAAATTGTTACCTCCACGGAGGCAGGGAAGAATGGGGGGATGCTTAGCAGAGGCGGTGGTGCACAGCTGTAGTCCCAAGCTTGAGAGCTGAGGCATGAGAGATGCAAAAAGGCCTAGGCCAGCCTGGGCTCTGGAGTGGGGTACTGTCTCTCCCCCTCCCTCCAAAGAGAGAGAGATGGGTATCCAAGAAGGGAGCACTCTGGGAAGGTACCTGAAGAGAAGGCGTCAGAGATGGGAGGAATACTAGGGTCCTGGAGGGCTCAAGTAGGTGGACGCTTTGGCTGACCCACCTTCTGGTAGCAAGACACATCTGGGCCCACCTCTCCCACTCTGGAAAAGAAAATGGAGACATTATCTACAGTATCCATGACATCAAACGAACCCTGTGTCTCTCTTTGTCTCTCTGTCTCTCTCATTCTTTGCCTCTCTCTCCTTCCCCTCTTCATCCCTTGCTCCTTCTCCCTCTCTCTTCCCTCTCCTTCCCTGCTCTCCCTCTCCCCACCCCTGCCTCTTTGGACACCAGGCATACGCACGGCACACATAAACACACGCAGGAGAAACACTCGTGTTCGTAAAAGAAATACTTAAAAATTGAAAACCTCAAATGCTCTTGTCTACCCAAATGGCAAAGGCCTTGTCTCCTGTCAATCATTTTTGACACCCAGAAGGGAAAAAATATGTATTTTGGGTTCTAAGACTGTTGGATGAGACGGGGAAACAAAGTGCTTCAATGTGGGTCCTCCCACGGTTTCCCACTAGCCACTTTGGCAAACCTTATTCATCATCGATTTTTCGCAGTACTTCCCCTGGTCCCTCAGCTGCGGCTACAGAAGTCCTCCATTGCTCTGACCCCTCCCCCACCACGTAGAATGGCGTCAACTTCAGACAGGGTAGAAAGAAGAAAAACTAAGGGGACTTGGGGAGGGAAAGAAACCCTCCCCTGGAATCTACTTAAAGCCACCAGAGGATCAAGATTCCCGCACAATTAACAGAACTTGCTGCAAAATTTGCCAACATAGGGAAGTATTTCTTTCATATGGAGGTGTTTCAGATAACACTAAAGAAAGGGGCTGGAGAATTGGCTCAGTTGTTAAGACCACCGGCTGCTCCTCCGGAAGACTTGAGGTGGATCCGCAGCACCCACACGACGGCTCAAAACCATCTTTAACTCCACTTCCATGGGGGCTCTAACGCCCTCTTCTGGCCTCCATGGGCACTGCATGCACATGGTGCATAAACATACATGCAGGCAAAACTCTCATACATAAGATGAAGATTTAAAAAATAAAAACAAGAGTCTGGAGAGATGGCTCAGTAGTTAAGAGTGCTTGCTTAGTTCCTGGCACCCTCATTGGGCAGCTCACGGCCACCTTAACTCCAGCTCCTGGGGATCCAGTGCCCTCTTCTGGCCTCTGGGGGTACTACACACACGGTGCCTACTCACACAAACACATCTGCATATACATAAATAAAAAATACTTTTTAATAAGAACATTAAAATAGCAATGGATGATAATGAAGGCCTTGATGTACATGACAAAGTGTGACTTTTCTGTTTTCCCATATATAAAGCTTCATTTTCGCAGAGCGCACACAAGAACCCCCATTTACAAGGGAAGATAATGTCCTTAATCTTTTGGTTTTCTCTCTTTTTAGTGTGTATGAATGTTTCGTCTGCACATCTGCATGTGTACCATGTGTATGTCTGGTGCGTAAGGAGGCCAGAAGAGGGCATGAGATCTCTTGGAGCTGGAGTTGCGATGTCTGTGAGCTGCCGTGAGGGTACTGGGAACCAAATTCAGATCCTCAACAAGAGCAGTCCGTGCTCTGAATCACCGAGCCATCGCCCTGAAAGATGTCTTAACCTCATTATGTGAGGCACCTCACAGATACTTGCACAGATTGCTTAGAGGATGATGACAACAGTGAAGCATGGGCAGGTTCAGTAGGGACAAGGCCACCAAGTGGGTGTATGTGTGTGCGTGTGCAGAGGCCAGGTGACAACATCCGGTGTCATTCCTCAGGAGACATTCACCTTGCTTTTTGAGACAACGTCTGACTGGCCTAGGGCTCAACAGATAGCGTAGACTAGTCAGCCAGTGAGTAATGGGGATTCTTCTGCCTCTGCCTGACCTTCTCTGGGATTGCAAGTGTGCCCAGGGCCTGGCTCTTTACCCTGGTTCTGAGGGATCAAACTCATGTCTGAATGGCAAGCACTTTGCCAAAGGAGCTATCTCCCAGCTCCAGGAAGTGAGAATTTACTGAGGTTAAAAGGAAGGCTTGCCTGTATCTCAACCCGGCCATCTTCGTCCCTTAGCTGCTTGCTCTTAGCTTTTTCCTTGGCTTTGAGAAGCCGAGGCTGCTGGCTCCACCACCTTCAGTGAGTTCCCTTGCACATGGGCACAGCCCTGTGTGTCCTGCACTGTACCCACCTTTACCTGCCCCATCAGGGGCAGGTGAAAAAGCCCCAGGCTTTTCTGGGACGGTGCTGTGACACTCCACTCCAGCCTCCCTGACCCCACTGTGCCCACACAGACTCGTCTGGGACAATGCCGTGGCACTCCTGATACACAGGACACGGCTTTCAGAGCAAAACAGCCTTTGTCGTCGTCACATCGGCTTTGCCTGCTTGCAAGAGGCCACCCTGAGGCGGCCTGTTGACAGTTACTATCCCCTCCGAGAAGGCCACCCAGACCCTCGCCTAAGATTCCGGCTGCTGTCTCCTCCTGCTCCTCTCAGCCAGTCATATGTGATTCTGCCCTTATCTGTTCCAGGCTTCGGGTGTCAGGGGGTATTGGGCTATGCAGGTTTGGGAAAGTTAACCAAGAGGTAAGTGTCTGCTCCATGCAGTTTAGGGAAAGCTGTAATCTACACTGGGAACAGGCTTAACACCGTGGCTTGCAGAGGAATTTTAATTCAGAACATGGCTGCTCTGGCAAGAGATCACATCCAAAGACCTTCTAGGTCTGGCTGCTCTGGTTGAAATACAGACACGCTTTTAATTCCAGGAGACAGAGGCAAGCAAATTTCTGAGTTCAAGGCTAGCCTGGTATAGAGCAAGTTTCAGGAAAAGAAAAGCTTAGATCCAGGTGTGGTGGTACACACCTTTAATCCTAAGTAATGAAGGTAAAGTTAGCTTGTAGAAGGAAGCACCCTTGTTTGAAAGTGATGTTTAATTGAGTGGCAGAAACAGTGATGAATCAGAAAAATACTTGACCAAATAGGATACACCCAACTCTCAGGAGAAGAGAAAGGAAAGGGAAGCTACTAAGGAGCAATGCACAGACGAGGAGGCAGTTTTACCAGGAGAGTAATAGAGAAACAGTTTGCAGAGAGAGAACAAGCTAGTTCACTCAGGTAAAGACAGAGAAACCAGAGAATGAGAAAGAGCCAGAAGATTAGAAAAGATTGCTGAAGTTGGTTTGAGGCCGAGCAGAGGCAGAGAGATAAGCCAGATCGAACAAGTCAGCTAGGAGTTTGAGCCAGAACAGCTGAGTTGAACCAGCCAAGCCAGAGCTCAGAAAGAACAAGAAAGGCTGAGCTTATTCTGCAGTAAGTCTCGGAGGCTGGAAGCATTCTAGGCCTAGGTTAGATTGTATGGAGTCTAGAAGCTTCCAAGTCTAGGTCTACTTTATCGGGTGGAGGCAATAATCCTCCAAGACAACAATTCCCTCAGAAGAATAAAAGTTCCTTTGATAGTGGCTGTTCTAGGGTCTTCCGCATTCCTGTCAGTAAGTCCTCACTGAAGCTCTGCGAATAAGCCCAACCAGCTCATTGGCTCTCCAATGTAAATTTTGGTGGGTTGGCACTTAGGTATCACTAGGACTTCATGGGGAAGGGAAGCAATGTTCTATGTGTCTCCCAGGGACAGAATTCTCCAGACACCTCCTTGTCCTGTGTACTCTGGCCACATTGGCTTTGTGTGGCTCTGCAGCATGGTGGCTAGCCACTGCTCAGAGGGAGGGGGTTTTCCTTGATACCTGATCCTTGTTCTTCCTTTTCTCATCCACACTCAGTCAAATCACCCTTTTCCAAAGCTTTATGATTATGGTACATGACTGGAAAATCACTCTGCTTGCTTTGGGTTTGTTCAAACTGCTGGTGGTCATTCAATGAATTAATTCCCTTGGCTCTGTGTGAGTTACGTGAGGCCACTGAAATCACCAGAGCCTACCCACTCACTCTCCAAGAGGCCTCCACCACAGCACAATCCTTATGGCATTTTCTGGCTGTCTGTGACTCTTTCACACTTGTCTTCACCCAGCAGGTGGCCGACTGTATAGGAGACTCTGTGTGTATGTGTGTGTGTGTGTGTGTACACATGTGCCTTTCTCAGCATCTCCTTAGAATACCTCCCCCCCCACACACACCATCTTACCTCCTCCCACCACAGGCCACCATAAAGATCTTCAGAGTTTTCCTTTGGGGCACCCATTGACCCTGTTTGCCACAGACCAGAGCCTGTGTCTCCCTTTCTTGATGCTGCTATGTGACATGTGAAAGCCTCAGCCTTGCACACCCAGCCCCACTGGGCTCCATCTCTAGGCTCACCGCTGCTATTGGAGAACACCGCTCCTCCATGAGTTCTGGCTCTGGAAGGACCTTTCAGGCATATTGAGGAAGACTAGGGGTATCTGTAGCCTGCCATTTCCGGGCCATTGCTACTACAGAGATGTTCTTCCAGGTCAAAAAAAACAAAAAAATAACAACCATCTGCAGAATGGAGACAGAGGGGTCTAGGGAGGGACACAGGCTGCTGGTCCTTTCGGTAAACACTCTCTACACATACCAAACCTTCTGTTTTGTTTTTCCCAAACAGCACCCCACACATACACACTCAGCCTCCTCCATCTTAAACCCATATTCACAGTGGTTCTCAGTCCCCTTAGCCCAGCTCCAGTGCCTCCCTAGTCTTGAATACATTGAACCCTTTGATCTGTATGTCTTGGTTGTCCTGCTTTTCCCCTCCTGGACCACCGGCTGGCTCATCTCTCTTACAGCCACAGAGTTCCCTGAATTCCTGTAGGCTTCCCTCAGACATCATCTTCTTAACAGGAACACATACATCCTCTGACCAGGCTTAAACTCACTGTCCTGTCCTCAGTACCCTCCCTCCCACTTTTTTCTTTTTTGCCTATGCTATTCTCTCCACTTCCTTGGCTGGGCTCAGAACTTTGCACTGTAATTCTTGTTCACAAAGGATCCCCCATGAGGCCTCTGAACCATGGAGCCAATCCCAGTAGCCAGGACACAGGCAGCTCCAGCTCAAACCACCTAGAGAGCAGAGCTTAGAAAGTATGTCTGTTCTGGAGGAGGCCACACCCACTTCTGGAAGGCCACGCCCCTTCTTATTGAGGCCACAGACCTCTACAAAGTGAATGGTCGATAGAATAACGAAGGAGCACCTGCTACCTGCTTCTAGGTCTTCTCAGTATCAAAATCTGACCCCGGAAGGCGCAAACACAGCTGCAGATTGAGGCTTGGAAAGCGATAACATATTCTTAGCCAAAAACTACCCACAGATACTTTCAAATTTTAATTACCATGGTGAACTGAACAAGTGTCCCAGCTTGGGAGAAGAAAAACATCTCGTGATGGTGAATGCTCTCTGCTCAAAAGTGAGGTGTGGCCTCATGAGGCATGTATAGTTTTCATCTCCATTTGAGCTATCTTGATAAGTACCTGTCTATAGAGATGAATAATCCTTTTATATAGAACCTCAGAAATCAAGTCTTTTTAAAATTTATTTTATATGTTTCTCTTTGTGTGTGTCTGTGTGTCTCTCTCCCTGTCCTCTCTCTCTCTATTTCTCTGTCTGCCTACCTCATGCATGCAGTATCCTAAAGTATCATAACTAAGGTTATGGGTCTGCGGGTTCTAGAATTGACCCCAGTCCTCTACAAGAACAGTACCTGTTCATAACTGTTGAGCCATCACTTCAGCCCTGAGATCAAGTCTTTATTATGTACAATGTAGTTTTAATTGTTTTTATTTTTTATGTGTTTGTGTGTTTCTCGCTGTGTGTATGTGCCCATGTGTGGGAGTGCTCCAGGAGGCCAGAAGAGGGTGTCAGATCCCCTGGAGCTGGCGTTTCAAGCAGTTGTGAACCACCAAGAGTAGGTGCTGTGAGCTGAACCCGGGTCCTCTGCAACAAGCGTACTTAACCACTGAGCCATTTCTCCTGCCTCTGTGGTGTGATATAATGAGTCACATCAACAGGGTGATTGGTTTTGAACCAGAGTTATTTTTTAGAATTACAGGATATAAGTGGTATACACTTTAAAATAGCCTTTGGTGTTTACAAACAAATATGTTTCATTTCACCACCTGAGAAAATATGAAGTATTTAGATGTGAGGACTTCAGTCAGAAGCTGGAGAATGGAAATGGTGGCACTGAACCAAAAGGAAAGCTCAGGGCCTGAAAAGACCATACAACAGCTAAGAGCACTCTCTTCTCTTGAAGAGGCCTTGGGGTTTGGTCCCAGCTCACAGCTCCCTGTAATTCCAGTTCTAGGTGACCTAGTGCCCTCTTATGGACTATTTGGGTACTGCACCCATGTACAACCCCGCCCCCCCCAACTCAATTTAAAACAAATCTTAAACCAAACAAACAGAAGGAGTGCTTGGTACTAGGGAGATGCTCAGTTAGTAAAACATTTGATGCACAATTATGAGTACCTGAGTTTTGACCCCAAACATCCATGTAAAAAGCTGGGCACAGCATCATGCATCAGTAATTCCAGTACAGCAGGGGTGGCAGGAGACAGGTGGATGGCAGGAGCCTGCTGGCCAGCCAGCCTAGGCAGTGAACCCCAGGTTCAGGTGGAGAGCAATTGAGGAAGACACCCAATGTTGCCTGTTGACTTCCACACAAGAAGGGCAAGACTTCAGATAGCCAAACCACTTTCCGTTCCCTCAGGTGTATTCCTGCAGGTCTGATTGCTCAGTCTCGGGGCAACTCTGTGCTTTAAGCGGATGAACTGATAAACTGCCTTCCGGTATAGCCACCCCATTTCATAATCCAACTACCAACGCCGAAAGCTTCTGCCTTCCCTTTGCTCCTTTCGAGGTGGCTGCACTTGCTCTTGTCTGTAAACCTCCTTCCCGCTCACTTCTGGAAGGCTGGGGCATTTGCTTCAGATCCTAAAGCTAATATGACGAATGACCCAAAGCAAGAGGCTTTGTGTGTACTGGGAATTTGAACTTGGGTCTTCATTATTGTATAGCACGTGCTTT
The DNA here is from genome assembly GCF_030254825.1 of Meriones unguiculatus. NCBI lineage: Eukaryota > Metazoa > Chordata > Mammalia > Rodentia > Muridae > Meriones > Meriones unguiculatus. Next base: position 83,271,263 of record NC_083352.1, on the reverse strand, counting down.
TACACACTGAGCCGCCTTCCCAGCCTCTTATTCTGGTTTCTGTATGCACTTCTTAATGACCAAGTAGGGTTTTTTTTGTTTTGTTTTGTTTTGTTTTGTTTTGTTTTTTTTTTTTTTGCCTTTCAGAGACATCTGTTCAAACCTCTGCCCATTTTCAAAAGTTGTGTGCAGCTGTTCTTTCCTATGAATGGGTTGCAAAAAACAGAGGCTGGGTCTGAGTCTCCCGTCTCATACGTGGCTTCAAAATGCTTCCATGGATTCTGAGAATTCACTTGCTAGCTCTTTAATAGTATATTTTGAAGCACCGATTTTTTTTCCTCTAAATTTTGATGGGATTCACTTTGTCTTGTTTCTTATCTCCGTGCTCTCTGTGTTTTACCTAATGCACCAGCATCAATGCAGGCTGTGATGTTCACATCTTTAATAACACCATCTTAGTTGGTGTCTTGGCTCCATTTTGGTGTTTGTTATGTTTAACACCCTATGGTACAAGGTTATGGTTGGGTTGCACCTCCATTCTGTGGATTGTGGGGTTGCTGCTCATTATCTATCTATCTATCTATCTATCTATCTATCTATCTATCTAGTTTGTTTTTCAAGACAAGTATAGCCTCGACTGTCCTGGACTCAGTTTGTAGACCAGGCTGGCCTGGAACTCACAGATATCTGCCTGCCCCTGACTGCTCAGTATTTATTGAAAAGATCAGTCCCCGCACTATCGTGGCCCTCCTGAGGGTAACAAGGCAAGTTTCTTTCTGGGCTTCACACTCAAGCATCTTCATCCATAAGCTTCTTTCCCTGTAACTGGTTAGAGAGAGCCTGATGTAGGAAGCTGTTCGTGCTATTGTCTGTGAACTCTTAGCTCCCTTCCTGCCTGCTCTCCAACTCCACCCCACATTCTGGGAAGCTGATGGAGTGGTTGTATCCATCCTAAAGCTGATGTGACAAATGACCCCAAACCAGGGTCATTTTTCTGCTTTTACTAGCAGAAATTAACCCTTCTACCCTTTTACAACTTGGCGGAAGTGGGGGAGGGGGTCTGAGATGCTGATATCAGCAAAGGCTCTGGAAAACTTCTGGGTTTGTTTTGCTTTTTGCAGGGTGTTAGTGAGGGGATGTCATGGAAGTCCAAGGTGTCCCTCTGCAATAAGTTTCCATGCTCCAATCTTCATCTCCATCTGCATGTGACCTTCTCCCTGGTGTGTCTCTTTGTGATTTCTCTTTTGAAGATGCTGGCCATCCCTGTCTGAGGGCAGTTGTCACTAATTATACTGATGAAGGTGATTTCTGAGTAAGGCTACCCTGAGATTGTGGGTAGACATGAACGAAGCGGGAAGGATTCTCACAATCAGGCCCTAGCCAGGCTCCTTTGCAGAATGGATTCCAGCTGTGGCCATCCATTTCAGGCAGCAGCTGGGATCAGGGGAAAGTGCCCGTGGTGGGGGGTGGCATTTCTTCCCACTCCCTTTCAGCTGTGGTATCCGCAAGGCCTGACTGACCCACTGTCAGCTCCATGCCCTCCTCCTCTTCCCCAGACCTGGGGACAGTGACAAACCCATTGTTATTTTGTCCCTGGATGCTCAGCTCCCTCCTTGCTGTCTCTCTGACCTCTGTGGGGAAAACCCTTATTAAAAGACAACCACCCGGCCACCTGAAGGGAATCTGTTCTCCCACAGGGCCTCTGATAGAGTCAGCGATTGCAGCTGCTTTGCTCTGTACAAGGGATAAAGGTGATCTTGGCTGGGGTGAGTGGCTTTCGCATTTTATCTGCACACCAGCAAAAAGGGGATCTGTGGGGCTGTGCCGCACACTCTAGTAACACTGCTAAATTAAAATTCCCTTTAAAACCAGGAGTGCTGAAGGATAGCTATCCGGGCTAAGTCAGCCAGCCTGACGTGCTTGCTTCCCGCGGTGCCTATATTCTCCAGGGTCTCTCCCGCCCAGGCCGCTATCTCCCTACCGTGCCTGGTGGTTTGATTACCAAGCGCGGCTGGTGTCCCGTTTGATAATATTCCTCTGAGGGACCAATCCGCAAACCCTCGCATGCGCTGTTGCGTCCCGCCACGCTCATTGAGGCCTGGAAAGACAGGCACCCTGTGATCCTGGCTGCGAGGTCTGGCTGCCAGAGATAGGAGCGTGCCCATTCTGGGGGTGGGGGCGGGGGGGGGCGCTGTCTTTTCTGAAGAAAGAGGGACTCACGTTTGTGCCCCCACATGGGGCACAGGCAAGAGGGTAACCTCTGTTGCGCTGACAGATGATGACGTCATCTCCCCAGAAACGCCATTTTAGAGACCAGCCCCAAACTATAGACTTAGACGCTCTCCGTGCTCTGACTACATTGACTGTTGGACCTAGGTCACTTAAAAAAGTGGGAGCCTGTACCTTGTAAGGGTGTGTGATTTGTGTTCATAAGAGGAACTTAGCTTTGTTTCCATTAAAATGTAACATGAGCGTTTTCAAGTGCTGCCAAAGGTTCTTGTGTGAGTGCCAATAATTGCTGCATAGATTCACACTCTAGGGCTATTAATGGCTGCTTTAGCCAGTCATCTGTATTTGGCATCAGGTTTGCTCAAGATCTTTTAGTGTCATCCCGACGTCGCCATGAGCATCCTTGTTTCTGATCTCAGCACCTCTTTCTGACCACCTCCTTGCACCTAGTTCTTCAAAAGAGAATTCAGACGTCAAAGGTCCCCACATCTTGAAGAACTGATCCCACAGACAGATGGGATGTATTTGTCTGTGTCCTGCCATCATGCTGCTGCCCTCTTATTTTAAATGTTTATTTATTACCGTGTGTGTGTGTGTGTGTGTGTGTGTGTGTATGCACATGCAGAAGTTGGAAGACTATTTTCAAAAATTTATTTCTACCTCCCACCTTTTACATATGTTCCAAGACTCGAACTCAGGTCATTGGACTTGCACACCAGGCACCTTTACCTGCGGAGCCTTCTTGTTGGACGCTACTGTCTCTTAGGCTTTGTGATGAAATACGAAGGTCTGATGACATCATTCTCCTTTGTCTCCTGCTGAGTGGTACCACACACATATACACACACATTTTTTCCAGTACTACGTGTGACTATCATCCCCATCCATTTATTCATTTTAGGGGACTGGCTAGAGTCGTAGGAAGACTTTCCAGTTTGAAATTAACCTTTGTCAGAAGCAGTGTTCCTAGTTTGTTGTGTATGCTTTAAGTTTGCTTCTGAAACGCATCGGGAGATGGAGCGTTTAAAAGTGGGTGTGCAGCCATGCTCATCGGGCTTTTCCTCACTACTCTTCAATGAATCACCCTTCATCATCTTAAGAAAGATGTATTCATGTTATGTGCGTGTTTATGTGTAAGTGCCTATGTCAATGCATGGGCAGAAGCCAGAAGAAGGCATCCGATCCCCCAAGGCCTCCTCTCCTGAGGCACACCCCTGCTGCTTCAGCTTGGGGGAGCTCTCTCTTTTCCCTTAGAGGCCATGTTGCCTTTAAGATAAACACAAATTTGGCCTCTCACTATAGTTTCATGCCTCCTTCTGAACAGAGCTAGTACTCCTGTCCCTTTCCCGATTTCGACCAGCAGATAGACAGATAAGTGACCTAAGCATCATAAGCTCCCTGTGAGCTTTCCTTTCCCTTTGTTTCCTCCTTCCCTTCTTCCCTCCCCCCTCTTTTTCTCTCCTCCTCCTCCTCCTCCTTCCACCACCACTCCCAAGAAAAAGTACTTAGATCTGGGTCTATAGCACAGACCTATCATCTCAGCTACTCAGGAGGCTGAGGCAGGAGGATGACGAGTTCAGGATCTTCCTGGATAGCAAAATGAATTCAAAGCTATCCCAGAGTACATAGTGAAACTCTGTTTCAAAATAAAAAGTGAAAAGGTATTAGGGATATAGATCAGTGCTAGTGATCATGTGTGAGATCCTGGGTTCAAGTCCAATTCTAAGGGGTGGGGAAAGGGAGGGAAGGGTCAAGCATGAAAGTGTTTGGTTTGTGACCAAAGCACCAGAGTCCTGATGACCAAAACAAACTGGCCTTTAGAACTGGCCTTTCGAAACCTTCCTGGAAGGTGCAAGCCACCCTTCTGTATTTGAGAAACCACCAGGTGTAATCCCAAAGTCCAACCCCCCACCTCTGTCTAGATGCTACACTGTGGGAAGACCCTGAAAGCCCCAGATCATAGTTCACCCAACCCTATGCATCTGGGGATGTCATCGCCTCTGTACCTGTAGTGATGGTCCAGTCTAAGCTTTCCCACCCAGAAAAGCAGCTGAGATGTACTGTCAGCCCTTGGCTTGTCCATGACAGTGAGTCAAAAGCAGCTACTGGAAGTGACGTTGAGTTCCCCAGACATCTGACCCATTGTGCTGGTGCAAAGAGGGCTCAGAATAGCAGGAGAGGGTTTATTGTCGTTACAAGCTATTATTATTAGAAAGAGAACTGGGGTTGGGGAGAGAGGTAGTCATAGTCAAACCAGAAAACCCCTGGCTCTGGAAAGCAAATCAGAAAGCCAGATGTTCCCAAGCCACCTCTGGCTGTGACTCCAACATAGAACCTGACTGGTAAAAACATGAGCTCTGTGGAGAAAATTGCTATATTTCATGTGTGTGTGCCTGTTCACTTGCCTGTGTTGTGTGTGCGCTTGGGGAACCAAATTCCAGGGATCCACATGCCATCTCCCCAGACCTCTCCCCAGGGCAGGGGTCAGGGAGGAACTCTCATACAAAACAGCAGGCTGCAAGCTTTCTTGGAACTCCACCAGGTGTCCCCCAATGCCAAGCTGTTGATGGTAGTATAGACTTCAGATATGTGTTTGTGTCATATGTGCAGCAGAGCCATCATAAGTGTGAAAACAGTCACGTGGTCCCCAGTCCTCAGAGTTATAGGGCCTTGTTGGTTATACCAGCTCTGTGGCAAATGCTGTACCTGAAAGCAGCTCCCCCCCACTCCCTCTGCCTGTACCCCCAGACATGCCTCCTACCCTTTCTGTGTAGAGGAGAGGAGAGAAGCCCGGGAAAAGGCAGCCCTGAACCATCTCAACTCAGAGATAACTCATACTTTAGCTGCGGCTTTGGGGAGAAGGTGTACACTCCAACCTGGTTTCCCAAGGCTGTTCCACTCTGCTTCCAGGGCTTGCTTCTGACCTCCCCTTCTCCTGTCGCCTCACCCCATCATGGGACATTTACATGACATCATTCAAAGGCTTTGATGGTCCTCCCTGTTTATCTTCCCAAAGAAGCTGAGCACAGACAACTCTCACATTGTATTTATGTAGCTTTAACCCCATGACCCACCAGAGAACCCAGCAGGTTCCTGCTTAACAAATGGCACCCCCCCCCCCCGTAGGGAAATAGCCTAGGGCCAGCACAGCCTAACTCAGGAAGCTGTGCCTGAACTTACGAAGTTTTCATCTGTGCAGACAGATTCAAGAGATCTGGGGAAGACTGGTTCCAGAGCCTCTTTCAAAGTTCAGCTTCAGGGGGCTGAATGTCTCACTTCCTAGGTTCACCAGGAGCTTGACTTAGTGAGACATGTTCATAACTTTTACCATGAAACTGATGTGAACATGATACTCCTCACACCTCAGATACATCATAGCTTGTGTCTGTGTTCTGTACTGCTGGCTCTAAAATGGAAATAAGCTCCAAGTTTTGACTCCTATCTCAAAACTCAAATGGCATAAAAATGCATAGTGTGAGTGACAAAAATTACTGCTATTGCCTTAGTCTGGATTATCTGTCATTCTAGAGCTCCAGATTCACATGCAATGTGCACACACACATGCAGTACATCTCTAAGTTCATGGTTAAAGAGAGTTGTGTTGTAAATAAGATTAATATTTACTAACAATTTTCTTTTAGTAATGCTTGCTGTTAATCCTAAGCAGCTGCATAACCAAATCACCACCCAAAGACTGGGTTTATTTAGTTAACCTAGAACACAATGCTGGGCAATATTTACTCCATCCTAAACCTCCAAGCCCTCATAGTTTTCTAACGTTTAGATTTTCTACATTATACTTGCTTTTTGTGAAATATTATGTCCAGTCCATCTCCACATCCCCAAGATCTGTCCTCCAGCTCCCTCTCCTACCTCTCTCCCAAGCTCTGCTCTCTCACCCTCTCCCTCTCTTCCCACTCATTTCTGGCCCTCTAGCTCCTCCCCTCTTTCCTGTCTTCTGGCTCCTCCCATCGCTTAACATTGTGTCTAGTTGCTTTATTTTGGCCTGTTTATACAAGAGTTGAGACAGGATGCTTAGAATGAGTATCACAATGCAATATCTGGATTGAAACGGGGGGGGGGAGAAATCAGCATTTGAATGAACAAGGGTAAGGTGTACACATTTTAAAAGAACATTATACCAACAGAGGTGCAAGAGAGAGAGAGAGAGAGAAGATGGTCCAAAAGGAAGGCAAGAGAGAGAAGAATGGAGAAGTCCCCTGGGAGGAGGCGAGGAAAGGACGGAGAGAGAGGTTTCCCAAAGAGGTCATTCAACACAAAGCAATTTGCAATTGCTTAACTGTGTACTATTTTATGATAATAAGCACACACCTACATGTAGCTTTTTAATGACTGAAAATTGCTATGGTGTGTACCATAACTTATGCTAACTTGCATAATACCCACACAACTGGGTATTTCTGCGGTTGCCACACAGCCTGTTCTCCTGACATTTGCTTTTTATAATTAATTCTTTTTCCTTAGGGGATGATGGGCATGGTCACCCTTAAAGTGTATCAGTGAAAGCCAAATTGGAACTGCACTCATAGGTACTATGAATTGAATAAGAAATGTCCTCCATAGACTCATGTGCTGGGACACATGATCACCAGCAGGTGGCACTGTTAGAGAGGTGTGTGTAACCTTTAGGAGGTGGAGCCTTGCTGGAGGAAGTATGTCACTGGGGGTGGGCTTTGGGGGTCATAGTACAGCAGTGTTGTGCTTTCTGTTCTCTCTCTGTTTCCTGTATGCAGATAAATGATCAGCCAGTTTCCTGCTTCTGCCTGTTGCCATTTCTTCTCTTCTATGAGGAGACGCTTTCTCTCTCTCTCTCTCTCTCACTCACTCACTCTCACTCACTCTGAAACAAAAAACCCATAATAAACCCGTTCTTTAAGTTGCTTTTGGTTATGGTGTCATATCACAGCAATGGAAAAGTAACCATATAGATATCTAATGCTAAGCTGGGTATAATGACACACACCTGTAATCCCAGCACTTGGGGAGGCAGCGGCAGGTGGATCTCTGTGAGTTCGAAGCCAGCCTGGTCTACAAAGCAAGTCTGGGACAGCCAGGGCTACACAGAGAAACCTTATGTTGAGAAAGAGCGAGAGAGAGGGAGAGAGAGATAGAGTGAGGGAGGGAAGGAGGAAGAGGACTAATGAAAATGAGGCCACATTTAAAGAAACATTTTTAAAGCTTCATAGCATTCAGAGCCATAAGTGTGATAAAATTCAAATATATCTGTGAAAAAGTCACTGGTTTAAGTCCATGGATATTGTTTGATGGGCAAGTCATTCTCTATTCTAGTCACGACTAAGGTCTATCTCCATCTCTGCTTGTCCATTCTGGGGGTACCCACAGCCACCCAAAATGCCACCACAGCCCTTTGCCTGTCTTGAACCCCTGTTATATGAAGCCAGGGTTTCTCATAGTATGGTCCCTGCACCTTTAGCACCAGCTAAAACCTGCTGGAAATACAGACTGTGGTCCATCCTTGACATGCTGGGCTCACACTATGGGCCAGCACATAGCCAGCCGCATTTGCTCAGAACCTTTTCTGCTGGGAAAATTGCTGAACTTAGAGGTTCAGCTTACTTTCACCTCATTCCCAGGATGACTCACTTACACCATGATCTCCCACAGCCACAGCAGAGTTGTCCTGAAGAAATGTACCTAGCTTAAGCCCCATGAGTGTGCATTCCTCAGCAGTCACTCTGCCTGGCCAATGCCTGTCCCTTTTTGGTTTGGGCAGAAATGCCCAGTTGGGGATATACAAAGTGCAAGTAGGTATAGGTAGGATGCACGGCTAAAATGATTTTTTTTTCTGAACAAAGAGAACAAACTGAGCACCCCCATACCGTGTGTATGCAGACATGACAGTGTGCGTGCGATGTTAGAGATGGAACCCAGAGCCTCTACATGCTAAGCAAGCACTCTACCATTGAAGTTGTCTTAATTATATTTAACAATACAATGATTTCTTGCTATCCAAAGCAGTTTGGTTCTGAAACTCTTTGTGAATACTAAAATCCTCAAATGCCCAGGCAGGCCCTGGTAGAAATGGTGCCCTACATGCCTTATGGGACTAGGGTTTACCTATCAATTACTTAGGATAGATCCAATACTGTGTAATTCTATGTCATTAGTTGCCCCGTACGATCATGGAGTAACAACAAAGGAGAAGACAGAGGTTCTCAAATACGTTCTGTCTGAGAATGTTTGGTTGCATTCACAGAGGGAGAGCCCACAGGTGAATAGGTCTATCAGTTAGCTTTCTTTCGCTCTGATCAATTACCATAGTCAACAGCAACTCAGAGAAGAAATTGTTTACCTTGGCCTACAGTTCCAGAGTGATGGGGGAGGCATCATCCTGACAGGATGGCATGGCTGCAGGAGCAGGAAGTGGAGAGATCACATTGTATCCACCCATAGGAAAGAGAGGGGAGAAGGGAGGGGAAGAGGTGAGGGAGAGGGAACAGAAAGTGGGTTGAGGCTACAAGTTCTCAAAACTTGTTCCCAGTGATATGCTTCCTACTTCCTCCAGTGAATCTCTACCCTCTAGAGGTCCCACAACCTCCTCAAGTAGTGCTATCTACTGGGGACCAAGTGTTCAAACACCTGAGCCTGTGGGGGGACATTTCTTATTCAAACCATCGCAGGAGGGCTAGCTGGATGAGAGTGTATTGCTGTGGTCAGCAATCCGGATGCCCACTCCTGATTCTTGGCCACTTTGCAGTACCTTCTAGGGCTCTCCAGGTCACTTGTCATGATCTGCCTGTGTGGGTCATTCCTGCTGTGACAATCATAGATAGACCCTGAAACATGATATACATACCTACTCCAACCTTGGAGCTTAGTCTATGTAGGATACCTGCAAGTGGCTTGCAGAATCCCAGAATCCCTTGGGACTTTGACGTTGTAGCATCATCACCACACAAGCGCACACACACACACACACACACCAGCCAGCCAGCCCACTTTTTGTGCTCACAGGTTGTGTGGCAGCCTTCTGCTTGTCAGCTCCCAGAACAATAATTCACTTTGTTGTCATTATTGGTTTGGCCCTGGAACTTACTATGTAGACCAAGCTGGCCTTGAACTCCAAGAGATCTACTTGCCCCTGCTGGGATTAAAGGCATGTACCACACATCAGGCTTGTTTCCTGATTTTTGTTTGTTGGTTGGTTTTTTGTTGATGTTGCTTGTTGTGTTGTTTTGGTTGTTGTTTTGTTTTGAGCTCTTGCGATGTAGCCCCAGGCTTTCCTGGAACTGCCAGGCCTGCTGCTTTAGCTTCCCTGGTGTCCATTAAGGGTTTGTGCTACTAAACCTGTGAAGGTCTAGCTATGCCTAGTAACTGATACTTTAGGGTTCTGGCCAGCTGTCAATATAGAAGAAAAGTTTACATTACAATGCTTCCCTAAGCTGCTCTCTGGGTATTTTTAAAACTTGAGGTGAGCTCTGTGACATCAGATACATATGTCGTTGGGAGAACGAGGGCAATGCCTGCAGCTTATGGTAACACTTCCCATGGATTTAGAACGTGCATTTGGTAGTTCATGTACCAAGCTGTTCCACAACCGCACATGGTTGCTGTCATTACTTCTGTCCAGTGCTGTCCGTTCAGGACCAGATGGTTTCCAGATGAGTTGTAATTATCAGTTTCTTGCTTTATTGCACCATCTACTGGTCCCCTGTGGAATAGCTTACTTGTTTGTCACCTGTGGAAAAGTTGTTTGAGCTTTTTTTTCTTGTTTTTAATGTTTGTGTAACAATTTGCTTTAATTTTTGTTGATGGCCAGCTTCAACATTTAACTAAGGGCAAACTGAGTCAGGGCATAGATCCATGGCTGGTGGCAGGTGGCCCAACAGACCTTTTCCGAGGGTAATTTTGCAGGGCTGGAACCGATGGTCACGACTGTGGCTTCCACTGATAGTGGCAAACTGAAGGGCCAGAATTAAATTGCTGGTGTCGGTCGGTCAGCCAGTGCTGGTAGCTTTCTGGCATGGGCTTACACCTATTATGATAAGCTTTGGCTAGGGCTGTTGTCTCCTTATGTTGGCTTTCCACTGGTAGTGGCCAAGTGTCTAAAAAAGGAAGAAAAGGGAGGAGAGAAAAACACCACATACACAAACACACACTTACACTTGATCAAGTAAGACAGACTCCAGCAGGTAGGTTCCAAAAAGCTTCTTCTTTCAAGCTTCTCTTACTTTACACACATATATTTACATGCATGCATACGTACATCCACCCACATTCACACACATTCACATATTGGGTGGATGGAAATGAAGTCCAACCTCACCAGCTATTGTACATATACACCTATGTACATTATACGGTTGATGAATGGAACAAACCCCAAAGAGTGGGCTCAAGACCATGTTTTTATTCTTTTTCCCACAGCTTATATATCTCGGAAAAATCTTTCAAGCAGCACAAAAATCACAACGTGGTTACGTTCTGTTTTTCTTTAGGTAAATTATTACAATGAGTATACGTAAGAAAAACATGTTCCCCAATACCATCACACGAAAAAAAAAAACCATGAAAAACGAGTTAGTCCCAAGAACGCATATACACTTGTAACTAAACAGCTCTTTGTATAAATTAACAAGGTGAGCAAGCAAGGTAATCTCTCAGCCAGCTTTTACTGGAGGGCTGCAGTCTGTGGTTACAAAGAGAGAGTCAGTTATCTTAAAAAAGTAATCTTATAAAAGTCTTAAAGGAATCACAAATCTAAGCTTTTATATAAAAAACAATCAGCCATATCTACTACTTGAAATCTTTAAGGTGTGCATTTACTCATTAATGATTTTTATTAAATCATATCAGGAAGCCGAGGACAAAAACAAGTATAAGGAAATCAATTGTCTCGATCAACAGCCCAGCTTGAGAGTGTCATGTCAGCCAGTGCTACTTTGGGCTATTGTTTCTGTTCACCAACCTTAAAAAGTCCCTGACTTTACTATTAAGAGTGTACCTTTCTGAACTTCAAACTGTTCTCTAAGATTTTCTACGTCAGAGCCACTAGCATAGACATCTTTACTTAACCTTGCTAAACAATCCATTTTCCCAAATTCTTTCTAAGGGCAAAGGTCCTTGTTAACAGGCTACATCTGTAGGTTCCTTTCAAGGGTGGTGGTTGAATCATTAATCAACTCCAGCAACAATGCCTGAATGAGATCAACTGTTGTTATTTGTAGGTGCCAGTGACACCGCCCAGTGAGTTTTCATACAACTCATATATGATGAGGGATGTGGTGACCACAAGGGTAATAAGCAGAGCTATGCTCCATGACAGCATGAGGGCCTCAGGACACTAGTCCTTGGGGTTATGCCCCTCCGAGACAAACTCATCATGATTGTGCTAACCAGTGAGCATCATTCTATGAGTTCTAGATCTGCTTTGCTCTTGTTCCTGTATGGATCCCAACAAATTTAATTTTTTAATTTTAATTTACTCATTTTACTTCCAGGTTGTAGCCCCTTCCCTCTTCTCCCCTGTCCCACCCTGTTTCTCTATCCCCCCTCACCTACTCCCAAAGCATATCGACACTTTAACAAATATTCATTTCTCCCTTCCCAACTTTACCGAATCAGGGATGTGTCTGGTTTTTAGAAGTTCCTCCAAGGCTCTTTATACTCAGGCTAGCACTGGAAACTCTGGGATCTAGCCCTTCACCTTCACTCAATCAGAGACTTACAGGGCTAGGAAACTATCACCCCACCCCCTCCCAGGTCCTGGCAAGTATACACTTTCGATCATAAATGTAAGATGCCGCATCTGTTTTGTAAACAGAACTTAATAAGCAAACCTGAGAAAACCTCATGTATCTATAGGTTGAATATTCCTATTCTGAAAACCCCAAGTCTGAAGTGCTCCAAAAATCAAAAACTCATGTCAGCTGACATGACACCACAGGCGGAAATCCCAGAGTTGACCTCACAAGATGGCCCAGAGTGTAAACACCTGGCATGATAGCACTGTTAGGCTGTGTCTAAAGTGAGCTTTAAACATGAGTGAATTTCATGGCTTGACTTCATTCGCAACTCCAAGACAACCTCATTTCATACATGTAAATATTTTGATAGCAAACATTATCCAAAAATCCCAAACAAATGCCAAGCGCACAAGGAAGAAATGTCTATGTCCCTTCTTTATTTAACTAACTCAACACAAGGCGTCTTGATTCTTGTGTTGGCTGCAATAGCTAGCTCGCCATCTATGGAAAGGGCAGTCTTTATCACATATCCCGAATTGTGTTGCTCAAACGATGTGAGCGGCCCTGCTCTATCTTACAAAGTTTTTATTGATTTTACTGCAGTGGGCATTGATTCCACGCGGGGAAAGGCTGCTAACAGAGCAACTAGCTCAGGGTGGATCCGGAACAGCTGCTTACGGATCGTTGCAAGTGCTTAGAACACAAGTGTCCTACCTAATCTCGCCAACTCAGTTACACCTGTGGTGGGTGGGGCACAAGGCACAGGATGAAGCCTTGGCTGTTTCTGGGCTCCCTTTGTAGACCAGACTGGTCCCGAACTCACGGAGATCCTCCTGCCTCTGCCTCCTCAAGCGCTGGGATTAAAGGCGTGCACCACTGAGCCTGGCTCCAGGATGACTCTTAACCTGTCTTGTGGTGATGCTGCAGCAAGTGGCAAACCTGCCTCGTCTTGGCTGGCACTGACCAGCCACCCACTCCGAGAATTCCGAAAACTAACCTGTTGACTTATCCTTTTGTATTTACTTCAAATCTCGCGTTTTTTGTTTTTCTTTTCATTTTATTTTTTAAATTCTTGATTAATTACATTTTATTCACTTTGCGTTTCTTAAGGGGTGAAATGGCTTGTGGTTTTTAAGGCCCAGCAAAGCTGGAGTCCCAACTTCTCTGCAAGGACGCTCAAAGGCCAGCACTGAGGTAGGAATCTCACCTGGAACAAGGATCAGAGGGTGGGCCTTAGAGCAGGGGTCGCGAGGCCCCGCCCCACGCAAAACGGCCACCTGTGTGGCAGCCAATCAGGGCGCAGCATGTGTCTGCCTCGCCGTTAACCCAGAAGTCCACGGAGGTAGCTCCCCAGGCCCGTGCGAAGAGGCAAAGGGATCTGACAGTTGGGGCTGTTGGCAGATTCTGCGGCAGGTGCAGCAACAGTGCGAGGTGGTGGCAGCCCGGCGGTGCCCGCGAGAAGCCTGCGGCGGCGTGAGGAGCTCAGGAGCTGCAGACCTAAGCGTGCCGAGCACGGGAGTCACTATAGGACCGACGCTGCTGGACTACAACTAACAGGGTCTGGAACCAAGCTGTGCCCACCTTGGAACCAAGCCTCAGCCTCGACAGACCTGTGGCCAGGCCTGATCCCCACTTGTTCGTAGGCACGGTCCTTGTCCCCATCTCTCTTTGTGCCTGTGCCTGGTTCCTACATCTTTTCTGTGCCCGAGCTTCATCTGTACCTCCTTCTCGGCCTGGACCTTGTCCTCTCCTCTCACTGTTCTGGGACTATTTCCCACTTCTTCCTGTTCCCAGGCCTCATCCCCACCTCTCCATGCCTAAGCACATTCCTGCCTGTATCCCCACCTGCTGCAGCCTCCAGCCCTTTTTACCTGTATCTCTACCTGGTTTCCCTACCTGCCTACCTGTCCTTTCACCTCTGAACTCTGATAGTTAACCATAGCTGCTGTTAAAAGATGGCAGAGGGAGCTCTGAGTTTCCGCAGGTTCCTCTGAGACCAAGTTATGGGGTCTTTTCTTACCCAGATATTCAAACTCCATGAGGGGTCCAGACCCCTGGGGGTAAAGAAATCAATTCACAGTTCAAAGGAAAGGTGATGCCTCTTGGAGTTGGTTCTCTGGGGATGGGAGCCAGGGAAGCACAAAAATAGTGAGCGGGTAGAGTTAGCGTTTTGAAGTAAGTGATTGGCCCTGTAGTTTGGGAACATGGGCCCCTAGGCAGGAACTAGAGGGCCCCAGACATAGGGGGCTGGAGGGGAAGGTGGGGGAGGGGTCGTCTTTGCAATGGGAGAAGATTGGCACCTCAAAGTTTTGCCCTCCTAGGTGTGGCCTCTGGTGGCATGGTCTGATGCAGCCAGAGCAGTAGCCAGCCTCCCTCTGCTCTCTGTTGCTGTCAGCTCTCCCCCGTAACGTGGCCGTAGCACCTTTGACATTCTCGAGTACTCCATGCAATAGCTTTTTGTTTTGCTAGCTGGAGCAGGTTGTCTAACCTGTTGTCAGACTGCACTGCCCGGGTATATGGAAGCCATGTTCTAAACTGTTCTCACTGGCTAGCCACAGGGCTTCTTCCTGCAGGCGTGATCGCACTAGCATCCGACTGGGACACCTGTGAGATTGGAAGGGGCCAAGCTGAACATCTGAGCTGACTGGGGGGTTGGAGGGTAGGGGCTCGTGCCGTGCAGAAGCAGCTTGGGGAGAGGATAGCAAGTTGTTGACCATTAAAAGGTGAGCTAGAATTCTTTTGGTTCACAGAGAGGGAAGTATGTCAGCTAAGGCATCTGTGACATCCCTGAGTCATGAGGTTGGCAGGAAGAGAGAGTTGTGCTTGCTAGAGTCTTTCTCCTTCCATTAAGGCAAGGGTGTGACCTGGCACTTGACACAGACCCGTTGTATCTACCTGTGCTTAGCGAGAGGCTTGACACAAGCTATGGTGTGCTGTGCCTGACAGATAACCATGTGTGATGTGCTTTGAGAGTAGCTGGGATTTGCTCAAGGTTCAGGTGCTGGAGCCCAGATGACTCCATCACCTTCTCTCCTGTGATAGGCCATGAACTTGCTGCTGGGAGTAGGCTAAGCTGGGAGCTGTTGGTGCAGGCATAGCAGCAGTTTAGGGAGTGTGGTTTCTCCTCACAAGGCTGGCATTCATGCATGCAAACAAGACTGTGGGAGGCCCGGGAGGTGGGGTTTGGCTGTGTTCCTTTCAAGCTGCAGTTGGAACTGAGGAAGTCTTTGGAGGCCACCATGAGTCTGAGGAAGGGCTCTTTGAGCAGCCACCTGGAAATGAGCTACAACTAACTGCCTCTCTTCTTTGTGGATAATACTTGCTATGTGTGACTCATAGATCCACCTAGGAAAGAAAGAACCCATCTCAACCCTGTAATCCTCTATACACTGGCTTCCTAAGTCTTCTTATCATAAATAATCCAACTCTTTTTTAAATTGATTTGATTATTATGTATATATTATGTATTGCTGTGACCTAAATGTAAGTGAGGTGGATGCCTGCAGGCATGTTTGTGTGTGCCTGGTGCCTGTCAAAGCCAGAAGAGGCCTTCAGCTTCCCCGGAACTGGTGGTTGTGAGCCACCATGTGCCTGCTGGTAACCAAGCCCGTTTCTACTACAGGCATAGAAAGGGTTCTCAGCTGCTGCGTCATCTCTCTAGCCACTCTGAAAACAAATTATTTTCTCACATTTCCGCTTGAGCTCTGCCATCTAGCACAGTGGCTAGTCCCCAGGTTTTCCTGAGAAAACTGTGTGGGGGTGTTAGCCCAGCATGCTTGAGCCAACTCCTCAGTAGGAAAGGTTCAAGCATACATAATTGGGGGCTCATTTTAACACCACCTCAGTGGTGACAGAATGGTTGAATATATGTGGGTCCATTGAGTGCTATCGCAGTTATTTCTTTTCTTACAGAAAATGACGGGCCGAGCCCGAGCCCGGGCCCGTGGCAGAGCCCGAGGGCAGGAGACAGTACAGCATGTTGGGGCTGCAGCGGTGAGCACCCACCTTTTCCATTTCAGCAGTGTCTTGACATCGGCCTGTGGGAATTAAAGGGCTGAGTAGCAGAGCATTTGCCCAGGATGTAGGAGTCTCTACATCCCCAGGCAAATCACACTTAGCCAAGCAGGTGTGATGGGGGGGGAGGAGTTGAGCATGCTGTAAGGACCTTCACCCTTTTTAAATGATTGCATGCTAGTTTAGGACTAGTCTCTGGAACCCACCCTGCGGCGTAAGAGAATTCAGTTGTGTTTATGTATAACTAGAGCCAGCAGCCTGGGTACATCCCACCGAGACCTCAGCCATCCCCTGCAGAGGGGGACTTGGTTGGCCGAGGACGACAGAGAGGAATGGTAGTCGGAGCCACGTCCAAGTCACAAGGTAAATGGGAGGAGAGGGGAGGGCCGCCACGTGCGAGTTGCTGGTGTTTCCACGAGGGCCCAGTGCCAGCCACGCTGCAGAATAGTGGGACATGTGCTGTCCTGTGCAGGCTCTGAATGAGAGGCTGCAGTTTGCCAGGGCCATCTCAGCAATACACTGATTTTACATGTGACCTCAGTTTGCCCCCTCTGTGCAGATAAGCCACTTTTAGAACGTTGTCTTGGCATCTGTGTTGGTTTCTTCAGAAGCTAGACCAATTCTACTGTGGCTTTAATTTAGGCAGTGTGTCTTCATATGTGTGGGGTTGGCAGAGGATCAGTGCAGCCACTGCCAGCTCATAGGCACTTTGCCAAAGCATGCTCGGCTGTGGGGAGGGTGGGAAGTCTTGTCTTTGAGGGACACTGCTCCCATATACTTCTTGCTCCTCTGAAAGAGGGGAGACGTCTCTTAGAAGCCTACTAGCAGGCACTACTACAGGAGCCACACCCATGTCTCCAGCTAGAATGCCACCAGCTGACCACAAAGCCATGGTTGTCCCATGGCCCGTGTATGCTGTTGCTCTCAGGCACCTGGCTGAACACACATTGCACATGGAATGGCTTGGTAACCTCGAACTCTTAGGACTGTTTTCAGAAAAAGTGAAAATTGATGGGTTGGTACCATTCCATGCCCAGTGTGACCCTGTATGGGAGTGTACACACCCCTGCTTCTGCTTGTGGGTAGAATACAGTCAGAAGGCTACCTGTCACACTCATGTCATATCCTCACGCAGTCTACAGAGTGAACACCCTACCTCAGCAGTTCACAGCTTGCAAACCTCTATCTCCAAAAATATTTACGTTATGATTCATAATAGTAGCAAAAAAATAATTTTATGGTTGGGAGGCATCACAGCATGAGGAATTATGTTAAAGGGTCATAGCATTAGGAAGGTTGAGAAGCAGTGTTCTATTCCCTGGATCCCTTGAGATTTACAATATGAAAAACTTTTTCCCAACCAACAAATCCATGCCTCAGGTCTTGGCATCATAACTCAGGTGCCTGGCCTTTTCGAGTGAAGTGGTAGTGTAAGGAGTGGCCAGACGCAGCATAGAGATGCTCTATGAGGGATGAGATCACAAGATGACAGGCGAAAAAGAGTGGGCTGCATTCTTCGCCTCGAGCCACTGTGGGAATGCCGCTGGATTCTGACCCACTTGCTGGCATGCATGAGTTGCTTTCCTCTTTCCACAAGAACTGCAGATGTCAGCTGGGTTTCAGGAGCTGTCATTGGCAGAGAGAGGAGGGCGTCGCCGAGACTTTCATGACCTTGGTGTGAACACCAGACAGAACCTTGACCATGTCAAAGAGTCAAAGACAGGTAGGCTCATGGAAGCGCCTCTTCAGAGGCCATTTTTCATGGCGCTGGGCTGCAGTGCTTCTCAGGCTCAGGGAAGAGGAGAGCCGTTTTTCAGCAGCTGCAGCCTTTCCAGCCTCTCGTCGGGTGTGTGTGCGTGTGTGTGTGTCTCACACCCACATGGCTGGTCTTCACTGTGTGTTGTGGAAGGTTTTGTTAAACACTGCATAAACCCCTTCTAAAGAGATCAGTTGTTTTTGTGGTAGCTTGCACAGTATCTCTTGAAGCAATAGGGCAGTGGGTTTCAGGCCAGCTGTCTTGAAGGGGAGTGCTGACCACTGTCCTCAGTTCACTGTGTCTGAAGAAATGCTCTTGTAGAGCATAACCATGCCAGGGGCTGAGCGAGTGTGATGACCTCTCAGGCTCCTCAGGCATCATTGTGAAGCTGAGCACCAACCACTTCCGGCTGACCTCACGCCCGCAGTGGGCCCTCTACCAGTACCACATCGACTATAATCCCCTGATGGAGGCCCGCAGGCTGCGCTCTGCACTGCTCTTCCAGCACGAAGACCTCATTGGAAGGTGTCATGCTTTCGATGGGACAATATTGTTTCTACCTAAGAGACTACAGCAGAAGGTTATTTCAAATGTCCCTACTGGCAGAGGGAGGTAGGGGTGTCCACGCTAAAGCAAAGCTCAGAAAGGGTCTCCTGGTTAGGGGAAGAGGGCTCCCCATGAGATGGATGGGCAGCGAGAGTTATATGAAGGGCCACAGCTACGCAGACGTCGTAGTCTCAGTTCATACATGTCTGTGCTTTGCAGGGGCCCCAGGAGCCTGGGCCTGCTCTTGTACACAGAGGTAAGATCTAGGCTCTCACTTCTCTGGCTCTAGGTCACAGAAGTTTTCAGTCAGACTCGGAATGGGGAGCACGTGAGGATCACCATCACCCTGACCAACGAGTTGCCGCCCACCTCTCCCACCTGCCTACAGTTCTATAACATCATCTTCAGGAGGTGTGTGCCGTGGCCAATGCATGCCCTGTGGCCTGTGGGGGCGGGGGCGTGGAGATGGTAGCAGTCCTGATCTACACGGTCATTTTAAAACATGGTTTTCTGATAGGAAATTAACTTATCTGCCTCCAGGATTCTGCCCCTTCCCTACCGGGGCTGAGAGTATATGCCTTTGAAATACTATTTGAGCTGTTAGAAGCAACTTGACTTCTCCTTCCCCAAGATGGGTGGGTAGCTGCTAGGGCAGGGAGCAATTAACTTTCAGTGCACAAGTGCAGTCTCCAAATAAGGTCATGGTCTAGGTGCTGGGGAAGATGGCTGTGCAAGCATGAGGACCTGAGTTCAAATCCCCAGCACCCACACAAAAGCCAGGCATGGCCATTCACATGTAAGCCCCAGTGCTGGGGAATGGGGCAAGACAGTAGAGTCACTGGACCTGCTGGCCATCAGCAAACCTAGCTCCAGGGTCTCCGCAAGACCCTGTCTCAAAGGAGTGACGTGTAGAGTGTGTTAGAACAGAATTCCCGATGCCCTCCTTACTCATGCATGGGCACACATACCTACATACACATCACACATATAACACACACACACACACACACACAGTATTCTGTAGAAGACCCCTCCCTGTGAGGAGTCATCTAAATGGGCCAATACTTGGGTTTGTGACTTCCTTCATAAGCGCATAGAGGCTCACTGGTGAAGCATAGCTCAGTGTGAGGGACACTTGGCTGGAGGGAATGCATTTGCTTGGTGCATTTTTTCTTAAAGGAAGGCTACCTGAGGTGCATTAGACAGCCGTTCCCCTTTCTTTCGTAGCTAGACACAGCCATAGATAGTATGCAAGTCGGCTATCCTGGTGTACCACCATAAAATGAATCAACACAATTCATTTGTGTCTTGAAGTATTTTTTCCAATGTTTGGACATTTTAAGGACCATCATTAACTCCTAGGCAGTGTAGAAATGACTGGCCTGGCTAGGGGTGATAGCTTGCCAGCCCTGCTCTGGCTGTCTATGGCTCCAGGAAGTCCCTAGGATTCACTGTGCTAACTGTTCTCACTCTCAATTTGTAGGCTCTTGAAAATCATGAACTTGCAACAAATTGGACGGAATTATTACAACCCGAGTGACCCGATTGATATTCCAAATCATAGGTTTGTATTCTGTGAAAGCCCACCGTCCTCAGGCTGCACAGACTTTGAAATGATCTGTAAACCTGAAATGGCCTGCTGTTGGTACTCAGAGTTAAGGTAGCTTGTAACCTGGCTTAATTGATGATGTACATTTATACCAGAATACTTACATTAAAAAAAAAAAAATCCCACCCCAGTCAGCTGCACAGACCATGTGCCCTGTGGTCGGTCCTCAGTGCCAGCAGCTGAGGATGCTGAGACATGTTAACTCAGGATGTTAGGTGGCCCCTCATAAAGATGAATTTAATCATGTCAGTGTGTACACTTAACAAATGCCGTGGAAGCCCTGGGAAAGACGGGGCTCTGTCTGGAATCTTGTACTTGGAAGTGAGACAGCTCAGCCCTTTCTGTGTCAGACATAGGGAAAGGAGCCTGGGGCTGCCCCTGACCCAGCCTGTATTGGCAGGTTGGTGATCTGGCCTGGCTTCACCACTTCCATCCTTCAGTATGAGAACAACATCATGCTCTGCACAGATGTCAGCCACAAGGTTCTCCGCAGCGAGACTGTTCTAGATTTCATGTTCAATCTGTACCAGCAGACGGAGGAGCACAAGTTCCAGGAGCAGGTGTCGAAGGAGCTTATAGGCCTAATCGTCCTCACCAAGTACGGCTTGACTTCGTCTCAGGAAGCGGTGGGGTTGGGGAGTCAGGCAGTGGTGAGCAAAAGCGAGCCAGATGTGTGACGTGTTGCCTATCCTGCAGTCAGGTACAAAGGACAGGCACCTCCTGCTTTTCACCCTTTGTTTCCAGCCACTGTTCAGTCCCTTCCCCTTCCCCTTCCCCTGCCCTCCCTCCACCATACATCTCCAGGGGACTGGAAATGTGAGTTGGAGCCTCATGTCCTGGATGCCCACAGGTATAACAACAAGACCTACAGGGTAGATGACATTGACTGGGACCAGAATCCAAAGAGCACCTTCAAGAAAGCAGATGGCTCGGAGGTCAGCTTCCTGGAGTACTACAGGAAGGTAGGCAGTTCCCTGAGTAGAGTGCAGGAGCATGTGGACCTTGCTCAGTCTTGCCTACATCACCGAGAAATTCTGCACACATCAGAGGCACCCTGCCCTGGTGGCTCTGTCCAGCAGAACAATCAAATTTGACAGTGCATCATGGGGACAAACTGGTGCTGCCAGTGGGGGAAAGCAGCTTGCCATGGCCCCTTGCTCTGTACTTTGGTCTGATCCTTGGTTGGCCAGCTCTGCTCCAGCTGGCTCTCTCTCTCTGCTACTATGGAGTACATACGTCTCAGAGAGGTCCCAGCAGGGCAGAGCTTGATCCTGGCAGATGACAGGAGGCCAAGGGTCATTCCCGCATCTGTGCACTCCGCTCTACCTACCTGAATCCTATGGCCAGGACTCTAATGAAGGCCCATGAGATGGGGAGAGGGACACCCCAAATTCATGCCATACTAGCCATGCATGTCTAGTGATGTGTGATGACCATGTCTGAGGGAAAATTAACTTTTTAAACCCTGGTGGTTGGTTCTTGAGGGCACAGGAGAAAAGACGTGAGTCAGGTTCTTTATGGCATGGCCTACTGCTAAGGTGGTCATTAAGACTAGACTGGTATGGCTTGGCTTATTGACCATTCCTTTCATGCTCAGTGGGAAAGAAAATTAATCCAAATTAAAAAGAAAAATGGTTATAGAATAAGCAGCTTCTGGGACTATAGATGACAGGAAAGCACCTTCCCGCCCCAGGGCTTGGGAACACCATGACAAACCTGGGACGTCTGTTCTTGTCACCATGGTCAGGTCTCCCTAGGTAAGTCCTGCCTTCATGGAGCTTATTCACCTAGGGAAGTTGGGTCAGACCCATCCTTCCTCCCCCAGACCCTCAGTTGATGCTCCTGGAATCTGAACATCACCCTCAGGATGGTTTGACGTGGTGTCTAGCCCAGCTTGGTACTAGGCTTCCATTGTTAATTAGGCACCTGCTGCACCTGCCCATGTGCCATACTTCCTGTTGGTGCCTAGCATACCTTCCTTTCCTCCTGAGCAGCAGTACAACCAGGAAATCACAGACTTGAAGCAGCCAGTGCTGGTAAGCCAGCCCAAGAGGAGGAGAGGCCCCGGAGGCATCCTGCCTGGCCCAGCCATGCTCATCCCCGAGCTCTGCTATCTCACAGGTGCATAGTGCTCCCCGCTTGTCCTCACTCATCCCTGGCCACCTCCACGGGGGGCTCTGCAGCCTTGTTGACTGGCTCTCACCCACACGGCTCTGGCTGCAGGTCTGACTGATAAAATGCGCAATGACTTCAATGTGATGAAGGACCTGGCGGTGCACACGAGGCTGACCCCTGAGCAGCGGCAGCGGGAGGTGGGCCGCCTCATCGACTACATCCACAAGTAGGCCGGCTCAGCACTCCCAGCTCCGGTTTGGGGGTCCCCTGTGGATCTGGGAGGGTTCTGGAGGGCAAGAAGTGTGGCCTCCTATGTTGGCAGGGCTGTGGAAGGCTGTCCTGGGTTTCTGATACCAGTTGCTTCTCAGGGAGGCAGGAAACGAAACCGTGATATGCAGATGTGCTCTTTTCAGTCCTGCCAGGGAAAGGCAGTGGGAAGGAAGAGCAAGCAGTTCTCAGACGCACATTTTCCTGCCTGCATCAACTGTGGGTCACTCAGCGTTGTGGCAGTCTGGGCACTGGGACTCTTAAGGGGGTGGAGAGAAGCTAATCCTTGAATTTCAGGCCCAGGGTGGCCTTGAAGGGTGCTGCATGCCACAGTGGCACTCTGTCCACCTGAATGTGGGTTGCTGGTGTAGCTGCTGCCTGCTCAGCAGTGCTGGGTACCTGTGTTCAACTCGCAGGGATGACAACGTGCAGAGAGAGCTTCGAGACTGGGGCCTGAGCTTTGACTCAAACTTGCTATCCTTCTCAGGAAGAATCTTGCAATCCGAGAAGATCCACCAGGGTGGAAAGACGGTAAGGCTGGCGGGGTGGTGTCTGGGGTGGGAAGATGGTAAAGCTGGCAGGGCGAGGTCCGGACCAAATCTCACTGGGGCGGGAGACAGCCCACCATGCTCCAGTCTGCTCCTCCCTCCATCCTGCTCTCTGCCAACTCTTGAAAACCACCAGAGCCACCCAACAGGGGCATTCTGCAAGACACCACCTGCAACCCTAGCACACGTAGAACCTCAAGTCCAGCCCTTGGAATAAATAAACTGAGATCTGCTAAAAAGAGACTGAAGAACCAGGAGTGGTGCACACCTGTAATGCCAGCACTGGGAAGCAGAGGCAGGCTGATTTCTGAGTTAGAGGCCAACCTGGTCTTCAGAGTGAGTTCCAGGACAGCCAGGGCTACATAGTGAGACCCTGTCTTAAAAAAAAAAAAAAAGAAAAGAAAAGAAAGACTGAAGTTTTTAAGTAATAGAACAACTTATGGCACAAAAAAATCCTGCTGAGAAGCCCCATTTGATTGGCTTTGATTGTCTCTGCCTGAGCCACATGTCTCTCAGGACTCATGCTAAATGCTTTTCTATTTTATCTTCAGGAAAAGGAAAAATAGTTTTATGAAATCAAAATACTGCAAATGCCTACCCTTTTAAGTTGTTTGTAGCAGCCTGTGCCTTCTGCCCCGGGTAGTACTGAGAGGAACAGTCCAGCTAGGGACAGCAGACTCATGGGGGCCCTAGAAGCTCTGGGTGTTTGCTGCCATGGTGACCATGAGTGGCTCTTCCCTGAACCTGACCATTGTCAGAGGGCTTAGCTTTCTTCTCCACCCCATTGGGATTTCACATGTTGGCTTCCACTACATGGAGATCTGCCTGCCTCTCCCTCCTGAGTGCTGTAAGCCACCTGAGCCACCACCCCAGTCTCAGCTGTAATTTCTACACCTTTATCATGAGGAAAATGGCACTCATATTTTTTCTTTTTAATTTAGTCACTTTACAGTCTGATCCCAGCCCACTCCCTCCTCCTCTTCCAATCCCACCCCACGCCCCCTCACCCTTATCCCCACCTTCTCAGAAAAGGGAAGATCTCTAAGGGGTACCAAGCCATCCTGGCACCTCAAGTCACAGCAGGACTAAGCACATCACCTCCCATTGAGGCCAGACAAGGCTGCCCAACTAGAGGAAAGGGATCTAAAGGAAGGCAACAGAGTCAGAGACAGCCTCTACTCCCATTGTTAGAGAACCCACATGATGGCCAAGCTGCACAGCTGCTACGTATGTGAGAGGCTCTAGGTCCAGTCCATGCAAGCTCTTTGGTTGGTGGTTCAGTCTCTGTGAGGCCCCCATGGGCCCAGGTTAGTTTCCTCTGGAGGTCTTTTTGTGGTGTCCTTGACCCCTCTGGCTCCCTCTCTCTTTCCTCCCACTCTTCCACAGCACTCCTTGAGTTGGACCTATTGATTGGCTGTGGGTCTCTGCATCTGTTTCTGTCAGCTGCTAGATGAAGCCTCTCAGAAAACAGTTCTGCTAGGCTCCTGTCTGCAAGCAGAGCAGAGTGTCATTAATAGTGATAGGGTTGCCTCTCTCTCATGGGGTGGGTCTCAAGTTGGGCCAGTCATTGGTTTGCCATTCCCTCGATCTCTGTTCCATTTTTCTTCCTACACTTCTTGTAGGACAGACAAATTTTGTGTTGAAGGTTTTCTGGGTGGGTTGGTGTCCCACTCCCCACACTGGAAGCCCCCCCCCCCGGCTACACAAAGTGGCGACTTCAGGCTTCATGTCCCCCACTGCTACAAGTCTCAGCTGGAGTCATCCCCATAGAGTGCTGGGAGCTTCCCCTGTCTCAGTGATGCCCCCCACTGATTTCCTTCTCTCTCCTAGTCCTCTCTCTCCCACACACCCCATTTCCCTTTAAGTGATTCCCCACCCCCTCTCCTACTCAGTTCCCTCCTTTCATCTATTTCAGATGTCTATTTTATTTCCCCTTGTGAGTGATATTCAAGCATCCTCCCTTGGACCCTGCTTGGTGGATTGTAGCATGGTTATCCTGTACTTTATGGCTAATAACCCACTTATACGTGATTATATACTGTATGGCTTACCTCACTCAGGATGATCTTTTCTAGTTCCATCTACTTGCCTGCAAGTTGCATGATGTCTTTGTTTTTAATAGCTGAGTAGTATTCTGTTGTATAAATGTACCACAGTTTCCTTATCCATTCTTCGATTGAGGGACATCTAGGTTGTTTCCAGTTTGGGGCTATTATAAATAAAGCTGCTGTGAATACAGTTGAGCAAGTGTCCTTGTGGTTTGGTGAAGCATATTTTGGGTATATGTCCAGGAATGGTATAGCTGGGTCTTGAGGTAGAACTATTCCCACTTTCCCGAGAAACCTCCAGGTTTCCATAGCACTAGTATTTTAATAAGCCTTTAAGAGGAAGGATGGAGAGCCTGTCCTGGGCACTTGGGAAGGTGTAGTGTAGGAAGGGCCCTCTGGATGCTTCTGATGTTTTCTCCATCAGGACATTTGATCTGTCACTCTTACTCAATAAGTATGGTAGTATATGGTTCCATATGCATGATGGGATTGTGCAAGACCAGTAGCTTCATCACAGCTGACAGTAGTATCTCTGCCCTTTATTCTAGTTTGATTA
This sequence comes from Meriones unguiculatus, assembly GCF_030254825.1. NCBI lineage: Eukaryota > Metazoa > Chordata > Mammalia > Rodentia > Muridae > Meriones > Meriones unguiculatus. Next base: position 83,245,868 of record NC_083352.1, on the reverse strand, counting down.
CAACCCGCAGTTTGCAGACTGGTCCAAAGAAACAAGAGGCGCACCACTGATCAGCGTGAAGCCACTGGATAACTGGCTGCTGATCTATACCCGCAGGAATTATGAAGCGGCCAACTCACTGATACAGAACCTGTTCAAAGTGACTCCAGCCATGGGGATCCAGATGAAAAAGGCAATCATGTGAGTGTCTAGTGCCATCTCCTCTCCAGTCTGCAGAGAGATTGGCACTTATCAGAAGGGGGTGCATGCTCCAGAGTGATGCACAGGTGAGCTCACGGAAGCTCTTAGCTCTTCCATGGCTTCAGGTAACACGGAGGGATCCGATGGGAGAGAAGAGCAGGCAGGAATGTTCTCGGGTTAGGTGCTGAAGCCAGGATGGTGGTGCAGCTTGTTATCTGTGGCCTTCACTGAGTGGCCATTCCCGTATCTGTGCTCGGTACCATTTAGGGTTGGTGCAGAAATTATGGCTGTGTGACAGTCTGAGGGGCTGTACCACCCGTTTTTATTGTTGATCCTAGGATTGAGGTGGATGACCGAACAGAAGCTTATCTGAGAGCCTTGCAGCAGAAGGTGACGTCAGACACTCAGATAGTGAGTAGCTGCTGGGCGCATGCTTTGCTGGGAAGGGAGGTTCATTGCCGGGGGACAGAGGACTGGGGTTTTGAGCTTCTTTTCAGATAGTAGTTCTCAAAAATACACATGCCCTTAGTAAGGCTGCTGAGCTGGTTTCTGTGTGAGTGTGTACCCTGTGTGAGTGTGTACCCTGTGTGAGGAGACGCTGGGAAGAGGAAGACTACATTCTGCTTCGAAGGCTCTGATTCTAGAGGCTTTGGGGAAAGCAGAAAGGCAGAAGGGTAAGGGTCAGTTCTTGGGTGTTCAACTGGTATCAGTGTGTAGCCATATAGAGACTATGGAGGTCGGTAACCAAACTGCAGAAAGTAAGGTAAGGTTAGTGTGCACAGGCTGCTGAGCACAAAACATGCCACCAGGATGGGCACCTATCCTGAGCTGGGATCTCTCTGTCATGTGACACTGGCACCCAAAAGAGGAGTGGTGATAAGGTAGGCTGGTGACAGCAGGCCCCCTGTGTGCTTGTGGGAGTGCTCACAGTGGTGGTGTGAGGTATGACTAGGGAGAACGTTGAGGCTGTGGTGCTTTGGGGTAAGGAGAGCATCACTGCATTCTCACACTCCCCACCTCTGACTTCATTGCTGGTCCAGTTTTAGGCTGCATCTTAGAAGTGTAGGTAGCCACCCTGGGCCACATAGTTCAGGCGTGCTGTCCATGGCATCACTGTGCTGGGGCCTAGGATTCCGTCACCTCCTGCTCACACCAGGCAGGAGTCTAAGTTTGTGTGCTTCCTGCAAAGGCTTTTGACTCTTGCGTGAAGGCTGAGCCACCCTGATCTGTGTTCATGCTGTTGCTTGCCCTGTTGCTGTTTGACTATGCCTTCACAAGCAAGGAGGGTGCCTGGAGGAGACTGAGCACTGCAACAGTGTGGGGTCAGGGCTTGGGCCAGCAGCCAGCCTGGTTACTGTGTCCTCTGCCCAGGGAGCCACAGCAGGCTAACGGTGGAACCAGCAGGGATATTCATTTCCCCCAATTCCCACATCCTCAGCCCTGTAGGGGATGGGGTCCTGCACATCCTTGGACTTCGAGATTGGCCAATTAATTAAGATGTCTTCGAGTTTCCCAGCCGAACATGTCCATATTTTGTTTCATATTGCTGCTCTCTGTGTCCTCAAATGGTGAGGCCACTGTTACACATCTCATTAGCTTGGGAACTGATGGCAATCACTTGTAAAGTCATTGGCCTCTGTGAATGAAACAAAGCCCCAAAGGAGCAGATTCTGTGAAGCCAGTAACTGCTTAGGCTAAAAGCTGTGCTGACCTGAAGCAAGTGAGCAGTGTGGGGCTCCACAGGCCCCCATTGCCTTTGTACCTTAGTGGGAGCCTGTGAGTGGCACCTGGTGAATGAAGCAGGAGAGTGGGCCTCCAGTAGAGGGGCTGCAGTCCTCTGTGGCCATGGTAAAGATAGCTTCCTGAGTGGAGACATACCATGCTGGCTGCTGACTAGCTGACAGGAATATGTCTAATTGTGCATTAGGGCAGCCATTTTATCACCAAGACAGATCCAAGAGAGGACAGAGTGGCTGTGGCTCATGGTTCAGAGGTTCTGTCTAGGGCCTCTTGGCTCCATCGTCTCTGACCTATGGTGGAGCAGAGCATCTCAGGAGGGAGGTCACCCCATGGTGGTCCCAGAGCAGCAAGTAAAGATACCACATACATCACATCCTTTATTGGTGTCCCATCCCCACCCCACCCTGGCCAACCTCTATCTAGCCTCAGCTCTTCTCATTTACACCATCTCCCAGTGTCACTGAGGCAAGGCTCAGCAGGCAGATCACCAGTGAGGGCAGAGTCCTACCTCTGAACACTGCTACACTAGAGTCCAAGCCCTCAGCAAGCCAAAGCAAGTTGTCTCTAAGAACCAGCCATAAGCTTCTGTCTGGCTCATGCAGAAGCAGTGAAGAGCAGAGGTGTGTCCCATACCCTCTGCCTCAGCAGGCCATACAACCACGAGGGGCAGGAGCAGGCTGCCCGTGTGAATGGAGACCTGGACAGTGGCCTGCCATGCCCCATACACTATTCCTTTGCCTTCGTTTTCTTCTCAGAGGCCACAGGCAATTGGATAGCTGCCGCTCTCCCTAGCGTAATGAAGACAGCAGGTGGGGCCTATTTTGTTGGGGACCAGAGATAAGAAAGATGGGTCTGGGTGCACATTGGGGGTTGCAGTCGTGAGTCACAAACTAAATTTGACTTTAGAATCTTAAATGGGGATCCTCAGAGTTTGGGCAGGGGAACACTTGGGTCAGTAACTCTAGCTTGTCCTCAGAATAGTCACCTTCTCCTGGGAAAGTTCATTCTCACCAGATTCCCAAGCTGGAGCTTTAGGGTTTAAAAGCTGTGGGTCCAGAGGAGCCGTGAGCTAAGGTCTGCCCACCTGCCAGGCAGGGCACTTGTATTCCCTGTTTTTCCTGGGCAACCCATGCTGCCTGTGTGCTATGTTCAGGTCTCAAGGAGCAATGGCTTTGTTCCGCTGCCCAGGTTCGTTTATGTGCACTGCCTCCCATGTAAGTACCCATCACATAGAATAAAACGAGCAAAATAGAAATGCCACTCCTGCCCCACTGATTAGTCACATGGCAGAGTTGGTTGGTGACAAGAATTGGTGACAGCACAGGGTTCAGGTCTGTCCCCCTGCTCTCGGCCTTCCACTTCCTGGTTCTCTGTAATGAGGTACTTGGTTTGTTTTCAGGTTGTCTGTCTGTTGTCAAGTAATCGGAAGGACAAATACGATGCCATCAAAAAGTACCTTTGTACAGACTGCCCCACCCCAAGTCAGTGTGTGGTGGCCCGGACCCTGGGCAAACAGCAGACAGTCATGGCCATTGCCACCAAGATCGCCCTGCAGATGAACTGCAAGATGGGAGGCGAGCTCTGGCGGGTGGACATGCCTGTGAGTTGGCTTTCATCCGGAGCCAGGGTGGTTACATGGTTATTTAGGGAAAGGAGCCTAGCTCATGGCTAGCGTCACCCTCCCACACCTAAATGGCACTGTTTTCACTAAAGCTGAAGCTGGCAATGATTGTGGGCATCGACTGTTATCATGACACCACAGCTGGGCGGAGGTCCATCGCAGGATTCGTTGCCAGCATCAACGAAGGGATGACCCGGTAAGCCAGGGAGCAGCAGTGGTACCATTAGGTGGCCAGCTCTGAAAGTGCCTTGGTTTGACAGCGGTTCTTGGCCCCTGAAGGCCCCTGAAATGTGACTCACCCAGTCCTCTGCTTTTCAACATCAATTCTCAATGTGTTTGTGGAATGAGGGAATAGCCCACAAAGGCAGAGCCTGGAGCCTGGCCAAGTGTTTCAGTGGCTGTGGCTTTGGTCTTGTGGAGCAGAGGGGATCATGGAAGACACAATCTCCCAGGAGTGAACACTTGTTCTGGTGGGTGGGTGCTCCCCAGTGCCCCTCTGGTCACTCACCAGTTCCTGCTGAAGAAATGACACTGCTAAGTTAAAATTTGGGACTCTCGTGGATGACCTGAGATGGCTTCTTGCTCTTTTGCTTAGCTGAGGTCTCCTGGGAATGTGGGGAAGGTGGCAAGAATCTGCATAGGAAAATAGAGCCCAGAGCCGCTGAGCCTGGCAGAGCCAAGTCCTCACCACCTGGCTTTTTTTTTTTCTTTTCTCAACAGCTGGTTCTCCCGCTGTGTCTTTCAAGACCGTGGACAGGAGCTAGTGGATGGGCTCAAAGTGTGCTTGCAAGGTGAGTCTGCGTCCCCTGATCCTGCTTGGGGCCCTTGGGCTGTTACTTGAAGGTGGCTGGGACCTGAAGGAGACCGTGATTGTGAACTCACAACCTCCCCCACCTTTTGCAGCTGCTCTGAGGGCTTGGAGCGGCTGCAATGAATATATGCCCAGCCGTGTCATTGTGTACCGAGATGGTGTTGGGGATGGGCAGCTGAAGACCCTTGTCAACTATGAGGTCCCACAGTTCCTGGACTGCCTTAAGTCAGTCGGGAGAGGTTACAAGTAAGTACATGGGTCTCACATAGCTGCCCACTCTGAAGCTGTCACTCGATGGCAAGAAGAAGGGTGCATGGGCTTCACAGGAGTGAAGGCCGTGACAGGTGAGGGAGGCAGGGCGGGTCAGGCAGCCAGGGCAGCCTTCCTGTTCCCTGAAACTGGGCCTGGTTACTTTATAATTCAGCCCTGCTCATCCCCTGTGGTTCGCTCAGGGTAAGACACTTTCTGTGGTCCCCAGCAGTCCCTACCAACACACCACCATAAGCTCCCTGCTCTGAGCCCAGTCTAGACAAGCAGAGACACTTGAAACAGAGTGCTGTGACTCACGGCACATGGATGCAGGGCCCAGCTGTGTTCTCTGATCTACCCAGAGCTGTGAGCAGCTGGCAGGCCTTGCGGAAGCAGAGCTTCCCAGGCAGCTGGTGACATTTTTGGCAGGGCCCTGCTTCCCCCAGTAAAACTGATTTTTTTTTCTGCTTATTGTCACCGTGTTGTGGAAGAGAACCCGCAGGGTGCGCTGTGCGGGCCTCATGCCCAGGCTCTCAGGAGATGCTGATCACTGGAAAATGAGCAGTTACTGAGTAGCACGTTCTTAGGACCCCACTCTGCCTGAGAATGGGGGTCAGCCATGTCTGAGCTTGGGAAGGAACTGGATCAGGACTGCCAATCATGTTAGAGGCAGCCTCATTCTGAGGCCTGATTCGCAGACTTCCATGTGAGTTGTATATGCACAAGTGACTGTCTCATGGAATTTAAGAGAATCATATCAGAGGTTGGAGGGTGAGGTGGTGAGTCATCAGCAGACTCCTCACTGCCCCAAGGGAGAACTGTCTACAGGCCACATGCTCTAATTCCCACTCAGTGTAAGCAATACAGAGGGAGCTCATGGTAATGTGTATATGCTACAAAACAGCCAAAGAGCATTGGCTGAGCGTCTCTGAAACTCCAGAAAAATGTGGAGCATGAGTGTCAGCCCTTCCTGGTAATGTGAATTAGTGCTGTGTGTTTGTATTTAATATATTGCACAAATGTTAACCTTTGTTAACGTATCTGTTAACATATACCGTGATATACAGTAGAGGATGTGCATCTTCGTGCACAGACACACACATACACCACAGTGTGATCCATCTTGAATTCTGGGATTCAGTAGTCAGACATGAGTGCTCCCTGAACCAGCTCTCCTAGACAGATCTCAGGGCAGGAAATGCTCACTGAAGTGTCGACACCAAGTCTGCAGGGGTGACAGTTGTAGTAGATTTGGGTTATGCCCACACATGACTAGCCTCATGTCACAGGGCACACAAGTGACATATGGTTGTCCACCTCTGCGTCACTCCTGGCCTTTGAACCTGGGGATGGTGCTGACCGTCCTCCAGCATGCCGTGAGATGAGGTGTCATGTCGGGGCTCTCTCTTGAGGGATGTGTGAGCATGTCACTTCTTGCCTAGACAGGCCACCGACTCTTTGTTCTCTTTGTTCGTCCTCAGCCCAAGACTCACTGTAATTGTAGTGAAGAAGCGTGTCAATGCCAGGTTTTTTGCTCAGTCCGGGGGAAGACTCCAGAACCCTCTTCCGGGGACAGTCATTGATGTGGAAGTCACCCGGCCAGAATGGTGAGTTCTGGGCCTCTCGGCTGTCAGTGTTAGCTTGTTTGTTTCCATTTCCTGACACTGTGTTCCTTGGAAGTCTTCATTCTTCTGCTAACCTGGTCTGGCATGCTCCCTAAAGCCCAGCGTTGTCCTGAGTTCCAGACTCTGAGCATTTGAGACCTTGGGAGGCAACGCCCCCTGGCTGGCTGCTTAGGAGTTGGAAAGTTTTCTCCTGTGTGGCCTTTCCATAGATTGTGTCAAGCAGATCTTTAGATCTGTGATGCCTCATGCAGTCCTCCAGGGGTCAAGGTGATGAGAAGGTATGTGTGTCAGCAGATACCTGCAGCAGACTTCAAAATAAGAAAGTAAGAGGGAGCTAGGCTGGTCCCAGCATGCAGTTTCAGCTGAGTATGTGGACAGATGCTCACCTCCGGAGACCGTCTCACCAGCTCTCTTCTGGGGTTGGGATGGTGTCCCAGGTAGTAAGCTTCACCCAGGGAGCAGCAGTTTACCACCGAGTCTGAAGCCCCCTTTCTTCTAGAGTGTAAGGCTATGGAGGGCTTCCAGCATTGCAGGTGAGGGCTGGGAAACTCTATAAAGCCCCCACTTTTCCTTACTCAGGTGGGCAAGCTGCTGATAACAGCAGAGCATCATGAAAACCCAAATCAGGGGTTTAAGTGCTCAGTTTAAGCACACACTCCAAAGTCTAACCTCTGAAGCATCTGTGGGCCGTGGCATCTCAGAGATGGAAATGGCTACAAAAAGTTTTTGTGCTGTCTTCTCAGCTATGTGATTAAACAGGTATTTATTTTGAAATGCACAAGTTTTAGGTTTTCCTTTTTGCTCAGAGGTTGGCTGTGGAAATGGTTTTGGAGGAGAGGCCTGTCACATAAGGAGCACAGTGGGGCAAACAGATGAGGCCAATACCCAGGAAGGGCCAGTCCTTTGTCTGAGGCCTCTGTCACCCTTCACAGAACCTGCCACTAAGGATCCAGGGCACTAGACAAGAAGAGAGGGTTGGGAGCCCATGTACTTAGGGACAACATACCCAAGTGAGTTTGAAAGTGACAGGCCTGTGTTCTCACCAGATGCCATTCAAGCCCAGCAGCTGTGCGAGCCACTCAGGCCCTTGGAGCCGACAGCAGGGACCTTTGAAGGTGGCAGTCTCGATGCTACACACACAGCTCTCCCTCTCTTGGTTAGAGCTTGTCTGTTCCTGGTGGGCACGCCATTGAATCTCTCTGACTCTCAGTATCTCCCAGGCAGACCCCAGTGTAGTCCACTTCTGATTTCCGATTTGTCTAGGGTTGGATCGCAGGAGCCCTTCGCTGACATTCATTGGTACCAGAGAACAATGAACTATGAGTGGTGTTCAGTTGTTTCCTAGCATGCCATTTAGCTTGGCCTTTGCTTGGGTCCTCTGCTAGCTGTCTACATTTGCTCTGCCTCTGGCCCTAGCACATTGCTTCTGAGTCCTCAGTGATTTGTAACATTTGTTACACTGCTGTTACTAAGATGAGAACAGCAGGAAGAAATTGGTTCTACCCTACCCTGCTGCTGTGCCCATGCTGTGCCCCTACAGCATGCAGGAGACACAAGGCCTAGGAGTGTGGCCAGTATGCTCTGTGGCACTGGCACGGTAACACATATGGAAAGAGTCTTGCCTTCACAGTCTTCTATGCCCGCTATCACAGTGGCCCATGAAGAGCCTATGCTGGCTGTCACAGACACACTGGGGATGGAGGAGAGATGGGATTGTTTAGAACACAAGGTTTTTCCTCATAAAAAGGATGTGTCCTTGCCTTACCTGGCTCTTCCTGCCTTTCCAGGTATGACTTTTTCATTGTGAGCCAGGCAGTGAGGAGCGGGAGTGTGTCCCCGACACACTACAATGTCATCTATGACAGCAGTGGCCTGAAGCCCGATCACATCCAGCGGCTGACATACAAGCTCTGCCATGTGTACTACAATTGGCCTGTGAGTGTACTACGGTCCGGGTCCCCATTCAGGGCCGCCTCCTGTGCTTAGCTTGCTGTGGTAGGGACCCTAGGAGTCCCACCCAGTCTAACCCAGTGACTGGCCCTCTCTCCCCCCAACAGGGAGTCATCCGAGTCCCTGCACCCTGCCAGTACGCACACAAGCTGGCCTTCCTTGTGGGCCAGAGCATCCACAGAGAGCCGAACCTCTCCCTGTCAAACCGCCTCTACTACCTCTAACCAACAGTGAGTGCCTGTGCGCTGGCCTCCTTCCAGAACTCTGCCAAGTTTCCACTTCCGGTTTTCACATGGTTGTCGTTCTAGCAGGATGATAGGGGTGGGGGACGGGGTCGGGGAGCCGCAGTTTGGTTTTTAGTGTTGCTATAGATTTAACTAAAGTTTAACGTTTGCTTTGTTTCTCATGGTGTGTTGCAACAGTTTGCTTGGCAGAGTGGTGACAAGGCCCTTGGTACCACAGATAGACTTTCCTAAAGCAGCCGTGTTGGCAGGTTCTCAGAGGTGCTCCTGGGAGCACATGCTACCGTACACTGCTCTCTTTGTTTGTGCACATTGAGTTTAAAGGAGGAAAAGGCATAAGCCAAGAATGCCCACAGCGGCACAGGCAGGTGCTATGTGGGGCTCGGACACCTCGGGATTTAAAGATAGTAAGTCTGGGGTGCCTTCCTCTGTTTCTCTTAAGAGTTAGGTCAGAAGGGATGAAAAGAATTGTTGAAGGCTTTAAACTCTCCACCATGGAAGAGTTTTCAGGCTGAAGAGGCTGGTAGTGTTGTTATTTACCTTATTTTGTAGTTTTCTTACCAAGGAAAAGAAGTGACCACTTTCTTTAACAGGGTAGTTTTGAGTTTTTTAAAGCCTGCGTTTGCTTTCTGTTTTAAAACTCCTGGAGACCACAGTGGATAGAGCTCCACTCCTGAAAGCCAATGTGGTGGCACATGCCTGTGATCTCAGCACTCGGGAGGTGAAGCCGGGAGAAGCCCAAGTTCACGGTCAGCCTAGGCTACATAGTGAGACCTTGTCTTAACAAAAGGAAAAAAAAAGAAAAAAGAAAAAAGGAAAAAGAAAAATACAGCAATATAAGTTGTGGGTGCCAGTATCTGCATGGAACTTTGGGAGGAAGAGCTGCCTCTGTCCCTAGAGTCTGGGAGGCTGAGGCTGGAGGAGCAGATGCCACACGAGGTGAGGTAGCAGCTCTTTGTCTGGCTCTTGCAAAGAGAAGGCTTGGAGTTGCTCAAGTCTCAAGAGCAGCTTGATATGTGGCTACTATGTGATGAGTTTTACAGGTTGGCAGTGCATGTGTCCCTGGCACAGCTCAATAAAGTTTCCGTTTTGCTTTCCTGCTGTGGGCGTCTCTGTGATACCTCTAGGATCTGGCCTTATTGATGTATTGTCAACGACAAGCATTTTCTTTCCTTGCAGTTCTCGAAGCCAGTCCCTGAGCCACCACCTGGGTTCATGGCATGCAGCCTTAACCCATCCCATGTCTGGCATCAGAGAGAGACACACAGGCTGTCAGGCCCCAAGAAAAGAAGTACAGTATTAGGGTTTCAAACTCAGATTTGAGCCTTGATGGGTCAGCATGACTTTATTCCCCAAGGATTGGCAGGAAGGCAGAATCTCCTTAGAGCTACAGCATAGCCCCTGATTATCATAGCCATGGCTGTGGGTGTTCAGGTTGTTCTCAAAGAGGCCTGCTCCTCTTCCCTTTCTGACCCCCCAGTGTTACCTGCGGGGTGTTCGGATAGGCACAGCTGATTTGTCCAGAGGTATGGGGCAGGTGCTGACAAGCCGGGCAGAGAGGGTATATGGGCATGTGCCGAAAGGCCAGGTATACAGGGTCTGGCCTGTCTTGCTGTCAGTGTGGGTATGTGGACTCGTCACACGAGGTATGAAGTAGCCGGCCTCACCCAGAGAGAATACTTCTTCAGTAGAGGGGGAGGACCAACCTGGAGGTTTCCCTGAAGACCCAAACTCCCGAGTAGCATAACCCAGACAGGGCCATGCCACCCTGTCTTGGATCCGTGGTAGGGTCCTGCTCCAGTCCCCAGCCCTCCCCAAGTGGTTTCTGCATGTTAACCTAAGACCCTGACCTTCTGTTACTGCAGTTTTCAGGATTAGAGGCTAGGCCTTGGTGGCCTGAACAAGCTAGGCCTTGGTGGGCTCAAGTGACCCATCCCCCAAAGGCCAATGAAACAGGCAAGTTACAGTGAAAGCCACAAAGGGGAGAATTACTTACTCAGTGTGGCCACCCTGAAAGGAAAAGTGATCCAGCGATGCAGAGCTGGCCTCAGGATCTGGAAGTAAGGCTTATGTTCACATAGAGGGCAAGAGGTTTGCACAGCAAAGCAGTTGTGGTCAGGGAGTATTGCACCCACCGCCACAGCCTGGGTTTCCTTCTTCCTGCAAGGTAGCCTGACAGGCTCTCACACCTTCATGAAATCTCTTTCTAGACCACAAGCTCCCCTCCGGCTGGCATCAGAGCCCTAGCTTTTTCCTTCCTCCACTTTCTGGGGTTCCATTTGTTTTGTTTTGTTTTGTCAGTTTTTTACTCTTAAGCCGACACAAGGTTTCTGCACCGGTTGTCCAAGCCCTGGGGAAGCCAAGGTTATGAGGAATGCCACGAGTTTGACGACAGCCCAGGGTCCAGCCTAGACCCTGTTCCCCAAGCAAAAACAAGCCCTTGGCTTTTGTTTTGTTTTGTTTTTTACTGAAGTAGGGATTCATACCCAGGGGCAACACACAGAACATCTGTTCGTTCCCAAAAGGGCATGAACAGACCAAAGAAGCCATTTCAGCTGGATCCCACTCAGGTGAGCCGGTGTGTTTATTGGGGTTACTCAAAGGCAGCTGCGTCACCTAAGCCCTCCCACCCTGGCGACAGCTCGTCAAAGTTGCTTCAGTGGAGCCCCCAGCAACCATCTGCCATCTCTGTAGCATTCCCCAAACCACTTGCATCCTGGGGGGCAGGAAGGAGCAGTGGCTGTAGCCTCGTGTGAGGTCCTGTCGTGGCACCACAGCCACCCCACAGCAACGAGCGCACTAGTGTGTGGCATCAGCATGTTTTCCCCGCTGACCCATCCTGATTCTGCCTCGGCGCCACACCAGACTCCCATGTTGTACTAACACTGGCCCAGACAGCATGCCCTGCTATGATTGGCATCTTGTTGGAATTATTATTGTTACCTAACTCTTGAGACCGGTAGGAAAGGGTTCTTTATGATTGCATGTGTTTCGGGCTGATCGCGTAGGAGTGAATAAACTACAGGGGAGGGGGGCTTGGCCCTGAAGCAGCCTTTGATTACTTGTAGGGGTGGGGCTTGTGAGATCCCCCCACACAAACACGTCGAAAGTCAACTGGAGGTGTCAGTGTGCAGGCCTTATGTATATACCTTCCCAGTCGTGGGTAGAAGACACTACCTCACAGCAGATATGCCATGAGCCTTACGTATAGGGTTGTGCTGTAGATGTATCAACCGGGGATCGGGCACCCCATGGTCATTTGTTCTCTGCAGTTTGGTTTTCTGTAATAGCTTCTGTCTGCTCCAAGAAAAAAATCTTCTTTGACGGGGAGAGAACTACACTTACGTGTGGACATAAGGATAAGCATTTCGAATTAGTTACGAATTGTGCCTGTTTAGGAAAGAGGCAGTAGTAGGCTCTCCTCCAGGGTCTGTGACCTCACCAACCATACTTGGTATAGCTAGGTCTGTTAGGCTAGGCAGGGACTCCCTCCTAGGGACTGGCCCTCATTTCCCCCACTGCTCTTTCCCATTTTCCTGCCCTTTCTTTTTCATCTCTCACAAGCCGCTCGCATCACTGGCAGCACTGTGTCCTGGCTTGGTCTGCTCTTTGTCTTCTGTGGACCAACTAGATTCTTCTCCAATACCACTTTCCCAGAACTTATTGGTATATACATATGACCCCAACACACCGTTCCTTTTTCTGCCAGTTTTTGTGCACAGGGGTCTCTGTCCCTCTCCTCTAGTCTAGCATTCCTTGTGGTGGTGATTCCTTCAGACAGCCCACCTCTTTCCTCCCTCCATGCTGCACCTGAAGTCATAGCTATGATAGTCAGCAGATGACAGAAACAGACACAGAGCTCTGGCCAGAGGCAGGGTGGCTGCTGCATTTGTGGTGAGTTGTGACACCTTTCTGAGGGACTTGCCACCAAGGGGAGCAGACTGTCACCAGAGACTGTCATACCCTTAAGGACAAATAGAACTTGTTACTCAAATCTGACAGGAATTCGGCAATTGTTGGGAGGACTCTCTTGGGGGTGTAGACATGAGCACAAAGGCAGGGGTTCCTTGGAAATCTGTCCCTCTCCCTACTGCAAGAAACAATGATTATGGTCCCCTTCAGGATCCGGTACATTCAGAGCTCATGGAGAATGGCAGACAAGATGCTAGGCCCCTACCTTCCCTGGTGGGCAGTTGCTGCCTTCTTTGTCTGGGCCTCTCAGTTCATCTTAGGGTTGAAAGGTTACAGGCAGAGCACACTATCCGAAAAGGAGTGAATCTCAAGCCCCAAGATATATAAGGTAAGACTTTGCATCCTGAACCAATGGGATATGGAACACGGGGAGGGGGCAATAGTAGGTACAAAGGGTCCAGGAAATGCTAGCAGGGATATAAAAAGTAGCTTTGTGTGTCTAGGCTGATGACCAGCAGCAGGGTGGAAAAATGAACTGCATCATTTTGGCTACTGAGCCTCAGAGAGATGCAGAAGGAGGGGCAAGGGAGGGGCTGCCTCATCCTTTATCCCATGAGTTTGCATATATCCTAGGTAGCCTTGGGGAGTGGACTATGTGGTGTTGGTGAGTTAGCCAGGCTAGAATCAAAGACACTAGCTATTGTGAATGGCCAAGGAGGCTAAGTAGGGCTAAGCTATCAGGGAAGAAGCAAGAGGACAAGCAGAGAGGATGTGGTCCCCAAGAGCTGGCCTGGATTGTGGCCCTCCAACTCCATGGGCCCTACCCCTCAGGACAGGAACACCACTTCTCCCAGGACTGTGTCTGACAAAGTGAACAGTCTGAACTCTTGTTTATCTGTACTTGATCACATCTCTTCTTTCCTCAGTGGGACTCCTGAGGGCAGGTACATTGGTCAGGTCCAGATTAGCGGAGTCAGCTGTGTGGCCACACAGGAGCCTCTGTCCTTGTCTGTAAAGCACATTGTCAGGTTTAGACCCGAGGGACTCCGAACTAGAGGGTGCTGTATCACAGTTTGTGTTCCTTCAGCTAGCGGTGTGGGGATCCTGTCTGCTGTATTTTATGAACTCATTATTGATAATTTTGACAAAGTGTAAGGCTGTAGAAAAGGCATGTCAGTGTATGGCATTTCCAAAAAGGATACTTCCTGGCTTTGGACTCTGAGCCCAGTGAGGTGGTGGTGGAAGCCCCTTCCCTGTAGGCAGGAGGAGCCTTGATTGTGAGAAATTTATAAAGTCACTTTCAGGCAACAGGTTGGGGGAGAGTGTTCAGTCTAGCTCATTATCAACTTTGAATTGTCTCTGCTGTTGTTGCTGGGGGTGTAAATGTTAGCAAACGATTGAGTGAGTGTGACGGTTCCTTCTCCTCATGGACCCGAAGGGATTCTCTGGCACTGTCTATAATGGTGTTGCGGGGGGGGGTAGCTGAGGAGTGAAGACCCGCCCTGGGCTGGGGTCATGGGCTGAGCTAACAGAAGGAAGGTGAGGAGCAGCATTACACACCAGCTGCCCAACTAGGTGGTGCTGCGGCCAGCTGCCTCACAGTGGATGCACCCCAAGGCTGTGGCCAGAATAAGTCCGCCCTTTAGAGCCGTGAGAAAGGTCACCAACCCAGAGAAACATTTGTCCTAGTGGTCTTGGCTGGTTCTTTCCCCCTTTGGAGAATTTTGCTTAAATGCAAAAAGTAAAAGTATAGATTCTGCATGAATAATGATGCTGTGGCAGTGGCTGGAATTACAGAGTTGCACGTCTTCCCATGGAGAGAGAAATTTGAACTGCTGTAAACAGCCTGGTTCTATTGCTTTCTCTGAACAATTCCTATTAGGACTGAACCTAGAACTGTCTCCAAAGGCTCATGTGCTCAGGGCTTGGCTGCCATCTGAGGAGAGGAGCTCTTGGGAAATGACTGGATGGTGAGGGTGACAGCTTCATCAATCAGTTAATGTACTGATGAGTTAGTTCATGGCTAAACAGGCTCTTACGAGCTGGGCCTGGCTGGAGAAAATAGATCAGTGGGAATGCAGCTTTGTGGGGAGTGTCTGTCCCCTGTTCCCTTGTGCTTTCTGCTTTCTGGCCTTGGTGAGGAGAGCAGCCTTTCTCTACCGTGCCTTTCCATCTCACCACATCCCAGAAAGATGCTGCCTGTGGACCTGAACCTGAAAAAGGGAAAACCTCTGTAGACCTATCTGGTAAGTTAGGCTGTATTTAGTTGTGCTGAGTTTAAGTGGTTCTTCATTATTAGTCCTGGAAAAGGTGCCAAGGTGCTGCCAAGAGGTTCGATTTGAATCTACAGTTCAGCACATTCTGTGGTCTCCGTTGTGTGCGTGTCTCAGGTAACACATAGACTCAGCGCTAATTACCTCTGTCCGTTTTGCCACCAGGAGTGTCTTATATCATACAAATGACGCCTAGAACATGGGTTCAAGATCATATTTTAATTAGTTAAAAAAGACCCAAGCCCATAGAGTTATTTATGGACATTTGGCAGAAAGGAATTCCATTCCCCTGCCATGATAGGAATATTTAAAATAAAGATACAAAATACATGGCATTGTACAAAATAACAAAGTTTATTTCTAGAAAATGTCACCCTAAGTGTACACATGCATACATCCACACACTTCACACACTGAGGAACAGCCTTTTAATCAGTCTACCACATACAATTATATTACAATTTACAATATAGTTTTTGAAGACACAATGGGGAAAAGCTTTGTCATTCATGTACAAACCTTCCAGAAATTACAAAAGAAAGGCAGTCTGAAAAGTGTGTATAAAGAGTAAAAACAGTTTACGGTGGACAGGAATTACAAAGTAGTGGCCGCCACACATATCTGCCAGCATTTCAGGAGGTCTGTTATTCAAGGCTGATGATAAAGATGAGTGTGGGGCTATGTCTTGAGAGATTTCAATTAAGCTCCTCCTGGTCTGGCTAATGAAGTGTGTGGTGGCTTTGCTGCGTGTTCTGTGGGTGGTGTATGGGGCAAGGCATTTCAATTAATAATGAAAGTAACAGAAATCTAAAAGTCACAGGCTGGGACACTGAAAGCAAAGATTATCAGCTCCCTGGCTGGCTGAAGGATGTGCATGCTGCTGGATTGCTCCCTCTCCTTTGCTCTTCTGTGTGGTGGGATTCGTAAACATTTCCTGTGTGCTTCTGGCTTGCTTTGAAAGACCCAAGAGAGGCATCTGAAAGTGTAGGGACTGGGCAACTGTGATGTGAAGCCACTGTGTCAGTGAGTATGAAGACCAGGAATGCACAACACATGCGAAGTATACACGGTGTTTTTATTCGACAGTACAAACCACTGTGCAGTTATAAGGCCAGAACATCAAGGCAAATTAAACCAGAAATTTCAAGACCAGAGTGGAAATGACAGTAATGCATAATGAGGCAAGCATCTTGAGAAGTGGGGGAGGTCAGAAATCCTGTAAGGGCTGGCTGATGTCAAGTGTGTACAGGCTGGAACTGCAGGTTGGAGGGCTGCAGAGAGCCCTCCCTCCCCTGCTGCTCAGCTGGCTACCCCTCCCGCCTCCCACCCCAGGCCTTGGACAGAAGCTTGGAAGTGGAGAGGGAGGGGACCACAGTATAGCCTCTCTCCCTGGTCTCTCCAGTGGTATTACATGAATGGTAGGCGTGGAAGAGTGCATCTCTCTACTGCTGGGGCTAGGGGGAGTGGCCAGGGTTGGGTTTTGGGAGTCACGAAAGCCCTAGTTTGGGATTAAAGCAAGTGCCATGGATTTGGGATCGTCCGAAGGCTCTCGGGTCACTTCACCGCGCCCAGCCTTTTCAGCAGTTTCTTGCCTCTGGAGAGCAGCCCTTTTTTCTTTTTCGAGGACATTTCCCTGCCTCTCCCAGGACTACCAGAACCCATAGATGACGTAGGTGACCCCGAATGGAGATGGGCTGTGGGGGATGGAGCTCTCCTTGCTGTCCCTGAACCCTCGGGAGGAACCTAGTAGGTACATTGCGACAGTTTTATTGAGTGTGTCAGCGCCAACAATTCACTCGGCAACACGTACTGCCCCCGTCTCCCGCCAGCCAGGGGAAAGGGTGAGTGGTTCGTTTCTTCTTTCAATTTTTAAGTATGCCATGAGAAGCACACGCCCACTCCCGAGGCCCCTCTGAGAGAGAGAGACTGGCCTCGATTGGGCTTTCGCTGTCTTTGTCTTGGCCATCGCTTTAGCAAAGAAAGCCAGGTCATAATTTACTCTGAAAATTCAGACTAAAAGCAGGGGAAGTTATTGTCAATCAGATGGATAGGCAGATGGCCAAGTGCCCATCAATCGTCATTGTAAAGCAAAAGCTCTCAATGGGAATTTGGATGGATCGTGAACTGGGTGGGATAGATCGAGACCCTGCCATGTTGGAGTGAGCCCTTGGGTCAGTTAGAATCCTACAGAAACTTTGGGGATGGCACACTGTTTGAAAGAAAAAAAAACTGAAATGAACCTTAATTGTAATCTAAGGAAGCTCAAAGGCCCTTCTTGAACACTCTCACCATTTCCAAATAGAGGAGTACATGCTTTCCGAAGCACAGAGCATTGGTGGGTTTTGACCAGCAGTGCTTCGAAAGGGTGGAATTTGATTCAGGGACACTGAGTGCCAATTTCCCATCATTCTGCAGCTCGGCACACACCTGAGCATGCCCAGTAAATCGCCAGGCCTCTGGATCACTATAAACTCGCCAGAGCAAAACTTGGCAAGTGAGAGCTGGGCACCCAGTGGGCATACCAAACAAGGCGAGGGGGCCTAAGCTTGCTTGGATTTAAAATCAAGGTCTAACTCTAATGGAGAACACCTAGGGCACACCCAAAGCACACCTGAAGATACCATGGGGCCAGCTAGTGCAGTCATGGGAGCTGCCACGTCGGGAGACAGTATTGCATTGGTGTGCCAGCACCTTTCTTGAACCTCCATGAGATCTGAACCATGCTCTGAGCAGAAGGAAACACCTGCTCCTAAGGCCAAGGGGCTGCAGCTGGGTGTTCTGGCCAGCTTTGGCAAACCCAGAGCCAAAGCCACCCCGAAGGGCTTGATCTGGGATTAAAAGTTTTGTCTTGGCTGTTATAAGTCAAACTTGGTACAGTAAACACATGGATCCGGGGTTGTGCTTTTTACCGAGGGTGGCTGACAATGCAATAGGCAGCTTCCCCTGTGAGTACACACTGGCGCACTCTGTGTAAACAAACAGCTTGAAGAAATATGTTCCCAAGGTTGGCCTTGCCCATATTCTCAATGGACAGATTTTAAAAAATGATTGTTCAAGACGATTTGTTTCACTATGAATCCAGTTGCCGGGCAACTGATATCAGGTGAGATAGCCTAATACTTTAGGTCCAATGGGTTTTTGAGACATATTTCTTTTCTCTCTCTCTCTCTCTTTAAGCCCACATTGAAGTCTTAAGACTACCGCGCTGTCCGCTTAGGGTAGCTTAAGTCGGTATCTCTCTAAGGTGTCTTCGGTTGCTCACTTACGTGAAGGCTACATGCCTGATTAGGGTGTGAAATGAACACTCTTCTTCTATGTCCAAGCAGATGAGCGAAGAGATAAAAACATATACGTAAAATACAACAGATAAGAACTCGCAGTGATGGTGAAACGTAAAGATGAGACACTCAAGAGAATGCAGTCTCAGGCAGGCGCGCTACACTACGTAAGCCCTGCCAGCTAGAGCCCTACGTGGGGGGCCAGTGGCACCTGGGTCCCCGAACCTCACTCTCTGTCGGCTGAACTGTGCACCTATTGTGGAGGCCAGGGAAGGCCTTGGGGTCAGGCAGACTGACACCAAAAGGTCTTTCTGTGGGACACCAACTTACAGGTTGGAGCTAAGCATTTTCGGGCACAATGTCCAAAGAAGGACAGAGAAAAAATCGGGGGCAGATGCTGGTGGGGCCCAAGTCATGAAAGCAGCAATGCAAAGATTGCGCCAGACCGCAGAGGGAGAGAGGGAGGCAGGCAGGCAGGCTAAGGGGGGTAGCTTACCCTTTTGGCCTTGGAGCGCATGGGTGGGTCATGGGAGTAGTGGGGCGGAGCATCAGAAAGGTGGACCTCCACATCATCAGGCACTTCTTCCAGGAAGTTGGAAGGCACAAGGCCTTTCTGCCCATTCAGCTCTCCCTGTAATCACAGGGTTGGGGGAATGTCAAAGGAGCCACTTTTTCCAGGGCTGGAGTATGGTGAAACACTTGACCTGGTATTTGCGTTCTATTGAGCCAGTTTGGGCTACTGACAAGAGTTCAAGGCCAGCCTTGGACACTTGGTGAGACCCTGTATCAAGGTAAAAATGGCTGAGGGTAGAAGACAATGGCAGCATGCTAGCCTAGCTGTGACAGCAACGACCCCAGCCAGTGTCACTCCTTGTAGAACTGGGAGATAAGGGTTCCGAAGTGCAAAGAAGGTCAGACCTGCTTGTGCCAGCAATGCTGCAGTTTCTTTCTTACATGGGAACATGTCATTACCGTAGAAGTTTAGCCGACAAGGGGGAGATGAGAGCATTCGACCCCACAGACCTCTGCTTCAGGGTAGTAGAGAGGACCTTGAGGCTGTGTTCATCCACACACCTGCACACAGGCCGAGTAAAGGTGGAAGTCCGGGAGTGTAGTGTCCTAGCAGTCCCAACACTCCACCCCAGGGCTCCCAACACTGCAAGTTCAAAGTGGGCTGGCCATGGGCCGAATAGTGCCTCATGCCTTTAAGTCCCAGCCACTTGGGAGACTTGGAGGTTGGAGACAATCCTGGTCAAAACAGCATCGTCCTCAGAAACATGGCACAAAAAACCCGGTTGGTCCTGACAGCATGGAGTTGGGTCTCTTCATTGATGGTAGGCCTAACTCATCAAATAAAAAATCTTGCAAGCATTACAGTCCACAACCAAAAGCATAGTGATGGGCCTGAGGAAGGGATGCCTAGTTGCAACGCTTTTTTTTTTTTTTTTTTTTGCTAGGGGTTATTAACCAGAATATGTAAAGAACAACAGCCACGTAACAAAAGACATTTAAATGGACATTTCTTCAAATAAACAAATGGCCAAAAAAAAAAAAAAAAAGTGGGGAAGATCACAGTAGCACTAGACACAGGTCAAACACAGATTAAACTATAGATGGACCAGTGTTCAACCCCTTGAGCCCACTTGGTGGAGGGAGAGAACCAACTCCAAGTTTCACATGTACCTACTGTCTCCCCCAAGTTAAAAAAAAAAATACATGATTCTTCCACCATCAGAATGAGCACAGTCAGGAACTTCCCTGGAGCCCTTCCAACCCAGAAAACGAATATTGGTGAAGATGTGGAAAGAGACTGGACCTTCACATCACACTGGAGGAAATACAGTGGGGTAGCTACTGGGGAGCACAGTGTGGCAGGTCCCCAAGAAACTCCAGACAGAGAGCTACAAGGTGGTCCACAGCTTCACCTCCAGGTGTGTACCAAAACCGGAGAGTCTGGTCTCGGAGAACCATACATACAATCTTTATGCCTGTATCATCTGCCACATTCACAAGGCAAATGCAACCGAAATGCCCGCTACCAGATGAATGGATTACCAGACAATGACGTATGCCATGGAAAAGTCAGACTTAAGAAAACCCCTTTCTGACATGCCCTCGGCATGGCAAATTGAACCCACTTCTGTAAAAATGATTATTCTCCAAGGATTTCTGAGTAAGCCACTAGGCTGGAAGTCTCACCACCAAAACCTGATGAAAGAAAAAAGCTAGTTCTCTATAGAAGAGATGAGGTCTTGTTGAGTTTGCTAAGCCAAGGGAGATCCCTCGCCACACCAGCCTGCCTGCCAATCAAGCTGCCCTGGACATAGTAGCTCACACGACAAGAGAAAAGCTGCTCCTTGAATACACCTAACCCACAGGAACAGAAGAGGCCTCATTGGGTGCAAGGGCTCAAAAGAATCCTACACACACACCAGGCACACGAGTATGCAGAGATCCGTGGCTCCTGCTGGTCCCTCCTGCACACAGCATCATGGATCCTTCTAGAGCCAGGGAGATCTGAGAACTTTGCCTTTCAACTTGGCATAACCATGCCAACAAGTCACACTGTAAGCATTCTGTTATTTTCTGTTCTATAATTTCTACCCTGGCATGTGCATGTATGTGCCTTTGCTCTCGTTTGTACACCGCTCATGTTGAAGATGTCTACATCTCCTACCCAGTTTACTATAATTTTAACTATACTCCCCAGCCATATCTTATATGCTCCCCTTCCTACATCTTTTCTTCTCTCCTCTTTTTGCTTCTTAAATATAACCTTCCGCAGATTTAACACTCTTGAAAATCTGTGAACGCTGACGATATGTCCACTTCTTCCTCTTGTTACTTTACCAATCTCATTAATATTTTTCAAAGTCAATTTAATAGTTAATCCTTTTCCTTCCCACTGTACTCCCCCCCACACACACTCTAAATCTCATTAAATGAACCCATGTGTACTTCATACTGCACTTGGTTATCTTCCAAGAGTCATTGAAGTCTAAAGGGTCCCTGTTAACTGGAGAGTACTACCCGGTAGCTGTGGTGGCCCTGCTGGTCAATGTGCCACCCGGGGATAATTGCAGAGCTCACCAAGGCCCTCAGAGCCCCTGGACTCACACGCTCTTCTTATGAGCTACTCAACTCTACTAATCTTGAATGTTAAAAATACAGCAACTGAAAGAAAAGAGCAAATTTTCAAGAACCAAGCAATAATATCAAACACATAAGTCCCATCACAGTAATATAAGAAACAAGAAAAACTAGACACGGAATCCCTCCAGAAATGACTAATCCTGAAGCAATGCATCAACAAGTTGAACAAGTTGAAAGAAATCCTAGACACAGAACTCAATATAATGGTCATAAGGATGTTCAAAACATAAACAACTGAAGGAAAAAGGAAGGTGTGATGGACGGTGTGTAAGAGGAATCCAACAAAGAGAAATGCTGAAGAAAACCTAGTCTGAAGTACTGGAAATGAAAACACATAGAAAATAAAAAACTCTGTGGAAAGTCCCAGTAACAGAGATAAAGGAGCATACAGAATATCTGAGCCTGAAGACACGATGGAAGAAACAAAATGATCCAGCTAGGACAATGATAAAATACTGAGCTATACAATCTAATTCTAAGATATAAGTGACACTAAAGAGACCAAATATATGGATTTATAGGCATAGCAGGAAGAGAATCTGATTCTAAAGTCACATTTTCAAGATTGACAGCTCTTCAGAGTTAGGGAGAGGGGCCTGACCAAACCACACAGACAGATCAGCGAAGAACTTCTCATTATGTTTTAATCAAAATACTAAACATACAGAACAAAACAGGATATTAAGAGTGTCAAGAGTGTGGGGCTGGAGAGGTGGCTCGGTGGTTAAGAGCACTGTCTGCTCTTCCAAAGGTCCTGGGTTCAATTCCCAGTACCCACATGGCAGCTCACAACTGTCTAACTTCAGTTCCAAGAACTCTTGACACCCTTATACAAATGCACATAAAATAAATAAATTTAAAAAAAAAAAGAGTGTTGAGAGAAATTCCATATCACAAAGGCAGGCTCATCAGAGTAATAACAGACTGGACGATTGATGCTTGAAAACCAGGATGGCCAGCTGGGCTGCGGTGGCAAACACTTTAATCCCAGCACTCAGGAGGCAGAGGCAGGTGGATCTCTTGAGTTTGAGGCCAGCCTGTTCTATAGAGTGAGTTCCAGGACAGCCAAGGCTACACAGAGAGACCCTATCTCATAAACAAATACTCCAAAAATCAGCAAAGTGGCAGGAATAAATACACAACTTTCAAAAATAACTGAATTTTAATAGTCTCAATTCCCCAAAACCAATGACAAATGAAGCATCTTTTTTGTTCCCGCACCCCCTAAAAATCACCTCATCATAAAAGGCCAACATTGCCTTAGGGTGGAGGATGAAAAGGATGGTCCAAGAAAATGGTCCTAGAACACAAGCAGCTATTGGTGCTCTAACATCTGACAAAATAGATGTCAAACCAAATGAGGGAGAAAAAATAGTGAAGGTGACTTCATACTGATCAAGGGAGTAGTAATCTCTCAAGAGGACATCACCTTTCTAAACACATATGTCTGAACACAAGTGCTGCTAAGATGGCATAGAATAACCCAGCACGATAATAGTGGGTAGCCAGTCATTCTGACAGAAAAACATCTGAACTAAATGACATCATAGATCAAATGGACTTAATTGACACCTACAGAACATTCTATCCAACCACTGTAGAATACTTACTGTTCTCAGAAGCCCATGGAACTTTCTTTAAAAGAGAAAGTAAGTCACAACAAACACAGGAAAACTAAAATAATTCCTTGTATCATCTCTGATGATCACAGTGGAATAAGACTACAGGTGCACAGCAAGATGAACTCTCAAGCATACACAAACCCACGAAGATTAAACAACACACAACTGAATGGTGAACAAAAACATCAAAATGGAATAAAAACATAACTGATCAAATGAAAATAAAAAGATAATGTACCAACACCTCTGGGATACAACAAAAGCAGTCCTCGTAAGGAAGTTTATAAATACATATATGCCTACACATCAAGCAATCAGATCTTGAGTAAACAGCCTAGCAGGACACCTGAAAACATGTCAAATCCGCAAATGGAAAGAATTAGATCAGGGCAGCAATTAATTAAATGGAAAAAATATAAAGAATCAATGGGCAGAGAGCTGATTTTTCAAAAAGGGAAGCAAGAGTCCCTTAGTCAAACTAACCAACAGAAAGAGAGGAAAAACCCAAATTAGAGATGAAAAGGAAGCCATTACAACAGATACCAACAAGCTTTAGAAAATCATTATTACTTTAAAAACCATATATTCCAATAAACTGAAAGATCTAATTTCTAGACACATTATAACCCACTAAAATAAGATGAAATACACAATTTGGTACATAACAGCGAGACTAAAACAGTGATTAAAATCTCCTGAAATTAAAATCCAGTAATTAAAATCTCCTGAAAAGAAGAAGAAAAGAAAAAGTTCAGGCCTATTTGGACTCGCTGGTGAATTTTACCAAACCTTCAGAACAGAATAAAACCAATGTTTCACAAAGTATTCCATAAAATAGAAAAGGGACATGACCAAGTCCTTTTAATGAAGCCAGTACGACAGAGATACCAAAAGCAGGCAAATACTCAAGAAAAAGGAAAATTATAGACCAATTTCCCTGCTGAATACAGATGCTTAAATGCTCAACAAAATATTTGCAAAATTAATCCAAGAGCCCTTTTCCACACTGATGAGGAATGTATTAAGAAACAAATCAGAAGAACAAGCCCATTCAGGATTTATGCATGTATGTGTATGCGTGCACGCATACACATATACATATATGCACATATATAGTTCATGGTCAATGGGTTAACAAAACAAAAAAGATCTTTGAGTATGATCAAGTTGGGTTTGTTCCAGAGATGCAGGGACTGCTCAATATATGTAAATCAAAAACCACTGTTACATTGAGTATATGTTGTCAAGGACAGAAATCACACTGTCATCACAATAGATATATAAAGAAAAAGCCTTCAACAATGAGTGTCCTGAAGACACTCAAACTATGTCTCAACATAATAAGAGCTATACATGACAAACCTACAGCATTATATTAAATGGCAAAAACTTGAAGCATTTTCATTAAAATCAGGAACCAGGAAGGAGAAAACAGGAAACAGCACAAGAGCCTACCACAAAGGGCCTCTGAAAGGCTCTACCCTGCAGTGTATCAAAGCAGATGCTGGGACTCATAACCAAACTTTGGGCTGAGTGCAGAGAATCTTATGAAAGAAGGGGGAGTTAGTAAGACCTGGAGAGGACAGGAGCTCCACAAGGACAGCCACAGAACCAAAATATCTGGGCACAGGGTCTTCTCTGAGACTGATACTCCAACCAAGGACCATTCATGGATATTACCTAGAACCCCTGCTCAGATGTAGTACATGGCAGCCCAGTATCCAAGTGAGTTCCCTAGTAATGGGAACAGGGACTGTCTCTGACAGCTCTGTGGCTGGCTCTTTGACCTCTTCTTCCTGAGGGGGGAACAGCCTTGTCAGGCCACAGAGGAGGACAATGCAGCCAGTCCTGATGAGACCTGACAGGCTAGGGTCAGATGGAAGGGGAGGAGGACCTCCCCTATCAGTGGACTTGGAGAGGGGCTTGGGAAGTAAAGAGGGAGGGAAGGTGGGATGTGGAGGGAATGAGGGAGGGGACTACAGCTGGGATACAATGCAAATAAACTGTAATTAATATAAAAAATGTTAGAATTAAAAAAATCAGTAACAAGGCAAGCATATCCATTTCTCCATTCCATATGGTGTTGAAAGCCTTAGCTAGAGTGATAAGAGAAACAAAAGTATTGAACAAGTGAGGAAGAGGTCAGAATATCTCTGTTTGTAGATGTCATGATTCCATACAAAAGAGCCCAGGACTCTAACAGGAAAATCTCTACAGTTGATCACCAGCAGAAGATTTTCAGAATACAAATTAAAATACAAAAATTATAGTAGCTTTCCTAGATGGTCATGAAGTGTATAATGAGAAAGAAATCAGGGAAACAAGCTCATTCAGTATATATGCATGTACACACACACACACACATACATATATATGTGCTTAAGCACATATTCATATATGCACCTATATATTTTATGCCAATAAGTTAATAATAAAAAATTAAATAAAGTTTACAGGAAAGCTGGGCACAGTGGCACACACCTGTAATCCCAATACTCAGGAGGCAGAGGCAGGTAGCTCTCTTAAGTTTGAGACCAACCTGGTGTATAAGGTGAGTCCAGGACAGCCAAGGCTACACAGAAAAGCCCTGTTTATCAAGAAGATGGAGATCTTCCCTGTGTAGACAGGTGTGGTATAGAAGTGTGCTACTGACTTCTGTGGCGAGTAACAGGCTGGCCACCCCAGGTGAGTCATTCAACGTTGTTATGACAGTAAGATCGCAAATGGAAATGATGGGCATAAACATCGGAGATAAAACAGCCACCGCTCTAGAGAATCGGCTGATGACAGAAGATACAAGCACACTTCAGGACAGTAGTTCATGGAGGATACACACATTCCCAAGATGGATTCTGTGCAGCCAATGACAGTCATCTACAGCCAGGCCTAGTGGCACAGGCTATGACTCAGCCACTCAGGAGGCTGAGGCAAGTACAGGGCCAACCTAAACAGTATAGAGAGACCATATCTCAAAACGAAAAAGTGAACTAAAGCCTGAGGTAGAGAATAACCTTAAGAACCATGCATTCTTAAGAATGATTTAAAGGCTAAAAACAACAAGAATAAATTTCTTTGTCTTTTGCTAGATGACAGGTAGGGTTTTCCCTGAGCCTAACCTAAATCTGACATAGGCTTTCTCTAAGCAGAGTGGTAAGGCTGTGTGGTAGGGGCAAGGATCACTATGAATTTATTCCCCTGGATATATTATAAAATACAGTATAGAAACAAAGCAATGGAAAGAGCAGAGGCAAGAACTACAGCCCAAGCAATCCTCCATGCAAGTGGGATTTAGTGTATACAATGTAGAGCAGCTTTCTTTAAAAAGTATTTTTATTTCCATTTGTGCATGCATGTGTGTGTGTGTGTGAGAGAGAGAGAGAGAGAGAGAGAGAGAGAGAGAGAGAATATATGCTACATGTGTGCAGTGTCAATCGAGGAGGCTAGAAGAGGGAGCTGGAGTTATAGACTTTTGTAAGCCACTGGGCATGGGTGCTGGGAACCAAATGTGGGTCCTTTGCAAGAGAAGCAAGGTTGTTAAGCTCTGAGCTAGCTCTCTAGCCCCAGGATGGATTCTTTTAGAAATGATCTTTGTAATGTTCTAACTCAGAAAAAAGTAAACATAGCCACATGTTCAGGTGTGAGAAATAGGCTCAGAACTGAAGAAATAAGAGTAGCTGTTTTCATCAGTGTGATGAGCCTTCTGTATGCCACGCACAAAGACAGTGAACTGTGACCTCATTCAAATTCATAGACTAAAACTGTTTTCAAAGTAAAAAGCTAAAGAGCAGACCATAGAAGACATTGCCATTCTGTGAAAGAAGGTGTGGCTATCCCACCAAAAGCTGCTGTGAAATTTTGGCAGCTCGGAGGACCAGAGCTCTGACAACCTACATGCCTGAGGCTGTGGGGAAGGGGCCTCTGGGACATGGAGCAGCAAGACTCCCAATTGTGTTCAGGGGCCCACAGATGGGTGGCCATGGGGAGCAGCCACAGAGAGTGGCTACAGGAGGTGGGAGGCATGCAGAAGACATCCAATTACAGAAGCAGGAAGTTAATCCCACCCTGTGTCTGGCCTCCCTTATTGCCCAGAAAACATTAGAGAGCTGTAGAGCTTCTGCATGGGTGGTGCCATGGCTGATACAGGCAATGAATGAGCAGGGAGAGTGACTCTCTAGTGTCTGGCTGTGGGTGGTGGGAGCTGGGAAGCCAGGCGGGTCTACCTGTTTGTTTTGTTTATACTTCCTATTCTCCATGAAAGAAAACCCACCACCCAGACCATAAATAACCTAGAAAATCAAATTGTTTTTGTAAATGTTTGGACGGTTGCGATTTTATGTTTGCTTTGTCTACAGATTGTAGACACAAAAAATACTGTAATTAGTAGAGAGCAATGAGAGACCATGGTGCAGGCTTCCTTCCCTTCCTCCCTCCTTTTCTTTTTTCTCTTTCTTCATTCCTCCATCCCTCCCTCCCACCATCTTCCTCCTTTTCTTCCATTGCTTCCTCCCTGCCCTGCGTCTCTTTTCTGTTTCTGAACAGGGTCTAACTATATAGCCCAGTTTTTCCGTAAACTTACAATCCTGCCCAGCCTTAGAAGTAGCAGGGCTGCAGCCATGTCACTTTGGCCCCCAGATTTCTACATTATATACAAAAGAGAACTCAGCTGAGAGAGGCAGCAAGCAGGCAAGTGCTTCAGAACATGACATAGTCATATCACAGCTCATGTGTTGAGAGAGAGAGAGAGAGAAAGCATACACAAACCAGGGGTTGGGACCTGCAAAATGAACAGCATTTCTTGATGTTCCAAAAACTTACATAATAAAATCCATCTTCATCGATTTCACCAAAAACAGTAATAATGTCTCCTGTGCAAAACGGAAGTTCAGCCTGCAAAGACAGAAGACAGAGATAAGAGCATATTGCAACATGGTAGGTGTTCTACAAGGCCCTGGGTTCTTCTTACACATTGGGAATTAACCTATCTTTCAACTGTGTCATGATGCAGGATACAGAGCAGGGCAATGGATGGGGATAGGTTGCTTAGAGAGGAGGGAAAGGGATGGGAGTGTTTGTTTGAAGCAGAGTGGGGGGCAAGGTATGTTCCCAGCCTGAGGGAAACACTGTAGATTAAAGGTCATCGCGACCTCCTAGTAATGCACAGGAAATCCAGCCACATGGTAACTATACCTGGAACACGGGGGAACATTCCCTAAAGAGTGAGGACCACTCTTTCTGCACCAAGAAAATCTTCCAACCCCATCACCAACTCAACACCCATCTGTTAAATGTCAGGTCCCAGTGTGGGGACAGCAGAGAATGTTAAACACCAGCGCTGGTGTTGGTCTAGAATTCCAACTGTCTTTAAACCCTTTGGACCATAGAGCCCAACAGAAGGTAAAAACACAAAGCTGGTGGAGGGGAACTAGCACAGCTGTGTCTAAATGCAAGAGTGAAGTGATAAAGTTTACCAGGTGGCAGCTGATAATCCATCACAGAAAAGCTGTGGTCAAGAATCCAGATCAATCTGATTTGGGGACAGGTGACTCTGGAAGCAAAAGACCTCAGCCTGATTTCTTAGATTTTTTTTCCTTATTTCTGATCATGCTCTCTGCCTTCATGACATGGGGTGCCCAGCTGCTCCAGGCTCATGTTCCCCAGGACACCAGCCCTCCTTGCTCATCTTTCATATGCACGTGAGAGGTCATCAGCCAAAGTAACTTTGATTTCTCTGCTAAAAGGGACTCCATATTGCCATGCCCAATAAGTGTGGATCACGGGTTGCTTTTCCAATAGTTATGCTGGGAAAGTTGGAGGATTTGCTGCTATAACTGTCCTTGCGACATCAAACTCCTCAGTCATACCCAGTGAGCACCATGCTTCACATAGGCCAGGTGTATTCTATGCATACACCTCCATGACACAGGTTGGAAACTAGACACCCTATGAGTAGGAGCTTAGAACACAATAGAGCAAGTGGATCACACCCTGGAGTAAGGCTGAGCATGTTTGCACTGTCAGCGGCAAACCTGTGTGATACGCTAGGTCGGAATGACTCCCAGCTGTGTAGAATGGGGTGGGGCAATTTGTGAGTGTGGCTAAGAACAGC
The DNA here is from genome assembly GCF_030254825.1 of Meriones unguiculatus. Lineage (NCBI taxonomy): Eukaryota > Metazoa > Chordata > Mammalia > Rodentia > Muridae > Meriones > Meriones unguiculatus. The sequence continues at coordinate 83,217,106 of NC_083352.1, read as the reverse complement.
CATTTGCCACTTAGCAATGATTTCTGGGATTTCTGCTGGCATCCTTGGACCTCAACTGACCATGGGTAACTGAAAACGTGGAGCTGTGTTTGCCTTGTGGTGGCTGGCCATTGGCGCTCCCTCCCTGCCCCGTTCAGGAGGAAGACATAAAGACACATAGCCTGAGTGTGGTGCCCACGAAAAGCTTAGCCAGGAAGTCACCAGTAGCCGTTCTGGGTCGGCATGGAAGAACTCTGGGTTGGTACCTCAACGTCCACATTCGGGGAGCTCTCCCTTGGGTCGTAGTCGTAGAGAGCCACCATTCTTCGTGTGGGCACGGAGTGGCCCCGGCCGCTCCGTCTGCTTCTCTCTGCAAATCCATAAGATCTAGTCGTGAATATCCCCAAATCAGGGGTGACCCTGCTAGGTGCCCAAAAGGGTGGGCACAACTTGCTAACGTCCCTAGCTTGGGCTGACTGTCTCAGCTTATGTCTTTTCCTAGACTGTTCACTTTCACAGTGTCGTTCTCCCTTGTGTCCACATGCTAAGGGGGCTCCCTCAGACAAAGGAACTCCTTCCAAATTGAGTCCAAGTGCCTGGCCTGAGGTACCAGGCAGTTTTGGCTTGGGAAAGCCTAGCAGGTACCATGAGGTTCTGGGCAAGAGCCACAGCTCTCCTTTGACTTGAAAACCTACTTCCTAATAAGAAGATGGAGACTCTAAAGAGCCAGGAAGCTAGGGAAATTTACAATTACAAGGACATTCAGAAGTTGATAAGACTCACAAGGCCCTTCCTTCCCTAGCTTCTAAAGCTGTGGATAATTGCTAGAGAGTGAGACTTTGCTAGGGCTAGCTGCTAGGGGCACAGGAGCTCCAGGGGTAGTTTTGCACATTATCACTCATGCTAGGAGTGTGATCTTTTCGATGCGGCAGCTGCCTCTGAGTCACTCAGAGTTGGCCAGGTGGCAGCATCGGACAAAGGCAAAGTTAGCACAGTTGCCATTATGGACAGCACAAGCAAAACAATAGCTCCGATGCCTGATTTAGGGACAGGCTAATTAATCTTGGTGTTTCTTGGAACAAAATAGATAAGCCTGCTCAGTTTGTTAGATCTGCAAAAGCAGAAAACCTCTAGAACAAAGGAAAGAAAGGCTCTATTAGATCATAGTAATAGGGAATCATAGCCCATTGACCAGTTTCCAGACTTGAGCCAATTACAAATCCAAAGTCCGTTGAGTGAAGAGAAAGCAGGTCTCCCCTCCCGTCCATTCCTGCCCTCCCCTCCAAGAAGCAGAGCCTAGGTTCCCCGTAGCACCGTGCAAAGGGGTGCATGTTGCAATGCTGACTGGTTTTCCTGTTGGTCTTCTTCCCATCCGTCACCCCCAGAGACCTAAGGCATTTTATTAATGTAACTATACACCGTGGAGAGGAAACATCAACATGGGATTTGCCTCCAGCAGACTGGCCTGTGAGCAAGCCTGTGGGGCATTTGTTTTTTTGATTGATGATTAATGTAGGGGTGGGGACATCCCTAGGTGGCCAGTGCCACCCCTGAACAGGTGGCTCTAGGTTATAAAGAAAGCAGGCTAAAAAAAAAAAAGCCAGTAAGCAGCAATCATCATGATCTGTGCCTTAGTTCTTGCTTCTCTCAATGATGGACTTACATAAGGTGAAGTAAACCCTTTTCTCCTCAGGTTGGTTTTGGTCAGACTGTCTTATCATAACAGAAAGCAAACTAGAAGAAGCAGCAAAGACTTTTAGTTGTATTCTGCCCGTCTTTGCACAAATACTAGGGTGCAAGAATGTTCCTAAAGCGCATGGGTGTATTGCAGTATTGGCCCGCAGAGTGCATTTTATCCAACCATGATAGCAAATTCTCCAGAGAACTGGGCACTCAGAGGTGCTGTGCAGCCTGTGCTTCTTGGGGCCGCACCTGCTCCTTGCTATGGTCTGCTGCAAAGTGCAAATGCAGCCAAGCATGAGGGACCACCCTCACCTATTTTCTCCACAGGTGTATTTAGAGGGAGGAAGCCTTGTCTCAGCAGCTGGTCCATCATCTCTTCATCATCCGCATGGATCTCAGAGACCATGTTACAGGGAATGAGACCAAGCCGGGCACAGGTCTCCCCACGGTAGAAGCCATCTGCGTCTTTGTCTCCATATACCTGGAGTCACAGGGGAAATCAGAGCATTCCGATAGGCCGACTCAGCTACATGGGACAGCAGAGTCACCTGAAGTCAAAACTGCTTAGAACACACTTTCCAAACCCCACCTGTCACCTGCATTAGTCATAGGCCTGCTGGACCTGTGACCATGGCTTCTCACCTCCTCTCCCCTCCCCTTTTTTGGTATACCTCCTTGAGGTCCAGGTGTCATACACTGAAACGAATGCTCTTCAGATTCAGGGTCTGTAAGCACAGGCTCTGACTGAGCAGGGAGTACACAGGCCTTACTTAGGCACACAGGTGTGTAGGCATGCACAACCCTAAAAAGCAGACAGGTGAATGCAGTGCCCCCTTTCCTAGGTAAAGTAAATGCAATGCCTGTCCTGTGTTCAAGGGTTTCACAGCCCTGAGCCACCTCCTCTAGCAGCCCTTGAGGTCAAAGGGCTACTGCTGTCCATACGTGCACGAGCACCGCTCTATCTCCACTGCCAGTCTCTGCCCCCAACCCATGGCACCGCAGCCATCACTACCTTGATGATCTGTCCTTCTTTGAAGGGAAGCTCCTCCTCTGCAGCGTCAGGATTTGGGGACATGGTGAGGGGGTCGTAGTCAAACAGAGCCACAAAGATGCGGGCCGGGAGCTCCTCAGCACCAGGGTCGGTTTCGGACTCATCATAGAAGTCTGGAGAAAGGCGGTCTCGCCCGGTGTATTCATCTGGAGCACGCAGGGTACAGATAGCACAGGGATCATGTGACATCTGTGGAACAACTCGGGTGCAGCTCACACGTGTGAACCCATGAAAAAGGAAGCCCTGTGAGCTCATCTTTGTCTGTTTGGGCTCAGCATGAGGAGAGAAATCAGCCATGGTAGCAAGAGGCTTTGAGTCAGCGCCTCTGCCAGAATAGGTGTTGGGTCTCCTTGGAGGGCAGATGTGATCCCCACGAGATGCCTCTTGGGTCCTCAGCAGAACACAAGGCTAACTACAAAGTTTTTTGTCACTCTCACATTTCAGAATTCAACACGGCCGACAGCACTGTTCTCCCACCCCTGAATGTTTAACCAGCAGCAGATACACCCTTCATGGAAGGAAATTAATGAATGCTTTTACAGTATCTAATCATGGTTTTATTGTATCTTAACGTGTGTATTTCTCTCTCTCTCTCTCTCTCTCTCTCTCTCTCTCTCTCTCTCTCTCTCTGTGTGTGTGTGTGTGTGTGTGTGTGTGTGTGTGTAACTTGATATATCCTGAGGTGGGTGGTTGTCTAGCTCTACTGGCAGGATGCTCATTGCAGACTCTCTCACGCAGACACTAAACTTCATAATAATCCTGCTTCTTAAATAAGGGGCCCTTTACACTTCCATCTTGGACATTTTCAAGCGGATTTATTTCTGTTTATGTGTAGGTATGTATGTGCAAGTGAGTGCGGGTGCCTCAGATCCTTTGAGAGCTGGAGTTACAGGTGGTTGTGAGTGTCCTGATGTGATTTCTAGAATCAAGCTCGAGTAATCTGGAAGAGCAATCTATGTTCTTAACTTCTGAGCCACCTCTCAGCCATGCCCTACCCCCACCCCATTCTGGACATTTTAATTGGCTCCAGGGTACTTCCACTAGGGTGTCAATGCTCGCCTGTCTTACAGTTCTGAGGGTTGTGAAAGGAAAAAAAAAAAAAAGTCTGTGTGTACTCAGTACAGGTGGAAGTGGCCTTCAGATATTTTCTGTCTGTGGTTGCTCAAACCTGAGAATGTGGAGCCTGCAAATACAGAGGCCAGTTTTGTACACACGCATGAACATGTATATGGGCGTGCACTTCATGGAAAGGGGGACAGTGGGGCAGTGGTTCTCAGCCTTTAATGCTGGGGCCCTTTAATGCAAGCGCTAAGAATACTCATAAAGATAAACAAACCTTAAGAAAAACATGGTGTGTCTGAATGTGTCTCTAAATTAATATTCAATAACCCCCCAAAACCAAAATATAATAGCGGCATGAAAGGCTGATTTTTTACATTGGAATGGATGTTGTTGAAACCATATGTCCTAGACAGTCTGCTGCTTCGTGATGCATTGTTTTGTTTTCTGTGGACCTTTAACTTCCGCTTGGAACAAAATTCTTGACCGCCTGTTCATTTCATCACTGTGGTGTTGGCCCAAGAACTTCCACAGTCACTCTTACAGGATGTGTGGAACCCAGGGCAGCTGTGAGGCCCCACTTTGAATCCAGCTGGGGTTTGCAAGAACAAGTCAGCCCCTGTCACGGGACCTGGTTGGAAAAGCTTCAGCTGTAGGAACAGCCCTGGGATGGCAACTTCTGGATGTGGCTTTACCAGCATTTGCTGTCTGTGAGTTATTTGTGCTTCTTTGGGTTGCATTATGCAGCTCCTCTGTGGATAGCAAGTGTCAGTGGTCGGGAGCTGAGTGTGAGCCTAAGAAAGGAGGCCCATGGCCAACTTCCCCTGGAAAACGCCATTAAGTCCTCTGGGAACGCAGGAATGCTTATGCACCTGACACGTAACAAATCTCACCTAAATGTCTGATGTTGTCTGCAACGAGCAACCTTTTCTTGGCAGGGATGGATCTTCTCTTTTAAAGGGTTAGACTTTGTCCAGTTAGTTTTCAATTTTCAACATTTCCTGTGGACGCAGGATGGGCTATAACCCCCCCCCCCCCCCACACACACACACACACACACACGCGCTGCAAACTATCAGGAGATTGGGAAACAATAGGGGAGAGTTCATGTTGATTAGTAAGCTAGACTGCAGTATACCCAAATGGGTGTGGCCATTCATTTTCAGAAAAGTGACATATACACCCCCTACCCCCAGGCCTTGCATTTGATGGGTAAGTGAGAAGACTAACACAAAGGCCCAAAACTACTCAGGAAAATGTTAGGCACAATTAAATGCCTTTGGAAACAGGGAGCCAACTAAGTGACCTACTGCTGTTAGACAGGGGACCAAACAGCATGTGTTTTTAAGTCACGCAGAACACGGTTTACTTAATTTTAGTTTCAGAAATCAGAATATTAATAGCCACGGTATTTTACTCAATTGCAGCTCTGCTGTCCATTAAAAATACACCTAGGGAAATATGATATGAAGATTTCATTACCATTAGGAAAGAAAAAAAAAGGTTGCTTTTGGAATATAACAGGTTTCTAAAATACTAATTGCTAATATTTTTACTTTTTACTTTTTATTTTGTATGTATGTATGTATGTATGCATGCATGTATATAGTATGTTTGTGGATACTAAAAGAGGGCATCAGGTCCCCTGGAATTAAAGTTACAGGTAGTTGCTGTGTGGGTACTGGGAAATGAACCCAGATCCTCTGCAAGAGCAGCAAATGCTCTTTACCACTGAGTGAGCCATCAGACCCTAATTGCTACTATTTTAACATGGAAAGAGAATTAAGGATCAGAGGAATATATTCTCCGACCCCTGACTCCTGGTTATTAGTCACTGACCCCTTGGCTCATCTCCCTGCTGTTCTTCATGGTGGGTGTCAGACCTACCACATGGGTGTTTTCTTCTGCCTTCATGGGCAGAGAGGTTTGTCCTTCTACACAGGGATATGCCATACAAAGTGCTGGATTGAAGTTGTGGTTTTCCCATAGGATCCCAAGTGCCACAAGAACTAAGGAGAGGTAAAGGGGCCTGTCATGGGCTCCTTTGAATGTCAGGATGAAGGATGTGGTCTTTGTCATACGGCAGCACTCTTTCTTTGGGGCCAGTCACATGCCTCAACCATCTGAGTCCTTCCTCTTAAGAATCCAGACAAAACTTGCATAAGAGTCAATGACAAGGGCCCCAAACAAGGCTTTGAAGCCTGTCCCCAGCTCTCAGAGACAAGGACACCTGACATATCTATGGGCATGGGATGACCCTGTCTTCTTGTTCAGTCTCTGATCAGCTGTGGTAGTGGCATTAAGTTCCTGCTCTGGGAGACTAGAATAGGAATCCCACTCTACCTCCATAAATGACATGTATCTCAGTGCCCACAGGCGTGTCCACTGCTGCTTATGGTGTCTCTGCTGGTGGGGGGGCTGTTCACAAAAGCCTGTTTATTTGGCCACGTGACATCTTCTCCAGCAGAACTGCATCCTTCATTTGTCAAACAATAACACCAATACTGGACAGCCAAGTTGACTAGCACAGCTTGAGCCGAACCTTGAGTGGGCTAGCCCTGACTCTCAAGCCTCAGGACAGAAGCCCCACTGAACGAGACAGTCCAAACCAGTTTCTGCTCACTTGGTCATGGTTAGTTGGCCAGGCACTGGGATCAGATCACAGAGCCCCACTCTGATCTGCTATCTTGGGGTCTGTAGTTTCTTAGTCTGGCCACACACCTCTTGCTATCTTTTGTTTTACTAAAAACAGGTTTTGTTGGTAGTTGTTGGATAGGTTTTGGTGTGCAGGGGAAGGTCTTGGGTGGGGGTATTTTGTCAGTGTGGGTGTGGCGATGGAATCCTGAAGCCTCACATTCTGCCAGTGAAGCCTCATCCCCAGCTGGTAGCACAAACGGCTACCACAATCCATGTCATTTTTACTGGTAAAACAGATGCCTGGTAAAGACTGCAGAGATGCAAAAGAACATGCTTTCACGCCTCTGCAGGAGGGAGACACCCCACTGCTGTCTGGATTCCTCCTGGGGTTGTGAAAGAACATGTTCTAAAACTTCCTGCCTGCTGTAATTTGAATCCTTTCCAATTCGGGTCACCTGAGCAGGCTTCCCTCAGCTCTGAGATGATGAACCTGGTATTGTCCCCAGCCATTCCTGTTTAGTGTCTCTGCTGGTGTGAGTGTGGGTGTGTGCCCTCGAGCGCGTGCGCAGGTGTATGTGTATGCAGGTTTTTGTGTGTGTGCATGTGTTTCTTTGGCTTCTCCCCATCCTTGCTACCTTATGGACACCACTTCGAATTACTGTCTCCATGATTCCATGTCAGTGGTGGCAGCAGCCACAGGTTGGTGACAACAACCAAATGACAGCTTTGGGCACCACTGGCTGAAGCCCGGGTGTCATGGAGTAGGTAAAGAGAATGGAATTAGGATGGATGGGGCGGGGAGGGAGCTGTGGTGGACAGGAAAGAGAACACATGCCCTGGGGACACTTCCAGCTTCCAGCTGTTGCCAAGACCTGCGTGCCTCACTGTGGCCTGTGCACACAGATGGCCCTGCACACCTGGAGCTCACCTGGATACGTTGGGTATATAGTCAACTCAGCACCTCTCTCTCCTCGGAAATTACTAAAGCATACCTCTGAGTATGTCTACGATGGTGGGTCTAGTGAGGAGAAACTGCATCCTTTGTGTGAGAATGGGGGGTGGTTGGGAGCAGGAGGGAAACGGATAAAGCCAGTAGATGTAACATTTTGTTCCCACTCTCCTGCTCCTCCTCTTCTGCCTCTCTTCCCATGTGGACAGGTGTCACTCTCCCTTCGAACTCATGGTGGACTGAATCCTGACACTCTGAATCCTTTTGTCCTTTTTCTCTTCAGTTGTTTTCCTCAGGCATTTGTCACAGGGACCAAAGTCATAATATGTCATCCCTGAATGGTTTTTAAGTATGTGGTGGACAGGAAGTGAACGATATGGATCAGGCCACTAACCAATGGATGGAGCCATCGCCGGCCGGCGTCTCTGAGGACCTCCACCACTGTGGGAATACCTTCGGCTCACGTGATCCATCCGGTCTGCTCGCCCCATCAAAGCAGAGTTTCCTAAAATCTAGAGCCAGAAGAAGGCTGTAGTTAGACATCGCTGGCCTCGGAAGGAAAGGAGGTGTTCAAGCCAAATCAATCCGGATTGGAAGCAGAAGCGCTAAAGGCAACTAAACGTAGCTTTTAACTGAAAGGTTAGCTGAGTGACCTGGGGGAAATGCTAGCTGGGCCCAGAACCCCCACTTTCTACATCCGGGTCCCACAGTGGGGCTGGCAGTAAAAATGAGTCAGAGGAGGAAGCTTTTGATTGATGCTCCTGAAGCCAAATCCTTTGAACCAAATTGACTATGGTTTACAGCTCAGGTTTCGCTTCAGGTAAGTCTTCTTCTTGGTTTTGACCCCAAGTGTCACTAGCAGAGATACACTGCCATAGTTCCCAAAGTCCACAGACAGAAGGGATATGGAGGCTTCTGGACATTCAGGGAAGTTCCTATGTCTTATCAGCCTTGACTGTGCTCTCTGGTTAACCTGGGCCTGAACAGAGGCCTCCTATCTAGAAATAGGTCAGAACTGACTAAAGGGAAGCAGGTCGCTAGGAATCTGGCTGATGGAGGCCACGCCCAGGACACAGGAGCCAGAGTGTATGAGCCTATAGCCATGGGTGAGACTGGGTGCCATGGGGTGCAGCCACTGCCTGGCATGGACAAATCACAGAGTGTATAGCTCAGTTGGAGGCTTGCTGCCATGCTGGGGGGGAGGAGGAACCTGTTTGCCCAATGACAGTTGAGCAGGGCATTTGGGGATATTGTAGAAAGGATACAATCACAGAGATGAATGAAGACTTGGATGAACCCCTGCTGTGTAGTAGACACAGAGGGGGGAAAAGATTAGGGTGAGAAAAACATTGAAAACAATTTACAAAAATGAGTTTCTTCCCTAGTTATTCTCCATATTTTTAAACAGTTATAGATGAAAGCCAAAGGAGGGGGGGGAACCTTAAAAAGCCAAACAACAAAGACAAAAAGCTTTTGATCATACCAGCAGTCCTCCGTGAGCCCCTAAGGACCATTTTGGGGGGGATTGTGTGTTTCCTGAGTTCAGATACTCAGCAGTTCAGCTAACCCTTAATTAAAACTTAGATTCAGTTGTCCTTTAAGTAAAGCAGCCGTAACCATCGCTGATTCTGTGGGGGAGATTGTTATTCCAAAGCAAGGAAACCTTCGGGATGGTCAAGCAACTAGGAAGCAATGGGACTGGAGAAATGAAAAAGAAAAATGCAGGGAGAACCAAAGAGAGCGGCCCAGAGAGTCCCCCGATGCACGCAAAAGCCCGAACCAAAGGCAAAAACCAACAAAAGGATGAGCACGGATTGGTTTGGCAAGCGCGCGCAGAGGATGGTTACTTGACACACCAAAGGGCCGTCTGCCACTTGGGGACGCTCAGCTGCCCTACTGTCGGGCATGGCTGGGCTTTTCCTCCAGACACCCCGAAAATCTTCGTGGTCGCTGGCCTCGTCCCAGCCATCCCTCCTGGGTACAGGCCTCTCCGGGCTGGGCTGGGTGTCATCGCTCCTGATGACGTCACTGAGGTCCACCTGCTCCCCAAAGTCCTCTTCGATGCTGCTTTGTCGGGTCAGCGTCCGCCGCCGGGCCAGCAGAGGCCTCGGGCTTCTCCTACAGGGACAGTGACTAGGGCCTGGACTGCACTTGGCCGAGGTGCTCCTGAAACTAAATCGAGACTCCTCCTCCTCACTGCCACAGTCCAAACCACTGTCCGGGCTCCTGGTGGCCGAGCGGCTGAACCGACAGCCTCTGTCTTCTAGAAAGAGATCCTCCACATGGATGCCCGGGCCCCTGTGCTCTGCAGGGAGCCAGGATCCCTGTAGGACTGGATGTCCCCAACAGGACCGCGCTGACCCACGCTCCATGGCCAACAAGGCCCTGGCTCTGGAGGACCCCATGCCCTGCCTGAGCAGCGGCTCGCCATGCTCCGTGTCCTCCTCAGCTACCTCAGGGATACTGAACAGTCTCTTACTGCGGTGGGGCTGTTGGGGGAACTCGGGCTGCTCCAGGAAAGTGCCTTCCAAGCTCCTAGCCTTATGGCATTCCTTGGGGACAGCATGTGTGAGAGAGCGGTTGTATGACCAGACATGAGGCGGTGGAGGAAGGAGAGAAAACACACACAGAATTAGTGTTGGCAGCGAGGCAGGGGGTCAGTGTGAGGCAGCCTCTGCTCACGGAGACCTGCAGCATGCCTGCTGGGGCTATTGGGATGGAGCAAATGGGTCTCGTGGTGGGTGCAGAGCAGAAGGTGAGGGACAGCACACAGACGAGCCAGCGGGGACGTCAGGAGCAGACACCATGCAGGTGAGCTAGAAGGAGAAACGGTGGCCCAGATGGGAGGAAACGATGCTCCCAGGCCCTTGCCTGGTCCTATGCTGAAGAGGTACCCAGAGTAGTGGCAGGAATTTGTGCATGCCACCATGACTGATTTCCCACAGCCCAAGGTCAGCCATCATTGAATGCCCAATGTAGGGGGAGGTGGCCCCATATTGACCCCGTCCCTTCCTCTGGACTGTTTCTTTCCCTGCTCTTAGCGTCCCAGCTGACCATTCACCATTCCCTTGGCTAAAACAATAGCCCTAGGAGGAACTTGGCCCTTTATAGCACACCTGTGATCTGGTGAATGTTGCCAAACAGACCCAGGGCCTACTTGCTGCCTACAAAGGACCAAGGTCCTCCACCTCCACACCTGAAATTGACCACGTCAGGTCTATCTGGTCTCAGCACCTGGCACAGAGCTAGCCACTCTTGACGTCACTACATGAACACTCCAGCATTCAGGCTTTGGCCTGAGTCTCCACGTGTATCATTCCCCGCTAGCACCAGCGCCTTTGTCGCTATCCACAAAGCACATTTCGATGCCAACCACTGCTCTGTACTCTGCCTTGGGAGAGTGTGGCTGACTGTAGGAAAGCTCTTCCTATCCCCTGCTGAGAGCTGGGGGTGCCCTTATGATGGGTGCCCATGACAGCCTTGCCAGCTGCCCCCACTACTTCTGCCACCGCCACCGTAGGTGGGTGAGCACAGGATCTGCTGACTCATGCGTTTTTCTCCCTTATAGTGCCACCTTCAAGGATTTTGGACTCAGCTGTGTTGAGCACTATGAAGGTGAAGAATGACAGCTGAAAAAGAGGGTAACGCACGGTAGGCAGCTGAGCTTGGCCAGTCCGCGATGAAGGGTCGTGTTCCCTGGTCCCACTGGGAAGCCTGCTTGGCTTAGCCAGTCATTGCCATGTGGGGCTGTGGGTCCACAGCTCCCAGCTGCCCTTGGCAGTTGGTTAGGAGAATCGTGAACCCCACACCCATAAGAAGCCCTGTGGGTGGGTGAATGGCACGCGGCGGTGGCTACCCTGACCATCCTGGCCCCTAGGATACTGCTACGCTGTTTAGAAGAGGGTGAGAGGTGGGTGGGGCTTCACATCCCCCGTCACAGTCCCCTCTGTGCCCCTCCCTTGGTTAAGCAGCTCTTGGGAGGCTAATAGCTTCCCCGTGTCCAGAGTAGTGTCTGGAAGATGGACTGCTCAGGTGGATGCCTTTCCCCGACCCACCCACGAGCACTTTCAGCTTGGCTCTTGCTCTGGAGCAGAGCCTAGAGCGGGTCAGAATCTCAGCTTCAGGAGAGGGCTGTGTGGGACCTGCTGGAGGAGTGGCATGGGGAACCGTGTGAGCCGTATCATGCAGGGCCGCATGGAGGTCCCCAAAGCCCTCCAGGGACTCTTATGGGGAAAACATCCATATGGTCTCCATAGAGACCCTGAGCAGACAGCAGTAATGCATGTCATCTCCTGTCTAGCACAGTGCAGGGCGATGCACAGCTGCAGAGGTTAGCTTCCCGGCCCCACCCACCCAGGCATCCTCATGAAGTAGCCACCCTTCCATCTCCAGTCGCCAGCGGTGGACAGTACAGTATGGGGCTCGTGTGATGGACCCAGAAGTATGCTGGCCTAGGCTTTCTCTGGCCCCCAGGGTGTGGCTCTAGCCCACATGGATTCCTCCTCTTGCACAGCTTTGTGTGGCCCAGCCCTGAACTGTTAGTTCAGTGCTCACCCAGAAGGAAGGCTCAGGTGGATGCCTTTCCCCGACCCACCCGTGAGCACTTTCAGTGTGGCTCTTGCTCTGGAGCACAGCCTAGAGCGGGTTGGAATCTCAGCTTCAGGAGAGGGCTGTGTGGGATCTGCTGGAGGAGTGGCATGGGGAACCGTGTGAGCCGTATCATGCAGGGCCTCATGGAGGTCCCCCAAACCCCTCCAGGGACCTTTGTGGGGAAAGGTCTGCCCCTGTTATCTGAGCATGTAAGGCTTGGGTTAGTTCTGCTGCTTGTAATTTTATTCCCACTATAGTACTGGCTGCGTTCAGGGGTTCCAAATGGATCCCCCAAACTCCAGTACCCAGACCTCTTGGCAAAGCAGACAGGGACAGCAGGTAACTCCTGAATGCAACCATGGAATCATCCCAGCAAAAAGGCAGAATGGAGCATCCCCCAGATGTGGGCGCCCTGTCATGAGCTTAGTGCTCACCTTGAGGGCGTTGTGAGAGGTACCACTGGGCCGACGTCGGCCCCCATCCTCCAGTTGCATCTCTGAGTATAGCTCCTCCTCATCCTCCTCCATGATGTCCGACAGGTCTGAGCCCCGGCTGCTCTCTGTGTGGTACTCATCTCCATGGCAACAGTGGGGCTATGGTCAAAAAGGAACACAGATGGGATTCCTTCCTTCCTTCCTTCCTTCCTTCCTTCCTTCCTTCCTTCCTTCCTTCTTACTTGCTTTCTATTTTTATGTGTATGGGTGTTTTGCCTACATGTATGTCTGTACACTATATGTGTGCCTATTGTCTGTGGAGTTACAGATGGTTGTGAGCCACCATGTGGGTGCTGGCAATCCAACCTCCAAAAAAAACTATTCTTAACCACTGAGCTATCTCTCCAGCCCCTGATGGGACATCTTGTGCATACCACAGGCTCCCAGACTATCCTGCCTGAGTCCTGGACCCATATTTTCCAGTTTGTAGAGCCCATGTGACAAGGTACGAGGGTACAGAATATGCACAGCTTGTCTTGGTGAGGGAAACAAAGCCTGACAGGACAACGTTGTCTAGGCAGCAGAGAGAGGACAGCACAGGTCACCCCACTCTGACAGGCGTGAAGATCCTGGACTCTGAAGGAGACAGAGCATGCAGCGTTGATAAGTCACATCGTATGATGCTCAATTTCCACTCTGTCATGTCTCTACTTCTCTAGCTGAACAGAGGCTCAAACCCAACACTGCCAATCCAGATGGCTGAGAGCCAGGGCACCCATGTGTATAATGTCACACAAAAGGACACAACAGGGCAGGAGGTCACATAGGGTGACACTGAGGGTTTTAAAAGAACCTTCGTAAAGCAAACAAATGTACACATATGTGCACACACATACAGAGACACAAGTTTGTCTGCATATATATGTGCACACAAGAACAGACAGAAACATGCTGACATGCACACATGCACATACCCTTACAGAGACACATAAATGTACAGGAACACTGCTGACGTGCACATGCATGTCCACATCCACACACACATGCACACACAACTCCATACACAAGCACTCATACACATGTATACAATGATACACAGGAATTCAGTTACATATACTCACAGAGCAAGCCCATGTGCACATGCTCCATACACCAGCACACAAATAAACACACTCATGCCGTTACATACCAAACAGACAAGTAGACATGCACACACACACAAGTATACACAGAAATACATAGAAACACACACACATGTGCACCTACATAGACACACAGGAACACATTTTCACATGTACACACATAGGCACATACATGTATACACAGGTGCACACACAGGAACATACACGTCATCCAACACCACGCATATACATGCACAGGCATGACAGACAGGAACATACACACCACGCACACTCACACACACATGTGCATACCAAATAACCACAAGTGCATACACAATGCACGTGCACACAGACATCCTTATGCTTGGGCACACACAGGCATATCTGAGCCCATGGGCACACCCAGGGCAGGTTAGGGCAATGTCCTCATGCCTCTAAACTCCTATGCATCCTGCTAAAGCCTCGGCCAGCCAAGGGCTGATGCAGGGGTACACGCTCTCACCTGCTTGCCCAGCTCTGACCCTTTCAGGAAGTCATCCACAGACGTGCCTCTCCTCTTGACCTCGGGGGAGGCATAGCCATCCTCCTCATCTGAGTTGGCATATTGCCCAGCACTGCTTTGCTCTAGAAACAGGCTCCTTTTCTCTAACTTGGAAAGAGAAAGGGACAAAGATGAGCAGGCATATGGGGAGGGGATGTAGAGAGTGGGGGACATGCTGTTCTCCTGGGCCCCAAGTGCTGAGGCGGGCACAGAGGTTCCCAGAGTTACCCTGGGAGCCCTGCAGCCTCCCTCAGGGCAGATGCAAGACAGATGCTGAACTGTGCACATGACTTAAGCACATGACTCCAGGCTGCTGCTGGCAGGTGGTTCCCATGAGGTCCAGGCTTCCCAGAGCCAGCTATCCCCTTGCCTCTCCCATCCCTGAGGCCTGGATCACTCTCCGCTTCACTAGAGGGAACCATAGACTATAGAGGAATCTTAATTCAGAACGTGGCTGCTCTGACAAGAAATCACATCCAAAGATCTTCTAGGCCTGTGAGATCTGGCTGGAATACAAGTATGCCTTTAATCCAGCAGACAGAGGCAAATAGATTGGAGTTCAAGGCAAGCCTGGTACAGAGCAAGTTTCAGGTAAGGAAAAGCTTAGGTCCAGGTGTGGTGGTACATGCCTTTAATCCCAAATGATGAAGGTAAAGTTAGTTTGTAGAAGATAGCACCCGTGTTTGAAAATGATGTTTAATTGAATAGCAGAAAAAGTGACAAGTCAGAGAATGATTTGATAGAATAGGATTACACCCAGCTCTCACTGAGAATAGGGAGAAAACAGAAACTACTTAAGGGAGCAACACAGAATAAGAGAGAGGGAGGAGGCAGTTTTACCTGGACAGTAATAGGGAGACAGGCTGCAGAGAGAGAACAAGCTAGACATGGGTGAAGACCAAATGAGCCGGAGATTGAGGAGCCAGAAGATTAGAAAAGATTGCTGGAATTAGTTTGAGGCCAAGCAGAGCAATTCAGGAGCCAAGAGAAAAGCCAGACTGAATAAGTCAGCTGGAAGAGGAGTTTGAGCCAAAACAGCTGACTTGAACCAGCCAGCTCAGAGCTCAGAAAGAACAAGAAAGGGTGAGCTTATTCTGCAGTAAGTCTCAGAGGCTGAAAACATTCTAGGTTAGATTGTATGGAGGCTAGAAGCTTCCAGGAGTAGGCCTAGGCTAACTAATGGAGGCAATAATCTTCGGAAACACTAAAAACAGGTGAATAAAAAAGATACTTTTGTAATAGACCTCAGTGGAAAGCTTTGTCTTCCATTGCTTGCCTCCCCTGGCTTTAGTTTGGACAGTGACCATGGCATTGAAGCAGGAGCCTGGGAAGGATCTTTGGCCCAGCCTAGCAGCTGCTGGGCTCTCTTGGAGCTGCTCTGAGGCTGCCCTGGGCCCTCAGCTACAAGTGTCACCCAGTGATCCCAATGCAGGCCTGATTCCTGCCTCACTGAGCCTCAGAGCACCTCTGTAGTGAGAATTTTGAATTTTTGGTTTCTTTTAAAAAATACAGAAATATTTTAAGAATATTTTTTCACTTTAATCCCAGGTTTAGGGATATGGGATTGCTTCAGACTGTCTGAATCAGCTGACTATGATTTGCCTAATGCTCTAGCAGAGGAATGGTTTTGCCAGCTACAGATAGTTGCGTGACTGTGTGATTGTTGGAATTCTGGGAACTTTTCAGAGGGTATACAAATGCTAGGCCCCAAGAGGCAGGTTTGGTGGTTGTCGACCATTTAGGGGAGTAGGTGGCAGCTTGTTAGTAGCTGTCCTCAAAGAAGAAACAAGAAGAAAAAAATTAGATCCAAGGATCTCTCTCTCTCTCCCTCTCTCCCCGTCATCTCTCTCTCTCCTCTATCCTTCTTTCTCTCCTATCCAGTGACAGGGAGTTAAATGGAGCAATAAAGACTGGGGAAAAAGAACCCACCAAGTAGCAAAAACCAGTTACAAGCGAAGAAGAGGTAAGAAATTAGATTCAGGGATTCTGCATGTGTGTCTGTCTGTCTTTGTCTCTGTCTCTGTGTCTCTTTTTCTCCTTTCTCCTTCTTTTTCTCCTATCTAGTGAGTGAAACCAGGGGAGTAAAGTATGAAAAAGAGAAGAACCCACAAAGTAGCAAAGACTAGATGCACCCTTCAAGCAGAGGCCCCTTCAAGCAAGTTCATGTGTATGTGCGTTAAGTATCAGTAGCCACTGTTGAGCAAATAAGATTTCACAGACAGTCTGGTGCTCTAGTTTCTTAAGGGGTGCAGGGCCTTGGGGTCATGGTAGCTCTGTGCCCTCGTGGGGATACACAGGGCTGAACGTGTGTTGGACACATTCTGTCAGGCGCCTGCAACACCAGTGCTCACCCTGGGCAGTAGATCTTCCCTCTCCTGACCTGGGCCCTGGCCAGAGGCAGCCTAATGGGAGAGAGTGCCTCGGCCTTAGCAGATGGTCCCAGGGATCTCCATCCTGTTGAGATCCACAGGACAGCCTGACACTAAGAGGATCCTGCTGGTAGGTCCCGCTGCCTCCTCGGTGAAGTCTCCTCAAGCTTGCCACAAACATCTGGGCATCTGGCAAGTGGAGACCTGGGAGAGATGGGAGGGTCCTGGGCCAGTGAAGTCCTGGGTCCGACTCACCCAGGCCTGGTGGGGAGGAGCGCCTTATTGGTGGCTTAAGAGCGCACATCTCATGGCTCACATTGAAAGCACGCCCTAACCTCACTCAGTCTCCACAGTTCCAATACCTCCTCCTCCACCCCAGGAAGAAAAGAAAACAGGCTCTGCCCATTTCAGGACAACAGCGATAGGGTGAGGTCTAGAGTACTCGCTGATAGGTCTGTCTCTAGCTGCCAGGTGCAGGGCTCACACCCCACCCCAAGAGTCCCGGGGCCACCAGCCTGGTAGGAAGAAACAACTTACCCTGTTGCTCTCAGCCACCCTCTGTGCAGCCTCACGGGCCATGGCCTTGGCGACGGTGGTCGACACAGGGGCTCCCTGTGGCTGAGGAAGGATCCGGCTGGGTGAAGGTGACCTTCTGCCTGGGCCGGCGCTATGCATGTCAGGTGGCTCCAACATGTGGCCGTGGGTGGGTCCGGGTGTCCGGCTCTGCTCCCAGGATTCGTCCACTCTGACGTGGGGGCCCAGGTGCTGGTCTTTGGTATCCGTGTCACTTGCTAATGGCTTTGGTGGGGGAGCAGTCCTCGGGTGGGGGGCTGGAGGCACCAGGAGGTCAGGGGGAATGGTGGCGAGGGCAGAATCCACGGACTCCCCCTGCGCAGACAGGGTGCGCACACTCACGGCCTTGGCCTCCAGGCTTCGCAGCCGTACCAGCTCCACCGCGGTGCTGTCTGCTGTGGGCGCGATGACCTCAGCCACCTGCACACAGACGAAGCCTTGTCACAGACTGTCGGCACGTTCTGACCCAGCGGTGGCCTCTTAAAGCCACATGTCTGGCAGAAGAAGACCAATTATCTTTAGCCCAACATCTGGCCCAGGCCACTGGCAAAGCCGAGATGGGAGCCTCGGACCCAGGTATGCTGTGAGATCACAGGAGCAGAATCTCCTTCCTCCATCTCTGGATCAGATGCAGGGTCTCATGGGACTCTGAAGGGGAGCTTACTTACTGCCCCCGATGGAGGGGAGGGGGAAAGAGTAGAGCAAGTGGGCTTTCTGGAAGTGCGTGGAATCTGCTTTCAAAGATCATAGAACATGCAATGTGAGAGCCTGCAGCCTGCAAGAGGTGAATCAGGTGAGAAGTGGCTAGGGCCCTCACACTCAAGTCAAACAGCCTGGAAAAGGAGAATGTGGTGGCAACGGTTGAGGTGGATTGAGTAGGAATGGTCCCTGGGGGCCCATGGGCTTGACTGCTTAGTCAGCAGGAAGTAGTACTATCAGGAGGTGTGGCCTTGTTGGCAGAAGTCTGTCAGTGCGAATGGGGTTAGGCTTTCAGATGCTCCAGCCAGGCTCAGTATCTTTCTCTTCCTTCTTTCTGTTGATCCAGGCATAGAATTCTCTGCTACCTCTCCAACACCATGTCTGCCTGTGTGTCACCATACTTCATGCCATTTTGTTGATAATGGATTAAATCTCTCAACTTTGAGCCAGCCCCAATTAAATGTTTTCCTTCATAAGAGTTGCCATGGCTAGAACCCCTGCACAGATGTAGCCCATGGCAGCTCAGTGTCCAAGAGAGTTCCCTACTAATGGGAACAGGGACTGTCTCTGGCATGAACTCAGTGGCTGACTCTTTGATCACCTCCCCCCTGAGGGGTAGAGCAGCCTTACCAGGCCACAGAGGAAGACAATGCAACCAGTCCTGATGAGACCTGACAGGCTAGGGTCAGATGGAAGGGGAGGAAGACCTTACCTATCAGGACTGGCGAATGGGAATGGGAGAAGAAGAGAGAGGGAGGGTGGGATTAGGAGAGGAAAAGGGAGAGGGCTATAGCTGGGATACAAAGTGAATAAACTGTAATTAATTAAAAAATAAATTTTAAAAAAGAAGAAAAAAGAGTTGCCATGGTCATGATGTCTCTTCCCAGCAACTGAAACTTTAGCTAAGACAACAGGGTTCTGGTGAACAGAAGCTTCCTAGAGACTTCCTCGGGGTAGAATTTCTGCTTCACGTGCCAGGACATGGGTGGCAGGCTGAGATGGTGGGTTCTCCACTCAATGGAGTCAGAGATGCAACTATTTCTCAGAGTCCAGATCTGGCCACCTGTCACTAGAAGGCTGCTAGGTGGGTCTTAAGTTGACAAAGAGCAGTCTGTTAAAACTGGCAAGCCAATCATTGTCTAGGAGCCTGATGCTGGTGAATTCAGAGGTGAAGTGTCAGTGTTGGGTGGAGCAGGGCATTGGTGAGGGAGGCAGAGAGGACGCGGGACCCAGGTGCGAACCAAAAAAGGAGAGGACTTCTCCACCCTCAGACTTGTGGCAGTCAGTCCCGCAGAGTGACTAGCTGGGATCTCACGAAGGCTGGTGGAGACTTGGAGCTGGAAGATCCTCAATTTCTGCCCCCGAGAATTTGTCCCCTCCCTCCCTAAGCCTGCCCTTGCAAGGGGGGGTTCACACTCCATGCTCACCCTCTGCCCTTTGGCATACACGCCGTATCCTGTGACATTGGCTCCATTGGACAGTCCGGTGGGAGTCAGTGGAGGGGGCTTCCAGGAGACCTGGACAGAGGCAGCTGTGGCCCCAGCGTGGACAGTGACATCTTGTGGCGGGGCTGGGGGTCCTGGAAGGAGAGAAGGAAAGGATGAAGTTAGAGCACGGCCCTTGGGTTTTTTTTCAGTTGGTCTGTCGCCCTTGGAAATGGAGCCACTCATATGACTGACAGAGAGGAGAGGAAAGTAAGGAGAGAGAGTGCCACTAAGAAACTATGGACAGCAAAAGCAAGTATTCAGATGGATGCCAGCCTTAGTCTGGCATTTATTCGCCTGCATCCAGGAAAGGACCCTACTTTGCCTCTGAGAAACCTGCTCTTGTGCCCCCATTGAATGGGCCTCCCTCTGCCAGGGGACTAGGAAGCCAAGCGTTCTTGGATGGTTCCAGAGGAAAGATAACGCTTGTACACTTCTCTTCCCACCTCTCTTAATCCTTC
Source organism: Meriones unguiculatus (assembly GCF_030254825.1). NCBI lineage: Eukaryota > Metazoa > Chordata > Mammalia > Rodentia > Muridae > Meriones > Meriones unguiculatus. The sequence continues at coordinate 83,197,476 of NC_083352.1, read as the reverse complement.
TCCTCCTGGCTGTTACACCCCCCTTCTCTTCATGTTCATCATCAGACTCTAGAGACAGCAACCTTTGACCTCATACTACTCATCAAACCATTCTATGGAACTGGGAAAACTCAAATTGAAAGAGCCCAGCCTGGGCTCTCTGATCACCTCCCCCTGAAGGGGGCAGGGGAGAGCCTTACCAGGCCACAGAGGAAGACAATGGAGACAGTCCGGATGAGACCTGATAGACTAGGGTCAGATGGAAGGGGAGGAGGTCCTCCCCTATCAGTGGACTGGGGGAGGGGAATGGGAGAAGAAGAGGGAGGGAGGGTGGGAATGGGAGAAGAAGAGGGAGGGAGGGTGGGATTGGGAGAGAATGAGGGGGGGATGAGGGCAGGGGCTACAGCTGGGACTTAAAGTGAATAAACTATATAAATAAATAAATAAATAAATAAATAGTAAAAAAAAAAAAAGAAGAAGAAGAAGAAGAAAAGTAAAAGAAAAAGAAAGAGCTATATATTGCAAGGGTCCAGACTGCTAGCTTCCTTACAGGCTGACACCTTGTAAACTAAGCTCACTAGGTCTAACAAAAAAAAATTAAAAAAATAAAATAAAATAAAATAAAATAAAATAAAATAAAATAAATGGTGTCCAGAACCACTAATTCAGGTAATAGCTAAGTACTTTCCAGGTTTCCAAGCCATTCCAGTGGCTGTGAAGGAGTTGATCTGCAGCTTGGGGTGGAATTTCCTACTTCTTAATCAAGAGTCCAGATAGCTTCTGTTTGGAAGGAATGTGCTCATGAACTCACGAAGAAGGCGGTACATGTCACAGACCTGTCCAAGGCATCCCAGAAGAGAAACCCCACACTGGGGAAAGTCCACATGCCAGCCATCCTATGCACTTTGCATGCTTCATTACTTGGTCCTCACCTGAGTACTAGGAGTTCTCCACAAGTCATTTTGTAAACGAGGAAACTGTGGCTCAGAAAAGCCACTCTGCTGCCCAATGTTAGAAGCAGAATTCTCTCTAATTGGTACCTGGGCCCCAATGGCACAGGTCCACGGGATCCTACTATGATCAAGATCTCAGAAACTCACCTGCATCAGAGTCCATTTTTCCCTGCTGGCTCATGTGTGACCTTTGTCTAAGGAAGGTGTGTTCAGAATGAGCTTCAAAAGCCAAAGCCCTTCCTTGAGGAGTATTCCAAAGGTGACAGAAGGAATGACAGCTGGCTCATCACAGAGACAATGACAGGTCAACCAAAGGTACAATGGCATCCTCAGAGAAACAAATCATCCAGGACCCAATTCCATAAGCAAATATATTTGAAAGATGGAGGTTACTTTGAGTTACTTTAGCTAAACAAAAGCATAAGGAAATCTAAAGGGAACCCATCTGGGTTAAAAGGAGCTAACAAGTGGGTGGGAATACGGGCTGCAGAAAGGAAGGCAAAAGCACCGCGGTGTAAATGGCAGATGCATTAGGAAAAATGAAAGGCCATTTTTCTCAGATTCCTCACAGAAATCATTATTTGAATAAAGAGAAAAGCAGTGTATTAAGGGCTGTGAAGTATCATGAGCTGTTTGAGCTAAGAAATTGGCTCTGGAAGTGGGGTTGCCCCCCCCCCACTATCTCAGACCCAAGTATGTTTGGCTCAAAATCTCCTCAAAAATCCCCACTGTGGATGAGGCTGGCCTGACTCTGAGAGAGAGAGAGAGAGAGAGAGAGAGAGAGAGAGAGAGAGAGAGAGAGAGAGAGCGCTAAGGGATTAAAAGTACTGTGCCCTGTGAACAGATAGAAGATAAATCATTTCCAGCAAAGTTGACTGTTTATCCCATAGACTAAAAGGGAGAGGAGAGAGAGAGAGAGAGAGAGAGAGAGAGAGAGAGAGAGAGAGAGAGACCAGGGGCTCATACACAGAGAGAAAATTCAACCTGAAGCTGCATCCAAGCTGCCTTAGTTTCCCCAGTCCATTTCTGCTGGATGACTTAAGCCTCTGGTCAGTCCAGCTACCCCAGTCACCTTGGCTGCATTTGACGATGCATCACCATCTACTGACTATATTTAATGAACTCATTCAAATTTGAAATTGCGACTATGGTAATTTTTCTATAGACTGTTTGTATAGAACAGGTACTTACAGCATTGTGAAGGAAAAATATATACGAGCAAAATCAAAAGAGAACTAAAGGACTTGCGTTGTAATTTTAGGCCTTTAAACAACATGCTATGAGGGGGCTACAGCTGGCGTGCAAATCGAATGTAAAAAATATTTTTTTAAAAACAAATAAATATGTTATGTATATATGTATAAAATCAATCTCTAAAAAAATAATACATATGTTATTTACCCCCCCCCCAAATCTATTGAAGACAGAGAATAAAAACAAATAATCTGGAAAACTCTGTAGTTGAGGTTGGGGGTGGCTGGGGTGGCTGGGGTGGATTTGATCAGAACACATTGTACATATGTATAAAGGAATACATAAAAAATATTTTTAAAAAATAGTTAACCCAGGAGAAAGCAAGAAGAGGTTAACAATGATGTAAAGAACAGAAAGGACAGGTGCAAAAAGGCAGACATAGACTTAAATCAAGTCTATGATGAAAAGTAAAAGAGACAGACGTTCCAGTTAAAAATCACAGGTTATCTGGCTCTGGCAACTCAGAGATCCTACTGCACGCTTCTCCTAAGAGGCAGGCTTAAAGTATAGGACTCAGAGAAGCTGAAAGTAAGTGTTAGGAAAATAATACATGTACGTTCTAGCTTAGGAAAACTCCAAACAGCTGGGAGCAGTGGCAGGAACCTATACTCCCAGCCGAGGCAGAGGCAGAGGCAAAGGCAGGTACATCTCTGTGAGTTTGAGTCCAGCCTCCTTTACAAAGTGAGTTCAGGACAGCCAAGGATACACAGAGAAACTCTGTCTGTGGAAAAAAATAAAACTACAAATGCATGACCATCAGACAAAATAAATTTAAAGACCATTAGAGAGAGAGAGAGAGCACTGTTGGTTCTGAAAAAATACCATCAGGGAGAGCTCACACTTTTTTTTCCTCTTCCTTCCTTTTTTTTAAAATTTTTTTTTTTTTGAGACAGGGTTTCTCTGTGTAGACCTGGCTGTCCTGAACTCACTTTGTAGACCATGCTGGCCACGAACTCACAGCAATCTGCCTGCCTTTGCCTCCCTGAGTGCTGGGATTACAGGTGTGCACCACCATGCCCGGCTGAGCTCACACTTTCAAATACATATGCAACTAATAAATAAACTCCAAAATGCATAAAGCAAAAACCAACGTGAAAAACAATTATTGTCTATAACTGATAGGTCAAACAAACAAAACTTAGGGAGAAAATGGAGTGCTGGAAGAGCAATTTGACTGTGTTATCAGTGTTCTTCAAAGCCACAAGGCATACATTGCTTTAAATACAGCAGGAATATTCACCAGGGAAGACAATATCTATTCAGCAGGTTTTAATACGTCTGAACAAACACAAGAAACTCTGTCCAACCTTGAAACAATTAAATTACAAACTCAATAATAGAGACATGTTTTCTTTTTTAACCATCAAAATATTTGGAAACTAACCAGTCTTCTCATAATTAGAGTTATGAAGAATCTGCCTGGATAATCAGAATATACTTAAAAATAACAAAAAAGAACATGTGAAGAGCTATGACTACATAACAAACAATTTCATGTGTCTAAATATTTATATTGAAAACAATATAGTTAGCTCTATTTTACCTAGAAAACATAAGCCAGGACAGAAGAGCATGATAAAGCACAGAATCAATAAAAAAGGAGGACGATGTGATATAGAACCACGAAAAGCAAAACTCAGCCAAGCCAAAAGCTTTAGTCTTGAATCCATCAATAAAATGACAAATGCATTACAATTCTCTTCACAAAAGAGAGGAAAACATAAATTTCCAACAAGAATTCAAAAGGAGGCATGACTATTGATTATAAAGACACTTAAAGGATAATGTAGTCAGCCATGGTGCACACCTTTAATTGCAGCAGAGGCAGGAGGAACTTTGTGAGTTCCAGGCCAGCTAAGGCTATTTCATGAGACCCCGTGGGGGATATTCCTTGAAATACCACAGTTGGCCCATGAGGCCTTAACTATACACAAAGAACTACAGGAAACCAAGGAATGCTAACAGCCAGAGAAATAGTCTTCTCCAGGGCATACCAAATGGCTATCTGACACCAAATGGTCAAACTGAAAACATACAAACAAGGAATACTATGCATACTGAGAAGGCTGCATTTTGGATATATGTGTATGCACATATTTGTATGAATGTGAACATATGTGTCTGTGTGTTGTGTAACATGCAACATGTAATAATGGAATTAATTAATAAAAGCAATTAATGGAAAATAGAAGCCATGAATTAAAAAAAGAGCAAGGAGGGGTATATGGGCTGGTTTGAAGAGAGGAAAAGGAAGAGATGGATGATGTGAAGAAAGAAATGTACTTAACCCAAACTGACAAATGAGAAGATACAAAAGCTAAATAACCTGTGTCTATCGATTACCTTAAACTTGAAACTTTTGATACCTCTTCAAAGAAAACAATTGGTCTGTGTGCCTGTAGTATCAAATGTTAAAAGGAGACAGTAGTGATGCTACTAAAAACTGCAGAGGCACTTGAAGATGACAGGATTCCCCAGTTACTGCATGAGACAGCAGAGGCCTGGTACTCAAACGAAAAAAACATCACAAAAAATTTACGTGAATATACTTCGTGAACATAGAAGCAAAAATCCCCAATGAGTTTGGAGAGATGGTTCAGTGGTCAGGAGTACCTGTTGCTCTTCCAGAGGACCCGAGTCCAGTTCTCAGCACCCACATCAGGTGGCTCTCAGCCACTTGTAACATTGGCTTCTGGGGATCTGATGACCTCTTCTAATTCCCTGGATAACTGGAAACATACATACCCCCCACACACACACACAAAGTACTCATAATTTTTAAAAAATAAATCATTTAAAACAAGTCTCATCTAACCATAAATACTAAACAAAGTTCAACCCTGGAAGTGTAAAGTTATTTAATATTCAAAAGTAGATAACATCCCAAAGACTCATACTCCAACCAAGGACTATTCATGGAGATAACCTAGAACCCCTGCACAGATGTAGCCCATGGCAGTTTAGTGTCCAAGTGGGTTACATAGTGATGGGAAGAGGGACTGCCTCTGACATAAACTGATTGGCCTGCTCTTTGATCACCTCCAACTGAGGGGGGAACAGTCTTACCAGGCCACAGAAGAAGACAATGCAGTCATTCCTGATGTGATCTGATAGACCAAGATCAGAAGGAAGGAGAGGAGGACCTCCCCTATCAGTGGACGTGGGGAGGAGCATGCATGCAGAAAGGGGAGGTAGGGTGGGAGCAGGAGGGGGAGGAGGGAGATGCGTATGGGGGGATACAAAATGAATAAAGTGTAATTAATAAAAAAATAAGTAGATAACCATCACATTAACTGAATAAAGAATAATCATGACTTGATACATAGAGAGATGGCACTTAATGAAAATTTAATTCAATCTTGATAAAATTCTGGGTACACTGGGGACAGAAAGCAAGTGTCAAACTCTAATGAAGAGCAGTGTTCTAGTTTCCTTTCTGTCATCGTGATAACATACTGACAAAAAACAATTTGGGTGAGGAAAGGGTTTATTTGACTTATACTTCTATACTTACCCCATCACTGAGGGAATTCATACCAGAAACTCAAGCAGGAACTTGATCCAGAAGCCATCACTGATTACTGGCTGGCTCTTTGTCTCATACTTTGCTGGCTTCCGTATACAGCCTAGAACTACCTGCCTAGGGAATGGTGCCTCCTACAGTGGGCTGGGACTGCTTATATTAATTAACGAGCAAGACAATTTCCCCCAGACATGCGCCCATTGGCCAATCTGGTCTAAGCAACTCCTCAGGACTCTCCTCCAACATGACGACAGCCAAGTTGACAGCTAAAGCTAACTAGAGTGCACAGTTACAGAGTTCCTGTGACCAAAGGCCAACATTAAACAATTCCATAGTCTTTCATTCATCCAAAAGCCAGAAACAAGGCAATAATGGCCAGCAGAAATCATAAACCAGTGACAAGGCTTTCTTATATCAGAACCTGGTTGCAAGTACAGGACTCATTTTGGTCTCATTATAGTGTCTCATGGGAGACATGAACAGGGACACTCCCCTCCTCTCTCACCATGCATCCCCTTTCTCTGGGACCAACTTCACCCTCACTCCCAGAACACCTCTCATAGGCAGGCTGCAAAAAAAGGCCCACAGTGAGAGAGCCAATGAGCATTTCTTTACAGCTTCCCTTAACCAGAGACCTGTCCATGGGTGTGACCAAGTTTTCATGACCTAATTTGGTTTCTTTCTCATCTTCTCCCTGAGGACAGTACACTGGGCTGCTGGGACACCACCAAGTCTTTTATTATTCTCTAGAATATAAAAACACCCTTAAGTATATATACACACACGTATGTGCTGTGTACTTGTGTGGGCTGCCTCTGCCTTCAGAGGCCTACTAAGGTGCACACAGCAGCCACCGGTATCACAAGCACTCAGGAGACTGAAGCAGCAGCTCCCTGATGTGAGAATGCTGGATCCTGTCTATACCAGAGTAGACCTCCAGAGCCTGGTGTGTTCTGTCCCCAAGATTATTGGAGAGGGTGGAAAAGAGCACACTCTCTCCCACTTATAGCCAAGAAGGCAGGGGAGGGATAGATTTGCCCTGTGGAAGCATCAGGGGACAACTTCATGCTTTGCACCGTCCATCAGTAAGCATTTATTTATAATCAAAACCAAGAAAGAAGAGACATTAGAAGCTGTGGGCTCTTCAATTCATGATCCACGTGTTGTTGGAGGTGGTATGAGATGTAGGGTGTGGATTTTCAGTCCCAGAGGTGGCCTCATCCCCTCCCATCTATTACATGACAGCCCCTGATAGGACCAAGTGCTAAGGGCACAGCCCCAAATGCTCTCCAAGAGCCAATGTAAACCCATGGTCAGGTACCCACACTCTGAACCTCCCAGGGGATTTGAGGGTTGTCAGGGATAACACAGACTCCTGTGGTTACCCCCATGAGGATATGACTCACCTGCAGGCAGAGTGGAGAACTCCACACAGGCCTCCTTCTTCTCCCTCTGCTCCAGTGGCAGCTGCCAGGGCATCTGGTGTGGCTGAGCCAAAACCTTCACCTTGTAGGCCATATTAGGCCTGAGGTTGAAGAACTGATACTTGTACCTGGCCGCCTTCACAACGTCCAGTTCCTCCTCGTTGAGGAAGATGACATGGCTGTAGTTGCTGTTGGTAGGTAGCCATGAGAGCTGGGCAGAGATCTGTGTGATGTTGTCCACACGCAACTGGGATGGGGCCACCACCACATCCTTGCCCACCAGCAGCGTGCACTGCAGCTCGTCCGAGTTGCCCCGGCTCGTGACACACTGCACAGAGATGCGGTAGGTGCAGGCGGCCGTGTTAAGTTTCTCGATTAGCGCCTTAGTTCTCCTACCCAGGGCGAGGCTCATGCGCAACTCCTTGTCCACCAGCACATTGTAACTACTCACGGTGCCCCAGCCGGGCGGTACAGCAGGGGGCTCCCAGCCCACGATGACACTTTTGGCAAGCTGTTTGATAAGGGTGATTTTCCTAGGGTAAGGCACAATGTCTTCTCCGATGTCGTCAATGTTCACGTCCAGACTTCCCCCACCGTTGTCGGTGAGGCCGGAGTCCGCATGAGTTGGGGAGTGAAGGTGGAGGATGCTGTCACGCTCCAGGCTGATGCCACTGTGGTTGAGAAAGTTCTGGTCCTGTTCACTCCCCAGAGTCCCAGCCAACCTCGACTCATTGTCCTGGATAAAATCCACAAAGTTGGAGGGCACCAAGCCCCTCTGCCCATCCAGAAGCTCTCCTGTTGGATACAAGGACAGACATTACTCACCATACTCCAGGACCCTGGGCCCATAGCACTGGCACAAAGCAAGGTGTCCCAGAAGTCCACATACCTGTCCCCTCTGGACCCTGTCTGCAATAACCCCATCCATCACCACATTTGCTTTCCTCCATCACCCCTATGAGAATTTGGGTGTGCACATCAAGCTCATGCCCGGAAGCTCTTCACTAAGGAGTGGGAACTCATGCTGACTGAATGCCCAGGACTGGGATAAGACTGGGATAAGCCTGGCACACAGCTGGTGCTCAGTAAATGCTAAGTAACACGCCAAATCTATGGCTTTGGGAGATCAATAAATGCCTGTCATTTTTGATCCTGTGATCGTGTGAATAGGGATTTGAAGGTAGCTTCCTACTGAGTAAGTCACTGAAGCAACTGTGTTCCTAGAGTTCACCTCATGGGAAAGGAAAACACTAGATTGGACATGAGAGTCATCTTTAAGTTGTATGGAATAAGCAAATGCTATACAGGTGGCTTCTGTAGAGCAACACACACACACACACACACACACACACACTTGATTAATGGGCTCAAATGGATGCTCATGGCAGAAGTTCCCAGGAGAAACTATGTAGAAGAGCTGTGTCTTCCCCATTCATCACAGTCTATCTTCCAAGAGAGGCCAGGTGATCCTAGGATCTTCCTCACCTGACCTCCCTGCCTTGCAGGAATCTGTGAGGTGGCCTATAGAGGGCAGGTCTGGCACTTAATTAGGATTTTCATTCTGTTCCTTACCTCTACTTAGGGTATGGGTCTTAAGGCAGTCATTCTTTTGTACCAAAGACAGTCTGGAACACGGAAGAGGTAATAGCAACAATAATGATGGCGGTGATGGTGGAAGTGGTAATGGTGGTGCTGCTGCAGATGGTGGTGCTGGTGACAATGGCAACAAGTGCGGTGGGGATGGCACCTATGACAATTCTTATAGTTGTGATGTTAATGTACTTTGTGCTGGTGGTGGTGCTAGAGAGGGAGGTGATGAGGGCGATTATGATGGTGGTGATAACAAGTATGGGAATGGGTATGGTGGTGGTGGCAGTGGTGATGACATTTACTGAGCTGTGTGCCAGGCTACATTCCGAGTACTTCCTAGCACTTGTGTACTTCTGAGCACTGTGTGACAGAAGCAAGTCCCATTGTCACATTGACCAGAAAAGCTTGAGTTTAGAAACCCCTCTGAATGAGGCCCTTGGAGCCTTTAGCTGGGCATAAATCATGATGGGAAAATTTCAGGGACTTCAACCAGGCCATCTGCCAGTGGAACTGCACATTCTGTTGACCCTGCAGTGAGCACTTCGGGGGAATGCTCATCCAGAGTCACAGTGCTTCCCAGGGGGAGGGCTGCCCACCCGCCCAGCCTCAGCTTATGATATCACAGGAACAACACAACCTCCCATGAGCGGACATCTGAAAAGCCAGGCCCAGAGCTCCCAGGCACTCTGAGAAACAATCCAAGCTCATGCAAGAGAAAACTAACTCAACAAAAGTCCCTCCTGCTCAAGAGATAAGGGTGAGATGAGGCTTTCCCACAAAAAAAAAAAAAAAAAAGAATCAGAAAGTGGGCGCCTGGAGAGATGACTCAGTGCTTAAGAGCACGGGTGCTCCTCCAGGAGACCAGGGTTCAATGCCCAGCACCCACACCATGACTTAGACACACCTGCAACTCTAGTTTCAGGAGATCTGGTGCCCCCTTCAGGCCTTCACAGGCACTGCACACATGTGGTGCGTAGTCTTAAAATGCAGACAAAATGCTCATATACATAAAATTAAAATTAAAATAAAACCATAAAGCTGCTTGTGGAAACCAGGGCAGTAGTGCCACTGTCAGGCTAAAAGCCAACAAAACAGAAGCCTTCTGGGTGGACAGCGCCCAGTTCCTGTCTGTAAACCCTAGGGAAGTGGTTCTCAACCTTTCTAATGCTGTGACACTTTAAGACAGTTCCTTGTGTTGTGGTGACCCCCAGCTGTAAAATTATTTTTGGTGCTGTAACTTGACACTGCTATGAATCATAATGTAGATATCTACTATGCAGGATATCTGATGGGTGACCCTCAGTCGGCTTGCCACTGCGTGGAATGTGAGAGGATGGTCAGGGTATGAGCCTGGACCCTTAAACCAATGAGAGTCTTAAGTCCCCTGTCCTCAAAAGACAGAAAAGACCTTTTTAAATGTTTCTCTTGGTAGAGCATGTGCAGGATCTATAGTCTGCTGTTGGCAGGCGTTCTCACTGTGTATGTTAAAGGCCACCTAGGGAGAAGTCCCAGTGCATAGGAGGTAGCACCCAGGCTATGCGCAAACAGGACATGATTTTAAAGGGGGCTTGAGCATCCTTGAAGTTGAACATCAAACTCTTCCTCATGGATAGTAGGAGCTTCTATCAGAATCAGTGTCAGCACACAGCTGCCCCTCAGTTCTACCAGGATAAACGCTCAAGGCTCCCAAGTGTCAGCCATCTACTGCCATTAACACCTAGGAAGCCAGCTCCACTCTCCAGGCAATCATCGCAGAGGGAGGCTGGGACCTCTGGGGTCAGGGAGAGACAGAACAGAGAGCAAGCATCTCCCAGGGCCCTGGCAAGCCAGTCATCTGCATGGACCAAGCCAGTGCCCACCAACTGCAGCAAATCCACAGACCTTCATAGAACCCATCCTCATCCATGTCCCCATAGACGTAGAGGTACTTTCCAGCCGTGAGAGGCAGTTCAGCTTCCGGGTTCTCATTGGGTCCATCGAAGGGGTTGTAACTATGGGAAGAAGCAGTTTACACGTTAGTAGCCCTGGCCAGGGTCTGCCGGCATGTGGTTCTTCATGTCTGTTACATCACAAATGGTGCCCAACTCATGCTAATGAGACCCTATGCCTCCTCTCAAGTTTCCTCTTGGCTAGATCACACCAACAGGTGAAAGGTAATTGTGCAGCCACTGAGGTCCCTTTGGGTCTGTGGACATCTTGTCCAAACATCTTGTTCCCAAGTGTCTCTTTCCCCTAAACAATACATTTCCAAAGTAATGAGCTAGCCCGAAGAAAGAGAATGCTATTGCTTTTATTTTATATTATTTGTTTCTTTATCTGTATGTGTCTGGGTGTGTATATATGCACACCTTTGTTCAGTGAGTGTCTGCAGATGAGGACACTGGATCCCCTTGAGCCAGAGTTATAGGCAACTGTGAACTGCCTGAAGTGGGTACTTGGAGTTGAACCGGGGTCCTCTGGAAGGGCATTGAGTGCTCTTGACGGCTGAACCGTCTTTATGGCCCAAGTATGTCGTCTTTAAATATGTCTTAACTCACTGAGGTAAAACAACGTTATACATACTAGTCAACATTTTCTGCCTTACAATGTAGCATACTCATAAAGTCTGCCATCGCCTTTTCCTTTATGTGTAGTATTCCACTGTTGAGATCACCAAACTTATTGACATTTCCCAATGTCACATGTAGTCATTGATTCTAATGCCTGGCTAATGTATTCAGTGTCCCAGCAAATGTCCTTACGACATATCTTTGTACACTTTCACAAAGGAAAAAAAAATCAAGAAACTGCATTTGTTTGATCGACTGTGTGCCCTACTGAGTACTTTTAAAATGTGATGGCTGGGATTTCTGCTAGCTTATAGAGGTGGAGAATGAGAGGCGTCAATGAAGGCCCTGGGCTCAGTCTCCCCTGGGCATTCTGTTTGCCACCTGTTGTGTGCTGCCCCTCATAAAGATCTGTCACAAGCCTCAGTTCCTGGTCTCTGTGAATGTGGCCTCCTTTGCAATGAGGTCCTTGCACATGTCCCCAAGGTGAGAAGCCATTCTACTCACCAGGGTGAATATTAATACCTGAGACACACGAACACACAGTGAAGAGGGGCCCATGGGAAGGTCGAGACAGAGACTAGATACAGCAACAAGCAAAGGGCACTGAGACCACCAGCACTTGAGAAATGCCCAAGATGCACTTTAGAGTCTTCCTGGAGCCATGACTGTGGGGTACCCTAGTTCATCATGACCTTTGGAGCTGAGAGAGCAAACCCCTGTGGGCCTAGTTTGAGACACTGAATCATAGCAGCTGATGGGGGGCAGAGCAGGGAAGAACAGGGAGAATTCGGGGGGAGGAAGTTGTGCACTCATGCCTCTCACCTGCTTCTTCTGCCCCAACACTCAGTGTGGGGGTGGGGCATCACATCCCTACCTGTAGCGGGCGACACACAGGTGCACCTTCCCCGAGCTGCTTTGCTTGGAGTTGTTAGAGTTCCGGTCATTGTCCATCTGCGAGGCAGTGATCGTAGCTTCCACTTAGTGACACTAAAGACTGCATGTTCCCCACCACCACCACCACCACAGTGACATGACACCTTCCATGGTGACATTCAGGAAGTCGGCCTGCAGCTCCACTGGGCCCCATCAGGAAAGCGGCCCAATCTGTGAAACTCTCGTGAAATGGGAACTGCCTCCATAGACCTTTGCTGGGAATCCTAGACTAAACATCAGCAGAGACTTGGGTGCCCTCCCCCTGTACTGTAACCTAAGACACCTGAATCATGCCAAGCAGCTTGTGGAAGAGAGGGGTGACCACATTCTCTGCTTCTGGGGGCTTTTGTTATGGAGGACCACAGTTGCCATGTCCAGTGGCGTTCAGTAAGCAGGAAGCCCTACATTAAAGGAGAGGCCAGGAGTCCTCTCACTTCATACTTGCCCCCTGCTGTCAAGGGTTCTGCAGAACTTAAGGACATGCCCCCAGAGCTCTCTACTGCAATAATCCCAGGAGCATGCACTCTTTCCTCAGAAGGATAAAGGGGAAATTGAATAGCAGTGTCCTGGAGAAGGCAAGCTCCTCTCTCATCCCATCTCTGAAATGTCTTTCTCTGTGTGAAAGACAGAGTGGTCCCTTGTGGTACCAATCAAGCCACACCACTTCCTCCTCGGAGCCCCCCAGCACCACCCTGTGTGATGCACGTAGATACTAATACTGATCCTGTGACCAAAGCTACACCTACACCACTACCCCCAATTTCCAGCTCTCCTCAGCTAACCAAGCTCCTGGTGTCTCAGCCATATGGCAACACCAATGACAACCCCTCCTGGCTTCACAGACCCTCCCTGTCTGATCACAGATCCGCACACCCTGTTCTGCTGTCTTTGGAACCCTCTCCAGGATCTGTCCAGTTGCTAACAGGGTGCTCTGTCCTCACACCCCATAATACCCAGGGTCTCCTCTTCCCACAAACAGTAGGTCCTTACGTCCTGGAACATGGTCATTCATGGGTGTAGAAAATTAATGAGAACAAAGGAAGACCCAGGCAAGTGGGGAAAAGGAAGAAGGCAGGGGAAGGAAGGTGAGTCGGGGTCAAAGGCACCCTTAGACAGCCTGGACCCTGGGTAGGGCTCACCTCGGACTCAAATCTGCATCTTGGGCTGCTGGATCGCAACAGGAAGGATGGCTTCACACACGGAGGCTCCAGCTTGGCCCCCGACAGCGGGATATAGTCACCGATCACAGAGTAGTGTCCGGTGGAGCCCTCGTGACCTGGCGGGAACACAGGAGTGGATGAGAGAAGGAGACAGGCCATCAGAAGACAGCACCAGCCATTTGTCTTCCCCGCACTCTCTCTGACGTCCATGGCGGAGCCACCCATATCCTAGTCCCCTCAGCTTGGGATCAGTGCAGCCCTGGTCTGGATCATCATGGGCAGCATATGGGCGAGCTGTGCTGAGGGCATGGTGATGACATGTGACATGAGGCACAAGAAGGTCCAACTGCAGAGGGACAGTGTGTCCTGAGTACAGGGTCTTTCACTTCTGTTGGCTTGAAACTGAAGCTGTGAGGCCCAGGGACCCCCACAGCCTGACACCGGGAACAGGAAAGGACACAAAAGATCAGAGTGTACAGCATGTGCACAGAGAACCAGCCACTATAATATGGAGTGTGTGTCACCTTCTGTGACATCATCAAGGGCACCAAGTTAATGGCTAAGAACTTGTTTGATAGGAGGCTTCTTGTTCCAAAGTAAGTCCCTGCACTCTGTCCTCCCAGGGTGTTTCTGAGGCCAGGCCTGGCTGCAGGGAGAGCACACTGACCCGGGATGGCCTGACCTGAACTCTGAAGCCATACTCTTCAATCTGGACCCAAACATGAAGTATGGAACGGCCTTTCCTGGTGCCCTCCATTGCCTTCAGGGCAGCAAGCCCCTTGCCTCTTCCTGAACTGCTTCATCAAGAGGTCTCTTCACTAAGGGACAGGAGAGCCCCAGGACAAATCAGAAAATAAAAAGTGACTAAAACCAAAACAATCAAATGCCTTAAATAAAACCAAACCAGCAAATGCCTTAAATAAAGAGGAAAATCCTGCTGCTCCCACCAGCATGGAGGAATGTGGAATAACTTACACAAAATAAAAATAATCCAGGCACCAGAAGATGCAGACCAAACTGACCCAGTCACATGCGGACTCTGATGATGTCACAGAGGAGAAAGAGGTGGCCGGCTGAGTAGGAAGGTGTAGAAGCTTTAGTGGGCTGCAAGGTGAATAGGTTTAGGTCCTGGCCTGAGACACTGCATTTGCAGTTAATTGTGCTATACTGTTCCCAAACACAGTCAGGAAACACATGCTCTGGATCCGTGATCCATGAGCACATTTCTAAGGGCCTGTCTAGATTGGTGAACCAACACGTTTAGATAGTGCTAATTAGAAGAGCAGGGGTCACTTACCAGCAGCTACACCAAGGAAGAAAATGTCTCTCCCAGAAATATTTAACTGCCTACATAAGCATTAGGAGGTCTCATAAGCCCCTCCCACAGTAGCCATGAATTGTCTATAGATCCTCAAAGAGAAGACAGGGCCATAAGGAGCCTCTTCATGATAGGAAGTTAATGGGCCTAATCTTGTACAGTTCTTCTGTAGACGATCAGAGCTGCTAAAAGTTCAAGGGGGCACCAGCCACATCATGCCTGAGCAGAGCAGCACACACCTGGGGCTGGTGCTAAACACTTGCATTCCTTCTGAGTCAGAACTGGGCATATGCCAAGTTGAGGAGCCCATGTAATTAGCCCCCACAAGAAACCTTCAGCTCTGGCAAAAACCTCCTAGGATTTTGCCAGGCAGAGGACATGATCTTCATGGCTCCCTTGCAGCTAGGATACAGCACAGGAAGCGTCAGGTTCTTTGAGGGAGGAGGACAGAAGCTGGCTTATGCCTTTCACAGCTTGAATTCCCCAGTGGGCACTGAGCAGCCTCAGCCTCTTTCCACCTCACCATCCACCTGCAAGCATCTGAGCAGGGCTTCATGGGGCCCTGTCATCTAACAGATATCACAGCCTCGGCATCAAGACACCTCCTGGGTGTACTATGCTCAGTAAACAACCAGAGGGGTGTGGGCAACAGCCACTGCTGTTGTCTGTCAGTCCCTGCAATGCAAGAGCTAAAAGGAAAAACATAAGGGCTAAGGAGATGGGGGAAAGAACTCCATTAACCATGACACAGAGCAATGAGCACTGCTTAGTTTTAATAATAATAATAATAATAATAATGAAGCATGTCTCCATTTTGATAAGAACCAAGAGAGATTGGAAATGATCTTAATACAGCTACAAAAGGAAATCTGGCATTCATCTCTCCTAATTAAAAAAGAAAAATCAACAACTTGAGATTTTGTTTTTAAGCTAGGGTCTTGCACTATAGCCAAAGCTGTTGTGGAAGTGGCCGCAGTTCTCTGGCTTCAGCTTCTCAAATGCTAGATTACAGGTAGGAGCCTTTAATCTGGAGGGAGGGGCTAGGGGATAGCTTAATTGGCGGTGTTTGCTAAACCAGCATGCGCAATTCAGTCCCGCCCCCAGCACCCATGCAAGAAGCTAGACATAGCAGCACACTCCATTATCCCAGCACTGGGGCCAAGGAGACAAGCAGTTCCCTAGAGTTCACTTGCCAGCCATCTTGGGCTAATCAGCAAAGCCAAGACCAATGAGATACCTGTCTCACAAAAGCAAAGTAGATGCTTCCTGAGGACCACAGCCAGAGGTTGACCTCTGTCTTCCACGTGCCTGCACTCACATACGCATGTGCACCTGTGCCCATGCAAACATGTTCCCCCCAACACAGAGAGAATGGGAGTATCCAAACCATTCTATGCGTGAATAAGGGCATGTACAGCCTGCGCCATCCTCAGTCCTGCTGTGGATGATCCTTATACACTTAGCCACACCCCCAACTGTTGCAAACATCTGCCACTTACCTTTGTGGATGGAGGTGGCTAGTCCATTCATGTACTGTGGGAAAAGCTTGCCAGGAGCCAATGGGACATCCAGCAAGGTCACTGAGCTGCTGCCCAGCAGATCAATACTCCCAGTGTGTTGCCGGAACTTCTCCAGGTCCCGGGACAACAGGTTAAACTGCTCACTCTGCACCCGACATTTCTCTTCCAGCTCCCGGACCTTGGACTGCACAGCAGAAGCAGGACAGCCGTCAACAAGGGGTATTCAGTGATAGAGATGTGCATGGGGTGGCCACGTGTTCGTTTCAAGAGCATGTGTGTGTGCACATGCTGTGTGCCTGTGTATGGCAGGGGCTGCTTCCACCTCCGCAGAACAGCAGTGTCTGGTAGCCCAGCCTCACAGGCAGCCTGGCTGTTGGCCACCATGGGGAAACCACAGGTGCCAAGAAATCTTGCCATCGCTCAGCTCCCAGCCAAGAGAGGATTGTTCCAGGCTCTGCGTGTAGCCTGGGCACTTTGTGGTTGGCACGACTGTTTGGTATTTGGAGCATGAGGCTGAAACAGCTCTGACTAGGGGAACAGCACAGCTGCCAACCCATCATATGATGCCATCTTGATGGGTGCCCATTCCATGGGCCTGAAGACCCCTGAAGAACACGGCTTGCAGCAACACCAGGGAATTTCTAGTTGGTATTGGGTTAGAGGCACCACTGTCATTGGCCAACACCACCATGACACTTAGGGAAAGACAAGAACCTTTCAGGCAAACACATGGAAGAAAGGGGCAGCCAGCAAGCTCCTTCCTTGAGCAGGGCAGGTATGGCAGGTTGTCCCTGAATGCTATGTGTCTCTCTATTGGAACATCAGAGGGTGTAATCTATGTGTTTCCTACTGCTCCCCAAGAACTGGACACTGACATGGGTACCTAGTTGGTGTTCAGTAGATTCTTGTTTTGTTACAGGCATGTGGGAATGTAGAAAAATTGGCTATGAGTCAGTCTGCTGCCTGGATTGATCAGGACTTAGAAGTGGACTGTCTTCTTCCTCCCCCTCCTCTTTCTCTCTCTTCCTCCTCTTCCTTCATCTCTTCATTTCTTCTCCAACTCTACATCCTCTTCCTCCTCTTGCAAAGCATCACATATTTTCCTTCCTCCTTTTTTTGCCTGATCCTCCTTCCTCTTCTTCCTCCTTCCCCTCCCCTTTCACCTCCTTCCCTTCTCTCTCTTCTACCTCTTCCTCTTTTCTTGCTCCTTATCCCCCCTCCTCATCTACCTCCTCTCCCTCTTCCTCATGCCATAAGCATTAAGTCTCTCAGCTCTTTCATCCAGAACAGAGCACTATTTATGTCTGAGATCACAGGTTTCTAAAAATAACTGCAATGGATCCCAAGCCTATAATTAATTTCTTCAATTCATTAAAAAAATCAGCAGGGTACCTCTTTTTAAAAGCTGAATGAGGTTGGCTAAAATATCAAACACCTCAGAGGAAAGCAAGGAACCTAACCTCTGGGCTCTGTGGCACATGGTGGGCTATAGAAAGCAGGGGGAGATACATGAGTGAGGACAGATGTGACTCCAAGGCCAGAATCCATATGTCAGATGGTGACATTAGGATCCTGGGGCCTTAGAAGCCCCACTCTTCCTTAAGGCATTCAAGTATCCTACATGATGAGGAGGGTCATCAGAGGGACCGGCACTAAATGTCCCATGAGGGGAATGCCGTCAGATCATCTAAGTTGCCAAACTGAGCCATGAGTACCTACAGAGGCCGGTGAGGTTCCTGGGTATGAGGACACGCAGGAAACAGCGCGTGAATCATCTTAGGCTTTGAAAAGCATCTGTCGGGCATCGTACACACACAATCAGACCTAACTATGGAGAGGCAGGAGGACTGTCCATCCACACCACAAAACGTCAATGCTCTATTAGGGAACAGGTCAGTGGTTGTCAGGTTTGGGGGTGGGGTGACCATTCAGAGGCAGTGTGAGCGGGTGTCCTCAAGTGGCAGAAGTCTCTATATATCTGGCTGAAGCTACAAAAGTCCATGGTGGCAACCAGACTCTAGAGAACTATGCAATGAGAGGAGAACCACGTGGGCGGTAAGGTCCAAGGACAGCTGTAGCTCGGCTGATTGATGCTGCTCCGGCCTCGGGTACTGTACTTGCTCTCTTCTGACAGGTGTGAACACTATCGCGGGGGAACCAGGGAAGGGTATGGCTTGTAGAATTGTTCCTGCTGCTTTTTAAAGCTCTTGTGAGTCCCAAAACTGTTGCAGAATAAAAAAGTTGATAGAGGTGTTTACAGATACCACAGAAGCTATGACCTCATACATAAATGACCGATTCACTAGACCAAAGTTAGGGGTTATCGGTGAGCACTGACTTGGGTTCTCCATCCAAGGAGCATGACCAGCTCAGACCATTGGGTCTGGCCCGCCTCTCCTGTCCTAACTTGGCACCCCTAGAGGCTGCCGAGCAGCCAGCCCAGAGGCCCCAGAGTCAAGGGGACTGGTTTGTATGCCAGGGTTACAGCCATACTAACTTTTTCCTAAGTGCAAGGAACAGAAAAAGATGGCATTGGTTAGTGAAATTTAAAGTTTTTGAATGTGGGGCTGGAGAAACGGGTCAGTGGTTAAGAGCACTGGCTGCTCTTTCTTCCAGAAGACCCAGGTTCAGTTACCAGCACCTACATGGAAACTCACTTGGGTTTCAGTCATTCCAATACCCTCTTCTGGCCTCTGTGGGCGCTGCATGCACATGGTGCACACGCCCATACAGATAAAATAAAATAAAATAATTAAAGTATCTAAACATGGAGTTGGCTCACCTATCTGAGCACTGTTCCCTACATGAATAAATAAGGCACAGGGTGATGAAAACTTGCTGTCCTGGAGATGGTGGCCAGGTAGGATTTTTAATACTCTTGTGTCTATACACTGCTCAGAAGGCTTGGTTGTCTGGGGTGTATTTGGCTTGCAGCTTTCTCTCTGGAAAGCATGCAGGGAACTGATGGTGGAGATCTGTGTATTCAACAGGCCCGGGGCTTCTTGGTGGAACCAACTGAGGCAAGCAGGCCAATGATCCCTCTTGTCTGCAACTGTTTGCTTTGTAAAGTATGACCACAGGGGGAGCTACAGTGGGCCTGGCTTTGGGGGATGACCCATTGTGAGCCGAAAAGTACTGGAAGAGCCTGGTTTTTTAGGTTAGGGAAGACAGTCGGACAGTCGGTACAGAGGATCTGAGAGTTGTGCCAGGCCACCCCTGATCTATCACCACTATCTTTTTTCCCAAGCTCTTGGCTGGTGTCTCCTCCAACAGCAGAGAAAACAACTTTGAAGGGCAGGATGCCAACTCAGGCCTCAGCAGCTTCCAGCAGTAAAGAGGAAGAGCCCCCAGAAGTCTCAAATCCCCAGGTATCCGTGTTGATCCTTCAGCAGGAGCCTCTGTGCTCATAGACCCGAGCTCTCCCTGGCTGCTGCTGCTGCTGCTGCATGTCTGGGCCACTCACTGGTTAGGTACTCTGATAGCTTGCAGGTTTTTGTTGTTGTTTTTTGTTTTATTTTTTTTGAGACAGGGCTTCTCTGTGTAGCCTTGGCTGTCCTGGACTTGATGTGTAGACCAGGCAGGCCTTGAACTCATAGCAATCTGCCTGCCTCTGCCTCCCAAAGTGCTGGGATCACAGGCATGTGACACCACGCCTGGCTATGAGTCTCGTAGCTTGTAAGTCACCTGCTTCTAGGACACTCTGAAAGAAACAGCAGAGCCCTGCTCTGCTCCGGCTACTGCTTTGATAGTGTGGTGTTTATTTGGAACATTGGTGGAACCTCCGCCATTGCGTGGTGGGAACCTTGCCTGCCTTCATCCTCCTGGACACGCCCATCCTCTCTTCTGTGCTGGCCCAGCCCAAGCCTCTCAGAGAACAACCACCTGCAGGTGGGGGATGGAGGGGTCTGTGCTGTGACCACGACCATGGCTGTGGCAGATGGCAAAGTGTTCTATAATTGGAATAAGTGCAGCAGCTTGTAAATGCAGGCAGAACATTTAAAAGCCGGAGGCAAATATCCGAAGACATGACTCCCTGCCGCCTCCACGGGCATTTCTCTGACTTTCATCCTCAGTGGTGTGGGGCTGCATGCTGGGCTAGTGTCCAAGCTAAGGCAGCTTTGAAGGTAAGGAGCACTTCTCCAGTTAAAGACAATGGGATATGCAGAGATTGCCTGCAGAGTTACCTACAAGCACATGGAGCCCCACACATCCCTCATCGTTGCCATAGGAACAGATGTCTGTGCAAATGGCCCCAGCCTCAAGGCCAAGACTTCTTGCTTTCATCCCAACATTGCCCACAAACTCTGCAGTCTCTGCCATACATCTTCCTGGCTGCGACTTTTCTCAGTGCCAGGGAGGTGATGTCACCAGGCACACTCATCCCTTCTGCCAGGAACAAATGTGCACACAGGCTAGGGGCCTAGAGCTCCCTTGCAACCCAGCAAGTCAGCTGCCGCACCTCACCTGCTGGGAGGAGAGGGGCGCAGCCGTCTGTATGTTGGGAACTCTGGCTCTGGCTCTGGGGGGTCGCTCCCTGAGAGTGAACCATGGGGATGAACACTGTTTCTGATCAACTCCTGAAACTGGCGTTCTCTCAGCTATTCTGAACACCAAGCTCCCCACCCCATATTCTGTCCTTGCACCTTTTGGAAATCGGTCCTGGAAAATATTTAGAGGGCTGGTGGGTATGCAGAGGGCATGGGCGTACAACATCCGCCCCAACTCAGCCTCCTCTGGGGTCTATGCTGTTGACACCACCAGGATGCAAGCTGCTTTTCTTAGCAGTGTTTCTCCCTAAAGACAGCCTCCCAGGTGGCATCTAGGGTGTTCAAACATGCTCCAAAGATACCCACCCTTAGCAGGTGTCCTGAGAAGTAGTGTGGGGGACTCTGTCTTCCTGTTTCCCCACAGTGCTAGGTTGGAGGTCCAGGATGGGTTACAGGAGACAGGAGTTTTCAGCTATGACGTCTGAATGTACATTGGTCCAGACTTCAAGTGTCCCTCTTTCCCATCAGCTAGCCTGATGCTACCTTCTACAGGTAGCTCAGCCCCCATCCATATGGGACCCTTCAGGGCTGCATAAGGCAGAGCCCTGTCTGTGCTCTTCCTGAGCCTGGGGATCGATATTTGTGACAAGACCCCATGTATACCATGATGACCAGTCTAGGTAACCCCCCTTGGAAGCCCCTCGTTTAGCATCAAGGAAAGTTACCCTTTTCTGACCAGTTTCAGACCCTGGTCTGAACCAAGAGCCATACCGGGGGGAGGTGAAAAGAGCGAGCAGAGTACCCTGTTCCCTGTGGAAGGAGCTTGCTCTTGGCTCTGAATGGATAGAAGGAAGAGCATATAGGGGCCGGAGTAAATTCTGATGACCCGTAATGGAATTCTAGGCATAGTGCCAGTCCCTCCCAACCACGCGCCAGCCCCAGGGAACATCAGCCCCAGCCTCTTGCCCACGGTCATCTGAATTCACAGCACCGGCCAGCAACAGGAAGATGTGTGCACAGGGCCAGCTCAGCACTCCAAGAAAGTGTTTTTGTATTACTCCTCAGTCAGCACCAGGCTGAGGAGCCCTGGTCCACACCCATACCAGGTACTTGTTGATCCTCGAGGTGCTTTGGAGGAGGAGGAGGAGAGTCGGAGGAGGAGCGGACCCAGGGCTCAGAGCTGCCCACAGAGGGAGAGTAGCACAAAGCACGTGCGCGAGTGAAAGCCACACTGAATACCTGCATGCAGTCCAGGGTGTGCTGGGTGGAGAGCCAGACGAGACAGTTACAGAAAGATGGTGGAAATGAACTGGACAGTGTCCAGGGCAGCCCGTGGCCGACGGCCTTCCCCAGCTTCTCAACAAAGGCATGTTGTGTGGTGGGTGTTAGCATACGCTCAAAGCACAGGCTACCAGCAACGCTGTAACAGGCTGCGGCGGCAGCTCAGGAGGAGGGGGAAATGACACAAGTGACCAGGTCTGTAAGCTTCAGGGTCGCTAAAGAAAGGGACTCATTTGCAACCAGGGTAGGTCAGACTAAACTCTTTCCTAGGAAGATGGATGCCCATCTGGAGGTGGCCTATTCCAGTCTCCCAAGAGGTGCATTTTTTCTGTCATTCAACACACACCTTCCTCCTAGTCTAACTAATGGGAACTTTCCAAAGATCAATGTTAATACATGGGATAGTGACCCCAGAACCCTTTCCATGGGAGAAATAGATTCCAGAGGGCGACACAAGAGGTGCACACTCTGTGTTCAGTAGCAGCTACTCCCCTGAGAGAAGGGTCATCTTGCAATTACCTGGAAAGCTCATTGTCCCTGGCAACAGGCAGCCTGGTGAGGTATGGTCAGTCAAGTATACAACCACCCCCCTCACAGTGTGGCCTCTGGGTAACTGCTCACTATGCATGGGGAATGAATGGCAAAGGCCCCTAAGGACATGGAGTGCTCAACCTACCTATCTATCATCCTCTAAGTAGGCCAGCAGAGGACCAAAGCCACAGACCAGGAGTGGGTACCCCAGCATACCACCCCAGATGATGGCACCTGGTGGCTGTCTCACTTCCAGACCCTCAGGACCATGGAGGAAGGTCTGTACGTGGCTAAGATGGCCACTCCCACAGGGACAATAATCCCAGAAGTGGCACTAATCACTTAGGCTCCCAGACCAATGGTCCTCAATCCATGGGTCACTGCCCACTTTGAGCGTCATGTATCACGCATCCTGCATATCAGATTTACATTACAATTACAGTTCATAACAGTAGCAAAAGTTGCAGCTATGAAGTAGCAAATAAAATAATTTTGTGGCCGGGAGTCACCACAGCATGAGAAACTGCATTAAAGGGTCACAGCATTGGGAAGGTTGAGAACACTGCCCCAACCCCTCCTTTCTCTGATCCTGCAAGTGTCTCCCCAGCACGAGCACAAAGCTTTGGTGAAGCCCCCATGCCACCCCTCAGAGGATGGAGCATCCAGGAACAACCCAACACCGATTCTAGGAGAAACCCTTCCTCGTGGTCCAGAGAGAGCAGCTACCCAAAGGACACAGCCCACCTCTAGCCCAGGCTGTGTGGTTGAGGAAAACTTGATTCCCTTCTCTGTGCTTTTTCCTCTGTGGTAAGGACAGAAATGGCAGAGAGCATGCATGTGAGAAGAATGTGAGTGAGGGTGTCCTGTGGCCACATCGAGTTTCTGACATGCGGTGGGTACCATCTGTTTTCTGGCAACCGTATGGCCCTCCCAGCCTCACCCACACTCCTCTGCTCACCTCTAGCAGCTGCACAGCACCTTCATGCTCTTTCTTAGCTTCAACCTGAGCCTGTTCATGGTGGATAAAGAAAAGAGAGAGCATTTAGGCAGGGGAAGGAGGGACTGGGGCAAAAGATGAGGGTGAGCCCTTGGCCCCCAGTTTCCCAGCATGAAAGTAAATTCTGCATGTCTTCCCCTGAGCTGCACCAGGTGGCGAGGATTCAGTTGGATCTGATGACCTTTGAGACTCCTCCTAGGGCCCTATCAGAGTAACAGCCCATGTCACATTTGTCTTCACAGCCTCTTCACCTGAGAGCAGTGCCTGGATTTTTACTGAAGAAAGAAATACAATCGCCAGGCAGAGAAAGAATGGACTCTTAAGAATGAGGGTATGCAGCTCTGCCCCTGCAGCCGAGAAGGGACCCTGTAGGTTTGAGCCAGGGCAGTGGGATCTCCATGGTAAGCCTGAAGAGCACTGTCTTCTCATCCATCCTCCTGCCTGAGAAACATGGCATTATCCTGCATAAGCTCCAGGTCCTACTCGGGTCACACTGGCCCAAAGTGTGCCATAGTTCATGGGGTCCCACACCTCCAGCCTGCTGCTGGGGCCTACCCCTTTCCCCATACTTGAGGCCACACAGGAGACATGTCACTAGTTACACTGGGGAAATTTCGCATGAGAGGCCCTGTCTGGCAAAGGGTGATTTACCCCCCAAAAAATTAGAATGTTTTCTCATTGTTTCCTGTCCCCACTCCTCCTAGGGCCCTATCAGAGTAACAGCCCATGTCACATTTGTCTTCACAGCCTCTTCACCTGAGAGCAGTGCCTGGATTTTTACTGAAGAAAGAAATACAATCGCAGACTCTCTCCAATTAGTTTACTTGATGACCACAGAGCCTAATTCCAGCCTGGAGCCTCTGCTGGGGGATGCTGGGAAAATAAAAGGGCCCTTTGCTTTTGGACTTGAGACTCCTGTTGGAGCAACTGCAGCCATCTTGCCACCATGAGGGGAAAGGCTAGAGTGGCCATGGGCCTCTGCATGAAAACTGAAGGTGAAGCTGTCCCAGAGGAAGGCAGAGGGAAATGGATTATGGCGGATTATGTGCCTGAAGTGGCTGGTGAAGGTTCTGGACCTAACTACATCCAAAGTCATACAGAAGTGATCTAGACCAACAAACTTCCCCATTGGGTTTTCTGTTTGGAGAAACTAGGATAAATGCCATCACCTACTGGTAAAAATATGATGCTTCCACCAAAGGTGGATAAATTGAGGCTCAGGGGACTCTGAGGTTGCATCATGGGATGTCCCCTGTCTCACCAAGCTGGGTGTCCAACCAAGCTGGGCTCATGAGTGGTTTCAAGCATTCTTCAGTTTCATTTAGTTTTACGTTTGGGACAAGGTTTCGTGTAGCCCAAACTGGCCTCGAACTCACCACACAGGCGAAGATCAACTTGTGATCTTCCTGATTCTGTCAGAGCAGATGTATGCAATACTGAGGGTGGACCCAGGGCCTCATGTATGCTAGGCAAGTGTTGTACCAACTGGGCCACATATCGCCCCTCCCCCCCACAGTGCCCCATCCTTCAGCTCGTGAATAGGTTTGCTTCCTGGCACTCCAGTCTCCTGCCTCATCACCTGCTCTAATTAAGAACCCTTGTGCCCAGCTGGGCTCACACCGGGGTTTCCATTTCCAGAGAGTATCAGCCTGGACATTGCACTGTCAAGGGTGAGAACTGAACATTACCTCATCTCCTCCACTGTGAGCTTGTGTGTGGGCCGGGCTGAGGCAAGAACCCAGCTCCACGGCATGGACTCGAAGGGGAATAAGCCCAAGATTCCCATAAAATACATTCACACACGTCTCGTTCTCACAGATTCCCAAAGAGGGTATAAGAGCCAGGCGAGCTGCTAGAACCCGGCCCTCTAATCACACGGTTATTGAATTCGGCTCACGCATTGACACTTGAAATTGTTCCTTTCAAAACAAAACAGCAACAATGACAGAAGAAATAACAAAATGGGGCAGGGGGTGGGGAGAAACAGCCAGGGAACAGAGAGATTTTATAAATATCTCTGTCATGGAGTCAAAGACAGTTTTCAACTGTCAGGATTCAATCAACAAAGCACTCAGGCAGGCCGGGGAGGCCGGGCCAACTTGGCAACATCGACTCCAACTCTGCCTCTGGATGCCGATCAAGAGTTCATTTTCATAGGCCACTTCCAAGCTGGGCCATTTGGGCGATTGGAATAGATTGTTAAATTTAACACTCCATATTGGCAGCTCCGGAGTCTCAAAAAAAATTCTCAGCAGTAGCTCAAGCGAGGCTCATTTTGGGGCCACTGCCAACATGGGGGGGGTGACCTTCGTGGAGACAGAATGCCTGCAGATGGAGAAGTGCCGAGGAAGAGTTACAGCTCTATGGAAGCCCACAGAGCTCCCCAGAACAGAAGGGGTCATCACCTTCAGGGGTACTTGTCCAGGAGGGACAGACAGGCCACAGCTGCAATGATAGATTCAACACAGACATGCACACAGGGCAGATGCAGGACAGAGGACATTTGGCCCAGGAGCCATCCTGTGCCAGGAAGATTGGCGTGGGATGGATCTGAGAAGAGCTGTTTTTCCGCTGCTGCTATTGAAATTAGTTTAAACGAGACTCTTGCAGACTGTTGGAGCTGCCGGGCCTCAGACCGGAGCCCTGAGTTGACATTCATCAGTGTGTACAAGGTCCTGACTTCCATTCCCCATAGCACAAACAATATCAGGGCCCAGACTGTCCTGAGTCCACAAGTAGTTATCAGTCTGTGCATACCCCACTCTCCGCATAAAACAACAAAGCCTAGACTTCCACCAGAAAGCAGAGGCCAGCAACGAATACGCCATGCAATGCATACCACTGGCTCCTCTGCACCTTCTACTTCAGAAACAGACTCAGGCTTGAAAGCTGTCACTCTGATGCACAGGCCTCAAAAGGCCAAACCTTTGCTTATACAACAGATTGTTGTGGGACAAGGGCATGGATAGCCTGAGACTCTTGAAATTTTGCATCCATGAAAGTGGCATTCTAGGGTCACAGAAAGGCTCTGAAGAGGTCATCACGGGATCAGGCTCACATCGCAGGACTTCTAGCCCATTTGCAACCTCAGGCTCTTTGGTTGTAGCTGTAAAAGAAGAGGGCTTCATACCACAGGTCCCAGGAGGGCGGACTACCCTGGTCATAATTCACTCGGCAGGTGATACAAGGATGGGAGTGTGCAATGGCAGGAACTCACCACCTCTAACTCACGGAGGCACCGCGATGAAAGGGCTGCGTTGGGGACAGCATCTTACCTGTTCTCCATGCCAACCTCTCTCCCCAGCCCTGGAGTTCACCCAGTGGTCACAGAGCATCTGCTACAAGATGACCTGTCCTGGAACCCTGGTGTTCATCTCATGGCCAAACAAACAAGTAGACACAGCTCGATACTGTTGAGTATGGATCTTTGTCCCACGCTGGTGCCAAGAGTGTGGTTTCGTTGGGAGCAAGCTCATTCAGCATGACAGTTAGGCAATATGCAAGGCCTGGGGGGGCCACTGCAAAACCCTGAGGGACTTTGACTCCCTAAAAGGGGTTGGTCATCATGGGGGCTTATGTGTTTTGTCATGTATGTCTCCATCTACCTCCATCTTGAGATGGTAGAGTCTGGGGCTCCCTGGACACCGTATCTCCCTTTTTGAACTGGCTCAGAAGCTAGCACTATGAGAGAGGCAGTGATAAACATGGGCAAGGCTCAGACTTTCCCATCCAGAGAGGACCAAATGGACCATGAGCTTGAGGAAGAATTCTCGGTCTCCTTCCACTCTCTGCCTTCCCCCACCCTCCTTAATTGCTTTTTCTTTCTTTTTCTTTTCTTTTTTTTTTTTTTTAGTTTCGTTTCTAAGAAATTACAGAAATGGCATTTGATTATATCCAGTTTCTCTTCCTATGTCCCCATGGATTAAGAAGCACCGCTATGTCCAAAATAAGGACCATGATGAAGGGACAGAGGGATCAAGGGAAATTGGATGCCAGACAAAAGAAGGGAAGATGAGCAAACAGGTGGGGCTAGCTCCCTCTCAAATCAGATACATAGTCAGTCAATATGACCCCAGGCTGCCAGGGAGCCATCTGCAGAGCAGTCATATCCTGTCACCCTTATTAGAGATTATTTGTATTTCTGCAGACTCCTTATCTGTCTCAGATGGACCCCGGTCTGGGGATGCAGCTTCCAAATTGTAATGAATAGATGAGAGTGGCATCCTGCTCTTCTCAGCCCCAGGGAGGAAGATAAGAATAATATCCTGACGAGATATTGTTTTTCAGTGTGCTGGCTAACTTGTTATGACAGGCAGCAGTGTCGTGACAGTCCCTGTGAACAGTGGCTTAATGAAATCTATACCTAATACAAAGTGTCGGTTATCAGGTAGAAAAAAAGGGGGCTTCAAAATTCAGCTACCTGTTGCCTCTGGCTGATAAACCCTGATCTAGAAAAGCAGACAGATTTTTATCACCACCTGTGCTGGTGGAACAAATTGAGTGTCCCTGTTCCCTGTGAGATCAAAGATTCATGACAGCCATCAGACAGGCAAGGGGCTACACGGAGGGTAGAGGAGTCACCCACTGCCCATCCTGGCCAGTACTGAGCTAGGGGCACAGACCCCCCCACAGCCCATGTCCTCAGACTAGCCTCTAGTCCCAGGTGCTCAGGTGTGGGTATTGTCTGACCTCTGACACCTCAGTAGGTAAGCTCTGCCTGCAGGGGCCAACTGCCCTGCTAAGAGAATGAGTAGCCAGGAAGGTGGGGGCAGTGGGCTTCAGGCAAGAGAGCAGAGAGATGATAGCCAGTCAGTCTCTGGTCCCCATATTCTAATTCTTTGGTGCTCCTTTCTCCCAGACCTTGTTCTTGCCATAGGGACCTTCCTAACTGGGAAAGAGTCAGGACAGCAAAGCAAGTATGGGCTGAGGTAGGAGGAGGCTCCCTCAGCCTTCCCCATCACAGTGTGGTAGAAGGTATACCCTGAATTATATGGCCCTGCTTCCCTACTTCCTGATGTCTCTCCCGTTTTCTCTTGTTCTCTTGGATTCTCTCACTTTTTAATCTCATCTCCCTCCCTTCTTCCCTTTCTCCCTCTCTCCTTCCTCTCTCTCATAATGAAATATTGACATAAATATAGCTAGGTTTATCACTTAACAGCATATATAAAGAACATCAGCTATGAACTCAAATCCCTCCATTCAATGTTGTCATAACAGGTCATGACAAAAATGTGCCAAACTCACACAGCCTAGGTTCCCTCCACCATACGCTTGGCCTGCTCTTTGCCTTTTCCTGGGATGAGATTTCATCCCAGACTGGAGTGAAATCAGTGAAGCACCTCATTTCCCCAAAGCTGAAACAAGACACACCCCTTGCAGAAGCTGCTCGGACATGCTCTTCCTGACACAGCCAGGCATCCAATGGGACAGCTTTGCAAGGCTTCTGTTTTACAAGACAGAACCTGGAGGAGGCCTAAGGGAAACCAGGGCCCAGAGCAGAATAAAAGCCACAAAGGGGCTTTACAGCCCCCAAGATCCAGCCTCGTGAACAGTTACAACCACCTCCCCAGATCCAGTAGGCATGTACACAAACACATATACATACGATATACACACTTAGCCCTGCCAGGCCCAGCACATACACACACCCCACCCTCCCCACCAAGCACACACACACACACACACACACACACACACTCACCTGCTGCAGAAGCTGGATCTCCTGCTGCTTGGCATT
Organism: Meriones unguiculatus; assembly: GCF_030254825.1. NCBI lineage: Eukaryota > Metazoa > Chordata > Mammalia > Rodentia > Muridae > Meriones > Meriones unguiculatus. The sequence goes on along the minus strand of NC_083352.1, from coordinate 83,168,240 downwards.
GAGGATAGCCAGGGCTTGCTCATGCTCCAACTCCAGCTGTTGCCGCCGTTCAGCAGCCTCTCGCATATGCTGTGGGGACAGGGAGGCCCCTGAGCACCTGCTGCCCACCACCGTGCACTGCGGTACAGCAGGCTTTCTCTGCCCCCACCCTAGGAGCAGCACGACACACCCGCCTCCTCTCCCAGGCTTTCTCCCAGGGAGGAAGAGAGATTGGGAAACCCTGGTCCCCAGGCACCCTCCCCTGCTTTGGCTGTCTATATTCGCAGCCCAGGAGATCTGGCAGAGCTGCGGCTCAGGCACAGGGAACCTCCTTTTCCCACCAGCGAGGCGTGGGAAGGCGTTCACTCCTCTCCCTCTGCTTTAGCTCAGGTATTTTGCAAACACCACACAAGGCTCCTATCTGCTCCTGTCCAGCCCACACTGCTTCCAGCTTCCTACCTGCAACAAAATCACATGACCCTTCGCTGACACTTTCTAGCCCCTATAATTTATTTTTGATCTGGTAATTTTATTAAGTTTTGGGTTTCCGTTGTTGTTTTGTTTTACTATCTTTATTTAGTTGGTTTTGGGTTGATTTATTGATTGGTGACAGAGTCTCCATACATAGCCAGGCTAGCCAGGAATTTGTGATCCTTCTGTCTGAGCTTCCAAAGTATTCATATAATATGCACGTGGTACCATGGCAGTTTGTTGTCAGGCCTCTAGCCCAGGCCAGCCTGGGACTATGTAGTTGAGGATGACCTTAAATTTCTGACTCTCCTGCTTCCAACTCCCCAGTGGTAGGATGCACTTGTTTTGTGCATTATTTGGAGTTGAATCCAGGGCCCATGCATGATAGCACGTACACTACAAACTAAGCCACACACCCAGCCCCTGATGTCAGTGTGTTAAAGGATTCCAGCTTATACCATGAAGTAAGAAGTCGCTGGGGAGAGGAAACAGGATGGGAGTCTACTATAAAGGGTCCTTTAAAAGGATTTACCCAACAGGGAATAGAAGCAGATGCTGAGACTCAGGGCCAAGCTTTGGGCAGGGCACAGGAAGTCTTATGGAGAAAGAGAGGGGTGGGATTAGAGGGACATGGAAGTGACAAGAACCCCACAAGGAGACCAACAAAACTAAAAGATCTGAGCCCAGGGGTCCTGCAGAGACTGATGCACCAATGAAGGACCATGCATGGAGAGGACCTAGACCCCCTGCTCAGATGTAGCCTACGGGCAGCTCAGTCTACATGTAGATCTCTGAGTAAGGGGATCAGGTGCTGCCTCTATCATAAACTAAGTTGACTGCCCTCTGATCACTAGCCCCTTATGATGCAGCTTTGCCAGGCCATAGAGGAAGAGGATCCAAGCAGTCTTGATGAGACTTAATAAGCTATGGGCAGATGGCAATAGTGGAGAACTCCCCCTTTCAGTGGACTAGGGAAGGGGATGAGAGGAAGAGGGAAGGAGGGTGGGACTAGGGGAATTGAGGGAGGGGGCTTCAAACGGGATATATAATGAATAAATTGTGAAGAAAAATAAATAAATAATTTACAAAAAATCAAAAAACAAAAAAATTTACAAAAAAAAAAAAAAGAAGTTGTCTCTGGGGGAAGGAAGGCAAGTGACACTGATCCTTGAGCTTCCCACCTCATGCTCCAATAGAGCCAACCAAAAAGATCAGAAACTTCATGAAGCCTATTTGCCATAGCAGTGATGGGGTCATTTTCTACCACATTCTTGATCAGTGCTCAAAGCTGTACCTTCAGCTCCTCGCTAGCAGGGGCTCTACCACTGAGCCATGCCCCTAGCTCCTCACTGGGGATTCTAGGTGCTGTGGTTTGCATCTCTGTTGCTTCTCAGGGAAGGAAAGAGTTTATTTGAGTTACAGGTTACAGTCCATTAGAACTCAAAGTAGGAACTGAAGCAGACACCATGAAGAACACTATTTTTTGGCTTGCTCTCCATGGCTTGTTCACCTGCTTTTTTTTTTTTTTCCCTCACACAACCCAGGACCACCTTTTTCAGAAGTGGCACTGCTCATAGTAGGATGGGCCCTCCCACATTAGTCATTAATCAAGAAAATATCCCATAGGCCTGCCCATAAGCCAATCTGATGGAGGCAATTCCTTGATTGACATTCTTAACTCTAGTTTGTGTGAAATGGACAAAATCTAACTGGTATGTTAGGCAAGTTCACTAGCACTGAGCCACATATTTAGCCCCCTCACTGGGGGATTCTAGGCTGAGGCTCTACCAGTGAGGCACACCCCCAGCCCCTCACTGGGGGATTCTAGGCAGGTGTTTTGCTACTGAGTCAAGCCTCCTACCCCTTACTGATAAGCCCCTCACTAGTAGATTCTAGGAACATACTCTACCACTAAGCCACACTCCTAGCCCCAAACTGGTGGATTCTACACACACACTATACTGTAAGCCAAGCCTTCAGCCTAGGCAGAGACTCTCTTTCAATGTACGAAAGCTTTCAGCTGGTTTTTTGTCAGCCCAGAAAAGTGAATTCTTCCCTGGTTGCAGTGTTCACGAACCATGACCTCTGCATCCCCTCTACTGTCTCCATAAGTAACTCCCAGGGAACTCCAGAGCTGTAATTATCCTGCACCTCCGCAGACAAAAGTGATGGTTTCACTGTTGCTATGGAAATGCTCACAGGAACTCAGGATGCTGGGAAAACAGAACTCCCCAAGATATGAAGAAAACCCCATAAGACAGTTACTATAACCTGTTCACCCTGGGATTTAGCTGGGTCGTTCCATCTGGCTGAAGACAGGGCCACCGGGCAGCCATTGGAGGTACCCTGAGGATTTTCCCAGAACCTTAGGGATAACGAAACCCTAGCTTCTCGGGTCCCTTACTCACCAAGGCACAGTGTTGACACATACTTCCCCCGCATCCTTCCCACCATCTCTAGATGACATAGAACACCTGATGCTATGTAAATAGTATTGTGTTAAGAGAACAACAAAAAGAAAGGAACAGCTGCATTCCCCCCACAGGTGCACACTTTTAAACATCTCCATCCCTATCAAGTGACCCGTTACACAGGAGACCCGTGCGTAGTGTGTGGTCTGGACCCTTGCTACCTGCTCTAGTGTTGAATGCTTCCAGTCTGACTTCCTGAGCAGGAGATGGAATAAGTATGTTTGCATGGAATCCTCTTGTCTGTCAGTTGTTATATGTTTGGTTGGTTCTGACAGCCTGTGGTTGCCTGCCAGTTTGGGCCTTTAAGTTTTTTGGGGGGATGGGGGAAGAGCACTGGGGGTTGAGTTTCTTTGTATAGACCTGGCTGTCCTGGAACTCACTCTGTAGACCAGGCTAGCCTCGAACTCAGAGCTCTACCTGCCACTCCCACCAAAGCGCTGGGATTAAAGGTGTGCACCACCACTGCCCAACCAGGCCTGGAGATTTCTAACCGTACCCATTGCAGCCTTCACTTCCTCTCTGCTTCAGTATGATTTTACCAATCAGCAGCATGAAGCACAATGCATTCTTAGGATACAAGATATGAAAGGTCCCCCATCCCACACCAGCAGAGCTACTAGATATGTACCTCAAAATTCTCTGGGTTTTACAGGGAGCTCTAGGGTTCTAGGGAGCCTTATATTAGTTACCAGTTCCTAGTAGAACACATAAGGGTGGGAGGGTTTAGCCTGGATCATGGTTTCATAGACATCAGACCATCTTGAAAGAGAAAGTAAGGTAGCAGGTGACTCTATCTGTAATGGGGGGGAACAGAGACTGAGACCAGAAATGAGGTGATGTGGTAATCTTCAGAGACTCACAGCGGCATACCTCCACCAATCAGTGGAACTTAACAGCCTGGCCAACTTCCCAAAACAGTATCACCATCTGGGGATCAACTGTTCGAGCATATGATCCTGCAAGGGACATTTTACATCCAGACCACAGCACTCCCAAACACCCACCAGTGACCAAGAGACCAAGGGGCTCTGCCACTAGTCCTGCAAGTGACCATAGTGCCATTGGTAAAATGATGGGAGGTGAGACACATGTGACCAGCCACATGCCACCATCTTACCAAGTTGACACTAAGTCTGGCGTTGCCGTGGTTGGTACTCCACAACAGACTCACAAAGACCACGCTCATTGCCTACAACCATACAACTAGAACATGGCAGAGCCTAGACACCATCTGTGGATAACAAAGTGCAAAGCTAGCTCATCCTTGACCACCACCATGGCCATCTCCAAACTCTAGAGGCACATGTGGGCATCCTCCCATGTCATGGACCCTGTGCCGCTGCCGTCTTGCAGCTGTTTAATTGCACAATTATCCCAGCTAATTTCTGCGCTTCTGTTTATTTTGGAAATGGGTGCTGCTAAATGCAGCCCGGGCGTTCTTTATTTAGTGCGGGGGGGTGGGGGTGGGGGTTGGGGGAGGAAGTCATTATTGAGAGGAGGAGACCACATTCCTCACGAGAATGCAGGAGATGTATTAGCCAAACGAAGACATGGCTCCAGATGCGGGGCTGCAGGCTATGAGTCCTCAGAGACGCATGGGCTTCCTAGCAGGAGGTGCAAAGCTGATGTGGGCCCTAGCACCAGGTAGATAAGTCATATTCACATCCCCCAGGCAGCTTGTTGGCAAAAGGTATAGGGGCACTAGGAAGATGTCTCTGGCAGTAACGTGCTTGCCTCGAAAGCATAAGGACTTGAGTTCAAACCCCTGAACCCACATAAAAAGCCAAATGCAGTGGCATTCGCTTATAACCTCAGCATTAGGGAAGTAGAAGCTGGAAGACGCCTAGGGCTTGCTGGCCTAAACTAATCAGAGTTCTGGTTCAGTTAGAGACCTGTCTCAAACAAAAGGTGGACAATAGAGAGAGAGAGAGAGGGACGATTTATTAAAATGGCCCACAGGCTGTGGTCCAGCTAGTCCAACAGTGGCTGTCTAGCAGTGAAAAGTCCAAGAATCCAGTAGTTTCTCGATCCATGAGGCTACATGTTTCAGCTGGTCTTCAGTATTATACCAGAATATCAAAAAAGTAGGCTCTGATGTCAGTGAAGGAATGGACTTGCCAGCGAGAGCAAGAACGAGCATACAAAGAGAGCTGGCTTCCTTCTTCCGTGTTCTCTCTACAGGCTGCCAGCAGAAGGTGTGGCCCAGATTAAAGGTCTTGCCACCTCAAAAGATCCAGATTAAAAGTGGGTCTTCCCACTTCAGATGATTTAATTAAGAAAAAAAATCACCGAGGGATATACACAGCCATTTGGTTTTTAGTTAATTCCACATATGGTCAAGTTGACAACCAAGAACAGAGCCTGAAAAAGAACACCCAAGGTTGTCCTCTGGCCTCCACATGCATGTGTGTGCACTCGAACACATGTACATGCATGCATGTGCACACACACACATGCACACAAGGATGAGGTAGGGAACACATCCTCAAAGGGCAATATGCTGAGGCTGTTTAAACAGCCAGAGGAAGGGGCTGGCTGGTAGCTGTCCTTGCTTCCGTGTGCCCCTGTCCAGCCACCCCGTGTCTCCTCAGTACGGCCGCACATCTGTCTGCTTGCTTGCAGGGCCTCCAGAAAGACTAGATTCCACTCAGATAGCCACTGAGACCTTCCACTCACCCATCAGCCCTGTGTCTCTACCCCTCACCTGGACTCCCCTGCAAACAGAGGTGTCACCAGGCTGTGCCCTACTCTGTCCTCTCAGACAGAATTCCTCAGCAGCACTGATGAGTTCAGGGTCTGAGGACAGCAAGCGTCAGGCTCCTGGTCCCTGGACCATCTGCCTGCAGTGTTCCTGCCGCCCCTATGGGTCTATACCAATGAGAATGGCTACTTCTCTGCTTCTATTCTTCCTAGGTGAGTTGACCTGCTTCCCCATCTTCATTGCCACTTACATGTTTGGATTCCAGAAGAACCTTCTCCCTCTGTTTATTGCCAGTGGTTACTTCCTAACCCCTAGGAGTTCGACACAAAACCCAGCCTCATCTTGTCTCAGAGACAAGTACCGATTTCTCTATCAGTGATGTCAGAAGACCTCAGCAGATGCCAGCATCAAGCCACCAGCCCCTCCAGCTAAGGAGCTGGGAGCCATTGAGTGATGCTCCCATCATCACTCAATATCCGAGACAGTGAATGGCCTCTTTACCATCCAGATTTCCCCTACACCTGCCGGCACCTGCATCTACCACCAGATGAGACCCAGCCCCTCCATCCCAGGTCATGATCAGACATCTCTTTGGCTCAGGCCTACCCTCCTCTGAGGGCGGACCCTGAGAGACAGTGCCCAGTCAAGCCATCTCCTTTCGCTCACTGTGAAGGGCACAGCAGCCATCACCCAGCTTGGGAAAAAGTTTAAACTGTACCACAGCTGGCAGGCAATTTGGAGCCCAGCCTGGTTGCTGGCCTGAGCTCCTCACTGCCCCCCTCAACACCATGCCTAGCCACTGTGACTTCAGCTTCTGTACTAGCACCACCCAGATGGCAGACCTCAGCCTATACCATGCCCACTGCCCCACAGAGCTTTCTGGTGTGTCTATATGGCTGACCATCTAGTTGCATTTATTTGATGTCCTTTTTCCTCTGATCTGTGATGCCACATAGCTGGATCGGAAAGACTGGCTTTTGTCACTGGGCAGAATGAATGACTTACTTGCAGCTCACAGCCCTGTTCTCTCCTCTCCACAGGAACAGCATTTGCCAACATTCTTCAACACTATGATAGCACTAGGGACGTTGAAGGATCCTTGTGTCCCCAATCATCCTAGATGCCTCCACTCTCGTGTGTGAATGCACTAAGAAATTTAAGCAGTGGTCACAGAAGGGAGGAATCTATAACTAAGAGGGATTAGTGAGGATAGAGGCCTTAACACCAAACTGCTATGCCCAGGGATACACTAGCTCGCCTGGAGAACTCCTACCGCTGGAGGAGGCACCCTCACACCTCACACTTCTCTGGGAAATTGGCTTCCCAGCTCAGTGTCAAGTGACATGGGGGGTGACAAAAAGTTTTAGCCAAATATAGGAGTTGGCGGAGGGGAGGGCAGCAGCTAGAAGATAGCCCACTGGGTAAAGTGCCTGCCATGCAAGCATGTGGAACTGAGTTCAGATCTCAGCACCCACAGAAAGAAGCTGGCTGTGGTCACACACATCTGTAACTTCAGCACTGGAGAGGCAGAGACAAAGGGGTTCCCAAGCTCACTAGACAGCCAGTCTAATAAAATCAGTGAGTGTTGGCTTCAGCAAAGGACTTTGCCTCTAAAAAGGTAAGAAGTGATAGGAAGATGGTCCCACAGGTAGAGGCACTTGTACACAGGCTTGATGACCTGAGTTCAATCCTTGGTTCCCACAAAATGGCAGGAGGGAACTAATTCTCAAATATTGTCCTCTGATCTCCATGCATGTGCTGTGGCATACACAATCACACACACACACACACACACACACACACACACACACACAGAGGTGGGGGAGAATATGATTGGTTTTGAAGTTGAAATTCACGGATCCAGGTGGACAGCAGGAGCAAAGTCAATGGAGACAGAGGGTGAAAAAGTGGTGAGGTTGAGGACCTAGTGTGTTAGGACGGAGGCACAGTTAAGAAGTGGACAGGGAAGGATGAGGCTGCTTCCCAAACTGGCCGAGGCAGTCATGACCCATGTTGCAGGACCACAGACTGCCAGTGGACCCAGCTTCCCTCCCGCCCTCTCTCAGATTCTGTGCAACAGCTGGTGCATTCTGGGCTCACTGCCTTGGGAAAGAGACATGGCTGGACTAAGAACAGAACTCTCTGTTGGGAGTTGGGCCTGATGACCTGCACAGGGACAGAGAGGAACACACATCATCTCTGGCTGGTCCTATCTTTACTATCAACTGGATTTTCAATCTCCTAAGAGACACTCTCTGGGCATGGCTTTTCGGGTGTTTCCAGAGATAATCAGTTGACAAGGGAAGGTCTCATCCTGAACATGGGCAATGCCACCCCTTGCCGGGGTCCCAGATTGAATAAAAAATGGGAAACTGAAAAGTTATGGCTGGGGGTGGAGCTCCGTTATCAGCATGCTTGCCTAGCATGCATGAAGCCCAGGGCTCACTCCTCTGCATTGTGTAAACTGGGTATGATGGTATACACCCCAATACTCAGAAGATAGAGCATGAGGACTGGAAATACAAAATCATCAACCTGCATAGTAAGTTGGAGGCCAGTCTGGGCTCCATGAGACCTTATCTCCAGAAAAGAATAAAGAAAAAAAAAGTTAAGCTGAGCACCAGTATTCCCCACTCTCTGTTTCCCTCTCTGCTGAGATGTGAGGAGGTAAGGAATTTCAGCTGCAAGCTCCTGCCTCCATAGAGTTCCCTACCACCATGACCTCCTACCATAATGGACTGTGAGCCCTCAGACCAGGAGTCAAAATGAACCCTTCCTCCCTTAAACTGCTTCCGCCAGATACTTTTTAATCACAGCAACATGAACAATACCTAATACAGGAAGCCCATGGCCAGAACGGGATTTGGACCAATTCTAGTCCCCTGGCTTGATATTTTCTTCTATTCCTATAGGTCCTCCACTCTGTGAGTCTCCCGTGGGTCCTACCATATTGTGAAATGTCCCTACAGTGCCGCAATCTCATTGCCATCCTCCTTCCTGGTCTCTTAAGCTACCAAGTATTTCTTCCTACTCCTCTGCCACATAGGTCGGAACAGGCAGAGTGGCCACATTGATAGCCATGGAATCTTGCCAAGGGGTGGTTCTCACTGTTCTATACATGGCATGTGTGGTGGTTTAAACGAGATGTCCCACATAGTCTCAGGCATTTGAATACTTGGCTCTTAGTTGGTGGTACTGTATGGCAAGGCTTGGGGTGCAGCCTTGGTGGATGAATTATGTCACCAGAGATGGGCTTTGATAACTTAAAAGACTCTCATCATTTTGAGTTTGGTTTCTCTGCCTCATGCTTGGGTTCAAGATGTGAGTGCTCAGCTTCTGTCCCTGCAGTCATCCTGGACTCCTAAACCCTTTAGAACCGTAAGCTCAAGTAGGCCCTTGAGTGAACAAGTTGCCTTGGTCATTGTGCTCTATCACAGCAGTAGGGAGTAACTTAATACAGCGTCCACACTGGCACAATGCTGGCTGTCCCTGAGCATGGTACAGGACCCACTGCAGGGCAATTAAAAGCCCTGATTCTCCCAAGGCACTATCTGCCCAGTGTCATGCCTGGCTCCCAGGGCCTTGTGCTCATTAGCAAGAAAGCCTGACCATCCTAAAGCAATACTGATTGCACACCATAGGGGGGGAAATCACCAGCTTCCAGCCTGCCTGTGGTTGGATTTATTTTTAAAGCTATGGTATTTATAGCCGGTTGTCAACATTAACAGTGGTGCTTAAGTCACCTCCAAATGTCAAGGGCGACCTCCTAAAGAAGCATGGCTGCCATGGGGAGCAGACACAGAGCTGGCTGAACTATCCCCTCTTCTCCCCCTCAGGGAATCAGAGGTGTGCGGTCTTGTGTCTGTGAGGGGAGAAGCATGAAGGAAACAGCCTCACTCGGCAGGTCTTCAATGTGATGGCTCGGAAAGCCGTGTTGAGGACTCTGTTATCCCACAGTGGTGACAGAGGTGGGGGGGGCAGGTTTTTTTCTGTGCACACGCACATGTAGACACAGGTTCTGAGTCTGCGTCTTCAGACTTGGGAGAGAACACAGCAGGCTGTTTGTGATCAGTGCACGCGACTGCCCATCCCATTGTGCGGCAGATCTGCTTACCGCAATGAGAGTCATGAGGGTTCCAGAAATTGAAGTCTGTTTTCACCAAAAGTAGCTTAGTGTCTCAAAATGGAGGAAAGGAAGTAGGGAGGGGCCTTTAAGAGTCTCCTTGTAAGCCGGGTGTGGTGATGCACACCCTTAATCCCAGCACTCTGGGAGGTAGAGGCAGGCTGTGAGTTTGAGGCTAGCCTGGTCTACAAAGCACATCCAGAATGGCCAAGGCTACACAGAAAAACCCTGCCTCAAAAAAAAACTTTAAAAGAGTCTCCTTGTGGGCTCTGGGATGGTTCATCAGATTGAGGCGCCTGCCACCAAGACCGATGACCTGGGTTCAATTTCTGAACCCCCACATGGTAGAATCAACTCCCACCAAACTCTCCTCTGATCTCCACATGCTCCTGGTGGCACACGAGTTCATAAACATACGAACACATGCTCCACACCTAAAGTAGATAAATAAGGTGTGCTTTGCTGGCCACTCTTTTGTCCAGCATTTCTCTAATACCAACCAAAAACCAAGGATCAAGCAACTATCACTCACAAGTATGGAAAACCTGTCAAATACAATTCACATCCCATATCAGTGGTTCCCAACCCCCAGGCTCACATATGGAGACCAGGACTTGAGGGGTGGGGGGAGAGGCCAAGCCAGCCCGATGGCCTTCAAATGCCACTTACAGCACACTAGCCAGCTGTGTGCTCCTGTGTAAAGAAAACGCTTCTCTAGTTCTTGATTTTCTTGTTTGTTTCACCAATCAATCTGGAGCCATTAGGCAAGCGGCATCTAGTGTCTTCAGCTAAATGAAATGGTCAGGGTTAAGACAAGTGGCACAGCAGTGTTTGGAAACAGAAAAGCCAGTGTGTGGGCGTAGCCTCTGGAATAACTAGCCACAGACTGATGTCAAACAGTAAAGCCTTCGACAGGCATCCTTCACTTACTGTATGTCAGGTCCACACCATCACACTTGGAAGGCAGTGTGAGCTGGAAGGTCAGAGAATTCTGACAACCATGACTACCAGACACTTGGCGTCACAATGACAGACACAAATGCCCCCCACACACACACACACCCCGCCTGCTATCACCTTCTCAACGTCAGGCTGAATGGGTCAATTCCTCCTTGTGCTCCATCTAGCAGTGAGTGAAGACCTTTCCCAGTAGTTCATGAGGATGTCTAAGCGTAAGCTTAGAGTCCTCTGCACAGAGAACTGCATGGCCACCACAAACTGTTCCCGACACAAAATGATTGCCAAATCCATCTGTCCATCCTCAGTGCTCCTGTCCAGGGCATGGCCCCTAAGCTCAGGTAAAACCCATGTCCGAGCCCCATCAGGACTCTTCTCTGACTCCTATTGCCATCTCCAGCCATCAGCAGCTTCTGTGGCCTCTACCTTGAACTCAGATCAGGAACATGACCTCCTCTCGCTCTGATAGACACTGCCACCATTTCCTGTCTGGACTGCCTATCAATCCCGATCCCTGCTTTCTTGTCCAACTGACATCAGATAGAGCTTGGGTCCATGACTCAGCCCTCAGGAACAGATGTGATAAACAATGTTGAAGATGCCCAGATCCCACTGCGCCTGCGCGCCTGGCATTGGGATGTCCTCTCTATTCTTTTGGACCTTGACAGCCTGGAACCTGCTTTGGCCGCAAGAACATGGTGGCAGAACCTTGTGCCAGATTCAAGCTTGTCCCTGTGGGGACACACCTGTTCTTTGTTCTGCTTAGTCCTCCATGCCACTGGTCAGACCCCACACATAGCTGAAGGACAGACAACCAGGAGCTAGCTAGGACTTGGGTGGCCATCAGAGCACAGCCGTCTAGTCTAGCTGTGTCCAGCTGTCTCCAGCCACGAGTGACAGCCTTGGAGCCTCCAGCCAAGCCCACTCATACTGAGAAGCAGTTTCACGAACCCAGACTGGAGAGCAACAAGGAATGGCTACAGTCTTAAGCCACCAAGCCTGGAGACAGTCCATCACATGGTATCACTGTAATAATAACAGGAGGACTGGGTACCCCAAGATTCTGAGGATGAAATCTAAACTTCTCAAGCTCTCCTTGCTTCTACATGCGAGTGCTATTTTGTTGATACTAACAATGCCCCTCCCTGGCTTCACTTGGAAATATCCTCCCCCCCCGGGAAGATCCTAAGCACATTCCTAAGATACATCCCACTGCCCCCTATCTGCCTGTGGGCTTTTCTTCAGAGAATCATCACCAAGGGAGACTACGTGCCCCATATACTTGGGCAGCCTGCTGTTGAAGTGTAGGTGAGCACAGTCTCCTTAGACCAGCTACTGCCTCCAAAAGACAGTGGACAGCATCTCATGGTGTTTTAGATGGCATGGAATTGAGGGGTGGGAGTGTCATAGGGTCCCTTCTCCACTTTTAACCATTAAGATGCTTCTTATATTCTCCCTGTGTGGGAGTAACCCATGCTGACCCATTCCCGCCACTCACAGTTCAAAAGGGAGCCTCAAGAGCCACATGCTGCAGCCTTTGACTGTCCTTTCCCAAACCTGATTCCCTGCCCCAGTGATCTTAACATGGTCAAGAATGATCTCAGAAGGAGGAGTCTCAACTGAGGAATGGACCAGATCAAGTCTACATGAGGAGAATTGTCTTCATTGTGGAAAGATATGGGAGGAGCCAGCATACTATGGGCAATGCCACCCAAAGGCAGGTAATCCGGGTTTGAATAAAGAAGCTAGCTGAGGACAATCCAAAGAATGAGCCAGTAAGTAGCATTCCTCCATGGTTCCTGCCCTGAGCTCTTGCCCAGGCTTCCCAAAAGAGATGGTGATCTGGAAGCGTAAAATGAAATAAGTCCTTTTCCCTCAACTTGCTTTTGGTCATGGTATTTATCACAGCAAACCTAACTATCATAGGACTGTAACTGCAACACCCCCAAAGAAAGGGGCAATGATATTAGAGTCAGCCTTGACACTCAGCATCTCTCTCATGTTTCAAGTAAACATCCTGTGTAAACAACAGCTCCTTTCTCCAAAAAGGTTGGGAATTGTGGAGTGGTTCACATAAGTTTATGTCTGGTCTCCCTGGATGCTTGGAGCTGGGTTAGACTGTGAGAGAAGCTTTGTGTTCCTCCATCATTCTCCACCATCTTCATATTTACTTATTCATTCTATTGTTGTCGCTGTCATTATTTGTGTGTGTGTGTGTGTGTGTGTGTGTGTGTGTGTGCGCGTGCGCAGGTCTGTGGTGTATGGGCAAGGGCACATGATTGTATGGATGTGAGAGGACAACCTTTGAGAATCCTCTCTTTTCTCCATGCAGGATTACAGGGATCAAGCTCAGGCTTCCAGGCTTGGCAGCAAGACCTCTAGCTAATGAACCACCTCTCAGGCCCTCTAGCTCATTTTTTTTTTTTTGAGAGAGAGGGTCTCTTCTAAACCTTGAGTTTACTCATTTATTTAGACCACTGGTCCAAAAGCACCAGGGACTCTAGGTATCTGCCACACTGGGCTTTTATGTGGATTCTGGGGATCTAAATTCAGGGTCTTAAGCTCACAGAGCAAGCACGTCACTGACTGAGCCAGCTCCCCAGCTTCCAATCATCATGTCTTTGAGATATATTTATTTTTATTTTATGTGTACATGTTTTGTTTGCATGTATGCATGCTCACTGTGTGCTTGCTTGGTACCAGAGAGCCCAGAAGAGGGCACCAGGTGTCTTTGAACTAGAGGTAGGGACAGTTATGAGGCACCACAATGGGAACCAAACCTGGGTCCTCTGCAAAAGCAGCAATTGGGTCTTAACTGCTAAGCCATCTCTTCAACCACAGCCAAGTTATCATTTTAAAAGTAAAGCAATTAAGAGGGATCCAGACCAAGGACTGGCCTGACCCACAAGAGGGACTCCGATCCATTTCTGTGTTATTCTGACTGGAGTCTCACTGTCTGTCTCCCAAATCCTCACCCACCCCCGTTTTGGTCAGGTCAGCTCCACGAAGAGTCTGCTTTGAAGAAAGCAAGAGTCATATGTGCAAACAGTAGAGGCTGCCCACTGTCTCTCTAGCCAGTACGCCGGCTCCTCAGCAGGCACACAGGGTGTTTAGGAACGGCCCAGTCTCCGTACTACCAGCAACTAGTGTGGGATAATCCCTTGCTATTGAGTCCTGATCTGCATGGCAGGAGGTTTGACTATCACTAGTGGCTCTCTTTCCTATAGGGATTAGTGTACCTCTGGCATCATCAAGTGCCTACTAGGGTCTTCTGAGAATGGCCAATCTAAACTGTCCCTCCTGCTGCTCACTTTCATGAGTGGGCTCCAGATGGTGGGCAGCTTATATCCTGAACAACGCCCAGCGGGTGGAGACAATGGCTTAATGATTGATGTAGTTCTCTCTCTCTCTTTCTCTCTCTCTTTCTCTCTCTCTCTCTCTCCTCTCTGTCTGTCTCTGTCTTCAGTTCAGTTTCCTGAAATGAAAGCCCAGAGAGGAGCCAGTTGCCCAGAATAGCTTGGGTATGTCTCCATCAGAGTGTTGTGTGAGCATATACTTCTGTGAGTCTCCAAATGAACTGGCTTTGAAGTCGAAGTGCTGTTTGCTTGGAAGTGTGGCTATGAGGGCCACACCAGAAAAAAAGAAAAATCAAATGACCAAAAGGTCAATAGGGCTGGAGATGGTCCATTCGATGGTTTATGGACATTCCGTGGTGTGTTTAGACACCTCAGAGATGGAATGCATTGTTGGGTTGGCCTTCCATTCCTACATTACACCAGAGACAGAGTAAATGTGGCCCCAAATGCCCTGAATTTTGACGAGGTTTTCTGAGCCCTCAGCTACTTCCCATCTGAGAGAATAGCACTCCCTCCCCTACCCCATTGCTGGCTGCAGAAGGGTCATCACCCTACATGAAACTGCCCTACCTTCAGGACTTGTTCCAAGTTCTCCAGTTTGGCTTGGAGCTGGCGTTTCTCCTTCACAGTGAATGGAGCTCTCCTCACAGGTCACCACGGAGAGCCAGGCATGTTCAGCCTTTACCTATAAGGAGAAAGTCAGGAGACATGGCAGCCATTAGGATCCCCCAGGATGGGAAAGGGCACGTGTGTCCCCTCCAACACCTGTACAGTCTCTTCTGGAGCAGTAAAGAGCCTTGAGACCCTCTGGAAAGACTGCCTGGGGCCTGTTCATACAAGGCAGGGTCAGCTGGCACCCAGAGGAGCCCCCAATCCCCATCTTCACCACACCCAAAGTGATTGACTGCAATTTGGAATAAGACCCAAATAAATATGTGGCCAATACTTTAGCCCAAGGTAACCTATGACCCTTGTGTGAGAACCTGGTGGGAAAAAAAGGAGCCTCTCTCCCCAGGAGACCTAGGAAACTGAGAGTAAGGGCTATAACTACTGTGTAATTTGCCACCACAAGAGGAGAAAAGTTCTTGGATGAAGTCAACGACAAGGACACAGGACCAAGACATACAGAGGGAAAAGGCTTGAGCACCTAGATCCAGCCATACCTGAAGCTGTTTCCCTTTCTACCAAAGTTACTTGGACCAACAAGAATCATTTTCTGTCTCTTATGCCATGAGAATCCTAACGGGTAAGAAAGTGTTACCCAGGCTATCTGGAAGTACTGATTCTTCTCTCTCAAACCTCTGCCTAGGACTGACTTTGGATAAAAATGGCACATGCACACCCTTCGCCCTGTCTCTCTTGTGGTTTCTCTAAAGCAGGTCAGGGAGTGCCACTGATGAGGGAAGTCCCTGCACCGAGTTCCTGTTAATTCTCAGGAGGAAACAACACACCCCAAAGGCAGCCTTCTAGCTTCCTTCCCTCCCTGAACAGGCTGTCACAAAGACATGTTTTCCACCTCCAAAGCCCTCATTGTCTCAAGAGACTTCATGAGCTATGAGGCATTAACCTTAACTAGACAATTTCCCTGACTCCAAGAGAAGGGGGGACAGGCACGTGGCACTCCTGGTGGTTGCAGGGGCTGCTACCGGGGGCCGTAGGGATGTCTGGTGTGCAGGAACTCACACATGTCGTCTTGCTGCCACCTGAAGCTTCTGGCAACAAATCTGGAAGAAAACGCCGTGGTCTATTTCAGCCCAACGCTCCTCACTCTTGAACCTCAACCCCAGAGCACAGGTTTGCTGGAAGCTGCCATGCCTCATGTTTCCACTTGTCAAGAGAGTAAGGGGGTGGAGGTACTTTAAGCACCCAGAAGTTGGTCTCATTGGGAGCCCAGTATGGCTTTCTGAAGTGTTTTTCAAGCCCTGCTTCTCCCTTCTAGAAATGTCCTGGAGTATTCATGGAAATCAAAATAAAATGAAAACTCCTCAGGTTTACAAGCCTCTGTAATCTCTCTCTTCTGCTGGCCTGGCCTGGCCTGGCCTGGCTTTCCACATGCTGAGGGCACCCTGGCCTCTCGCTCATTCCCACCTCTGATCTTTTGCACCTAGGGACCCCATTACCTGTCACCCATCCCGTACCACTCCTATCCCAGTCCAGCTCCATTTCTGAGCAGAGCCCCTCTGGTGGCAGGCTCTCCTGCCCACCGAAGCTAATGGAAACCTCACCCTACTACTTCTGTCTGCCCACTCCCAATTCACCACACTGCTTTTTTTCGGGCCTTCTGCAATGTAGATGATGAGCCTTGCACGGAAGCTGGCTGCTGTTGCAATGCCACTGGGACTGCCCCCAAACCGCACCCCATGTTGCTTCAGCTTGACCCCAGACAGCATCCTATGCCATAGCTTGGGAGGTCAGTTATCCTAGCTCTGATACTGAAGGAACTACACCCTACTCCCCAGAGCCTCGGGTGGGGCTCTGCTCTCAGGTGGGGTCCTACTGAGCCTCACGCCTTTTGTTCTGTGTCTCAAGGCCATTCCACACCCCCAACTCCCACCCCACATCTCTTGACCCTCTGTTCTGTAACCACCCATACTTTATAAGGACCCTGACTCAGTTTCCTCCATTGTGTTACCAGGGCTAGGACTCTGTTTCACCTTGCAGCTGTGACTCAGAGACCCATGAGACATAATCCCCAGTGGAGCCCAGTGACTATGACCATCCTGAGCTCAAAACAAGAAAAGCTGTGGCTGGTCCTCTTCCAGCTACACTGAGGAGACAGTGCTCAGAGAGGAAGAGAACACCCTGTCACCCTGTCCCAGAAGCCACCACCCAGGCAGGGCATGGCTCAGCAGGGCAGGGCCTGCATCCAAGTCCCTCTCTAGCTGGTAGCTCTGCTCAGGAAACACCTCTTATAAGGATCCATGAACATACTGCTTTAATCAAAGGCCCGCCTTCTACTTCTGCTGGGTGAAAAAGGGACACTGGAGCTGACAGGCAAGAAAAGGCCTCTGCCATTGGCTTCATAGAAGGGATGTAGACCTGTTGCCTCTACATGCAAACACCCCGGACCCTGCTGCCACCTCAGGGCCCAGTGAGTAAAAGTGGCCTAGCTGGCAAGAGTCCAGGGCGCTCCAGGAACCTATCACTTTGTCTCACAGGTCCCAGCAGAGCCCAGAACATGGGGGAGGGGGGAGGACAGATATGTGTCTATACATATCTGAGAGCTTCACGGTCCACATTACTGTGGCCATAAAGCACCCCTTAAAACTCTCCATGTTGCTGTCAGAGATGCACTGAGCCTAGAATGTTCTCCTGGGAACTGAGCCGAGCTGCTTCCTGCAAAAGAGAAGTACTCAGAGTAACAAGGCACCCCAAGAGACCTCCTCAGGACAGATAGCATGGGCTCCAGATGGCCAAAGACAAAGTCATGCAGCTCTCTTTCATCCCAAATGTAAGATGCCTGAGGTCACTGCTTGTGTGCAAGTATCTCTGGAACAAATTGGAAAAAACAAAACAAAACTGAAGTTGCTTAGCCTATCAAGTCCTAAATACCTGTGTGTCATCCTTTCATAATATTCTTAATTATACTAATGGTGTCGCTTTTCATAATGGAATCCCATAGTGGGATGTGGACTCTGCCAACATGGTCACTGGATTTACAGGTTGCAGCTCAAACGTCCTTGGGCTACAGACTAACTAATAACAGTACTCGGCTTGGGGGTTGCCACCTCCAGGCCTGTGTGCTGCCCCACGAGGCAGACAAAGCTCAGCTGGCAATGCTGGCCTCTGAGTATCTGCTGAAACATTTCCAGTTCGCAGCTGATTCTAGAGGGAGCCACAAGGTACCTGGCAGAGAGAAGCTCACAACATTTAGCCATAGCTACCCGAAGCAAATGAAGCCTCAAACCTCAACCTGCCATGGGACAGCTGTCCTGCCCTAGGGGCAGCTCCCAGCTCTGTCTACCTCAGCCAATGAAGGAATTAGAATTAGTCTGGCAAATCAGTAAACGGGTGATTTTGCAAGCCTCAAGGCATTGAGGACATTTTTTGTAGTGCATCCCAGATTTCTGGGCTTGATGCTCCTCCGCAAGGCTGTCCACCAGAGGGACTTTGATACGGTGTTTAATAGTCTGGACCACATCTGGACCTTGGACTCTATCAGCTCTGCTCAGGCTTAAGACGAGTATGGGATCCACACATCTCCTCACATCTGTAATTAATGTTCTCTTCATGGGGACTATGAAAAGGCAGATTGCAACTCCAAGCAAGAATGAGAGAAGGAATGGAGTGAGCCCTCTGAAATTTCCTGGGAGCCAGGTTTATACTGACAAGCCCCTGCCTACTATAAATCAGGTGTAACATTCACTGTTTTCCTGGGACTCCCCTCTTCCCAGCTACCCAAGGACACAAGAAGCCCAGCCCACGGGCAATCTGGTGAGCTGCTGTCTCCTGTGAAAGGCTCTAAGCCTGCAAGCTAGCTCACCCAGAACTGGGAAGAGAACAGAGCCCGGCCAGGTTGGCAAGGGGGTGGGACAGATCTGGGAACGTCTCTGGCAGCCTGCTGTTCTTGTCTGGGCCTCATGAGTCACCAGGCTCCTCTGTCTTCCCTGCAGAGAAGAGAGGTACTGTCACTGGGCACCTAGAAGCCTAATCAAAGATTTATGTTTTTATAACTTTAATTACATGTGTGTGTGTCTGTCTGTGTGTAAGAATATACACATAATATACACACGGGTGAAGATACCCTTGGAAGATACCTTGCAGAGGCAGCAGATGCCATTGGAAAACTGGAGTTACAGGTAATTATAAGCTGCCTGATATGGGTGATGGGAACTGAACTCAGTTCTTCTACAAGACCATTATGTGCTTTTAACCTCTGAGCCATCTCTCCAGCCCCTCTAACAGCCTGTTTAAAAGGGAATGCTGAGAAGGGACCCAGAAGTTTCCAGCCTTACAGAAAACACAAAAGCTGAACCAAGTCCTGCTCTTTGGAGGCAGAGAATGTCAAGTGCATCCCAGAGGCTGTGCAGAGAGGCCACCTCAAAGCTGGGACTGCATCTGCTTCCGGGAGAGGGTTGGTGTGCCCCGAAACCCACACTACCAACACCCCCCCCCCACGGTGTGGAGTGACTTGAGAAGGAAGAAGAAAGCTATCCCATGGCCTAGCTCCCCCACCAGCCCTATTATTCCGTATACGATGCTTAAAACAAATGTCACCATCAATTGAAACAGTGACTCCTGGGCTAAAAAGGTCACTGAGCCTCCTTGTGTGTGTCCTTAGTGTGTATGTGCCTGACTTTTTTAGAGTTGCTCCCCAGAGCTGCCTTGAAGAGCAGAGGCTGATGGGAGCAGGGAAAGGGGTGTTAACTGAAAAGCACATTCATTTTTAAGACCTGATTAAAAATATCCACGGTACCATCTCAGCGCTTTTCAAGTTCAGTCATACCAAACAGTCATACCCCATGACTGCTACCCCTGTCCAGAATTCTGTCCCCTTAAACAATGACCCCCAATCTCTGCTCCCTTGGCCCCAAGCACCACTCCATTTTCTACTCCAAGGACCTCATTTCAGGGCAACCAGAGCTGGGCCTATAATCGCAGCTGCTCAAGAAACTTAGTAAGGGGACTGATGGCTCAAAGCCTGCCTGGTGATAGAGCAAGAACAAGGCCACCTTGGGCAACTTGACGCCCTATCTCAAAATGAAAAGTAATAAAAAGAAGGCTGGGGGTATGGCTCAGTGGTAGACGCTTACCCAGCATGCACAAGGTCCTTGGTACCATCCCTGGTCTGCAAATACGCAAACAAATAAAAAGTTTGTTTATTATCCATCCTTTTATGGCTGGGTTCACCTGGTGTCCCCAACATCAACTCATGCTACAGCTCATATTAGAATGCCATCTCATTATGGATGAACAGAAAACAGAGCCCCAACCAGGCTGGTATGGGAGAGGGAGAGGTCTGGGCACACCCCTGCCAGTGTGCTGTTCCCGTCTGTGCCCTGTGAGTCACTAGGCTCCTCTGACACCCCTGCAAAGCACAGCTAGGGGGAGGTACGTTCACTCAGTACCTCAAAGCCTGCTTAAAAGGGCACGAAGAAAAGGCAACAGGAGCAGACGTGTCTGATCTTTAGGGGAAGAGTCAAGCTGGGTTGTCTGCGAGTGCCCTGTATATCTATTCATCATCAGGCGATACACTGCGTTCCTTCCAGCTTTGGGCCACTGTAAATTTATACCATGGCTACACGCTGCTTTTGATCTGTTTGGCTACACACCCTGTTGACCTGACAGAATCTAGAATCACGTGGGAGATGGGCCTCTGCGCATACCCGTAGCAGATAATCTGATTTGGTTAACTGATGTAGGAAGACCCATCTGCCTGGGACTCCTGCCACCATGACTTCCCTGCAAGGGTGGGCTATAAAATAAACCCTCTCTCCTTGAGTTGTTTTTGTCAGGGTATTTTTAACACAGCAGCCATTAAAGGAACACAGAGCCCCAAGTGGGATTGCTGGATAGGACGCAGTCCTAGTGACTGGGACCCCCAGCCTACATTCCCCACTGACTGTCCAGTTCCCACCAGTACAGGGATCCCAACTCTTATTGACACTGTAATTTCTTCAGGGAGAAAAAAAGCCCATGCTTTTAAGAATTTAATAATGTGTTTATGAATGTAGTGTACATGTGAGTGCAATGCCCATCATGACCAGAAGGGGGCGATAGATTCTCTGGAGCAGCAGTTATAGGCTGTGGGTCAGACATCAACACTGGGAACCAAACTCAGGTCCTCACTCAGTTCATATTCTTAATCACTGAGCCATCACTCTGGCCCAAAACTTTTGTTGTTGTTGTCCTGGGGGCCTTTTATATACAAGATAAATGCTCTACCATAGAGCTATATCCTTAATACAAAAAACACATTTTAAAAAAGATGCTAAGTGACACTGAGGATCAAATGGTTTGGCTATTCTGTGTCATACAGTCAGGAGGTGAAGCTGTGAAATCAGCAGCTCAAAACCACCAGGCAGGATTGGAGGTATGGTGCCTGGAGATGAAGCTCCATGGTAGAACCCTTACCTAGCAAGCCCACGGCCCAGTTCCCCAAACCGAAAAAACAAACACACACACACACACACACAAACAAAGAATTTTTAAAGCCTGCTGTTATATAGGCCTGTCATTCTAGACATCAGGAGGCTAAAGCAGGGGCACATAGTGAGTTCTAGAACTATCAGCTATAAATAGTGAAACTCTGAAAAAGCAAAACCCAAAAGTGGATCCGGTGTTAACCCACTACTTAACACCGAAGAAATCCTTGCATTCCACATGCTGGAGTTTTAACAATGGAGGTGACGGCAAAGACTGGACCAGAGGAGACAGACAGGCACAGCAGTGAGAAAGGACTGACAAACTAAAGGACATAAAGACCAGGTGAGACACGGTGCCATGGAAAGAGAGGGAAGGTGAGCTTTCAGGCTGGTGGTGGCGGGCAGCTTTGAGGCCTCGGTGGGTGGGGCTTTGGGAAAAGGAGGAAGTGTGGCCTTTTGGGCCCAGAAACCATTTGGAGCTGAAACCACACTGAGGTTCTAAGTTGCAAAAAAAAAAAAAGTTAGGGTGTCTGAAGTGTGGTGAATGAGGTGGAGTGGCAGACACCAAGGTCGTACAAGGTCACCAGAACCTCATGTATTTATGGGAGGCAACAGGAGGGAGTGCACTGAAGAAGCCAAGAGCACTCCATCTGCTGTAGGAATTGTGGCAGGATGACGAGCTGGGAGGTAGGGAGGCTAATTAAGAAACCATTTTTGCATCTCGGTAAGCAAAAACAGTAGCCTGGCATGAATTCCAGCAGCTATGGAAACCAGGTAGAGAGCTGGGGCCTGGCCAGCACCCCCACAGCACAGGTGGGAAGGGTAGAGGATGGAGAACCAGGCAGAAGTTGGGATAGGCCGTTGTACTCTGGTTTGGGCTCCTGACTCATTGTCTGGTAGATGTCTAGGTGGAGGTTCGTGTTTGAGAGACGCTGTTGGGTGCTTCAGCAGCCTGAGGCCTCAGGCCACGTTGGCTGTCTAGGGTTTGTCTGTTCCACATGCCCCCCTCCTTTCCTGTGGCTCCTCCCAGGCCTTTCAGAGGGATTCCAAGGTGGGTTAAAAGTGGCCTTGCTACCTGGTCATGCTGCCGGGCCCTCAAGGGGAAGGCCTTTCCAGAGGCCCGAGGCGAGGCTCCCTCTGCACAGCAGCCTTCAGTTCATCTTCCTGGAAAAGGAGGAAAGGGTGTGGTGAGTCAAGGGAGAGCCTGGGGGATGTAGTTCTGGTTTAGAGCCTAGCTCTAAGCCGGGTGCTCACTCTGGACCCTCAGCCAGGTGAGATTGCGTCTTTCTTTTATTGAAGCCATGCATACCCCAGTTGCAGAATGGGATTGGTGACCTGTGCCGTGATGTCACGTGACCATGGAGCTGCTTTTGGTGCAGAGGGGGCAAGGCTCTGCCATCCAGTTTTCTAGCAGCTGTAGAAAGATTCAACTTACTAAATCCCACTTCACCGGGTCCAGTGGCTGCATTTGGTGTCTCCAGCTCTAAGAGGTGAAGACAACCCAGGCTGCCTAATTCAAGGCAGGAGACACCACTCCAAGACAGTACCAGGCAAAGAGAAAGACATGTCGCCTCCTCTTGCTCCTACTGCAATGTCTCCGAATCAGCCCAATTATGAACTGGCACTTAGGGCCACTTATGACCCGAGTCCCCATGGCAAGGAGTCAGCCACAGAAAGAGTTGATGGAAAATAACCAATAGACCAGCCAAGAAAGAGCTGAGCTGAAGAACGTGGCCAGGGACAGACAGGAATGAATGAGGGAGGAAGCCCGGTTAAGCCTGAGCAGGCTCCATGGCTGAGCAAAATATCATAAGCATGTCACTAATAAGCACACTGCTCACCCTCAAAGAAGCCCAGAGTAGGCACGGGAAGGGACGCCATGGCTGTACCTTCAATGCCGCTGCTTAAACTGTGTGGGCTCTGATGTTCCCTGCTGTCACAGAGCACGCATGCAGTTCTGGTGTGCATCCCTTGTAACGCCTGGGAACAACTCGGCAAGTTCTCAGTGCTCACCCTTATCCTACCATACTGCTAGACAGCGAGATGTACTCGAAAGGGTATCATAGGTGATGCTAGAGGGGACCAGGGCTACCTACTCAGGCAAGTCAGCACCACTCCAATTAAACTGAGCCTCTCTACTCCACAAGCCCCACCTAAAAAATGCCAAAACTGCTGTGTATGTCGGGTGCATGCTTGAGACCAGAAGGTCCATGTGTGGGCTTGCAGCTGCAACACGACAAACCCAGCTCTACCAAGCAGTGCGGGTGACGGCCAAGTTAAGGATCCACGGAAGGAAGTGAGAGGGAGCACTGCAGGGTTTCCTCGGGCGGAGGCAGCCGGCACTGGACATACCGGCACACCCGTCACCGTGGCTCTGCGCTGTGTCAGAACAGACCCCCTGCGGAGGTGGGGACCATGGCTGCTGACCGCATCTGAGGGCTCAGTTATTAAGCTCAACGACACACGCCCACAGCCTGGAGATGGGGAGACTTGTGACTCACTCACTGTCACGACTGTGCTGAGGACTGATTCTGGAAACAGGTCCCTCCTCCTCAGTCTCTTCTGACCTGAGATAGCATTGCAAAAACAGGCACTCTGGCTTGCACAGACTACATTGCTGCGTCGGATAGTTAGTTCTGTGCATGTGTTTACACACACATGCAGATGCAGGAAGAAGCAGGAGGGTGACGTCAGCTGCCACACATCAGTCGCCCTCAGCTTGTTTTCTGAGACACTGTCACTCACTGAAACGGCCTGTGCTCGCCAGCAAGTCTAAAGGATCCTTCCTGCCTATCTCTACCTCTCCAGATCAACATATCTGTGTTTTTGTTTTTGTGTTTGTTTTTTTTAACTCAGGTTGTAGGAATCAAACTCTGGTCTTCACTCTTGCTCAGCAGGTACTTTACCCACTGAGCCACTTCCTAGCCCACAGATAGTTAACTCTTCAGTGACACAGGTGGTCACAACCTTTGAGAATCTATAAAGAGTAACTCCCTCCCATGAGACAAGTGAGCATGTGAAGACCCAGCGTCTACGCTGCAGACGGGAAGCACCAGCTACACCCTGCAGATGGCCACACTGCAATGAGGAACAGCTGCAGGCAAGGGGCCAGAAGGTCCCAGGACTGTGTTGATGAGACCTGCTGAAAATGAAATCCTGAACAGCTCCAAGCCAAAGAAGAAAGCGTGGTAAATACAGCGTTATCAAACCCTTAATTTTTACCATACACTAAGCAGGAAAAAGCCCAATGTGATTCCCTGATGTGTTAAGCATACTTTGGAGTGGGGGTAGATTCCAATGAGGAGGAGGAAGCAAGGCCTGATCAATAGCTTGAATCTCAGTTGCCCTCAGGGACAGGTGAGCGCTACACACGGACAGTAGGACCATGACACCATGACAGTCGGGCCACATTCTAGACTGTCGGGGAATCGGATGTGTCCTCCTCCGTCAGCTGCGGCACAGCCCCAAGCATAGCAGCCACACAGGAAGAAGAGTGACCGGTGTCACCGGGGCTGCTGTGCCTGCAGCAGCTGTCACCACAGCTTTCTCTCTTGATTACTCCTGTTTTGATATGCGGTCTGGTGACTCAAATAAAAACACACAGAGTGCTCGTTCCCAAAATAGACATGCCTACAGGTTGGATTTGGCTTGAAAGTGAGGCTCTTTGTTAGACAAGTCATACAGACACAGAATCCAAACGCTGCTGGGTCAATGAGGGCACAGAGATCTGATGGGCAGGAGTTGCCCTTATGCAGGGAGAAAGGAGGTGATGAGGGGTGCTCTTATTCATCCGGGCCTGGTGTGGCCATGGTCGCATACTGTGGGTTGAATTGTATTCTCTCCAAATTTATACCCTGGAACCTCAATGCTGCAATATTTGTAGATGGGGCTCTTGGGAGATTAATAAGGTATCCTTACCAGAATGTAATCAATTGTGCACACTCTCATGCTCTCACTCTCTCCCTCCTTCCTTCTCCCTCTCCCCCTCTCTCTTTTCTTCATTCTTCTATTCCTCCCATACACAGAGCCACATAAAGACATCGGCCCCCGAGAGCATGAAAGAACTTCAATAGCATAGGACCAACCAGCTCCTTGATCTGGGACTTCAGCCTTTGGAGTGTCTTTTATTTCATGAACCCAGTCTAGAATTCCCAGACTGATCTATCATCTTGTCACATCACTGACAGGGAAGCAGAGTTCTAGTTTCCAAAGAGCATGAGCATGTCAAGAGCTTGTCAAGGAAAGAACAACAGGCTTTAGGTGTCTCCCAAGCTCGAGGAATGCTCACTATATCCATGTTTCAGTGGTAAGATGGAGAGAAGGGGAAAGTGAGGCAAGAGTGGGAAAGCCAGTTCTCTGGAGAACCTGTGGGCCCTGCTTCCTCTAGACTCTGACCTCAGTGGGTGCCTGACACACGCATGTTCTACACATGGCCCCTGTCCCCAGCCCCATGAGAAAGGAAGACAAGATAGAAAAAAAAAAAAAACATTGACAACAGCAGAAATGCAGGTGTCATGAGAGATCACAGGGAACTCTGTCCTTCCTAAAATACATGTAAAATGAGAGAGAACCTCAAAGTAAGGACACAGAATAGGAGCTCATGGAAGATTTCACGATGCCTCTATTTAAGGGACCCAGAACCACATGCTCCATGGCAACCAAATGCTAGGCTCCCAACAGTGCTTTACGGACCCAAGAGACACTTTTCATAGATACATGCTACTGGACACAGAACAAAGGTGGATGCTACAGACATCAGAGGTGGAGAGACTGAACTCCTGGCCTCCAAGGAGGCCTGAGAGCCAGGGGCACCGAAGGGCTGTCACAGCTGCAGTGTCTGGGCTAGCTACTTTCTGCTTCTACTCCTAAAATCTCCCCATTTCTCCAGACCTCTGCCACGTTAGCACTGCAGGGTAGTGCCTCGCTTGCCTTATGCAGAAATTAAGGGGCAGGGGTTAATTAACAGCCTGAGTAAGAAGCCCCTACACAGTAAGAATTGGTCAGGGGTTGAGTCAGGCACTATGGATCTCTGACTCCAGCCCTACACAGCCTGATGCACCCATTCTTGCCATACTACAGGCTCCTGGGTTGCAAGCCCAGAAATGTCTACCTAGAATGTTCTAGAAGGCTATCCAGTTAGTCCAAACTAGGAACTTACAGGCAGGCACAGCCTGGGAATGGGGGCTTAAGAGGATCAGGGGGATCCTTCAATTCCATGAAATAAAAAATGGACATACATTGAAACTCCACACAGAGTTTCATCCTTACTTCACTGACTAAAGCAATTTCCGCATTGGCTGTCCAGCGTTAACAGCCAAGCTAGTCTAAGCAGGGATTTCGTGAGAAAGGACTTTACCAAGACGCAGCAGGAGCCTGGAAGAGGTCAACCACAGCAATGGAAACTCAGATGCAACATTTTTGTGGGAGGATGTGTGTGAGGGTGCGTGCCCATGCATCCACGCATGTGTACCTGTGGGTGTGTATGCATTGTGTACACATGTCGGGGAGAGCCCAGAGGTTGATTTTGAGTGTCTTTCTGTTTGAGGCAGAGTCTCTCAGTGAAGCTAAAACTCACTGACTCAGTTGGGCTGACTGGCCAGAGTACCTAGAATCCTTCTGGCTCAGCCTTCCCTGTGCTGGGATTCCAGACTCACCAGAGTGAGGCTTTTTAATGTGGGTTCTTAGGATCAAACTCAAGTCCCTCATGCTTACATGGCAAGTATTCCACAGCCCCAACTGTAAGTTCTTTACCTCCAAAGGGAAACTTGATTTAAGGACTGTAATGACATGCCAAAGGAGACAGGGTTTGTATTCTGAAGTTGGTTTGTGCATTTGACTGTAAGTCATTTGTTCTGGTTTTGTCATCTGAGAAGAGCTGCAGAAGTTTCAAACTCACTCTCCTGTCTGGATAGGTCTAATTATTTACAAATCATAAGGAGCCACCGCACTGGGTTCAATTAGAGACTGTGCCATTACAACGTGAAGTCTAGCCTAATAGTACCACAGAAGAATGGCACCATTGATGACAAAGTAAGCCAACACTGGGCTGTGCTTGTTATCTCATTCTTTCTGGGAAAACTTTGGTGGTGCCAGCATGGTGACACTGGCAGGGAAGATGAAGTTGCTGAGGGAGAGGGCAGACTTGAAGATAGATTTGTGGGGCATGTAAAGAAACATGCTCTATGCAATGGGGTGAGCAATGGGCACACCAGTATAACTCTCAACCACATCCTTTACACCTGTCCTTATAGCCATGGGTAAGTGTAGCTCATCACGAAGCCCCTTTTTGAAGCAGCTGGGAGACCGTCACAAAAAGCCACTGCTAATCAGAATTTAGGGAACAGATCTGCTAACTGTGAGGTGCCCATCCCTAGCACAACCCCTCCACCCACGGCTCAGGGAACAAAGAAGAAGGGGCAGAAAGATTTTTAAGGGCCAGAGGACCAGGGAGAGATGTCTGCTGTGAGAGTGTGTCTTCCATGTGTGACAAAAAAACTGTGCGCGTGAAATCTGAACAGTATGGTTGCCTCAACAAGACCTTCACAAGGACAACATTCGTTGACTTGCCAGTGCTGGTGGGAGAGAACTCCCCAAGCCTTAAGTGTTGGTGGGAGAGAACTCCCCAAGCCTTAGATGAAGAGCTGCAGACAGTTAATGGCTGCCGAGAGAAAAATCAGCTTTTCCCAAAGAGGAGGCCCCTGATAGTTTAGCCAGTACCCGCAACACTAAGTGGGTGCCACAGGTTGTACTCGTATATACATATGAAGCAATAATAATTAAAGAAGAGGAGGTCATGAACTCGAGATGAAATGGGAAGAGTAGAAGAGGTGAGAACGGGATGCAAATAAAAGATAATATATGGAATTCTCAAAAAGAAAGCCAGAAGGGAATGTTTGCTCGGTCCCAGCTCCTAACCTCCTCCTGCCACATTTGCCCAGTGATGCTGGCGCCCTGACAGCCAGCCGATTGGCCACCTACTAGATAAGCTGGATCATCACAACTCAAAGGGCTTGTACTGGAGGTCTGGTCCTAACCATTCCAAGTTTGGTGGTGAGAAAATTATTTAGCCCTTCAATTCTTGGCGATTCACATGAGATCATCTGAGTAGGAAATGCCATTATTTGAAGGAGGGGGTGCTGCTGCCCAAATAACAAAGTCTGCTGCCTAAGAATGATAGGGAAGAGAGGTAGTTCTAAGCTTCAGGTTCCTTCAACTCTCAGAAAATTCTCAAAAGCATGCTTTTGGGTGAAGTACCCCGAGCCTCAAATGCCATGCATTGTTTAATTCTGTTTATGCTAAAAATTTACAACAGGAAAGCACGTGTTTGTGACTGCTGATAGATGCTCAGGAAAGCTGGCCAAGGAACCCTCTAAGATTCGTGATGCTTAGCTCCTGCAGGACTAAGAGAACTTCTGGGTAATTCCTCACTCCCTGTAACATCATCACGACCTGTGGATTTAGGAGATGTATACTTGCAGGAAATGTGACCCCACAGGTTGTCAGCCTGCACCACACACAAGAACACATAAGTGATTCCTAACTCCTAAAACAAATTGAAGGGTGCCTGCAGTAAAATAGTCACGTGATAAGACTGTTCAGAACAGTGAACTGGGAGAAAAAAGGGAGGAATAGGTAGAAAAGTGTATAGCTGGAATCCCACACCTGGGTTGTTGACATGATGCTACATGGTATGGCTGAGCTGAGGGTTCACCAGCCACCCATGCGGGAAGGAAGGCACGTCAATTGTATCGCTGTTAATATAAAAGATGGGCCTCTGTGGGTCTCTCCGCAGATAACAAGGCCGTGAAAACATTAAGTGACATTTTTTAAAAGGCACTTCTTCCAGACAGAATTTATTAATGGTTTAGAAATGATGACATTTTTCATTAAGATTCCTCCAGCCTTTCCCCATTTCCTTCCAGCCCTGAGCCTCCAGCATCGCATTGCAAATTCCCCAAGACGGCCACTTCAGGCATGCCAGCAGATGAGGATGCTGGTACTGCAAACTGTCCCCGAGGAGGTGATGTGGTAAATGGCACACATATAGAATAGCCATCCTGGTTGCCAGAGAAAAACTTCATCTGAAAGGCCCAGGCCCTTCCCAAAGACTAACCACTAAGACTGATGGCTGACTTACTTCCCTATGCCAGTCTGACCATAGATACACACACAGATGGATGGATGGACGGATAAATAAATAAATGGTGCTATAGACAGGTGTGGCAGTCCACTCATGTAATAGCTGAACTTGGAAGGTTGAGACAGAACAGTTGTCATGAGATTTGAAAACAGCCAAAGCTGCATAATGAGTACCAATTTTGCTAGGGCTACAGAATAAGACCTCGATTTTTAAAATTGTCAGTAAGGACATTCTTGAATACATGTGTGTCTTGTGGATGTCTGTATGCCTCTCTGGTGAATGTCCTCTGAGACAGGGATTGGTAACTGCAAGGTGAGCAGACACTCAGCCTCAGAATAAACTAGCTCTAGGATTGAAATGATGGGCCTAAATGCCACCAAACACAGCCTTATCAGCATTATTCCTCCATGGAAGCCATCTGAGAAGGCTCTCTGGTAGCCTTGGATGTAGTAATGCAAAGAGTCCACCCAAGTCACAGGTGCCACATCCAAAAGGCACAGGCCATGGTTACAGACACCCAGCGGGCTTCTTCTTCCACAATAGTCATTAAGACCAGACATCTCCAAGAGCCCACGTGTTCCCTACGCAAAGCAGCCTGGACAAAGAGCCCGATGAACAGTGGCCAGCAAAGATTCAGTAAAGACCAGGGAGGCCTCCACATTCCCCCAACACACACACACACACACACACACACACACACATACACACACACACACACACACCTCATTTCTACCTGTGTTGTACCATCAAGTTATTTAATGCCCCTAATGCCTCCTGCTCCCTTCTGCAGAAGTATCATGTATACCCTGGCCAAGACCACTGGGAGACTGATATGAGCACCATGTGGTAGGTGACAGCTTGAGGTACCGGCTGATAGAAAACCAGCTCCAGCCTCCATCATCCTGATGTGACAGAGCTTCTTCCACCCAGGCCATTCGCAGGGCAGCTGCCACATCGCAAAGGAAGGCCCTTCCCTACCAAATTCTCAAGCTGTGGCACTCAGGGCAACACCTGCCCCTGCCTGGGATGAGAGGAGCCGACCCTACCAGTCTGACCTAGACAAGGTACAGAGGAGCCGTGAGGCTTGGAAACGAACCTAGGGTCAGTTTTGAAACTGCCCCCTTTGCGAGCAGGACTCGGGTAAAAAGAACGTGATTCTCAGCACAGAAGCTCTGCTCTGGCTGGATGGAAGCATTGTCATCAAGCACAGCTTTTTCTTCCCGCAGGGCTCTGAAAGCTGACGTGCCCACAGAACCCTCGTGAAAAACAGCTACCAGAGCACACCCCATAACCTAGGGAGAGAAGCCATCTGGTGTGGTGGCAGACGAGTGCATTTGGCCCACATACTTTATGTGTTTTCAAGGCTTAGAGATCATGACAAATATTGAAAAAAAAATAAGATATTTAATAGGAAGGTAAGGATTGATATTTTATTGGAAAGAGGGGTGTGAAACTGAAGATCTGGCAATGCTGTGTCTGTGCTTCCAGACAGTCACAATTAGCTGTAAACATCCATGTGTCTGTCATTAGACCTAACTGCCTATTTCTGGGCTTCTTCCAGAAATTGTATCAGAGAGGTTAGAAGATATAAGGAAGATCACATAGCAAATCTATCTCAGAGCCCAACTCAGTCAATAACACTATCTGTCTTGCTCTATTTTGCTGCTAAAACAAAAATATCTGGTCCTGGGTACTTTATAAAGAAAAAAGGTTTACTAGGACAGAGTGTGGGAGGCTGAACATCTCAGATCAGGCAGAATCTACATCCAGGCTCTAGTCAATTCCCAAGGTTGTATGGTCACAGATTGGGCTCAGGTGACAGGAGGCTCTGCAGACTACCCCAGGTGATGCCTGCCATTAACACTCTGCCCTCCATCTGGCCTGGGGCTATGCATTTTTTAGAGACTTGTTCCCCTCACTTTCTGCAACTTGTTCATAGGAGATCCCTGCCATATGCATCCTTTGCCTGGGAGCCTGACCATAGCTGTACTCAGTTCCAAGACACCAACTTCCTCCTTCTGTTCAATATGGCTTTGCTCATCAGCTTATCTTTGAGAGAGAGAGATAGAGACACCCACTAGACCTTCAAAGTCCTTCTGGTCTGTGGCTTACTCACAAGGGAAGTTGGAGTGGTCTCCTTTGAAGCATCCACAGACCATGAGGCTGATGCAGCAACCAGCTGGGGGACTCAGACTGTGTCATACCTCTGGGGACCACACTGCCTCTGACCCAGCCTTTGCACTGTCACATACACATGAATATCAAATACTGAGACGCTTGCTAACAGGGTTTCATGGTGGATGAGTGCCTTGGCTGCTTCCTAAGACAAGGTTTAACTCGGGAGGCTTCGTGCAAACTGAAGATCCTCCTAAGAGTGAAAGAATGTCCCAGTGTCCTGTCAATGACTCTGACCAGGTGACTATATCATCAACCTGTTCAGAAGTCCCAAGTACAGTCGATATTGGGGCACCCCAAGGAACCCCGATACAAACCCTGCTCTAGTGAGTTGTATCCTAGTTGGGGAGATGCACAAAGGACCACAGCATGCCAGATGGATTAAGTTCTAGAAAAAAGACAAATCAAATTAATTCAAGAAAAACAGAGAAACAAGGCTGCCTGGGGACATGGACTAAGCCTGGCAAGGGAAAAAACTACATGGCTATCTCAAGAGCACAGGCCCTGGGAGAGGAGAGCAGGGGTTCTGGGAGAATCAGAGGGAAGTGGGGTTTTAATGGATGATCAAGAGGACAAGGTAGGGGCAGCCAGGATACCATTAGCCACAGCTGAGACCCAAGATGCAGCACCAGGCAAATTGCATGGCTTGATGTGGAGCCCACAGCATTGCCTAGCTAGAGACAGTGCCATGTGCGAGTTGCCACCGTTGGACCAGAAACCCCTCCACGCATCTAGTGGCAATCTCTTTCTCGGATACTATAGATTCATTGGTACTCAGAACCCTAAGATTTTTCCCCAACTACAGTCCCTTTTCTGAAGAACTGAACCCCAGGGATGGCAGGACATGAGACATCACCTCAAGCTACAAAGCTCCACTCAGCCTCACATAGACACCATCTCAAGTCTCCATCACTACGGATCAGTTTAATCCCCCTGCTTTAGAAACACCTAATCCTCTCCCAAAAGGAAAACAGCAAATGGATTTGAGAAAAGGGGATGGTGATGGCGGGCAAGAAAGAGTCCCTGAACCACACAGTTTCAAGTAATTGCTAAAGGGATGAGCCTTTCTTTATCCAAAAGGATTCATTCACTCTGTGACAAAGGTGTTCTCAGATCTATAGCAGGGCAGAGAGGGGCCAGATGCTGCAGCTCATCATCCTCATGTATTTATCAGCCACCCCAGTTGGTGACTGAGATATAACTGGCCCAGTGCTGTCACCCCAGGCTCATTCATCAGCATCTTGTGGCAGGCAGGGGTCAACTCCCTGTATAAGGAAAGTGATAAAAGGTAGGCAGAACCCTGATCGGCCTACCCTTGTGCATCAACCCCTTAAGGCAACATTATGTGGATCCAGGAAGACACTTGTGGGACCCTGATGTGGGATTGACCTATGAGGTGATGCTCAACCAGTAGGTATATAGGATGCGGGTTGGGTTCATGGTGAAGTTTGATACATAGAGAAGAAAGGCATCATGATGCTTGCAGGGAAGCAGATAGAATTGGAGGGGTTCATATTTAACGGAAATAAACCAGACTCAGAATGACAAGGGGTATATGTACAAGTGATGAAAAGTAGAAAGAGGACCATGAAAAGGAAGAAAAAAATCTTAAAGGCAGTCTTTTTTGAAGGGAGAGGGATTGTTCTTTTCAAGACAGGGCTTCTCTGTGTATCTCTGGTTGTCCTGGAACTTGCTCTGTAGATCAGGCTGGCCTTCAACTCAGAGATCTGCCTGCCTCCAGAGTACTGGGACTAAAGGCATGCACCACTACCACTCATGAAAGATAAAAGACACAGCTTAGTGGCTAAGAGCATATACTACTCTTTCAGAGATCAGAGTTCAGTTCCTAGCACCTACGTAGGGCAGATCACAATTGCCTTCAACTGCAACTTCAAGGGATCTGACACCCTCTGCTGGCCTCTGTATTCAACTGCACTCATGTACACACACACACACACACACACGTGAACCAAACTGGGGTCCTCTACAAGAGCAATATATGCTCTTAACTACTGAGTCTTCACTCCAGCATTCATAAAATAAAACAAATCTTTTAAGGAGAAATAGAAAAGGAGGGTAATGGAATCTATATGGCATAAAAGCTGAAGGAGGGATGATGTTTGGAAGGAGGTGGGGAAACAATAAGGGGAAGGCAGAAGGGATGGCAAATAAAAACAAGACATAATGGCATATATGTCATGATGAAATCCACAATTTTTGTGCTAACTTAAAAGTTTAAATAAAAAATAAGTTTTAAAAACTTAGCCATATGTTCAATGAAGCCCAAACAGTTTGGTCTGTCTGCCCCTCAGGTTCTCCTTACTGTCTCCCCTCCCCAATCCCCAGGTTGTTCTTTAAACTTCTGCTCTGTGGCAGGTGCAAGGCTATTTGGAGTTCCAGAATGGCTCCACTTCCTCTCTCAAAAGCTCCATATTTTCCCACACCTTTGCCGACACACAGCACTGTTATTTTCAAAAGTATTACATTATATACATATGAAGCATTATCTTGTTGGTTTAATTAATTTCTAGTATTTGTAAGTTTAAAATTTTTTTCAGACATTTATCAGCCAAGTGCCCACATATATATTCACTTCTGCTGGGCAGGGGTGAGGGGGGTGGGGGTGGGGGGGACTGTCTTATGGTATGGAAATAGCACACCTGCAAAAGTTTACATTTACTAGTTTTCAGAAAGGCAATGGGGTTGCCATTCCGGCTCAGAGAAGATTCAACCCTGTAAAGACCACTGAGAAATAAAGCTAGGATGCAATGACACCAACAGTAGGTGAAGATCCCATGAGCCTGCAAAGAAAGAGCCCCACCTCCTTTCCACCCACCAAGGACCATGGGCTAGAGACTGGAAAACATGGGCTATGTCACAAGGAATTATCCCACACTGACCGAGAAGGAACTTAACAATCTTTTAAATAAAGATCTCCCCCAAATTTCCCAGGTCTTAGGAACCCCAAGGAGACAGCACAGTAGAGTCACAGAAATTTTGCCGAAATGTGAAAATTGAGATAGGCGAGTCACACCTTCATCTCCAAGAGTTCCAAACATTGGGGCATCTTGCAAGAACGGGGCTGTAGAGATGGCTCAGAGGTTAAGAATGTATACTGCTCAGAGGACCTGAGTTTGGTTCCTACCCTACATCAGGTGGCTCACAACTGCTAAAGTTATTTTTTTTATATTTGTGTTTGTTTCTCAGTTTCTCTCCTAATCACACAAATAATTGAGACTCTTTTATATTTGTTTAATAATAAGCTTCACAACATAATAACCGAGCAGTTAATACTCTAGTCTTAACCCTCTAAGCTAATCTGGTTTCCTCCCAGCATACAGCGCAGAGATGCTTGCAGTTTGTAGCTCTTCTTGCTCCAGCTCCTCTCCTGATGTCACCTGGACCTCTCCCACGGCTGAATCCCCTCCTTCTCCCTCTTACTCCTCTTCCCTGCTCATTGATTGTTTTTAAGCTGCTTTATTGGCCTATCATGGAATAACTGGGGAACAGAATCTATACATTGAGACAGAAGATTCTCAAAACAAGGTTTGCAGCCCAACATGGAGGATACAGAAATCAGCATTTGAATTACACAATAACTTTATGCCTTTATACAACCCACCTGTACCTCCAGCTCCAATACCCTCTTCTGGCCTCCATGGGTACCTGCACCCAACATGCACATACCCACACACAGACAGTTGCACATAATTAAAAACCAAATGAATCCATATAAAAGAAGGCGGCATGCTAACCTCATTGCAATGCGACCACAAAGCAACTGTTTCACCGTCTTTGGACTCTAGAAACTGCCATTGCTTAGCAGTCAGTGAATTTTCCAGAATGTTTCTCAAGACAGAGGAACCTACCAAGGTTGTCACTGACTGAAGATAACCTGAATTTTGCTTTGCTACCGAACCACCTGCTGATCTATCACCATTCATCTTGAAGTTGTCAGAGAACACCAGAAAAACCTGCCATGCTAGTTCCAGCCACCTAGGCAGTTTGGCTTCCTCTCTTGCCCTCCATCCTGATTCCTTCCTCTTTCATCCCAATCCCCTTCACTTCCTGTCTACCTCACACTAGGCCCCCCAGAATCCCTCTAGAGAAGACATACCATGAGTTCTGTGTGGGACTTTGCTCTCTGTGATGCTGTCACCCTGGTGCGTCCAGTTATGTGGTCAGAGCCAGGTGCATGATCGTGTCCTTGCTGCTTCCTTGGATGGCACTGACAAGCTGGTGAAGAATCCTCACAGACAGTGAGCTACGGAGAGCCCGGCCAATGGAAAGCCCCCCATGGGACTCCTCCCTCCTTCACCTTCTCCTCTCTTCTTCTCATCCTCTTAGCATTCTGCTCACTCCTGAGAGTCTCAGACCAGAGCAGGCGGTGTTCCAGTCTGAAGATTTCAATTCTGATAAAAGCAGGGTCCTTTGTTCTGGCAGCATGCTGAGAGGGCTGGAGAGAGAGGCGTGAGGCTTCTCTGCCTGCTGGGTGCTTGAGCTCAGCATGGACAGGTGGAGAGCTGGCAGGGAGTATTGGTCTGACCCAGAGAGTCCTTGGATCTCTGAGCCATGGTGGCAAGCAGTGTCCAGCCTTAGCAGTGTGTCACAGCTAGCTCCTGGGTGTGCTATTTATCTTGAGAACACATTCTGGAAAATCATGCTTGCCAGAACAACGCTCAAGCATTTTCCATCTCATGAACAAATGCTAGTTTATGCTGTGGCTGTACTTGAGCCTGTCTCTGAGCCAAACTGCTTTATTCTCTAACAGTTTCATTTGGAGTCGTATGTGGTGTGTGTGTGTGTGTGTGTGTGTGTGTGTGTGTGTATGTGTGTGTTTATGAAAGGGAGAGAGAGAGAGAGAGAAAAGCAGGCCAGAGGTCAACCTCAGCTGTCATTCCTTGGGTCAGTCCACCATTTTATAAACAGGGTTTCTGATTGTCATAGAGCCTTCCGAGAAGGGTAAGTTGGCTGACCAGTGAGGACAGCAAGCCGTCCTGCCCCTGTCTCCCTACGCTGGCATCACAGGAGCAGGCCATAAGCTTGGCACTGGCATTTTATACATGTACTGGGAACTGAACTCAGGTCACACGGCGAGCACTTTACCAACATGAGCTGTTCTCCCAGCTATGATTATTTTAACCTTCAGTTTTCAAATTTCTCTTTGTTTTTAGTTTTTAAATTATGTGTTTTATGTATAAATGTGTGTCTCTATGATGCACGTGTACACGGCACATTTGCCTGCGTGAATCCAGGCACGCGCATGCCACGGCCCTCCTGTGAAAATCAGAGGACAAACCTGGGTGTCATTTCTCCCCTCCCACCTTGTTTGAGGCAGCATCTTTCTTCTCCGTGGCTGGGTATGCTGAGCTAGCCCAGTGATCTACTTGTCCTTACTTCCTGTCTCACCTTAGGTCCACTATAACTGTAGACACGGACTATCGTGTTCAACTTTATGTGGGTTCAGGGAATTCAAATCCCAGGTCCTCCTACTTGTATGGTGAGCCACCTCTTAGGCCCAGGAGCTTTTTTCAGAAAACAAACAAACAAACAAACAAAAAACCCAAGGTGAACAAAGGCAGAGCCTGTTGTTCTGATATCCTGACACTCCTAGCCCAGGGAAGTATAAAAAGCTAACTGACACCTGAGTCTTGGCAGATGCAGGACCCTCTCAGCAGTCAGCCACAGCACCCCTGGTTGTGATTCAGGTATAGACACACCCAGGTCTCCAGAGTTGGTACCGAAAGAGAGATAACACAAAATGCTCAGAATTCACAGTGGTTTCATACTATCCCAATCATACTGAACACACATCCACTCAGCTCTACTGATGTTAATATGCTGCTTTTTTTTCTACCTCTCTGTTACTTAGCTACTAGAAAATCCCAACTTATATTTGAGGTCCAGATGTGGTTCTGCTTGGCAGAGCTGGGAAGGAGTGACAGAAGGACAAGCCTGACTCAGAATGTTTGGCCATCACAGCAGAAGAAGAGATAGGCACCATTGACAGGCCCCCTGAAGTCCCTGCTTTTTGTTTCTTTGTTTGGTTTGGTTTGGTTTGGTTTGGTTTGGTTTGGTTTTTTGAGACAGGGTTTTTCTGTGTAGCCCTGGTTGTCCTGGAATTCACTCTGCAGACCAGGCTGGCCTTTAACTCAGAGATCCAACTGCCCCCACCTCCCGAGATTAAAGACACCACCACAACTGACTATAGTCACTCCTTTAGAGCTGATGAGCCCTGTCACCTTGAGAGCATGGGTATTCTTGGTTTTTATACGGACATTAGGTATGATCTCTGTAGAACTGTGGTTCTTATCTTTTCATGCCATCAATGGGAAACAGAAAGCCACAGGTTTGGGACTTATCAAAAGAAGTTAGGGGGTCAATAATTGGCACAGTAGGTAAAGGTTCCTGCTGCCAAGCCTGGCAGCATGAGTTCAATCCCCAGAACCCACAGGGTAGAAGGTGAGAACGGACTCTCACAGTTT
The DNA here is from genome assembly GCF_030254825.1 of Meriones unguiculatus. Taxonomy (NCBI): domain Eukaryota; kingdom Metazoa; phylum Chordata; class Mammalia; order Rodentia; family Muridae; genus Meriones; species Meriones unguiculatus. Next base: position 83,130,297 of record NC_083352.1, on the reverse strand, counting down.
GTTCTCTGGCCTCTGCTCATACCCTATGGCATGCATGCACATGAGAGACAACCCCCCACACACACTCATTAAATAAATATATGCATGCATACAAAAATAAATGCAGAAACTTCAAATACAACAGAGTAATTTTTTTTCCGAAATTTGAAAAGCAATTTTAAAAGGAAAATTTTAGACAAAATTTATATAAAAGAAATTGAGTCAGGCATGGTGCTGGACACCTATAATCCCAGCAAGAAAAGAATTACAAGTACAAGGTGGCCTGGGATACACAGAAAAACACTATGTCAAAAAATAACGACGGGAGAAGAGGGGAAGAGAAAAGGAGAAAAGGGAAAGAGGGGAAAGGAGAGGAGAGAAGAGGGAGAGAAGGGAAAGAGAGGGGAGGGAGAGGAAAAGGGGAATGGGAGGGGAAGAAAAGGGAGAGAAAAAGGAAAGGGGGAGGGAAAAGGGAGAGAGAAAGGGAAATGGAAGGGAAGAGAAAAGGGGGAACTGGAGGAAAAAGGAGGAAAGGGAGAGAGAGGGGAATGCAAGCATCCACACCAAATATTTCCCTCGTGGAACAGGGCTGCCCCCTTTGGTGATGCCATTAACAACTCACAGGATCACAGCTTGTTTCTTCCTGCCAACTTTTTGTTTACATTTTCCTTGTTGTTGTTTCTGATTTGAGGGCTTTGCAGGGGTGCAATGTGTCTTGGCTGGCCTGGAACTCCCTGTGTAGACCGGGCTGGCTTCAAACTCACAAAGATCAACCTGCCTCTGCCAACTGGATGAGAGCATTAAAGGTGTGTGCCAGCATGCCCAACTTTTATCTTTTTGTTCTGCTCCAGAGCCAACCTTCTGTCTGTGTGTGGCCATAGCTGTACCTGGGAACATTCTTTCATACACATGCACGCGTGCACACGCGTACATGCAATAGCTGTGTAAAAGATTTCTTTGGTGCTTAATTTATTAACCCACACTCTGAAACCAAGATAACTCCTATAGATGACCTGGGCCCTCCAGAGGAGCTGAGAGTGCCAGCAACTTCGGTATCCCCGAGTCCAGTCACCCCTGCTGGGAAGGAGGGAACCCTGGAGGCCCACTCTGCGTACACTCCAGCGGTTCTCCACCTGCGGGTACAACCCCTTTAAGATTGCATATCAGATACCGGGCATATCAGGTATTTGCATTACGATTCATAATGGTAGAAAAATTACAGTTAGGAAGTAGCAACGAAATAAGTTTATGGTCAGGGGTCACCACAACATGAGGAACTGTGTTAATGGGTTGCAGCATTAGGGAGGAGAATCACTGCTCCGGTGCCGATGAGCTGAGTGGCGTGCTGAGAGTCCTGTGGATAGAAAGAACGTTTTCTTGAACTTGCTTTTGCAGAGAGAGTGGCCTGGAGAGCAGGCTGCCAAAATCTCTGCATTATTCCAACTCTTCCCAGACCAAGCCTCTGAGGGATCAGGGTCTCCTTGCTCTCCCCTTAGGCAGCAGAGCTTGGAGCAGCCAGACTCTATGTAAAGAGAGCAAACGAAGTTTCTAAGCATATGTATGTAAGCCTCCGTATGCCCCTGCAGCATCCTCCAAGCCCTGAATTCCTTTAGTGTTGCATGATATTGTCAGTTTTCTAGCTAAAGAATGGTGGCAGGCTTGGGTTGAGGCGGAGGGGCTCTTGATCATGGCTGTGTGAATTGTTTAGGAAGATAAATCTCGATTTATGTCTGCCTAAGCTTTTCATCTCATACTAAGACTTCCTGAGGAAACTGTTTGGGTGTCTGTTTACAGCCTCAAGAAACAATAAAGCCCATAGACGCCTCCCGGCCAGGCAGCAAGGCAGGGGGATTATGGCTCCCACTCTGGAGGGAGGGGAGGTTATTAATCTAGGCTATCATGGTATCCTGGAATGGAGTTAAGACAAGGCCCCATTTTTTTTTTTTCAGACATTAAAGGAACCCTAGGAACTCATTATGATTCGGGAAGAGAAAGGCTGCCCCAGCTTCTCTTTTCATAATCTGCATGATCCGAAGCCATGCCCCTGGAGTGAAATTAGGAAGAGTTGCTGATATCCCAGCACTCAGGGAGGCAGAGGCAGGCGGGTCTCTGCGAGTTGGAGGCCAGCCTGGACTACAAAGTGAGTCCAGCATAGCCAAGACTACCCACAGAAACCATGTCTCAAAAAGAAAAAAAAAAAAAAAAGCCAGGATCAAGGCCTGGTAGATGACTCAGTGGGTGAAGTGCTTGCCTTAAGGCACAGGACATGAATTCAATCCCCAGCACCCATGGGGGAGAAAAGGCAGCCTGGTTGCACATGCTTGTAATGCCAGTGCCAGGAAGGCAGAAAAAGGGGAGGGATCCCTGGGGCTCTCTGACAAACCACCTTAGCCTACTTGGTGAGTCCTGGACAGTGAGAAACTCTATCTCAAGACATAAGTAGATCTAAGCATATGGCACCTAAAAAATAGCACCCAAGATTGGCCTCTGGTATCTACATACCTGCACAAACATGTATATCCCTCATGCACACACATACACACAGATGCATACACACACAAGATGAACCAGAAACGAAAGAATGTGATTGTGAAAGCATTCTTGAGCAAAAACACTAAATATTTGTGTGTGTGTGTGTGTGTGTGTGTGTGTGTGTGTGTGTGTGTGTATGGTGCATGTGTAGAATCCAGGACAACTTACAGGAATCAGTTCTCTCTTTCCACAATGTGTGTCCCAAGGATGGAACTCAGGTCATGGGCCTTGACAACAAACACCTTCACCCACTAAGCCATCTTGCTGGCCCTAGCCATTTCTTATCAACACTGACTCACTCAAAGGCTACAGTGACTCCATGGATCTGTTATCACCATCAGCCCCATTTAATGGAGAGAAAGCAAATGTAAAACAGTTCACTGACTTGCTGGGGTCACACAAGGAGGTGACAGTAGAGCCAGGGTTCAAAGCCAAGTATTCTCACCCCTTAGCTTGCTCACAGAACCATCGACCCTGCCTCAGCTGCCCTTGCAGACCTCTCCCTCTATTAAGACAGAAAGTGTAGCCCACTGAACACCAAGATTCGGCAGGAAAACCCTGAGAGGAAACAAGCATTTCCACAATGACTGTCACATCTTGCGTAGCAGCCATGACTGAGACATGGCAAGCCAGACCACGCAATGCCCGGTGCTTGCTGCTTGGACACAGTGACCTTACCTCATCATTGGACCTCTGAGCTTAACTGCATGTCATGTGGTCAAGAGCCACACACAGTTCCTGTACACACAGTGCATTTGTCTACATAGAGCTGTGCCTCTATTAGAGAAGACACTTCCTGTGGGACTCTCACAAAAGCCAGCAAACAACACTTCTCAGAAATGATACAAAGGCTTTTAAAATCCAAAACTAAGTCTACCCAGAGGGGATAGTGGTTTGCTATTTAATGGCATTTTTATGGCCCTGACCTTGGGAAGATTGCAGAAAAACAACAACGATGACAAAAAATGCCAAAGTCAAACTCTTGAGTCATGTGAGAGACAGTGTCAGAGACCTTGGAAACAGCACACTTCTCATCTGGCAGAACTCTACTGGCGTCTGCTTGCATTCTAACCAATAACCACAAAAGGCAATGGATGAAGGCCGCTTCCATAAATATGGTAGTGGTAGCGAGCCAGACTAAGTGGTGCCCTAAAGGAAACTCTGTGGTTGTCATGACAACCACTTGATGAGGCAGGTGTACCTATCAGTCCTATACTCTTGGACAAAAAAAGAATTCAAGGCAGTAATATGAAGTTAGATTCCCCACCCCGGCAACATTGACACATGTGGGTCTTGGCTTTGAACAGCTCCATTTTTAATGTAAAGATTTTTTTTTCTTTTGAATATCATGGCAGACCTCCCCTGGTGACACGTGATATGTGCTCTGTGTAGCCAGACTTTCATTAACAGCTAAGACAGAAGGAACAAGCTCAGAATAGCTCCATACCCAGTGACTCAGGTGGCTCCAAAGAGCCCTGAGACCTATGATCTACTCTGTGAAACATCCCTCCTATCCCTCTTGCCACTTGTCTCCCACAAGTGACAGGAACTCAGGAAGTGGCATCAGAAGATTCTGTCTGGGGACAGAAGGCACCTGCAGCTGGGATTCCAGACAGTTAATGAAGGAGCTATTCAGAAGGGTGCGAGCAGAGCTCAGGTCGCAGCAGGGTTGCTTGGGTACCAGAATAACTGGCTTTGGCAAATATGGAAAGTGAGTACAGCCCTGAGTGCAGTGAGGCTGGGGAGGAGTGGGTTGAAGGATGACTTGGAAGAAGGGAGGAGCCAGGTAAGCTGGGGAGGAGGGGGGAGAAGTGATTCTGGGAGGAGGGAGAAGCTGAGGAGAAGGATAGCTGGAGAGCTACTAAGAGAAGACCAAAGACAATAGGATCTGGTGTGAGGACAAGGCTGAGCTGGGCAGGCTGGGGTAAGGAGAGAGCTGAAAGGAGAGAGGAGCTGTGATCAGCGGTGAGCTGGAAAGGACAATCTGGGAGGATCTGGGGAAAGAAGACAGAGAAGAGAGAAGGGTTGGGGAGAGTGAGGAGCTTGGAGGATGGGATATCTTGGGAAACTGGAGGAGGTGAGTCTAAGGGCTCTACACTACAGAGGCATGTCAAGGTGCATGCAGCCTTCCAGACCATCTCTCTCCTACCTCAGCTCTAGGAAGCTACTCACTGACTGCATCCCATGGACTGGAGCAAGCTGTGGTGACATCCACAGGGTTGGTGGGGTCTTAGCAAAGGCTGGACAGCAGGGATCAGGGTGAAGAGTGGAGACGTGACACAGGGTCAGTACTAGAGCAGCAGGCCTGGCCACAGGGCCAGGAGACGCCTGTCAATTTGTCAAATTCTGTGACCTAAGCCACACAGATGAGCCACGGCCTGCTGTCAGATGAAGTGGGTTCCCTGTCTCCAGAGTCGCATATTGACCTGCTGACCCCACCTCCCAGAAGGCAGCCTTATTTGAAAATCAGGTCACAGCAAACATGACTGTTAAGATGAAGTCCTGTGAGAAAGGGGGCAACATGTCCACAGATCAGTGACCCCTGGGAGTTCCATGAGAGGCTGTAACACCCCCTCAGAAAGTTTCAAGTGTTCGGCCACCGGGGCTGCCATATGTGAGTGAGAGGTGGGTCACTTCAGAGTGAGCTTAGGGGCAGAGTCCCCTCCAGAACAGTTCCCGCTCCAGGTGACACCTGGCCTGCAAGCCTACATAAGACCAAAGAGACACCTGGCCCACAGGAACAAGCAGTAGGGATCCTCCGAAGACACAGGCCTGGGGTGACTTACAACATGACAACAGCAGCAGACACAGCTGTCTTTAAAGAACAGTAACGAATCGCCTATACGTCCCTCCCCTTCCCAGGACTTGTCCACAGACAATACTGTCACCTCGGCCTTCGCTGAAGGACAATATAGGGAAAACACTGTGGGCTGAGACAAACTGACTTCTCCCAGCCCCTGTACTCCAGAACTGGCTTTAAGCAACCTGGTTAAGGCCTCAAGGAGCCCCAGCAGGTCAAGGCACTTGCCGGCAAGCCTGGGAGCCTGAGTTTCATCCCTGGAACCCACATGGTAGAAAGAGAGAACCAGCTCCCTGGTTTTCCTCTCACGGCATGAGCACACACAAGAACGGACATATGCTCACTCTTGTTTAACCTCCCATGACTCAGTTGTTCACTTGTAGAGTGAGCGTGAGAGAGCATCAACCTCAAGGAGTGGCACACATGCACCGTGTGTATCATCAACGCCCTGCACAGAACACCTGCCTGAAGGAAACTTGTCTATCATTAAACATGGCGACGGCTGAGATCACCCAGGGACGAGGCTCGGGAGCCACAGCAGCCCAGGCTTCCTTCTCACACATCTGTCATCCAAACGAGTCAGTCCACCACTGAGCCCTCCCTCATTGTCTCACTGAGGACAGCTCTTAACAGGGTGACAGCACGCACACCGGATGAAAATGGAAACAGACACTCCCACAGTTGTGATTGGAGGGACAGATGGGATCATAATATTTTATGATCACCAGCGGACGCACCTCCTCATGAGAACAAACACAGCTGCTGGGAGTTGGTTCCCTTCCGCCAGTGACTGAGACAGACTCCCATCAACCACTGGCGCGCTCTCGGTGAGTCCGATCCAGGGGACGTGAGCACTGACAACAGCTGATAACATCCCTGGGACCCCAAAGGAGAAGGCACATTGGTTAACCCATGAGGGAGAGTCCTTCAGAGAAAGGCAGATAACAGAAATGTAGTCAAGCCAGGATTTACCTCAATGGGCTAGTTCAAAGTCAAGGGCAGGTAACCTTTTTTAAGAGGCTGCCAGAGGCCACACACCTGAGACTTAAGAGAGATGACAAAATGGGAAGAAAGATGTGGATATCTGAAGTCTGGAGACACCCTGAAACTCAGTGTTTCTTTTTCACCCAGCAGTGCTGAGGACTGAACCTACGGCCTTGTGTGTGCTAGGCTGAGCTATAGCCCTAGCCTTTGACCTTGGATCCCTGGGGCACACATTCCCTCCTGAAACTGTGTCACTTCATATGCTGCTGCTAACAAAATCTATCACTCAAATGACTTGCCGGCTATGAAAAGAAAATGGCCAGGCAGGCTTGAGGCTGACTTCCTCTGAGTATCAGGGATCGGTTGAGACTGCACAGGGCACCAGCTCCAGTGTCAAGTTCCCATGTGCTCTTCCTGCCTCTCAGCTCAGTAAGGCTGCAGCACGGCTGCCGAGGATGCCAGCGATGGGTCCACCCTGGAGACAGCAGGCCCAGTCCTGACCCCATCACTGTGCAGCCATCGGGGCCCAGCTCATTCCTTCCTGATTCTGACTTTTCCAGTCAAGCGAGTGATACCACCTTCCTCTCAGCTTATTCATGGATCACTTATCAGAAAGCCTTAATCTTCACTGCTCTTCCGCCCCTACCCCCTTTTATAATATGAAAAATGGGCTTAGCGAGAGGCAGTATTTGCTCACAGCAAACAGGAGGTCACGCCCTCCCTGGAACAAAGATGATAAGGAACCAATGCTAGGGCTTCACTTCCTGGGAGAAGCAAGTAGGACATCTGCCACAAAGAGGAAAAAGGACAAAAAGTGGTCCCAAGGCCAAGTTTCACGGTGCACAGATTTCTGCTTTCCTTCCTCTCCTTGCTCCTGCAAGCCCATTCCTTACCCATATTGCCCCGCTCTTTGTTGACAATCTAGTCGGGCAGGTGTCTATTGCTCTGCAAACCTAGCATCTTGACCTTCTCCCTGAATGACTCTTCAGATGCTAAGCAGAATTCCTGGCTATATGCAGCAGTGGCAACCAGACCCCTCACCAGGCATGGACAAGTGTCCTCTGGGGCATTCTGGGAACCCAGTCTCACCTGAAATTACTTTGACAGAAGCCCACCCCCAACCTGCTTATAACATACACAATGAGCCACAAGAGTAACTCACATCATAGATAATTATACCAAATGGAAACCTGCTTCTGAAAGGGGAGGTCTCTAGGATGGATCAACCCTTAGGACCTAGAATATTTCACCCCGCCTAGCACCCAAGAGCCCATAAAAGTTCCTCATAACCATATGTGAGGGGTAAATGGAGCCATACCCCCGGATTTCTATGTCCAGATTCCAGGATCTCATCATGTGGCTTTCTTTGAAGCAGGCCAATCGGGCCAATGTAACTAGCTAAATTAAAATAGGTCACACTAGGAGAGGATAGCCTGCACCCATATGCCTGCTGACAGTTTCAAGGCACAGAAGGACACAGAGAGAGGACCATGTGGGGACTGAGGCAGAAACTGGGATGGAACTTTGCAGGCAAGGACCACCCAAGATTGACAGCTACCACCAATACCAGGAGGGAGGCTTGGGGTTGATGTCCTCACAGTCTATATTAGTTACGTCTACACCTTCCAAGGCTCTTGGAGGCCAATGTCCATCCAAGTCTCACCTCCTAAAGGTTAGACATCCATTTCAAGCAAGTCCCCTTATCTGCCAAGCCATCTTGTCAGCCCACCCTCTTGCTCTACTGACTCTATGAGAGTGGTGCTCATGTTGATTTGCATCATTAGACACAGGAAAAAGAAATGTCGCTCTGAGAACCTCTTAGGTTTTAAAACATTCATCTGTTACTCTCCCAGTCTTTTTTTTTTTTTTTTAAGATTCAGCAAGTGAAATGGGTATTTAACCTGAAAATGATTTTATGAAATTACTTCAAAGCTATCCACCAAGGAACTTGGGGAGAGTTTGTCCTGGTCCATTAGAAACAAACAAACAAAAATCAGTTTATACAGGGAGAATTGTGAGTACATACATAGCTGCTAGCCCCTAAAATGGATCAGTCTCAGGAATAGCGAGCAGCTAGCCACAATTCATCCCTATGTGTCAGACTGACACTTGGGCTGGGATTAAACGGGTTTGGCAGAGTTAGGCATCTTTGCATGAAAGCATGTGAAGGGAGGGCCTGGGTGGTGCTGGAAGGATCCAGAAAAGAATGAGAAAAAGCTTTGTTCAAGGGCCTTCAGGCTCTTCTTCTTCCTGCCTTCGCTACATGTGGAGACTAGGAAAGGTGAGAGTTGTGTGGAAATCCTTAGGGCTTTGCTGGGCAGAAATGAAGAAGGCAATGAGCCACAGTCAAAACATGAGCCTTTTCTCTAGGGAGCTGTCTGCATGCGACAGCTTGTCACAACTCCTCGGCCACTTTCAGAGAAGAAGGAAATGTGGAAGACAGAAGAGTATTGTGGAGCTTGTACGGACTCCCTGTGCCCTGCATGTAGTTCAAGAAGTTTGTGACAGCTGGGTCAGCATGACTGATGTGGGCATAGACCCGTGTCCTCTCCACTCCACTCCCTGCACCCTTCCTTCTGAAGACAAAATCGGAAGCTGGCAGCCCATGGTGCCATATGGAACTTACTGACAAACATCACTGCCCAGGGTTTGGGTCTATGTCTGCAGGCTTTGCAAAATCCATCTAGGTGTTAGCTGTGTACACAACTCGGGAGCCCACCCTGCCCATCTCATAATGTCAGAACCCTTTAAAGCAGTCTACGGTGCTTTCTCATCAATAAATGGCTTGCTAGGTGCTTAGCATACACTTCTCCATGCCCAGCTTTTTCTCAGCAAAATATCAGACAGCCACTCTAGCCTGGGTTCATGTGCACAGTATGATAAACCAGCTCAAAGACTATGAAAGAAGGGGTCAGATGGTGTACCTCATTATCAGTGGTCCTGAATACCAGGTCAAAGGTCAGTAAGGGACCAGAGAGATGGCTCAGTGGTTAAGAGCATTGACCGTTCTCCCAGAGAAAGAATTCAATTTCCAGTAACCACATCATGGACCACATCATCTCCAGCTCCAATTCCAGGGGATTCAAAACCTTGCCTTGCCTCTACAAGTACGACCAGGCACTTCACATAACACACAAACAAACATACATGCAGACCAAAAGAACCTATACATGTAAAATAAATAAATTTTTAAAATTAAAACAAAGGGGGTCAGGCTGGATAGTAGTGGCACATGCCTCTAATCCCAGCACTTGGGAGGCAAGGGAAAGGGGATTGCTGAGTTGGAGGCCAGCCTGGTCTACAGAATAAGTTTCAGGACAGCCAGGGCTACACAGAGAAACCCTGTCTCAAACAAACAAGCAAACACGCAAGCAAAGAAAAAAAAAGGCTCAGTCCCTCTAATATTTTTTAAAGGTTTATTATTTGTTTATTTTATGTATACGAGTGCTCTACTTGCATATACCCCTGCATGCCAGAAGAGGGCATCAGACCACATTACAGATGGTTGTGAGCCACCACGTGGTTGCTGGGAATTGAACTCAGAACCTCTGGAAGAGCAGAGAGCGCTCTTAACCTCAGAGCCATCTCTCCATTCCCCCCTCCAATATTTTTAAGATGTATTTTTATCTTCAACAATGTGTATTAGGAAGAGTTTAACTGCTCCCTGTACGCAACACAGTGCCACAGCTTCCGGAAGAGGGCACTGGAATTCCTAGACGCAGTTGTGAGCCTACCAACACTGGTGCTGGGAATCAACGCGTACCTTCTACAGGGGCAGCACATGTTCTTAACCACTAAGCCGTTTCACCAGCCCTTTAATGAAGCCTTTCAAAGACATAAGGAGGCAAAGTACACAGAGAATGACCCAGGAGAGACGTTATGTTAAAACTTTGAGTTTCAGTGCCAATAGCTTTTGGAAAATTTAAACAAACACCTGGCTGTGGCAGGTCCCAGAAGAATCAGCTTTTCCGTAGTGTTTACTTAAACCCTTGCTGACGCCTCCGAGGTCTCTTACACGCCTGCTGGCTCAGCATTGGTTGCCACTGTCTCCACGTTACCACACCCGAGTTGCTCCCCGCCACCATCTCAGCAGACTGCCTCTCCTTTTAAACAACAAGTGGGCTTGTGTCACCCTTCCACAGGTGTGCTTAATGGGGATCCAGCTCAGGAGAGAATGGGCCTCCTAAATTCAATAGTGATTTTTTTTTTAAGTGGTGATGGGAATTGAACCCAGGGTCTCATGAGTGCTAGGCTAGGCAAGTAGTTTACCACTGAGTCACATCTCAAATCATCATCAGCATCATAGGTTTTTTTTTTGAGACAGGGTTTCTCTGTGTAGCCCTGGCTGTCCTGGAACTCACTCTGTAGACCAGGCTGGCCTCAGACTCACAGAGACCCACCTGCCTCTGCCTCCTGAGTGCTGGGATTAAAGGTGTGCACCACCACTACCCAGCTGCCACATCTCAAATTCTTTTTGTAGTTTTTTGTTTTGAGACAGACTTGAGTGATAGCCCAAGCTGGCCTTGAACTGACCCTGAGCCCCAGACTAGCCTCCTGCCTCAGTCTCCCAGCCCTGCTTCACAGTGATTTTTTCTCATGACTTGAGTTGGTCATGAGAAAAGTGGAGAAAAGTTACCGAAATGCAGACTAAAGTGGAAGAAGGCCTCCTCCTGAACCATCTGTGAAACTCCAGGTTGGAGAGTCCAAGACTGAGAGGTAAAGAGACTGCAGGGTAAGAGCCTTCCTTCCAAAGAGTGGCCGTGACTATGACTGCTGGTTTACATCAAGGAACACTGTGGGTGGGTGGGTGGACTTCAGAAAAAGCATTGCTCCATTGAGATTGTACCTCTCTGAATGCAGACCAAATGTCTTGGGGCCCCAGGCACCAACAGCAGGCCTCTGAGGTAGCCACATTTGCACCTCTACCCTCACACTCAGCAAAATGCTCCTTTCCCAAGCTGTGTGACAGTCACCCTGCTGTTAAGCCTAGATTGGGTCCTTCCACTTACAGGAGACACCTTCATGGGACAGTATAGCCAAGGGTCTGACCTTGGCCAGAGACTAGAATCCAGTTTGTCTAAATGCCTCTCCCCGATGGAAAGTGCCAGAGGAGCCTGGGTCTATCAGGGGCAACAGCGCTGAGGAGAGGTTCCGCCAGTCAGAACAAACAGGTGGTGGGAATCTGGGGAAGCCAAAGAGGCAGGGGTCACTTATCAACACAGCGTGCCCTATGCTGCGCAGACAGATCGGAGAATCAACAGTCCTGCTGAACAACAGAATCAGAGTTCCGCTCCTAGCAATGAGTCCACCCTTGTCCCCTGCCTGTCGCCAACTGTCACAGACACTGCTGCACCGGCTACCTCTCTATGCAACTATCATCTGGATTTCCCTAGAAACCTACAACTGCCAGGCCTGTTCCTGGCACTGGGCACCTCACTATGCGATGCAGTGGGAACAGCATACAGACCACGGAGACTACTGCAAAACCTGAACGGTGCTGAGGAACGAAAAGGATGGGTTAGGTAGGCCGGCAGCAAGGGCCACCCTTGTGCCTGCTCTTATCGGCGCCCCCCACCCCCAGGGCAGCCACCAGAGTCTGTCTGGCCCAGGTTCCCTGGAGTCTAGTGGTTAAAACTAACCCTCCTGTGTCTTCCTCTCCTAGACGGCAACTTACCACAACACCATGCCAGAGAAGACGGGGAGCCAAGGGAGGTAAAAAGAAGGAGATGGTGTGGCTCTTCAGTGAAATGGGGACAGACTTGAAGCCGGTGAGTCTCTGGTATCACTAGGCTGTACTGAGTAGAGGGTGGATCATGGGGGAGAGGGCGGAGCTGACAGTGGGCGTGTCCTGTGGACAGTGCTGAGATCCTTGGACCTTATTTGTTGGAATTCAGACCCGGGACAAGTAGCTGAGGTACCTATTTAAGCAAAGCAGACCTGGCCTCAAGATTCTCCCAGCATTCCTTAGTCCCAACCTGTTCCAGGGCAGGGCTGGCATACCCCGCCCTCTACACTGAGCTTTTCAGCCCAGGGGTGGGGCTTCTTCTCCCCAAGAGGCTCTTTACTAATATTCCAAATATCTTGTCTCTCCCCTCTTCCCTCTCCTCTTTCCCCTCTCCCTTTCCTCTCTCTCCCCACCCCAGCCCCTGCTTTTCTGTCTACCTCTACAGGTCAACTTCCCTGACCTCCTCCTGTGAGGTCTGTGAAGCCGCCAGAGAGCTACCCTTAAAAAACTTCCATTTTTACTTTAATTTGGCTTGAATCGCCTTATTTCGTTGGTGGAGATAACCTATTAATTTTGAGCATGAAAAGATGTCTCTGAGCTCTCTGGATCTTTTAATACAGTCTTGAACACCACAGAGCCAAAACAAAGTGAGATAAGAAAGAAAAGAAGGCGGAGTGGGAAAAGGGAGGGAGGAGGGCCGGGAACAGGGAGGTTGTGTCAGCAGGCAGAGAAAGGGTATTAGCTTCACACCAGGGGAAAAGACCATTGCACCAACCTACAAAGGAGATGGTTCAGGTACTATCGGGGACCCACTATGAACTGTGGCTTCCACAGCCCACAAATCTGTGGTCTCAGAGTATTGTTCCCCAAGCCCCAAAAGCAGCTCAGCTGGCTCAAGCCATGTAGTGACGTCTCTAGAGCAAAGTGGAGGTGTTTACCTCCTCCAGCCTAAGCAGATGGTGCCTGGGGGTGCGTGCGCACATGCTTGCTCATACAGAGACCAAAGTAATAGCCCAAAAAAGGAGAATCAAGCCAGACAGTGCGGCTCCTCCTGGCCAAGTGTCCCGCTGGGCCTGGAAAGCTGCAGAGAGGAGGATTAAGAGGAGGCGACAAGCTGGCAGGGTGAGGGTGGCGCAAGCTCTTTAGCACAAGCTGCTGGAAGCAGCAGTCGGAGCTGCCTCGGCATATGCAGGCACCACACGGCATAAACGAAGCCCCGAATCCTAAATGCATCACACCAGGGGAGAGATTGCAAGATGAGTTCTCATCACAGCCTGGCAGGCTCAGGGCCAGGAAGCAGAGACCTTCAGGGGAAAACAGCTGACACCACAGCCAGGAGGGAAGATGAAGCACTTTGTGCTCAGTTGGGGCCAAAGACTGAAAAATGAGCCAGCCCTGGATTGAAGAATGAGCCAGGCATGGTAACCCATACCTGAGAGCCAAGCACTACGGAGGCTGAAGCAGGAAGATACCCCTAAGTTCCAAACTAGCTTTGACTGCATAGGGAGTTAAGGGCTGTTCCGAGCTGGAATAAGAAGAGAGAGAGAGGGAAGTGACTAATGGGAGCTGGAGAGTTGTCTCAGTGGTTAAGAGCACTTGTTCTTACAAAGGACACAGGTTCAATTCCCAGCACACACATGGAGGCTCACCACTTCATCAGGCACCAAGCACGCATATGCTACACAGAAATACATGCAGGCAACACACTCATACACACAAAATAAAATAAATGCAAGAAGAAAAAAAAAGTGACTGAAGAACCTATTCTAATGCTGGGCGTGGTGGCACACGCCTGTAATCCCAGCGCTTGGGGAGGCAAAGGCAGGAGGATCTCTGTGAGTTCAAGGTCAGCCTGGTCTGCAAAGTAAGTCTAGGACAGCCAAGGCTACACTGGAAAAAGAAAGGAGGAAAAGATGGAAGGAGGGAAGGAAGGAAGCAAGGTAGCAAGGAAGAAAGAAAGAAACCTATTCTAATGGGAAGTGAGAAAGGAGAGATCAGCTTTGCCAGGGCATGGAGGCCAGGATGGCAGTCTTCCTGAACACCACACTGCCCTGAGCACAGGCACAGCCTGAGGCCTCTCTGTGCACTAACTGGGCTTCCTGTTTTCTATTAAACAGGGATAGTGACATGGCTGACTCTGCAACAGGTTTGATTGGATTGGCGCTCCAAAGACAAAGACCAGGAAGTGGTACTGCATGCTGGTTATGGCCACAGCCACCTGCAATGGTTCTTGCAGGTCTCAATTATCACAGTCACCACAATCAGAAACAATCCAGATGCTGCCAGGGACCATAAACAGGAAGACACATCCCTCTAGCACTTCTCCCAGTGGGCGAAGCTGACTTCAGACACTTTCCTTCAAAAGGTATAGCAAGGATGGAGGCTCATAGGTACAATTCCAACACTTGGGAGACTGAGTCGGGGAGGTTTCTGTAAGTTCTCAGGAAGCCTGGACTAGGGTAGGATACCTTAACAAAAGAAATAAATAAAATGGAGGCAGAGAAGGAGGGAAAAAAAAGAAGAAGGAAGGAAGGAAGGAGGAATGACTGTATAAGGGAACAGCGACACTGATGACATCATCTAGGGACTGTAGAAACCTAGTGCCGGCAAGCTGGATAATGGTAACATGTCACATATCACAGGAAAGAACTGTACCATTCACACCAAGCTACTGGTCCCCTGGAGAACCCCCAGTTCATTGTATCTATTACAGAACAGGAAAGGTGAGAGAAGTACCCACAGAGCAGATCGATAAAGGGGCCCAGAGTGGGAAGCCTAGAGGCATGTGTCCATTGGATGCTGTGCTTTCCCATCCTTCATGTCACCAGCCTCCCAACCAGTCATTTTGCCACAGCCTTCTTTCTAAAGCATCCCTATAGACCCACTTCACTGTTTAAGCTCCCGCTGACAACTGTGGGAATTGCAAACCTATCCGACCTCTGACCTCGTGCAGCTTTGCCCCAGCCAGCCCTGTCCTGCATAACCATGCTTACCCTCACTGTCTTAGCCCTAGCCAACACAATATCTGTATTCTGTCTCTCAAATACCACAGCCTTGCTGTGGCCTTGGGGCCTCTGCTTATCCTCTCTCTTTTGCCTGGGTGCTCTTTCCAGAGACTTTTTTTTTCTGCTGGGTTCTTTCTGGACCTACACTCTCCACACCACTGCCCCCTTCTCTCCACATCACCCAGCCATCTTCCACATCATTGCTCCACATCATGAGCAAGTGTCCCAAGCTGACACAGTCTTCTGGTGCTAAGTCAAGGTCAAAGCTGTTCCCTTCAAGCTACGGTGACATGGTCCCCAGTACACACACTCTTCCATCCTATGTCTCCCTCTTGGCTCCACTTCCACCACAGGCTTCAAGCCTGACCCCGAGATTCTAAAGAACCAAGTCTCCAGAAAAGACCAAAATAATATATGGGCGTGGTTACTTGAGCTGACTGCCCCAACAACCAACCGGGAAACACCCGATGGGCAGTCTCCTCTAAGGACCCAGCATTTCACCAGCCCCTGGGCAATCTGCAGACTAAGATAAAAAATCAGAGGTGACTCCCTCCCCTTCCTTCCTGCCCCTCAGGAATTGAATAGCAGATCTTAGACCACCCTACTCAGAGCACTTTATGAATCCCTCCTTCCCCTCCTTCTTCCTCCTTCCCAGGCACCCTCCAACACCCACCACAGCCAGGAGGGAAGAAGCAGCCACTCAGGCTTCTCAGCCCTCGGAACATCTGGCAGGATTTGCATTCTCAACCTTGGCTCCTGTCGTTTCTCCACCCTGTCTGTAAATACCTTTCCTCTCCAGGCCATCATCCAACCCCTCTGCAACCTTCAAAACCCAGCTTGGGTCCTGCCCCCTCCAGAAGCCTTTCTTCCTTATCTCAGCCTACAGCAATTTCTGAACCCTCATTCCAGGTTCCCCTTCCTCCAATGCCAAAGCCATACCCTGACTATTTTGCTCATGTAAGAATTTTTTTTATATAAATCAATTTACCTTCTTGAGATACTTTATCAAATAAACTCACCTTCAAGGACACTACATTTGGCTACAGTGAGACAGACCACCAACCAGTATCATCCCCCTCCAAAGAGTAAATAAAAACACAAACAGAGCAGGCTGTGTTCTGCTGGTCTGTGTGTGTCACTAGGACCTGCTTGTCACCTAGGCTGTCAGAGCTGTAGCACAGAAGGCAGGGGGTACCGTCGCAAGGCCACAGAGACACTGTATGCAATCTGGAGACCTCCCACCTTCAGGACAGAGGTCTTGGGAGGATAGAAGTTGGCACCGTGGTGTTTGATCTCCCGTAACACACTGTAGACATGTTCCTATACAGAACACTCATGCTGTGACCTGGATATACTATACTGTCCTTCCCAAATGAGAGTCATCTCCCAGCTTCCCCCACGTCTGCGAAGGTGCCTCTTGGAAGATATTCATTCAGTGGGCACTTTATTAAACCGCTGTGATTGAAATTCTTCCCTGCAACCCTCGAGCCCCCGGGGGATTTGCAATGATAGAATCAGGATTTCCTTCTGAAATTAATCTTTCCAGGACTCCCTGGGTGATGCGAGATTGTCTTCTGGCCCTGAGCCTCTGAGAAAGCTGGTGGCTCCACACTGGTCACAGCTGCTGCCCAGTGACCAGAAGATCAATACACTAAACCTCCCAGGATGCACCTTGATATTCCAGTTGCATCCAATACAGCAGCACGCCCCACCGATTCCTTTCCGGAAGACTGGGACTAAACAAGAGGTTCCCACGTGGGTGTGGGGAGGATGGCTCAGTCATTAGGATGACCTGAGCTCAAGACCTAGAACTCACAGGGACAGCCAGACATAATGCCTGTGTTTGTAATCCCAGTGGTATGGAGAAGGAGACAGGAAGAGCCCCGAGGCTTGCTGGCCAGCTAGCATCGTTTACTTGGCAAGTGATAGCCAGTGAGAGACTGTCTTGAAACACAAGACAAGCTGGAGGGCACCTAAGAATTGGTACCCACGGTTGGACTCTATACTCACAGGTACACATGCGCCACTACACACAAAACACATATATGTACAAAGAGGCACACACACAGAGGAAGATTTTCACCCAGACGTGTGTATATGCACACTCACCTGCTCACGCCCACTCACACCAGCTCACACACATGCGTTCCGGCACGCACATACTTCTTGTCTAATGCTCTTCCTGTGGTTGAAATGAGAAGCAGTCTGGAGACCCAGCTCTCCCCGAGTAGCCATCGCCCGTCCCTGCTCTGAACCGCTCCTGTCCCTGTCTGTCAAGCATCAGGGTTGTTTCTCCCACAATCCTGCAATCTCAGCTGCAGGGTGGCTCAGCCTCGAGGCTGTTGCTTATGGCTCCTGGCACATGGGCAGCTGGGATTGAGACCAGCCATGAGGCTTCCTCCCAGACACCCCACTTTCTGCCTAGTGGCCAGTTCCTGCCTGCCAGCTTTCCTGAGAACTGAAGGGGACCCCGGGACATAGAAGCTGTTGGTACTAAAGCTGATAACGCTAATGCAGTCTGAGAGGTGCCAACCCCACGCGCCAGAGCAGCCACTTCCTCCTGGGTAGGCTTCTTTGCTCTCCCCACTGGTCCAGACTCTCCAGCACCCATCATGCAGAGACCCAGTCCTAGCTAGCTGCCTCTGGGCTCCTTAGCAGGCTACATCCACTGTCTGAGCTGAAGGCTGCCTGCTAGGAACCACTCTCATCACTCCGCAGCACCTGGGGTCTCCGCCAGTTTTCCCCTCACATGGAGAGTATCCATCAAACTAAAAGGCTGAACCCATCCATCTCCTCTTCCTCCAGTGGCTCACACCCAGTAAATCATTAACCTTTTTTTTTTTTAAATGGGCCTGGAGTTTTACTGCTCTCCTTCTAACCTTTAGTCCATCTGGAATTTATTTCAGCGTAAGAACCGGAGATGGGATCCAACTGCAAATTATTTTTCAAGTTAGCACTAGAAGTGCTTGAGCCTAGCTCTGTTTATATAATGATCCTGGGATTTGAAGAAAAAAAAAAAAAAGAACTACAGCTACCAAATCCCAGTAAAAAACTTGTGCTCAACATGCTTGGGGACTCCAGGTTCTTCAATGGCCCTTGGTGTAAGGTCAGCCCCACCAACAGCCCCAGTAGCCTAACCCATCAGCACCGAAGCCAAAGCAGAAGTTGAGGCAATGGTTTTCAGAGAGGACTCCCTGAGCCAGCATCAGCGGAAGATGGACCAGAGTTTGTTGAAGGTTCAGAGCCCCGGCACCTCACAGCCCTGCAAAGACTGAAATCGGAGGACCCTCAGACAAAGAAGCCAGCCAGATGACACCCAGCTAGTACAGGAGGGGAAAAACCCATCACCCAGAACCTGAGTGCATAGCTTCACACTGTCCCCACAATTCTTCCTGAAGAGCTGGGGTTCACCTCAACGAAGGACTCTTGCCTAGCATTCAAGAGGCTCCAGGTTCCATGCCAGCACCACAAAAAAGAAATGGGGGAAGGGGACAGGGAAGAGATGGGAACAAGGAAGAAAAGGAGGGAGGAAGGAAAGAAGGGGGAAGAGGGGAAGAGAGGGAAGAAGAAGGGAAGAATGGAGAAAAAGCATGAGGGGAAAGGAAAGGGCCACTTCCAGCTATGTCAGGTAAACCCACAGGTGGTTACACTTTCTCTGATAGGGGGAAGACCCTGTCAACCTAATGCCCTCCAGAAAGGACTGCATGTCCGTCCGCACCTGCCTCAGCATTCAGAAGAAGCGCCACCACAACCATTCCAGGGTACTATCTAGAAGGCCCACAGACAGGGAGTGGCAAAACACTGGGCGCCTGAACACTGTGCCTTCAGAACAGTCTCCTCACTATCCTTCACTCTTTCTTCACTGCCACCTGTGACTCATGTCTAGTCTTTCCTTCCCACTTGGAGGGGTAAGCCTAGGCTACAGAGGTTCAGAGACACAGCCACAGCCATGGCTACTCTGGGCAGGGCAAGGATGCCGCCCAGCTGTCCCAAACACTGACCAGGACTCCTGTCCTTCTGTCTCTAGAGCCTCCCATGACTGAGGAGGGCCAGGAGAGAGGGGAGACAAGCATGGCCTGCATCTGATGCTTGACCCCTGGAGGAGGAAAAGTTAGGGATGACAGGGTGGCCCCTGGAAGCTCAGTTCTCCACAAGGAAATTGATGTCCAAGTACTGTGAGCAGTTAAGTTTTTAAAATGCATACAGTATTGCTTAAGTAGGAACTAGAGCCCAGTGCAGCTCAGCGCAAGAACACTCACCCAGCACTAGCCACGAGGGGGGCAGATGCCAAGACTCCTGCTGAGCGGCAAGGTGCACAACCCTGTCTCAAAAACAAACAAACAAACAAAACAAAGCAAAACAAAAACCAATGAATCGTAATGTAAATATATGGTGTGCAGGATGTCTGATATGGGACCCCTGTGAAATGGCCATGACCTACAGATCGAGAACCACTGCTCTGGAGAACCCTGACCAATACAGTTTGAATTAAAAATCGTAGAAAGCTAATTGTAACAAAGACAAAATGAAAGAAGCAGTATTTGTAGAAGACTTTTGAGACTGTTAGATGGACACTCATTGAGCTGTCACCTTCAAGAACTGAGCAGACAACAGCTCCCTGCGTCGCCAGGTCTAGGTGACTCTCTTCCTCCTGAGTTCTGCCCACCTCTGTACAAATTGAGCATCCCCACCAAGTCACACCTGAGGGTTTCCTGCACTTCCTGCCAGGACCCCAAACAGAGACCTCTTCCTCAGAAACACCCTCAATCTCAGTGGGAAAGCTCACAGGGGATTAGAGTTGAGGTAAATTCCCTTAAATCCAGCAAATTTTGCCAGCACCACCATCGAGATCACCAGGAGGGCTGAATCAGTCCAAGCCACCAGGACTCTTGTCTACAGAAATTAGGCAAACTTCATCAGCTGGCTGCAAGCCGCTAGGCCAGACCCGCAGTGAATGGACCAGACAGGGCTATGTGGCCAGTATGTTTATCTCTTTTATTTCTTGTTGGACTGGCAGTCGTTAGGCCACAGGATGTCCACTGTGCTTGAATGCGAGCTACGGCCACAGATTAAAAATTAATTTACTGCCTAGCCCATCTTCCAGCTTGATACCTTAATTGAGTTTGTTGTGAGGGCAGTGCTGAGCCGCTGAGGTTCAGCCCAGATCCAGGCCTCAGTGTTGGACGAGAGGTTTGCAAGCTCTGTAATGCAATTAGCTCCCAGCACACAGACTGCTTATCTCCAGAGTCGGTCTGAATCCACCCTGGGTCTCTGTGCACACGTAATGGAAACAGAGTTATTGATCTGTGTTCATCTTCAAAGACTCATTTCAGCAAGTCGAGGCTCAAAGAGAAAGATGGGAGAGCTGAATCCATCGACGAGAGAGAGGCTCTTTGGAAATGCGTATTCATTAATTAAATTAAACATCTAATTCAGCAGCTACTATGCATTTATAATGCAAACGAGTGTGGCATAATTCACTAGGGAAGCCTATGGCTCTCCTCTTAAGTAAATGGTGTATAACTTGAGAGGGGTTAAAGAGAGCACTATCTATTACACCCCCATTTCCTCTGGCCATGGAAGCTTTCCAGAGATTTCTTTATTTAATGAACATTTTACATAGTGCCAATTTATAACAGGCACATGGCAGGCATTAACCCTCATGTTCACAAAGGATGCTGGTCCCGACATTCATTATGGTTCCTCTGCAGAGGAGGAATCAGAGCCTTCTTCCACCGTCTCTTGAAAACCTCAGTTCCTCTCAGCCCTGAAGTTCCGCAGGAGATTTCTGGGTACTAGCAGGGCTGGCGGTGTACCAGATCTACCCTCTGGAGTCATGAGGGAACCAACTTGATAGGTCTCAGGGCTGGAGAGATGGCTCAGCAGTGAAGAGAGTGTATTGCTCTTGCGGAAGACCTGAGTTCCGTTCCCAGCACTCACATCAGACAGCTCGCAACCTCCCCGAACTCTGGTCTGAAGGGATCTGACACCCTCTTCAGTACTCTTCAGGGCAATTACACTCATGTGTCCATATCCCACACACAGACATGCACACGTGCATGTAATTTAAAATCAAATATATCTTTAAGCAAACAAGCAAGCAAGCAAGCAAGCATGCACTGATATCTCAGTACCTAGCAGCCAGTCACAAAGCAGTGTTTTTTTCCCTTTACCTCTTAAGTTTTAAAAGAACAGCTTTGTACTCCAATTCTATCTAATTGCCAGTGGTTGCTAGTACATATGGCTCTTGGGCAAAGACAGGGGGCTTCCTGCTCTGAAGATAGCCTCCTATATCTGGGGCCAGAAGTGACAGACAGGCCTCTGTCGCCCGCAGTATCTGGCACTGAAGACCCAAAGCCCTCCCTTGAAGGAAGGCAGCTGTCCTGCTCCAGATAGGCTTGGAGAGAGGGGTGCAGATTGGGTCCCAGTCTGGCACCAGCTGGCAGCACCTCGGATCCTCCAAGGCAACAGCCCTGCATTATTTTGGACGAACGGTGTTAAGGATGTAATATTGAAATCAGGCTTTGTTCAGGCCGTGCTGACGGGCACCTGCTGATTCACTGACTGTGAATCTCCAGCTACCACACTTCCCAGTGCCAGGGTCTTTTCCCTGGGGAAGTGAATGTATATCAAAGTGGGTATTGGTGGCCAAACAGCCTGCTCCCCACCCCTTCCCAGTCTCCTGCTGGGGAATTAAGAGAGTCTCATTGAAGGCACCTACCGTGAAACCCTTATCCTCAGAAAGGTAAAGGAGACCCCCTCCATTTCAACACAAGAAACTTGATTTCCCTCCTCAGAGCCCTTACCATGCTGCTGTTTGCCTATCTGATAATTTTTCGAATCCACTACTTTCCCCTTCATACCCTGTCTCAGTGTTCCTCTTGAACCTGTATCTGACACCTTCCAACAGGAGGACCTTAGCTGTCTCTAGATATGGTCAACTATTAGGAAGACTCCAAGGACAGAGGGAGAGATCTGCAGGTTTCCTGGTCTTTTTAGAACTCTAAGATGGGTGTACACTGTGGCTCTCCTGAGAGACTACCAGGTCCCCAGAGCAATTTTGCAACTGCTGGAGTAACTGCCCACTCCCCACCCCTGCCTGTCCTTGTCTAAGAAGCCACCGCAGCCCTCAGGGCACCCCCCCCTACACCCTCTCCCCGAGAATGCCAGCAGCACAAAGGCCTTAGAGGCAGTATGCTGAAATGTCACACCTGGTGTTAATTACCCTTTTTAAATAATGCATAGAGACAGTGATGCCCAGAAGCAGAGGTCTACAGGTACTGAGGGATGAGGCCTCTGGGCTAGAAGTTAGTCAGACCATGCCTACATGCAGCCTCCTATTTCTCAAAGCTCCTTTTTAGGAAATGGAAAGTTTCCTGTTGAGAGCCTGACTGTGATTCCTCAGGTTCCCCAAGTACCCAGATGCCAGGAGAATGGCATCTGCCTTTCTCATTTCCACAAGGAGAGTCCCAGACCTCAGGTTACCAGATTGTGGGCATCAGAGGACTAAGATGACTGTACATCCTTGGTTCCTACTATGGATACCGCTCAGCTAAAATGTGTCCCTCCTCTTCACTTCCACACACCCTCTGAATTGCACAGCCCTGCCCCAGAATGCAGGATCCTCTCCCTGTGTCACCCAGGAACCAGACATAACCTGGATGAAGACTTGTGTTGTTAACTACTCATGAACCATGTGACATGAACCCCACCCATCTCTGAGGCCCATATGAAATAAGCCCTCCCATGTGCGAGCACACACACAACATACTCACTGCCTATAAGACCCCTATGAAGGGATTTCTACTCTGCTTTATAGAATAGAGTTGTCATTAGAGCACCAGCAGTTTGTCTGTCTGTCTGCCTGAGCAAGCCAGTAAGCAGCACCCCTCCATGATCTCTACATCAGCTCTTGCCTCCAGGTCCCTGCCCCATGTGAGTTCCTGCCCTCATTGCTTTTAATGATGAACTGTTCTGTGGACCAATGAGTAAAACCAACCCTTTCCTCCGCAAGTTGCTTTGGTCATGGTGTTTCATTGCAGCGATGGTAATCGTGACTCAGACTTCATCTTCCCAGGACATGCAGCTCCTGGATCCAAGAGCCAGTGTCAGAGGTATGGCTCACTCCTTTAGCTTGGGGATGGTTGGGTGAGAGTGCAGCCGGGTACTCTCCTGCAGCCTAAGGTGGATGCCTGAGATGAGTCGGGCTCTTTTGAACTTAATCCTTGAGCATCTGGACCCAAAGACAGAAAGCGGTGGGGTGGCCCACCCTTCAAGGCCACCCTAAGGGTCCCTGTACTGACAGGGCTCTCTAGATTCTTATGGCTTCTCTGGTGTTTGCCCTTCTGGACACTTCAGCAAGTTCCCCTTCCTAAGGCAGATAGCCGGGGGCTGGTGAGAGGGCTGCCAAACACATATTCTTTTTCTCACTCATTATGTGTCCTTTATGTCATCTTGACACAAGCTAAAGAGTCATCTGAAAGGAGAGAACCTCAAATGAGAAAATGCCTCCCTAAGATCCAGCTGAAGGGTATTTTTTTAATTGTTGACTAATGGGGGTTGGCCCAGACTATTGTGAGTGGTGCTATCTCTGGGCTGGTGGTCCTGGGTTCTATAAGAAAGAGTAATATCCAAAGTTAACCTGGAAGCCCCAGCTGCCTGAGGACCAGGTAACTTTCTGGAATGCTGGGAGCTGTAGTTCTTGGAAAGTAACAAAGCCTCATAGAAAAGTAGGGTTGGTTTTGTCTTTAAGAGCCACTACAACTGTGTCTCTGGGCCACTCAGCTAGAAGTTCCAGGCCATGGTCCTAACCAAAGCCCATCTTGGTCAATATTTAATTAAAAGCTTGCTTTAAATTGGCCCAATGGTGAAGCTGGTTTTTCTCCCACAAATCTCAGGATTAATAAGAGCAGGCTGAGCAAGCTATGATGAGCAAGCCAGTAAGCAGCACCCCTACTCAGCCTCTGCATTTAGCTCCTGCCTCCAGGATCCTACCCTGTTTGAGTTCCAGTCCTGACTTCCTTTGATGATGAACAACAACATGGAAGTGTAGACAACAAAAACTCTTTCCATCCCAACTTGCTTTTTGGTCATGGTGTTTCATCACAGCAACAGAAACCCTAACTAAAACAGTATGTCTCCCTTCCTCCCTTCCTCCCTTCCTTCTTTCCTCTCTCTCTCACTCTTTACAGACCTTGAGGCAAACATAGCGCCGTCAGCACCCCAGCCCTGCAGACCAGACAGCCTCACTCACTTCCTCACAGGAAGTCACGAACAACCCATCTGCCTGTGGCCAGCACAGCCGCCCCACATTGTCTTGCCTCCTTAAGAAAGAGAAGTAAACAAAATCAGATTTGAAATGGATAATTGCTTTAGCCAGGAAGAATAAAGACACAAAGAGCCACTTAACTAGACATTTCTGCCCAAACAACATTATGATCAGACCGGAAGATGCGGGGTTCCTGCCAAACCACCCACCACAAAGTCCAGCCTAGCTTGGTGGTCCTTGTGCCTCAGGAAGTGGCCACTGTATGCCAAGCAACCCAGAGCATCACAGGGTCCAACTCTGAGGGCAGAGGGAACAGGGTCCCCACTTCTCAGGTATTCCCCACTGTTAACCACCGCTTCTTTTAATGAGATACTATGAAAGGAGGAAACTTTGCATGAATTCACTGGTAGCAAGCTAGTTAGGGACACACACACACTTTGGCCTTTTGAAACAGTGTTTTGCATAGCCCAGGCTGGGCTTGAACTTAACCAAGTAGCAGAGGATGGCTCTTAGCTCCTGATCCTCCTTCCTCCACCTTCCAAGAATGTTAGCAATTTTTTCTAATAAATAATTCTACAATCATGTTCTCCCTCGCCCAGCCCCGCTACCACACAGCCACACTCACCATATATATATATATATATATATATATATATAAAATGGAAAATCTAGAACTAATAAGTTTTAACTGCTGTACCATGGCAGTATGTTGTTATGGCTGTTCCATTTCATCATTAGTTGTTAATCTCTCACTGTGGCTTATTGATTGATATGGTTTAGTGCTGAGGTTCAAATCCAGGGCCACTGTACTATGACTGGGCTCCTGCTACTAATTTATAAATTAAATATTGCCATGGGCCAGCAGAGGACAAACAAGGTATGTGTAGGGTTCAGAACCCCATGACCCCCTAGAGGTCATGTGTCTCAGAACACATCCCCATGAATGAAAGGGATATATTTTTCCCCATTAATACAACAGGAGTCTTGTTAATCATCATTTCTTCTGTTACCTGCAGAACAATCTAGAAAATGAATACACACAATGGCTTCACCAAACATAAAACCTTCAAATTTGAGAGAGAGAGAGAGAGAGAGAGAGAGAGAGAAAGGATGATCTCTCTCCCAGCCTCTCTCTCTCTCTCTCTCCCAATATCTCTTTTTCCTCCTCTCTCTCCCTCTCTCCCCACAACTCAATGCTTGGATATAATCTCTGCCTGCAAAGCATATGACATCAAGTAGACAGTGGTTGTCTACCAAGACAGGTGACAGGCCCTCTAAGGCTTATCTAGGAGGGTGAAATAACAGATGGTGTAACTTAACGTTCCCAGGCATGGGGCGGGGGTGGCTGCTGGGGTTGGAGATTCCTATCTCGATAAATATTTGCCCAGCTCCTGTAACATTCACCACGCACCCAAGCGCAAACCTGAAAGGTCAACCCTCACATTTTATAATATAGCACCAACCATACATGTGTATATGTGTCTTTGGGGCTACAACTTCAGCAAAGAAATACCAAAGTTTAATTGCAGTACTCAGTGGGATTAGCAACCAGGAAGCTAGCCAGGGGCGTTTTAACATTTTCTTTCATACGCCTCTGTAAAACATGTTTTCTTTCTTTCTTTTTTTCTAGTGCATCTGTTGCCTTTGCAATAAGACAGGGTAAATTATTTAAAGCTTCAGGCACAAAACACACATCACACTTTTGTGAAAGAGGTGTGGATGCTACGGCTTTTCCAACTCAGGCCTGTGTGAATGGACATTTTAACATTTTGTTCAATCCACCAGGGAGCCCTGATCTCTGTTTGAAGGAACGTTTTATATGTTTCCAAAGTAAGAGAAAAAACTAAATGTAGACACAGTTCTTAGTGGTGTGTGTTCAGTTCAATTTAGTGATAATCCATCACACACACACACACACACACACACACACACACACCAGTCCATTCCAAACACAGAAAAGATTCCCACATGCTATCAGTCCATTCCATAGCTCTCAGCCCCAGAACAACGTGAAAACATTCAAAAAATAAAAAGCCTTCAAGATAATCTTCTGTGACACCTAAGAAAACAGAATATCTGTTACACATCTTGTCATGGACCTGACATGTAACAGACACACTTGAGAGGGGAAACATGCAGAAATTATGCCACTCCCTTTCAGCCAAGCCAGGCCCTCCTCCACAGCATTCTTCATGACTCCCTCTGGCTTTTTAAAACAAACACCTGCTTGCTAGAAGTGATATCTTCTATGGAATTAACTTTTTGATGCCATTATATAGACAGTGATAAAAATTAAAGTTTCACAGTGTTTTCCAGGCAGCGTTTTCTCTTGAGGATGCCTCCTCAAAGGATCCTCACTGAGGAGCTGTGGTTCTCTCATGCTGGAAGCCAAATGGTTGCCAAGCATATACCCTATATCCAAAATAGCTGAGAGAGGCACATACAGGCCCTTTCTGCCTCCCTGCAGGACAAAAGAAGTCAGGGTGTGAACTCAAGTGTATGGAGCACATACTGTCTGGGTCCATTCCTCAACAGCACTATCATCACCCTCAATATCCACTGCCATCATAAGTATTAACATCATCATCACCATCAGTATCATCACTGTAACCATCATCAGTATTATCACCATCATCACATTAATATCATCACCATCACTGTTATCACTATCATCACCATTAATATCATCATAATCATTCACCACCATCAAGATCATCACCATCAACTACCACCCTCACACTGCCCCTGCTCGCACCACCGCCACCATCACCATCATTATTACCACCATTTCCTCATGGCCATCATCTGCTGTGCCCACATGTGACATCATCACCTCTCCTGCCATCATGCTGCTTGGAGTGTGAGGCTCACCACCACACTCTTTGGTTCTGGCAGAGCCTCACCCCATGCCATGCCTAGGCTAATTCTGCCGGCTCATTTTTGCTCCACAACCCAAATGCAAATGGAACAATTACAGCAGCCAGCTCCTGGCCAGCCACTTGCAGGGTGAAAACCTACAGCAGCAGAACCAGCTGGCATTTTACCTCTCGACTCCAGCTTTTGGTCACAGTGTGAACTTACCTGTGTTCAAGCCACACCTCTCTTTCTGCATAGGAAGCCTCAAACCAAATGCCACCCAAAGACAGCACTTTTCTCCTGAACTATGCCGCGTGCTTCACCTCCTCCAGGATAGTGAAATCAGAAATGGCTTCAGTGAGGACCTGAACATCAGTTTCCTAAGTTTTTTCACTCACTCTGAGGAACACTGCCACTCCCAGCCCCAACATCTGGAGGTCATACTTGTTTGAGTGCTCCTTGCTCTTGGTTAACTGGTAACAACGCTCAGAACATAGGGTGATCTTAGCATAATATAAATCGTGACTTACAATCAGCATTCTAACCTAGAGTATAAAGTACCAAGAAAACTGGCCCAGCTATCTCTCCATTATTGGAGTTCCAGACAGACTGCTCCCCGTGCATCTGACCTCAGGACCTTTGCACTGCCACCTCCCAGAATACTGCCTTTGCGAGAACACAGACCACCTTCTGTGTTCTCCACTCCATCCTCTCAAACCAAAGACAGGCAACTAACACTTGATAAACTTGTCTTGACTAGACTGCTGAACCATGAAGACCAGAAACAGCCCTTCTATGACAAAGGAAGGAGGGACAGAGCTTTCAAAGGGCCAGAGGACCACTTACCACCAAGTTCTGCAGCTGGGCACGGGGCGAGGGGGGGGAGTGTCCCCAGTGTTGGGTCTGATCAAATCGTCTTTAGCACCTGTGGTCTTCAGGTGTGCCAGGTCATTTCTAAAGAGCAGGAAAGAGCACACATGAGCTTCTGCAGGCAGAAGTGGCGCCAGGTTGGGTTTCTGTCTCTTCCTCCTTCCTCCATACCTTAGAGGCAGGGGAGTCAGAGCTGGCACTACTCTGTCAACATCAATACCAGCTGAGTGAGTGACTTGACTCACAGTCTTCCCAGCCTGGAACTTTCCATACCTTCACCCAAATTTCCTGGCATAGCACTTCCCAGGAGGGTCTCATGTAGATCAGACTGGTTTGAACTCACTCTGCATCCAAGGATACCCTTGACATTCTGGTCTTTCTGCCTCTCCTTCCCAAGTACTAGGATTGCAGCCATGGGTCCAGTGACTGAACCCAGGGTCTCCTGCATGCTACACAGAGTTTGCCAACACAGTCACATCCTCAGCCCCTCCATGGCCCTCAAGGGGTCTTCCAGATTCTGGACTCTGCAAGAGAAATTTATTTAGGGCTTGCTCTAGTTTGCTTTTCCTTAGCTGTGATTTTAAAACAAAAACAAACAAAAAAATGACCAAAGGTGACTCTGGAAAAAGGTGATCTGGCACACAAGTTCAAGTCCAACTGTAGTAGTTTGAATGAGAATGGCCCCCATAAGCTCATATATTTGGATGCTTTGTCCCCAACTGGAAGAACCATTTAGGAAGGATTAGAAGGTGTGGCCTTGTTGGAGGAAATGTGTTAATTGAGATGGACTTTGAGGATTCTAAAGCCCATGCCACCCAATTAGCCCTCGCTACCTCCTACTTACAGAGCAGATGTAAGGTCTCAGATACTGCTCCAACGCCATGCCTGCCTGACTGCTGCCATGTTCCTCGCCATGATTGTCATGGCCTCTAACCCTCTGAAACTGTAAGCCCCAAATAAACTTTTTCTTCTATTATTTGCCTTGGTCATGCTGTCTTATCACAACAAGAGTAACTAAGATACCAACATTGAGGGAAACAATGTCAGGAACTGAAGGAGAGGCCACAGGGAAACTCTGCTTATTGGATTGATCACAAGTTGATGCTCACCTAGATTTCTTACATAGCATAGGAATGATGTCACCCACAGTGGGGCCACACATATCAATCATCAATCAAAGTAATTTCTGGTAGACATGTCTACAAACCAATCTGATCAAGGATATTCTCCAGTTGAGGCGCCCTCTTCCTAAGTGACTCTATTATGTCATGTTGATGATTAAAAACTAGCTAGCACTAGACTCATGATCTAGACAGAGGTGATGACAGCCAGGCATACAAGCCAACATGAATGCTCTGTCTCTGCCCTTAGTATCAGAACATGATTAATACCTTCATCATCCAGAAAGTGTTTCCATAGGACAAAATAATAAATGAAAACTAAGTGAAAACCTAACAAGCACGAAAGAATTCCATCTAGCCATCAGGAATCACCTGTGATCAAAAGGTCAACTTGCACTGACCTTCTGCAAGACCAGTTAGCTCCTTAGAGCCTCCATAATTAAGGAGAGGTTGGAATTTTACAGATCCAAGGGCCAATTAAAATTTATTTTGGGCCATCTTTAGTCCCCTTATAAACAGCCTTTTTTTTTTCAACCTATCCGTATCATGGCAACCATTGAGAAATCCTTTCTTTCTACCAACCAAAAGGCCAAGAGTGACATCAGATAGTGACACCTGAGACACCCGAGTCCTACAGCAGAGGTTTTCAGGCTTTTCTGTAAAGCCTACCTGATGCCTCCAGCAACACATTTGGAAAGTGACTCACTTTATGACTTTGCTACTACAAAGGCTTCATGAAACAGTTAGAACAAACAATGTAGGGTGACTCCAGTCTTTGTTCTCAGGCCATGGTCACCCATATTTGGGTCCAGAATAAACTAATCTCTTACCCCTTTGAAATGAGAGTTGTATTTCTATGTTCACACCCCAGACCCTCTGATGGAGATTAAACAATCAAAGATGTTGGTTCTTTTCCCTCTTATTTTGCTAAAATGAGATTTTACAATTCTCGAGAGTCAAGGTGGGGAGGGTGACAACTTGAATGACCCTGGGTTTTATCACAAGGCTCACAAGTGACTCGGGCAGAAATCAAAACAGTGTAACAGAAGAACAAAGACAGACAGCCGGGCTTCATCTCAGACTTCAGAACTAAGAACCCGTCTGTGTGGCTGAGATTCAATTTATTTCAATTAAGCAAGCGCTTGCCACACACCTCTGCCCTGCCTGGCAGTCCAGGGACTGTTGGTAAATGAGATCCAGTCCTTACAGGACTCGGGGTTGGTGGGGAAAGGTGGAACATTCATGTATAATTTCAACTCGAATTGGAATCTAATAAGATTAGGAGGATGCACAGGAGGACGTGCCGGAAGGCCGTCTAGACAGGAGAGTGGGGACTGCTTTCTGGAGACATTAAATGAGAGCACTCTGGATGTAGAGGGGGCAGACAGAGGCCACAAGAGGCCGCCACATTAGAAACAGAGAAAGAATCTGTCTGTGGGCTTTGCTCTCAACTCTGAAGGTGTCCTGTACCTAAACATCACCCCAAAGCAACCTCACTAGCCCCGAGCCTGGAAATACCAAGTTTATTAAAGGCTAATTCAGAGCAAAGTCCTCCCTACCATAGCCCCAGACGCTTCTGCATCTCCTGGCAGCCATCTAGACTGAGCCTGCCTCTGACACCTTCTAAGCTTTTTAGACTTCTCACTATGATCAGGCAGCTCCCCAAGAATGACGACTCTGCATTCAAACGAAGCCTTCCAAATAGATGTCTATGACTGACAGAAAAGCTTAAAACCCAAGGTTCAAGGACGTGACTCAGCAGGCGAGGGGTGGGTTCCATCCCTGGGACCCACATGGTGAAAGGAGAGAAGCAACTCCTTAAAGCTTTCTTCTGCCCACCACCAGCTGGCCAAAGCAGAGGAGAGAGGGACAGAGAGAAAGAAAGAAAGAAAGAAAGAAAGAAAGAAAGAAAGAAAGAAAGAAAGAAAGAAAGAAAGAAAGAAAGAAAGAAACTATTGCAGAGAAGTATGTGGTGTTGGGGCAGGGTGGGAATTCACCTGGCCCAACTCACCAAAGTTCATCCCAGCTGGGCTTGTTGGTTTTGATATTCTCTAAACAGAAGGGACCTCTTGGGACCCTCACCCAAATATCCAGCCACTCATCTCAACCAATTGTATGCAATTCTGTCCTAATTGTACGAGGCCTCAGGGAGAGGCTAGAGGCTCTAGGGACAGCCTAAGGAAGGAAGTCTGCACCACCAGGCATGGTGTAAGTAGTAAGTATTAATATCTCGGTTGAAGATGGCATAATTACAATGAGAGGTGATGAGTTACTCCAGGAAAATAAAAAAAAAAAAAAACATTTTTTTTGAGACAGTTTCTGTGCGTAGCCCTGACTGTCCTAGAACTCGCTCTGTAGACCAGGCTGAACTAGAAGTCAGAGATCTGCCTGCCTCTGCCTCCTGAGTGCTGGGATTGAGGAGTGTGCCCCCACCGCCTGGCTAAACTGTACGATGAAGAAGTGCAATGCCTTCTGCTGGCTGGGTTACATGACAACAACCTCAATGCTAACTGTTGCCTTGAGCAAAGTAGCTACTAGACCCTGTGTGTGGGCTGTGGAGGTAACGGGCAAGTCCTCATCTCTTAGTGGGTAACACCTTCCAACCTCACGGCGTCCACATTTTAGGTAGTAACTCTCAGAGTAGATGATTGAGCAGCAACCCTAAAACCAGATGCTACCAGCTAGCCCTGTCCCTCTCCCTCTTTCCCTCTCTCCCTCTCTTTCCCTCTCCCTCTCTCCCTCTCCCTCCCTCTCCCTCTCCCTCTCCTCCCTCTCTTTCTCAATGGATTTTCCCCTGAAAGACAAAATCACCTTTGCCAGAGAACCACTCATCTGTCATAGCACAAAGTGATATTTTTTTTTTATTTACAAAATTTGATTAGTCAAAAAATAGCATATATGGCTAGGGGGGATGGCTCTGCAGTTGGGAGCACTTGTTGCTCTTTCAAGGAACCAGGGTTCAGTTCCCAGAACTCACATTAAAAAGATAGATAGATAGATAGATAGATAGATAGATAGATAGATAGATAGATAGATACACAGACAGATAGATACACAGACAGACAGTAAGTAGTGCATACTTGCAATGCCTATACTGGAGAGACAGACAAGCGGCAAGGCTTATGGATTCTGAGGCTTGCCCTAAGGTCTCCACAAACACACGTGCAGTCAATAATAATAATAATAATACACTGTTTTAAGTGCAAAGCTAGGGAGACAGCTCACAGAAAATGTGGGGGGCAGAGTTGAGATCCCTAAAGCCCACATAAATGCCTACAGCCCCGTCTGTAATTCCAGCACCTAGATCTAGGAATCCCTAGAGCAAGCTGGCTAGCTCTGGGTTCAAGGTCACTTAACCTGCAAGGCATATAGTTCCTGTTTTGGTCTCCCTTTAACCTGCAAGGTATATTGTTCCTCTTTTGGTCTCACACCTTCCTCAAAATGTAAAGTGGAGCATAATCAAGGAAAATGACCAAGGCCACAGATGCAGGTGCACCCACACACATGACGCACACACACCACACATGCACACACACCACATGCACACCCAAGAATGCGCATCAAAGTGCAGCCCTCCAGTGTGACCCTCTGACTGTCAGGGATGTGTCAGATGTCACCTAAGGATACCATGCATCCCAGTCCCTCCTCTGACACACACAGTACTTGGAGACATCATGTTTTCTTAAGAAAGCCACTGAGAATCAGGATGACAACAATCATTTTAGCCTGCAAGTTCCAGCAACTTTCCCCCCTTTCTCCAAATGCATGATCTTTTTTCTCTCTCTCTATTTGCAGGTGTGTGACGTCCCTACGTATGTAGGCATGCTTTTACGTGTGTGGGGGTATGCATACATGGGTATGTGTGTACACATGCATGTGGAAGCCCAAGGTCAATGTCAGGAATCGCCCTCTATTGCTCTTCCACCTTACTCACTGAGGCAGGGTCTGTCAATCAAACCCAGAGCTCACGGATACTGATAGCCTTGCTGGCCCATTTGCTCTGGAGATGGCCTGTCTCAGCCTTCTAAGGCTGGAATTACAGGTGGGCAACCATGTACACCCAACATTTACATGACTTCCAGGGATCCAAACTCTGACCCTAATGTTTGTTTGGCAAGCTCTTTATCCACGGGAACCATCTCCCCAGCCCCTAAGCCTATGTGTTGTTAGAACAGTGATTCCTAGTTCCATGGTACATTTCCTGAACTTGGGGTGTCTGCATAGAATCAGTAAACTGGCTTCACTGTTACCCTTCTGGTTCCTGTACGAGGGCTAATGTCCCACCCGGCCGGCTGGATAGTCTGCTCCTGGCTGCGAAGCGTGGGAAATGGCTCTCCTAGGCTTCCTGGGAACTAGGCTTATTAATTCAAAAGTGGTCCGGCGGATAACAGCTTTGAGAGGACGTGCATGGCAGCACTGAGCGCAGAGCTAGGCTATCGCTTTCATGCCGAGCTTTAATTAACTGAGCTGCGTAAGGAGATGGGAGCAGAAGCCATGATTAATTGATGCACCTTTTTACTGGGGCCATCAAGCGCTGAGCCACATACACAAACACCGGCCACCTGCTCTGCCCTGAATAAACAGGACCAGAGAGGAGCGGAGGGTTCCTCCTACCACAAGGGTAGGTCTCTTTCTTTGGGTTTGCCCCACACTGACAAAATAAACTACCCTCTGCCCTTCAGGGGGCATGAGCTAACGCACTAACACTGGACACGGAAAATGCTGTGATCCTCCTGACCATTTCCCAATTCTATTCTCCCTCAAAACTCTTCATAGGCTTAAGCCTGGGCTCATCAGCCAGCCTTCAAACTTGAAAATCATTGTCCCCCAAATGGGAAGGGAAGCAGAGGAAAGACTTTCTGCCCAAGACATCTTAAGGGTGAATAGGCGGGGTGTGATGTTTAAGTGAGCAAGGGCAAAGCCAGTCTCAGAAAGCTCAGAGTTTCTGAGGAGTGGCAGCAAGCAGCCTGCCACAGGGTCTACTTGTGAGGCCCGAGTTGTCCTTGGTGACAAAGGAGGGTGAACACCTTCCTTGCAAATCTACTCCATGAATTGATCCCTCTAGGCCAAAATTCTCTTCTGGCTGACATTGGCCTGGAGACAGGTCGAGAGCTAAGTCCACAGATCACAAGCAAAATTTAAAGCATTATTAGAGCCCGGAGGATCTGGAGGTGTGAGTTACACATGTAGGCGGGAAAGTCCCCCCCACTGGGTCCAGCAATACTTCTTGCTGCCAGCCACAGCCTGCAGGGAAACTGGGCTTTCTGTCTGTCCAGCTAAGCAGAAGCTCAGGCACTCACCTGGATCTCCCCATCCCATGTAGCAGGTACTTACAGGATATGGGATCGTTGGCTCCCGCAGTCTGGCCAGGCCTCCCCTCCAGCACCCCAGGGCTCACCAGCCGCCTTCAGCTCCAACCCTGGCTGCTCTGCTCTGCGCGAGGCCGGAAGACTGTTTACTTATTCATGGACAGCCCCAGGCTCGGGAGCGGCTTTATGTCAGTCAATAGAGAGGAAATTCAATCTGTAAATGGGGGCTGCTAGCACGGGGCGTATCTGTCACGGTGAGTCACACAGACAGAGCTACCATGGAATCTCGTGTTTCCACAATAACCAGGGCCCGGAAGACACTGCCTTCTCTACTCTGTCTCTCCCTTCCCTTGTGGGTCCCCTGACCCACAGGGCATATGATTCTGGGAACCTATAGATATGTGGACATACAAATCCCAACATCGGGTCTCACTTCAAAATGTACCTCACTCAGAAGATGTTAAGGAAAACAAAAGGTGGGGAAATGGGACTCCAAATTCTGTATCAATTTATCTTTAAGCCTAAAACTCTGTTTTATTAAGTCTTTTGTGTTTGCTTGTTTGTTTTTGTTTTGGTTTGGTTTGGTTGGTTGGGTTTTGAGTTTTGCTTTATTTGTTTGTTTTAATTTTTGAGACATGGTTTCTCTGTGTAGCCCTGGCTGTCCTAGCACTCATTCTGTAGACCAGGCTGGCCTTGAACTCAGCCTCTGCCTCCAAAATGCTGGGATTAAAGGCAACTGCCACCCCAACCCAGCTAAATCTAATTTTTAAATGACTAAAATTATGACTGCCACCAGCCATTAGCTACTATTGTTCTGCATTTAACAAGTAGCTACACCATTCAGGGAAGGAGCTGCTCCCACCTCCCTCCACCCCACGTACGTGAGGTTCATTCACTTTTGTCCATGTCACACATCACACGGCTAGAGCTGGGACACTGTGTTCAAAGCTGTCTTCATCCCCAGGAGGCAGCCGGCTCCTCAAGTGCCTGAAACCATTGTTGAATTAAAGACTTTATGTCTTGTGTTTCCACTTGGCCGTGAATGACAGAGCATTAGCGAGTGAAAATTGAAAGCAAGATAAAACCTTCCCCCAGGAAAAGGAGTCAGCCTGTTCTGAGCCCTGGAGAGGCATCAATAAAGTAATTCCAGAGATCTAAAGACACTTGTGGGCTAGCGAGATGGCCCAGTGGGCAAAGCACTTGTCACACAACCCTAATGACCTGAGTTCAAATCCCCAGAACCCACATGAAAGTGGAAGGAAAAAAAATGGTCCTCTGTCCTCCATTTGCACATCATGGTGTACACACACACACACACACACACACACACACACACCACAATAACTAATTTTTTGAAAGACACTTACAAGCTCCCTGTATGTCAGGAGTCCTCTGCCTCTGCTGCAGCTTCCACCTCAGACTGTGCACAGAGATAGGCTCTGAATGGCATGCATCACCTCCATATCCAGTCGCTGGCAATGGTCACCTGCAGGATCCAGGCAGTGCCCAGTACTGGGACCTGTCTGGGGCTGTCTGTTGTGGTACTTAAGACGCCAAAGAAGACGGTGGGAGGGCCCACCACTGGAGCTGCCACTGTCACTCAAGAAGAGAGCTTGCAGAGAAGAGAGCTGGGCGCACGGGATGACGCCTGCTCAAGTGCAGCTCCCCAGAAGCAATGCCTGGAGTTTAATTAAATGCCTCCCTACCCAGGAGCCAACCCATCAGGTTAATCATCTTACATCAACCTTAATTTCACTGCTACTAAAAGCCCCTGACAATCACATGGCTCTGTCACAGGCCAAGCCCAACTGCTTCTCTCCAAACTGAAATTTAGTGTGTGGTGTTTATTTTCCTAAAATGAAATAATTTGGGAACTTTGATCTTCATTTTCAATGCCGATTGTTAACACTCCTGGGACAGGAATGACGGCAGGCACTGTGAGAACTCACCGAACACTAAGCCCTGTGCTCCAGGCACCTTAACTAGAGTGTCTTGTGGAACCCTCAGCAACCCATGAGGTGGGCGCTGAGACTGTCTTCATGTGTTATAGATAAACTGAGGTACAGCTCAGAAGGAAAGGTCCTGAGATTTTAACTTGGCCAGTCTATACCTATCTAGCCATGGGGTTTTCTTCTTGCCTGTAAGGATGTAGGTAGCTGGGATAAGCCACAGAGAAGGGGGTGATTGGTGTCAGCTGGCTGTTTCCAGGTAAAACAGCATGCATGTGTGTGATGTGTGTATGTGTGATATTTTATATATGCAAGTGTGTAATGTGTGTGTGCATGTATGTGTGGTATGTGTGTAGTGAGATGTGTGAATGATATATGTGATGTATGCAAGTGTGTACAGATATCAAGCCAGATGCCACCACAGCATGCTTTGGCAATAAGCCTGGCACTGAGCCCCGCTGCCAAGCGCTGACCTGGGTTCTGGTCTCTGTCACCTATGGTAGAAGTCCCCACCTTAACCTTAGAGCCAGTGGGACTTTGAGCACAAGAACAGGCCGCTGTGGTGCTGGTTTGGAGTCTAGGAAGTCCAGAGGTTGTATGACCCTACAAAAGGGAATCCTGGAGGGTAAGTCACAGAAGTAGGAAACTTCAAGTAGGGTCATACAGCAGTGTCCACTTGGGGAACACTGTGTCTGTCACAGGACCTTGAGCTGACACCTCCTAAGACCCAACAGTTAAGAGCAACACTCTTGACAGCCATTAAGCTGGTAAGATAAGCCTGGCGAACAAACAGGGGTGAAGGGTCACGCACTGCAGAAGCAGATGCTGAGAGCCTATGTCTAACCACTGCCTACTCCATTAGAGCCCTTTTGACCTCTGTACCCGTCTGCATTCTCCCTTGAGGTCTGAGGGTCTCTGCACTGCTAAAGAAGATTCCAGGACTAGGGAAGAGAGAGAGAGAAAGAACTCAAGTATGGGTGCAGCAGGCTCAGAGGCATTGAGGCACTAGCCCAAAACCACTCACAGGCAACTCTAGCAGACATTAGCACCTCTCCTCCTCCCAGGGCAGAAATGCCTGGCCCTAGTTTGGTGAGATCTATGGTCCACCCTGCAGGATAAGGGAAGGAAACCCAGAAGGAGGCTGATTCCTCAAAGCTGCACAAAAGTCTGAAGCCAGACTGGAAGGTGGGGGAGGTAGATGAGGACACACCTACTTCCTGAGCTGTGATCTTAATGACTGACAGCCCAGCTGTTCTTCAATTTATTAGAGCAGGTGTGTGTGTGTGTGTGTGTGTGTGTGTGTGTGTGTAACACAGGTTGTATGCTGCCTTGAAATATAACTGCACATAGACCCTGACTCTGCATACCCCTGATTTATTAGCCACTTAAGAAAACTAATATTACAGCAAGCCCTCATGGATCAGGGAGGTTAAAACGCTCAGTATCTCGAGGGGTCTGAAGAGCAAGCTGAAATTAATTTGCTTGAGTTACCATGCCTGGGTGTCAACTTAGAATTAGAGAATGATGTACAGATGGGGAGGGGCATTGTGTTGAGTCCAAGACCAAGGTCCTGTCATGGTCACTCTGGAGAGTGACATGAGGAAACCCCAGGCCAACCCTGGAAAGCCCAGCCTATGTCACTGGGCCTGAAAGGCCTCTATCCTGTGTGCTGGGTATCCAGGCATTTTGCACCCTGAGCCTCACATCGCTGATGTCAGTACTGGCTGGGCTGGAGATTGTATTCACCATACAGGAGCCCTCCCAGGCTCCAAGCAGGGCCAGTGTGGATTTTAGGATTGGGCATAGTTGTTTCCTTCTGAATTAAGAGAGCAAGCCCTTCCATGTTTGCCTGGCCCCATTCTGGGGGTCACAAATGTCTGGGCTGTGGGATGGAAATGACCCGAGAGACAATGAATATTCGAACATTGGATCAGACCCCTGTTATGATTAAATACCCTTCCCTACCACATACCATGCAAAGCTAGAGATGACTAGAGCCTTCAAGCCGATCTCCTAGAAAATAAGGGGACACAGTGTCACAAGGGAGGAGGCTGTGGAAGGCTACCCAACTCATTGTCACAGAGCCAGACTCTGAGCATACACTCTATGGTCAGCAGGGATAGGGATAATGGGCACCCTGAGATAGGGGTGATGGGCACCCTAAGGCAGGGTGATGGATACCTTGAGGAGCAGCATTGGGTTAGTTCCCCAGCCTAGTCCTCCACAATCTGAGCCGATAGGATCCCCTGAACACACAGGACGTGTACACATAAGCATGTATGCATACACACACTCACATATCGTTGTATAGGAAAGCTACAGGGTAGCCCAAAACATAAACCATGATTGTCATGGAGCAAACATGGCCCCAGTTGCTATTTATTTCTATTTATATGCATATGGGTATTTTGCCTTCATGTATATAAGCACACTACATGAATGCCTGGTGCCTTAGAAGGACAGAAGGGGGCACCAGATCCCCTGGAACCGGAGTTATAGATTGTAAACTGCCACGGGAGTGTTGAGAACCAAACCTGGGTCCTCTGCAAGAGCAGCAGGCGTTCTTAACCACTGAGCCATCTCTCCACCCCAGTGTCTAGATTTCTTTGTATCTGAATATTCTATAATAAATTACAGATGGAAAAATGTTCCCAGGGCTGTCAGGGGAAGGGCCTTGTGGGCCGGTGACAGGAAGGAAGGCATGCCCCGAGAGGCCTTTGGCTGCTCACCAAATGCCTTTGAAACATTCCTTGACATCAAATTTTCATTTGCATTAATTTGTCTGAAGAAAAACAGTAGACATAATTAAATCACCCTTTCAAACTATGCACAGAATGTATCATTTAAACACAGAATATTAATAATCGTGAGTATTTAAATAAAGCTATTCTAACATATCCCAAAATACACTCAGCCACATCCTTTACTCAGCCCAGCAAAGTAAGACCCCAGCTACAAACACCAGCAGTAGCTTGTCACTTTGACTGGATAGGCATATGGGTGACTCAACTGTTTCCTAAACTCTTATTCTCTCAAAGAAGCCCTAATCAAGTAAAAACTATTGACATTAGCATATTTTTAAAGTAGGGGTGAGAAGGTGGTTCAGTCAGTAAAGGACTTGCCATGCAAACATGGGACCAGCGTTTAGATTCTCCAGAAGCCACATTAAAACACCATATGCCAGAGGAATGGGAGCTGGCTCAGTGGTTCAGAGTACTTGATGCTCTTAGAGAAAATCAGAGTTCAGTTCTCAGCACCCACATGGCTGCTTACAATCCCCTATGACTCCAGTCCCAGAGGGATCTGATGCCCTCTTCTGGCCTTTCCAGGGATTGCACACACACCCATCACATACACACAAATACATATAAAATAAAAATACCTATTTTAAAAACATTTTAAAGCCAGACAAAGCAGCCTACTTCTGTAACCCCAATACCAACCAGGCACAGAAACAAGAAGATCCCTGGAACTTGGTGGTAACTAGTCTATTCTTGTGGGCAAGCTTTAGGATCAGTGAGGGACGCTGTCTCAAAATAAAGAATAGTTGATCAAGACACCTTAACCTCTGGCTTCCACATCCACACAGACACAGGCATACCAGCACACACACATACACAGACACACACTTATACACATGATGGAACACACAGTGATTACTGGTCCCAAGCATCATGAATTAAATATTATGGGATCCCAGAGGCTGTATTTATCGCTGGTCTATGATGACGTGTGGATATCATGATTCTTGGTGAACCTCTAACTTAAAAGCCCAGGGAACAGGACCCTGGTCTCTTGCAGGCCTTTTGCAGCAGCTGATTCAGCTGGAGTGTTTGGGGCTTCAGGAAGAGACTTCCGGAGAAGGGAGTGGCTGAAGGGGGCAGAGCTATGCTAAGGTGTTAGTGTTAGCCCACCTCTGCCCCAGGTAAGATGCTGGCGTTTCAGGTCCTCTGCAACACACCTTTAGGCCTCACTGGAAGATGAGTGTTGAGGGTGCTCTCACCTGGCTACAATCAAATGCAGAACCACACACATGCACATACATGTGCACACATATGCACATTATGTACACACACATATGCATGCAATAAACCCATTCTCATTGGTTAGAGCCAGTCATATAACCCACCCAGGCCTAAGACTTTCTGGGAACATGGTCCTCCTTTGAGAATCAAACAACTCCCCTACTGCTATTGCAGGCCAGTAGAATGGGTGGGTTTCAATGCAGAGACAGAAACTTGTGCCCCGGAGGAGACACTGACAAGTATCCCTCATTTCATTAGCCACCATGCCTGATTTTCTCAGTCTAGTCTCTAAAAGAGGCTTCTACTTGCCTCTGCCTCTGAAGTGCTGGGGTTGAAGGCATGCTCTGCCAGGCTTGGATCTTAAGTTTTCAAATTTCTTGCATGGGAGAATGTACAGTCCTTGTCTTTCTGTGTCTGGCTTATTTCGCTTAACGCAATATCCTCTAGGCTCTGTGCACTTAAAATGCACCCACCCATGGCTCCCATAGCAGAGGGCCAGGTGGTATAGAAACCACCACACCCTCCACCCATGGGCTCCAGAGAGCAAACAGCTAGAATTTAAATAGGGCAAGTACTGCAGACATCAGAGAAGACAGTGTTTGCATACAGCGCATCATGGGAGCCCAGATATCAAACACAGAGACATGCCAGCACCAAGGGACAAATCCTGTGCTGATTTCATGGCTCAGTGATAAAGATCCCCAGGCTACTGTGTCAAGAAAGAGCTGACCGTCTACTCTGCCAGCACCAGAACCAAAGGGTCCAGCAGGCAGCTGGCAAGGTATTCAAAGGGCAATTTCTGTCTCTCAGGGGCAGATGCTTTCTGGGGACCCAGCTTATCCCCTCCCCCAACAGCCAGCTGCCAACGCCATTCTTAAAAATCCTTCAGGGCACATTCGAGCATCTTCGGCTTTTGTGTCATCCGCTCCTCCGCTCTGCAGCCTTAAATAGAACTGCTTTTAACAGCACATCTGTGCCGCTCCTACTTGAGGCAGCCCTGCGCCAGGCGCAGTGGCCTTCAAAACAATCAGCTCACAGCACATCATTGTCTGTCTCTGTGGGTTCAACAAGGAGGTTTTCCCATGCCTTACAAGCCATGGTAGGGGGAGCTGGAGTCTCCCATCCCCTGCAAGAACACAAGCTTGTTTCTCCAAAGAGCACCCTCCTGTCTCAGCATTAGACACCCAATGGGAAGCACACAGAAAGCCCTTCAGTCACCAATGTTGCTCTCTTCAAACCCTGCCAGCAAAGTGCCTGTCTGCTCAGGGATAGAAAGACCCTCTGCCATTTCACGGTTTTCTGCAAAAGGCCTGTGCCACCCATGCCTGGTTTATTTGGTGCCATGGATCTAGCATTCTGCCAACTGAGCTGCGTCCCCAACCCCTCAAGGGGTATTTTTAAATAATCACTGTTTTCTGGGGACCAATGGAAGTGGCAGGGAGAGATTCTCCCTCCAAACAAGCATGACTTCTATACTTTAAAGCACGCAGTACCCTAAAATTGCTGGTCAAAACATTTGGGTGGCCGACCTCAGAGGAAAATGCCAAAGAGATCTCAAGCAGCATTTTCATGAACAAAAATTCATACAGCAGGCATTTTCATTCTTTAAAATAGCTGCTTTGTAAATGTCATGGCAAGGATGCTAAGCAGAGACAGAGGGAGCCTGGGACCTGTTTATTTCTATAAGGGGAAAAGAGCCAGAGTCTAGGGCAGGGTGAATTACCGCATCCCCCACTCCACCCGACCCCCACTGCTTTCTGGGAACCTCCTGCCCCCTTAAGGCTCTTTGCTGAGGCTCCCCAGAGGGACTGTTGATATGCTGTGTTCCAAAAAGTTCAGTTTATTCCCATTTTGCTCTACAGCAGTGGTTCTCAACCTTCCTAACACTGTGATCCTTTAACACAGATCCTCACATTGTGGTGACTCCCTCAGCCATAAAATTACTTTCATTGCTACTTCATAACTGTAATTTTGCTACTGTTATGAGTCATAAAGTAAATATCTGTTTTCTGATGGTCATTGGGAGTCACGACCCACAGGTTGAGAACCACTGCTCTACATGGAAACACACTTGTATATGGTATTTCTGGGACACACACACACACACACACACACACACACACACACACAGGGAGGGCCACAGGAGGTACAAAGAACTGCGAGCCACATGGTTATTAGGGGGACTTCCAGGTGCTCAGAAAGATAAAGCTAAAAAAAGTAGCTGCTAGGTGAAATGTGAAGACCGTAACAAGAGAGGAGGCGTAATAATGGTAGTGAGGGTGAGTGTAAACACTCATTGGGTTCTTCCACGGGCCTGGCAGAGTTCTGAGCACCCTGGGTCTGAGGTCATTGCATCCTTACCACCTGGTGGCGATAGTCTCCGCCTGACCAAGGGAAGCTGCTTAGCTGTGGTCACGTGGTATAACAGTGCTGGCTTGAGAAGGTCTAGAATCACCTAGGAGCAGAACCTCTGGGCT
Source organism: Meriones unguiculatus (assembly GCF_030254825.1). Classification (NCBI taxonomy): domain Eukaryota; kingdom Metazoa; phylum Chordata; class Mammalia; order Rodentia; family Muridae; genus Meriones; species Meriones unguiculatus. The sequence goes on along the minus strand of NC_083352.1, from coordinate 83,087,397 downwards.
TGTCTGTGAGGGAGCCTCTAGATTGTGTTAGTTGAAGCAGGAAGACCCACATGCAACTGCGTTCGAGCATCACCATTCAATGGGCTGGGATCCCGAAGCGCGTAAGATGGAGAAAGCAAGCTGAGCACCGTCCTTCATCTCCGCTTCCCAGTTGTGGAAGCATCCTGCCCTGCTGCCGCATGCCTTCCCCGCCACTGTGGACTGCACCCTCAAAGCTGGAGTCAGCATTCCCCCACCTTTCCTCCTTAAATTGCCTTTGCATCGGGCATTTTGTCACAGCAGTGACACAAGCAAATAATGCACATGGGATGTGGAAAAGCAAGTACACACACAGCCAAGGATCACATTCAGGCCCTGGAGCTGTCCACAGTACTAGCCCATCCCAGAGCAGATGAAGTGCCCAAACTGGTACAAAGGCAGAAAGGCAGACCCACGCCACTCGGCAGCTTCACTTGGACAGGATCTAGACATCAATGACATCTGAGCTGATCTTTTCCCATTAGCCCTTCTAGAGCCCTGTCTCCTGTCACTGTCTCTGGTAAAGGACTCCTAACAGCTTGAGTGGGTTAGTTGAACTGGGAATCTGGACATACAAGCTCATGGTGCTTTTCAGGAAGCATAGAAACACGGCCTTGCCCTTCTTCCCTGGGAGAATAAGCTACTGTGGTGGGGACACTGTACATTTTGAAAAAAAAAAAAAAAACATTGTAATGAAAACAGTGTATCTCAAACTGGAAAACCTTTTCCCTGCGTGCTGGAGAGATGGTTTAGGAACATGTAGGGATGGCTCTTACAGAGGACCTGAGTTCAGTTCCAAGCACCCATATGGGGGGGATTCACAACCCTCTGTGGCTGTGAACCCTCCGGGAGATCTGACTCCCCCTTTCTGGCTTCTTCCGGCACTGCACTTGTGCACAACCACATGAATAAAAATGAAAAGTAAGTCTTTTCAACATTCACAAAATACAATTTCTGCTTCTACTGCTCATTCCTAATTCATTATTTCCTGATTTTCCCTTTGTTTGCTCTTTTGTTCTGCTTCTACCTTATTTTTTTCATCTAATTTTCAATGTTGAATATTTAGGCTGTTTTTAAATATTCTTTTTAAAAGAAAAGATTCTCAACTCTCTGTTTTCTTGAGTGTGGTTGTGTCCCAGTCTTAACCAGCTGCATGTACTGAACTTGGGAAACTGGCCTACAAGACAAACCTACCCTTAGACACACAAACACACATATATACACATACAAACATATATGTACACATAATCACAAATATTTACACACATATGTACATACACATACTCATTCTCACACATACACACATGCACATACACACACATATATACACATACATTCATACACACAACTACAGACATACACATACACATACATATACATACCCATAATCACACATATACATATGTGCACAAACACACACACACACCACGATGTCCCTCTAAGTGGGATCACATCACTTTGGCAAGCAAGAACAGATCCTGCAAGAATCGTGAGGGTTCATATGAGGAGATGTGTCCTCTTTTACTAGAAGCAAGTAGGAGCCACAAGAAACCATAGATGGCAAAAGTTAAAATTCTTCTTATCCCTGGCATGGCCAGTCTTGACAGTGTGAGGCAAGCACTGTCCCTCTTATGTCTGCTCTCCTGACAGAGCCAGGAACTTGTGCCCTGGGGCTGGATAACAGAGTGCTACAGGCTGGGAGCTCAATGACAAAGGTGTTTGTTCTGTCTCTTGGTTTGAAAAGCAGGAGACTCAAGCTCAAGCTGACGGTGTCTGGATTCTGTAGAGGGCCAAATGGGAGAAGCTGCTTTAAGCCTGTCCCAGGCCTCTATCAGACATTGCACTCCTCAACTTGAGTACACCTGCCTACTGTCTTTGTACCACCGTATGTATGTCCCTGTGACAAATCCCACTCCGTAAGGACACATGCCACACTGGGTTGGGACCACCGAATAACCTTAACCAACTTTGCACCTGTGAAAACTGATCCTGTTTCCAAACAAGGTCATGTTCAAAGGTGCTGAGGGAAAGAGCTTCTGCTCTGGGGAGACTGCATTAACTCATCACAGCCAGAAAGCAAAGAAGAGGGAAGCATTCAAGACCCACCGCAGACACCTGCAGGCCCAGACTGGGAGGCAGAAAGCTTCAAGTGCAGCTAAGACTGGGCAGGGAGCAGCCAGTCCAATCACCGCACTGACAGTGCTTAGGAATGAATGGTTGAGTATTCACCATCTGGGGCTGACAAGCTGGCTCAGTGGATAGAAGCACTTGACACCAAACCAGACAACCTAAGTTCAGTCCCCAGAGCCAACAGAGTAGAAAGGGAAAAGCAAATCTCACACATTGTCCTCTGACCCCGACGTGGGCACTGTGGCACATGCATGCACACACACCCATGCACACGCAAAGAAAAGTGTATTAGTTACTTTTCTGCTGCTGTGATAAAAATGCCACGACCAACCAAAAGCAACTTAAGGGAGAGTTCATTTTGGTTTACAGTTCTAGAAGACTAGAATCCATAATGATGGAGAAGGTATGATAACAGGAGCCCAGAAGTTGAAAGATCACATCTCATCCATATAGATAAAGAAGCAGGAAGTAAAGGAAGAGGAGAGGAGAAAAGGGAGGAAGATGAGAGGGGAGAATGGGGGCAGAGAGAGAGGGAACAAAGAAAGGGGACAGAGGGAGAAAGGAGAAGGAGCAAAAGAACCATGGAGGAGAAAGGACATAGGAGAGAGAGGGAGGAGAGAGGAAATGTAGGAGAGAGAGATACTAAAAGGGAAAGAGAGGAAGGGAGGGAGGGGGAGAAGAAAGGACAGGGGCGAGAAAAGGAGGGAAGGAATTCATACACTCAAGAAGTGGATAGAGACTATAAACCCTCAAAGTCTGCTACCAGTGACAAACTTTCCTCCAGCAAGGCACTGCCTCCTAAAAGTTTCATAACCTCCTCCAAACAGCACACCTCCAAACAGCTGGGAGCCAAGCATCCAAACACATATAAGGATTTCTCATCCAAGCCACCGGAAATGATTTAAAAGTTAAATATTCACCTTCTGAACAGAGCAAACATCATCTGCATTCAATTTGACCCAAGACAGCAGAGATGATCTGGCCGGCTGAGATGGTATTTTCGGGGAGGGGAGGGCTGATTATAAACTCTTACTTTATAAATATCTGTGTGCTCATCCTAATTACTCTAACTGAGTTTCTCAAAATGTGCAATTTCCAACCCTTAGTATTACTTAGAAGCAACCCCTCCACCCTGGGCCATTCTTTAGTTCTTCCTTCGGTAATAGCTTGTCTTGCCTTAGGTATTTCTATGCTAATAGGCCCATTAGCTTTAGTTGTCATCTTGAACCAACCTAGAATCATCCATGAAGAGAGTCTGGATGAGGAGTGGGGTTGTCCTGTGGGCCTATCTGGGGTGTCTGGGATACGAAAGCTGTGTAAGTGGAGAACGATGGAGATTTGGCACAGAACCAGAGCTGAACTCCTGTCTCAGCCCTGAGTCTCAACAAGGGGGCAGGCCATGTAGATCGGGTTGGCCTGTAGACACACCTGTGGGGAATTATCTTGATTGTCTTCATGGACATGAAGCCTTCTGTGGCAGGAGTTCCTGAACTGTATGAGTGAAGAAACTAAGCTGAGCACAAGCGAGCGGGTGAGCAAGCATTCACTTCTCTCTGCTCTTGACTGCACGTGTCATGTGACTGGCATCTGGAATTGTGAGCTGAAACAAGCCCTTTTCTCTATGAAGTTAGTTTGGTCAGGGTGTCTCTATCACAGCAACATACATGGGAAAACATCTAGGCATGCACCAGGCCACAGCTCACCAGAGTGTGTTCAACAGTTAGAAACCAAATCCCCGGGCGCCAGCCTTTCCACCACGTACCCTCTCCAGCGCTCCACCAGATGACCTTCCAGAGGCTTTGAAAGGACCACAGGAGCTGACAGCAGGTCCCCGGAGTACCAGGCAGTAGCTTTGTCAAACACAGGAAGGAGGCTCTGGCAGACTGGAGCCTGTGGGTCTGCTGAGGTCAGGCTTGGCAGCCTGGAGAGAAGTAGTGAAGGCTGGGGCTGGGGCTTTTAACTGCCAGGGCCCCTGAATTCTCTGGCAACCTATTAGCAAATAGCTTACGCCTGCCCCTAGCTGGGCTAGGAGCTGTCCGTCCGCCCCAGTGCTGAAGGAACAAGCGGAAGCCTATGCCAGCAAGGCCTGACTCTATAGGCAAAAAACAAATCTTATTGCCTGCATTTATATATTTCCAGTCACTGCAGGTGGGCCTGCCTGCTCTGAATTCTGCATCTAGAGGCAAAGCCACCCTTTGGACTATGGCAAAGGTGGCCACAGAGGATTTTTGAGAATAGGAGCCAGCGGAATCATATTTCACTGTGTAAATTGACAAAGGGTCAAAAAGCTTGACCTTGGCTTCTGACGCACTTGCCCTGAAAGCCAAACTGTCATTTAAATATTTATAGGCCAGGGTGGAGCTGCAGCTTGTGGTCTCTCACACTGGGTCCTTGGTGGCTAGAGGCAGGAGCCATTGTAAGAGAGAGCCATGCTCCCTTCCCAGCAGGCTGTGGGGCTGGGAGAGGGTGTTGGGTAGTATGGGGTCCAGATCCCACCCTCTGAATCAACTAGCAGGTGCCCTAGGGAGCTCTGGAAATAATCCGTTCTGGAAAAATCCCGCTGACCATACAGAGTACGAGACGGTGTGGGTGCAGAATTCAAGCCTTCTTCTTTTTGGCCCGCTTTCACTCATATATTCCCTAGCCCAGAGAGTTTCAACATGGAGCTAAGAATGGGAGCCACCTGGAGGCACTCAGAACTCTGGACAGGCCAACTCTTATCTAGACTAATTAGCCAGAATCTCCTGAAGGGGAAAAGAAACGTACCTAGCTATTTTAAACCATCCCTGGCTAGCTCCAGTGCATAGCCAAGTTGGGAACAATCAGCTTAAACAGCAGGTGCTGGGAGCAAGAGAGAACCGGTGGGCTATTTTCAGCAGTTGTCAAGATAATGACAGAGAGGATGAAGAACAGGCTGAAGGGACTGATGGACCGGAAGTCAGCATGTCTCCCCCATCTGCACCACCTCTCCCAGAAGCCACAGCAACCATGCTGAGGATGAAGAGACACCTGCCAAAGGGACAAGGCAGCAGCAGCCTAGGCACCTGCTGGCAGAACTTTCTGGACTTTGGTGGCTCCAAATCCATTACCCTGGGAACATAGAACAGTAGGCAGGGCAAGGTCTCCAGTCTTTATTCCTAGCATCACCTTTCCCACTGAAAGAGGCAAGATAGCAGCTAAGAGGGAGACTATTCTAGAACAAAGAACACATAGAAATACATGGGGAGGGGGAGTTGGGTTCATAAAGGGATCACACACATGCACATACACTGATAGCCTCCTCAAAACGTGGTCTGAAGAGATGTCTCAGTCGGTAAAGTGCTTGCCACACAAGCATGAAGACCTGAGTTCGATCCTCCACACCCAAATTTTAAAAGACAAGTATGGTGATACATGCTTATAATCCTAGTGCTGGGGAGGCAGAGCCAAAAAAAATGGATCTTTGGAGCTTGCTGGCCAGACAGCCTAGGTCCAAATGGATGAGTTCCACACTAGTGAGAGACCCTGCCTCCAAAAGATAAAGTGTACTGGGGCTGGAAAAGTGGTTCATCAGTTAACAGCACTGACTGCTCTTGCAGGGGACCTAGGTTCGATTCCCAGCACCCACCCACATGGCAACTCCCACTGGCTATAACTCTAGCTCCAAGGGATTCAATACCTTTTCCTGGCCTCCATGAGGTGCACAGACATACATGCATGCAAAATACCCATATTCATAAAAATATTGTTTTAAATTGAAAAAATAGATAAAGTGGATGATGTCCTTGGGATGGGCACCTGAGGTTGATGTCTGGCCTTGTGGTGTACATTATATTGCTAAACTTCCATGTGCTTAATGTTGAAAGCAGGCTCTGGAAACCAGCAGATCCCTGCTTACCCAGACTCAACTATTTTTATTTCAAGTGTTGCCTAAACTTCCTTTCCCTAGGCAGGCTGGACCCTAACCCTGTGACAGGGAGAAAGAAGAACAAAACAGCCCAAGAGCACATTGCCCCCTTGAGATTGGCTAAAAGAAGAACCTTTCCAGCAGAGACCAATGACGCTTATCCCATGGTGTAAAAATGCTTGAAGTGGGACTGCAAGCCCAAAGCTCATCAATGGAAAGAGACTCTCAATGGGAACCCCAGCATGGCTGTTCCTTCCCCAGTTGGTCTCTGCTGGATGTTGTAAGCCCCTGATTAGATGATGTTGTCTGTGTTTATCTGTCAATCAGCCTACTCTAGTCTTCTCTGCTGGATGTTTTAAACTCCTGACTGGATGATAGTTTACTGTCTGTTTCTCCTCCTCCTTCTCCTCCTTCTCCTTCCCCTCTCTCTCTCTCCTACTTGCTATTTTTATTTCACTTTTGTTGGCTATATGCTTAATAAACACACTCATTCAAAACCGAAAGTGTGGCTATCGGATCTATGTACATATTCTGCAGTACACAGAACAGGCCTTCACATATACATGCATATATGTGCACGCATGCCTCTACATACGCACACACATACAGTACAGACATAGACACACACACACACACGCACGAGAATATATTTAACTTTACCTGTGGTTAAACAAATGTCTATTAAAACTGTATTTAGATTCTCTCAAATTGGCAAAAATGACAAAGAGTAGCAGCAAACTGCGTGAGGAAAGTAGCCCTAACACTCCTGAGAACGGCATTCTGCAGGGGTCTTCCAAAAAAATCGCCTAAGTGTCTGCTTCTTGACACAGCAACCCTGCTGCTGGTAATTTATACTCAAGACAGTAAGAATTATCTGTAATGCCACAAAAATATGCATGCATTAGGTGCTCCAACTAGCCTTGTTAATGATGACTAAGTGTGGGAATTGAGATAGGTCAGCAGGCAAGAGGACATCCTGCCCTTGCAGAGGACCCAAGTTCAGTTCCCAGCACTGACATGGGGCAGTTTACAACCACCTGTAACTCTAGATCCTGGGGAAACCAATGCCTCTAGTCTCCTGGGAAACCTGCGTATACATGAATACATACATACACATATATACATACATACAAATTTAAAATTATAATTTTAATAAAAATTCTAATTAAAAATTTAAGTAATGGCAAAGAGTCAGGAATAGCCATAAAGGCTCATATCTTCCCATGGGCAAGCACTGTAGGACACAAGGAGGAGGAAAGATGGACCTCACAAAGGGGTGTTCACCCATCTACAGGATATGTACAGGCTCAGGGAGAGTGATAATTACTCTCTTGTGGGGAGAGTTTGAGACAGGGTCTCTCCGTGTAGCACTGGCTGTCTTGGAACTCACTATGTAGACCAAGCTGGTCTTGATTGCCAACCTCACTGGATTTTCAATCATCTCTCTAGTATGAGAGAATTTCCAGAGAGGCTTTAACTGCAGAGATTCTCAATGGGAATCCCAGCATGGCTGATGGGGAAGGCACTATCCCCATGAGCTAGAGACACCTTAAACTTAATGCTGATGAAGGGCGTCAATGCCTCTGGCTCAAAACCTGGATTTTCTGGGTAAAACCTGCCTTTCCTCAATGGGAAGGCCCAGATGAGCCCTTCACTAATACATGAGAAACAGACAAAAAGCAGCTTTCGTGGCTCTCACCATCCTGACTGCACTCCACGTAGTTGTTACATCAATCAGAAAAGTAACTAAGATGAGGAGGGGGTTGTAATTCATTGACTGACAAAAATGAATGCATTTATGTGGAAAAGATGTTATCTTTTGTGTGCACTGTGAAAGGGCTAACAAGCTCATTAGCATATCATTATGTATCACCGTGTATGTATGTATCATTATGTATCTGGGAAAACACCGGATTTCTCCACTACTAAGCAGTTACTGGAAGTACTTCAGCACTGTTAGGTATAGGCATAAGGTTACACAGTGAATCCCTTGAACGTACCCCTCCTGTGCAAATGAATTAGGTATACTGTTAAATGAGGGCACTGTGCAAGGCACTAAGGAATACAGAAAGGGCAGCAAAATGGCTCAGTAGACAAAGGAGCTTGCTGCCAAGCCTGATGACCTGAGTTCAGTTCCCAGGTCCAGATGGAGAAAACTGACTCCTATAAATTGTTCTTTGACCATACTCATACCTTGATGCAACAGGCACAAAAATATAGAATAAATAAGTAAAATATAATTTTTAAAGGAGAGAATGTGCACGTGTGTGCTCATTTGTGCACAAAGAAACATAAGGGAGTAGACGGAAAATGAATGGGTTGATTGTATGCAGAAGGTGGGAAAGAAGTGGAGCTGGGAGGATAGCTGTTCGGGATGGGGAAGAGACAGGGAGGGAAGAGCAGCTGGGTGGGGAGGGAGAGGGAGAGGGGAAGGAAAAGGAATGAGCATTCCCAGGAGTTCCCTCTTAAGTCCTTCTGGCTTGGAACCATGTCAGAGTTTGAAGTTGTATCAGTATCTATCCCTGTATATATGTGTATACACACACACGCACGCACGCACGCACGCACGCGAGTGCAAGTGTGTCATTATTGCCTCAGTCCTGAAGCCAGGAGTGAAGGAACAGGAGGCTGGCTTGGTGGGTGGACCTTTGGTGCCTTGTGAAGGTATGGGTTTCCTCCGCTCTACTGAGTGGGGCTCCCTGTGTGTCAGCTAGGGATGGTGCACACAAAGAGGGAGTCACTTCATTGTGCCATGCTTCCAGGCAACAAGCCTGTCAGAGGCTCTGGTACCAAGGACATATTCAGAAAGAGAGAAATTGGCAGGTGAGAGAACTTAACAGAACAAAAAACAGGAGCAGCTGAGCTGAGTTAAGCTTCCCTGGAGCTGTAACATCATGAGCAGGCGGACCCAGGCAGTGGGGCATCCCAGAAACATACCTGGGTGGTATGAAGATTATGGAGCGAGGGCTTAAAACAACCAAAAGCTTAAGTGAAAGCCACCAGCAATGTTTTTCAAGGAATACGCTGTTCAGTGTACAGACTGTGTGGGGTGAATCCAGGCTTCTCACTGTCAGTAAAGGAGCTAAAACTGTGGAAAGAGAAGAGGCCAGGTGAGCCCGTGGACTGATCTCTAGTGGATATCAGTTGTTCTGTAGACAGTCTGGAAACAGAAACAGAAATAGACAGGGGTGGTGGTGGTGATGGTGACAGTGGTGGAAGGGGTAGTGGTGATGGTGGTGGAGGTGATGGTAGTGGTGGGGTGGTGGAGGTGGAAGTGGTGGTGGTGGTGGTGGGCTTTGTAGAGGGCTTAGCTAGCATGCATGAGGCTCAAGGCTCACTCCCTGGCACCACATAAAAGTGATTCTGGTAGCATGCGCCAGTAATCCCAGCATGTGGGAGGTGGAGCCAGGAGGATCAGAAATTCGAGGTCACCTTCAACTGCTATAAAGTTGGAGGTCAGCCTCACTTATAAGGCAAGAAAGACCTGCCTGCCCCAGCCTGTCAAGGGCTGAGATAAAGGCATGCATCACCATGGATGGCTAGCCTGGTTATTTCATAATGGTTTTCTCTTCCTAGTACAGCATTATCTTCAGCATTATTCCCTCAGAGGGCGGCACATCCAGCCACATACTTCCAACTAGACTCACCTTTTCTATGTTCTACATCGGGCAAGCATGGAGGCACATATGTGTAATCTCATCACTTGTCAAGCTAAGGCAAGAGAACCAAGATTTTCATGCCAGCCTGATCTGCACAATGAAATTTCACCCATCCTCCTCTCCCACAGAAAGCTCTGGAGCATTTCACATTGCCACAGAGAGTCAGACATTTCACCATAAACTTCACCATCACCACCACCACCATTACCACCAGGCCAAAGAAGAGAGAGGGAAAAACAGAGAAGAAACACGACCCCAAGTGATAGGAGGTTCACAGGATCAATCCTTCCAACTTCACAGAAAGCTTGGGGTTATGTCTAAACAAAAAGCAGCCTGTGTTCTTCATGAGACTGGCTCTAACTGAATGGTAACTCATGGGCATAGATTCATCAACAGGTATATTGTTTAACTGGAAGTCCTCCAGGGTGGGAAAATCAGCAGTTGTTTGCAAGAAAAGGTTAGGCTTGGCTTGGTGCAGTCCTGAAGCCCTCGGGGGCATCCACCAGCCGTTAAGCTACACATGAGTGTGGGCAGAAGCCCTGTATCTCAACACTCAGAGGGTTGTAAGCAGCTACAATATCGAAAGGCATGAAAGCTAGATGGGGGTGTCTGTGAGTTCAAAGCCTGCCTGGTCTAAATAGTGAGTTCCAGGCCAGCCAGGGCTATACAGTGAGAGTATGCCTTAAAAACAAAAATACAAAAACAAAAACACACACAAAAAAAGCATGAAGTGGGCCTAGAGAGATGGCTTAGCAGTTACAAGCACCAGGCGCCCTCACAGAGGACCCAGTTGAGTTCCAAACACCCACAATGGCAGCTAACAACCCTCTGCAACTGTAGTCTCAGAGGCTGTTATGCCCTCTTCTGGCCTCCACCAGCACTACACACATGCTGCCTATAGACATACATTCAGGCAAAACACCCACACCCATAAAACAAAATAAATAAATCTTCTGGAAGAAAAAAGAAGGGTTGGCAAGATGGCTCAGTGGGTAAAGGCACTCATTGCCTAGCCTGACAGCCTGAGGTCCACACCTGGTCCCCACATGATGGAAGAAGAGAACTGACTTCTGCAAGATCTCCACACTCCACACCCAGGCCGTAGCATGTATGTGAACAGATATGCGTGCATGCGTGTGCACACACACGAAAAAATATTCTTAAAAGAAATGAAGCTCTCATGGGCCATCATCAAATGTGTAAATCCTCAAGATCCTGGTGTCCCACAGCCCAACAGCTGGTCAACAGCTCCAAAAAGTAGACAGATAGACTCAGAGGGCCTGGGGAATGGGAAGGAGCCCCCAACAGGGAGGAATGAACATCTCACCTCTCTCCTGAGCTGGCTGGGCCTGGAGCTCAGACAATCACAGATAGAGTGAGATCTCCAATAGGATTCCGGACAGGGACACGCATCCACACCGGTGACAGACTGGCAGGGTGGTCTGTCCTTCTGTCCCAGAAGCTTCATATCTGAGTCCCTTCATGGCCTCACCAGGTGAGGCTTTTCCCATGTCCTGCTTTTCCCATAAGACTGCTGTGACCACAGCACCTTCCCGGGCTGAGCTATCTATCCTATGCACAAATCCTTGAGGCTGAGCAGACAGGGTAGCCCAGAGATCTGCAAACAATGAGTAAGTCAGATGTATAGATGGCCTGGGGACATTGGGCATGAGCTGGTGTCTACAGGGAGGGGAAACAGGAAACCGTCCCTGGCCCATGAGGTCTACCCACCTATGACAACCAAAACCTGCAGACGTTTCTAACATCCTTGGTTATGAAGCTGGTTTTGCCAACTCTACCTCAATTGAGAAAACGCCTCCACCTGATTGCCTTTAGGCAAGTCTGTAGAGCATTTTCTTGATTAATGATTGATGTGCGAGAGCCCAACCCACTTTAGGTAGGTGGTCCTGAGTTATATAAGATGGCAGGCTGAGCAAGCCATGAGGAGTGAACCAGTAAGCATGTCTCCTCCATGGTCCCTGCTTCGGTTCCTGCCTCCAGTCCCTGCCACGACTACCCTTCATGATGACCTTGATGTGGAACCTATAAGCTGAAGTAAACCCTTTCCTCCTCAAGTTGCTTTTGGTTGGGTGTTTACCACAGCAATAGAAACCCCAAGACAGCATGTTTAATGAAGGCATGCCTGAATGGCTCCTCCAAGTGCTCGTGAGAGTGCCAAAGACTGGCAGGACATTTCTCATAAGATTGCCATGAAAAAAAAAAAAAAAAAATCTCTGGTGGAATGCATCACATTACAGACTGGTCAATGTGTAATGCCTTCACTGATTGGTTCTAGTGTTCACTGGTGACTTGTAAGTGTGTGCCTGGTGACACATACTTGTCATGACAGCTACGTAGGAGCCTGGGGCTGGAATATTACAAGTTCAAGACCAGCCTGTACAATCTAGTGAGATCTGATCTCAAATAATAATTTAAGAAAAGAGGACTGGGGGCATGGCCCAGTGACAGACAGCTTGCTTAGCAGGCTTGATACCAGGAATGCAATCCCTGGGGACAAAAGGAAACCCCAAAATCTGAATTGGTTGACCAGCCTGGGATGGGCCTTCTACTGTTTTCATTGCCAAGGACTGATTATGCCATTAGCCCTCAGATCCCTGATTTCAGGGAAAGGTCCACAGTCAGAGATGGGAATAAGCAGGAAATATACTCGTACTCTCAGCCAGATCTGACTCTCACAATCTGACTCATTAAGTCAATTAAATCACTTATCTGCGCAATTATTTATGAAAATAAGCAACTGGCTCCCACCAGCAGGGAGGGTGGCTAAACACCATCTTCAGACAGTTGTGGAGACTGGAGCTCATGTGAGGAGACTTTACAGGACCCAAAACCCAGTTTCCTGTGGCTTCCTGGCCCTCCAGATCCCTTTCTTGAAAATCCAATGAGGTCACTGTACCCTGAGATTGTCCCGCAGTGCCTTCTGCTGGTGGGATGGAAGGGCAGGGCTCCCCGGCTACCCAGGCTGCCATGTGGGGCAAACCTCGGGTGTTCTAACAGAAGACTGAAACATCTGAGGTGGGGGAGCAAAGATTCTGAGGTTGGTCAGGGGCTATGGAAGAATAAAGACTGCAGCCACTTGGAAGTAGGGTGAGGAGCCTGGTGATGAAAGCCTGACATTGCAGCTACTTTGAAGGTTAAGACAGGAGGGTGGAAACCTTGGGCTACAGAGTGAGTTCTAGCCTGGGCAACTTAGTAGGATCCAAAACAAAAAGGGATGTGACTCAGTGGAAAAGCACCTGCCTAGCATGAATAAGGCCCTGTGTTCAATCCAGGTGAGTCAGGGAGGAAGGGAGGGGGAAAATGGAGGGAGAGAGGGAGGGAGGGGAACAGATATTTGCAGAGCCCCTAATTTCTTTTCAAGAACACTATCATAAACCTGGGGTATGCTTGACCATCTCTGGGCTTCCAGTTTAACACTCCAGAGACCTAATTCAAATTAGACAACATATCTGCAGGTCCTGCGGGGGCATCTTATAGGTCAGTCTTCTGTAAGTTCATCTTCCTCTGCCCACATACCCTCATTAGGAGGCCGCTTGTTTCCATAAACCCTTCTCTCAGTAGTTAGGGGTTTGCGCTGCTCTCAGCCCACTCACCGGCCCTCCTCCAACCACCGCCCCCCTCCCCCATGCCTGCCTCTACACTGATACCTTTATCTGATTTGAGCTGAGCCCAGGAACATCCTCAAAGCAGTTCCTTGTCCAGGCTCCCAAAAGATCAGAAGTGCTGCCGGAGTGAAGTGGCTCGGTCCGTACCCAGCCACCCACTAAAGAGCCTGTCTCTCTTCCTGAGTCTAGGGCTGGAAGTCGGTCTTCCAAATGCCACCACATGGGCTGCATGGTGAGTATGAGGCCAAGTTTGGTATACACAAGCCCAATGTGAAAAAAGTGGGGGGACAGATTCTCAAAGGCCCACCCCTAACGAATAAGCCATTGGTGATTGAAGGCTACCGAGAGAGGGGCATCATTTTTCTTCAGGAATGTGTGCCTGCGATGCCACTCCATGCTCCAGTAGATGGCCCTATACCCATGCACATACAGGAAGCAGTACACGAACTCAGTGGACTTAAAGAAAAGAAAAAGCACATGAAGTTGGGAGGAAATAGAGGAAGGAGTGCATTGCAGGGAATGGGGGATGGTTTGGATCTAAACATAGCAGATGCATGAATAAATATTTAAAACTATATTTAATAAATTGGCCAGTGCTCTCAGTCTCAACTTTCAACTGGAATTGACATGAGTGTGATGTGCCCAGTTTCTTTTCAGAGAGGATAAAATCCTGGACAGAGATGGTGGGAGTGTTGATACACTGTGAATGTGCTAAACCTACCAGCTGCAGGGCCTTGCAATGGCCCAATATAAAGAAAATATAACTTGCCCAATCCCCAGCAAGATCGGGTGATAGGATACAGGATATAAAGCGATGAATAATAGCCCAGGGTGAGAAGGGAATCTAACCAACCGGTACCTCACACACAGTCGGGAGCTAGCCCTTTTTATTGTCTCCAGGCAGGCTGGGGCCAGCATGACTGATCTCTGCTGCGCTCAGGGCAGAAACCAGAGGTGACTGGAGGTTGCTGCCCCAGGACTGGCTTCTAATAAACCATTTACCCAGAGGACGGGAGGGGCCCCGAGAAACAGCCTCCAGGAGGACACTCTTTTAAAATCTGTATTTTGTTTTGAGAACTAGCAACAGTGTTAGAGGTCAGGATGGCAGGGCCCTGTCCAAGAGGGGCTTCCGGCACCCTGACAGTACAGTGCCTATGATGGAAGTGTTGCCCTGTAAAACTTCCCTACCCGGAAATGTTGCTAGTTACCCCTTTTAAAAAGATGCTCTACTTCAAAACGCTGCACAGAAAAACACTTCACATTCCACTTTTAAACATGAGAAAGAAAAATCAGACTTCTCTACAGACAAGAGGAGCCAAGAGTGAGAATCAATTTCCTTGGCCACAAGCTGCACCCTGAACAACCTGTGGAAAATCAAGAGTGGATGGTGCTCAGAGATGCTTAATTTAAAAAACAAAAAACAACAAACCACAGGAAGGAAGGATGCCTGGTTTTTGTTTTGTTTTGTTTTGTTTTGTTTTGTTTTCCCCTTCAGCCTTTTGAAACAGACTCATCATGAGCACTCTTGCTGGCCTCAGACTTACTATGTATCCCAGGCTGGTCTTGACCTTGCAGAAATCCTCCAGTCCCAGTCTCCCAAGTACTGCTATTATAGGCATGAGCCACCATCCAGCTCATTTTGTTCTGTTTGAGACATGGTACCATGCTCTAGCTCAGAACCCACAACATAGCTCAAGCTAACTTCAAACACATAGAAATCCTCCTGCCTTAGTCTCTTAGTCCCACCTCTTTGAGAGGTAAATGTTTCCTCTTCCCGAATCCATCCTGCTAGAATCCTCGTGGGTGTGAAATCTTACCTACAGTGACTTCATAGATAAGAGAGAAGAACGACATTTGGAAGGAGCCTACACGTCTCTCCACAGACCACTTCACCACTGCACCCTCTCAGCAAGGAGTAAGGCCAACCCACACACCGGATGATAGCTGAGATGCACATTTCAGAAGAGCAAGGTGTGGATGAGTGGACAGAGAGAGCCAGGAGATGGACTCTTGCTGGCCACGTGGGATTCTCACTCAGCCAACACACACTCGTGACTATCTGCCTCAAAGGCAGGGGTCCTCAGGAGGCAGTTTGGCTCTGGTGTGCCTCCCCCTTGCAGGGGAGACATGCAGTATATCTGTTGACATTTTTCAGTGGTTATTGCTGTGGGCTGTGAAGGCTGTCCCTCTCGCTCTGCTCCTGATTAGCAGGTGATGTCAGAACACTGAAGAGAAACTTCAGCAGGAACAATCATTCCCAGTGAGATGATTGACGCATCTCTCAACCTGTGGTGGTCTGAATAAGATTGCCCTTGTAGGCTCACGGGTCTGAATGCTTGTTCCCTGGTTAGTGAGACTCTTTGGGAAGTATTGGCAGGTGTGGCATTGGAGAAGGAGTGTCACTGGATGTAGACTTTGAGGTTTCAAAACCCACAAGAGGTCCAGTCTGTCTCTCCCTCCATCTTCTACCTCTTCTCCCTCTTCCTCAACTGCTCTCTCTGTCCCCCTGCTTCTTGCTGATAAGGATGTAAAACTCTCAGCTACTGCTCCAGCAGCATGCCTGCCTGCTCCACACTCCCCACCATGATAATCATGGACTAACCTTCAATAAGTAAGCCAGCCCCCAATTAAATGCTTTCTTTTATAAGAGTTGCCATGGTCGTGGTGTCTCTTCACAGCAATAGAACAGTGACTAAGACTCAAAGGTCATCTGAGAGGCTTCTATTTGCAGCAGCTGGTGAACAACACAGAGGCCTGTAACTGGTCAAAGTGGAGAGAGTAAGAGACTGCAGAATGCTCAGCCCTAAAGGAAATCACCCTCCCACAACCAAGGCTCAAGGATCACTGTAGAAGAGGGGCCTGAGGAGAGTGTAAGACGTGAACTCACAGCAATTGCAGCCCCATGCACGAAACCTGTGCAGGCCCAAGCCAGAAAAACATCCCAACATAGAGAGGAATACTGGGCCCACAATCCTACCCTGACCTGTGGAGTGAATGTTAGCTGCTGGGAGTTTTCTTTAAGAGGACAGTTCCTGGTAAGTTGACCACTGTCCAGTGAAAGACCACACAGCCAAAAACATTTGGGCAGCACAGATCGGTCTTAAAAAAGACTAAAGAAGAAAAAAAAGACACAAAATTGGGTGGATAGAGAAGCAGGGATGGGAGGGAGGGGTTCTGAATTCTCAAAGGACTAATTTTTAAAAGAAATAAAGGAGCCATGATTAGGCATTACCAACTGCTCTCTGTATTTACCCAACTCACCCAACAAAGATGAGTAAATAAAACATTTGTCCTTCCACAAAGATGTTTTTCGGTAAAAACATGTCAGCCTTGTATATTAATCATTCAGTAATATTAATCATTCAGTAACACTAAAGACTCTTAGTGTTGTCCAGAACCACCTCCGTGAGTTCCAGAAAGTTCTCATCATCCACGGTACTCTGAGCCCATCAAGTCCCTGGCCCCTCTGCTCCCTGCTGGGAATCCCCACTCCATACCCAGGTCCTGTCAATGTGCTTCTGAAGTTTTCTTAAGTCAATCTCAGGTCTCATGCCTAACGAGCCAAGCTTAAGCAATGAATTGCAGATGAATTGAAGGTCATGGGTGTTAATTACAAGCACTTGTAATTAAGAGGCGTCGATTCTTTTCCCATTCCTTCCTCCACGCGACAGCCCAGGCCTGTATTTCTTATAGATACACATGTGGCAAGGGCAGGTCTCAGGGTCCCCATAAAGATGGATCTCACATTTGCACTGTGGAGCCTTGGGAGCAACTTGACTTCCTGCTGCTGCAGGAAGGATGCCAAATCTGCAAAGGGGGATCAGAAGCCTCATTCCTATTGTCAGCTCTATGTGAAGACGTGGGGCCCTCTAACACGGTAGAGCCATAGACAGTCGATACATGGTCCTGAATGGCTATGTAAAATCCACACCCACTGCTTCTACACCTCTACGTGGTGTGGTAAACCTTCTGTACTGAGCCAGACAAGTCTCTGGCCATTGATGCTGTTAGCATTGGCCTAACCCACAGCAAGACACAGATGTGAGCAACTAAAATCCCCACAATGCATGGCTCGCTGGAGACAATTAATAGAAGCTGCTGCTACTGAAAGCTAAAACAGAGTCTTAAAAGTTGAAATATGCTAAGAAACTGCAGTCTTCCAAGAACTTCAGAATGCATCAAAAATGAAAACGATGGATTGCACAGTGTATGCTCAGCATTTTATGGCCAAGCCAGCAGCACCACCAAGATGGATTCCCCCATGCCATGGAAAGCACTGTCCAATCACTGTTTAGACCTCACCATTCTGTCAGGACCACACAGTAACAAGAGACCCACTCACTGGCTGCACTCAGAAGGGCAGGGTCATGGGGCTGGAGAGATGGCTCTGGTTTTGAGTGTATTCTGCTCCTACGGAGGACCTGAGTTCAGTTCCCAGAGTCCATGTCAGGCAACTCACAACTTCCTGCAACTCCACTTTCAGGGGGTCTAATAACCTCTTCATCAAGCACCCACACAAATTGTGGTATTTACTCACACACTAGACACACACAATATACACATGAATAAAAACTAAAATAAATAAATAAATAATAAATCTTAAGACTAAAAAAGGCAAGACCTGTTTCCACAGAACTCTGAAGTTACAGCTATGATTGTCCATCTTTCAGATACAAATCGCCCTAATATAACAACACATTTGTTCCCAAAAGATTTGTAAGTAAATTATTTCCTTTTTAACAAGGAAACAGCTGGGCATGTTGGCCCATTTCTTTATTCCCAGCACTCAGGGAGACAGAGGCAGATGGATGTCTGTGAGTTCTAGGGTAGCCTGGTCTACAAAACAGAGTCCAGGACAGCCAAGGCTCTGTTAAACAGAGAAATCAAAACAAAAACAAAAACAAAAATAAAGAAATGAAAGGAAGGAAGGAAGGAAGGAAGGAAGGAAATAAAAGGAAGAAATGGGCAGTCCTCTTTAATTTGCTAATTACTCTAGGGCCATGTGAGGTCTAGGTAATTCATTTTTAAGGTGGGATGATTTGGTCCCCACGTGCTTGTAATTCCACAGGTTGAGGATTGCGGCACATTTCTAGGCAGCCTGGGTTGCATAGTGAGCTGTTGTAGCTATGGTGAGTTGAACAGTTCCTTCCACATCATAGATCCTGTGACCTTACTTGGCAACAGGTCCCTTACAATTTAGTTCAGGTGACATGAAGATCAGGTTACCACTCCAGCTAGTAAGGTTGTCCCTAAAAGAGACTAGATGCATGGGAAGAACAATGACAGCACAGCAGTGTAGCCACAAGCATAGCATGCAAAGGACTGTTGACCACCAGAAGCTGGAGTAGGGGCAGAAGGAGCCCTTGGTTTCCCTCCTACCTAGAAGCATGGCCTGACAATTCTTTGACCTTGAATTTGACCATGGGAAGATAAATTTCTGCTCTGGAAGCTTGAGACAGCCACACCATGGTAGGGCTCTTCTTTCTTATTATGCTCCTCTCACTGTTTTCCCTGGACTCTCTGAGTCTGATCCAAGCACCGTGGCCTGGCTTCCATTTGCACTAGCAAATCTGGTCTCTTTCCAGGAAGACCCTTCTGTGTGATGCTCAAGAGACAGGAGGAACCTCCTGAAAGAGCCATACTCTACTTTGGGGGTTATTCCCAGGATGAAGCCATGGATAGAGCTTACAGCCCTGGAAACAGATATCTCAAGGAAGCAGCCTGCGATTCACCTGCCTGCACATCCCAGCTGCCTCCAATATCAGTCTCTCAAGATCACTGCCCATCCTCCAAGACAGAAACCCTATCTGGCCTAGTGTTGGAGGTCCCTGCAGTTGTCCTGGCTAGAACGCCCTCCAGACCACAGCCCCCACCTCCTCTAGGATCCTTCTGAATGAAGACGCATCTGTGTGTCACGTGACATCCATCACAGCTCTTTCTCCTCTTCGTACTGAGAGCTATGACATTTATCCTCTGCCCGCCTCCGGCTGCTTGAGTCATGGGGTACCACAAACAGGAAGTGCCAGGACACTGAAGTGTGATGCACACAGAGAAACCATGAAGCCACTGTCCCCTTTCCCATCATCCCACATGAGACAGACACCCAGACAAGGGCCCTGGTGTTGGACTCACGTTGCTCTGCCCGCTGGTCCTGACAGTAGGCCCTCGTGGTGGGTGCCAAGCATAAATTCAGGAATCTGCTGAGATTAGAGGCCATGACTGTGTAGGGAGAACGAGAGTCTGCCAAGACCATAACTCGACACTAGGCAGACGATGGCCCAATGCTGGCCCAGGGCCCAGCACACACAGCTAAAGCAGTTATCACTTGGCTGAATCCACAAGGCCATGTGCTCCAACACCAACAAGTGTGTATCTCCTGCCAGCTGGCTGGATGCCACTGAAGGGGCTCCATGGTCCAGCTGGGAGCGGGAGGATGGTGAGAAGGAAGGGTGAAGTGGAAAGGGTGCCAGGGAGAGAAGCAGAAAGAGAGGACCCAGAGCAGCTCAAAACACAGGAAGGGTGGGGCAGCCCAGCAGTGGTTGATGTCACCAGTGAGATGAAAGACCAGCCTGCAAAAGAAGCCCCCCAAAACAGAGAGTGTCCACTTTCAAACAGGTTGATCATCATTCACTCACTGTATGTATGCGTGTGTTTAAAAAGAAAAAAAAAAAAAAAAAAAAAAGAGGGTGCAGTGGTGCACGCCTGTAATGTCAGCACTCAGGGAAGAAGAGGCAGGTGTATCTCCCTGAGTTCGAGGCCAGCCTGGTCTACAGAGTGAGTCCAGGACAGCCAAGGCTACAAAGAAAAACCTTGTCACCCTGTCTCAAATAAATAAATAAATAAATGGCTGATAAGATGACTCAGTGAGACCCACATGATGGACAGTGAATAGATTTCTTCAAGCTGCCTTCTGACTTCTACATGCTTGCTTCTTTTCCTACATTCCCAGGTGTCCTCATTTGCTGTCTGTTGCTGTAATGAAACACTAACCGAAAGCAACATGGGGGGGGGGTAATTTGGCTTATCTGTTAAGAATCCACCATCAAAAGAAGCCAAGGCAGGAATTCAAAGCAGGAGCTGATGCCGAGGCCACGGAGGGATGTCCTCACTGGCCTGCTCCTCCCGGCTTGCTCACTTTGCTTTTCCATACAGCCCAGACCACATGCCCAGGTATGACACCTCCCACCCACTGTAGATTGGGTCATCTTACTTCAATCATTAATTGAAAAATGTACCACATATGCGCTCTCAGGCCACTCAATGGAGGCAATCCCTCAGCTAAGGGGACCCGCTTCCCCGGTGTGTCAAGGTGACAAAAATTACAACAAGCATACCAGGTGACTAGAAACTGAACAGAAAACACCAATAAAAGTCACATTTTGTAGGGTCAACATGGTGGCATATGACATCCATCCCACCACTTGGGAGGCAGAGGCAGGTGGATCTCTAAGTTCAAGGCCAGCCTGGTCTATATGACTAATATAGAAACAAAAGTTAGTCTCTGGAGATGGAAAACAGACAACGGAGAGGAGTCAGAAAAAAAAAATAACACTTAAAAATTAAGTTCACCTGGCATGCAGATGTTACCAGGTTACCAGGAAAGACTTCCTAAGAAAATGTAGTTGATTGTTTTCAGTTAATGGTTTTGAATGTTTACTGAACACCCGGCCTCCTCCAAGCATGAACCTCCACAAAAGCTGTAATGGAAAAGCATAGTTGGTGACTGCTGGGTTTCACCAAGTACAGCATCAGGGGAGAAGGGGCTGTCTGGACTCCTGCCCTGGAAGGTTCTCAGGATCAAGAGAATAGATCTGTTATTTCCACAAAGGGAAGCTTCCAACCTCAGACCAGGGGCACAGAGCCTGGGTTCTCTGTGATGCAGCTGAATGTGGGCCGAGGCCTAGACCGCCATGGGCCCAGGGTGGAACTGCCAAAGACCCCACCCCTCCCACCCCCTTGCTGATACCATCTTTGTCTCCCCACCAGCCTCTTTCTTCTCTCTGATTGTCACAAGCTCTGTAACTGCCTGATTCTAAGCAGCAGATGACAAACAGTGACCTGACAGGTCCATTATTCTCTTTTAATTTATTACATTTTAATTAATAAAGGCGGCGCCTGTGCTGGTTCGAAGGAACAAGTCTCCTGACAGCCCAGGCATCTTTCCAGCTCAGCATCCTCATTCTCCTCCCTGCTCTCACCCTCTCCCCGACCCCACCACGACCTCAATCCCATTTTTGCCAACAGCAGATCACAACCCTGGACTGAAACATAGGTCCTGTGGAGGCTCGTGAGCACGGCTGATGTGATTATTGGAGTGGAGTGGCCCCCTCGCACACTCCTGGGCCAGCACACATCACCAGATCAGCTATAAACATAACCAGCACAGCAGCTAGCTGTGTCACAGCCCTGAGACATGGCAGTTAAGAAATAGTTAAGGCTACAGGGAGGACAGCAAGCCCCTCCCCCTGGGGTCTAATTTGCATTTCCCAGGAGAGTCAGAAAAGTCAACAAGAATGATAACAGAGATTATCTGCGTGGGATAAACTCAAACAAAGATGCTAAAAATAAGAAACAGTGCACAGGGAAGAAGGTTCGAGATGTTGACCTTAAATGAATCGGTGATCCTCTTCCAAACGCAGACAATGAACCTCATAAAACCACCTTACAGTTTTATTTACAGGAGAAAATTCTTTAAGATTAAAAAAAAAAAAAAAAAAAGCCCTGGCAGTGGTGGCAGTGATGGCGCATGCAGAAGCAGGTGGATCTCTGGGAGTTCGAGGCCAGCCTAGTCTACAGAGCACGTTCTAGGACAGCCAAGGCTATATAGAAAAACCGTGTTTTGAAGCCAAAAAGAAGAAGAGAGAAAGAAAGAAGGAAGGAAAGAGACAGAAAGAGACAGAAAAATAGTGAGAGAGAGACAGAGAGAAAGAGGGAAAGAGAAGCAAAGCAGCAGTT
Organism: Meriones unguiculatus; assembly: GCF_030254825.1. NCBI lineage: Eukaryota > Metazoa > Chordata > Mammalia > Rodentia > Muridae > Meriones > Meriones unguiculatus. Next base: position 83,065,123 of record NC_083352.1, on the reverse strand, counting down.
TTTGTACTTGATTTTAAAACTCTGCTTAATCTTTAAACTCTATTGTAAATTACATCAGCTGGGCAATGGACATTCAAAAGCCACAAGATCCTGTACAAAACCATTAGAGACACTGAAGCAAGACATTTTCCTCTTCAGAAGGCCACACCCATGTCTGAGGTAAGTGCTAATGGGCTCTCTCCTCTCCTTGTCCTCCTTCTCCTCCCTCTCCTCTCCCCTTCCCCTTACCCCTTAAATCTGAAGCACATACTGTCCCTATCTATTTAAGAAATTCTCTACCTTAGCATTGTCCTGACTTGTCAAGGATTCGGCTTTACCAGAGTGGTGGGAAGGAGGCCAGGATGACATTCCCAAGGCTTCCCCCAGCAGCGCTGGTGGAGCTGGGTGTCTCCTCCAAAGTGGAGCACCTCACATTCTCAGTAAAAAGTGGGAGATGGCAATGTCCTCTGTAAATAACTGCTGTTCCCTGCATCCTCCTTTGCTAAGGATAGACCCCTTTCACCCTGTGAGGTGAGCATGCCACCCTTATGCTATTCTCAGAAAGGGTTGGAATACCAAAAAGTAAAGCTTGCAGGCTGAGACTTCCCTCCATGGCAACACAGCATCGAAGAGTCCTGGGGATTCCCTGTCAGTTTATACTACAAGGGGCAGAGAAACCCAGACTTCTAAACAGCAGAACCTGTGCAGTGCAGTATTCCTAGGAAAATGCCCAAACTCTCAACACCACAATAACAAAGAAATAACCATACACCCAACCAAGGAGCTGTGGGGACAGGGGCTGGCTTGGAGTGTCTCTGTGTGTGCCTGGTTTGTGGAGCATGAGTATCTGGAGGGGGTGTACATTCTTCCTTTGTTTTCCCCTATCAAGATCCTCCATGGTGATGATGGAAGGCTCTAGAATCAGCATCTAGCCTGGGGTCTTGATCCCCTCCCCAACCCCAGATACAAAGTCTGTGACTCTGAATGAATGACCTGAATTCTCTATGCTTCCTTTTCTATTCATAAAGCTGGAGTGGGGAGCAACCACGTAGAGGCCTCGTGTAATAAATGCTTGAGCAGTGCAGTCCAGGCATGCCAGTGTGGCCCAAGGCATGTATGTCTCCGTCAAGGGCCCAGAGGAGACTACGATTGCCGGCAATGTATTCTTTGCCGTGAAACACTGCTGCTCCAAGGTCAGAAGAAGTAGGTTTCCTAACAATGCCTGGAAGTCAGAAGTAACCCTGGCTGCCAGTGGTCCCACTAAGAACCATGGACAGCAATGAGCTGGTTCACAGAGAGAGGCTTGCTTCTTGTTGGTCCCAGGTTCTACCGGTTTCCTGCAGGCCCCATTTATCTCCAGGTAGGTCCACTCTGCCCAGCCATTCCCAGGTCGCTTCATTACACAGACTTCCCAAGAATAACTTATTCACTAATAGGAGGAATGTCACCTGCTGTTGGTGTTTGAAAACCACCTTGTTTTAGAATTTGAGTGAAAAGAGTATCTTGAAATGACTATCAAAGGTTTGCACGGGACATTTCACTCACCATCGGATTCACTGATGAGTAAGTTCTGACCATTCTCAGGCCAACTGCCTCCATGAACTGGGAGGTAACCAGTCTGGGTGGCCACTGTCCCAGCTTAGCCCTGACAGGCCTGGCTGGGCCTCCAACTGGATCCACAGAAGTCTGACACCCACCCCCCTCTTCCCCATGACTTGCCTTCATGAGCCTTGATTAGCTTTCCACACACACAGCCAAGGCCTCCTCTGAGGTCTGGTGGCTTTCTACATTCTGAGTCGGAATCAATAGCTTTAATGTACAGTGTACACGGGGCTTGCTTTTAAGTGGGGTTGGCTGAGGGAGAAGAAAGTAAAATAGGATTATAGTTGCAGATGGAGCTTATGGGATGCAGGGAAAAAAGAGACTCCTAGAAGCAAGGGGAAAAAAATCTATAAGCAGAGCTTAAATACTCAGCAATGCACAGGCCTGGTGTCTGACCATGGTGGAAGTAGGGGATGGGTCCCCAGTGCAGGCTGGTAAAGTAACCCGACCAACTCATTCACATAGGGTCTTGTGCAAAGTCCCCTTAAACATCTCCTTGTCTGTGCCCCAGGAGAAGCTGGAGAAGCCTTCTTCTAAGTAAGGACATCAAGTGCCTACATCACCCGGAGAAGGCACAGAGAGGCCAGGCCCTGCCTGAGAATGGTAACCACCAGCCCTTCTCGCCAGGCTTTCCTGAAGCCAGCTCCCAACTTGTTTAAGACAAACAAACAAAACACTAAACTGCATTGGTGGTTTTATTTATTGATTTGTTTGTTTATTGTGTGGGTGCACACACATACCACAGAATCCGAGTGGAGATTAGAGAACAATTTTGGGGAGTCAGTTCTCTCCTTCTAATGTGTGAGTTCTGGGGCTTGATCTCAGGCCATCCATCTTGGTGGCAAGCACCTTTACCTGCTGAGCCATTCGGTGGGCTCCCAACTTCTTCTTTTAAACAAAAGAAAAGTATGGAAATGTAGCTTAGTTGGTAGAGTGCTTGCTTAGCATGGCTGAAACTCTGGGCTCCGTCCCCAGTACCACATAAAACAGGCCATGGGGACCCTCACCTGTAATCTGAGCATCCCAGAGGTAAAGGCAGAATTATCCCCATCCTTGAATACATGAGATCTTATCTCCAGTATACACAGAGACAGGGGAGACGGCTCAGCAGTTAAGAGCACTTGTTACTCTTCTAAAGGACTGAAGTTCAAGTCCTAGAACCTACATGGTGGCTCACAACCACCTGTTACTCAAATTCTAAGAAATCTGACACCTTCTTCTGGCTTCCTCAGGCACCAGCGAGTGTGTGTGTGTGTGTGTGTGTGTGTGTGTGTGTGTGTGTGGTTGCACACACACACGGTGTAGGCATACATGCAGGCAAATACTCATACACATAAAAATAAATCTTTAGAAAAACGATAACTAACTTTTTCTAAGTAAACAAAAGCAAGTGTCCCCTAAATGGGAGTTTTTTAAGTCTAGAAAGCCATCTTATGTCATGGGACACCCTGAAGAGCGCCCTTCTCCTCCCTCCCACACGGCTCCCTCCATGCCTCAGTTTCCCCATCTACACAATGTGAATGGTAGTAAAAGCTTGGGCTGCACAACAAGTTAGAACAATGCTGGGCTGTGGCTCCTCACGGTTGGGACCATAGGTGCCAACACTCAAGACGCAGCCGGGATTGCAGTGTCCGCAGGCTTGGGGGACTGCCTCTTGTGACTGTCACTCTCTGGTGTCTTCAGGTAGCCACAGCACCTCAGCCCTGCCTGCCTCTGTGGCCCACAGCTTTGTTTTCCTCTGCCTCAGACTCCACCTCCAACCTCTTACTTGTATGAGTGCATCTGATAAAGCCCCACCTCCCCAAGTAAGACCTGACCTCCCTGGCAGCCTTTGGCACCCCTAGGAAATTAGGATAGCGACCTCATCATGGTCAGTACCGTAAAGCATTTGCTTTATAAGGTTGCTCTGAAGGTCGGGGGCGTGGAGGACTGGGGGGAGGGCATTACTGTCAGAGGCTCCCAGGCTGACCAACCTCACCTCGCAATAGATGTCACAGTAGGCATCCGGGCACAGGCTTGTCAGGATGCAGACTTGGAAGGCTGTGCACCCCTCACCCATCACAGCTGTGCCATCCATACATTACTTTTATTTAGGTGGCAGGCATAGGCCCTCATCTACAGTTACATTAAATTATGCATGCCTTCAAAAAGCACACTTACTGAAAACAGATAAAGTCTGTAAAATGCAGGCAGGATTTCATGTGGGCATGGGAGGGGAGCTGAAGGTAGAGAGAGTGATGTTATTGGGGTCTGCAGTATTAGCCAGCAACACTGGTGCTTGGGGGGAACTTCTGTGATAACCATGTCCCCAGGGTGAAAACAGAAGGATCATACCAAGACAGGGGAACAAGTCTTATGGTAGTGACTCTTATGGCCTTTAACTGGAGAATTCAGGCCAGAGACCGTGTTGCAGTGACCCTACATTGCTCACTTCTGGGAGTGAAAAAGGGGTCCTGTGTTCCCATCTCTATTATAGTGAGCCATAGAACCACACTGAGGTGGGGACACAGCTGTCCCTGGGACAACCAGCCAGAAGAGCCAGGCTACCAGACCAGTCCTGCCACCTCCAGTCAAACCCAAGACCACATGCTAATCGCCCCTGGGAAACCATGGGATAGGAGACCTGAAGGTAGCAAGAGTGATGTTATTGAGAGCAGCAGCATAGCTGTGTTATTCCATTCTCTGGCTGCCCTGGGTTGTACCCCACACCCCTTTTCCATCCATGGAGCCTCAAGCCAAAAAGTAGAAAGAAGCCTCCAAACTACAATGGACCTGGGGCAAGGCCAGGAATGGCCAGGGTCCTGGGCTTGGCAAAGGTTAGAGTCTCAGGCTGTGGCAAAGGTTAGGGCTACCTCTCTCCAACCCCCCCCCCATCACAAGGACACAGGGACACAGACAGCCAAAATGTGAAGGTCTCTCCCTCCCACCCTGGCCACTAGATTTGCATTCACTCTTGACAGTGCAGCTTGTAAGAAAGGAAAAATATCACACACATTGCAGAAGGGTCTGTAGAAATTCTGATCCATGCTCACAGGGGACAAAGATCCACACACTCTTCAGGGTCAGGCGGTGAGGGCCACTGCTCAAGACTGTAGGCCATTAGTATAACTCCCTTTACCAGGGCACCCAGCCTTCCCTAGCCAGGCTTGCAGGATACAGGGTGGCACAGGGGTGTAAACCCAGCCACGTCAACACTGGGCCACTCCTGTGTCACAGGGAAACAGCATGTCTACCCAACTGCTCCTGTCACTGAGATCAAAGACAAGAAAGAGAGAGGCACACCGTTTGAGCCAGGGTGCAAAAGGGCTGGGCTGCCCCCACCATCAGAGAGCAAAGTTCAACACAACACAGAATGTAACATGAGCCCATCTGCGGGACACAAATGGGGATTGCAGTGGTTTGAATGAAAATGGCCCCATGGACTATTGGGAGGTGTGGCCTTGCCAAGGTGGAATGACCTTGTTGGAGGAGGTGTGGCCTTATTGGAGGAGGTATGTCACCAGAGGCAGACCTTAGGATTTCAGAAGCTCAAGCCAAACCCAGTGTCACTCTCTCTTCCTGCCTCCTGCTGATCACGATGTTGAACTCTGGGCTCTTTCTCCAGCACCATGTCTGCCTGTGCACCTTCATGCTTCCCTCCATGATAATGAACTATCTGAGGTGTTAAAATTCCCTTGTCTGAGTCCTCACGCCAGTTCAACTAGGTACCGTGGTCACAGTGAACATCACTGACCACAGTATCAGACAAGGCAGGCCTGTGAGGGCCCCACAGTGACAACAGAAACAGCTCCATGCACGTGACCAACTGAAATGACCTTCCCTAGGTGACGGAACACAGTCTTTAGGTGTCTATGGCACCTGAAGTCTACAGGCACCTCCTTCAGAGTCTCTCTTCTGTTTCTACACTATAAAAAGGGGAAGCACAGCTTATCATCCTCAGAGTTATCAAGGAATGAGATTGTTCTAGAAAAAATGCTCAGTATAAGCACTTAATAAATAGAAGCTATTGCCTCTGGAATCCTCTATCAACTGTCATGAAGCCTCTAGGATAGGCCTGGCTCCCAGTGGAGTGTCATTGGTCTCCGAGTATCACTGGGCTCCAAACTGCCTATCAAGGATGGCAATGAAACTCACAGGATAACCTTGGTGGTCCCAGAATGGTGTCTGAAGGCTAGTAGGAACCTCCTCTCATCTCTCTTGCCCCTAGGGATACAAGTGTCTGCTAAGCTCTGCTTGGGCTCCAATGGCTCAGCTAGCCCAGTGTAGCTCCCCTCATACCCACAGAAAAGAGGAAATTCATGAGGATTGTGTAAACTCTGAAAATGCAGAAGAGCTGAGCTTACACTTTTGGGTACTCAGATCAATGTCTCCGTCCTAGACCAGAGTCTGACCTGCTCTGTCACAGAGCCGTGGACAGTTAGTAGCCTCGGGGTGCTGCTGACCTGCAAGCGAACGGCAATGGGCCAGCAGTCTGGAAGTCATCGTGGCTTCAAGTCTAGTTCCCTCCAGGAATGCTGTGGGGCACCAGGGAGGGAGGAGACCCTGCCCAAGACATTTGTGCCCTGTGCTCGGTGCTCATACAGAAGGGGGCCACCAGAGGGCAGCAGAGAGCAAATGGCCCTGCCGTGTCCATGGAGCGCGGGAGAGGAGAGCCTGTGTTGGAGGGAGAGGGCATCAGCTGTCCTGCAGGTCAGGCAGGGAGGGACTCTCAAAGGAAGTGACCTCTGAGCAGAGCCCTGAACAAGTGGTCAACTTTGGGTAGAGGCTTCTGGGCTAAGATGTCAGGGAGAAGGACAGAACACAACCACATCAGGAGTGCCCAGGGCCTCTAGGGACCTCACAGTGGCTCTGACAGATGCTAAATATGACAGAGCTCCCATAACACAGCAGGCTGGACCTGCTTTCATAGGACTCTATCTGTCATGCTGAGTGACCTGAAGATCAGAAATGGATGCAGGAGGCCAGGGGCATGAGTCACAGCCCATGAGGAGATCTCAGGCCAAGGCCACAGTGAAAGAGGTCAAACTTCAATGCAAAGAGAAAGGGAGCAGTGGTGGACAAATCTGGGTGGAGCTGGAGGAATCAAAATAAATGTCTAGACAGACAGAATGCCAAGTTTAGATAGGAGAGAGGAAGTGGGGGGGTATATGCTTTATACATGCCTTTGCTTTCAGGAGTAGTTCTGAGCAGGCAAAGGTTGTATCTCAGGAATAGAATGCTTGCCTAGAATCCTCCAGTGAGAAGGACTGGGGTGTGGCTAGAGCCCCTGCCTATAATTCCCCAGTGAGAGGCTGGGGTGTGTGGCTCAGTGATAGAGCACCTGCTTAGAATCCCCCAGTGAAGGGCTAGGGTGTGGCTCAGTGGTAGAGCATTTGCCTAGAATCCCCCAGTGAAGGGTTGGGGTATGGCTAGAGCATCTGCCTTCTATGTTCCATCCCTAATCATACTTACACACATACACATACATGCACACATGCCCACACTGGTATATTGGTTTTTAAAATGTCCACCTATACAACATGATGTAACTACTTACCCACTATTAAAAAAAAAAAAAGCTGTCACATTTCACTACATCTCACAGTGTGGGGAACCTTGAGCTGGATAAAGAGGCTATACAACACAGAGCCTGTATCACAAGCCCCTCAGGGCTTACACTACGCAGAGGAACTGCATGGTTAGTGAAGTATACGATGAGAAAGCTGTCAAACAAATGCTGATGTCAAACTGGATATGCTAATACATGCCTGTAATCCCAGGCCTTGGGAGCTAGGGGCAGAGGATCAAGAGTTTGAGGATAGCTTGGGCTACAGCAGAACTTGTATCAAAAAGGGGTGGGGAGACAGTAAGATAGATCAATGAATAGAGGCACGTGCTGCCAAACCTGACAACATGAATTCCACCCCAAAACTTCACAAGGTGGAAGGAGATAACAATTCCCCAAAGTTTCCCCCTGATCTGCACACACATGCCTTCACACATACACACATGAACCCAACTCGCCATGGCACCAGTGGAAGCTGCCTGGGCACAGAGGAGGTTTAAGGCCACTTTCCCCCGAGTCTTTGTGCCCTGCCTGGTACTCACAAGTCTAGATACCTCCTGGAAGGCTGGCACAGGCTTGTAACAGAGCATGATTTGTGACCTTCTCCCCCCCCCCCCCAGACTAAGGAAGCAAGGAGAACATTCAGTAGAATTGCTTTGAGTGCTAGGAGGTTGGCCCTCTGATCCAGGGGTGCTCACATGGGGTCCCAAGCAGCAGCAGCCATCTCTGGGAACTTTTAGAAAGGTAGATGCTTCACCCCTCCCCTGAATCACACCCCTGATACATTACATGATAGAGTCCGTACAGGGACTAGTGTGTCTTTGCAGACAGGCTTGTTAGCCCAGCATGGCCACCACCCACTGGGGAAGCACCTGGTAGCCCCCATGCCTCCCCATCTTCCCACATGTTGCCAGTGGGGTTAGAGGGTAAAGGGCCAGCTGCCCCCTCCACCCTGGATTACTAGGAGGGCTGAGCTCTGTGCCCTGGGTGCTGAGCCATTCCATCTCTGTCATACCATGCCCCTAAAGAGCCACCCTGTGTGGAGCTCAGAAGTCCTGGCCTCAGAACCCATGCAACAGAACTGTAAATGTCGGGGAAGGGGTTCAGCAACAGCCTCGAAAGAAGCCAGTTTGGCGTTGGAGGTACTCTAGTAGGGCTGGGAGAAATGGGGGGATGGGACAGTTTTCAAAGGTCCCATGCTAGTCACATTCCACACCTGGGGTCACCTGAGATGCCCCCAGCTCTAGGCTCCTAGCTCAGAACTGGACAGGAAAGAAATGGTTCCACAACCTGTCATAGAGGCCCAGGCCCTAGGTACCAACTCCTCCTCCACACTCCCCCACATCCACCTGTCCCTACCAGGCAGCTCCACCTGTGACATTACCCTCTTCCGGACATGACTTGTCTCCCACCCTCATCCTCTTCAGTGTCCTTCAGAAGGGTCTCTACTGAGACAGGACCTTCCTGTCTGCCCCCACCCACTCACCCCACACCTCAGCCACCAGCACTCTGAGGCTCTATAATACATGGACTTTCAGAAGGGTCTAGGGAGCCCCAGGTTCAGTCCTGACACCCCACAGTAAACCTGCCTCGCTCTACCCAGCAGAAGGCAGAAGGCCAGTTCCTTCCTTCTTTCCTTCTTCCATGCCTTCCTCCCTCCCTCTCTTCTCCCCCTCCTTTCTTTCTTCCTTCCTCCACACTTTTTTCCTTTCTAGTCCTTGTCCTTCTTCATTCTTTCTCCTCTCTTCCTTTTCTCTTTCCCTCCTTTCTTCTTTCCTCTGTCCCCCTCTCCTTTTTCCACTTCCTTTCCTTTCCCCTTTCTCTCTTCCCCTCTCTTCCCCTCATCTCCCCTCATCTCCCCTCTCTCTTCCTGATCCAATCGCCCTGATATCCGCTCCCAGTCAGCTCAGGGGACAGCCAGATTGCCCTCCCTGGGGATAGAACCAAACTGCTTCCCCAGAGGTCCCAGCCAGCCATCGTCTCCCTCTGACTGTCCACACCAGCGTCCTGGCAGGTCATCCAACCAGTAAACCTGCAACCCCTGCCTCTCCAGGTGGAGAGGAAAGTCTGCGCTAGGCGAAGGCTTCTGTGAACACACACAGAACACACACACACACACTGTGCCAAGAACATCTGTCTCCATAAACAAATCATTGCAGCCGCTCTCCGGGACACTATTTGACAAATTCACTTTGCACATTTCGGTCCGCGTGGGCAGTGGATGGCGGGGCTGACTGGGATGCTGCGAGTCCGCCCCTCCCCCCTGCGCCGTTCCCCAGGAAGTCGTCCCCAGGCCCCAGGCACTCCCGTCTGAAACCAAGACCGAGCTTCTGCCCTCTGCAAAAGCTCTGCCCCAGCAGAGCGGGTGTCAAACTTTGCCCAAAGGGGCATTTCTGAAAGGCTGGGGGCCCAAGAGGACCGGGAGAGCCACAGCGCCACCGTCATCGCCATCGCTGACACAGTACGGGTGAGAGAAGCCAGCCAGCCGGCCCTTCCCTTCACTCTGACAAGGATCCATTGGTGGCAAGCCACACGCTGACAGGAGCACGGTGGCAATCCGCACCAACCGTCACCCGCGGCAGCCTCCGTCCCCGGCAGCCACCACTGCCCACCCAACGCCAAAGGACACCCTTCCGATGCAAACTTCACCTGGGCCAAGAGTTCCCCGCTAAGCCCCTGTCTCCCGTGTCTCTGCGGCTCTAAGAGGAAAGGTGAATGGAGCAGCGGCTATTTTTAGGAGAGAGAAAAATTAAATCTCAAATCGCAGCCTACCTTGGATGTTCTCGGTGCTCAGCCTCCGGGCTCCCAGAGAGAGACAGAGCCAGAGCCACTGCAGTGCACTGTGTCAGATTACAAACTGGGGCCAGAGGGAGGGAGGACAGTGGAGAGAGAGAGAGAGAGGAGGGATCCAATCAACACTAAAGGGCAAGGGTGTGTGGGCACCGCTTGAAATCAGCTAGAAATTATTCATTTAATTTTTGCAGAGAGAGAGGGAGAGAGAGAGAAAGCACAAGAGCCACCCGCCAGAGAGCAGTAGCCAAAGCTTGGAAAAGGGAGTGTTTTAACACAAGCATGCCCGCACATGCACACACACACACACACACACACACACACGTGTGCACACAAACGCGCATGCACACACTCATCCCAAGATGGCTCTGTCCCTTCCCTGTCGGTGCCTCTCACGAAGCCATGGTCAAAAGCAGGGCAGGAATGGAGGCGGAGCTGGGGCCCTTGATGCGGGCTCTGGGCAGAAGAGCTCGCCTGGCGGCCCGAGGCTGGGTCTGCCCCTGCAGGTGGTCCGGAGCCCTGCAGCCAGATGGAAGCAGACCTCAGTGTGCCCAGCAGGCACTGCTAAGGATGCAGAAGCCTGCCGCTGTGCAGAGCTCCCAGCTGCCTGGGTCCTTCACCCCTATCCGGCCTCCCTCCCCCCCAGCTGCCCATCAGCCCCATGCACCCTCATCTTGGCAACTGCCAGATGTACCAGCTACCTAGCAACAGAGGAGAGGAGCAAGAGAAAATAATACCAGGAAATGGACACACACACACACTCCCCTGGGGTCAGAATCTTGCTGTTAGCTCTATAAAGATGCCCAGTAGCTCCGCTTCTCTGAAGGGACACCTTAGCCTAGCAGCATCCTGATTGAGGCTCTGTGGGGCCCTGTGGCCTATGCAGGAAAAGACTGGAGGAAAACTAAAAACAAGCAGCAAAGCTGGCACTCATCATCTTCAGGTCCTTCCTACCAAATGAAGGGGTTTTTGAAAGCTGTCCGTGGCCTCTCCAATTAAGGTACTCACTCTGTGGTTTTAAAACCCTCACGTCAGGGTGGCGAGATAGCTTGGGGGTTAAGAGCCCTTGGCGCTCTGACAGAAGGCTGGAGTTTGGTTCTCAGCACTCATGCGCACAACGATCTGTGTGTGACTCTGATTCCAGGGAATCTGACGCCCTCTTCTGGCCTCTGCAGGCACTGCATGTATGTGGTACACAGACACATGCAGCCAGCATACCCACACGCATAAAATAAAAGTAAGTAAGTAAAAAAAAAAAAAAGTCCTAAAACTCTAAAGGCACCGTGGTGAAAACCACACACCCTTCTGCCACTGTGGGTTCATGCTTGGATCTTGAATGAACTACAGAAACTAAAACTAAGAGGCCAAGGGTCTGGCCTTCCAAGATAATGTCCCCTACCACAAAATTTTGCTCACCAAAGTTTTCAGAACCCACATCAGGCGCACACAGCCGCCTATAACACCAACTCCAGCGGATTCGGCGAGTACACACACACACACACACACACACACACAATAAATAAATAAATAAATAAATAAATAAATAAATAAATGTTTTTTAAAGAAATTTCCTAATCTACAGTCATCTTGCATCCTAAATAAGCCTCTGAAGTTGCCCTTAGGAAGGGAGGCTTCACCCAAACACGGGTCCACACTGAAATATGAAGGTGGCAAGTGAAATGCCTACCACACCCTACACTTGAAAGCCATTCTGTCCTGGCAACTGCCAACATCCTGAGACCATAGAAAGAGCCAGAACCTACTCAAAGACTCACATGCTCTTCTTCACAGCAGGACTGTCATAGTAGCCACTGGGAAAAACACCTCAATATCTAGGGACCAATGACTGACCCACAGAATGGGGTATGCCCACACAACAGAATTCAACCGTGAAAAGTCATGAATGTTGGTATAATGTTCTTGTGGAATGTATACAATTTACCCTTATTCATTCAAATGCTGAGTTCTCTCCCCCACTATCTGGTTTCAATCCAGACATTGCACTGTGGTGCTTATTCTAAGCATCACCTGTCTCAAGTTTGTGTAAACATTCCACCGTTTGTTCTCTGTATTGTCAATTAAAACAGCCACAATGCTGAGCAATAAAGAGGATAGGGTGGGACATCCTGGTCTAGAGTGGGAGGAGGAGGAAGGAAGCAGAAGAGGAGGAGAATCCGGAGAGATCTTGGAACCGCATGGAGAATTGAACTGGACCTAAGATATGACTAAAAAGCAAGTATAATGTGGGAAATCTGAATGGTAGAAAACTATGCGAGCTTGGAGGTTTAGGATGGAGTAACTATTGCCCAGCATTGTGTTCTAGGTTAATTAAATAAATCCTAGTCTCTGGGTGGTGATTTGGGTATACAGCTGTTTAGGAATAATCGCTGCTTAACTAAAAAAAAATATATCAATAGTAAATACTAACACCCACAACACATGAAGGACTGACTTCCACTACTCTATGGAAACAGGTAAATATTTTTCGGAGTATTTTTTTTTATGAAATGTCCAGGATAAATGAGTCAATAGAAAATAAAAAGCAGGGAGGGGGGAGGAAGGGAAGGAAGGATGGGGCTACAACAAGAATGTAAACTGAATAAAAACTAATACTATTTTTAAAAGAAAATAAAAAGCAACTTGGAGATGAAAGAGACCGGAAACTCTGTTTAGTGGGCATGGGGTTTATTCTATGGCAACAGGCACACCATGTAGCCAGGCAGGCAGTGACGGCACACACCATGGATTACACATGCCACTGAATTTACATGCCACTGAATTTACATGCCACTGAATTTAGCTCTTTACAAGAGCTAAACTGTGTCATTTAATCTGGGGTCACACTGGTCCAGGCCTGGTCCTCCTGACTTTCCACATGGCCTTGGAGAGGACAAGCCGTCCTTCTCCTACAGAATCACCAACTGTTTGAAATAGCATGCCAATTTCATGGCACCTTTTTGGGAAACAAAATATCTGACAGGAGGAAGTAAATCCATTACTGCTCTAAAAGGGCCATTCTAAGCCAGGATGAAGTGCAGACCTGAAAGCTCAGCACTCTGAGAAGCTGAGGCAGGAGGACTGCTGTAAGTTCAAGGCCACAGCCTGGGCTACAGAAATCATGCCTCTAAAGGCCAGTCACTGATACAATGGCTATATGGGCTGGGCTGTAGCTGGATAGCAGGGAACCCTTGACTCCATCCCCTACCATTTAGGACTGGAGAGATGGCTCGGTGGTTAAGAGCACTGGCTGCTTTTCCAGAAGACCCATGTTCAATTCCCAGCACTCAGATGAGGCTCGCAACCATTTGTAACTCCAGTTCCAGAGGACCCAATGCTCTCTTCTGGTGGGCTGCACACACACAGTGCACAGACTTTCACAAAAGCACAACACACATAAATCAAATTAGATTAAATAGTGAAAACTTTTTAAATAAGGAACATGTTAGAATTGGATGGCTTTTGACTCCTACTTCCTTATCAGAGAAGAAATCATTTTCAAAGCATTCCCATACATCCAATAGGCCCCAAGTCCAAGGCTCATGGCTCTATCCCTCCCTGCTGGTGTCTCTCACAGTGGTCAAAAAGCAAGACAGGAACGGGGGCAGAGTTGTGGCCCTTGCTGCCATCCTGAGAAATCCTGAAGGCCAGGATGAAGCCTTACACAGTGCGGCGAGCAGCTCAGACCACACTATTTCTTAATGTCATTGCCTAATTCCACCAAGTGAATGAATGAATGAATGAATGATAAATAAATAAATAAATAAATAAATAAATAAATAAATGGGGGAGTATGTGCATGAAATACTGGAAACGGTGCTAGCTCAAGGCTTTGTGGGTACATCTCTTGAGAAGAAGTGATAGGTGAGGCCACTCTGCTCCAAGACAGATGAAGGCAGGTCCAGCCCAACAGGAGGAACTGCCAAGTCTGAAAGATAAAACAAAAGCAACCATGCCAGTCCCCGCCTATTCACTCCCGAGAGGATAATAGAGCATGGGGCTCGCTGGGTCAGCCGGCTGTCACGGACTATGATCAATAACACACCACCAAGAGTTTGTCCCATCCTGGATCTTGCACCTGCAGAGTATGTCACGAAAGGGTCAGAAGCAGAGCTGTGTAATGAATACCCCTTCTGTGCCCCAGCCCTCACCTGGTGGAGACACACAGCTGCCTCCGTGAGGTCCTGCTGCTGGCAGAAGCACCAGGCATTCTGGTCACAGAGTTCTCAGGGCTCAGCATTAAAACGGGATCTGTGGAGCTTCGGACTTTGTTTGAAAGGTACATAATAATAGGTCTCTGCTAATGCTGAGTGCCAGCGCCCCAGCAGGCTGTCACAGAGCACAGCCAGCCTCACAGCCAGCCAGCTCCGAAGTGGGCAAAAAGAGGAGCTCCCTAAGTCCTTGACGCAATATTTTGAAGTCGGGGATTGACGTAATCTCGGCACTGTGCTTGTAGTTTCTTCATGAAGAAACCTGCACAATTCCCTGGGGGACAGGAAGGAAAGTCCCAGTGCCCACATGGCAGCTCACCACTGTCTGTAACTCCAGTTCCAGGGGATCCGATGCCCTCACACAGACGTGCATGCAATACACATGAAATAAAAAATAACATGTTTTAAAAAAGAATTGGATGGAATGGATGGACTAGATAAGGATGGGGTTGGGATGGGCACGGACTAGCATGGGCATGGATTAGGATGGGCATGGGTTGAGATGGTCACGTGATGAATGGATAGGATGGGGGTTTGGGATTGGTGTGTTGAGATAGGATGTAGTGATATGGGATGAGTGGGGTAGGATGATGTGAATGAGGTGGAATGGGATGGATGAAATGGGGATGGGGAGGGATGAATGACAGCATAGGATGGAGGATGGTGTTGGATGGTGTGGGATAGGGTAGATGATGTAGATGGATGAGATGAGACGGAGAACGGAATGCATGGTGGGATGGGATAGATCAGGTAGAAGGAGGTAGATGGGATAAGATGGATGGCGTGAGATGGATGAGATGGGAAATCAAATGGGGGACAGGATGGGAAGAGAAGAATGAACAGGAGATCCTACATATCCTAAACTAGAATGCAATGATTATTTTTGGTAAAATTCATGAATGTAACATTTGTATATTAATGCAAGAAAATAGTTAATGCAAAACTCAGCCACCCTCCTATATGAAATCAATAACCCACAAGGAAAGAGAAGGGCAGGACAAGCCTATTTAGAGTAATGGTCTCTCCTCCCCCAACACTGCAAAAAAAAAAAAAAATGAGTATGCATGACTCACAGAAAGAAGGACTGAGGAGTGAAAGGGGGATGTTTAATAAAAAGAAGGTGGCAGGGTTGGGAGTGTGATGGTTAATTGTGTTGCCAACTTGGCACACCCCGGAAGTCTCAGCTAAGGAAATGCTTCCATTAGATTGCCATGTAGGCAAGTCTGAGGGGTATGTTCTTGATTAATGATGGATGTAGGGAAGGCAAGCCCACTGTGGGTGGTACCACCCCTGGGAAGGTCATCCTGCATTGTATGAGAAGGTAGGCTAAGAAAATCAGTTGAAGCCAGCCAGTAAGCAATGCCCCTCCATAGCCTCTGCTTCAGTTCCTGACTCTGGGTTCCTGCATAAGTTCCTGTCAAAGCTCCCCTCTATGGTAGATTAAACTTGTAAACCAAATAAACCCTTGCCTCCTAGTTGCTCTTGGTCAGCGTTTTTTATTTTTAAGATTTATGTATTTTATTTTAGGTGTGCGAGTATTTTTCCTGCATACATATATATGTGCACCACGAGTCCCCTGGAACTGGAGTTACAGACAGTTCTGAGCTGCCATGTGGGTGCTGGGGATTGAACCTGGGTCCTCTGGAGGAACAGCCAGTGCTCCTAACCACTGAGTCATCTCCCCAGCTCTTGGTCAGTGTTTTTATCAGAGTAACAGAGAAGTGAGAAGGGACAGGGAGGTTACTTAGATTTTTGTAAAATTCTCCCTAAATCAACTGTATTATTGTGTCTTGGTTACTTTTTCTATCGCCGTGATAAAACACCACGACAAAGGCAACTTTGGGTGGATCTCTGCGAGATCAAAGCCTACATAGCAAGTTTCAGGGAAACACAAAAAGACTTTGTCTCAAAAAAATGGGAGGGAGACAATCATCTTACACATCAATCCTGGTCCAGGTAAATCAAGTGCTAACACGTAAAATGAAACAGCAGCCCAACCTGGTATGTATCGAACTATAACATTACTTTGCTGTATTCAATTTTTAACCTCTTTGTATCCAGAAAAATCTATCCCCGGGTTTTGGGAAAGGGTTCAATGTTATGTTTTTGTCAAATCAATTTCAGAGATTGCTCAAACTTCATCGTGGATAAAGGGCCCACAGGCATCTTGATTTAGGTGATGGAGAAAAATCACACAAGTCATGAGCCTGGGGCTGGAGAGATGGCTCAGGGGGTAAGAGCACTTGCTAGGCTTGATTCCCAGCACCCACACGGCAGCTCACAACCATCTGTAACTCTAGCTGCAGGAAAACAGATGCCCTCTCTTGGCCTCCAATGCCGGGGCCAGCAGGGCAGAGTCGAACGGTTCTTGAGTCGGGTGTGAGGATTAAAATTAATAAAAAAAACACACAGCACACAGGAAACTTTTTAAAGGTCCAGACTCGACAGCTTTTGCAAAAGGCAGACTGCTGCACCAAGCAGCAAGTCTCAAGTGCTGCCTCATCCTCTGCCTCCAGCCTTCTGACCACTTTATTCTTTGAGGAGTTACTTTAGCCAGTAAAACATCTCAGAACAATAGGTTAATTTGCACAAGGAGCCTGAGGAAGAGGTGTAACTCTCACAAGCTATCCCACCTGTTGTCACAAACAAAAGGAGATGGACTTGCAAGTTCTCCTCTGCCATTAGTAAAGGCCTGCTAAAAGCCATCTCTCCGCCGAGATTTAAATATCAAAGCAGGCCGCTGAGTCACGGCTCCCGACATGTCCCCCTTTTTTATATTATTAAAATTGGCCATAACTTAATAGTTATGGAGCAGAAGATTGTGCCTGTCTTAGGTTGTTTCTCTCGAAAGGTATATATTTTTTATTCATGTCCCCATTTTTGGGTCAATATTTGTACATGAATTTTCATACACCCCAGAGAAAACTTACCCGTCTTTGACTACCAACCTCTGCTAGGGTGGACACTGTGATATGATCTTGTGCAGATCAGCTCAGCTTTGACACACCAAAAGGCCTTCAGGCAGCTTTAGTTGTCACTGATAGGAGCACGTCTCCTATCGCAAGCCAAGTCCAAAGTAACACTCCAAAAGTGACTAGCAGGTGACTCCCTGTGCAAATTACCAAGTCTGAGAAACATTTAGAGGAACCACAGTAAAAGGCTGTCGAGCAAACAGAACCATTTGAAAGCTTAACATCTCCAAACAGCAAAACAAAAGAAGAATTTACATAGGCAGTTACAGGGCCTCCCAATAGTTCCTGAAGCAAGTCTGTTTTGCTCTGCTGAAAACCAGAGCCAGATTAAAGTTTTACAGTTAGTTCTCTCTTGATTTTGTTGAAGTTTGTAGCAAAACAGTCAAGTCCAGTTTATTATATAAGAGGTTTTCTTCATGATGTCTTCTCTCAGGAGCAGAAGGAAGCAAAAGCGGGGTCAGGAGCTCAGGTCTAACGCAGCTTTTCAGTCTAGGTCAGGGCAGAGTTTACGGTTGTCAGCAGCGGGAACATATTCTTTCTGGGGAACAACTGCAAACCGTCCCAGCCTCTCTGGATCCACCTGGCTCCTCTGCGTCCTGTGGAAAAACACAAACATGCCCTCTTCCCCATATTAATACAGGGTCGGGGCCCTGCCATAATCCAGTAATTGGATCTTTCCATTTTACTTGGGCAAAATTATCTTTGGTTTTAGGATGCCACAATCGATCCGCCACAGAACGGCCTTGTGTATCCACATTTGAACAATTTAAAATAAAGAGAGCATGATTAATATTTGGGGACATGACTCCCCCCTTTTTTATTTTTTGCAATTGGTTCTTAAGAGATCCATGGGCTCGATTTATAATTTTTTTGGCCCTGGAGATTATATGGAATCCCCATTTTATGATTTATATTAATGGAAGGTATACCAATTGCAGCAAAACACTTTAAGCAATGACTTATAACATCCCCCTTTTTTATTTTTTGCAATTGGTTCTTAAGAGATCCATGGGCTCGATTTATAATTTTTTTGGCCCTGGAGATTATATGGAATCCCCATTTTATGATTTACATTAATGGAAGGTATACCAATTGCAGCAAAACACTTTAAGCAATGACTTATAACATGTTTGGTGGCTTCCCCTGTTAAGGGAGTTGCCATGATAAATCCTGAAAAAGTGTCAATTGTTACATGAACATATTTTAGTTTCCCAAATTCTGGGACATGAGTTACATCCATTTGCCACAAATGATTGGGAGTTAAACTTCTAGCATTGACACCATAATGAGGTACATTAAAATGTTCAGGGCAAGAGGAACATGATCTTACAATTTGTCTAGCGGCTTCTCTGGTAATATTAAATTGTTTTCGTATACAAGTTGAAAGAGGTAGAAGCCAAATTTTTAAAGACTGCAGCAACAGCTCATAATTCTACAACTTGAGCTGAGGCTGGCAATGTTTGCAAAACAAAAGTTTGTCCATCTAGTACAAAAACAGCTTTTTCATTTGAAGATTTATCAGTGAATACTGTTGGACCTTGAGGTAATGGCTTTTGTTTAATTATTTTAGGAAATACAAAAGCATGCTCATTGGCAAATTGAAGTAATTTATGTTTTGGATAATGATTATCAATACGTCCTAAATAATGAGCAAAAGCTATCGCCCAACAATCTGCATTTTGAAATAACCAATCTACTTGCTGTTTGGTAAAAGGGACTCCAATTAAGGAGGGCTCTCTACCGAAATATTTACGAGATTCTGAGCGAGCCATTTGAACTAAACTAGCCACTGCTTCATAAGATGGTGTCAGAACTCGAACAGGAGATAAAGGCAGGTGCAACCATAATAATGGTCCTTCTTGCCACAATACAGCAGTTGGAGTATGAACAGTAGCCAAAATATATGCACCTCATTCTTTTGAATAATCAATATATTGAACATGTTGTTTATCAATAGCTAATTCTATCTTTTGTAAAGCATCACGAGCTTTTTTGGTAAGTTCCCTTTTTGACAAAGGATTAACCTCTCTTTTTAAAATGTCAAAAAGTGCTTTTAGTTCTCCTGTTGTTAATTTTAAATGGGGTCTTAGCCAATTTATGTCATAACAAACAAAGCCCAGTTGATTATTTTAGTTGAAGTTTCAATAAATTGGCGGACCCTTACCAGAAAGAACTGACAAATACCTTGCAGCCAGAGAGCTTTGAATTTTAGCTGTTATTAACCTAATTATTTGGATGAGTACTATTGTCTGTAACTTAGTACCCCAATCCTTGGCCTTTTTCCTATTTTCTCCTTTCTTTTTAACAGGTCTCAAGGCTGCTTGGCAAGCACTGTTAGCATTCTCATAAGCCAATTGTTTCACTAATAACAATCCAGACTTTTCATCACTTATAAGTCTGTTTGCTGCTTGCATTAATCTTGCCACAAAATCTTGAAATAATTCATCAGGTCCCTGACAGATTTTAGACAAATCCTCCACCTGTCTACCTACTTGTGGAAGCTTATTCCAGGCCCTCCGGGCAGCAGTATTGACCTGAGCATAAACGGCCACATCAAAATCCAATTGCTGTCCTATTTCCTTGTAGATTCCTTCTCCAGCAAGCATGTCATAAGTTATAGGAATTTGCTGAGCTCGATTAAGTTCAGCTGTAGCTTGACAATGCTCTGCAAAATCTGACTTCCATAATAGATTATCTCCTCCTGATAAGCATGCTCTTGCTAACTGTTTCCAGTCCCCTGGGCAGAGAGCCTCAGTAGACACGGATTCCAGCAGAGCCAGGGTAAAAGGCGCTGTAGGACCCTGTTGGGAACATGCAGATTTTAATTCTCTTATCTGTTTAAAAGGTATATGAGCATGGACTCTCACCATATTACCTTGTCCATCGGGTTGCTCTAGAACTGGAAAACTATAAAACTCAGATACGTCTTCTCCATTCTGCCTGGCTTCTCGTAAAGAAGCTTGTAAAGCAGATACAGATGTTCGTACAGTGGACAAAGGGAAAGGTCTCCTTGCCTTCTGGGCCATTGAAACTGTAGCATTCCCAGAAGGAGGGCCTAAGCCTTTCACCAATGATGGAGTTGGAGTGGGAGATTGAGCTTCATTTTCCCTAATAGTTAATGCTCCAATTTTTCTGTTTATTTCCTCCAAGCCCCACTCCAGTCTTTTAATTTCTTTTTGCCAAGGCTTACGCTTTTTAACATGCATAGCCTGAATTGGAGGGTATCTCTCAGAATAGTGTTGATCTGGTTCTTCCTCCAACTCTGCAACCTCATTAGGTTGCAAGTCTTCCTCAAAGTCTCCTTCTGGCAAGAAATTATTGTCATCAGAAGGGCAATACAACTCCTCTGGAGGAGCTGATGGTATAATAACATTTTCTCTTGAAGCCTGCCATCTTTCTAACCTCCTCTATGAGCCTGAAAGTTTAGCTTTCTCAGTTTCCTGTTGCTTATACAGACTACCTTTAATTAAGTTCCATAAAGAAAACACTAGGCTAATGCCTTGTCCCATTTTTATTCTGGGATTTACTCACCGCTCCCCTTCTATTTAATGAGAGCTCGCCAGCCAAACAGCGGTGTCCTTCACAGGTTCCCTGTATCTCAAGCCCCACGTTCGGGCGCCAATCTGCCGGGGCCTGCCGGGCAGAGTCGAACGGTTCTTGAGTCGGGTGTGAGGATTAATATTAATAAAATAAACACACAGCACACAGGAAACTTTTTAAAGGTCCAGACTCGACAGCTTTTGCAAAAGGCAGACTACTGCACCAAGCAGCAAGTCTCAAGTGCTGCCTCATCCTCTGCCTCCAGCCTTCTGACCACTTTATTCTTTGAGGAGTTACTTTAGCCAGTAAAACATCTCAGAACAATAGGTTAATTTGCACAAGGAGCCTGAGGAAGAGGTGTAACTCTTACAAGCTATCCCACCTGTTGTCACAAACAAAAGGAGATGGACTTGCAAGTTCTCCTCTGCCATTAGTAAAGGCCTGCTAAAAGCCATCTCTCCGCCGAGATTTAAATATCAAAGCAGGCCGCTGAGTCAAGGCTCCCGATACTCCGAGAGCACAAGGCATGCATATAGAGCATAAATGTAGATGCAGACAAAACACTCACACACAAAAAAATTAAAATAAAGAAATGAATCTTTTTTAAAATTATAAGTACTCATTTTGAAGAAACTTATGTTATTGAGTTTTCTGTCACTATGACAACATGAAGAGCTTAGTGAAAATGAATAGCAGAATCTGGTGTTTTATGGTAACTTTATCAGATGCTTGGGTTTGTTGGACTTCTATCATCAATCTTGACTTTTTAAAAAGATATATCAGAAGTGTGGAACTAGAGCAATGACTCGGAGATTAAGAGTGTGTACTGTTCTTGCAGAAGACCTGAGTTCAGTTTCCAGTACTCATACCAGGTGCCTTACAACTGCCTGTAACTCCAACTCTCCAGAATGCAACACCCTCGATTGGTGCCTTCAGTCACTGCACTCATTTGTACAAATATACACACACACACACACACACATGTGCGCACACATGCACACAAAACAGTTGAGAGCAGGAGAGATGGCTCAGCAGTTGAGAGTACTTTTGCTGCCCTTCCAAAGGTTCCGAGCTCAGTTCCCAGCACCTATGTCTAATGGTCTGATGGCCCACAACCGCCTATAATTACAGCTCCAAGGTATCCAATACTGTCTCTTAACCTCCACAGACACACACACACATACACACACTTGGCGCTCTCTCTCTCTCTCTCTCTCTCTCTCTCTCTCTCTCTCTCCTTTTCATCTAATTATACTGGAGCAAAACTGAAGCTAAACCATCTACATCCCCAAAGAACTGGATACCCTCAGAACATGTTCTGTGTGTCAGCTCAACCCAGGAGAAAAAGGCACAAGACATGTGATTTAAAACATGGAAATGCAATGATTCCAGGGCTGCCGTGACCCTGGCTGGTGTCAACTAGCTGACAGTAACCTGGGTGCCTTTACCCACCTGTTTCCTAATCACTGCTCGCAAGAAAGATGTAGTCACACTGCATAAGCATTTCTTTGAAGAGCTAGCAGCCACATGACCTCTGCATTCTCAGGCACTAGCAGCTGGAGCTTCCATTTGCAGATTTAAAGGACACACCTCAGATCATACTGTTAGGAAGCCACAGGCACACCTGAGGTCCAGGGTGAGGAGGGGCAGGTGCAGCAAAACAAGAAGGCAGAGAATGATCTGGGGCTGTCCATGGGTGATGGACTCTCTTCAGCTATCCTGTAGATGGGTCCCAGTGTACGTCTGTGGGTTAAAGGGATAAAGGTGACCAAGAGAGGCTGAGCACATAGAGCCTCATCTCTATAAACCAGTGGTTCTCAACCCGTGGGTTCCAACTTCATTGGCAAACCTCTGTCTCCAAGAATATTTACATTGTGATTCAAAACAGTAGCAAAATTACGGTTATGGAGTAGCAATGAAAATAGTTTCTGGGCTGGAGAGATGGCTCAGAGGTTAAGAGCACTGACTGCTCTTCCAGAGGTCCTGAGTTCAATTCCCAGCAACCACATGGTGGCTCACAACCATCTATAATGAGATCTGGTGCCCTCTTCTGGCCTGCAGGTGTACATGCAGACAGATCATTGGAAGGAAGGAAGGAAGGAAGGAAGGAAGGAAGGAAGGAAGGAAGGAAGGAAGGAAGGAAGGAAGGAAGGAAGGAAGGAAGGAAGGAAATAGTTTTGTGGTTGGGGTTACAACAGCATGAGGAACTGTGTTAAGGGTCGCAGCATTCGAAAGGTTGAGAACCACTGGCATGAACCCTATGGACACCAGGTTAAGCAGAATTAGGAGGCATACATTGCAGAAAGCAGGGGCTTGAACTGTACCCCACAAAGGCTATGGCCAGTATGGATCCTAACTGCCCTGAGCAGGACCTTTAGAAGGTAACAAGAACTTTCATCTCACACCTCCGGGGCCTTTAGTGGGCATCGCGGTGTGGCAGGCAGCAGGTGACAGCAGGATGTGAGTGACATTAGATGAAGACGAAGACGGCTGGGCTGAGATGGAGGCCAGTGTCCATCCAGGGATCACAGAGGCTAGTCCTTTGAGGGGAGCAGTGTCAAGATGGTCCTTCTTGCTCTGGGCTCCCCATGTGCCCCTCATGTGAGGTGAGGGGGCTGGATAAGCTCTTCACCTGAAGCCACCTAATTGTGATGCATGAAGCTGGGGGTGTGTCTGAGCACTAGCACCCTCACCTGGAATGTTCAAGACCTAGTATCACAGTGTTTAAAAAGTAATTAAAAAGCTGGGCACGGGAGCTCCTGGCTGCAGTCCCAGCACTTGGGAGGCTAAAGCAGAACGGTTAGCATGAGTTCAAGTCCAGCCTTCTACAGACTAAGAGCCAGCCTTAAAAAAAAAAAAAAAAAAGGTAGGTGCTGGAGAGATGGCTCAATGGTAAAAAGCACTGACTGCTCGCTCTTCCAGGGACCTGGGTTCAATCTCCAGCACCCACATGGCAGCTCACAACTGTCTGTAACGCCAAGATCTGACACCCTCACACAGACATACACGCAGGATAAACACCAGTGCATATAAAATAAAAATAAATAAATTATTTAAAAAAACAAAGGGAAATAAGAGAGAAGAGAAATATCTGCTTCAACCCTTTTGTCTTTGATCTGTTTTATAATTTTATGTGTGTAGTGTTTGCCTGCGTGTGTATAAGTTTCAACCTTTCTTGGAAAGGAAGAAAGGTCACATGTGGGGAGTCATCTGGAGGCCGATCTCTGCCCCCCAGAGCTGTCTCTCCCATTCTCAGGGTCCCCAACACCTTCCAAGAGAAGCACCCGACTGCCACCTGTGGGAGTCAGGGCTCCTCGGACCGATGCCACCTGATGCTGTTCCCGTGACTGGCAGGTGTCTCCATGAGTAACCACGTCCTGAAGAAGAGTATTCTGCTGTCGCTGTAAGCAAACAGCAGATTGTCCCAGCCAACGCTGTGCCTGCCCTGCCAGATGGAGCCAGCACATACTCCCTTACTGTCAGGGACTTAGCCTCAGAAGCGTGGGACTGTGCATCTGGGACCCTGTGCTGCCCAAAGATGGGGCCTGGACACCATGTCTGCTCCAGATCGAAGCTGAGTCATAGCCGCACCCTCCACACATGAGGCCCCATGTGGAGCCTCAGAGGAGCTTTTTTGGGGGATGGACTAATCTAAGCACTAAGTTTAAAGTTCTGGATCTTCCTCCTTCCACAGCTCCTCTGTCTCCCTTTCTCTCTGTGGACAGGCAGATGCAAATAGGACAGAGAAGAGAGAGCTAGACAGGTAACAGATTCATAGAGAGACACAGAGAACGAGGTGACAGATAATTGATAGACAGACAATAAACTCATGCACAGATGAGGAGAGAGAGCTGATAGGTGACTGATAGAAACATGATAAGTGACTGAGAGATGATTAGATATATAATATACAGTTGGTGGATGATTGATGGATAAAGATGATAGATCAAAGATATATAAACAATAGATACGGATGGATAGATGATAAATGATTGGTAGATAGATATAGAAAAAGAGATGATAGATAGATAGATAGATAGATAGATAGATAGATAGATAGATAGATGATGGACAGATGATGGACAGATGATTAAGTAGATAAATACAGATAGGCAAGCGGTAAATAGATGATAGGTGGAAGGTAGACTTTTTTTTGTATTGTTGTATTTTTCTTTTGAGACAGGGTTTCTCTGTGTAGTCCTGGCTGTCCTGGAACTCACTCTGTAGACCAGGTTGGCCTCGAACTCAGAGATCCTCCTACCTCTGGGATCAAAGGTGTGTGCCACCACCACCAGGCTATGGGTGGTAGACATTTTATGTAAAGCAAAGAACGTGTAAAGAATTTGGGGCAAAATGTGAGCAGCACATCTGCTATAGGACTTAAGGATGTACTGATCCTCTTCTTGTCCATAAACGCTGGGTGATATTAAAACAGAAAGATCTCTCCAACACTGTAGAAAATCCACAAGCCACCCTAAAGATGGGGCACTCCTGTCTGTCATCACTGAATGAATGCATGTTCTTCTGGCTCAGGGTGCTTCCCCCAAGACCCCAGGCTGGGCACCAGGTCCCTCTCTCCCCAGTAGCCCCATTTTCAGACAGTCTGGTATCCAGGGTCCCTGCTGGGGGGTGGGCCCATGGTCTCTTCTCCACTCCTATGGAGGGTGCCATCCTCCTCTCCAAGAAAAAGGCACTGCTCCCAAACACTAAGGAAAGCTAACCCCATCCACCTCTTTCTCCTGCAAGCAGAACACCAGATACCCCAGGGCAGCAATGCTCTCAGGTTATGGTGGGAGCCACGTGATTCTGTTGGTCAAAGAGCAGGGAAATTGGAAGCTAGGTGCTACCTTTCCATATGAAGAGGAACAGGTGAAAGTGAACCCTATCCTTCATTTTCCCTTCTACTTCCCATCCTGAATACAACTGTGAGAGCCGGAGCCATGGTAGCCACATTGTGACTGTGACTAAAATAAGTTGTATGGTAGCTCAAGCCATAGGCAGCAAATGGCTGCATTCAACCCTCTCCTCATGAGAGAAAAACAAATCTCTGTTTGAATAGCTATTGGGTGTGTGTTGTCCTGCTTCTGTGTGGCTCACAGCAGTTTTGTTTTGGTTTGTTTTCCCTTTTCTATCTTAGGCAGCAGAGAACAGCTGTGATTAAATCTATAGCAACACACAAGCTTCTTCCCACCATTCTTCCTGCTCTAATGAAGATACAGACTCCCCTCCCTTTGCCGCAGACATTGAAACACTTGACCACAAGGACCTGGAGTTTCCCCAGAAGTCTCATGGTGGAGCTCTTGGGGTGGCAGGAATCGCATGGACCCCAGATGGCAGCATTACCATATGAGGGGCCTGGAGAGATGGCTCAATGTTAACAACACTGGCTGCTCTTGCATGGGGCCTCATTTCGTTCATAGCACCCACAGAGTGACTCACAACCATCTGGAATTCCAGGTCCAAGAGATCTGGTGCCCTCTTCTGGCCTCCTCAGGCACTGCATGCACGTATGTATAAAATACAAAAATTTTTAATCTAGCAGATGGTGCTAGTGCTTGCTTTTAATCTCAGCACCCGGAAGGCAGAGGCAGGCAGATCTCTGGATTTGAGGGCAGCCTGGTTATACAGAGCAAGCTCCAGGACAGCCAGTGCCACACAGAGAAATCCTATCTCAAAAAAACAAAATAAATAAATAAATCTAAAAATAAAACTGGCAAAGATTAACAAATAAACAAATCAACAGAGGCTCTAACAATAAAATGGACTGAACCTAACTAAACCCTGGCCCAGGCAGAACTGGGCCTGGGACTGTGCACATGACCCCTCATTTCTTCCCAAAGCTGGACACTCTCCTCTTCTGTTCAGTCACTGATAGGCTCAAATACAGAGCGTTCCCACTACATTGGCTAGAGAAGGGCTGCATTGTGCCCATTGCCTGCGCCTGGTTGTGCTCAGCGGCTCATGCCAACTTGCCTGCTGGTGGGTCTTTCCATCCTGTTAGCCATGTAGTAGACCTGCAGGATTGCAGCAAGAAATACAAAGACGTGGGGCAGGGCTCTCCAGAGGTCAAGACATTGATGTGAACCAAGAAACCTTGCCTGAGGGTCCTTTGCTCACATAGGTCTCCAAAGAAATGCCAGATCCAAAACTGTTTTCTCCTGCCCTGGTGAGAGGGAGGAAAGGCTCAAAGCCTGGCCTGGGCCTTAGCATGGGACCCAGACAAGCAGCGGCCATGTGTGACCTCATAATGATTCTTTAGGGAGTTGTTGTTGTCTTGGCTCAGATTGCTCTTTCAGACTCAGAGAGTACCTTCAACCCTCAGCCGTATTTGTCAGTGTCTCACAGGGCATGTCCCTTGTTCCACACTGGCCCCAGCCATCAACTGTGAGTAGTCCAGGAACTGGCCTTGGGCCAGCTGGCACACCTAGAAAAATCCATCGCTCTCTGGTGCCACCTAGAGGTCCCTTCCCTGAACTCAAAATAAGAAAAAAGGAAACACAACTGGATGATGTCTTTTTTATTTTTTAATTACATTTTTTGTTGTTGTTGTTGTTGTTATCTATGTGTATGCACACACACACACACACATTTGTGTGGAGGCAAGAGGACATTTCACAGAAGTCAGTTCTCTCTGTCCACCATGTGGATTCTGGGGATCAAACAGGTCATCAGGCTTGGCAACAAGAAAAGCTGTTAAACCTGGCAGTGGCACATGCCTTTAATCCCCAGCAGAGGCAGGGGCAATCTCGATGAGTTTTAATGGCACATGCCTTTAATCCCAGCACTAAGGAGATAGAGGAATGAGGAATGGGGGAGTGTCTCTCTCTCTCTCTCAGTTTGAGGCCAGCCTGGTCTACATTGCAAGTTTGAGGTCAGATGGGGCTACTTAGTGAAAATTTGTCTTAAAATGAAAAAAAGTGCCATTTCCCACTGAGCCATCCTACCTTCGTTACCTCTTCTACACTCATGTGGCCACGAAGGGAGGCAATTCCGACTCCTGAGGCACCAAGCCCTGTCCTGGAGTCCCCTTCCCAAGTTACTACAGCTAGGGTTTTGGTCCCTCTGTTTGCTATGCAGTCTGCATAAGATGACATTTGTGCACTATGCACCTGCAGGAAGGTTATTGTTTTATCTTGTTTCTGTATCTATATAAAAAATGCTGTTATATACACACATATATGTATATGCATATATAAATATATATGTATGTATTTCATATATGCATATATAGAGATATAGATCTTGTAACTGATATGCTGTGCGGAGTACACACTCCTATAATACCAACTGTCCTTTACCTAGTGACATTTGAACACTGGAAACATCCTAGGACCTGTGTGACTTTTGTCTTCTGCTGTGTAGCACTTTGCATGTGGTCACCCCTGGATGCTGCTCATCCCCAGGAGCAGAGGTCGAGAGCCGGCAACCCACGCTGCAAGCTGCTTTCCAGATGTATCTGTTCAGCCATGAGAAGGGGCTCTTTCCTGCCCCTGCCAACTGCAGATGTGTGGGAGGTGTGTTAGAAATGGCATCTCTAGGGCTGGCCTTGCCACTGGGTTTGTGGAGCGCTGACCCAGCATGCACAGACAGAGCCCTGGGTTTGAGCCCCAGCACTGAGTATGCCAGGCATGATGCTGCACAGCTGTCAACCCTGGGGATCAGAAGTTCAAGGTTATCCTTGGCTCCGGAGAAAACTGGAGGCCATCCTGGACTAGATGAAACCCTAGATCAGAAACAACTATTTTTTTAAAAGAGTGATACTTTGATACATACTTTTTTTTGGGGGGGGCAAATGGTGGGGCCTTGCTACCTGCCACTACATACACACACCTACATGGCCACACGCCAGCAGGGCTTGAGAAAAGTCAGCCTATGGTGCTCATTTTCTCCTTTGTACCCAGGGTGTGAGAATGGCACTGATGCCTGGAGTGAGTTAGGCTGCAGAAAGGGCTGTGGTGGGCTACGTACACAGGCAATGTGGCACCAATTCTACTGCTTCTGTGTTCCTTGGTGCCATGCTAGCATGCTCTCCTGCAGTGCACTCTAGTGGACAGGGTGTAACGGTGCTCCTGAATTGATAAGTGTTTATCCATCAGCTGTATTGGTTCCCATGGCAGTGCTGTGACAGACTTGATGGAGAAGATGTCAGGAGGCTGCTGTGAGCTGTCGACACTCACTGCATGGACTTTTAGAATTAAAACGAATGAATGAAAGAGAGAGGGGGCTGGAGAGATGGCTCAGTGGTTAAGAGCACTGTCTGCTCTTCCTAGAGGTCCTGAGTTCAATTCCTGGCAACCACACGGTGGCTCACAACCATCTATAACGTGATCTCGTGCCCTCTCCTGGCATTTAGGCACACATGCAGATAGAGCATTCACATACATAAAATAAATAAATATTTAAAAGAAAGAGAAAGAGGGGGGAGGAGGGATAGAGGAAGGAAGGAAGGAAGGAAGGAAGGAAGGAAGGAAGGAAGGAAGGAGGGAAGATATGGGTTCCCATGTAGGCACCAGGTGGGGTGGGTGAGTGCTGGGTAAAGCAGGCATAAACACTAAATGCAGGAGCCTAGTTCATACATTCACTGTGCAACCATTCCTTTAGTTCAGCTTGGAAATTGCCATGAAAATCACCAGCAGGGTCATGGCTGGGGAATATTGCCCTAAGTGACATCAGCCCTACACAGAAAGATAAGTGTCATACATTTGCATATAAGAAGAAAAATATATCAATCACACACAAAAGGGCCACTGTGGCAGGGAGAAGTTGGAGGGAGATGGTGGACATGGGTGTCCCCCATGGTCAGAAAGGTCACTCAAAGCACAGAGGACACCTCACAGCAGATATCTGTTCTGGAATGATCAGAGAGAGGACCCAATGACCACAACACAAAGAAGTGACAGATATTTAAGGCAGCCATCATGTACTACCTTGATGTGATCATTTCATGCCACGAACACACTGTACACCAAAATGCAATTATGATGTGTCAATTATAGATATATAATTTTAATTATAATTTAAAAGTATTATAAGCATTTGTTTTTAATAAAAAATATCATTGGTCACATGTGGTGTCACATTGCTATTACCCCAGCACTTGGAAGGCTGAGGCAAGATGACTGCTGAGAATTTGAGACCAGCCTGGGCTACATAGCAAGACCGTGTCTCACGAGGCAAAACAAAACAATTGTTAAGTAAACTGCTTTCAACCAGTTTCATTCCGCACCCTGGCCACATCCATGTTTGTTTGGTTTTTTTTTTGAGCTTGGCATCTTCCAGAAGACCATAGCTGTTTGGGGGTGGAGTGGCCAGGCTTCTCTGCCCACAGTGCTCAGCCTTCAGTGGTACCACGCATACACGGAGCAGAGCATGCCCGCAGCCGATCAGCACCTGAGGATTAGCAGCTCAAAGCTGATGACATCATTTATCCCATCAAACACAAGCTTTGGGGCTGGGGAGATGGTTCAGTGGTTGAGAGCACTTCCTAGGATCAGAGCTTGGTTCCCAGCACTCACAGCCACCTCACAGAGCAAGACCCAGCCTCAGAAGGCAAAGCAGAATTAAAAAGCCATGAAATTAAAATCAGTCCAGCTGTGGGCTGGTGAGACGGCTCAGCAGCTAAAGGTGCTTGCTGCCAAGCCGGAAGACCTGGGCGAAAGGAGAAAACTAGTTCCTGCAAATTGTCCCCTGACCCCTACACCTTTTGTACAGACACACAATAAACAAAGCCTCTAAAATACCCAACAACTGGGACTCGCTGACACTTCAGCTTAAAAACTCTCCAACCAGAGCCAAAGCGGCTCAGTGATGTTGTGCCATCTCCTTGGCGTCACCAATATAGTCATTTCTCAGGCTCACTTGGAGCTTCTGCGCATTGTGGGAAGACTCCTCTGCTCTATTATTAAAGCTCAGGCCATTGCTTCATTCCTGCTATTGACCAGACAGAACCCCTGCCCCCTGAGGTCCCTTGTGGGTTGCCTGGTCTAACCCTGTCACCCTGAGGTCCCTCACAGGCGCCTGTAGTCTCTGCTTGATAAAAGCGTTCAGAGCAGGGGGTCTCGAGGGAGCTATATCCCCCAGATAGGCATTGTTTGTGGCTCATTCATGTTCTGCTGGCGCTGAGACCTCCAGTTGGAAGGGGCTCCCCTCTTCAGAAGCAACAATAAGCAGCTCTTAACGGGTCGCACAAGTCAGGGGGAAAATGGGATTTGATTGACAGAGATCCTATAGCCAAGGAGTAAAAGAAACCGCATTCCACAGATGGACCAACCTCTGGACTGCCATCCTGTGAGCAGGGCGCCCTCTGCTGCCCCCAGGACGCCCTGCAGGCCATGAGAGCCAATGACGGAAAACAGACAGCACGCAGAAGAGCTAAGGTGCAGTTAGCCTCCTGAGCCGCTATCCTGGGAGACCACACGCTCCCACATCTTGCACTGAGAAAGACAAATGCAGTTTTGGAAACAGTTTAAATGGCAGAAACAGGCCATTCTTGATTTTGTCAACCTGACACATCCCGGAGAGGGGACTTAAGAACTGCTTCCATCAGAATGGCCTGTGGGCGTGTCTGTGGGACGTTTTTCTTGACTACTAATTTGATGTGGGAGGGCCCAGTCCACTGTGGACAATATTACTCCTAGGCTGGTAAGTCTGGATCGTGTAAGAAAAGTAGCCGACAGCTTCCAAGCAAGGCGGAAAGCAGAGACGCTCTGTGGTTTCTACTTCTAGCCCGTCTTGAGTTCTCGCCTTGGCTTCCCTAGACGACGATGGACTGTAAACGAAGGTGAAATAAACCCTTTCTTCCTCGCCCCCCGCCCCCCCCCCCCCTGCTTCTGGTCAGTGTTTGATCACATCAACAGAAAGCAAGCAAGGACATTCACCATCCATTATATATTTTGTACATAGTGAGGAGGAGCTCAAAAGCTCCCGACACCATAGTAAAATAAAAACCGAAAACAGACCTACTGTGTGGTACAGGCACATCACTCTCAGATATTTTCCCAAAGGACTCTGTGTCAGCACATCACAAGGACATCTGCACGCCCATGGTCACTGCAGCACTGTTCATAGTAGCTGACCTATGTATGGAGCCAAACAACATGTCCATCCGCAGTGGATGGGGCAAGGAAAACGTGAGATAGGTACACACATATACATACACGCATACATATAGGTACACATATACATACATATATATATCATGTTTTCTTTGCCCAGTCCTTTGCAGACATATGTATGTGTGTATATATATGTATTCATGGAGAGAGATCAGAGGACATATATGTATGTATGGTCAATAGTAGGAGTGATATGCTGGCCTGGGCTTGCTTTGTTTTTGTTTTTTGAGGCAGAGTTTCTCTGTATGTACCCTTGGCTGCCCTGGAACTCGCTTTGTAGACCAGGCTGGCTTTGAACTCACAGAGACCTGCCTGCCTCTGCCTTCCGAGTGCTGGGATTAAAGGCGTGCGCCACCACTGCTCAGCTGGGCTTTAATAATAAAGCAGGGATGTCTCCCACAATGCTTAGTAGCTCTGAGCAAGTCTGGGGAGGAGCAAGGAGCAAATACAATATATATGAGAGAGACAGAAAGTCAGAGGGACAGAGACACAGAGAGAAAATGGGATTTTTTTTTTCAACCATAAAGAAAGGTCAACACATGTCATTTGCAGAAAAATGGATGTAACAGGTAATAATCATATTAAATATTATTAAATATTAAATTGAGTCAGACTCAGAAAGACAAATACTGGAGCTGGGGAAGGTGGCTCAGTGGTTAAGAGCACTGGCTGCTTCTCTAGAGGACCCAGATTCCATTCCTAGCACCCCACATGATGGTTCACAACCCTCTCTAACTCCAGTCCCAGGGGATCCAACAGCCTCTCCTGATCTTCATGGGCATTGCATACATGTAGTGCACAAACATACATGTAGGCAACACACCCACACATTAGTTAACTTCTTAAAACAGACAAAAATCACATATTCTCTCTCACCCACGGGTTCTCGGTTTTACGTCAGTACATGAAATCTTGTGATGTACAAATGACATGAAAGTCAAAGCAGAACTGTCAGGAACAAAGCAGCTTACAGGAGGGGAGAGGAAAGGGGAGGGTTGGAGGTGTGTTAAGAAGGATACACTCAAGTACATACTTGCACGGAAATTGACTGTGTAGTCAAGTATAATTAAATTACAATTTTAAGACAATAAAAACACGAGAGGCCAGAAAAATGGTTCAGTGGTTAAGAGCAGGTACTCTTCTTGCAGAGAACCCAAGTTTAGTTCCCAGTATAACCTGCCATAACTCCACCTCCAGGGAACCTGATGCCCTTGCCTGGCCTCTGTGGGCACTGCAAGCAAGCACACACACACACACACACACACACACACACACAGAGAGAGAGAGAGAGAGAGATAAAACAAGTATTTTTAAAAGACTCAGCAATCACCCTGATCCAATCAGTGCCTGCTGTACCACATGCACTAAAATATCTCAAGGTATTCCGTAAATACAGTTAATGAACGTTGACTGAACACTTTAAATGTTTGAGGGAAGATGCTAATGACTCTGGTTTGATCACATCATACCATATACATAACTCATTGTCATTTGGAACCCCTTAAATATGTCTAGCAAGGGGATGGAGAGATGGCTCAGTGGTTAAGAGCACTGGCTGTCAGCTGGAGAGATGGCTCAGAGGTTAAAAACCCTGGCTGCTCTTCAAGAGGTGCTGAGTTCAATTCCCAGCAACCACATGGTGCCTCACAACTATCTATAGTGAAGTCCAGTGGCCTCTTCTGGTGTGCAGGTGTACATATAGGCAGAATACAGTATACATAATAAATAACTAATTTTTTTTTTTTTTTTTTTAAGGAGCACTGGCTACTCTTCCAGAGGACCCAGCTCTGATTTCAACACCACATGGCAATTACAATCTCCTGTAAACTCCAGTCCCCGAGTATCTGACACCCTCTGTTGGTTTCCATGGGCACCAGGCTCACACACGGTACACACACACATGCAGGAAAAACACTTAAACATAAACTAACATCAGCCAACCTCAAAACAATTTCAAGATGTTAAGCGCAACTGTAAAGTCACCGAGTGAACCCATCTCAGGGCAGAGTATCGGTTTAATTCAGTAACCACTCAGCTGTCCCCAGAACACAGACTACATCCTGACTCCCGAGAGCTGCTTTGCAGTCAGGTCCTGCCCCAAGCTCAAGCAAATTCTGCCCTGATTCCTTCCTCACCTGTCAGGGTTTCCAAAAAGATGGCATCAGGCTGTCATTTGTGTCTGGCTTCTGTCACCATTTGGAGGTCCACTGACTGGTAGAATGAGCCAGTGGCCACTTCTTGGTACTACTGGAAGGACCTCTGTGGGGCCAATCATATCCTCTGTCACTGGTGATGGTTGTTGGAGTGGCTTTTTGTTATTTGAGGAATCCTACTAGAGTCATTGTGGTTCTCTGAAATCGGCAGCTCTCAACCTTCGTGACACTGCAACCCTTTAACACAGTTCCTCATGCTGTGGTGACCCTCGATCATAAAATTATTTTCATTGCTACTTCATAGCCGTAATTTTGCTACTGTCATGAATCAAAATTAAAATATCTGTGTTTTCCAGTAAGTCTTTTTATTTATTTATTTTTATTTTATGTACATTGGTGTTTGACTGGATATATGTTCATGTGAGGGTATCAGATCCCCTGGAACAGGAGTTACAGACAGTTCTGAGCTGCATGTGGGTGTTGGGAGTTGAACCCGGGCCTCTGGAAGAACAGTCAGTGCTCTTAACCACTGAGCCATCTCTCCAGCCCTCCCAGTAAGTTTTAGGGAACTGCTGTGAAAGCATCATTGGCCCCCAAAGAGGTCACAACTTACATGTTGAGAACTACTTGTATAAATGAATGTTTCTGTTCTCTTGGACAGTGTAAAATTTGGGGGTTAGAAGGCAGCTTGACTTCTTTTTTAAGACATTTTATTTTTATTTAAAATGTGTGAGTGTTTACCTGCACATATGCGAAGCCAGTGTACCACATGGGTGTCTGGCGCCCACGAAGGCCAAAATCGGATCCCTCGGAACTAGAGTTACAGATGGCTGTGAGACGAGAGTGCCGGCTTCATCGGTGGGCTGTCAGTGGGCTACCGGGAGGAAACGCCTGCCTCCCTGGCATTTCCACTGCTCCATGAGCAATGTGGGGAGGAAAGGGTTTGTTTCCGCTTACAGCTCACAGGCCCATCACTGGGCGAAGCCAGGAAAAGGACGCAAGGCAGGAACCTGGAGGCACAAACTCAAACAGAGGGGTGCTTGCTCCCAGTGGCTCACACACCCTGACTTCTTACAGCACCCAGGACCACCTGCTCACAGTGAGCTGAGCTCTCCCTCATCAATCACCAAACAAGAAAATGCCACAGGAGGAGCATATTCTCTGTTAAGTTTCTTTCTTCTCAGGTGATTCTAGTTTGTATCAAGTTCACACACACACACACACACACACACACACACACAAAACCACTATCAAAGGTCCATTGGAGAGGGGGTGTCTCTGTAGAGGGTAATTTTGTCCCTGGTCCTTTTCTTTGTCTGCTTCCTGATTGCCATATTGTAAATTGCCTCTGCTATACTCTCTGGTTACCTCTGTCTCAAGGCAACGGAGCCAGGCCACCATGGCCAAAACCTCAGAAACTGGGAGCCAAAATAACCCTTCCTTAGCTCTTTTCTGAAGTATTTCATTACAGTGTGTGGGGGGAAAATCCCTTTACTACACACCTCTTCTGGACAGAGTTCATTTCCCTAGCCTTTCCCCGCTTTGGATGCCTAAACCCCATTAGAGGCACCTCCATACTTCCCCCTACTTGAACAAAGGAGCTGAGTCACTGCATTAAATCATCTGTAGCATTTAAATGTAAGGACAGGGGCGGGCACTCAAGAACGTAACACCTTCATTATTTTTGTGTATCAGGCAGTGTGCCCTATAGCACAGAGAACGCAATGAACAATACTGCCACCTGCTGGTTGAGGCAGACAGTACACACGTGAGCCAGGTGTGGAGCGCTGAGACAGCCCTCTGAAGAAATGCAGAATGGGGGGTCTATGAGGGGACAGGCCATGCTAGGCCTCTCTGAGCAGGTGGCCTTAAAGCCAAGGCTCCAGAACAGTGGGGGAGAGAGCCACATGGGTGTCTCGGGGAGAGCGTCTCATCCCAGAGCCTAAATTTGGGAAAAGACATTCAAAGCAAACTATCCTACCAGCACCAGTCACAGCCTCTGGAAAACGCCAGCATGACCGCTACTCAGGCCGGCAGATGTGACCTCGTCTTCGCCCATGTCGGGCACACCTTCCTAACTAACGTGTTCTGGAACTGGAGAAAGTCATCCCTCAGCAGTAAGAGCACTGGCTGCGCTTCCAGAGGATCGGGGTTCTACTTCTGGCACCCCACACAGCGGCTGCCCGTAACTCCAAGTCCACCGGATGCAAGGCTCTTCTGGCCTCTTCAAGCACCCATGCACGTGAGACACAGACATACAAGCAGCTAAAATGCCCCAAGTACAAAATAAAATTTAAAAAAAATTAAATTATGCCCTAAAAGATACCCAACAGAATCCCAGCCAAGGGCTCCGATGACTTTCCAGTGGGAAAGGATGGCGCTGATGTAGGTGGCTTGGGCAGGACCACGAGACCTGATCTCATGGCTGGAGGCCCCCCTGGCTTAACATCCATCTTCTGAGCAGTTACTGGAAAGTGCACTTCAGGGCATAGAAGACATGTTGTGGAAGGGCAGAGGGGTGAGGTCAGAGAGACTCAGAAATGGGTCCCTGGAGCTGGGCCTTGGCTCAGGAGAGGCTCCACTGGGGTATCCCACAGGCCACAAAGCTGGTAGCCTCCATGGTTGTTAGAGCCAGCTTCACTAAAGCTGGTCACTGGGGTGGAGCGTACCGACTGGGGCAGGGAAAGACCCGAAAACAAAGGGAAGCAAAGTGGGAAGTGGCAGTTAGGAAGGACAGGAAACGGTGCAGGAGGGAAGTAAAACAGGGCAGGAAGTAAAGTGATACAGGAAGTGGAACAGGAAGCAAAGCAGGATAACAGGCAGGAAGGAAAAGCAAAGCAGAACAGGAAGTGAGGCAGGAACAGGAAACAAAGAAGGCCAGGTAGTAAGGAAAGACCAGGAAGCAAAGTGGGGCAGGAAGCAGAATGAGACTATTTGGCTGCCCTTGTCCTGTCCACAGAAGTCCTCAGGCCTGTCACCACCACACTCAGCAAGCTCACAGGGCGGGGAGCGGGGGGTCTTCTCTTCTTTTCAGCTAAGACTGGGCCCAACATGGGAGTCAGGGCAATGTCGGCTACGCCAGGGTGAGTGAACCGTCAGTCATAGGCAATGGCTCCCAGCCCCTGCGGTGCCTCACCCCCCACCACACACATTCATGGTGTCTCTCTCCTGACCTCTGCTGCCCAGCACTCACACAGCCCCCTTCTCCTGTGACTCAGCCCCTTCGGTATGTCCCCACCTACCTTAGAACTTTCCACGTGCTGCAGGCTAAAGCCCCCCTCACCCATTCAGTTCCTTTCTTCACACACGTGCTTTTAATGAAATTTTCCCTGCACAGCCCAAACCCAGGAAACCAACCCTCCAAGCTGTGAGGCTCCCTGCCCTTCTCCTCTGGACCACAAGCCCTAAGGGCCCAGAGCCTTACTCGGGTGCTTTCAGCTGCTCCCCAGCAGGGTGGTGAACCCCTCCCCCAGGCTCGCAGCTGGTGCTGTACAGTCATTTATGGAGCAAGAGCTGCTTGCTTCCTTGTGGAAGGGTAGAGTGTTGCCTTGTGTCTTAAGCCACATACTAGAGCCAGCAGAGCCTTGGTGAGGAGGCCAAGTCCAGATGGAAAGGAACAGAAGACCCTGGTCTATGAAATGTAGTGAGGAGACAGCATCATTCCCTTTTTTCTACACCTGGACCAATAGAGGTCATGACTCTACAAAAGACCTGGGGCCAAGCTATGGAGCTCCAGACAACAATAAGTCCTGTGGGACTATTTGTACAAAATTTTACAAAGGCAAAGGTGTGGTAAGACCAACAGGAAGGTACAGCTGCTGCTTCTGCACAGGCCCCCAGCACACACATGCACCTGGCATGTCACTGTGCCCATAAATGGACCCTAGTCCCAGGTGGCTCTTCTCCAGGGACTGGACTGAGGGTGAGACACCACAGGGTGCCAGGTTCCTGGCCCCTCCCCCACATCCTCTCCTTCCCTCCCGTCAGGGCGAATCCAGGAAACCCACAGAGAGATGGCTACTGACCTCAGACAGAGGGAGTACCTAGAGACACAAGAGAGGATACCAACCAGTCCTCCTTGGTGAGCCAGTGCATGTTCTGTGCACACCTGCAGAGTGTTTGCTGCTCTTGGGCAGCCTGTTGTGTGCAGGCTTGGGAAAAGCTGCACCACAGAGCACTTCCTGGGCAGTGTACAGGCAGTTACACCACCACAGAGCGCTGGGCCGCAGGCGGCCTGTGCCCCAGCTAGCAGGCCTCATCTTATGATGGCTCAGCTGCTCTGCCCCGGAAGTGACTGCCATGTCCTGTCTGAAAGACAGAGTCTACCGTTGGCTTCCTATCTAGGGTGAGTCTCCACAGAAAGTATCACACGACAGGGTCTTATGCAATGGTGATCGCCTTAGAAGCCCTTCTATAATGATGAGGCAGACAACACTTCTCGTTTGTGTCTCTGAGAACTTTTTAATGTAAACACAAAATGTTTGAAGAAACTGTTGGAAAAAGTAACAAGAGAATCTGTAAATGTTATTTTTAAACAGGCTATGAAGTCAGCATAGAAACATATCCTGAGTGCTGACTCACTCACCCACACAACCCTGCTTCACTAGAAAACCAGACCCAGCCACCTGGTCAAGAGGCCACCTGAGCAGAGAGTGAAGACATCACAGGCCAAGGACTCAGGCTGAACTCGGAGACCTGGACACGAGTGGTGGGGACCTCGCTGGTGTGCAGGTCCTCTGCAGCTAAATCCGACGGCACTGAAGCAGAGTGTGGGGGCTGCACAAGCACGCCTTCCTCTTCAGCGCTTTCAGAGTGCTTCCAGACAGGAAGCTGGAGCTTCCAGGCAGGAAGTGGGAGCTTCCAGGCAGGAGTGTCTTCATCCTAGGCTAGCTCTGGACCAGGACACACAGCCCAGCCTCCTGCAGTAGCTCTCGGCACAGGGGGTGTCAGGCTGGAAGGTATGAGCAGGTGAATGAGTGACAGGCACCACTCTAAGGTTGACGGTTTCTAGACAGTTGAGTATCTCTCACACAGGCTGTATCAGATCAGACCAAGTGAGGCTGGGATAGAGCGCACATTCATACACACATGCAGCAGTCGGCAGAATTCACTAGGCTTGGTGACTTTCACATACTCAGGCTCAACAGATATGCAGTCACTGGGCCACCTTATTCACAATGCTCACCAGCCACATCTTTATACCATACATCATAGTTTTCTAGGAACTCTGGGCATGAGCAGGTGTTCAATTGACAATGACAATCTGGTCCTTCAGATGTTGTCCAAGAGTGGCTTTGCACCTGGGGCAATTCCGCTGAGTTCAGTGAGCACCAAGTCTTGGCTCCGTCATCGTCTTGCCTTGAAGACTCCACGGGCACGAGTGAACAAGGAAGAGTGTGACGGGAGCGCAGCGTGTGACTGCTTGTCACCTCCGCAGTGAAGCAGGTAGAAATGAGCTAACAACAATCAACTCTGCAGATCCTTACACTTCCTGGGCCAGGGTCACCAGAAGGCACTGAAGGAGGGCCCTGAGGGGCTGCGAGGCTGTGTTTCAGTGACAACAGAGCCTGAACACAGCTGCCTAGGGCTGGCCCATTGTCCTTCACAAGGCAGTGTCTAGCTTAGAAGGGGGGGGGGAAGGTTGATGTTAATATATTAAGGAATTTAACTTATAGATATTTAAAATTACAGATACCTTACAAAATAGTTCTGTGATGATTCTGCAAGCAAGACATGAACAGAAATCAGGCCCGGTACAAAGTCTCTTCGTGAGCGCTGTCAGCTGAGAGCTCGGAGCACACCCTAATTAAACTGCATACACATTTTTAACACTGACATTTTTATAAAAGTTAGATTTTTTTTTTTTCAATCATTCCTATTTCAAGGCTGCCGAGACAAGGCCACCATTGTGAAATCTCTGTGGTGTCCTTCAGAGAGATCGAGGCTATCTGGGCTGGCATGCTGCAGCCACTCAGCTCATGGTGTTTCGTGGTACAAAACCTCCGCAGTGCTTTATTCTTCATCACCAGTGAAAACCTCAGCACTCGGCATGAGCTCTGGGGTCTGAGGTTCCCATGTGGAAGGGCAGGACACTGACTCTGCTGCAGGTGTGGTCGAGTCCCTGACGACAGAGAGCTCTTGGGGTGTGGCTGCTATAACAATGCTGTTGCTAAGATAATTCCGAGGATCACAAGCAAAGTGACTACACAAATGAGGATGAACATCACCTTCTGCAAGAAAAGAGACAGGAGTCTGCTATGCAGGAAAAAAAAAAAAAAAAACAAACAAGCACTGTCCCCACAATGTCCTGCTGCCTAACACATTTGTCCATCATTAGGAAACAGGCTCAGGTGAGAGGAGGAATAGAAAACCACCTTTCTAGACAGGGCCCAGCTGTCTGGTCTAGTCTCATTAATGAAGGGAGGAAGGAATGAAGGGATGGAAGGAGGAAGGGAGGGAGGAAAAGAGGGAGGAAGAAAGGAAGGAAGGAAGGAAGGAAGGAAGGAAGGAAGGAAGGAAGGAAGGAGTGGAAATGTGTGCTGTATGTGTGTGTGTGCCTAAGCGTGCGTGCGTGCGTGTTTCCATGCCTGTGTGCGTTATATGCAAATGGCCAGCTGGCCCAGGATAAAGAATAGCACCTGCTCTCCCAGGTCTTAGCAAGAAGAGCTGATGGACACCCACAAAAAGCAAGTGCTTCCCTGATCATGCTGAGAGCCACCATCGGACTTCTGTGGCCATATTCAACTGACCTCGCTATTCTACAGGGGGCGAAAAAAGGCCTGGTTTTATGAAGACTAATGAAAATGTTGAAAAATACCATTTTTAGAAGAGAAAAATCAGTCATCTTTTGCAGCAGACTAAGAGAACAGCATCAGGAAAGCTGTATAAACTTCCTGTCCAACAGACATGGGGCTGCAAGTCCTTCTTGCCCCAGGATGGATGCTCTCTGTGCAACTCCACGGCCTGCACAGACCACAAGAGCTCGGCTCCTACTGATAGCAGCCATACCAGGCAATGCCCCAATCGTTAGAGAAGCTTCATGGGTGCAAAGGCAGTAAGGACTGCAGCTTGGGAGAACCTCCTTTCTGCCACAGTTGAAAAATTCTTGTTAAGAAGCACCACTGAGCCAGATGTGGTGGCACATGCCTATAACCCCAGCACTCAGGGAGGCAGAGGCAGGTAGATCTTTGTGAGTTTGAGGCCAGCCTGGTCTACAAAGTGAGTCCAGGACAAAGAAGAATAAGGAAAAAGAAAAAGAAAAAAGAAGAAAAGAAGGAGGAGGAGGAGGAAGAGAAGAAGAACAAGAAGAGGAGGAGGAGGAGGAGGAGGAGGAAGAGGAGGAGGAGGAGGAGGAGGAGGAGGAGGAGGAGGAGGAGGAGGAGGAGGAGGAGGAGGAGGAGAACCACCACTGACTGTCAGTGTTCACAAGGATGACCCAGTGCAGTGGGGAATCACTAACATTCAGGGGAGTGAGGCCCATGAACAACAAAACAAGACTTTCCAGACTGGCATTATGACATTCAGGGTCACACAGAATTAGCAGGTAGCTAATTAAATATTAGAGCTTTCATTTGAGTAGGAGTTTGCTTTCTAGTGAAGAGAGATGCTGAGAAGGGTTTGGCCTTTTGCTGTTGTCCCCATTCTCTCAGTGCCACTGTGCACTGAGCAATTAGAGAGCATCTTATAGTCATTTTCAGTTGTTGCCATTATTCTGGAAGTTGCAATGTGGGAACTAAACTGCAACTTTTATATTAGTTTTCCCTGGGGACAGGCTCTGTGGGGCAGTGGACACCTCGTGCACAGCTGAGTGGCCTCTCAGCCGGTGTCACCTCAGTAAGCAGAGGCCACTGAGACACGAAGCACCTGGTGGACAAGCCCCTTTGACTTTTAAGTGTATTAACACTGGACAAACACCACCACTGGCTGATTGAAAAGGTTAATGAGTAAATTAGCTGATTAGTCACTTACTGCCACCCTGAGGGAGAGGCAAGCACCCTGCGCCATCTACGCAATCATTTGCCAACCGACAAGCCAATGATTAGAGCCAGGACAGCAATGACAGCCACCACCACAGCAGCAATTATCCACTTTTTCTGTCAAAGAAAAGCAGGCTGATTACACCATGCTGATTGCACAGTGCCATGGTCAAGGACATCCTACATTGGGAGCGAAGCGATTGCCAGAACTCATTTTGAACTCTAAGTTGCAGGCCGTCTTCTGGAGCCTACAGCAGTCTTTACTTCTCAGAGGTCTCGATCTATGAGGTCAGGCCTCTCAGAATCAGCCTGCTATGTAAGCCGGTAACACTAGCTTTTGCCTGGGTACATGACAGGCTCATACCAGTTTTGGCTGGACTGAAACACAGGACCCTTTCCGAGGAGCCCCTGAAATCAGAGCTCTGATGGGGAAACCCAGCTCGCTTCTGCCTCCCGCTTGCAGCAGGCAGTGATGCCGTTTGCATGCCCTCAGCTGTCCTGGAAGAGCTTGCATGCTCTGTGTCTAAATCTGAAGATTTAGACAAAGGTGTTATGACTCACTGCTAAGCAGACATCATCCTCGGCCCCTCTGTAGGCAGCCAGCGTGGAACCCAAACTCTCTCAAGCTTCAGATGTTATGGGAGATACTTAAGTTAGCAGAATAAGTCCAGAATTCTGCACCAGTAACAGCCAGTGCTCTGAAACTGCCTTGGAACAGTCTGGGTGCAAGACACCTAAGCAAAGGGATGTCTGCCTTTGAGACTGCCTCCTGGGGAGCCTACTCAAGGCACTGGGCCTACTCACAGCCTCAGCCAGCCCGTTTACCTGACAGAGCAAACAGCTCTCATATACAATGGGTCCCCAATGATTTTTTACGGGGAACCCGAATTCCATCAGCTTGTTCCTCCCTCCAGATGTCAGATGGGACAGAGCTCAAAAAAGGGAAGCTCGTCCTGAGTTGAGGTTCTGAGGATTTTAATTACTTACAACATGAAATGGTTGACATACAAATAAGCCAATCAACTTGGGAAATTTTGGTGAGAAGAATTACTTTGATTTTAAAATAAAGCACAGAGTTAAGGCATCTTGCTCCTTCCATGGCTAGAAGCCGAGAGGAAGAGCCAGCACCCCTGGGCTCAGTCCTGAGTGGAGCAACTCACCCGCCTGGCTTTGCTCTGGTATTTGATGGCTTTCTTGGTTTCTTCCTTGGCATGTTCAACGTAGTCTGCAGCGTTCATCACATTTCTCTCAATGTTGTTGACCATTTCACCCTGAAAACAAGTTCTGAACTCAACACACTCCAAAGAACTCTGCCATGTCTCCTAGGACAGCTCTCATGTAAGGCCAGCATGAGAGGGAGGGATGGAAACAGGGCCCCTCCTGGTCACACAGGAGGGCAGGGCTGGTGTGCATGTGCTAGCAAAAGCAATTCAATTCAATGCATGTTTTAGAAGCAGCTGAAAGGGGTGGCAGCAACAGTGACGGGTAAAC
This sequence comes from Meriones unguiculatus, assembly GCF_030254825.1. Classification (NCBI taxonomy): domain Eukaryota; kingdom Metazoa; phylum Chordata; class Mammalia; order Rodentia; family Muridae; genus Meriones; species Meriones unguiculatus. The sequence goes on along the minus strand of NC_083352.1, from coordinate 83,021,753 downwards.
AGTGACCATCCACAGATGACATATGACCCGCCATGTAAGCTCTTTATGGATACGTGGTGAAGGGAGGGCCGCAAGCTCGGGCTGGTCTCATGTTTTACTCTGGGTAAAACATTCCACACGCCAAGGATGATGTCTTTTCTAATACTCAGAAAATCACCACTGTTTGCCTTTACAGTATCAGCAAACTAAGTACAGCCTTGGGGTGACAATGAACTGATGGTCAAAGATGGAAATGAAAGAGACTCGATGGTGTGTTGGGGACGGGCACGTTACCTGCGTCCTGGCCGTCCAGGAGGAGACAAAGTTGTGGCAGCCAATAGCAAAGCATTGGAGAAGGATGGACAGGTAACTTATCACTTACAAACGAAGGCACTGGTAAGTCCTGTTTCTGGATTATCAGTGTAACACAATGACAGGCTTCTAAAGGGGTGGTAAAGCCACAAATGGTGGCTTGCCTAATGATGCTTCATACTACACGCTAGGTATGGAGTAACAAAGCCTGAGCTATTACAAAGCTTTGTGGTTTCAAAATCAACCTACTGTCTTATCACACAGAGACTTTCCTTCCAGGCCTTCCTGGGAAGTCACAGACCCCCCATTCCTCAGTTCTTAGACCTAGTGGCGACTGGTCCATCCCAGATCAAAGAGAACCACACATGTCCGCCCCTGACCATCAGTACCCGTCCCTGCCCACAGGGACCCAATTCCAACCCAGCAGGGCCTGTCTTGGCCTCCACCTACCTGTTAGTACTTCCACAGGTGTGTGGTACGTAAGGCTTCCACATGTTTATGGTAAGGGTCACCAGAATAAACACCATTCTTTACAATGCTGGCAGGGCATGTGGGGCCCAGGGGGTCCCACATCACTGGCTGTCAGCAAAGCACACTGAGAGCTACCTCAGGAAGGGGCGAGGAGCAAAGGCTTGTCTTGCTGGAGGCCAGCTACACTCTAGCCTGCCCCAGACTCTCCTGAGGGATCTGAACACCCTGGGGAAACTAGTTCAGCCTTAGGCTGGTGAGATGGCCCAGAGGTTAAGAGCACTAGCTGTTTTTCCAGAGGTCTTGAGTTCAATTCCTAGCAACCGCATGGTGGCTTACAACCATCTATGATGAGATCTGGTGTCCTTTTTTGGCACACATGCACACTTGCAGGCAGAACACTGTATAAATAATAAGTAAATAGATCTTTAAAAAAAAAATAGTTCAGTCTCTGCTGATTCCCATTGCAATTGAGTCAGTATGAACAATCACACATGTGCACACACAACTTGATGTCTTTATACCTGCATGCACTCTCTGATCCTCCCTGTTAGAGCTGCAGGGCAGGTGAGACCACCATAGAGTGAGCGTTGGCTCTGGCCAGTCCTTCTGACTTTACCCCCCGAGGATAGCCTTTAGGCACTGTCCCAATCCTTGCTCGGTCACTCCTGTGGAAAGGGCCCCAAGACTAGAAGACGAATGCCCTGCTGCCGCCCCCTACCCCCCCCCCCCCGCACCAGTTCTGCTGTTTGCAGGGTGCTTGGCTTGGCCACCTGCTTCCTCTGAGAACCATGTTATAAGAAGCTGAGGTCACAGATGTGTGGCCACATATATTTACACTCACACATATCCATGGCTAAAGTAAGGTTTCCTCTGTATATCCTTTTATTCTAACCTGAAGTCCACCACAGATGTTGGAAGATTTCATTATTCTCCAAGAACAAACATGACATTGGCTGCCTGTGGCTGTCGGAAGTAGCTAGCCTGTCAGTGTGCCGTGGCTCCTGTAACTAACCCATGAGGAAGTGTGCACTTGTGTTTCAGTTCATCATTCACACAGCAACCAATTTCTGAATTTTGAGGTTGGACACTGAGCTATGGCGTCCTCGGCCAGAGCAGGCTGAGCACGAAGCTCTGTGTGGAAGACACCTCATTACCTGAGTCTCCACAAACATTGCCATGTCCATGAACATCTCATGCAGCTCTCGGATGCTGGTCTCCAGCTTCATGATGTCTTTGTGGCGGGACTCGATCTCGTTGAGGGCTTGCCTAGTAATCTGTGAATCTGATATGATCTTCGGGAGGTAAAAGAAAAAGTGTTACTAACTTCAGACTGGCCCTCTGGGGAAGTGTGTGATGCTCGGCTGTGGCACTCACATCCGAGATGAAGACGGAAGGCTTCCCGCTCTCCAGCATCTCCTCCAGCTCATCGTCAGTAGTGGTCCTCCCAGCTGAAGGACAACAGACAAAGGGAACTGCACTGAGGACACAGCATAGCTCAACAGCCAGGGCTGGTGAACTAAGGGCATGCCACAGGCCCATTAGGAGTGGCACTATTCAGAGGTGTGACCTTTTGTTGGAGTGGGTGTGGCCTTGGTGGAAGAGACAAGCCACTGGGATAGGCTTTGAGGGCTCAGATGCTCAAGCCAGGCCCGGTGTCACTCTCTTCCTGCTGCCTGTGGATCCACATATACTCTCCACTCCCTCTCTAGCACCATGTCTGCCTGTGTGCCACCATGCTTCCTGCCATGACAACAATGGACAAAAACTCTGAAGGGTAAAACAGCCCAATTAAATGCTGTCCTTTATAGGAGTTGCTGTAGTCACAGTGTCTCTTCACAGTAATAAAACCCTAACTAAGACAGGGCCTCACCAAGACTTACTTGAGCCATTAATATCATCTGCACTGCTTCCCTGCCCTTTCTAAGGCACTTTCCTGGGCAGGTTAATGCGGCAGAAATGTGACTGCAATGGGTCACAAACCCACCCTCATGTTATAGAGCAGCAGCTGTGTTCTCCTACAGGCTTGACATGAGCTTCTGGCCAGAGGGAGTTAAACTGAAGGTGGTATGTGACAAATGGGTGAGTGAACACATGGGAGGTCACCTCCCAGCCGGGTAGAAGGGGCCTCGGGACACAGAAATGCCTGAAGAAATCAGGAAGGCAAGCTTTCCAAATGCGACTGAAAGAAAAGCGCCAGCAGGTCCGAGTGGCTTACAGCCCCTCACTCAGAACTCTGAAGCCGACGGCACATAATGCATCCGGCTGACTCTAGGCACAGGCACTAGAAAAGGGAGGTGGGAGCATTCATCTGATGGGGAGGTTCCATGAAGTGTGTCCCCCACATGCTCCCTACTCACTGATCTCTAGCTGGCGCTGGATGCGACCTTTGCTTCGCTCCCGAAACAGGATCTGTGCTTCATTGTACTCTGTCATGACATCCACAAATTTCCGAGACAGCACTGAGTGCTAGAGCATGGAAAACACGGTGTTACTCTTTGAAGGAGGTAAAACGAAGAGCTCGGACCATTTCTCCATTCCAGAAGAAAATAAGAGCAAAAGCAGCAACGGAAGCTGCATTGCCTGGTGGCTCATACCTTTAATCCCACTACTCAGGAGGAGCTAAGTGGATCTCTGTGAGTTCAAGATCACCCTGGTCTACATAGCAAGTTCCAGGCCAGCCAGGGTTACATAGTGCAACACTATCTCAAAGAGCAAAAACACCACCACCACCACCAACAACAACAAATAAGCTGGGACATAGGGAAATCAGTTGACCTCTAGGGAGTGGGCAGTATTAGAGGTTAAATCCACTCAGGAGGTACATGGACTGAACTGGCAGGCTTGGACAAGCAGAGCTGAACTTCCCAGGTTTCAACCATAAACCCTGAAGAGTTAGGACCAGTGGTTCTCAAGCTTTGAGTTACAACCTGCTTGGGGTGGTATCAGATATCGACATATCAGATGCTAAGTAGCAATGAGGATAATTTCATGATTGGGATCACCACAACATGAGGAACTGTGTATCAAAGGGTCGCAGCATTAGGAAGGTTGAGAGCCAGTGACTAAAAGCAAACCACTAACATGCAGATAATTTGGCTGGCACTCTGTTCTGTGGCACAGACCATGTGGGCAGCTGAGATACAACCCACGTGCAGACAGCGAGGGCAGAAATGACCCTTAAGATGAAACAAGTGTGCTCAGACATTGCTCAGTGACAAAGCTCTTGCTGAGCATGTTAGGGTACTGGCTCTGATTCCCAGCACAATTAAAAAAAAAATCTCTGAATTTAAACAAAGTGAAATTCTTCCACATCACTCCAGTCTGACAGAGCTGGGAGGCTTACCTGAGTCCTTCGTATCCTCAGATCCACTGATGTTCGGTTCCCGCTCTCATCCTGATCACAACTCTGCTCGATAGCTGGAAGGAAGCAGGACAAGGTCACCCAGGTATGACCTCAGTCTCAGGGTCATCCTCAACTTTCCCCATAAAACTGAAGAATAGGTGAGCTCTGAAAAGGAACCTCTGACGACTAGCCACCATATGACACTGTGTGCACACATGTGGACACTTGGTGGAAATGTAGATGGACATGCAAAACACATTTTGTGTATGAATGCTTACACATCAAAACCATAAACACAATCATACAGAAAAACACACAGGAAACAAAACCATGCACAAATACTCCCACAGGTATGTGACTATGGATGGGCCTTGTGTGTTTGCATTCATGCATGTGTCTGCTTGTGTTTGTGTACCCGAGTTTGTCTCCCTGTTGCTCTGGTTCTTTTTGCATGTGTGTGTGCATTTGTGTTTGTATTTGGTGTGTGTTTGGGGTGTGCCATGTGTTTTTAAACATTCAGTCACTGTGATGAGTCTGAATCGCACATGAAACAGTTGTGCTCCGAGGAACAACATTGTTTTTAAGGTGCACACTCTCTGGGAGTACACTGGAACCTGGGCAATGTGTCTGCGAGCTAAACGTGTGTCTTCCTCACAGATCAAGGACAGCGACTTCTGGTTAAGGACTGTGCAAAGAGCCACCACCCTCCCCCGGGCCAGGGGTCATGCTGAGCAGAGTACCATGAACTCGGCTGAGCTGCTGGCAGATGGAAAGTAGATTTCAGCCAAGAGACCCACTTGGGAGCTTGGCAAGCCACTATAAAGACTATTCTCTCTTCCTCAAACACCTGCCCAGCGTCACCTGCAGAGCCACAGCGAGGCATACCATGGGATACGGACATCCAACCTACTGAGTAGTCTCAGTTTCCATTTTGGGAAATGTAAGAGTAACGAAACCCTACGGGAAAGGCACCAACGTCCACACCCCACCAGTACCCAAGAAGCAGACTTACACTTCAGCCTGCCTCGAATCCTGTTAGCAGTTTTCTTGATCTCTTTGTTCAGGTCTTCCAGCTCTTCTTTTATTTCTTCAAAAGGTTAAAACAAAGCATTTGAGATGGAACACTGGCCCCTTGCACATCCACGCATGCAGGCCAAGCAGGGAAGCACCCAGCCTGCTTTCCCTAGTGCCTCCCTGAGTGTGCCCCCAGCCACCACTGCCATGCTCAGAGCAGCTCCTGACAGTCCCTGAACTGCATGATTGACACACGTGGTGGGGAGCCAGAACTGCAGGCTCACCCCAATCAGGGGATAAACAGCTGACTGACTCCGGTGCTAAACGGTCACCGGGACAGGGAGTGCACATGACCACACCCAGGAAGAAGCCTGCCCTGGCACAGGGTCCCTTCTGCTGTGGACACCTTCCCAGTCCTTGTTGCTACCTCGGAGACACCATACATACCACTCTACAGCAGACCTGGTCCTAGACCTTAAGAAGTAACTCTGGTGGCCCAGCTATCCTCAGGGTGAAAGGTCACCTGCTGCAGCTAATTGACAATGACAGTCCCACAGCATCTAAAGAGGCTCTCGGGGAACCCAGCCAGGGTCTTTCTTGTAATCTGATGTGACATCATTAAAATTCCCAAGGGGGCTGGCTGGGTGAGCCACTGGGGAGAACACAAACAAGAAACCCAGGACCTCAGCTGGTGGCCGAGCCTTTCTTCCTCCTGTCTCCTGCATTCCACCCAGGCATGCTCATTAACTTAGAATTTGCTGCTTGGGAAAGAAGGGGCCTCCAACTTCATAAACATCTATAAGAACAAATTTAATAAAGCCAGTAGTAAAACAAATAAATAAATAAAGCCAGTAGTAACACCAAAAAACAAAAAACAAAACAAAACAAAACAAAAAACAACTCCCAAGGGGCTGAAGCACACCAGAGCCTGACAGACATGAAGGAGGCCCTATAAAACCCCAGTGATGCCAGAAACCAGCGCTCCTCTGAGGCTCCTAGGAGGAAGCAGAACATGCAGCCAGAAAACAGGCAGATTAGCTCCTTTAGGACAGTGGAGTGGCCAAAGGGGAGAGAGCTGGTCTAAGTAACAGAAGTGTGGACTTGACCAGACACCAGGGAAGGCCGCCCAGGCCTCAGTTTCCAGTTTTTTCTGTAAGTGATAGCCATCACTGAAAGTTTCTAAACAAAGGCATTCAACATTTCTAAGCAGAGCTGGGATTTACAAAGACTGTTCAGATACCCTAAGCCACAGGGAAATGGGAATTTAAATTGCTCTGAGATGCCCTCTGAGCCCAGTCCCCCAGCTCTGTGAGCACACACCACATAGCTGGCATCCAGACTCAGACTCTCCTCTCGGCTTCCATTACTAACCCAGCTCCAGCAAGCAACCACTGCTTTCCAAATCTCTGTTATTAATGTCCCGAAACACAAGATCCACCACCCCTCAACTGTGGGCACAGGGTAGACCTCTGGTGGACCACTGTCATGGCCAGAGTTCCACCAGACACAGTCACATATCCTTGAATCTTGCCTAGCGGTGGTCCCCAGCGGGACTATGTAGGAGCCTTCAAACACCATGAAGACACCCTAGAGCTGGGCAGTGGTGGCATACAGCTTTAATTCCAGAACTCCAGAGACAAGCGGATCTCTGAGATTGAGGCCAGCCTGCTCTACAGAGTGAGTTCCATGACAGCCAGGGCTACACAGAGAAACCCTGTCTCAAAAAAAAAAAAAACAGGAAAAGAGAAAGAGAGAGAGAGAGAAGAGGAGAGGAGAGGAAAGAGGAAAGGAAAAAAGGAAAGGGAAAAGGGGAAAAAGGGAAAAAGGAAAAAGAAGGGAAAAGGGAAAGGGAAAAGAGAAAGGGAAAAGGAAAAGGAAGGAAAAAGGAAAGGGAAGGAAAAAGGAGAAAAAGGAAAGGAAAAAGGAAAAAAAGAAAAGGAAAGGAAAGGAAAGACGAAAAAGGAAAGGAAAGGAAAAGAGGAATGTCTCAGAGGTCCTGAGTTCAATTCCCACCAATCACATGGTGGCTCACAACCATCTATAATGAGATCTGCTGCCCTTTTCTTCTGTGCAGGTGTACATGCAGACAAAACATTGTATACATAATAAATAAATGAATCTTTAAAAAAAAATCATATGGAAAAAGAAGGTAGGAAGGAAGGAGGGAGGGAAGGAGGGAGGGAGGGAGGGAAGGAGGGAGGGAGGGAAGGAAGGGGAAGAAAAGAAGGAAGGAAGGAAGAAGGGAGGGAGGGAGGGAAGGAAGGAAGGGGAAGGAAAGAAGGAAGGAAGGGAAGGAAAGAAGAAAGGAAGGGAAGGAAAGAAGGAAGGAAGGAAGGGAAGGAAGGAAGGAAGGAAGGAAGGAAGGAAGGAAGGAAGGAAGGAAGGAAGGAAGGAAGGCCAAAAGGCAAAAAAAAAAAAAAAAAAAAAAGACTTCCTGGAGTACCAGGGGGCCTAGCTGTGGTCACCTGCATGAGCATACTGAGCCCTAAGAGGAAATCGGAGGACAGACAGACAGACAGGTGGCGGACTTACTTCCTTCTGGGTTTGGAGCAGAAAGGATGATGCTATGGTTTTTCTTTACGTCTTCCACGTACTGAGCAATTTTGGCTATGCTGCTCCGAATCTCCTCCACCTGCGAGAGGAAACTGTGTGACAGCCGAGGCAGGAGGAGCACCACCAGTTTCTCCTCCTTTCTTCATCTTAAAATAATTACATAATCATAGCCATCATACACTGCAACTCATGTTCACATGCTGACATTGCCATGGCAAAAAAGGATTTTATAGGTATAAGACCTGCGCTGCGAAGTTATCCTGGCTGTGGTGGCTTCAGGGAAAATGGCCTCCATAGGCTCACAGGGAGTGGCACTATTTGAAAGGGTTAGGACCTGTGGCCTTGTTGGAGGAGTGTGTCACTGGGGTGGGCGCTGAGCTTTCAAACGTTCAAGCCAGGCTCAGTGTCACTTTCTTCCTGCTGCCAGTAGATCCAGATATAGAACTCTCAGCAACCATGTCTGCCTGTGTGCCACCATGCTTCCTGCTATGACAACAATGGACTAAACCTCTGAAGCTGTACAGCCCCAATCAAACATTTTCCTTTGTAAGGTTGCTATGATCATGGTGTCTCTTCACAGCAATAGAAACCCTAGCTAAGACCTTAGGTGAGCTAGTTGGCCCCATACACAACAAGAGACTAAAGGAATAATGTCAGGAAGGGGAGGCATTATGGTGAGGAATGGGTACTGAGCTTTCAGATTGGAGAGGCCAAAAGCCAAGGAAGGTAGTGTCCAAAGCAGTGTGGGCTCTCATTCCCCTGCAGCATTAATCAGTGGTTCTCAACCTTTCTAACATAGGTTAAAGGAAAAAGGAAAGGAAAAAAGGAGAGGAAAAAAGGGAAAGGGAAAAAGGAAAAGGGGGAAAGGGAAAAAGGGAAAGGGAAAGGGAAAAAGGGAAAGGGAAAAGGGAATGGGAAGGAAAGAGGAATGGGAAGGAATGTTGTGGTGACCCCCCAACCATAAAATTATTTCCGTTGCTGCCTCATAACTGTAATTGTGCTGTCACTACGAATCGTAATGTAAACATTTTTGGAGATAGGGGTTTGCCAAAGGGATCGCAACCCACAGATTGAGAACCACTGGTTTAGAGCTTAGCTTGACCTGAACCTTACAACTCCCTGAAGACAGACAGCTCTGGAGCTAGGAAACAGTATGTGTTATTTAAAGTCCCTAGTCTTCAGTCATGTGCCAGAGTAAAAGTAAAGCACACATTTACATGTTTTTATGAAAAAGTACTTTCCTTCTGGTGGTGATTTGGATGGTAATGTCCTCCACAGGGGCTGCATGTTTGGATATTTGGTACCCAGCTGATGGCGTGTTTGGGTAGGTTTTAGAAGTGTGGCCTTGATAGAGGAAGTATGTCACTGGAGCAGGCTTTTAGGTTTCGGAGCTTCATCCCATTCCCAGTAGCAGGCTCTCTCTGTTTGAAATGTGAGCCGGGAGCCCGGCTGCTGCTCTACCTGCCAGGACTCTTATGCCTCTGAAACTGTAGGCCCCAGTAAATCTTTCCTCCATAAGTCACCTTGGTCATGGCAATTGATCACAGCAAAAGTAATGAATACACCTTCAGATCAGTGAAAACATACGAGGCACATTATATAGAGATCATCTTTCTAGTCTGTGAGGCAGTATGGTCCTTGTCCAAAGTGGCACACCGCTGAACAACTCTGTGCCTGCACCTTCCTAGGGTACAGGAGTGAAGAGGCACACACCTCAGTGTCACTGTGACCCTCGTGAAGGGGGTAGAGACTCAGGAAACCATGGCCCAAGGCCCAGAGACATTCTGAAAATCGAGGTATTAAAAAAGAAGTGCAACATGAAACTCACTGTTGCAAGACAGAGCAGTGCTTTCTTAGGCTCGATGGTTCAGGTCCATCTTGCTTACCACTGCTACCGGAGAAGCAAAGACATCACGTGCTCAGGAGTGCAGTGATGTTAACCACAGCAACACAATAAAAGCTGGTTCTTAGGGCTGGAGAGACCGGCTCAACAGTTAGAGCACTGGCTGCTCTTCCAGAGGACCTAGGTTCGTTCCCAGCACCTATATGGCAACTCACAGTCATTTATAACTTTAATTCTAAGAGGCCCAACACCTTCTGGCCTGTGGGCACTGCGTGCACATGACACACAGACATGCAGGCAGGCAAAATGCCCATAAACATGAACTTTGTAAATTTTTAATTAAAAAGTGGATTATTTTAACATCTTAGCTGTGTTGCTATGGAGGCTGACATCAAGGCACAGTGCTGGGTCCAGGACACCAAGACATTTCAATTTGCATCAGAAAGTGCCACTTTCTAAGTAGCATTGATCACCCTCCTCCAGTAGAAAGCAAAGGAGACAGCCCAGCTCCTAGAGTCAATAGCCACTCCTGACCTCACAGTAGTTGAAGTCAGATTGGCTATCCCAGAAAAGGCAGCCATGGGCCCCGGTGCCCTGGGAAGAGGCTCCACAGGAGGAGGATACACAGTGGCAGTGGTGCTGGTCCAGCCTGAGACTGAGAGTGCCCCACACAGGTCTCTTCTGCCCATTATAACTATCTTCTCCAGAAAGTTCTCTCCATTTAAGGCCTTGCTTTATTAGTCTTGAACCAAAGCCTCCCCAGTCAGTAGTGAAGTCTGTCCCCTGCATCATTCTGGGTGATGGATACAGCCTGGAGCCTTTCTCTATCAGTGGACTTGGGTTAAGAAGCTGAATTTGCTTCCCTGTCTAACTAATGTCTCAGTTCACAAGGACAACTACGAAATAAAGTCTGTAGCAAATGCAGCTTGTACTTCTGGGGGAATCCAGTTAAAGACAATCATAGCAAATGGTCTCAGAGCATGAGCATTCTGCTTCGAGGATAGGTGGTTTGAATAGGTTTGGCCTATTCACTCGGGGAGTGGCACCATCAGGATTTGTGGCCTTTTAAGAGGAGGGTGGCCTTGTGGAAGTGTGGAAGTGTGGAAGGAGGAAGTGTGTCACTGTGGAAGTGGGCTTCAAGGCCTCCTTTGTTCAAGCTCTGCCCAGTGCACAAGACAGTCTCCTCCTGGCTGCCTCCTGATCACAGTAGAACTGTCAGTGTGTCCAGCACCACGTCTGCCTGCACACTGCCAGGCTTCCCACCATGATGATAATGGACTGAGCTTCTGAAACTGTAAGCCAGCCCAAATAAATGTTTTCCTTTGTAAGAGTTGCCTTGGTAGTGGTGTCTCTTCACAGCAATGAAACCTAAGGTAAGACAATGGGTGACCAACACCAACAGCAAAGGGTCTCCCCAGACATTGAGCTAGAAGCCAGGGTTCCTGATTCCCAGGGACCAAGGAGCCTGAGTTCCTGAGAGGCCACAAGTCTCATTGTGGGACCCTTTAAAAAAATCACTCCAGAGGTGTGGTTGGCTTCCCAAGGGAGGAAGTACTGCTTGGAATAGTACTGCTCCTATGCCCTGCAGCCCTCCCTCCCAGGCAGCCTACATGAATAGTCACTTGAAGCTATCTCAATATTGACTACTCCTGTGATGATGCTGAAAGTCCCCAAGAACTTACATATTTCAAACAACTTTACAAACAGCCATGCTCAGGAGGCTGAGGCAGGAGGATGCCAAGTTCAAGGCTCATCGGGGCCACACAGTAAGACATTACCTGGAAGAGTCCAAAAGCAAAGCAAGGAAAAACACGGTCACATGTCAATCTTGATAGGGGTGCAATGAAGACGGTATGGCTGGGTGACCTCCCTGTGGGAGTGACACGGAGTACAGTGGCCCCAGCGGCATGACTTCATGGGCTCACAGTCAGGTATAGGGTCCGCCATTAGCTAAAATGCAGTTCCAAGGTGCAAGGGTGGGCTGCCTTACACGTGACGACAAACACTGCTATAATAAGGTAACTGCAGCCAAAGGTAAAGTCTTCATTAAATATTTACCTGATGGAAGAAATCATCCATGAAATGGTCCTTTTCAACGACGACGACGGCAGCAGTGTCTCCATCATCGTTTTTGCTACACTGGAATAAGAAACATTTTCAAAGTGTCACTTGGGCCAAAAAGCAACTCAGGGCCCCAGCATCTCAAGTGCAACAGAGCAGGCACACTCCACAGCCTGCAATGGCCTAACTCTGCAGCTTCTTCACTGTGACAGGTGACGGCAATATGGGCGGGGGGAAGGGGTGGGCAGGGGAAGGGAAGACACAGGCCAGATTCCCACGCGGTGCATTCATCCTCGTCTCGGTCAGGGCCAGTCAAAACAGGCTTGTCTCCAAGAACTGATGTACTGTGTACACACACACACACACACACACACACACACACACAGTCACCCTGGGGCTTGACTTTGGGCTCTGAGCATGCTAGGCAAGTATAACACTAGACTATATCACTATTCCAGTAACACTTATACTTTCTATAAGGATTAGAAATGTTACTAGAGGGCTGGAGAGATGGTACAGAGGTTAAGAGCACTGTCTGCTTTTCCAAAGGTCCTGAGTTCAATTCCCAGCAACCACATGGTGGCTCACAACCATCCACAATGAGATCTGATGTCCTCTTCTGGTGTACAGGCAGACATGCAGGCAGAGTACTGTATAAATAATATATAATCTTTTTTTAAAAAAAACGCTATTGGAAGTGGGGGCTGGAGAGATGACTCAGTAGTTAAGAACACTGGCTGCTCTTCCAGAGGTCTGAAGTTCAATTCCCAGCACCTACATGGTGGCTCACAACTTCTCTAACTGCAGTCCCATGGGATCCTATGCTGTCTTCTGGTGTGCAGATGAACATGCAGACAAAACATTCATATACATAAAATACATTAAGAAAATCCTTTAAAATTTTTTGTCTGAGAGTTGGCTCAGTGGTTAAGAGTGCTTGCTGTTCTTGGAAAGGACCCAGGTTTTTTATTCCCAGCATCCACATGGAGCTCCCCATCTTCTTGGGTACTAGGCATGCAAGTGGTCCACAGACATGCATGTAGGCCAAACATCCATACATACAAAATCATTTTTTTAATAATTTTTTAAAATGCTACTGGGTTTGGGGGTGCGCCCCTGTAATCCCAATCCTTGAGAGGCAGAGGCATAATGATCAGAAGGTCCAGGTCAACCTCAGCAACACAGTGAGTTCAAGGCCAGCAGGGGAAACAAGAGATGTTATCTAAGAACAAACAAAAACTGCCAACAGCACTCGACAACTTTTGTAGAATGCATAGTTACACCCTAGGTATGTCAGTCGGCATCATCCTTACTTTCTAAGAGGGACCACATACTGTTCTTTAATAAACACTCTGACAAGGAAAGAGACATTGGAGAGTCAAGGAACAGCAGAGAAAAAGAAAGGGACATCACAGAAACAGGCAGAACAGAGCTTCGTGCTAGAAACAGACACACAGAACCAGGCACTTCCTAACCCTGCTCATGGTCTTGGATCCTGAGTCCTGGATGATGAGCGAGCAGCCCAGCTGTTGCTGCCTCTGAGGCCTGCCTGGGGCCTGGTGTCTAAACAGGATGCTGCCACTGCCTATATACAGTCACCTACCTGGAAGCCTCCCTTCCAGGCAGCCAAAGTCTCCAGCAGAACAGACAGGGCCAAATTAGCCAGAGGCAGCATTTGTCAACAGCTATAACCCCCCCCCCCCCGCCACTGCCAAACCCTTGCCAACACCCCCCATCCCCCCACCCCCACCCTCCCATCCCCCCATCCCCGCCTAAGAAGCTGGTCTCTAAATCCCACTGCTGAGCCCTGCCTGCCAAGAGGCACAGGGAAGGGACCTGCTGAGCTCTCTCCCCCAGGGCAGCCCCATGAGTCAGCACTATCTGGGTCTCCCTTCTAGCAGCCAAGCCCAGCAAGCCATTTTAGGAACCTCCACTTCTTGGGGAGTCAGGCCTTTACTCTGCAGGCTTGACAACACACTGCCAGGTTCCTTTACCGCCCTGGGAAACCTTGCAACCAGGATTGTACAATTCTCAGCTCAGAAAAATGCAGAAATTTAAGATATGTGTTCAAAGCTGGTGTGGTGGTGCACTCTCCCCAATCCTTTTTTTTTTTTTTTTTTAATCCTAACACTCAAGGTGCAGAAGCGAGGGATCACTGACTTTGTGGTCAGCAGGATCTGCATAGTGAGTTCCAGGCCACTCAGGGTTACATAGAGACTTGCCTAAAAACAAAACAAAATAAAAAGATGAGGATAGAGGAGAAGGAAGGGAGGAAATGAGGGTAGAAGGGATGGAAAAGAAAGAAAAAAGAGTGTTATGAAATCACAAATGCTGCACCCTCAGTACCATCCAGAACCCTCACTTAAAGCATGATCAGCTCTTCCCGCATCTTCTGTACCCTCCTCTAGTGTTGTCTGCATGGATAAGATAGCTAGTTAAGGCTGGGAGTGCGGGAGTGCTGCTTTAAGATACAGACAGGAGCATGAGAGGAACCTTTGTCACCAGAGAGAAGACACCACACAGCCATATATATATGTGTGTGTGTGTGTGTGTGTGTGTGTACATATACACATATATGAATATATACATGTATTCACGAAGCCTAACATAGCCCCCTCTAGCTTCTCAGAGCCACACACCTTCTTTCTTTCCAGGCCAGAGATGCCCCTTCTGTGTGATTTTCCCCAGAGCCCAAGTGACACTGTCTGTCAATACACTGCTCTCCCAGATGTCTGGAATGAAGGACATTGCTGAAGTATGACATGCTCTCTCAACAGCCCTCAAGCAATGGAAGCACATTTGGGACAGGGGAACTGACATGTCTGGTTAGGCAGGATCACTCAAGAGGGGGTGGACTGTGATCATTAAGCTGAGACAGTCACAAAAAGACAACTGTGGGAGCAAAGCAGAGGTTGACACAGGGGCTCTGCATCCTTGAGAATGGAGTGTCCAAGATGGGTATCTCAGAATCCAAGAGCTGCAAGGAGAAATACTGGCCATGGCTTTCGGAGGCCCTGACACCCTGATTTCACACCTGAAGCCTCAAATGCCTTTGGAAACTGAGCCAGGGGATCTCAAATTTGAAGCCAGCAAGCCAGGCCATAATGCCATTCACCTTTAATCCCAGTACTCACTGGGCACCACACACTGCCCTAAGGCCATGAGCATCTCAAGTACCCCCATTTTAGCAATCCTCTCTGAGCATGAGACATGGCCTGTAAATGTACCCAGAGTCTCGAAAGCACAGGCAATACCTTGAAGCAGCAGTTCAAGAAAGGGTGATTGTGGAACCAAACTTCACCTCTATGTAGGCCGCTGGGTCATACAATGACCATTGCTAGGGACACTGAGAAAAGCAAGACACGAGACTTCCTGGTGGTGAAGGTGTAAGTGAGGCAGAGAGGGAGGCAGGCAGGACACTGAGGCTAGGGGAGCTGTCAGGAAACGGGTTCATCCTGCCACCAAGGAGCCAAGAGGAAGTCTGGCCATGGCAGATGCTCTCGGGCCATAGAGTTCAGATATATCTTCAGCAAAAACAGGAAATAATTGGTCTGTGGAAAAATCCAGACTCTTATACACGACCTGTTCCATTCTGATTGACTAACATCCTAAAATGCACCTCAAGGTTCCTCCTCACTCTCCTCCCTCAAGGACAGGAATCTATGGCTTGCACTTGAGTCTGTCTCTAGCACTGCATCCAGCTCAGCCTGGCACTTCCTCTGTGCTTGTGCATTCCGGAGGATGGAGACAGAATCACTCCAGACATAAG
Source organism: Meriones unguiculatus (assembly GCF_030254825.1). Lineage (NCBI taxonomy): Eukaryota > Metazoa > Chordata > Mammalia > Rodentia > Muridae > Meriones > Meriones unguiculatus. The sequence goes on along the minus strand of NC_083352.1, from coordinate 83,006,408 downwards.
AGTCTAGGCGACCCCAAGCCAGTTGCTCCAGCCTTTGTATTAAGTGAACAGTGGGTCAAAGCAGGAAGCACCTCTCAGCGTACCAGTCAACCCGTACAAAATCTGTGAATGCAGTCACTTTCCACAATCAATCTTCTTCTGCAATAAGGTCTTACCATGCCACCCGAGCTAACCTGGAACTCAGGATCTTCCCAAACAATGGGATCGTGGCCATTCAGATAAGCTACAGGTGACTGGCACCGGTACCTTTTTCTCTGGTGGATGCATCCACAGCGAATGAGGAACTTTTCTGGGAAATCTCAAACTCCGGGTCACTATGCCGTTCTGCCATTTTAACCACAGAATTAAACCCTAGATGTTATCTAAGAGAAAGCAGCAATTAGATACATGCAAGGAGAAAGTTGCTTTTTCTGACTTCCTGAATACGTAAGACCTAGTAGGTATCAACAGTGTGCGGGCATGGCACTCATCTCTGAAAAACGCCTATCTCCGTGAGGCAGAAAAACTGCTGTCATCGCTCCATTTTGCATACAAGAAAATCTAAGTATGAGAGGCTTTGATACAAATTACTTGGCTGAGGATGGGTGGCGGTGGAAGGGAACTCTCCACGCTTCCACAAACCCTTGAGTTGTATCCGTTGCCCTGGAGAAAACAGCTGAGGTTCACAAATCATTTGCCTGAGCTCCATGGCAGAAGCTTCCGCTACATTGCTTTCTAACTGCTCGATCCTTGCAAGGAAATGGCAGGGCACCAGACTAGATAAGGTCACTAGTCTAAAATCCTATAATAGAACCAAGTCACATATTTGTATGTGTGTAACACACACTAGTATCTATGTGTGTGTGTGTGTGGAGGCCAGGCAACATCAGCTGTCATTTCTCAAGCACTGTCCCCCTTGCCTTTTTTTTTAATTAATTATTTTACATATATGACCACTCTACCTGCATGTACCCCTGCATGCTAGAAGAGAGCATCAGATCCCAATATAGATGGTTGTGAGCCACCATGTGATTGTTGGGAATCGAACCCAGGACCTCTGGAAGAGTAGACAGTGCTCTTAACCACTGAGCCATCTGTCCAGCTCCCTCCTTACTTTTTGAGACAGGGTCTCTCACTGCCCTGAACTCCACAAGTAGACTAGGCTGGCTGGTCAGTGAGCAAAGATTCTGCCGATCTCCACCTCCCAGGATTCAAATTACAGTGTGTACCAGGGTGGGCTCTGAGGATTGAACCCCCGTCCTCATGCTTTTGAGGCAAGCACTTTACCAATTAAGCCATCCCTCCCAGCCCCCTGGTTCACATGTTCTCCCTATTTCTGGAATCCTGGAATAAAGAATGACTTACTGGGGTCGGGGAGATGGCTCAGCAGGTCAGTGTGGCTACCATCAAGCTTGACCGCCTCAGTTTGACTCGTAGAGAAACAAACAACTCCCACATGTTGCCTTCTGACTTCCACATGTGCGCTACGGTGCACACACTTGTGAAAATAAATGTGTAAATTTTACAGGTTTTTTCCTTTGACTGTTGTTTGAGTTGCTGACTTGAGTTTCATTTAGGAAACAGGGGGGGAAAGTGATGATTTTGGTTTGGGCTCAGGACTTCTGAACTGGCCCTCAGCACACTTGTGCCACTTTGCAGTACTCATCTGCTTATATGAGGGGCCTTTTTGGCATTTCCTGTTATAAAATTAAAATATCAATACTGGGCTCTGAATCCCACAATATCAAATATTCAGCCAAGATTCCATTTTTTTTTTGTGTAAAAACCAGCGAGCATATCCATCTTATTTGAAGTCATCCCTGATAAGTGATACGTGTATGGATAACAAGGAAGTGTTTAAAGATACATCTATGATTTGTCATTATCAGTTAATGCTCCATTTGTACAACTGTTTTACACACTTATATGTGCAAGGTCATGTAAAAACTTCTCAAGGGAAATCGGGGTCACTGGTGGAAACATTTAAGAAGCCAGGCTTTACTGGGCCTCACACTCTGCTTGGAGGCTGCAATCATTCCAAGAGTAGAGACTGTGTTTGCTCCTCAGAAGCAAACCTAGCAACCGCTGGAAGACATCACCCTTGTATTTTCAAGAAGGAAGAAGTCTAATTGATTCTGGTGGCCTAGACAATCTCATCTCTTGCCCATTCTATCAACACAAACTAAAGTTTCACAGTGACCACCACATTCACAGTAGTGGCATCTTTACACAAACAGAATGGGTGAAAAAGCCAATCTACTTTTAATACAGTTCAGTCCTAAAAAGACTGACGCTTCGTAGAGGATTTTTAATTCAAAACATGGATGCTTTGGCAAAAGACCACATCCAAAGAACTTCTAGGTTTGTGTGAGGCAGGTGGAATAGAGACATGCCATTAATCCCAGGAGACAGAGGCAAGCAGATTTCTGAATTAAAGACCAGCCTAGTAGAGAGCAAGTTTCAATTAAAGAAAAGCTTAGATTTCAGGTGGCACACACCTGAAATCCCAGAACTCGGGGAGGCAGAGGCAGGCAGATCTCTGTGAATTCAAGGCCAGCCTGATCTACAAATCAAGTCCAAAACAGCCAAGGCTACACAGAGAAACCCTGTCTTGAAAAACCAAACAAAGGGGGGGGGTAGAGCAACTAGAGAGATGGCTCAGAGATTAAGAGCACTGGCTGCTCTTCCAAATGTCCTGAGTTCAATTCCCAGCAATCACATAGTGGTTCATAACCATCTATAATGAGATCTGGTACCCTCTTCTGGAATGCAGGCAGGACGGGAGGGAGGGGAGGGAAGGAGGGAGGGAGGAAGGGAGAGGGAGAGGGAGGGAGAGAGAGAGAGAGAGAGAGAGAGAGAGAGAGAGAGAGAGAAAGCTTAGGTCCAGGCATGATGGTACATGTCTTTAACTCAGCACTCAGGAGACAGGGGCATGCAGATCTCTGAGTTCTATTAATGCAGTTCAGCAGAGTCAGGGAGTTGAGAAGCAATGAGTGGACTGGGGTTCCTGGCAGCTCAATTCAGAGGCAGTTTTACTAGTAGAGTTTTTCAGAGACGGGTTGAAGAGACAATAAGCTAGACACAGGTAAAGACAGAATGAGACTGAGGAGAAGGGCACCAGGTTAGAGCAGATTGCTAGCTTAGTGTGAGGCCAGGCAGAGCAATTCAGTCAGAGGCCAAGAGAGAAGCCAGATTGAATCAGCCGGCTTGGAGAGGAGTTTGAGCCAGAACAGCTGAGTTGAACCAGCCAGCCTGCGCTCAGAAAGAACTAAAAGGGTGAGCCTATTCAGCAGTCAGCTCAGAGGCTGAAAACCTAGGCTTAGCTTAGGTTGTACAGAGGCTAAAAGCTTCCAGGACTAGGCCTAGGTTAGCAGATGGAGGCAACAAGCCTCCCAGATGACAATTAAATCAGGCAAATAAAAGTTCATGTGCAACAGTTTAGATGGTCCTAGAAGCTGGTTATGGTGGGCCTTGGAAAAGTGATACAAACAGCTAAAGCACTGATCAGCATTAGAGACAATGAGGAACTCTTACAGTTTTCATTATAAGAATTCTTTCTAATATTCAGCTTCCTGTCTGCAAGCAAAGACACAGGTGGATGACACAACTGTCTTTCATTGCTCCAGCCTCTTTAAGCAAAAAGATTAACTCAGTCAGCTATCTGGACAATCCCCTAGGCCAACACCAGCCATGTTGAACATTGCATGCTTTGAGGAACCTACACAATGGCAGTAGCTGGCTTCCCCAGCTCTTAAAGGCATAGCCTCTGCCAGGGTTTTCCGTAGACGGTCAACTTTTTGCTATCACATGCTTTTGTGAACTTTGGATGACCTTGTAACCATTTCCCCTAAATCAGCTGGACGGATGCTAAAAAGGCAATGCTGGGATTGATGCAAACACAAATCTTCATTTGCAAAGGAGGTCTGCGATTGGCACAAACCTTTTTCCTGTCTATATAACTAGGCTGTCCAGCTCATTCAGTGCTCATTTGGTGGGTGGACCATACTGGCCCTGCCCCATACGAGCTTCTCTGGAGTGGTCTTGCCCCACCCACTTCCAGTGGTGTAGGGGAGAGGGGCTTGGGGGGGGCACAACATGGGACTGGTAGCATGGAGAAGGGCAGACACAGCAAGCCTGACAGCACACTGAGTCACAGCAGCCATAGAGGAGGGGCCTCTAGACCAGGGTCAACAGCTGCAGCAGGAGCAGGGCTGCAAAAATGTCTGTAGGAAACAGTTCTAGGGAGTGACAGGAAGGAGCAGAGGAGCAGCAGAGCTGAGGCCACATTCACACAGAAGCTTTTAGAAGCCAGAGGAGACTGGAGAGATGGCTCGGTGGTTAAGAGCACTGACTGGTCTTCTAGAGGACCAGGATTCAATTCCCAGCACTCACACTGCAGCCTATAACTGCCTGTAACTCCAGGTTCAACGCCTTCACATAGATGTACATGCACGCAAAACATCAATGCACATAAAAAATAAATTATTTAAAAGGGGGGAAGCCACTGGGCAGTGGTGGTGCATGCCTTTATTCCCAGCACGCGGGAGGCAGAGACGGTATGTAGAGTGAGTTCCAGGACAGCCAGAGCTATACAGAAAAAGGAAAGAAAAACGGAGAAGCAGAGAAGAAATCCAGTACCTAGTCACCAGAGAGCTGTCAGATCTTGAGGGCCAAGGGCCTCAGACCTCAGTTCTAGCAGCTGTCGAGGTCTGAGGGATCCACACTACCCAAGCACACTTGCTCAATCTGGACCCCACTCCTAGTGCCTAGGGCTGTGACACGGGAGGGCACCACTTTCTGCTCTTCCAGGCTGCCAACAAAATCTTCCAGGAGTCTAGCCCTGGAAGTCTCTCCTTTCCAGGTTCTACTGGAAGCCAGCAAAGGACCCCACCCCACCCCCCACACGCGCCAGGCAGAGAAAGGTCACAAAGCTCGCCAGCACAGAAACACAAATGCAGCATGTATGGAACTTAAAAAGCTGTGTTTGAGGTGCTGGAGAGGTGGCTCAGCGGTTCTGAGCACTGGCTGCTCTTCCCAAACGACCTCAGTTCAAATCCCAGCTCACAACTGTCTGTGACTCCAATTCCAGGGGATCAGACACCCTCACAAAGACATACATGAAGGCAAAACACAAATGAAAATAAAATGAGTTTTTTTTTTTTTAAGCTGTGCTAGAGGGCAGAAAACAGAATAGTCACAGGGTCTGGGAACAGACAGGTGACTCTGGGGTCCAGCTAGAAGGGAAGAACACCTTCTAACATTTGCTTTGCAGTGGGTGATTATGGTTGATGCCCACAAGTAGCTACTGAGGGTCCCCCCGCCTCCCGACACCCAACTCTGTTTGTTTTTGTTTTTTTTTTTTGAGACAGAGTTTTCTCTGTGTAACCCTGGCTGTCCTGGAACTCACTCTGCAGACCAGGCTGGCCTTGAACTCACAGAGATCTACCTGCCTTGCCCTCTCAAGCGATGGGATTAAAGAGATGCACAACCACAGCCTGGCTGGTCTTAAGAAATGATGAGCATCTGAGAGGGTACGGACAACCACTCTGACTGGGCCTGCACGTCCTGAATGTCACACTGTTCCCCAAAACTGGGTATAATCACTGTGTCCACTGCAAATGTGGATATACTGTAAACCCTTTCGGTTTTAAAGGGCTCTCAGCCTTTCACTTGCTGCAATGTTCACTAGTGACTAGAGGCCTGTGTTAAAGCATAAACACAGTTCTGGTCCCAGGTGCACGGGGAAAATACCTAAGGACAGCTGTGGGTGGTACTGACGGCACTCAGCCTAGCCGCTGAGCTCCAAGTTTGTGTGGAGTGTCTGTGAGGGACGCATTCTGTACCAGTGGAAAAGAGGACCCTCCAGGGTGGGGCAGGCAGTTGGAGAGGTTATGATAAGAGCCTTGCAAAAACACCAGGCAGGCAGCGCCGTGATGAGTTCCAAGGAGGCACCCAACATCAGCCCAAGCCAGGAGATCCAAGTCCAGCCCTTGCTCCTTGCCTAAAACACGGAGACACACTCTCATCCACGGAAACCAGCCCTCTCAGGGGGCCAAAGGGACCCTGACCCAAACATCGGTCCACAGCAGCCAGGGGAGTAGCGCCAAGGTGGAAAGCGAGAAGCCACCCCCCAGACACCTACCGGCACCTGTGCCCAGAAATGCTCCCCACGGACTAGGTAGGAGGCTGCGAACAGTCCATGGAACTCTCCCATAGCCCTCACCTGGAGTCCCAACAACCTGAGACCCTTGGAACCCAGGGGACCCAGGAGCCCTGTCCCAAGAACCCATTTGCAGCCTTGCCCAGGGACCCATGGAGACCTTCCAGAAAGCCTCCTGAAACCCCACCCCAAAGCCCTTGAAGACCCCAGGAACCCCAGAGCCCTTCCCCTGAGACCCTGCTCAGAAACATCATTCTGTTCCCTCCTGTGCATCCTGTGACTCTTGGAGACCCTAGAGCCCACTTCCAGGGACTCTGCTCAGGAGGCTGCCTGGGTCCTTAATGAAGACTACGCCTTGCCACCCCTGGAGACTGGAGACCCAGAGCCTCTGGAGGCCCCAGGATACCTGGAACCCTCTTATTAGATGCCTCCCAGAGACACTGCCCATGTCCCTCCACGGGTATTCCTCCCCGTAGCTGTCTTCCCTGGTTCCCCTTCCCAGGAACCCTCCTACGCTCCTCTCTCGGCCCCCTTACTCAGGCTTCTCCTAGCGTCTTGCTCCTAAACTCTCCTCTCTGAATCCCTCCCCCATCCTTCTCTCCGGGTTCCTCCTGGGGTCTTTGCCCCGGACCCACAGCAGCTCGCCCGCCGGCCCGGACCGCTATCCGGCTTTCCGCTCACCGCCGTGAGTTCGGCCAGCCGGTCCCGCATCCCCACCGGCTAGTAGGGCGGGGCGCCCGCCGCTCAGCTGCCCCGCCGCACACTCTCGGGTGGCCCAGTCGCCGCCTCTGCCCGCCGGGGTCCTGGCCCCGCGCCGCCGCCCTCCCTCGGGCAGGCGCTGCCACGGCAACCGCGCCCGACCTCTCTGCGCTTGCGCTTGCGCCTGCCCCACCCCCTCCCGCGGGACCCGGGGCGCCTGGGCGGGTTGTCGCGAGGGGTGGGGAAGTGGGTGTGGTTCCATCTTGGGGCGGGGCCTGGCTTAAGTCCTCTGGCTGCATGGGTGGACTGTTTAATGCGCTGCCCGACCAGGCTGATTTCTGCACTTTAGCTTGTCTTGTTTACTTAAAAAAAGAAAAAAAAAAGAAAAAACTCAAGAGCTGGGAATATAGGTCAGTGGCTAGCCTTTGCCTACCATGCCCTAGATTTAATGCCCAACAGCGAAAAAAACAAAATTTTAAATTCATCATTTCAGCATATATTGATGGCAAAGCAATTAGAATAAGGCAGGCACACCCACCACCTCTTCTCACCTTGAAATTGCCACATCTGGGTCCTCAGACAAAGAACATCCGCAGGTCCCACCCTGGATGTAATTCTGGTGGGAGAATCAAAGCAAAGCAATTACCTCTCTCATCATCGTGGCACTGTACCCATCAAAAGGCAAATGAGGGAGAAAGGATTTATCCCGGCTCATGGTTTCAGAGGCTCAAAGTTGATTATGTCAGAAAAGTTACGACTGCAGACGTAGGTGGGGGCATTAGCCCTTACCCTTCACATTTGGGAGGAACAGATGGCAAAGGCAGAATGACAGGAAGTGGTCCAGGCTGTAGCCCTCAAGCTACTCACTTTCTCCAGGCAGGCCACACTTCCTAGAAGTTCCACACCTCCCACCAGCTGAGAAACAAGCATTCAAACACATTTCACATTCAAACCACAACACAGGGAAAGGAGACAGGGTAACACCAGCAAAGAGGTGTGCATAGGGTGGCGTGGGGGGAAGATCAGAGAGGGCTTTCTCTGAACTTCCTGTGTTCCTCTTGTAGAGTCAACATCCCTGTGCTAGATATTGTCAACCTAACAGGACATAGAATCACTAAGGAGACAAGCCTCTGGGCTCCTTTATGAGAGTTTATCTAGATTAGTGTAACTGACAAGGGAAAAACCTTCTTAACTGTGGTCAGCACCATCCCATGGGCTGGGGTCCTGGACCATGTGAAAAAGAGGAAACAGGCTGGACACCAGCATCCATCTCTCTCTGCTTCCTGACTGTGGGTGCCGTGTGACCAGCTGCCTCCACCTGCTGACATACTTTCCCCACATGATGGATTGTAGCCTCTAACTGTGAGTCACAGTGTACCCTAACTCCCTGTGTGAGCCTTGTAGTGGCTGTGCACAACAGCTTTCTGTCTTTCTGTCTAGGAATAATGCTTTAGGCAGCAAGGGAGATCCGAAAAGAAGAAAAGGAAGGAAGGAGGGAGAGATGGAAGAGAGAAGATGAGGAGAGAGCATGTTTCTTATTTATACAAACATTTAAACTCTGTGAAGGCAGTCTTTTGTTCTGCTTTGTTTCTTTTGAGACAAAGTCTCCTGGAGTGCAGGCTGGCCTTAAACTCCCAGTGTAGCTGAGGATGACCTTAAACTTCTGATCCTCCTGTCAAGGACTCTGAAATGCTGGGATCACAGGTGTATGACATTATGCCTGTTTAAGATAGCATTTCTTTTCTCAGTGGTGGCTCATGCCTGTGTTCACAGGATCCGCAGGCTGAGGCAGAAGGACTGAACAAGTTTGAGCCAACACAGGCTACAATGTGAGACCCTGTTACTACAGCAACAACAACAAAAACAAAAACAAAATCTATTTCTACATCATTTCAATGGGAAAACAGTAAGAGTATCCAGGTAGCATAGAGATGCTGTGGGGACCAAGAGAATGAAATAATCACTCAATAACTTTAAAGTTGGGCCCCATTTCATGATACCCAAACATAGTGTAAACTATTGGGCTTTTTTTCCAGCACTGGGACCCAGGCCCTGTGCATGCTGAGTAAACACTTTACCACTATACCATCAGCTCTTTTTTATATTTTTCAGTTTTTAGACAGGGTCTCATCAGTTGCTCATACTGACCTTGAATTATCTCTGGCCTTGAATTTATGATCCTCCTGGGATGACTTCCCGATTAATACAGATTGGGAAATCCATATTAAGGGTTGTATTATATCCACTGACAGAGATGTTGGATTGTAACCCCCTCTCCCTATGAATGGGACCTTTTAGAAGAAAGGGCCTTTTGCAATTCAGCTTATTGTGAGATGAAGTCATTCAGGGCTCTACTTCAGTGACTGGTGTTCCCAGGAGAGGAGACTCAGGGTAGACATTCAGAGGTACAATAGAACTAGGATGAGATGACCATTTCATGGCAGCCATGTGGCTACAAACCAAGGGGTGGCCATGAGTGCCTGCAACTCAAAAGCTCAGGAGCCATCAGAGACAGCGTGGCCTGTCCATTCCTGGAGTTTCAGATATCTCTGGCAGGGCTTGGTGGTGCAGGCATTTCACCACGGGTTCTCAGAAGACAAGGCAGGAGAACCCTGAGTTCAAGCCCAACCTGGACTGCAAACTGTTTTTTGGTCACCTGATTTAATTGTTGTCTTGGAGACTTACTGCCTCTGTCTATGAACCTAGGCCTAGTCCTGGAAGCTTCTAGCCTCTGTGCAATCTAACCTAGCCTAGAATGTTTTCAGCCTCTGAGACTTACTGCTGAATAAGTTCACCCTTTCTAGCTCTTTTTGAACTCTGGCTGACTGGTTCAACTCAGCTGTTCTGGATCAAACCCCTCTCCAAGATGATTCAGTCTGGCTTCTCTCAGCTTCTGATTTTTTTTGCTTTGCTTGGCCTCAAACTAACTCTAGCAACCTGTTCTAATCTTCTGACTCCTTCTCATTCTCTGGGTCCTTCTGTCTTCCCCTGTGTCTAGCTTATTCTCTCTTCAACTTGTCTCTGTGAAACTCTCCCAGTAAAATCTGCCTCTGAATTCCATGAACTGAACTGCCAGGAACTCCACTCCAGTGCTTTGACTCTCAATTCACACTGACTGAACCAAACTTCCTGAACAAAACTCAGACATCTACATGCCTCTGTCTCCTAGGTGCTGGGATTAAAAGCATGTACTACCATGCCTGGATTTTTGTTTGTTTGTTTGTTTGTTTGTTTGTTTTGTCAGAAACCTGACCTGTACCAGGCTGGCCTTGAACTCAGAGATCTGCTTGCCCCTGTCTCTTGGGATTTAAGGCATATCTCTATTCTAGCCAGATCATGTAGACATAGAAAGTTTTTGGATGTGATCTCTTGCCAAACTGAATTAAAATCCCTCTACAGCAGAGTGGATTCAAGGATAGTCTGGGCAACTCAGTGAGACATTTGTCTCCAAGTGAAAAGTAAAAAGATGCCTGAAGGATGTAGTTCAGTAGTAATGTTTGCCTAGCAACCTTGAGGCCTTGGCTTTCATACCAGGGTGGGGTAGGGGATCCATTTCTGTCCTATTAAGGGGACCCAGTTTGTGGTATTTTATTAAACCAATGTCACCTTGTAATTATCTTATAAATAGGACAGTTATGCTGCACACATTGGCTGTTGACACAGCTTACAAGAGTCCACTTTTAAAATCAAGCATTTAAATTATGCCACACATATTGAAACTAAAAAAGCCAGTGTTTGAGATAAACACATACCTGAGCATGTGCTAGAAAGAACATATAATGGGACACTGTATATTCACATGCACACCCCTGCATCTTTACATCTCTGTCTCTGAGCATCCCAGGCCTGTGAGTGGGCCTAAGGCAGTTTTAGGTTTTCTTCTGGTATTTTCTCTTCTTTCTTAAGACTAGATTCTTCTAAAGTGGCATGGGACACACAGTCAAATTGTCAGAGAAACTGCATGATTGTGGGTGAACAGCATGCTGTTCTTAAAGGTCCCTCTAGCTATACGAACAGCCACCACTCCTAACCCGGAAAGCCAGCTCAGTATGACTGACATCCCTCATATTCCAAAAGTGGCAAGTCTGAGATCAGGGGCCTCCAGAGCTGGCCTTGATCCTCCTGCTTCTGCCCTGAAATGCTAGCAGTATGAGCTACATAGTGAGTCTCTGGCCTTCTTAACAACAACACAAGAGTCCCCAGAGAGCTCCCTTGCTCTTCCTACCATGCCAGGACCCAGGAGAGAAAAGTGGCTTTCCCAGACCCCAGCTCTGGAGGTCCCTCTAGCTATATGAACAGCCACCACTCCTAACCCGAGAGGCCAGCTCAGTATGACTGGCATCCCTCATATTTCACATAATGTACACAGAATGTAAGTAGTTGCATAGTAGCTGTTTAGAAAATAGAAACAAGAGCACTGTGCACATTCAGTGAGGATGCAATGTCCCCTAATACCTTCAGCATGCAGTTGGCTAAACCCACAGATGCAAACCATGGCGCTCTACACACAGTTTGCAGGCAGTTCCATTAAAGAGCATCCTCTCTGCCAGCAAGGGCTTAGTATTTGTATGACCTCAGAGAGGGCCAGTAACAGCCACTCCACGAAGTAAAACGAATATCAAAGACAACATTGGAGGCTAGCTCAGGTCTAAAGAGGACTGGGATCCAGCACAGGTGAAGTCACACTGCACACAGGTTGGATACAGATCAGAGCACAATGCACCCTCTGCACAATCCTAAATTACAGAAGAGAGGTGAAGCCAGGATGCCTAGAGGCACAGAGAGCTGACATATGTCTTTGTTTTGCTTTTTGGGAAAAGTTTTGTGACCAGGCTGACCAGCCATGTGTTCTGTGGGCCACACCCTCCCTTAGAAAAAGCCAAGCATATGAGGAGTTACTGACATTTATCCCCAGGCGAATGAGATGGAAAGTCAGAGTTTCTTACTCCTTCGCAAAGAATGCAAATTTGATGGAGACTGCACAAATAGAAAATATTGGTCCTGATTTGGTAAACGTTTATCCGTGTAATGATTCCTTCTACGCGCTATTAAAGTTCCAATGGTGTGTGCATTCTGATCACCATTATCTTATTTTATTTTGATCCCCATGAATGCTGACCAAGTGCGCTATCACTGAACCATCCTCCCAGCTTTGAATCACCATGATTACCACTAGAACACAGCCCTGCTATTTCTCATTACTTGCTGCAGGTTCAGAAGGAGCTGAGGGTCCAGCTGGTGATTCAGTGGCCACTCAGTGAGTGTGCATTGTGTTCAGTTGGGTGACTTCACTTATTCTGGTGAGGAGACAGAGAAACAGCAAACCTATGAGTCATGATGCACAGTGTTTTCAGTTAGGTGCTCTGGGGAAGATGAGTCCGTGCTTTCATAGGGAAAGCCTGGGTGTGAGGCGGTGGCTAGACAGGGTAGTCAGGCTGGGCCATTCAAGGAGCTTCAGCCTGAGGGGGATGGGGAGCCTGTCAGGCAAAAGTGTGGGGAGAAAGCCTTTAAACGAAGAGATCAGAAAGTACAAAGCCTCCAAAACAGGAGCAATCTTGGCTGAATTAAGATTTGGAAAGGTTGTGGAGGCTCCAAAGAGTTACAGGGAGAGTGGAGGAACAGGGCAGGAGCTAGAGTACCTGGGAGAGGGAATCAAAAAAGGACTGTAGTATTGGAGGAGGGTGTAGGGTGGCCTGTGGGATTGTTCTGTGCCCTCGAAGTTTTGATGGTGATCATGCCATCACTCTTGTGGTCTCACTATCCAAGCTGCACGCCTGGAAGTTAATTACGAGAAAGCACTGGACACCATCAGGATGGAGATTCTGCTGCCACCCAACATGTGCCTGATATCACCGTGATGAGAACAGCTTGTCACTCACAGTTTTAAAGGGTTCAGCCTGGGGTTGGTTGGTGGGTTCACGGCTTTGGGCTTGTGGGCAGGCAGTAAATCATGGCAGGAAGGTGGGATAAAGTAAAAACACTTAGCTTGTGGACAGCATTTGAGGATTCAGAAGAAAAGACAATTAGCTATTTTGCTCATCACTGTGACAAAAATACTTGAGAAAAAGCAACGTTAGGTTAGGAAGAGTTTATTCTGGCTCACAGTTCCACAGTAGACTCTGTTATATCTGGGGAAGGTACGATGGCAAGAGTGTGAGGTGGCCCGTCACACTGTGTCCGCAACCAGGAAACAGAGAGAGATGAATGCTGGTGCTCTGCTCCCTCTCCTTTTTGATTCAGTTCTGCGTAAACTTTCCCTCTGTAAGTACAAGAGACACACCCAGAGCTTTGTCTGCTGGGCAACCCTAAATCCTGTAAACTGACTAACCATCACATGCTACAATCCCTTGTACATCTGCAACTTTTCCCCAAGGCTGTACAAATTACTCTGTTTATAGCTGCCCCCCTCCCATACCCTCACCCTCTAGTTCTCATTCATATTAAGGAGCTGCCAAGTTTTAAAGTTCAGGCTAAGAATAGGTTTGCAGTTCACACAGGACAGAAAAGACAAGTACATGTAAACAAGGCAGCAGTGGAGAGTCTGGACAGTGCTGGCAGGGAAAAGCATCACCTATGCCCACTTTGAGAGTATTTTCCTGCTTTCCTCTGCTTCCTAGGATGAGGCTCTTTGTAAATTCTAAGCTTGGGTCAGTTAGCAGAACAAACCAGCCCACCTCATAATGCCATTCGGCAGGCTGGATGCCAGGACAGGCAACTTCCTGATCAAGTTCTCCAGGGGAGAGGGTCACTGATGATCTTACTCATCAGCTGCTTTTATCAACAACCTAAAGCAAGAACTGGAACTACGGGGTTGACAGTTTTCTCCTAAACTCTCAGTTTGATCACATCCCATTCTATCTGCTATTGAACACAGGTAATGCGACAGACCCTTGTGGCTAAGTCACACATACCCAAGGATATAGTAATTTCATATATATATATATATATATATATATATATATATATGTAACTGGCATTCCATTCCATACATACTATGTTAAAGTTATGTAATGGTTTTTGTGACACACACAACCACTTTCCCATCTTACTTCCACTCACTGCTTTCCCCAACATTATCCTTCCTTCCATAATGTACCTAACCATAATGAAATGGGTGCCGTCAAAGTTTTCTTATTTCTGCAGTGCCTTAATCCCAGCACTCAGGGAGGCAGAGGCAGCATTGAGTTCTAGGCCAGCATGGTCTACAACCCAAGTCCAAGACAGCAACCCTGTCTCGAAAAACTAAAACAAGCAAAAAGTCTTGCCTATGCCAGCCAAGCTTTGGCACTGATCTACCTCACTAAGTTGCCCAGGCTAGCTTTGGACCTGCAATCCTCCTAAGGCCTGTGCTGGCTCCTTTAAATTGTACAGTACAAAATAACAGCAGAGCCACAGCTCCGGTCATCAGCGATTCATTTTCCATTCTCCCAGAAGCATCTGATTTGCTGGTGCTTTGGGGAATGGAACTTGGCTCCCAGCAGGCCCAATCTAACTATTGTTTCTCAGGCCAGAAGATTCTTCCTTGGTCACTTGGTGCTCAGGAGTGAGCCAAGGTAGACTCTTTTGAGAAATGGATTATCCACGGGGCCATGCAAAAGAGGGGTCCCGGGGTGCAGAACGCTTGGACCAACTGCTTCCCGGCCATCCTCAGAGTCCGTGCCACTGTCAGGACCCCACGCGTGTAAGGCCAGGCCGCGTTCATCCCTGGCACGCCTGGCTGACGCAAGCTGGGCCTCGGGCACGCGCACCCCCATTCATTGATTCCTCCATTCATTCTGCGGACACCGGCCATGCGCCCTCAGCGATCGCCAGCCCGCGAGATCTCCCCTGTCTGTGAAGACAGGACGTGGGGACGAAGGTCGGGCGGTGCCCGCTGAGCAGCAGCAAGCGACAGGGAGGCAGCACCCGCCTTTCCCGCCCACGAGGCCCGGCCTAGGCCGCCGCCCGCATGACGTGCGGCCTCCCGCAGTGAGCGCATGCGTGCGGGAGCCCGCGCTCGGAGCCGGCCCACGCGGACCGCCCGCTCTGCGTGCGTGCGCGTTCCCGCTCGCCCGTCCCACGTGACCGGCCGCGCCTCTACCGCCTTCTGCGCTCAGACTGACCAGAGGAGTCCGACTGGCCGTGCGGACGTGCGCGTGCGCGTGCGCCGCGTGGTTGGGCGCGGCGCCGTTGCTCCGCCCCTTGCAGGCTCCTCCCCCTCCGCGCGCCGGCGTCCGCTGCGTCTCCGGCATTTGAATCGCGCTTCCGCCATCTTTCCAGCTTCAGTCGGACAGGCGCGGAGACTCTTCTGGAAGGTAGCGGCGTGGCCGGGAGGGCTGGGCCGGGAGCGGGCGGCGGCATGGGGTGGTCCTCCTTCGGGTGGGCGCGGGGCGGCGGTGGTGAGGAGAACGAACGGGCAGCGCCCTGGCCTTCTCAGCCAGCTTCCCTTCCCCCACCGCCTCACGCCGCGTCCCCGCCTTCCCGCGCGCTCTTCCCGGCCGCGGCCTTTGTGGGGCGCACGTGCCGCAGCCGCTCTCTCCCGCAGGATCGCCGCGATGGCCGCCCAGGGAGAGCCGCAGGTCCAGTTCAAGGTGTGTGTGCGGGCGGGCGGGCGGACGGACGGGCAGGCCGGCGGGGCGGGCGAGAGGGGAGGTCGGGAGGACGGCGTGGCCCAGGGAGGGAGCCGGGGCCGCTCACGCCGCCTTCTCCTCAGCTCGTCCTGGTGGGCGACGGCGGCACCGGGAAGACGACGTTCGTGAAGCGCCACTTGACGGGCGAGTTCGAGAAGAAGTATGTAGGTAGGTGCGGCGGAGCTGCGCGACCGCGGGCGCGGGGAAGGCGCCGTCGGTGCATGGCTGACCCTGCCGCCCTGTCTCCGCAGCCACCCTGGGCGTGGAGGTGCACCCGCTCGTCTTCCATACCAACAGAGGACCCATCAAGTTCAACGTGTGGGACACAGCCGGCCAGGAGAAGTTCGGGGGCCTGCGCGATGGCTACTACATCCAAGGTGAGGGGCCGCGGAAGAGGGCCTGGCCTGCCGACATGTGGCCGGGCCGAGCCAGGGATCCAGCCGTTGCCGGGTGACTAAGAAGGAAGATCAGATGAGGGACGGAGACAGGACCCTTCCAGGGGGACGACCTCGTTTGAGTGGATAGGAGATGGATAGGAGTCGTCCGGGGTGTCATTCGAGCACATGCTGTGTCATGCTAGGCATGGTTTGGGACAAACTGTGCGACTTTACAATTTAATAGGGGGTCGGGAAGCTGTTGGTTTTCGAAAACTTTTTGGTTTGGGTTTTCTAAACTTATATTGGGGTACTAGGAAGTAGTCATCTGTAAATATTTCCATCGTTAAAAAAATAGCCAGGCTAAACCTCCAGCCCCTGGAGCCAGACTCTTCTCACATGTGAGAAACACGCTGTGTCATGTAAGTTATACTAACTTACTTTTCTCCTTGAAAGTGGTTAACAAAAGAAAAGGTAAAATAGTCTTGTGATCTTACTAGCCTTATGAGAACATCCTTGGAAGTTCTTTGGTTTCTTGCTGTCTTTTAGTATGTAAAGACACAAATGTGTTTATCCCCTTGAGTTGAAACATTTTAACCAGAAAGCTGGACTGTACATTTGCTGCCTTTTTAACTGTATCCTCACCATCCCCAGTAGGGCAGGTTGTTGAGGCCTCCACTCAGATTTTCTTCAAGGCATAACATTTCTTCGCCATTTAAGAATGTGTTTCTAGGTGGGAGAGTGTTTTTTACAGGTGCTATTTATTATAAAGGGGTCCTGTAGAATGTTGCTAGTAGTTCACTTTTGATATAAACTTGACAGTTGTGACTGAGGGTGTGTGTTGAGGGAGAAGATGGGGAAGGTAGTTGATAGAGTAAGTTGGTCTTGACCTTCGGGGCTTTTGTGTGAGAGGAAGTGGAATCAGTGTCGTGTATTACAGTTTAACTTTTTAGTATTGGAGAGGCGATGTTCAGATAGAGTAGAGTAGGTTGGTGGATGATCCCCAGTCAGGCCCGAGGTAACGACTGAATCCTGCAATAGACTTAAGAAATCTTTCAATGCCTTGAATGTTTTTCAGCCCAGTGTGCCATTATAATGTTTGATGTAACATCAAGAGTTACTTACAAGAACGTACCCAACTGGCATAGAGATCTGGTACGAGTGTGTGAAAACATCCCCATTGTATTGTGTGGCAACAAGGTGGATATTAAGGACAGGAAAGTGAAAGCAAAATCTATTGTTTTCCACCGAAAGAAGAATCTCCAGGTATGTTCATAATTGACTAATTTGTATAGAAGGTTGTATGTAAGGTGCACAAATATGTTCTACATTAAAAATTGACCAGCAAATGTCAAACTCAATCAAAATGTCTTGAGTTTAAAGTGTCTTGGAATGGAGATTATTAATAGCATTTTCAAATGTACATTTCCTTTGTTTTAAACAGTACTATGACATTTCTGCCAAAAGTAACTACAACTTTGAAAAGCCTTTCCTCTGGCTTGCCAGAAAGCTCATTGGAGATCCTAACTTGGAGTTTGTTGCCATGCCCGCTCTTGCCCCACCTGAGGTGGTCATGGACCCAGCTTTGGCAGCACAGTATGAACATGATTTAGAGGTATTGTTCTTTAAAATGATTTTTCTTGTGTGTGTGTGTATGTGCACTTTGCCTAGTGTCTTCAGAAGCTGGCAGTGTTCTTAACTGCTGAGCCATCTTCATTTGTCCTAACAGTTAGTGCTTGTGCCTGACAGGTCATGGTGGTTCTGATCTGGACTGTTTCCTTGTTTCATGCTCCAGGTTGCTCAGACGACTGCCCTCCCGGATGAGGATGATGACCTGTGAGAAAGTGAAGCTGGAGCCCTGCGTCAGAAGTCTAGTTTTATAGGCAACTGTCCTGTGATGTCAGCGGTGCAGCGTGTGTGCCACCTTATTTAGCTAACAGATCGTGTACTTCATTGGGATGCTGAAGGAGATGAATGGGCTTCGGAGTGAATGTGGCAGTTAAAACATACTTTCATTTTTTTTGGACTTGCATATTTAGCTGTTTGGAACAGAGTTGTTTCCTTCCTGAATTTCAAAGATAAGACTGCTACAGTCGCATCACAATACTCAGTGGTGAAACCTTGTTTGTTACTGTCATTCCCATTCTTTTCGTTTAGAATCAGAATAAAGTTGTATTTCAAATAATCTAAAAAAGTGAATCATCCCTTATAAGCATATTAAAGCCACTAACATAGGGGAGCTTGTGTCATATTAATAGTTAAATGCTTTTGCTTATTCGATTTTCTTGTGCCTACTTTTGCAAACATTTGGATTGAGTCATGACCTAACCGTCTCTGTACAGGTGTAAATACTGTGATTTCCACTAGGATATCTGCCCCACCTGCATTTTGCTGGGTAATTTGACCTACGAGAAGAGCTTGTTTAAAAAGATTTCAGTATGTCCGCATTGTATGTTTAAGGGTTGTAGTTGACTGTGTAACCTTCAGAAGTCAGAACTGTTATTGGAATAGAAGCTTGAGGGTTTTCTGAGAGTACGTTTTGTTTCCATATTGGTTTCCATGTCTAATGTTGATTCTTTAAGATGTTATCTGCTTTCAAGTGGTGGCTCATGCCTTGAGTAATGGTCTCAGGAGGCAGGGGCAAGAAGATGCCTACCTAGTGTACCTAGTGTTCAGAGGAAGTTCCAGTTTAGCTAGGACTGAGATGTGTCTCCAAAAAAAAAAATTTCATGGTAGGCTTTGTTACAGTATTAACAGCATCTGATGATTCTCCCCCCAGGGTTTTTTAGGCAGTGCAAGAAAGGAAATGCTAGAATAGGCTGGAGTACTACCACTATCAGTTGAAACTTTATCTTAGGTTTGTCATCCCATCAGAACTACCTTGTACTCAGATGTAAACAGGCGATTCTGTTGGTCAAGTCTACCAAAGTTCTTTAGATCGTTACTTGCTTTTTTTTTTTTCTCCAAAGAAGGTAGAGTCATTTAAATAAAAGGAGGATGAAAGGAAGCTGTTCTGTGCACTAGCCTTAATAGACTGATTTCAAAACTCAATTTGATGTGTATGCTATGCTACAATCAGGTGAAGATCCCCTCCCCTGACCAGGATGAAACCTCATTTAGATCTCTTGAATTAATACAATGTGTGTAAACCTGGTATAGAATGTAGAACCTTACCACTTACTGAGTTTTGTAACAGTTAAATTTGGGAGCTGCTTACGTGTGTTTAGCCAGAGTGCAGAGGATTTACATTTATTGAACTGTTAAATATATCACTTCTGCTTTGCCTCAGTTTTCTGAGTCATCTCTAGTATTTGCTGTAGAAGTGGTGAATAACTAAAATTTGAAGTTTGGTCATATTTTGGGGATGCAACTCTATCCAGCTGTCACAAGTGTGTGTGGGAGCTCTTACCAAATTAAAACATCTTGAGTTTATACTAGTCAGCAGCAGATTCTAGCTGGTTGAAGCAAAGTCACCAAGGAGAGCTGGGAAGTGTCAGGTATTTGAGAAACCTGGGCTTGGAGGGTTCTTAAGCCAACATGAACATGTTGAAGAGTTGTACCCTGGACCTGAAGTAGCCCAGAACTGCTTGCTTTGGTAGAAGCAGCCAAGGACACGCAGAAGGTAGGAGCTGGGTGAAAATCCTGGTTTGAGTTGTGCTTGTGGATGAGGGCAGAGTGATGACTGTCAGCCACGAGCAGTGCAGTTGCTCTACCCAGTTAAAGCTACACTGTCAAACCCTCAGTAGTGTCGTCAGTCCTGAATTCTGTCCTAGCAATTCTTGAAGCTTGAGATGGATCCAGTTGGGCATGTAGCCATGTAGGTAATGGCTCTCATTCATAGCTAGTAGGACCACATTGCAGAATTCAGGCTTCCTGAGGTATCTGCAGCTGCTGTGTACCCTCTCCTCTCCATCTTTAAGGCCTACCAGCTTCCCATCTTAGTGTGTTTGCACTAGTGGGTACAGGCCCCTAATGTAGACCTGTTGCTGGATCTCCCCTTACCTCAGCCCTAGGCCCTAAAATGACCAGATTCACTAGGCCCCTCCCTGCCATGGTAATCAATAAAAGCTGAGTTGCAAAGAATCAGACCACACCAGTTTTCCTGGAAGAAGTAGAACCCAGCTGAGAGATTTAGACTAACTGAGGCACCTGGAAAAGACTGCAGTCTGGGCAGTGTGCTCCAAGTTCCCAGCTTTGTGAGCTGTCACCCATGCTGGAGTGGGCTTTGGTGATGCAGCTGTCTGAATCATTTCTGCTCTTGTAAGTTACCAAGTTGGACTTGGTTGTATGTGTAGAATTTGGTCTGTTGTGGGTTCCATATCTGGGGTGTGTAGATGTGTGTGTTATGTCTCCCCAGGAAGTTTTGTCCCACAACAGGCTGCAACAAGTAAAGTGGTCATGTGTAGATGACCAGTCTTGCTGGCAATCCTCCATACACAGAAAATGGACCTTCAGATTGCTAGGAAAGGGTGCTTGCAGCAGAATCAGAGAGTCAGTCCAGGCCAGTAAGCCAGTAGCCAATTTGTGAGTAACATTTGCTTTTGTCCATCCCTGACTTGTCTGAGCCCTTCCCCTGTGCTTCTTGACCAGTGAGGAATAACTTGCTGATATTTTGCTGTGACTTTGTAAATGTTTTCTTAAAAGACAAGAGACCAGCAAGATGGCTCATCAGGTAAAGAGGTATGCAGCCAAACCTGAGTTCAGTCCTCAGATCCCACAAGTGGAAAGCGATAACCAGTTCCTGAAAGCTGTCCTCAAACCCCTCTATATATATGTTATAGCAGATGTGCTCAAACACACACATCTTCAGATAAATGTAATAATAAAACCGCTTTCAAAAGAGATGAAATTGTACCACAGTTCTGCTTCATTCATTTCTACTTTTACATAATCTTTAACTATGGAGTTAAAAAGTCATCCATAGCATGGATGAACCATGGATCAGTTTGATCAGTTCTGTAGATATGACCAAGGTGTGCCCCTGTTTGTGCTCTGCTTTGTCACCGGGCAGGCAGCTTTCACAGTAGCTCACTCCATCTGATGGAGGTTAGGCCAGTGGTCTCAACATGTGGGTCGCAACCCCTTTGAAGGTTGGACCTTTCCACAGAGATCGCCTAAGACCATCAGAAATCACAGATATTTATGTTACAATTCATAACTAGCAAAATTACAGTTACGAAGTAATGGTTGGGTATCCCACACGAGGAACTGTATTAAAGGGTTGCAGCATCAGGAAGGTTAAGCACCACTGGGCTAGGCAAATAAACACTACCACAGGACTCCAATCTTTTCTGGCTTAACTGGGTATGATCTCCAGGAATTGGGAAGTGTCTGTTTTCCTTTTGTGGAACACAAGCTGTCACTTGTCTTCAGTTTCTAAAAGTACACATTGCTTAATGAAAGAATAAATAAAATTACTATTGTGAGATGAGCTTTCACACAACCCAGTCTGGCCTCGAATTTGCTGTACAGTCAAGGATAACCTTAAACTAAACTTTCTACCTCTACCTCCCAAGTGCTGTGATTACAGGAGTGCCTCACTACATTCAGCAAACTTAAAAAGGAAAGTTGAGTAACGGGGACTGAAAGCATGGGAGGCCAGTATCCACCACTGAGCTATATTTCCAGCTGAAATAATTTTTAATCATCCTTTTGTTTGTTTAGGTTTTTATTGTTATTGAGTGTGGGTGCAAATGCCATGGTATGTGTGTAGAGTTCAGGTGACAACTTGTGAGAGTAGGCTCTCTCCCACCATGCGTGTTCCAGTTCCAGAGATTAAAAACTCAGTGGTAGCCAGGCGCGGCGGTGCACGCCTGGGATTCCAGCAGAGGCCGGTGGATCTCTTTGAGTTTGAGGTCAGCCTGGTCTACAGAGAAAGTCCAGGACAGCCAAGGCTATACAGAGAAACCCTGTATTGAAAAACCACCACCACCAAACAAAAACAAATCTCAGGTTGTGACTTGCATGTCAAGTGCCTTTCTCAAATGAGTCATCTCAATGGACCATTTTTTTTTTCTTTTTCTTTTTCTTTGAGACAGTCTTACCTTGTATCCCAGGCTGGCCTCAAACTCATGATCTTCCTGAGTCCTGAGTACTGGGATTACAAAGGTGTACCACCGTACCAAGCTAAAAGTCTGTACGTGTGTGATGTCACTATGTCACCACCAGATTGCAGTACCCAGCTCTGGGCAGGCTGAGTCAAACCCACACTGTTTGGGTGGGTCATGTCACACAATTCCTCTTTCTTTTCTCAGACTTGCACAAGGCAAGGTGTTTGCTGTTAGTCCCTCCCATACACACTCATTTGGAGCTCAGAAAATGGTGGTTGGTGATAATGGCAGTGGATTGTAGGCATGGCTTTTAAGGGAAAAGAGAAGGTGGCTCAAAATACGAGCAGAAAAGTAACCGAATGCTTAGCTGCAAAGAAAGCACAGAGTTAAACTGGGGACAACTTTAATCCCAGCACTCAGGGAGGCAGAGACTGAGAGTTCAAGGCCAGCCTGGTCTACAAATCGAGAGTTCAGGACAGCCAAGGCTACACAGAGAAATTCTGTCTTGGAAAAAAAAGAAAAAAGAAAGAGAAAAAAGCACATAAAGCACAAAAAGCACAAAAAGTTGGGCAGACTTCAGGAGCTCCAAATGCAGAAGGGTTCATGCTTGGCTGCTTTGGTTAGCTGTCTTAGGCCGTATGCTTTGCTTATTACTCTGGCAATAGTTGGCAGCCATTTAATAACAGGGCTGAGATTACCAGACCTTCCTGAAATGACTTGACCTTCAAGTAACCTTGTTACCAAGTTCTCATAATTTTGATTCCCTGTAGTTACAAAGCTGGGTCAACTTTGCCAGAGCATAAAGCTGTTAGTGGATTGCTTAATAACTTAAGTCTCCAATACGACTTCCTCTGAGCACAATGGGGGCTGCTAGATCCTCGTCACTGGCATCCTAGTCCCCCCACTGGAAGCTCTGATATCATTCCTTAATGACTGATATGATCAGAGTAGTCCTCCCTCAGGGGGGAGTGATGTGACCTTATGCTGGGCACGCTGCTACCCTGAACACAGTTGGGGGTCAGATAGTGTACAGGGGCAGGGAATGGCCATTTGCTGTCACATTGTATAAGAAGAATTATGGACATTTCAAAGTTAAAACTAATATTTATCTAACTGAATTAGTTATAGCTAATATTTACATTAATTTCAGTGAACATTCTTATATATATGGTGTGAATGTTTTCTCTTTCTTTTTGGTAGCGATGGCAACCAGAGTCTCTTAGAGGCTGAACAAGTGCTCTGCCTTCAGCTGTACCCAGGCCCGTTTGGTTAACCTTTATCAGTAGCAGTGGGGTTGTTTGGCCAGAACTTAGGAAAACCACTGTTTTTAAAAGACCTTGTCAAATGATCCTTTTTGAACCTAGACTGGTTTCATAACCATGACCCAGTTATAATACACTACTGTTTAATAAGGTGACTGGAAGCTAACACTTGAAAGCGAGGACCTCCCCGGTGACACGGCCCAGGCTATTGGCAGATGTGTGTGCTGCTTGGAGTCATGTCTTGTCTGTCTCCCTGGTACACCACTGCGCAAGTGTGCTAGTGCTCACTTTGTGATGGTTTTCTGTAGCTGGTTGCTGTGATGGATTTCTGCAGAAGCAGTCACCCTAAAACATCACACCGACACTCTTCCCATTTTGGAGGCCCAGCAGCTGAGGTCCAAGAAAAAAACAGGGCTAGGCAGAGCAGGGCTCCTTCTCAGATTCTGGGGAGGCTCAGACTCTGTCCTATGCTCCTCTCTGAGTTTCTGGGGGCTTTCTCTAATCCTTGGTGACTGTCTTAGTTACTGTTCTCTAAAAAGACACCATGACTGAGGCAATTCTTATAAAAGAAGGCGTTTATTTAATTGGGGACTTGCTTGCAGTTTTCACAGGGTTAGTCCGTTATCATGGTGGGCAGCAGGCAGGCATGTTGTTGTGGCTACAGCTTAGAGCTTTGTATTCTGATCCATAGGCAGCAGGCAAAGAAAGAGACACTGGACCTGGCATAGGCTTTTAAAATCTCAAAACCCACCCCAGCGACACACCTCCTCCAACGAGGCCACACCTACTCCAACAAGGCTACACTTTCTAATCCTTACAAAAATAGTTCGTTAATTGTGGTGGTGGTTTGAAGAAGTTTGGCTCCTATAGACTCATGTGTTTGAATGCTTGGGCACGGGGAATGGCACTGTGAGGAGATGTGACTTTGTTGGAGTAGCCGCGGCCTTGTTGGAGGAAGTGTGTCACTATGGAGGTGGGCTTTGAGGTCTATGCTCAGGTTCTGCCCAGTGTAGAATATGATCTACTCTTGGCTGCTTGTGGAAGACAGTCTTCTACTGTTGCCTTCAGACCAAGAGGTAGAGCTCTCAGCTCCTTCGCCAACACCACGTCTGCTTGCACACTGCCATGCTTCCCACCATGATGATAGTGGACAAAACCTCTGAAACTGTAAGCCAGCCCCAATTCAATGTTTTTCTTTTTAAGAGTTGCTGTGGTCATGGTCTTTTCATACCAATAAAACCCTAAGACAACTAGGGAACTGCTATGCAAAAATGCATGCCTGTCATTCAAATCACCCCACTGACCCCAGGCTTGGGGATGCTTCTCTTATCGCATAAGGCCTCCTTCCTCGGTTCATGTCTCTCTCTGCCTCTTCTATTAAGGACAGGTGTGGCACTGACTGCCGCAATATTATCTCAATGCACCTGCATCGGCCCCATTTCTAAAGAAGTCATACATTCCGAGATGAAATGGCTTAGGACCAAGTTGTCTTGTGGAGATGTGGGTCAGCTCATACAGTCTCCTTCCAGGAACCAGAAGGAAGGTCTCCACAAGTGCCTCACTATGAAGACTGTTCTTCATGCCCTGTGCCTGGGCCAGGTCCCTTTAGTACAGAAACATACACACCCATAGCGGTGAGTGGCTAGCTAAAGGACACTTGTTGACTTTCATTAGAGAGTGTCAGAATCTTTCCAAACATATACACCTGTGTCCCCTAACCTGCGGTTGTGTCTGTTTTTTTGTTCATTTGTTTGTTTTTAAGATTTATTTTACAGTCAGGAATAGTGGCTCAGGCCTTTAATCCCAGCACTCAGGGAGGCAGAGGCAGGTAGATCTCTGTGAGTTTGAGGCCAACCTGGTCTACAAAGTGAGTCCAGGACAGCCAGAGCTACTCAGTGAAACCCTGTGTCAATGCCCCCCCGAAAAAGATTTATTTTACTTGTGTGTATGTATGTATATGTGTATATGTGCACACATGTACACATGTGCTACGTGCCCACAGAAACCAGAAGAGGGTATTGGATTCCCTGGAGCTGCAGTGACATGTGCTCATGTGCCACCATGTAGGTACTGGGAACCCAACTAAGGTCCTCTGCAAGGGCAGCAAGTAAGTGCTAAGCCATCTCTCCAGCACTTGTCAAAACAACAACAACAACAACAAAACTATCGGAAAGTTTTTTTCAGAGGCCACTTGCTACCTTGGGGTAGGTTTGAGGCGGGAAGTAAATTCAAGTCCAGACATCTTTGCTCTTCACCCACACCTGGGCCAGAGGATGTTCTACTCCTGCTAACACTGTTCACATGGGGCTATCGGGGGCTAGAGAGATGGCTTGGTGGGCAAGTGAAGCAGGTCTGGTTTCCTTGGAAACTCAGTTTTGTCATGTGAATATGGTTTTTTTGTTTGTTTGTTTGTTTTGGTCCCAAGTGTAGGATGTGGGAATGTTTCTCAGGGGAAATAGCCCCTGAGAAAAACAACGCCCGTGCAAAGGCACATGATGTTTGTCAGCTGATAACTACCTCCTGAGAGGGACATGGCTTTTGTGAACTAGAAAACTCTGAGAAGGGTTAGATAGAAGCTCACAGGCAGCATTTTCTGCATCTTTATGCTTTTGCATTGCTATGCTTTGCAACGTTTTGGGTCTTTGGCTGGTCTTAGAAGAGAAAGATGCTCCAGAGAACTGCCTGTGCTCCTTTGGTGGCGCTTTGCTGCTTGTGCTTTGGACTTGCGCCATTTGGGTAGAGTCTAGCTGTTTCTACTGAATCGTTCTATTGCTGCTGACGAGTGTTGCTGCTGCTGCTGCTTTGCTGTTTGACTAGACTGCTGGTATTCTGATGACTGAGTTTGGTAATCCCCAAAGAACCCATCAACCCTTATCAGCAGGAAGTAGTTAAAAGAGGTCTGTAGCCTATTTCCCTACTAATCTCTTGTTTAAGGTGTGGAGGAGGTTGGAAACACCTTTACTTTCTTAAAGAGGAAAAGGTGTTTAAGAAGCTTAAATAAAGTAGGTGTTTAAAAAAAAAATCTAACCCTACAGTTAAGAATGCTTGCTGATCTTGCAGAGAACCTGGGTTTGGTTCCCAGCACTCACATGATGGCTCACAACCATCTGTAACTCCAGCTCCAAAGGATCTGATGCCCTCTTCTGGCCTCTGTAGGTGTTGCATTCATGTGGCATACACACAAACACACATACACGTAAGTAAAATAAAAATTAAAAAAGAGACCCTTCTACCTGCTTACTGGCATGGAGTGAGCCCAGAACACTGACAACATCAAATGCCAAAGAGGATGCAGGCAAGAGGGACTCTTGTTCATCACTTGGAAGAGAATTAAGTGGTTTCTCATTAAACTAGGTATAGTCTCACTGTATGATTTAGTGGTCATGTTCCTTTGAATTTACTTTGTATTGGAATTACTCAAAAAAAGTCTTCCACATGGATAGTTATTGGAATTTTTCCATAACAGTCCAAATGCAGAAGCAACTGAGCTGTCCTTAAGAAGATGAAAGGATAAGCTGTGGTATGTTTAGGAAATAGAATATTATTAAGCAAAGAAAAGAATTAAGCAACTGGGCTGGGGAGACTTCTCAGGAGTAAGAGCAATTTCTGTGCAATAATAAGGACATGAGTTCAAATCCCCAGCACCCACAGAAAAAGGCATTGCTACACACGCTTGTAAACTCAGTGCTGGCAGCAGTGGGGCAGAGATAGGGGGATTTCTGAGGCTCACAGGTCTCCAGTGGAAAAATGATGAGCTCTAGGTTCAAGAAGCCTGTCTCTACAACAAGGCAGAGAGTGATACAGGACACTTGATGTTCTCCTCTGACCTCTGAGTGTTTGCATGGACACACACACACACCACCACCACCACCACCACAAACGATTCAACAATCAAGCCATGAAAAGCAGAAGGGTGGTGGTGGTGGTGGTGGTGGTGGTGGTAGCACACGCCTTTAATCCTAACACTTGGGAGGCAGAGGCAGGTGGATCTCTCTCTCTCTCTCTCTCTCTCTCTCTCTCTCTCTCTCTCTTGTTTGTTTTGAGACAGGGTTTCTCTGTGTAGCCTTGGATGTCCTGGGCTCACTTTGTCCACCAGGTTGGCTTCGAACTCAAAAAGATCCACCTGCCTCTGCCTCCCAGAATGCTGGGATTACAGGCATGAGCCATTATGCCCAGCTGAGACTATGAGTTTGAGGGCAGCCTGGTTTACAGAGTGAGTTCCAGGACAGCCAGGGATACAGGAAGGAAGGAAAAAAGAAAATCAGGAGGGAACCTTGAGTGGCTATCACTAAGGAAAGAAAACCAATGGAAGAATCTGTGATTCCAACCCATAACAATGTTCTGAGACAGCAGACCTGCAGAGACAGTGTAAATGTGTGTGGCTGCCAGGGAGGTCAGGAGTGAGCCAATGGAGGACAGAGGACCCCAGAGGCAGGGACCACTCAGCACGAAGCTGCAATGATGAACACGTCCCCTCGCACCTCAGAACACATAGATCCAGGATGACACCTGATGGACGCTGGTGGATAATGTCTGTGGAGGTTCATCCGACTTAACAAATGTGCCTGTGAAGAAAGGGGTGCTGCTGGATGTGCACATGGGGGGGGAGCTAGAACAGCTAAGGCGTGCTGTTCCCTGCACACACTTCTCCTGTGGCCCCAAGACTGCTCTAAAAAGAAGGCCTGTTTCACACAATAAATCAGTTTTAAATGCATATAGTCCTATTGCCAAAATGACTGTAATGGAAAGAAATCGAGCTTCTTTTGTTCAACAATTTGTTAGTAAAACTGACTTGCAAAATTGGTTCTTTGAAGCTTGTTTGTGTCATCTGAGAGGCAATCACTTGAGCTGCTAGCATGCACTCAGTTATCTGCTGAGTCCAGACAAAGGAGCCAGAAGCCTTAGCATTTCTGTTCAGAGCTAAAACCATATAAGGTAGATTTGGGGAAGCAGGGTCTTACTATACTGTTCTGGCTGGCACTGGATTCAAATTCCTCCTGCTTCAACCTCCCCAGTGTTGGGATTATCAGCATGTGCCACCACACCCAGTGGGGAGTTCACTTTTTTTTTAAAAAGATTTATTTATTTATTATGTGTACAATGATCTGTCTTCATTACAGCTGCACACCAGAAGAGGGCACCAGAACTCCTTATAGATGGTTGCGAACCACCGTGTGGCTGCTGGGAATTGAACTCAGGACCTCTGGAAGAACAGGCAGTGCTCTTAACCTCTGAGCCATCTCTCCAGGCCAGAGTTCACCTTTTTAAACACTTGAGAGTCTTGGGATGTCTGCCACTGATTTGGGCATTTTGGCACTGGGGCGATAGCTCAGCCGTTGAGAACACTGGCTGCTCTTTCAGAGGACACCAAATTCTCAGCACCCATATGGCAGCTCACAACTGTTTGTAACTCCAGGGGATCTGATACCTGAATATAGACATAAGTAAAAACAAACAAATCACAGGGCTAGAGATATGGCTCATCAGTTGAGAGCACTGTCTGCTCTTCCGGAGGACCTGAGTTCAATTCCCAGCAACCACATGGTGGTTTACAACCATCTGTAATGGAATCTGATGCCCTCTTCTGGTACTTATTAAGACAGAGCACTTATATACATAAAATACACGAATAAATAAATCTTTTTAAAAAATTTTAAAGACGAACCAAAAAGAGTACTTCTGATGTCAGGCAGTGGTGATTCACAACTGTAATCCCAGCATTCGGGAGGCAGAGGCAGGCAGAGCTCTGAGTTCAAGGCCAGCCTAGTCTACAGACAAGTCTAGTCTACAGGACAGACAAGGCTACACAGAGAAACCCTGTCTTGGAAAAGAAAAGAAAAGAAAAGAAAAGAAAAGAAAAGAAAAGAAAAGAAAAGAAAAGAAAAGAAAAGAAAAGAAAAGAAAAGAAAACTGAAAGTGATGTAAGGTGGTGGTGGTATCCAGGACCTTCTTCTGAGTTTAGGGATCTATTTACAGCAGAGGACTGACAGGGAGGTGTGCCTGGTAGATTAAGTGACAGTAGAGGGTATATTTTAGC
This sequence comes from Meriones unguiculatus, assembly GCF_030254825.1. NCBI lineage: Eukaryota > Metazoa > Chordata > Mammalia > Rodentia > Muridae > Meriones > Meriones unguiculatus. The sequence goes on along the minus strand of NC_083352.1, from coordinate 82,977,238 downwards.
CATTAAGAGAGAGCTGAAATGTTGTTTTGCTCACTCTGAAGAAAAGAAACCTGACAACTGACAAAAGCCGAGTGCAGGAGCACACATCACCCCAGCACTAAGGGAAGCAGAGGCAGGTGGATCACTGAGTTCGAGGCCAGTGTGGTCTTCAAAGAGAGCTCAGGAGAGCCAAGGCTACACAGAGAAAACTTGTGACTTGTGTCGGGAAAAGAAAGAAAGGAAGAAAGAAAGAAAGAAAGAAAGAAAGAAAGAAAGAGAAAGGAAGAGAAAAAAGAAAGGAAGGAAGGAAGAAAGGAAGGAAGGAAGGAAGGAAGGAAGGAAGGAAAAAAGAAAAAAGAGAGAAAAGGAAAAAATGAAAAAGAAAGAAAGAAAACGGAAACCTGGCTGGGAGAAGGTTTAGTTGGCAAGCCATACCAGCATGGCTCAGGACCTGAGTCTGATCCCTAGAACCCATGTGTAACATCCAGGGGCAGTGTTCACATTTTTTACTCTGTGTGTGGGAGGGTGCATATGTAGAGGATCTCTGAGACTCACTGGCCAGCCAGATTAAAGACGACTTGGTAGGGCTCCGATCCAATGAGAGACTTTGTCTCAAAACACAAGTATGTGTGTGGGGTCCTGGGAATATAGCTCTGTCAGTAAGAGCGCTTGTTAGAGCACTTAGGGTTTGATTCCCAGTGCTATGTAAACCAGGTGTGTGGGTGCACGTCGGCAGTCCCAGCACTTAGGAGCTAGGCAGAAGAATCAGAAGTTCAAAAGCAGCTTGGACTACATGAGGCTCAATAATAATATGATAATATATAATATCATACAACACATATAATAAGATATTAAATACATTAAATTTTAATAATAATAATAATAATAATAATAATGATGATGATAATGATAATAATAATGCTAGAAAGATGTCTCAGCATCTAAGAGCACTTTCTTTGCCTCCAAAGGACTGGAGCTCTCATCCCAGCACCCACATCGGGTTCTCAAAACCATCTGTATCTCCAACTCCAGGGACTCTGCCTCTCTCTTCTGGCCTCCACAGGTACTGCACTCATGTGGCATGCATGCACACAGACACATAAATAAAAATAAATCTTTAAAAACAAAGTGGGCCCAAAGAGGTAGCTTGGAAGATGAAGGTGCTTGCTGCAGAGACTGGCAATCCAAGTTGGATCCCTGGAACTCATGTGGTGGGAAGAGAGAACTGAGTCTGGTCCATTGTCCTCTGCCCTGCTCATGTACATCACGACACAGTGTCCTCCCCCACTGCAGCCCCCTCCTCCACTGAATAAATACATAAATGCTATGAAAACAAACGAGGTGGGCAGCTCCTGAAGACTGATGCCTGAAGTTGTCTTTTAGCCTACACACACGTACACACATGCACGCATGCACACGCACACGCATCTGTGAAAAGCAAAGGCAGTACATTTATGGCAGATACCTGAGGCCTAGGCCTACCTCAGTGCCTCTCTAGTGGCGTGATGCCTGTCACAATGCTTGCGTCAATAAAATTCACCGAATTTTGTTAGAAACGAGTCACTATAGAGAGTGTGTCCTCAAGTGGCATATGCTAAACTCAGTGTGAAAGCATGACTTCCAATCCCAGAACACATCCCTTCACCACTCCCTACCTCCCTCCTCCAAATGCCTTTTATATCTGCTTCTGGGACCCTCCTGTTCTGGGTGCTTTGTCACCATGAAAGCACTTAGTGGATATCCTTGAGTCTGCTGTCTTCCCCCGTCGCGTTTCCAAGGGTTGTGTTCTTTTTTTCTTTCTTTCTATGGCCGAGGACTACCCCATTGTGTGGCTAGACAATACTAAGTTTGTCCATTTATGACCTGGTAGACATTTTGGACAGTGTCCACTTGCTGGCTCTGTGAACTAGTAGGTTTGCAAACATTCATATGAGGTTTGTTTGTTTGTTTGTTTTAAAAAAACTGTTATAAATTCTTTAGGATATTCAGATAGGATGCTGGTCTGTGCTGGCACAGGCATTTAATCCCAGCACTGGGAGGCAGAGACAGGTCTACAGAGTGAGTTTTAGGACAGCCACAGATACACAGAGAAAACCTGTCTCAATGACCTCCCCCACAACCACAAAGAATGAAAAAGGTATTTGGAGAGGGATGAGAGAGTTGCTTCTTATGGAAGTTCCATACTTAACTTATTATTATCTTATTTCATCAAAAGTATATTTATGTACTGTGTGTGTGTATACATGCATGTGGAGGTCAGAGAAGTTTTAGGAGTCAGTTCCCTCCTTCCATTATATGGGGGTTCTGGGTATTAAACTGAGGTTGTCAATCTTAGCAGCAAGCAGCTCAACTAGCTGAGCTTCTGAGCCATCTTGACGGCCCTTTCCTTTTGTCACTTATTATTAAAGGTTTATTTATTTTTATCTTATGTGTAGGGATGTTTTACCTTTTCATACGTTTGTGCACCATGTGTGTGGCTGGTATCAGAGGAGATAAGAAGAAGGTGTCAAGTCTCTTAGGACCAGAGTTACAAATAGTTGCTGGGAATCGAATCTGGGTCCTCTGGAAGATCAACAAGTGCTCTTTACTGCTCAGCCGTCTTTCCAGCCCCGCGAAGAAAGGGCTCCTTTTGACTTGTGCTCTGAGGGTGCACAGTCTATCATGATGGGGGAGGTACGGCGGCAGGAGCAGGAGGCGGCTGGTTGCGAGGCATCCACAGTAGAGAGAGAGAGATGCCGGTGCTCAGCTCGCTTTCTCCTCTGTATTCAGTCAGAGACCCCAGCCCATGGAGCAGATGGCGCCTCCCACATTCATGATAGCTCTTCCCTCTTCAGTGAAACCCCTTTGCCTCCCTCATAGATCTGCCCAGAGATGTGCCTCCGAGGTGGTTTCAAGTCCCATCAAAGGGACAGTGGAGGTGAACCATTGTCATTTGAAGTCCAGCTAACTTTGGATTTTATACAGCCTCTCTGTGATATATTTTGGATTAAACTCACACAGGGTCAAGGGCAAGAGTCTTTTTTTTTTTTTAAATTTTTTTCATGGAGATAGCCCTTCAATTGATTTGTTGAAAATAAGTTCTTTTGTGCAGTGTATTACCTTGACATCTTGTCAAAAATCCACTGACAAAATATGTGCAGGTCAGGGCCGGACTCATCGCTTCTGTGCAGTGACCTAACACCGACACCCCAGTGCCTCCGGCATATGTGGCTTATTCTTTGGAGGCTGAACATTAAGGTTTCTCTTTTGTGAATTTGCTAATTCAGGTCCTGTCCTTGTGACCACCTTTATTTAACCTTAGTGAGCCCTCTTGGCTCCAGACACGGCTTCCCTCAATGCCGGGACCTTAGCATATGGGGTAGGGTGGGGGAGCACAAACATTCAGTCTTCCACAGCTTGTCGGTTCCTGTGCCCTGGAGGGGTCAGCATCCTAGCTCTGCCTCCTTGACCTCTCCCGACAACACCCTTCTGGGCAACCCTGCCCTTGCTCGGCAGCTCTTCTGATGTTGGCCAGACAGTAGGATCTGATTATAAGCAACCCCCACATTTAACTCCTGCCTTGTCGACACACGGGACCGGAGGACCCGACGAGTCATGTCAGCCAAGCCCAGAATTCAGGAAGCATAACAGAACTGCCTGGAGCAAAGCAAGAAGGGACAAGGGGGACCTTAGCGCTCACACGCTTGGAAGCCGTGCAGAGAATTCTGGTCTTAACAAACTAAGGGGAATATTTGCTGTAGAGTTAAAAAAAAAATGGGCACATGACTTACGATTCTCAGGATTTACACTTTTCTGCATGATGGATCTTTCTTTTGAAGTCTACTTTTCTTAAGTATGAATGTTGCAGTCAGAAATGTGTTTATTCTCACATCCGTCTCTCCTGACAGCCTTCTGGGTCATAGATGATTGATTGATCCAGCGCTTCAATCCCTACAGCACAGTGGTAATTTCCAGATTCTGTGCTCTTGAGCTTGTTCACCATGACTTTGAAGGACAGCTCTCCTCATTAACTACTTGGTAACTCTGATACAAGCCCATACAGAACGGGCCTAGTCAACACCTGTCCCTTCTCACCAGTAGTGATGGCTGGTCTTCCCTGTCAGCTTGACAAGCTTTGCTGTCACCTAGGAGACACACCCCTGAGCCTGTCTCTGAGGATGTCTCCCGAGAGGTCTAACTGGGAGTGAAGATCAGCCAGTGTGAGTTAGCACCATCCCATAGACCGGACTGCTTAACAGGGAGAAGGCTAGCCCCACACTGGCGTTTAGTTTATCTCTCAGCTTCCTGACTGTGGCCAGGTAGCTCATGTGTCTACTGTCACACCTCCCTGCCAGGATGTACCATCTACTCAGACCACGACTTAAGAGAACCCCACTTTCCTTAAGTTGCCTTTGCTAGGTGTTCTGTCACCACAACAAGAAGTCACTAACATGTCAACTTTGAGGAGAATGACTTGGTACTTAATTTCCAGGAGGGCCACTGAGCGTTTTCCATTGTGGCATCATTAGAGATGCAAAGATTCTTACATATTCTTGTGTTTCAAGATAGCGAAGTCATTATCTTCTTTTTCCATGGCCAGATGCCCTATGCTGGGCCTCCAGGGACCCTTCAAGTTGTTTTCTATGCTACTTCGCTCTGGCCTTTTCCCCCTTTAATGCATTTTTTTTGTTTCTGGGAATGACAGATCACCATCTTAATCTCTGGACTCCAGACCTCATTAGAGACGTCTGCAGTTGGTGTGAGCTTAGCTGGAGGAGGAAGTCTGTGGCGCTAGTGTGTTTGTTCCTGGCTTGTCATTGCTACCTGCCTGCATGATTGTCAGAGGTCAGAAGCAGCCATTGTTTTCTGAAAGAGGAAATTAATCCTCAATTGCCAACTAAAAGTTAAGAATGCACAGTTTTTACTTAATGTTTTTGAGGTTATGTTTACGTGTTTACAGTTTATTACATTTAGTTGTTACTTTGCACGTACAGCAGTGGTTCTCAACCTTCCTAATGCTGTGACCCTTTAAAACAGTTCCTCATGTTGTATTATTTTCGTTGCTATTTCATAACTGTAATCTTGCTGCTGTTATGAATCGTAATGTAAATATTTGTGCTTTCTGATAGTCTCAGGCGACCCCCGTGAAAGGGTCATTCAAGCCAAAGGTTGAGAAATACTGGTGTATGTGATGTATGCACATGTGTGTGAGGAGAACAACCTGTGGGAGCCACTTCTTTCCTTACACCGCTCGTTCTGGGGACTGAACTCAAGGAGAAAGGAAGGGAAGAGGGGAGAAAGGAAAAATGTGAATACACGTACATATTTGTTCATATGTGTGTAAATAGCATAGGCTTATCTCCCCTTTCTTAGGAGGTAGGTATCACCCTCTACATTCCTTGAGATAGCTGATCTTCGACACACCATGGTCATCCAAGAGCCTTTGAACTCATTTGCTTAACCTCCCGTGGGAACACTTTATATGTAACACTCCAAGACCCTGTGTGAATGGGGCCTGTTTGCAGGATTTGGTGGTGAGGGTCTAGTGTGTATGCGATGTTTCTACTTGTCGATCTAGTCTCTCTCAGTAAAAACCCAAAGTATCCGAGTGCATCTTGGGGGAAAGAATTTAAAGGGCTAAGGCTTGTTTACAGCCATATTACTCGGAATGTGTTCAGGCTCATCAAAGGGCTAAGTTTTGAGAATTGCTTTTTCATTCCTCCACTTGGGGGTCTGTCAGTTTCCATTCTCCCCAGCAATACATTCTGTTTAAGCAATCACAAGTCTAAAAAAAAAAAAAGTATATAATTCTAGCCAGTCCTGTGGCTCATGGCTTTAATCTCAGTGTTTGAAAGTAAGAGGACTGCAGTGAGTTGAGGTCACAGCAGCAAGTTCCAGGTCAGGCCGGGTTACAGAATGGGAGACTGTTAAAACAACACACACACACACACACACACACACACACACACACACACACACACACAGGCACACACAGACACACACATTAAATATTTCCCACTTTCTTGAAGAATGTTGAAGCTATATCAGCATTCTTCCCATCCCCCGCCCCTGCTCCTGGTTGAAACAGTTCTCTGGGCTGCTTTACTTCCCCCTCTGCGACATGATAGCTACTGCTCATGTGTATGGGACAAGGCTTTGGCTCAACACAGGCATGGGAGTTTGGAATCTGCCTGAAGACTCACATTGTACTTTCAGACGTGTGCTGTCAGGGAATGAGACAGAGCAGGCCCCTGCTCCCAGCATGGGTGTGTTGTTGGTGAGAGGGCCAGCATGTCCAACTGTGAGTCCCTGTGGCTGCCAGCCTGTGTGTGAACATGCATGTGTGTATGCCAAGGGCTCAGCATGGCTGGCGGAGTCCTCCCATAACCTACAGACCAACCTCCTGCTTCTTGTGTAAATTCTCCAGGACTTTCACGTTTACTATCGTTTTCGAGATACTTATTTTATGTGCGTGCATATCTGTCTGAGTGTGGGTCTACCATGCACATGCTGTACCCACAGAGTCCAGAAGAGAGTATCAGATCCCCCTGGGACTAGAGATACAGATATAAACTGCACTGTGGGTGCTGGGAACAGAACCTGGGTCTTCGGGAAGAACAACCAGTGGCACAGTGCTTTGTTTGTGTGTTTGTTTTTTTTTTGTTTTGTTTTGTTTTTAGACAAGGTCATACAGTGTAACCCTGGCTGGCCTGGATCTTGCTATGTAGGCCAGGTTGGCCTGCCTCCTGAATGCCACCATTCCAGGCTAGCTAGCGTACCTAACCACTGAGCAAGCTCTCTTTTCTTCAGTGCGGTGAAGTGACAGCTCTCCTTCATCGGAGGGCCACTGGAAGGGAAGGTGTTTTCTGAGGGTGGGTGTTTTTCGCTTCCCTGTGTACTCCGTATTTTTGCCTGATGAGGACAGACTTAGCAGGAGGTTGCAGCGGCAGTACTAGACCTGCTGGGTTGTGAGAGATGTAGATTTTTCTGCTCATCATCCTTTTAACAGGAAATCAGCCAATATTTGACAATATTCAAGGCTAACGGAGTTTCAGTGTGAGAAGCTCTTATAGGAGCACCTCGTTATGTGAGGATAATTGGGATTAGGGGTAATCATTCGTATCTACTTAAACAAGGACTGCCATTTCAGAGAGGAGATGTGACAAGTTTTGTATTGAATGCCACTTAGCTGCTAACTGAAATGATGTGCCAGTTCCTGGAAAGAGCCCAGAGTGAACTGCCATGAATCCAGGAGGCTTGTCCCTTGTTCAGAAGAACGACGGCTTATTCTTCAACACACACTTGATTTTCACAGCATAGTCCTCAAAAGAAATTTGAGCAGAAATATTTGCAAGCCTCATCAGTGTCCTGGAGGGCCTTTCTCTGTCTGAAGTACTTGAATCAGTCGGTTTGGTTTTCATCTCCAGTTACAGCCGCCGGTCTGCTTCTGTGACCCTCAGCTTCTTGAAGGTTCTGTGGGTCTGGGATAGTTCTCTGGGATGGCCTTCTACTTATCAAACATTGCTGTTTCTCTCGGCTTTGCAATGTCCCTGCTCTTTACAGTTCTGCCAGGAAAGCCAAGAAGAGTAAGCCCTGAGATGCCCAACTACGGTCTGGGTGGGACTTCTAGGGATGTCACCAGTCCTCTCACTGACTCTTGATGACTTTTGCCTCCTGTTGTAGCTCCAGTAAGGACCACCCGGTTTGTGGCTGGTGATTGAACCCAGGCCCTCGCACAAGCTCGGTAATGAACACATCCCCACTGAGCTACCTTCTCGGCCATCTGCTCTTGTGTTTGGTTCTTGGTCTAGGGATGTAGACCAGTCCTAGCGCACATGTCTAGCCTACGAGACCCTGGGTTTGTATACTCAGACCATGAAAAGGGAGGAGGAGGAGGAACTTGGAGAGTCAGATCCTTATGAGCCCGAGGCTAGCCTGAAAAAGGACTAGGGCACACTAATCATGTGAGTCAGCCATAGCCTCTGAGCCAGGACATTCTCGGCCACCGTCTGTCCCCTTGAGTCTCTCTTGCACTGAGGTCCAGCACTGTGCACGGTGTGAGAAAGACCGAGCTTCTGATCTGCCAGTAATGCTAATGGAGAAACACACTTAAAGAGTCTCCAACGTGAGGCTGATGGCACGGCTCAGTGGGTAAGAAGGCTTGCTGTACAGGCATAAGGATTCAATACCCAGAACCCACACAGAGAGATGAGTCTGGCATGGTCTGGAACCCCAGCATTGTGTAGAGCAGAGCAGAGCAGTGACACGGAATACCTGGGCTTACTGGCTGACAGCCTAGCTCAGGCTCACTGAGAGACCTTATTGCAAGGGAATAATGAGAGGTCAGGACACTCAGGTTTCTCTGGTGCACAGGCATGAGTATATGCATGCATACACACATAAGCATAGATAACACATGTGCATATAACACACATGAGCATATAGCGTACAATCTCTAGTGTGTGGTCTATTTCAAAGGGCTCTCATTTCTTCACCCATGTTTTTATTAGTGTACTTAATTTTTGAGGTGGGATGTTCATTTTTCGTTTTTCTTTTCTTTTTTTTTTGAGACAGGGTTTCTCTGTGTAAGAGTCCTGGCTGTCCTAGACTCACTTTGTAGGCCAGGCTGGTCTCAGTCTCACAGAGATCCACCTGCCTCTGCCTCCCTGAGTGCTGGGATTACAGGTGTATGCCACCATGCCTGGTTTAGCATATTTAAATTAATTACATAAAAGAAAAGGTTTCATCACATTCTCACAGGGGGACATAGTATAAGTTAATTGTACTTAAACCCCATGACCCGATTGTTTACCCTCTTTCTTTGTGTCACAGAATTAAAATACCTATTACATACTGTTAGGGATTTTTCTTCCTTCTTTCCTCATCCCTTTTCCTATCCCCTCATCTCTGCTTCTTTTCTCTTCCCTTCCTTCTTTGTAGTTCTGGAGACTGAATCTAGGGCTTCATGCACGCTAGGCAAGCATTCTATCACTGAGCCACAGCCCAAATTCTGATTAGAGATTTATTTTGTTTTCTTCCATAAAACTCCAGCAAACAACACATCAACAGTGGACTGGACCAGGATGTGAGATGCGCTGGAACATGGTGAACGTGAAGCTCTGACCTTTTATGACAAATTAAAGGTTGGGGAGATGGCTCAGTGGGGAAAGACCTTGCCGTACAACCAGGGCCTGAGTTTAACCCCACAGACCCATGTTCAAAGGCAGACGAGGTAGGCTGGTATGTAATTCCTCTTTATGGTGAATGGGAGGTGGAGTGCCTGGTGTACTGGGTAGAAAAACAACAAAGGAACTCTGCCCTTCCTTCCTTCCTTCCTTCCTTCCTTCCTTCCTTCCTTCCTTCCTTCCTTCCTTCCTTCCTTCCTTCCTTCCTTCCTTAGGGTTTCTCTTTGTAGCCCTGGCTGTCCTAGATTTCACTCTGTAGACCAGGCTGGCCTCGAACTCACAGAGAGGTCCGCCTGCCTTTGCCTCCTGAGTGCTGGGATTAAGGTGTGCACCGCCACCACCACACAGCAGGGACACTCTTTCTAGCAAGGTAGAAGGCAAGGACTGACACCCAAGGATGTTTTCTGAACTACACACACACACACACACACAACACACACACACACCTCCGTTCTCACATAAGAACAAATACACAAATAGTACATGCATGCATGTCTCTTACACACACAAAAGATTAGAAGAAAAAAGAAAGAAAACGAGTCAGATACATACAGTGCTCTCAGACTTTAAGAGTGGCTAAACTCAGTTCTTCTTGGAAGCATGCCTTATTAATATGTATTGGTGGAAAAGCTAATAAAAGGCAATCTATGTGATTAATCAGCAATTAAATAAACAAGGAAATCACAAAATTTGCAGGCAAATGGTGGGAACTAGAAAAGATCATCCTGAGTGAGGTATCCCAGAAGCAGAAAGACACACATGGTATATACTCACTTATAAGTGGATATATAATAATCCTACATATAATATAGGATAAACATACTAAAATCTGTACACTTAAAGAAGCTAAGCAAGAAGGATCAATGCTCATTCAGAAAGGCAAACAGGATGATATCTGAAGAGGGAGAAAACAGGGAACAGGACAGGAGCCTAGCACAGAGGCCCTCTGAAAGACTCTACCCAGCAGGGTATTGAAGCAGATGCTGAGACTCATAGCCAAACTTTGAGCAGAGCAAAGGGAATCTTTTGAAAGAAGGGGGAGATAGAAAGACCTGGAGGGGACAGGAGAGCCACAAGGAGAGTAACTGATACTCCAACCAAGGACCATGCATGGTGATATTCTAGAACCCTAGCACAGCTGTAGCCCTTGGCAGTTCAGTGTCCAAGCGGGTTTCCTAGTAAGGGGAACAGGGGCTGTCTCTGACATGAGCTCAGTGGTTCGCTCTTTGATCACCTCCCCCTGAGGGGAGAGCAGCCTTACCAGGCCACAGAGGAAGACAATGCAGCCAGTCCTGATGAGACCTGACAGGCTAGGGTCAGAGAGAAGGGGAGGAGGACCTCCCCTATCAGTGGACTTGGGGAGGGGCAAGGGAGGAGAAGAGGGAGGGAGGGTGGTATTCGGAGGGGATGAGGGAGGGGGCTACAGCTGGGATACAAAGTGAATAAACCATAATTAATTAAAAAATAAATTTTAAAAAAGAAGAAAAAAGAGTTGCCATGGTCATGATGTCTCTTCCCAGCAACTGAAACTTTAACTAAGACAACAGGGTTCTGGTGAACAGAAGCTTTCTAGAGACTTCCTCAGGGTAGAATTTCTGCTTCACGTGCCAGGACATGGGTGGCAGGCTGAGATGGTGGGTTCTCCACTCAAGGGAGCCAAGGTCTCTGTCTGGTTGGTACTAATGATCCTGTTACAAAGGTGATTTAGGGACTCAGAATCAAAACAGTACTTTAGATATAGCAAGGCAGGTTGAAAAACCACGTGATGGTCTATCAGCTCGAATCCTTCCATCTGTGAACATTGATCTGTTTCCTGTTGCCACGGTTACCTTAAGGCAGTCCTCTGGATAGAGTCATGCTGTGACTCATCACCCTCTCCTGTTGGAATGCTGAGCCCTGGGCACTGTGATGCCAATTCTTTAGATTTCTCGAAGGAATGTCAGAACTCCTATTAAGAAAAATGGCTGTGGTGCTAAGAATGACAAACAGTGCTCCTGATTCCCAAATCTAACAAAAAAAGCTTCTCTCCTGGGTCATTTTGCTGACAAATGCCTTTTCTTTTTTCTTCTCTTTCCTTTTCTTTCTTTTTAATTTTAATTTTATTTTTATTAATTAGTTTATTCATTTGTATCCCAGCTGTAGCCCCCTCCTCCATTCCCTCCCAATCCCCAATCCCCCCGCCCTCCCTCCCTCCCTCTTCTTCGCCTATGCCCCCCCCTTTTTTTTTGAGACAGGGTTTCTCTGTGTAGCCCTGGCTGTCTTGAACTTGCTCTGTAGACCAGGCTGGTCTCAAACTCACAGAGATCAGCCTGCCTCTGCCTCCTGAGTGCTGGGACCATTACCCAGCTTTTTTTTTTATTTTATTTTTAAATTAAAAAAAAATTTTTTTTTAGAAAGAAATTGTCTAACTATGTGGCCTGGCTGGCCTGAAACTTGACCAGGATAGCCTCGAACTCATAAAAATTCTTTTGCCTCTGCCTTCTGGGTGCTGGAATTAAAGATGTGCACCACCACACCCTGCTAATCTTGTTTGTTTGTCTGTTTGTTTTTACATCCCCACTGAAGTTTCCCCTCTCCTGCCAGTATCCCTGCCCTCCTCCACTCCTGGCTCTCTTCAGAAAAATGCAGGTCTCCATGGATGTCAACCAGCCACAGCATATTAAGTTGCAGGAAGACCAGGCACCTATTCTCCTATTAAGGCTGGATGAGGCAACCCAATAAGAGGAAAGGGTCCCAAAAGCAAGCAACAGAGTCAGAGACAGCCCCTGCTCCCACTGTTGGCTGTCCTGCAGGAAGACCAAGCTACACAACTGTAATGTGTGCAGAGGGCCTGTGCAGGCTCCTGGTCAGCAGTTCAGTCTCTGTGTGCCCCCATGAGCCCAGCTAATCTTGTTTTATGAGGGTAAATTTTCAATGCGTTTGTTATTATTTTAAACACAGAAAAGTGAGAAATATCCATCAGAATAATTTCGTGTTGGCCACAGCGAATATACTGATAAAGCACTCATTTTTACAAAAGATTGTCTAGTAGGACTGTAGCCATCTAAGGACATAAGCCTTGGAACTGTACCTTAGGAATACGACCCCTTTTTTTCTTCCCTGCACGATTAGAAAGTCTGGGGTTGAGTTGTTTCTTTGGTTTGTTTTCAAATTTTTATCTTTTTTTTTTTTTTTTTTTTTCCCCAGAGCCTTGGCTGTCTTAGACTCACTCTGTAGACCAGGCTGGCCTCAAACTCACAGAGATCTGCCTTCCTGAGTGCTGGGCTTACAGGTGTGCGCTACCATACATTTTTTTAAAATTTATTTTGTGTGCATGTGTGCCATAGCACATGTGTGAAAGCCAGAGGACAATTTGCGAGAGTCCCAGGGATTGAACTCAGTTTGTCAAGCTTCGAAGTAGGCACCTTTTATTCCTGAGTTTGCTGGCTTATGCTTGTTTCTCCCCTCCCCTCCCCTCCCCTCCCCTCCCCTCCCCTCCCCTCCCCTCCCCTCCCCTCCCCTCCCCTCCCCTCCCCTCCCCTCCCCTCCCCTCCCCTCCCCTCCCCTCCCCTCCCTCCTCTTCTTTCTTTCTTTCTTTCTTTCTTTCTTTCTTTCTTTCTTTCTTTCTTTCTTTCTTTGTTTTTTCAAGACAGGGTTTCTCTGTGTAGTCTTGGCTGTCCTGGACTCACTTTGTAGACCAGGCTGGCCTTGAACTTACAGAGATCCTCCTCCCACCATACCCGGGTTCTTTATTTTCTGAGACAGTGTCTCTCTATGTAGTCCTGGCTGTTCTGGGACTTGCCTCTGTCTCTGAGAGCTGACATTAAAGGCTCAGCCTGTGTTTGGTTTTCTAACACAGTTTCTCTCACTGGGTTGCTAAACCTGGCCTGGAACTTGAGATCTTCCTGTCTCTGCCCCCAGGGTGATGGAATTACAGGTATTCACCACTGTATGTGGTTCTGGAGTGTTCTTAAGAAAGTAAAATAAATAAATGAAAATAAAGGCTAAGAAAAATGTAGCTGAATTTAGAACCTCATGCTCCTATTATAACTAAAACATTGAGATGTTTTAAAAAAGAAAAAAAGGTCTTTTTTACAGATGATAGCCATTCTTCTCTAGTTTTTGTTTTTCCTCTGCTAAAAGAGGGCTAAATGGTTTCCTTCTACAATGCAGAAGTCTGCTCATTTGGGTTTTCTTTTGAAAAAAAAAAAAAAAAAAGACACTTTATATATTGGGATTTTAAAATTACGCTTTTTTATTGTACTGTTGGCTCTTTCTGTCTACCATGTTGGTTCCAGGGATGGGAGACAAGTTGTCAGCATTGATGGCAAAACCCCTTATCCACAGAGCAATCTCACCCTTTATTGGAACAATTTTAAAAAAGTGACTGGTTTTAGTTAGACAAGAGTAGATGGTAATTACAAAAATTGTAAATGTGGCGAACGAATGTGCTCTGGGGCAGGAACCTCACACACAGACTGGCTGCTTATCATAGGTAATGTAGTTCTCAAGCACTTTTTGAAAGTACATCCTCCCCTATCTCCAATCCTCTGCCCATCTATCAGCCTGCTCGGCTATCCTTCCATTGTGTGGTCCTTTGTCAAGCTGTGTGTGTCTGCACTTAGTGGGGTTTTGATAGTTAGACTTATTTGAACAAGGGATGCTTAGACACTCATAGCAGGAGTGCTGGAGGCACCTGGCTGGGCAGCCTCTCTCTCAGCACTGCAGCTCTGGGTCTGTGCTTATTTCTCCCCTGTCCTTCTGTGATTTGAATATGCAGAAACAAACAATTAGGATATAGGCCCTTATTTTCTTTCTACTCAAAGACACCATTGATGTCTGGCTTTTATTTTTCTCCTCCACATAGCAGAGTCTCTGGGAGAATGCTCCACATTATGTAGATTGAACTGGCTCTCTCCCTGGGTTGCTGATAATGTTTTGTTACTAAGAACACAGCTGCAAACACAGCCCGTGCATGCTCGTCATTTGCCATGTGTGCAAAGACTTCTGGGGGAGCAGGGCTGGGTCCCTCCTGTGCTTTGCCAGCTCTGTTATCTAATTGCCTTTCCAAGCCTTGGACCCTCCCTGAAGTCCTGGAAGAGCTGAGGTTTCTGAATCTTGCCGTTCTGAGCAGTGTCTTGGTAACTCAGCAAGGTTTGAGGTTTTGCATCTCCCTCCGATGTGAGCTGATGCTGCATCGCATTCTTGGGGGGTTGAGGGGTGGGGATGTACCAGGCCTTTCTTTGCAGCTTCCCAATTTTTATCCTCCACTTCTTTTTCTGAAGGCTCCATTTCACTTTTTATTAATTTTTAGGAGACCTTTATTGTAGAAAATACTGTTGAGAGAGGGTTGGATATATTTTTCTCCCATTCTCACTACGTAGCACTGGCTGGCCTGGAATTCTAAGTCCACCAGGCTAGTCTTGAACTCACAGAGATTCGCTTGCCTCTGCCTCCCAAGTAATGCAATTAAAGGTGTGAGCCACTACACCCAGCTTGGTTTTCTTGTATTCTAAAATGTAACCAAATTTACTAATTAAAATGTTTTATTTGTTTTCACGTGTATGAGTGTTTGCATGCATGTGTGTACCACAGTAGCATAGTGCTCTCAGAGGCCAGAAGAGGGAACCAGATCCTTTGGGACTGGGGTAATAGGTGATGGAGCAGGCTGACAACTGATTTCAGGTCCTTCATAAGAACAGTAAGGATGTTCATCCACTGAGCCATCTTTTTAGCTCCTGAATTTATCAATTTAAAAAGATGATAATGACATAAAATTAAAAATCGATATCACATTCATTTTTTTAAGTTCCTGGATTATGAGCCTGAATTAGTGAGATGATTTTCCCTTTTATGGTGATAACTACATTTGTCTACTGACTTGGCAATTGCAGTTTTTAGTACTTAACGTATGCTTTTTGTCACTGAGATTAACCCCCATGCAAATACTGAAGGTATTGTTCTGTGTGATTTTATCACTCTTGTTATGCACAGATCATACCACTGCCACTGAAGATGCTCCAAATTCTGAGATGTCCCCTTGCCTCATGTCCTAATTATTTTTCTGTTGCTGTGGTAAACACCCTAACAAAAGCAACCTAAGAGTTCATTCTGGCCCATGATGTGAGGATACAGTCCATCAGAGTGGACGGTGTGGGGCAGAGGCAGGAGGCAGCTGGTCACGTGGCATCCAGTCAGGAAGCAGAGAGAGAGAGAGAGAGAGCAGGATGCTGGGGCTCAGCTACTTTCTCCTTTTCACATGGTTCAGAATCCCAGCCCGTGGGATGGTTCTGTTTGGGAGTGTCTTCCAAATTCAATTAACCTAATCAGGATAATCCCTGATAACTGGGCATGGAGGCCCGTGTCCTAGGTGACTCCATTGAGTTAATCAATGTTAATGACCGCACCTGTGTTATAGCCAGATATCGGGGCTCATTTCTGTACTTGTTTTTTGCTCACAATAATCACTTATCTATCAGTGCCACAAGGTTCTAATGGCTGTGGCTTTAGAATGCATCCCCTCTGTCTCTGTCTATATTTCCCCATCTGTGTAGATCTTCTTTTACGGCTTCCAATAAGACACTATTAAACTTTGCCATATAGTTTTATTTAAATGCCATTTGGCTCCTATCACTTTTGACAAACGGGGTATTTTCTTCACTTTATATTAGCTGTTTAGGTCTAATACATAGAAAATAACTTAAAAGATTTATCACCAATCTGTGTGACTTAGTACGCTGCTTTATTTACTTGTGTCATTAATTTATTTTACTAGTTTTTATTTTTGGAGGATATGCAGTCATATTCAGCAAAAGAGGCCACATTATTCCCACCCAGATGTTTATACTGATGCTTTTATTTATAAATCTACAGAGACTGCTAATCCACACAGAGCAATAATGCTACTATAGATGCAATGTCTCTTTTCTGGTTTTAATGAAAAAAACAATTGGCTTTGTTGCCTTGAGGACCTTTATTCTTGCTTTCTGTTAAATGATTTTTAACCCCACTTATTTAGAGAGATAGGATCAGAATGGTCACCAAATTTTTATCAACTATCTTTTCAGAATGCTTGGGTAGCCTTTTGTTTTGTTATTTTAGCTGACACACACACATATGCACACATACATACATGCACACATATATACATACACACACACATAAACATACATATATACTCATATAGACATATACACATACATTCACACATATATACATACACACATACATATATACACACACAGATGAGAACAGGTTTCACTATGCAGCCCTGGCTGGCCTGGAACTTGCGGAGATCTGCCTGCCTCTGCCTCCGGAGTGCTGGCATGTGCTTCAGCTACCACGCCTAGCTTGAGGTGACTTTTTTAATGTTGACAGACTTTCTGAGCATCAGTCATCGTAGAACTTCCACAGTGAACCCTGTGTGGGTTGATGCCTGTTGCAGTACTTGTATGACCTATGACCGGGTCCTCCGTGCTAGTGTTTGTGTCTGTGTCCCAGTGGGATGTTGTGGACTGCTGCCTGCTTTCAGGTGGTCCTCAGGCTTGGTGTTGAGTGCAGATAGGGCAGCACTAACCGGAGCCCAGAGAGGAGCCCCTGTTGGGAGGACCCATCCCCTACTCTGCAAAGGCCTTGCTACTGTGGATGGCACCTTCTTTCTTTCTTCCACTTCCGTGTCTGTAGAACGTGTCTGGTGATCAGAGGTGTTTCCCTGGAGTGTGGAGACTCAAAGACCTGAAGGAGTTGTCACACAGGAGAACAGCTTTAACAGGAAGGGAGGAGGGACTGCAGACATGGTCCAGTGGTTAAGAACACTGGCTGCTCTTGTAGAGGACCCGAGTTCTATTCCTAGCATCCACATGGCAGCTCACAACCATCTGTAATGCTAGTTCTAGGAGATCTGGTATCCTCTTTTGGCTTCCCCCGGTATCATGCATGCACATACATATATGCAGATAAAATGCTCGTACACATAAAATAAAATAAAATAATACACATTAAATAAATAAATAAATATCTTAAAAAGTAAAAGAAGGGAAGGGGCTTTCTTTTTATTCTTCTCTTACCTCCTCCTTCCCTCCCCCCTCCCCCCCAGTCCTGAGTCCTGGGATCATTGAACCCCAAGCCTCATACATGCTATGCCACTCTGTATTTTCTGTCTGGAGTTATTAACAAACTTATGTCTTGACTTTAGTCTGGACCCAAAGCCCTTGCACTGAGTGGTCAAAATGAGAAGCAAAGATCTGAACTGAAAGTATTTTTAAGAAAAAAAAAAAAAAAATGGCTGGCTGCCTTGTGACCTTTGCAAACAGACGTGGAATTCCCCCTGGCTCTGAAGTTCAGATGCCATATTCAGGCTGTGTCTTCCAGAGAGAGAAGACAGAAAGAGCATGCGGCTCACTGCATTTCTTGACGCTGCTTTGCTTTCTCCTCTGGCGGAGCTCCGAGGCTCTCAATTTGCTGAACGCGCTCTGTGCTTTTTAGTGTGGGAAACCCCATGTTGGACCTTTCTTCAGCAGACCTTTAAGTGACAATAGATGCCAGGCAGACAAGTGCGACTCTCCCTTTTCAAACTCTGAGGGCTCTCCAGTGCGGGAGTGGACGTGTGCTTCTGCAGAGAATTCTCATAGGGCGACATCCTCAACGGAAAGGTCGTGTGTAAGTGGGGAAGACGGCAAGCAGAGAGTGAAATTCCTGTGCGCCTGTGACTGTGTGGCCATGCAGGTGACAGCGGCAGACTTTCCAGCTGGCCAAGATGACCAATCACTCTCCAGGGCAGCCAATGGCTCCTGGGACCCAGCGTAAACATCTTTGCCACCTTTCCATGTCTCCTTATCCCGTATGATTCTGCATTGCTCCCACATGCCTTTCTGCTTAGTGTCTGGACACGCCACACTCATGGCCCCCATCTCCCCCAGGTCTCCCAGCAGCCCATCCTTCCTAACATTCAGATCTCTTCCCAACACCTCTTCAGTTTCGCCATCACCACCTCCCCAAGAATTCCCATCTCTGGCAATGGCTCTTCCCTAATGGAAGGGTGGCAGTGGAACACATTCGTAACTCACAGGATAGTTAGCATGTACCAGTCTGTCTCCCACAGCCAGGGGACTGTGGTGTTCTGGAACAGGCCAGCCGGTTCGCTGCAGAATGCTGAGAACAGGGACTGGAGGCAGGGCTCAGTGGTTAAGTTGTGTAGTGCTCTTTCAGAGGACTGGAATTGGGCTCTCAGGGCTCATACTGGCCAACTCTTAACTGCCTGAAACAGCAACTCCAAGGAATCTGATGCCCTCTCTTCTGGGATCTGCTGGCGCCTGCATTCATGTGCATGACCACAGACAAAGGCACATCATTAAAAAATAATTTTAGAGATGCCTGGAACAGCATCTCACCAAGCGATCTGTAACTTCCAGTGGTGAGCGGATCTGCAAAGCACTGTTCCTTAGCACTTCTGGGCTTGCTAAGCAATGAGAGAGATGTATTTTTCATGGCTCTAAGAGGATGGAAAGTGGTCACTGTCTGGTGAGGGGCCCCTTTCAGGTTCTCCAATGACAGGATGAGGTGAGGGAGCACTCCAAAGTCTCCATCAGAAGACACTAGTGCCATCCACAGGGGTGCCATCCCATGACAAGAGTCCTTCCAAAGACCTCACTTCATGATCCCATCCCACCTGGGACTGCTATTCCAATACGAGTGGGAGGTGGGCACAGACCTCCGGGCCACAGCATAGTGGCTTTCTTGCAGGTTGATGCTCATAGGTTGCTGTGTTGGTATTCACCATGGTGTCAGATCTCTTTAAACTGATCTATGAATCCAATGTCTCCAGGAAAAAGTCACAGCACATCAAAAAGAAATTAACAAGGCATTGTAAAAAAGAAAAATGATTTAGAAACACAAAAGACCTACAATAGGCGAGACAGGTCTGAGGAAGATCACCAGAGCCCAAGGAACACCATAAACAAGATGGCTACATATTTATACCCTGTCTATCCAGCCCAGACCAGCATAGGCCTGGTCCATAGCATTTGTGGAAGGGTTCCCCACGCTGTCTCTCTGCCTTGACTTGTCTTGGTGTGATTTGCACAGCATTTTCTGGGGCTGGGGGAGGCTGGTGTCTGAGGGCAAGGTCATGGCCATGGAGACGACTGGAGTGTGTTTGGAGCATCTTCAACATGTTCTTTTACAGAGGCCCAGAAACTCTGGCTGAGCCAGCAGGTTTTCTAGAAGCCTACCTCTTCACACCTCAGCTCAGCTCAGGTGCTGTCCTTCCTTTAATGGTGAAAGACACATGACATAAAATTCCCACCTTAACCACTTGCAACATGGAGTTTGGTGGCATTAGAACATTCTCAATGTAGGGTAACCATCATCGTTATCAACTTCACACCGTGTTGGCTGTTCATTACTGTAACAAATTCTGAAGAGAAGCAGCTTAAAAAGAGGAAAAGTTTGCTTCAGCTCACAGCTTCAGTTCACAGTTGCTTGGTCCTGATTTTTTTAGGCCTGTGGCCAGCACAGTATCTTGGGGGGAGCCAGTAGGAGGGCCAGTGTCTGCAAATGACAGCAGTTGCCAGCAGAGGCCAGAAGAGGGCGTTATTCCCTAGGGTTGGAGTCCCAGGCAGCTGTCAGTTGCCTCAAGCATCTGGGAAGCAGAAAGACAGGAAGGAGCAGGTCCCAGTACCTTCCTTAAGGGCATGCTTCCAACGGCCACACTCTATGAAGTTTCTGTTATCTTCCCATAGCAGCACAGGCACCGCCAAGACTTTAACACAGCCAACCCTATGCAGAGACCCCTCTCCCCCATCAGCAG
Source organism: Meriones unguiculatus (assembly GCF_030254825.1). Classification (NCBI taxonomy): domain Eukaryota; kingdom Metazoa; phylum Chordata; class Mammalia; order Rodentia; family Muridae; genus Meriones; species Meriones unguiculatus. The sequence goes on along the minus strand of NC_083352.1, from coordinate 82,957,309 downwards.
ATGCTCCCACTCTGCAGCTGTGTCAACTGAACTCAAACCTAGTCACCTGGAAAGAAGAAACCTCAGCTGAGGAATTGCCTTCATCAGACTGACCTGTGCGCATGTCTATGGGGCCATTTTCTTGATCTGCCCAGCCCACTGTGGGTGGCACCATCCTTAGGCTAGGCGATTTCTGTATAAGAAAGCCAACAGAACAAGCCAGTTAGCATTTAGTAAGCATTTCTCTTTCCCAGTTTCTGTCTTGGCCCTTGCTTGAGTTCCTTGCCTGACTTCCTTCCGTGATGGAGTATGACCTGGAAGCATAAGCCAAGTAGACTCCTCCTCCTCCACGTTGTATCTGTCACGCCGTTTATCTCAGAAACTGAAGAGCAAACCAGAACACCGGACACCGCAAGCACGAATCTGCTTTCTGTTTGCATGGATGCTTCTGGACGGCTCATTAAATCTCGGCCTTCTGCCTAGCTTCTCACTGGTGTTCTAAGTCCACCTTGCAGCATGTGGCAGAAACTCATTTCTCTCTGGAGCTGTGAGCACGGGCCACATTTGCGTAGCTGCTTATCGCCAGCCAGCGTTTGGCGCCTCCTCGCGCTGGCTGTTGTCAGCAGCCTTTGTATGTGGAGTGTTTTGAACACCTTTACTTCCTTTCTACAGACAGCCAGGGGTGGGTTTACAGGTCAAGTGGTGACTGGATTGGCAGGGATCCTGCAGCAACTGTGCGGTTGATGGTCAGCTACAGTCTATTTCCTCACACACTTCTTTTCCTGAAAGTTATTGTTGTTGAGTCTTGGGCTCTCTTCTCAGGCTTTCTTTCTTTTCTTTCTCTTTATTTATTTTTTTTCTGAGACGGGGTTTCTCTGTGTAGCCCTGGCTGTCCTGGATTTGCTTTGTAGACCAGGCTGGCCTCGAACTCACAGAGATATGCCTGTCTCTGCCTCCTTGCATGCGGGGATCACAGGCGTCCACCATCACGCCCCACTTCTTCCTGGGCTTTCTAAGCAGAGCAGAAGGGGTACCTGGAGCGATTGTCTGATCAAAGCCACCAGAGAATGGAGACTCACAGACCCTCAAGTAAGGGGTCCCTCATTAAGGGAATTCCCAAGGATGTGTCAGGATTCCTGTTCTCTACAGTTACAGGACAGCTATCCTTACCACGAGTCCAGGCATGAAACCCACAGACATGCATCCTTCCTAAATGGCAACATGTCAACAGGCAAGTTCTCCACAGGACTCACTCCTGGTGCTGTGTGGAATACGGCTCTGCCCTCTTTGAACATCACCAATGTTGCCTAGGTGTAGAAAAAAAAAAAAAAAAAAAAAAAACAAGGTGTGACAGATGTTCATTTACAAGCCCAAATGATTCATTCATGGACACTATTTAAAACCCTCTGAGGTATCCACTTCCCATTGCCCAAGCAGCCAGACATTCCCAGGAGCCTCCCTGCCCTGCCCTGCTCTGGGAAGGTGCTAGCCTCCTTCAGTCTGTGTGCTTCCTCCTCCTATCTCATCCCTCCATCCCTAATGTTTCTGGTTTTTTTTTTGGACTTAAATTTATTCTCTTGTGTCTCTAGAAGTCAGAATGGAAAAGATATGGTGTCTCCAGAGGTTTCTGGGGAATTCTGGTCTTTTCCAGTTACGGGAGACCCCATGATCCTGCCTAAGGTGAGGCTTTCCCACATCAGCCTGTCCCCCGCCTCTTCTTCATCCTGCCTTATCCACCCCCTCCTCCCTAAAACCTCGGGTGCCTCGATTGCACCACTGCCTTGATAATCAGGAAGTCCTCCCATTTCAGGCCCCCTAACCATGCCATCCACAAAGTCCCTCACACCCGGTGACTTACTGCCCTCTTTCTCTTACTGCAGTGACTTACTGGCCTCTTTCTCAACTGTAACAACCTGGCATTCCACAGACTTGCTCTGTGTGGTGGATGCCAGGCATCTAGCCAGGCCCTTCCTTCCCATACACTTAGTGATGGCCAGCCAGAAGAGCAGAGGCCTTACCCTCCCCTGTGAGCGAGCTGCTCCCTCTGCTAACTGCAACCATGCCCTGTCCTGCTGGAATCCATGCTCCCCAGGGAAAGGGCCTATTTATTATTTTCATATCGACATATCAGATGTCCCTACTATTGCCATGTTTTGGGACTGCTGGAACCAGGAGGCCAACATCCCTGAACACTTCCTCTGTACTCCACTTGGGGGCGAGCATACTCCATACTGTTGCCACAAGCCAACAAGGGGATTTGTGCAAAAGGTCCACACCGGTTGCCTACATTCATTTTGTAAATGTATTATGCATTTATATATTTTAATACATAATATAAATATATATTTATAAGAATTTTGTGGCCCCTGTACCCCAAGGCTGAAGGCTCCTTAACAACATCTGTTAAGTTCAGGTTGTTTCAGGACGATTGTGAAGAAAAGCTGCTCCATGGGTCTCGGCTTGGACAGGACTGTACGCTGGGCTGGAGACAGGTACCCTTCATTTTAGGTATTGTAGAGTTCCTGTCCTTGAAACCTGCACCTTCTTTGAAACATTTTACCTTGGGAAAAGGGAACTGAGTTGTCTCTTGGTGCCACTGAGGGTAAGGAAAACTGGGGGCACATTTGCAGTGTGACTTCACGGATTTCTACCCAACAGATAGGCATCCAAAGCCCCAGATACGTAGGTACAAGCTATTGAGGAAGAAGCTAAAATTGAACCATTCGGGCTGGGCAGCTGTGGGTCACATGTCTCACTCAGAGGAGACCAAGCCGATCACTTACCATCCATGCTGTTAAAAACACTACTAGGTCCACTCAAAGTTACATCCTGAAATGACACTCTAAGCTTCAGGGGATGGATTCTACAGAGGGCCCGTTAGGAAAAGTGCAAACTGAAGCTCAGCTGGAAGAGGGAGTGGTCTTCACAGTGGTACCCGGGTCCACCCACTACAACAGCTCGAGTGATGCCAAGCATGCCAGGCAAGCTGGTAAATTGTCTGAGGGACCATGGTTGCCTCTGAATGTCAGAGCCTGGTTAAATGAGGTCACTGCGGGGGTTCTGAGATCTTTGGGATAATTACCAGGTCTTTGGGGGGGGGGGCGGATCACGGTGGTGGCAAAGAACCAAGGCACAGATGTGGATGCTGCTTGCTTGCTCTATGCAGGGGTTTTCCCAGGTGAGCTGTAGCTGCCTCCCAAACGCTGACGCATGTGCGTTAGAGTCCCCGAGATCCTGTCACAGAGCAGTTAAGAGGTGATTTGGTGGATACGGTTGGGCCTGAGAGTGCATTGCCAGCACACAGCTGACGATTCTGGTGCTGTGGTCCTTGGGTCACACGTCTGTGCAAAGGCTCTGTGTATGATGTGACCCAAATGGAGGCCTCTGAAGGGCTGTCACCGTAATCCCTGTTCTCTCCTTGGGTTTTTCTCTCCATCACTGGTCCAGGAAACAAAGTACCCACAGCCTGGTAACCTGCATAGTCCTCTAAGTCACTAACTGAGTCACCCGCTAAGTGAGCTAAGTGAGTTAAGTGACCTCTGCTATCGGCTGAGGGTGAGAGATAAAGAAAATAGCATGGCCCTGTGTTGTCACAGTCTGTCACTGTAGTTTTCAAGATAATCACACAGCCTGCCAGTCTGATGCTAAACGCTATGTGGACATGAAACACAGCACAGGGCTGGGTGCCAGTCGGCTTTGGAAGCCAGGATTGAAATTGTGGGTGGAGGAAGCTTGCAGAATGTATGGGGTCAACTGGTAGGGAAGGACCTTCCGCAGAGAAGGGCTGCGGGGCTGAGTGGCTGGGTCACTGAAGAGGGCGAAAAGTAAGGAGGTGAGTCAGGAGAAGGGAGAGGCTGACTGCTGGTCACCGCTAACGGATTGCTCCCCCATCCTCGGGCGGTTAAGAAGAGCTTATTTTCTATAGGAAACCGCAAGCACCTGGTTAGCCAGCCAGTGAGTGTGAAGCTACAGAAAATGTCCACCAGGGGGCAGCAAAGCAGAAGGAGCAGAGGTTCCGTCACAGATTTCCAGAACAGGGGCGGAGGAGCGAGGTGGGGCGGACGAACATGGGGGTGGGGTGGGGATAGGGGCACGGGCCACCCGGGACCCTAGCAGACACTCCACAATTGCCCCGTTTATCTCAATCGTCCTCTGGTACCCCTTCAGGATGGCAAGTTCCGGGGACAGTGTCGTTCTGAGAGAGATGACCACCCCTCCTCTTACTTGGAACCTCTTCATAGCAGTTCGAGGTAGCCATTCCCCTCATGCACCATGGAGGGGCCTTGGCAGATGCACGGGAGGTTTTCCAGATGGCAGAAGTGATTAAACCCTGAATTGGCTGTGGGGAGGGGTGGTGGAGCGGTCTGGAGGACAGGTGGACAAATTTATTCAGTGTGCTGTGGTGGGTCCTATTTCATCGGCGTTATCAGCCTGCAAACTCTGCGGATCTCCCGCCCTCTTGGCCTTTTGGAGAAGGTTCACGGCAGGGCAGGCAGGAGACGGTTCTCAGGTGTGGAAAGACCACTCCAGCAGTCGGGTTTGCAATCCTTAAGTGTGAATTAGGACAGGGCAACAGCTCTTTCCTTCGTGCACCTTCCCTCCCCCTCCCCTGTTTGTTTAGATTGAAAGGTGGTGGGAAAAAGGAGCCGAGACTCCAGGAACCCGTAATTGCACGGAGGGTCAGGCGACGTCCACAGAGGTCCGGGGACTCGGTATGCACGCGGCCACACAGAGGTCTCTGCGCCACAGGATCGTGGCACCTGAAAACAAATCTTACATGGCCCCGTGCGGCAACTGCAGGGACCAACGGAGGTCACACTTCTCTATCCCTTCACGGACTTCGGCTCCCAGGAGCAGCCCAGGAACCACCAGAAATGCCAACCCGTCAGGTTGCTGAGCCCTTTCAACAGGCTGGTGATTGATGTTCTTGCTGCTTGTGGGTGTCTGTGTGCTCCCGGCCCTGTGGCCTATGTGTGGGGCTCTTAGTGCCTGACATACAGATTTTTTTTTCCTGCTACTTTGAGCACGGGGGTGAGGATATGACCCATGGTCTAATGTCGCAGTGGTATGATGTGGTGAATGGTGGATGACTAGAAGAAATGTTGGGGGGAAAAAAAGAAGAAGAGATGTTGGGAACTTGTGTGCTGACAATACCTCACTTACACGATCTGCTTGCTCCTTGCCTTAGCTTGTGTGTGTGTGTGTGTGTGTGTAGGCCAGAGGTTAATCATTTTTTCTCCTTTTTTAAAAATTTTAATTTTTATTAATTACAATTTATTCACTTTGTATCCCCCCCGTAGCCCCTTTCTTCCTCCCCTCTTTATCCCCCCACCCTCCCCGTTCTCCACCCATGCCCCTCCCCCAGTCCACTGATAGGGGAGGTCTTCCTCCCCTTCCTTCTGATCCTAGTCTATCAGGTCTCATCAGGACTGGCTGCATTGTCTTCCTCTGTGGCCTGGTAAGGCTGCTCCACCCTCAGGGGGAGGTGATCAAAGAGCAGGCCAATATTTTATCTTATTTTTAAAGACTTTTAAAAAATGCACTGGTGTTGTGCCTGCACGAGGGCATCAGATCACTTGGAGATGGAGACTTACAGTTGTGAGCTGCCATGTGGGTGCTAGGACTTGAACCCAGGTCCTCTGGAAGAGCAGCCAGTGCTCTTAACTGCTGAGCCATCTCTCCAGAACCTTATTTTATTATTATTTTTTAAAGATTTATTTATTTATTATGTTTACAGTGTTCTGCCTGCATATATACCTGAAGGCCAGAAGAGGGCACCAGATCTCATTATAGATGGCTGTGAGCCACCATGTGGTTGCTGGGAATTGAACTCAGGACCTCTGGAAGAGCAGACAGTGCCCTTAACCTCTGAGCCATCTCTCCAGCCCCCTATTTTATTATTTTTAATTATGGGTATGTGTACTTACATGAGTGCAGGGGCCTGTGGAGGCCAGAGGTGTTAGATCCTCTTGGAGCTGCCATGTGCCTCCTAACCTGGGTGCTGGGGCTCAAACTCAGGTCTTCTGGAGGAGCAGTATGTACCCTTAACCACTGAGCCATCTCTCTAGCCCATCTGCTTTACTTTCTGAGATAGGCTGTCTTGCTCAGCCTGTCGCCTGCTGCTGATCAGTAAGCTCCAGGAATTTCCCCTGCCTCTACCTCCCCAGTGCTCAGACGATAGGTGTGTGTAGTCATGCTCATGCTCAGCTTTGTACACGGGGCTGGGGATCCGAACTCAGGTCCTCTTGCTCCTGAGTGAGCCACCTTAGGCCCACTGTCTCCTTTCTTCTGGCTTGGTGCAGGGTAGCAAGGTTGTGTGATAAGACATAGAAGGGCAGGATTTGTTCTTAGTCAGGCACGAGGAATGCTGTGGTCACTTGGGGCCCTTGAATCCCTGCATCTGATAGATAAGCACTGATCCTGTGTGTGTGAGCTCTAAGTCACAGCAGATGGCCCTGCTACAGAGCTGGGGTAGAGTCCCTGGGATCCACAGACAACAGCCTGAGGAGAGAAGGTATCCCGAATGCTGTGTATTTTGGCGTTGGTGGCCTCACACCAGGGCTGAGGAGTGGTGACAAAGCCATGCCCTTTTAGTCTCTGCTGAAAGTTGCCCACCCAGAATCTGGGAAGAGTCGTGCTTTATCACATAGCTTGGGGACCTGAGGCTGTTCTTGAAGTTGGCCTCAGCCTGCAGGAACCAGAGGATGCTTGGGACTGCTGGGTTGAGAACTGTAAGTTCATGAAGACGTGTCCTCGGAGCTGGAGCCAAGGGTGTGGCTGCCTGGCCCAGGCATCAGGTCTAGCCAGAGAGGTGGGGGGTGGCCGGCTTGGCTGAGAACACCCAAGCATGTGTAAACATTTTTTTGCCCTGATATCAGCTGTATTACTCAGGATTCTAGGCTACAAGTGCAAGACAGAGCCTGGCTCGCCCAGGCCAAAAGGGAATCTACGGAAGGACGTTGGGGTCTGCAGAATCGTGAGGGCTGGAGGGTCAGGCTTTGATACCAGAGCCAATGGAATAGCAGGAATAGGCCAGACCATGGAGGTCGTACTCTGTGTGAAGATGGACTGTCTGCTGCTCATTTAGGACTCAGTCCCAGGGAAGAGGGCAGAAAATAAAAAAGCTATGTCAAGGGTTCATCCTTGATATTCCTGGTGGGAAGTGAGTCTCTGCCCCATTTGGCACAGAATGATCTCTTACCATGCCTGACACAGTGCCAAAGCCTCAAGAAGCCAAGGGTGAGGGGAATCATGCCCACTGCAGACTTTTTTGTACCTCTTTTCAACAAAGGGTTGTGTGGTCATTTTGGAACTCAGGACCACTTAATCATTGAACCTGGACTCTCCTGCCTTCAGACAGGAGGAAAGGAACAAAATGACCTCAAGGGCTGTAAAATCCCTGGCCCCGACTTCGTCGGGTGGGGTGGTTGATCCATATCACGTTTAATCACATTCTCAGAAAGCCGGGGTCACCATGAGGGATGCCGGGAGGTGTGAGAAGCAGGAGGAACTGTTACATGCCTGGTGCTTTTGCTGTAGGAGACTCTTGGGAAAAAGAGGGGGGTGGGGAGAGGCACACACACACACACACACACACACACACACACACACACACAGAAAATGATGATAATGATGATGCAGATATGGTGAAAATAGCCATGGGGCAGGTAAAAAACCGTTCAGTATCTGCTCTGAGGGATGACTCATATGGGTGGGACATGGCACTATGATCCTCTCCTAAGTATGGAGGGAAGGAGGATGAGCAGCTGTCTTGCTTCAGACCCTTTACAAACGCATCTCATGGAACGTGGAATTGCAACAACGCCCTGTTTAGTAAGTGTGGCTTTTTCTTTTTTCTTTTTTTTTTTTTTTTGAGACAGGGTTTCTTTGTGTAGCCATGGCTGCCCTGGAACTCACTCTGTAGGCTGGCCTCAAACTCACAAAGATCTGCCTGCCTCTGATCTGCCTGCCTCTGCCTCCCAAATGCTGGGATTAAACGCATGCCATGGGCCACCACCAACGACCAAGCTGAGGAAACAGGCTTCAGAAGGCTGCTTTCCCTCACTCCTTCTCTCTCCCCTTCCTTTCCTCTCTTCACCTTTCCTCTCTCCCCTTTTTTTTCCCTGCAGGGCCAGGTTGGAACAGAGGACCTCCTCATGCACCCTGTAAAAGCTTTACTACTGAGCCCCTGCCCATCAATTTTGTTTACCCCAAAGCACTTGTGCACACTCCACATTCTGTTTACCACCCAGGAGAAGGACCACTGGGTTCCAGCCTGGATCGGAAACAGACTGCTGTGCATGGGCAAGGAGTGGGTGGGATGGAGCTATACCATTTGGTGGAGGTGACCCGTGAGCAGTAGAAGTAAGGTACTTCTTTCTTCTGTGGAGAATGGTTTTGGCGTGGTGGTGGAAGCTGGCTGTGTGGGAGGAGCCCGGAGGGAGGGAGGAGGGGAAGGGAATTTATCTGACTCAAGTGAGAGATGTTATTATCATCAAATATTTTCTCTAATTGCAAAAAAATTAAGGGGCCGAGGGATGCCAAGAAAATAAAGTACATATGCACTAGGCGTTGGCTTTTTTGGCAAAAGAAATTTGTCTGTAATCACTTTTACAGAGATATAAAAGGAATTGCCTCCCCAAATGTGATCACTTCAGCCTGGCTTTTATCTGTTTCTTCAGAAACATCACATTTTGAAGGGAGTTGTATTAGCTGAAGATGGTGAATTTGTCGGGTAATTGCTTCCTATTATAAATCTAAGCAACATTTAACACCACCCAGGAATGCAAGATTATCAGGGTTGCTAAATGGAGAAAAGCTCTTTTGTGAAGTTTTGTTTTCCTTGTTGAAAACAAGTGTTTTGGAGGGGGACAGGGGTTATGGAACACCATTTTGTATCACTTAGAAAGATTATGGGGCTTGGGTGACAAGGTCCCCAGATACCTTTTGGGGTGGTGACTCTTGTGCTGGCCATCAGGGATGCCCAACCCTATTTACCCAGACAAGAATTACCTACCACGGTGAAGAAAGGATGAGACTCTCCCGCTGCTAGCTGTGTGCTGTACGTGTTAACCTTGGTGGGAATCTCCTCTGTGGTCTGAAATCTTTACCCTACATTTATGTTCAGATTCTTGTTCTCAGTACAGTGGTATTGGGAGGTGCTGAGGTCACCAGGGCAGGCAGGGGTCCTTGTGATTGGGATTATTACTGTGTTAAAAGGGGGCTGCCTGTGACGTATGGAGAGCCCACCATCTAGGAACTAGTGTGCTAGTGACTCGTTGCTATGGCAAAATACCCGACTGAACCAACTCAAGGGACCTGCTGTTTGTGTTGGCTCACAGTTTTAGGGGTCCAGTCGCTAGGGTGGAGAAAGCAAGGAGACTGGAGCTTGCAGCCCAGCGTGTTCAGATCTTGGTGGATGGGGAAGCAGGGCTGGTTTCTAACCCTCCAGGGTACCCAGTAGTCCATATTTGCTGAACGAGGTCGCATGTCCCAAAGTGTCCACAGCCTTCCAGTGCCTTCAGTGGGGGACTTGAGAAAATCTTAACAGTTGGGAAGCAGATGCTCTTGGACATTCAGCCCCAGGACTGTGAGCAATGACTCTATAGTTCATAAGCTAGCCAGCCCCTGGCATTTTATGATCACATCTCAAATGTACTATGGCAATTTTTAACCAAACCCATTTGTTATTGTGTTTTCAAATCCTTTTTTTGCAGACCTCTTGCTACCAAGCATATTTACAGGAATTAAAAAATGGACCCTGGGGCCTTGTTTTTTTTCTGCCTACGTATTTTCTGAACATTTGAATTTGCGATGTTGTAAGACCAAAGGTTTTACACAAGATTAGGATCTCTTATCCATCTCTACACACAAAAAAAGTTTCTTCAGAAATCTTGTGAAATAGTCCCTAGTTCTCCTCCACAGAAGGCTGAACAAAAGAGATAGGAAGTAACAGAGAGGAAGGGAGGGAAGGAGAGAGACAGAGGCAGAGAGAGGGAGAGAAGTAGGAGAGGGGGAGAGAGAAAGGGAAGAGGAGAGAGGCAGAGAAGGAGAGAGGGGAAAGGATCAGATGTGTGGAGTGCCCATAGGCTCACCCAGCGCCCCACAGAAGGGTTTACAGCACCTGCTCTGCCATTGCTCGGTTCTTGCCACCACAGCTGACTTAATTACAGAGCTGGGCAGAGTGCAGGTCCCTGCTGGGGTCCTGGGCTGTGACTCACATGCCTCTTTGTGTCTTATACTCTGCTCCCATCTGTCATTTCATGAGTCTTGAAAGGCTGTGAGATCTCCGGGCATAAGATCACCACACTTACCCATGTCCCTTGTGGTACTTCACAGAACCTTGCTGGCGAGTGGCCAGTTCTGACTAGGGACAGCTGTGCAGTACGCAATGCATGGCGCATACATAGGCTACTGCGTCCATTTCTTTCTTTTTAATTTTGTGAGACAGGGCTTCTCTGTGTAGCCTTTGCTGTCCTGAACTCACTCTGTAGAACAGGCTGACCTCAAAACCCACAGAGATCCGCTTGCCTCTGCCTCTCCGAGTGCTGAGATTACAGGCATGAGCCACCACACTTGGTGTGGTGTGGGGTCCTTGGCTCATTTCCTTAAAAAAAAAAAAAGTGATTGATTGATTTTGATTTATTTAAATTTATTTAAATAATTACTCTGCCTGCATGTATGTCTGTACATGCATGCAGTACCTGTGGAACCCAAGAAAGAGACATTTAGCCTTCTGGAACTGGAGTTACAGATGGTTGTGAATCACCCGGTGGGTAATGGGAATCAAACCCAGGTCCCTCTGGAACAGCAGTACTGTATTCTTAACCACAGAGCCATCTCTCCAGCCCCGCTAATTTCCTTTTCAGTGGGATGGTAGATGCTTCTGGAGGGCAGCTTTCCTCCCAGACAGGTGACAGTTACAGAAGCCAGACATAGAAGGGCGGAGATCAGAGGGGGACAAGCTCAGGGTTCATTAGCTGCTCTCTTCCCATCTCTGAGCTGGTCAGGAAGAACTGTATTTTCTGTTGTCAACAGCGAGGGGGTGTTGGCTCTTATGGAAGCACAGCACGTGTAGGCATCTGCCACCCCCACACAACTGTTGCTCAAATTGTGAAGTACTAGGTTTAAAAACCAAATGATGAGTGTCAACCATGTAGTCAAAAAACCCTGGGGCTGGTTGGTGGTGATGCACGCCTATAATCCCACCACTCGAGAGGCAGAGGCAGACAGATTTCTGAGTTCGAGACCAGCTTGGTCTATAACGTGAGTTGCAGGACAGCCAGGGTTACACAGAGAACCCCGCCCCCCAAACAAAACAAAACAAAACAAAACAAAACCCAAACAATAACAACAACAAACCACCCTGGAAGCCAGAAGTCTTCATGTGTGTGTCAGAGATGTTGTAAGAGTGATCTTTGCGACTCAAGCATAGTGTAAGTTACACAACTGAAGCCTGCTTCCTGCCTCTCTATAACAAGCCAGGGCTCTCTTCCCTGAATATTCATTTGCTTGAGTTCATTGATTGCTATTATTCGCTACCCCATTTCTTGATAAGAGATGTGAAAACGATCTTGCTTTCTCTGTGCTGTTATCAGAAGGTTGTGCTAATAATGTCATTGTAGTCAGTCAGAGAAGAAGGATGGACCTGGGGCTTCAGGCACCCTTCTCAAAGAGGCTCAACTAAGCAGCATTGACAGCAACCAAGTCCTGGATCCAGTCGAACCCGTAGCTGGTTATCACTGCTGTTTTCTCCCAGGGATCCATCCATCTCCCTTTGCTCCTACAGCTATGGCTCTCAACCCCCCTAATGCTGCGACCTTTTAACACAGGTCCTCATGTTGTGGTGACCCCAACCAGAAAATTATTTTTGTTGCTACTTCATAATTGAAACATTGCTGCTGTTATGTATGAATCGTAATGTTAACATCTGTGTTTTCTGATGGTTTTAGGTGACCCCTGTGAAAGGGTCCTCCGACCTCCAGAGAGGCTGCGACCCACAGGTTGAGAACTGCTGTCCTACAGAGTCACAGCAACAGGGCCTCGGTGTCAGCTACTGTCACCCTCGTTTCGGCATCTTTCTTCTCCCCCCCCCCAACTCTGCTTCTTGTCACTACTTATTCTAGCCTTGAAAAACACCCAATCCAGTCACATTTCACCCATGGTGTGAACTGTTTATGTGTTTGTGCCATGCTTACTTACCTGCACACATGCTTCGGTCACATGCAAGAAAACACCCCCCTCCTTTTCCTGTGCAGCCCTAGTATAACCTACTTGGCCACATACTCTACAGCCATTTTAACTCAAATGTACTGGAAAAGTGACATATGGAAACATTTGGCTGCCTCCTCGATGCATCTATGTTTCCTTGTCTGTGTTCATCGTCCTTGAATTCCTGCCAGGATCATGCAGCTAGCTGCCCTACCGCATCATCTTCTCCCCTCAGAGAGAGAAGAGGTCAAAAACCCTGCAAACCTCTCCAACGCCCACTGTGCATTGATTCCTTTTCTTCATTCTGTTCAGACTGTCATTTTTAAATTCCTTGAAAAGCACCTCAGAATTTTATCAGTGAAGCAAATGGGAGCCATGCTTTTTCCCTCCTTAATGAACAGACTGCTGGGTGCATCCTCGCAGATTTCCATGCCTTTGGATCGTGGCCAGGGAAACGGGGGTATTGTAGAGGGGGCCCAGGCAGGGTGGAATATGAGGGTTTCATTCATGGGTTAAAGAACCAAGCATTTTCTTGAGAGGAGGATGCTATGAACCTGGGAAGGTTTCCAGTGTCTTTGAATTCTTGCACATGAAAACACTTAAAAAAAAAAAACTTAAAAAAAGAATCCATGAGACTGTAGCCTGAGTGTGTCTCTCTGAGACACATTCAAGGCACAGAGCGGCAGGGGAGTCCAGGCTGTGTGTGGCTTCATGTGTTTTGCCTGCTCAGCTCCAATACCAAGGTAACAGAGAGCTTTGAAAATGCACATTTGTTTTTTGTAATTTCTTTTTTCTGGAATGTTTGGTTATGTGTGGAGCGTATGATGTCATAGTCAAGGACCTGACTTCCAGGCTGGGCATGGGGACGCTGGCCCGTAATCCGGGCTATGTGGGTGTGATGGCTGAGGGAGGAAGATTATAAATTCAATGCCTGTCTGCGGCACTTAGTGACATCTTGTCTTAAGAATTCCTTCCTGGGGTGGGAGTAGTGGGCAAAAACAATGTTTGCTTCTTCCCCAAAAGGTCCCAACAACAAGCTGGGTGTGGTGGCGCAGAGGCAGGTGGATTTCTGTGAATTCAAGGTCAGCCTGGTTTACAAAGTGAGTCCGGGACAGCCAAGGCTACGCAGAGAAACCCTGTCTAGAAAAACCAAAATTAAAAAAAAATGGTCCCAACAACAAACCAAAGTGTGGTTCCACCAAAGTTTACCCTGGGGTCTATTGGTCTTACTCAAAGACCAGGGGCAAATGGTTACTAGTGAGATCATGGATGACTCCAAAACTACCATACTGAAAATTCTTCATCCATCATGGATAATGGCTTCCTAATAGCTACAGAAACGGAGACCACTTTTAATGCCCCTTTCAGCCTGTGTACCCTACTCCTTCTGAGACTCTGAGGCCTCATGCAATTAGGGAAGAGTTACACGCAAAGGCTGGGAGGAGCAGCAGCTTCAAGGGATGGTCCAATGACCTTCAAACCTGCTTTTCTGAGGGAACAGTAACAGTCAACAGCATCTACCTGATGCTCTTTTGCAAGCAGGCATGGCTGAGCCGGTGAATGTGATAGGAGTTTTGCTGAGAGAATATCATTTTACAACACCCTGTTTCAAATAAAAAATAAAAAAGGCCACACCGCAAGGGAGTGGGAGAGGATCTCAAAGTAAGACTGAGCTGAAATTTATTTATTTTCTTTTTAAGATATATTTTTTAATTTTACATATATGAGAGCTCTATCTGCATGTATCTGCATGGCAGAAGAGGGCACCAGATCTCATTATGGACGGTTGTGAGCCACCATGTGGTTGCTGGGAATTGAACTCAGGACCTCTGGAAGAGCAGACAGTGCTCTTAACCCCTGAGCCATCTCTCCAGCCCTTGAGCTGAAATTTTACTCTTGTACAAAGCAGCTGCCCTTATTTCCTTCCTCTGGGCTCAGTCTCCCTGTAAAGGTGTACACACCCCATCACATGATCCTTGGCAATGAAGATGGAGGTGATGACTACAATGGCAGTGAGAATAAAGAGGAGGACGTTGTGTGTCTCAGATGACATGGCTGCATGGGAGGGGTGCCAGGCTTCTCTTCTATGGAGGCGCCTCTCAACAGCGGACTGTTTATGATTGGGCATCTACTCATGACTCTACAGATGAAACATCCCAGATCCACCCGGGATGCCACTCAAACTCTCAAAAGGGGCACAGCTTTGACTCTACTGCCTTATTTTCCAAAATGAGCGAGAACTTCATCATTCCCATGACTTCTGCTGACACTCAGCTTGGCAGTCACATGGCTTCAAGGCTATTTTTCCATTGAAAGGAAAACAAGATTGGTTATGGGCACAGTAATAATTTTGGAGTAAGGGCCAGAAACAAGGCAATTTCTCCCATTTATCCATTGGCTGTTTCTGCGGGTCTGAATGAGGTGTGTGTCCCTCAGTACAGTACCTGCCAATTTGCTTTGCTGGCTTGTGATCAATAGTTCATTGCTTCTCTCCCTCTGTCTCTCTCTTGCTCATTTTTCACACACATGCACCACACATCCCACATACTCACAGACGTGCACATCCCACAGGCACAGACGACATGCACACATGCACACAGCTACATACCACACACACACACACAAAGACACCCCACCTACACGCAACCATGTACATAGACAAAAACGTAACATTCTTTTATATATACACATACATATATACAGACACACCAGCCATACCACATGTACAAAGACAACTCCCCATACACAGACAGACAGACAGACAGACAGACAGACACACACACACCGTCCAGCCACCCCAATGTTATCTACTCCTCTGCATCATTTTTATTCTGTTCTTGATTTAGAGAGATCTTCTGGAATTGCAGGCACATAGATTGGGGTCCCACATCTTCACAGAGGCTTTGGCTGGTCTCCCCCACTTTATATACAAGAGATGATTTAGAGCAGAAGCCAAAATGCCCTCTGAGGGCTGTGCCGTTCCGCAGTTTAATGCACAAGCCAAGATAGATTACAGACTTCTGTTTTCTACATTGATAATTTTCGCTCGGCATTCTCCAATACTAACCTCCAAGCATGTGTACAGGGGAAATAAAGCATTTTTGCAGCACCATAGGACCAATCCAGCAAAGGGGTGCCCAGATGCCGCCTAGTAACATGATTGACAGCGCTGAACTAGCTTACTCTGGGACCTGGCCCAGGAGGTATGGACTTCGGTCATTGCATAAATAGTGTATTTTTCTTGGGTGACACGGAGCCCTCTGGAGTTGCTATTCAGGCCGGAGGATGAGTTCACAGAGCAGCAGCTTAGTGTTTCCAACATTCCTCACCCTGAGTTAGATCTTCCTGAAGTGAGGCTCAAAGTCATCCAAATGTCAGGATGAGAGCAAGGCATAGCACGGAGCACCCGGGTGTCTGTGGTTAGATATGATCTTATTGTGGGGAGTTACTGAAGCCCCTCGCTTCCCCATGTACCCTGTTCCTATGCTTTCCTCCAGACTCCCTGCTGGGGTTTCCAAAGCAGCGATGGGTATTGTTTATGCTTTGAGGAGCTACGGCTTCTCCTTCTCCCGCAAATCTGTAGGTATGCCCAGAGACAAACCCTAGCAGCAGACTCCTGCTTACAGCCTCTTTCTTCACTTTGTTTCTAAAATGAGCTCCAGATCCATTAGGTGGGCAGTGCCTCTGCCACTCCATTCCAGAACAGCCTGGTGTGAGGTACCTGGATCCCCTGGGGAGTTCTAGTGGGCTGTCAGATTTTCAGGGGATGGAGCCAACTGGGAAGGACACTCAGAGGCTTGGAAGCTTGGAAAGGCCTCTTCCTGAGTGCTAAGGGCATAAGGCAGGCCATCTCCTGGCACCATTATTAGTCAAACTTGCAGGAAAAAAAATCACCTCTTTCCTTTTTGCACAGGATGCCATCGGTGATGGGCTTCAGAACAAGCGAACAGCAGAGAGCACAGTCTGATGAGGTGCCCAGGTCCAGGGCGGGAAGGCCTCTGGGATTTCACTTCCTTCCTCCCTTGTCTCTTCTGCTGGTCAAATAGTAGCCCATTGGTTGGTGGCAGGTGGCCTTGCTGAGGACTAGGAGGTTAACAGTGGTTTGGAGGACTCAGTGGTAGGAAGGTACCTTTTATCTGGACTGAGCAGTGACCATTGAGAAAGAGGGAGTCTGGGAAGGAGCTCTCTCCTTTTCATTTTTATTTTTGATTTATTTATATCTTTCTTATATATTACATATATCTTCTCTTATATATTACATCCCGACTGAAATTTTCCTACCCTCCCCTGCCCCAACTTCTTACCTTCCCCACACCTTCCCTCTCCCCCAGATCTATCCCACCCCACCCCTGCTTTCCCTCAGAAAAGAGCAGTTCTCCCAGGGACAGCAACCTAACGTGGCATAACAAGCTACAATGAAACCAGGCACTACCATTGCGCCAAGGCTGGACAGGTCCCCCAGTAGGCAAAAGAGTCCGTGACAGCCCCCTCTCCTGCTTTTAGGAATCCCACAAGACCATCAAGTTACTCTGCCACAGCATATATGCAGAGAGCCTAGGTCAGACCCCTACAGGTTCCCTGATCTGATCTCTGCAGGTTCCCATGTGTCCCGGTCAGCTCATTCTCATGGTGTGTCTCTGCCACCTCTGGCCTCTGTTTTCATATGTGTGTGTTTAAACAGGGTCTTCCCACATAGCCCATGCTGGCCTTGGACTTGCTATTTTCCTCTTTCAGCCTCCGAAGTCCTGGGATTGTAGTCATGTACCATCCCACACACCTCTCTCTCTCTCCCTTTCTCTTTCTGAGACAGGGTTTCTCTGTATAGCCCTGGCTGTCCTAGAACTCACTGTGTAAACCAAACGGGCCTCAAACTCAGAGATCTGCCTGCCTCTGCCTCCTCAGTGCTGGGATTAAAAGCGGGCACCACCATCTCTTGGACACTTCTTGTTTTCTAAAATTGACTTTTCAGAGGCTGACCTACTATGAGCCACTTCCTGCTCACCTCTTGTACAGCTCACTTGACAAAAGGGACACCTTCCAGGGACACCTGGGAAATACCACATCTGAAAACAAATCAACAGAAGGCCTTCAGGAGATCAATGCAGTGTGTGCTGTGGGCCAGGGAAGGCTGGCTGATGAAGAGTGGAAACATCTCAGACAGCCACTGTGGCGGGCATCATACATCCTATGCATTACAAAGCCTTGGGAAGGAGTCATTTAAAATATTTATTTTATGTGCATTGATGTAATTGATTATGTGGCTGCATGTGCATCTGTGTGACGGTGTTAGAACAACAACAAGCTTACAGACAGTGGTGAGCTGCCACATGGGTGCTGGGAATTGAACCTGGGTCCTCTGGAAGAACAGCAGCCAGGGCTCTTAATCTCCGAGCCAGCTCTCTAGCTCTGAAGAAGTTATTTTCACTCTTGAGGCTCCAGGAGCCGTGGGAGACAAAATGAGCCGCACTTTGGACATCAGTGCCTGCCTCGGAATCACCAGGGTAGAGCAATTCCCGGGAGACGCAGCAAACAGTATGTTGTTGTACTGGCTGGTTTTGTGTGCCAACTTGACACAGGCTAGAGTCATCAGAGAGCAAAGAGCCTCAGTTGAGGAAATGCCTCCTCCGGATGCAGCTTTAGGGCATCTTCTCAGTTAGTGATCAATGGGGGAGGGCCCAGCCCATTGTGGGTAGTGTCATCCCCTGGGCTGCTAATCCCGGGTTCTACAAGAAATCAGGCCACATGAAGCAAGCTAGCGGGCAGCATCCTCCATGGCCTCTGCAGCAGGTTTCTGACCTGCTTGAGTGCCTGTCCAGGCTTTGGAATTTTGGGCTAGAAAAGCCATTGAGCGTTGTGAGCTCAGTGGGCTGTTCTGTAGGAGCTTGGATAATAAGAACCGCAAGAAGAGTAAACCCTTTTCTCCTCAACTTGCTTTTTGGACATGGTGTTTCATCATAGTGATAAGAAATCCTAACTAAGACAGTATTAGATAGTAGTCTATATTTAGGAAGAAGGCATTCCAGCCTAAGTTGGTTAGAATATGACTTTAACAGAAAGCTCATGCGCCTGTTACCGAAGCACTTTGGAGGCAGAAGCAGGAAGATCATTAGTTCAAGGCCGGTCCCAAATTCATAGTGACTTCAAGGCCATCCTGGGCTATGTGAGACTTTATCTTAATCCCGCCCCCCCTCCCCATTCAAAAAGAAGAAGTTGATTAGGAAACCTCCAACTAGAGTCTGGTGAAGGGCAATGAGGGGCAGGTATGTGTGTGGTGGGTGGCAACTAAGGTAACACAATTTGATTGGAAAATAGGAAGATGGAAGTGCTTGGGTCTATAATGGGAAATGTCAGTGGCTATCTTATCTGTGAGTAATTAGCTGTCTCTGGAAATTTCTAAGCAGGGAAGCTGTAGAGAGGCCCTGATTTATAGAACACCTCTGGCCTGAAATATAGCTACTTATTAAGCATATTTGTTCTTTTTTCTAGTTTGTCACAGAAGTCTAGGTGACTGATTTGGGAAGTTTCTTCCTTTGTAACAAAAGCATTCAATGCTATATATTTTCCTCTGCTCATGTCTTTGGCTGCTCCCCACACAGGGTGATATAATATATTTCCATTTTGTTCAGTTCAAAATATTTTCTAATATCTCCTCAGGGTCACCTCTGAGCTCACAGGTCTCATAAAAATATTTGTTTTAATTGTCTAGAAAGAGTGGAGACTCACCTGTTATTTTTCCTGTTTTGATTTATGGTTCAAGTTCAGTGTCCAGAGGGCATGTTTGATATGGTTTCACTTCTTTAATATCGATTAGATTTTATCTTATGGTGTGAGATAACGTTCTATCTTGGTGGCTGTTTCCTACGCATTTGAGAAGGACGAGGACCATGTTGTTGTTGGGTGAGGCGCTCCATAAATGTCAATTAGATCCAGATGGCTGCTTGCGTTGTTGCTTTCTGCTAAGTCCCTGGTTAATTTTCTTCCTCCTGGTCCTATCTGAGGCTGTGTTAGTCAGCATTCTGCAGAGGAACAAAGCCAGTAGAATATCCTCCTCCCATTGATTGGTCATATGTCATCTCCCTTCCTCTAGAGAATGACATGGGAAACTGGCTCCTTGGTCACTGAGCCTGACTTGTCATCCATTGTGCTGTCCTTGTTTGCCCACAAGCTGGGGACCTGTGATTGCAGTCTGAAGCCCAAGAGCCAGCAGCTCTGATGTTTAAGGACAGGAGAAGATGGAGAGATCTCAGCTTTTGTGGGGGTGAAAGCAGGAGAGAGGGGTTGGAAGATAGGGAGGAGGAATGAGAAAGAGAAAGAGAGAGGGATAGGGAGAGGGTGGGAATTAATGGGGAGGGAAGGAAGGTGACAGGAGGATGGGGAAGAGAGAGGTTTAAAGAGGAGTGTGGAAGAGAAAGGGAGAGGGAAGGAAAAAGGACGAGAAGAAGAGGGGGAAGCAAAGGGAGAGAGAAGGAGAAAAAGGAGAAGGAGGGAAGAAAAAAAGGAGAGGGAAGGAAGAGAATAAGAGAGAGACAAAAGAAAACAGAAGAAATTGCTAGACATGATGGTTCACACCTTTAGTTCGAGTACTCAGGAAGCAGAGGCAGGTAGAACTCTGAGCTCAAGGCCAGCCTGGTCTACAGAGTGAATTCCAGGACAGCCAGGGCTACACAGAGAAACCCTGTCTTAAAAAAAAAAAAAGACAGAGGAAATAAAGCCCTTCCCTGCTTTGCTTGGCTTTCTCAGCTGATGGGTTTGCCTGGAAAAGCAGCTCTTCTTGACAGATTCATATATGAATCATCTCTCACACATGTATTTTTTTTTTCAAAGATGCTGTTTGGTGCGTTGCTCTTCCCCTACTTCAGGACAGTGATGATGACATCAACCTTACATTTTAACCCCCGCAGATCTGAGTTCCTCCCCTATTTTGGAGCAGTGATGATGTCAACCTTACACTCTAGCCCTCATGTCTGCAGGCCTGAGGAGCTCTTCTGGTGGTGTCCTCAGTTCTCTCTGCTGTTCAGATTGCTTCGTGTATCTGCAAGCAAAGGAGACATTCTTCAAAGTTTCACTCAGAGTCCTTTTCAATTCTGGCTTTTCCACTGGGCTCTCAGCTCTTTTTCTTGTTGGCATTCCTGGCAGAGAGTGAGAAATGTTTGTACAGATTCTGAGGATTCGGCTGTGGAAACACAGGGACCAAGCCAACAAGACCCAAATCCCAGAGGCCTTTGCTTCCCCCTGTGCTCTCAGAGATCCTTCTGTGTCCTCCATGTTTATCCCCACCCCTCTGGAGACCCACGCTGTTCACCTGAGTGCCCTCAACCATGGCTGCTCTGACAGCTCTGAGTGTTCTTAGCTGGGGACCATTCCCTCTGAGGAGGCAGTCCAGAGTCCCTCAGTTGGGAACCAGGGTGTCTTTGGAGCCAGGCAAGTGGCTCTGTCAGGCTGTGGCTCTGTGACCTGGAGGCTCAGACAGTGGACATGTGCTTCTCACCGTCCTGGAGGCTAGGGGCCTAAGGTTGAGGTACTGATGGCTGGTTCCGGCAGGGGTGTCTCTGGCCCTGCTTGACAGATGATAGCTGTCATGTCTCACTGCTCCTTTCTATGAGAGAGGAGACATTTCCTTCCCGCGTCTTCTCAAGAGGAACACGGACGCTGTTAACAAGGGTTTCATCCTTAGGACATAGCCCTACCCACTACAGTCACCACACTAAGGTCTAGGGTTTTCATTTAGGAATCAGCAAGGTGGGTCACACAGTGTTCAGTCTGTAGGCACGAACTGGGAGTGGTAAGATGGGGACTGCTTGGGTCATAGGAAGGGGACAGACAGCACTGAAGACGTGACATAAACCATGGGGTAAAGAGAAAAGTGAAGAGATAGGATGTAAATTCTGCCACGTCTCCCAGGCTGGAGTCTGGAAGGTGGGCAGTGGGGCAAGAGAGAGGTCTGGGAGGCTGTCCAGTGGAAGTGCAGAACGGTTTGCTCGTGGGTGCTGGCATGTAGATGTTGATGGGGATGGAAACAGGCAATTATTAACGTGAAAGGTCTAATTTGTAGTTATATTTATACATGCTGCCCGGAGCACCTCTATATAAGGCAAGCTTTGGTGGATGGTGCTTTCTTTCCTACACAGCGGGGAGAAGGCTGAACCGTCAGAGGTAGAGCGTCGGAAGCCACTCTGTCCAGTGTAGACGCCTATCCTTAGAATCTCAGCACAGAGGGTGACACAGAGCCCCGTTTGGGTGGAGTATGGTGTACGGAGGGTAGGTGGCCAGTTCTGTGTGTGGAGGATGGGCTGAGAGCAAAAGCATGGAAGTACAGGGCCTGCTAGTACCAGTTCATTCAAAGCATCCTCCTGGAAGGCAGAGTAACTAATTTCGAAAACAATTACATTCAAATGGACTTGGACAGAAAAGAAGAAACTTATTTACTGGTGTAGAAATAGTGGGCTTTAGAGCTACTCAGTCCAGGGATACAAGCTGGGTCATCAATGCTGGTCTCTCAATGCTGTTTGTGCAATGCTTTTTCCTCAGGCTCGGTTTAGAATCAGGTTCCTCCCATTCCAAGAGGTTCAGGGTACCACAACTGTGTGAGTATTACAGCCTCCCAGGTTAGTGAGATGAGCAGGACAAGAGGCTATCCCCTTTGAATGCAAAGTGTCTGAGGAAGAGGCCAGCACTGCCCCTGGCTCCTCGTACCTCCTGTGACTTGAACAGGCTAGGAGGAGGCATGGCTCCATCTGGGCCTGTGACATGCTTTGAGAATACTCTCTGCCTTTCTCCAGTGCCACACTGCTTTTTATTTCTTGCACAACACTACTTGGTTTCCATTGTCTATAGATGGATTGCTTGTTGTCTTGTTTAGTTTCCTTGTTGAGTCTTAATAATTATGAATCCAAGCTTGAAAGACAGAAGTCATTTCCTGTTATAAATATGGACAGCTGGCATGGAGGTCATTATCTGATACATAGGAGGCACTCAATAAACATTTTCTGAAAGCTGAAGAATGATAGAGGGATAGGAGACCTTTAAATAAGGCTCTATTTACAATGGGAAGGAAAATGAATGCTTAGTAGGCCATAGGTTCATAAGCATCCCGAACGCCATCACGGCTATCTCCATCATTATCACTGTAGTCAGTATCACTGCCACCACCATTGCCATCATCACCATCACAGCCATCACCACCACCACCACCAGCACCATCATTATTGCCATCACCATTATCACTGGCATTATTATTAGCAGCATCATTGTCATCTTCATCACTATCACCACCATCTTCATCCCATTGTCATTGCCCTCATTATCGCCATTGCTTTCATCACTCTCACCATAATTATTACCATCATCAAGATTATTATTTATTTTAAAGATTTATTTATTTATTATTTATACAGTATTCTGCCTGCATGTCAGAAGAGGGCACCAGATCTTATTACAAATGGTTGCGAGCCACCATGTGGTTGCTGGGAATAGAACTCAGGACCTTTGGAAGAACAGCAAGTGCTCTTAACCTGTGAGCCATCTCGCCAGCCCCAAGATCATTAGATTTTTTTAAATTATTTTTATTTTATGTGTATGAGTGTCTTGCCTGCAGGTATGTTTATGTGTCACATGATTGCCTACTGCCCAAAGAATCAGAAGAGGGCACTGGATCCCCTTGAACTAGAGTTATATATGGTTAATGAGCCACCATGTGGGTGCTGGGAATCGAATCTGTGCCCCCTGGAAGAGCAATCAGCGCTCTTAACCTCTGAACCATCTCTCCAGTCCCCTCTTCATCACCATCATCACTGTCATCATGGCCATTATCACCACCATCGTCATGATCCTGAAACTGTGCAGCACTTCATGTGCTAGGCACTGTTGGTGAGACTTGATGCAGTATTAACATTTATTCTGGCTATATGCGATAAGTACTGCTATCACCATTGTGTTGTGGATAGAGACACTGAGGCCCAGGGGAGTTAAATTCTTACCAAAGGCCCCAGGCAGCTATAGAGGTAGAACAAGAGCCTAAAAAAGAAAGTCCTACATTTTTTTTTTTCAGATAGGTAGAAGAGGTAAGTGGCATTATGGTATCTGTGTCATGGGGTATGTGAGTGGGAGGAAAGGGAGAGGGAAAGATGAAGGTGGGCTTGGTGCAGCTGGAGGTTTTCTGAGAGGTCAGTCTGTAAATGTGATTCCAATGTCTTGAGTCCAGGGGCTGGAAGAACAGAGGTATGGCGGGCTAAGCTGAGAAGTAGAAGCCACAGCTTAGCACCTACGAGTGGAGCCTGGCCGCTCCTTACATTCCGCGAATCCAGGCTTTGATTTCTGTCCTAGTTGGCAAGCCACCTTCCAAGACAGCACGGCCCCTCCTCTTAGGGGCAGTAAGATGTCGTCTTGGCCTTGGTTCACATTTCATGTGTAGCTCAGTGCCTGGAGGAGTCTGGCTCCTCGTAGTCACCATGAGGAAGGTTTTACCTTCTCGGTTCTTCATGAACAGAGGTGGTGACAAGTAATGGGACAATTTGTAACCGGAATCTTCAACATGCGCCTCTACATGAAAGTAACATGCCATATCATGTTTCACTAGCCAAAGCCAGGTGCTCTGTGCCACAAATACCAGATGGGTGAGAAATAAGGATCTAAGTGGGAATACTGGGGTCTCACCAGTCCTACCCACAGCTTCTTTCAGCCCCTGGAGTCTACCTGCTGATCTGCCCAGGACTCAGATCTTGAACACAGAATCCATCTCACTGTTTTCATTAGTCAGCTCACCACACTCTCCAACCACAGAGGTTGGTTCAGAGGTGGACGTACGGCCCAGTGGGAGCCAATGGACACTTGCTGCTGATGTAAAGGGATAGACAGGCACGTCTGCAGCCATCTTATGATGGCAAGGTACTCGCTCAATAGAAAATGGGGGCCATTTTGTTCTTGAGACTTCCTATTACTGGACTAAATACTTATTTTGCTCCCTTTTAAATAGGCTGGTTTCAGAGCTCTATCTTATCTTCAAAATGTTTTTAAAAACTACATTTATTTAGTGTGTGTGTGTGTGTATGCCATGACGCACACACAGAAGTCAGAGGACAACTTGTGGGAGTCGCTTCTCTCTGTCTACCGTGTGCGTGTGGGTCCTGGGTATCAAATGTTGGCCATCAAGCTTGGCAGCAGGTACCTTTAACTGCTGAGCCATCTCTCTGGCTCCTGGCTGTCAGTCTTCAAGGAGGAGGAGGGTGAACGAAAAACTGTAAAAAAGATTCTTTTTGCTGTCACCGTTTTAAGTGATGATAGCTCATGCATCGCAGAATCGTGAGATTGATTTTCAAAGCTGATATCTTTCTTTCATTTCTGGCTGCCGGCTTCATGCGTTTCCATGTTAGAGCTCACGCTGGTATAGTCTCTCTGCTGAATAAACCCCCTGATGTGCCCTTCTGCCTTTGAAGGTTTGCACCTAGCCTGGCCTTGTCAGTCAGAGATGCCTCCAAGGTGTTAATTAGTCATTGCTCTCTGTACAGGCGTGGTTTTCCAAAGGTGCAAGATAATTGATTATCACCTCCCCTTTCTCCAAATGCCATGCACATGGCTCATGACTGATGAGCTACTTGTATAACTGAGGTAACTGAGGTGCTGTGTCCTTAGTACCTCAGGGACCCATCTTTTAGCATCTTGAGTGTTTAGTTCTCAGCCACAAATAGGTGAAAGAAAAGGTGTGTAATCCATGAGTTCGGAAGCCCAGTTTCTGCAGAGAAAGAAGCCGCTGAGATAAAGATGGCGTGATCTGTGGAAGGCCGGCTCAGCCTGTCCCACTCGGTTGGAGGTCATCTCCAAACCCACCTAATAGAGCCACACCACAGGCTCTGCCACATGGAGAAACAGGCAGTCTTCTAGTCCGGGAGCACCAAACACCTACACTCCCTTTGCCTTTGCTCGTGACATTCCTACCTTATAAGATTTTTGTTTTACCTAGGTTTATTTAGGCATAGTACAATAATAAAAATCACCCTTGCACTTAGGAGGCACACACTTGTCTGTGATCCCAGCACTTCAGGAGGTGATGCAGGAGAATTTCAGGTACTAGCCTCACCTGGGCTATATAATGATTTTGAGGTCAATCTGGGCTATGTGGTAAGGCTCTGTCTCAATAAAACAAAACAAAGCAACATGCAAACAAACAAATAAAGAAATAAATATACCTCTTCTCCAGAAAGTGGCTACGAGACTCTCCTATGGTGCCACCAACATCACAAGAGACAGAATAAGCGCAACACTCCAGAAATATTTCTGAATAGGAGCTGGAGAAATGGCTCAGTGGTTAAGGTCACTGCTGCTTTTGCAGAGGACTGAGGCTCAATTTCTAGCACCCACATGGTGGCTCACAACCATCCTCGACTCTAGGGGATCTGATGCCCTCTTACGGCCTTCCTGGGCACTGGGTATGACATACACATGCCTGCATGCACGCACACACAGACACACTCACACAATCACAGAGGCAAAACACTCATTTGTAAAAAATGAAATAAATAATTGTATTTTTTCAGCTCTCTTATAAATGTTTTTTTTTCTTTTTAATATTTGAATTTGGGGACTGGGAATGCAGCTCTGTTTGTAGAGCACTTGCCTAGCGAGGGCACGGCCCTGGCTTCCACCCTCCGCACCACGTAAATCAAGCACCGCAGCACATGCCTGCCATCTCAGCACTTAGGAATTGGAGGCAGGAGAATCAGAAGTTCAAGGTCATCTGTAGCCATCTAGTGAATTCAAAGCTAATCTGGGCTGCATGAGACCTCGTCTCAATAAATATAAATAAATTTTAATTCCCAATCCTGAATTTCAAGCATATCAAAACATTTAGTTTTTCCTGTTGATCTTGCTGAAGCCACCAGTCCATTCTACAATTTATGAACTGTCATCATTGTGTGTCTACTTTACAGTCCTGTGGCTGCATATATCTCTGTCTGTCTGTCTATCTGTCATCTATCTGCCTATCATCTATCTATCAATCTATCATGTATCTACCTACCTACCTATATATCTACCTATCTATGTATCTGTCTTTTTTATCTATCATGTATGTATGTATGTATGTATGTATGTATGTATGTATATATGTATGTATGTATGTTTGTATCTATCTACTTACCTACCTATGTATTCATCTGTCTTCTATCTATCTATCTATCTATCTATCTATCTATCTATCTATCTATCTATCATGGCAGTGTGTTTGTGCGTGTGTGTGTTTGATCCCCACACCTCCAGATGTGGGTGCTGGTAACCAAACTCTGGCCCTCTGTTGGTTCAGTATGTGTTCTTCACCCTCTGAGCCCTCTCTCCAGACCCTGTCCGTCCACCAGTTTCTCCCGTTTAGTATCTGAGTGGTGTGTCTTTTCTCACCCTCCTCCTGTAACCTCAGTCCAGGCTCACCTGTTTCTCACAGATGGCCAGCAGTCAGCGCTTCCTGTCTTCCCCACTATGGGGATTTGTCTCACTCCTGCTATGGCAGGGATAAAAACCTGCCCTTTGGCAGTTATCTTCCATCCCATCTGTCTTCTGTTCTCTCCTCCCTCGGCCCTTTCTCCATCTGTTCTTGGCTTAATTCAGGATTTGTGACTTGCTCTTACTGACTTATTGTCTCTAACTTTATCCGCCCCCCGGTGGCTGTCCTAAGACCTATCAGATGCTTCTCTCAGCAGTGGCCACCGAAGGTATCTCTCTAATTACTCCCAGGACACTTTCCAAAAACAGGACAGAGAGATGAACCCCTCACCACTGTCCACTCATCTCCCCCCACTGTCTTACATTAGACTGTGCTTCCTGGATCTTTCTTTACACACTCCAGCCCATAGCAATCTACCCTCTCCTCATCACCCAGTCAGTTTCTTTCTGTAATGGTCAGACAAGGTCTGGGATCGAGGCTCAGTTTGTAGAGTGCTTGGCTAGCATGCACAAAGCCCCAGGTTTAATCCCCAGCACGGAATAACCTGGACTGGTGGCACATGCTTGCAATCCCAGCACTCCGGAGGCGAACGCAGGAGGAGGATGATAAGTTCAAGGTCATTCTTGGCTGCACAGAGTTATCAGCCTGGGCTACATGAGACTCTAGCTGAAGGAAACCAAAAGCAAAAAATAACATGCGCAAAAATCCCACTTAAATGTTGGGTGATGGTGATGCATGCCTTTGAGCCTGGCAACTGGGAGGTAGAGGCAGGTGGTTCTCTGTGAGTTAGAAGCCAGCCTGGTCTATGAAGAGGGCCAGGACTGCCAGGGCTACACAAAGAAACCCTGTCTCCAAAAACAAACAAAACAACCCCACTTAAATATGAAAAGGGTGGGGGGTATCTCTTCCACTTACTTGAACCATTTGAACCATTTCCTTTCTCGGCATGGATGGAGTTTCTGTCTGGTATCCCGTGGTTCCGATAAAGAGAACGGGTTACATTTCTTCCTGTTCTGGTCTCCTACTGAATTCTTTCCGTTTCTGTTTGAGGTGTTTATTTCTCTTTCTGCTTTATGGAGGCATAATTCACATACAATAAAATCCACTATTTTAAGGTGTGAAATCCAGCTTGCAGGCTGGTCACGGTAGTAAGCCGTTATCAGCACCCTCCTCTGCCTTCAGAACAATTCATCACCCAAAGAAATCCAGTGCACACCTCAGGCTCCCGTTCTCCCCCATGCCAGGCACCTCCGTCCTGAAAAGCATCTCACTCTTTTTCTTTTAAAGTATACATCGATTTCCCCTTCTGTCCCCTTCCTTCTCTATTTTTCTTCCCTTCCTCCCTTCCCCCTTTCTCTCCCCTTTTACTTCCTCTCCTCTGCCCTCCTTTTTTCCACTTTGGGCACAGAAATGGAATCCAGGGTATGCTAGGCAAGGGCTCTACCATTGTGCTATACCCTCAGCCCTCAGTATTTACTTATTTCACTACATTGTCCTTTAGCTGATATCATTTTTTTATAATGCTTCTCTGTGTCCTTCCTCTGTATTCTATTGCATACTTTTCTTCTTGCTGCCTCCATAATACCTCTGTCTCTCTGTTCTTTGTCTCTATCTCTGCCCTCCCCCTCTCTCTTATTCACCTTGTCTGCATTTCCTGATCCTGGCTGGCTATCTTTCATTTACTTCTTCTATTCTCTTTCCCAGCTTCCTCTGGTCTCTCTTTGTTCAGTTCTAAAACTCCAGTCCTGCCCCCATTAGAGGAGCTGATGTGTGCTTCTTCTCTTTCATGCTATTTGAAGAGAGACTCTTTCATTTTGTGCTTTGGTGTGTCTGATGTTAATAGACCTCTGTCAAGGTCATGGCCCTTCCATTGCCTGAGCTAAGTCTGCCATGAGCTCTGTGGTTCATCCAGTCTGGGGGCCAGCACTTCATGTGGTTCTTGGCATCATCTCCAGCTCTGTAGAAGTCTGGCTAGGTGGTGAATATGGTCAGTGTTTAGTGTCTCCATTCCCATCACTCAAGTGTTTTCTGTCTTTCAGTTTTGGTTGTCTTATTTCTTGACAACAGGCTTTTTTTTTTCCTTCTTCATTTTTTCTTGCCTTTGCTTGGGTCATAATGTTAGAATGGTTCTGGGCAGCTTGGGAAGACTGCAGAGATTGACAAGCAGTATTTGTGCCAGACGTGGGTCAGGTTTCTGCTGAACCCTACAGTGTGCACGTGTGTGTCTGTATATGCCCAAGCATGCACTCTCATGGGCATTAAGTCCATCTAGCCCAATGGGTATTGCCTTGAGTCTAATTGCTATGGGATCCCCAACACTGCATGCCCCACATTGCTCCTACTCCATACTCGTCTGGCCTGGGGTAGGGCTGGCTGGCTGGCCCTCCAGTTCCTCTTCATGTCTTGCTGCACTTCCAGTGTCCAGACCCCCTATGCACCATCATCTCGCTGGGTCTTCCTAGTCTAGCCCCAGAATGCTGCCTCCCATGGTCCTGGTGGTAGGGGACAGTGTGAGTCCTGCCTCAGTTTCCCTGCGTCCTTGTGCTAGTGGTAATTTTCTCAGCCACTCTGCCTGTCTTCAGCAGAAAGAGAGCCCAGATGCTCTTAGTTCTGTTTCTGGCCTTCCTTGCTCTCCTGCGAAGCTCTCCTGTCACCTGGTGTAGGTTGGCTGTCCAACTCCTGGGAAGGTAAGAGCTTTGGTCCGATGAAGAAAGGTCTAGGCAGGGCTGGCAACCTGTTCATCTGTTAATGGTATTCGCTTTGCTGGGTGTGTGCTGTGACTTTTTCTGTCACCTGCCTATGGTCAACCACCCTTGTGGACATCTGCTAGAGTCCTTGGAAAAGAGAGTGAACATGGGGCGAACACCTTGTGCATGGCGTTGGAATGAATCTGGGTTCCTTGTGAAGAAACGCTTAGGGGTCTCTGCAGAGTTCTCTGCTCATCCCAAGCTCGGCTTTTTCTGAGCTACCGCTCAGGTCCCATCTCTCCTGTCGCGGTCTGTCTGTCTGACTTTGGCTGACAGGTTGGGTGTTTCCTCCTCTCCTCTCTCTAGTAAGGTCAAGAAGAGCCAAGAAGACTTTGGACATGGGCTGGGACTCTCTTGCTGGGATCTTTATGATTTCCTCCATCCCAGAAGAGAGAGCTTCTGTCATCACCAAACCTGCAGAACACTGTTCCATATCTGCTCACAGCCTCCACCTTCGAGCCGGGAAATAAGCTAGTCTAGAGGTTCTAAGAAGATGTATGTATGCCATTGGGGTCTTTTCCTCAGAAACTTCTGTCCATGTCTTATTGTCCATGGGCCAGTGGTCACCACATCCTGAAAGGAGAGTGTATTAGTCACCTTTCTCACTACTGTGACAAAATACTTGATGTAAGTGACTTAAGGATCATAGGGTCTGTATTGGCTCACAGCTTGAGGGAAGAATTCATGGCAATGTAGGCATGGGGTCAAGCTGTGGCAGCAAGGACATGGAGCAGCTGGCCACACTCTGCCTGTAGCCAGGAGGCAAAGAGCAATCAATGCTGGTATCCAGCTGGCTCCTTTGCCCACTCTCTTCTATTCAGTCCAGAACCTCAGCCCTTGGAATATGGCTGCCCACATTCAGGCTGGGTCTTCACAGCCACACCTCTCTGGATGCCTCTGAATGTAGTCAAACGCAAAAAGTGTGTCTCCTAGGTGATTCCCAAATCTAATCAAGTTGCCAATGAAGATGAATCATTACTTTTATTCTCTTCTGGGAAGTTGCTGGGGATGAAACCAAGGGTCCTAGGTATGGAAGACAGTCTACAGCTGAGTTTCCCTCCCCCCCCCGGCCTGTATGTGTGTCCATGTCTGTGTGTCTGTGTGTGTGCTCTCTGTGTCCCTCTCATGTGTGCACACACATATATTATATATTATACATTATACATAATATATATATAGATATATATAATTTTTCCATTCTCTAACCCCTTCACATCATTTTCCTTATGACTCCACCTCTCAATTCTCCTAGCTCTGTCCATTCTGTTCCTATGTATGTATGGCATGCAACCATGTGTGTCTGATGCCATTGTTCTGTCTGTCCATCTGCAGAGAGTGTGTATGATGAAACACACAAGCTAGCTGCTGGTAGAAGGTGTGTGACAGAGGGTGGGTTGTGCACTTTGGGGTACAGAGCTCAGCAAAGAAACTTCTCTGCTGAGTTCCTCGGCCATTCCAGACATCCGCTGTAGGATGCACTCTGCCTGCCCAGGCAGGCCCCAGTGTAATTCACTTATCCCCTGTCACCAGCAAGCCCTCTCCACCTTTGCAGCAATCCTGTAAACATTTATTGAGTAGGGCCTTATCAAAGCTCATTTTAAATATTTAATCAGCATCCACTCAATAAAATCTGATGGATTTTTTTACTAAACCACAACATTTCCCCACACATACTTTAAGTTAACTGGTCATGCATTCATTCAAAAGGTACTGTTTGAATACTGGGTGTCTGATACGTGGCCTTGCCCCAGGGCGAGGCACCTAGCTCTGCTGCACACCCATTTCATCTGGAAGAGTATGGCAGTCACTGGAATGAATGTCGTAGATAAAATGTATGTCAGGTGGTGACTAATGTCCATGAGAGAACAGCAGCAGGGGAGGGCTGAAGGCCACCTGTTGGGAGGACACTTGGGAGCCACCCAAGGGAGTGATGGAGTCAGGCTCACAAAAAGACTTGGTTATTGGCTGGCAGGACAAGGCGCCACCCCAGATCCATATCCAAAACCATGTTAAGTGAATAAAGCAAATCACAGACAAGCACGGTGTGACCGCTTGCGTATGGTGCCTCAGGACGTCAGTTCCATAAGAACAGTATAGTGAGTGGAGGTCAGAGGTGGCAAGTCTGGGAAGGGACATGTTGGTCCCGGGTACAAAGTCACATGAGGCTGGGGGTGGAGCCTTTAGCCATGTATACACTGTACTCTGACCATAGTGAATGACATGCTGGGTAAGTGAGATGGCCTAGTGGGTGAACGTGCTTGCAACCAAGCCCGACAACCTGAGTTTCATGTCCAGGATCCACTGAATAGAAGAGAACTGAGTCTTACAAGTTGTCATTTGATATCCCCACTTTCTCTTTCACCTCTATCTTTTTCTCTTACACACTCACACACACACACACACACACACACAAGTGCAACATGCCCTTCCAAATTTTCACCATAGAAATAATGATAGAAAATGGTATAGTGATGGATGGATGAATTAGCTTGATTTCATCTTTCTATGATGTGTATACAATTGAAACACCACCCAACAGTCTGGACAGATGTTCATGGATTAGCGCGGATAGACTGTCCCTAGGGAGAACTGCAGTTTGTGACACCCGCTTTTTCTCCTTCCTCCTTTTTGAGATCAGATCTCAGTCTGTTGCCCTGAGTCACCGAGAACTCTGTGTAGACCAGGCTGGCCTCAGGTTCCCAGAGATCAGCCTGCTTCTGCCTCTCGGGTACTGGGAATAGAGCTGCATGGCTACCGTATCAGGCAAGATCCCACCTTTTATTTGCCAAGTTACCTTTGGAAATTTTTCTAGTTGACATTTCAAACCTAGCATTGAGGAAGCATGGGAGGAGGTGGGGGGTGTCTCTACCCCCTCCTTCTAGGGTGCTAAAGTCCAGTGACAGGTGGGTACCCTATGGGCTAGGACCTAGTAGCTGGGCTCCAGCACCAGGCAGATGGTCCCGCTAAATGTATTTTCCATCCAGTTTTTGCTATTGTCATTGAATCATGTGTCTCCCTTTATCCAATGACCAACTTACACCAAAAGAAACTCCTGGTTTTGCTCTCAGCTTTGGAAACAAAGGTCTGTGCTAGCAATCTGTTTAATCCTTGGGTTCAGACGGGGCTGAGGCCCCTCCCTCCACTCTCGTTCTGGGGGAAGGCAAAGAAGACTGAAAGGAGAAGAAAGTTATAAATCCCCTTTCTCCCCGAGCAGCACCTAGGCACCAGGCTAAAAGTCATTATTACCAACAGCCTGGAGGTCAGAGTCCAGTTTCTCTGGCTCTGGGAAGAGGGCTATCCACAGAACCATCTGGAACCTTCCATAGTGAGGTGACCAGTTAATAGGAGAAGTTGTCAGAGCAGGCAAGAGTTACTGCAATCACCTTACATTTTGACGTCCTTTCTCCCTCCCTCCCAAGGCCTGGAAGCCCTCTTCTCATCCTCTTTAGGAAGCGAGCTGGACTCAGGACTCTTAATTCCCATTTAAAGTCAGGACAATTGAGATGATAATGATAGCCCAAGTTTATTGGGTGTTATTTTCCACTTTATCATAGTAATCGGAACATTTATTGAATGTGTTACTACTCTTCTAAGCCTCGAGCTAAGGGCCTTATATGTTAGTCTTTGTCTTCTGGATGCTCAGTGCTGCCTTCCAGTCTGCAGAGGAGGAGTTCGAGAGGCAGATATCTGCCTAAGAGCACTCAAGTGGAGAGAGCTGGGGCGAGGCAGCTGTGTGTCCTGTGGCCTTGCTACAGGATGGCAATTGTGCATGTATGTGTGTGTGTGTGTGAGTGTGCGAGTGTTTGAATGTTTGGAGCAAGGTGGATCAAGTCTTGGCCTTTGCCAATCTGAGGCAGAGCTAACAGGAAGTCTGACTTGGTTGGGTGCTGGGGGGTGGTAAGATGGGCCAGTCTGATAATGGGTGGTGTCAAAATCGAGGGTGTCCTCGAATTCTGCAGGGGTAGGTTGAAGAGAAAGCATGGGCAGCTCTGGATGGGGCAGGGGTAGGTTGAAGAGAAAGCATGGGCAGCTCTGGACGGGGCAGGGGGAGGCGTTTCTTTTCTTGTGTGCTCATAACCACTGTTTTCCTGTGCTCCAACGAGGCCCAGCTCTCAGCAGAGTTCCTGTTGGATCCACACCTGTGCTTACTAACACTGACACAGATTTTGAGGGTGCCAATGGGAAGGAGCCTGTAATACACAGCTATTCACAGTGGCACTGAGTCGCACCCAGTCTCACACAGCCGTCCACACCTAAACGTGTGCTTCTTAATATTTCTCTCCTAAAGGTTATTTTCATTTATGTGTGTGTGTGTGTCTGTGAGGCTGCGTGAGTTCATGTCCACCACTGTGCACAGGTACCCAAGTAGGCTGAAAGAAGGTGTTGGATCTCCTGGAACGGGAGTTCCGCCCGGCTGTGAGCGGCCTGTTGCGATGCTGGGAACCGAACCCAGGTCCTCCGAGGTAACCAGCCCTCGGGCCCCACGTACTTATTAATGCTGATGAGACTTTGAGGGTGCTGAGAATATACCCTTATTACGTACACCCTCGCACCCACTCACATCCACACTCATCTACACTCATACCCTCACACCCACTCACACCCATCCATACCCACACTCACAAAAAACACACATGACACCCACATCCCGAACACCTTGAACGCGTACATGGCTGCATTCTTACACATCCAGAGACTAATCACACATCACGTGCATACACTCGCACACCCCTCTCACATCTACGGGGCCATGCTCAGATAGACACACACACTTGTGCACACCCGCGCTCACACGCACATGCTGACTATGAAAGCACAGAGCAGAAGATGCCTTAGCGTACGCAGACCCACACTCACCTACAGCCCTTATATAGTCCTGCTACCCGCATCTCCCCACATTCACACCCTCACACACTTGCTCACATCTACCCACACCCTGTCAAGCCACCCACTTTCACCCCGTTCTTCATTCTTTACTCACACCTACTTTTACTTCCCATAACCCCACACACTATCCCTCAGTACTCACACATACTTGAACACCCAAGACTCTCACACGTACACTTACACATACTTTCTCACCCCACACACTCACCCTCACAACTTCCCCTGTGCTTGCACACATACTCTCTTACAGCCACCCTCCCTCACACTCTCACTCCCCCCCCATACAGCCCCGGGGCCAATCTAGGCCACCTTTTGATGGGAAAGTCCTGGAAAAGACTCAGCAGTTCCTAACAGGCTAGTGTTAGGACCCAGGAAAGGCCAGAATGGGGTGGATATAAATAGAGGAGAACAAAGTTTGAGGCCCGCTGACATCACTCTGGCTCTCCACCCAAAGCCACGGGCTGGACTCTGGGCCAACGAGGTGTGGCGGAGCTCAGCTGCAGAGAGAGGCAGCACAGACATCACTAAGCTCCAAGCTCTGGGCTGAGCTCTGAGCTCCGACTTGAGACTTGAGACTGGAGGGAGGTGCTCACCAGTCCCAGTCCCAGGCCCGGGACACAGACTCCCGAGCCCGCAGGCTCCAGAGGCTCTGCCTTGTCCAGCGGTAGCCAGAGGCTGGACAGTGGTGGAGCCAAGGAGGACTGCTTCCCCTGCACAGCGCAGCAGCTAGCCTTCGGGTCTCTAAAGACTCCAGTTTGGAGAGGACAATCGCCCCAACTGCTTTCAGGCGCTCTACACCACAAACTTTAGGGGACAGACTTTGTGGCCAGAATCCTTCGATGAAGATGTCTCTGTCCCCAGGAAGCAGGAGGTAGAGAGGCTCCCGGGAGGCTGTGGGGGAATCCCACCTCCTGGTTCCCACCATGAAGGATCTACCAGCACCGCCTTGCCGTTGGGTCTGGCTGCTCTGCTCTTTCTGCAGCTTCCAGGTAACACCAGGCCCCCAGTGCAGCCAGGATACACACCTGCTGGCGAATGAGACCCCGCACTCACCCTTTGATTTTTCCTTGCAGGTGTGTGGCACTCATCCCAGAGCCCAGGAACATCCAGGTAAGCCCTGACCCTCTTTTCTGATG
Organism: Meriones unguiculatus; assembly: GCF_030254825.1. Classification (NCBI taxonomy): domain Eukaryota; kingdom Metazoa; phylum Chordata; class Mammalia; order Rodentia; family Muridae; genus Meriones; species Meriones unguiculatus. The sequence continues at coordinate 82,921,922 of NC_083352.1, read as the reverse complement.
GCTGTCTGCTTTTCTCTTTGCCTTTGGTGTGTGTGTGGTGGTGGTGGTGGTGGCGGGGGTAAACAGAAACTATCTGTTTAACCCCTGTTGGGATCCTCATTCCCAGCACATCCTTTTGAGACCACAGTCCCGGTGTGACCAGTGTCTTTAGGTAGGTGATGAGGAAGCCGATCTCTGAGCCAGCTCCCTCTTGCCCCAGGTGTTGTTGTCTAACTAAGGAGGTATGCCCTTCTGGCAAAATGACTCTGGCTCTTTCAACTTTACACTTGTGCCTACTTATGGCCACCACCATGGGTACTCTCCCTGCTGTCTCCAGCCTCATGGTGCTGTGGGCTGCCTTCCTAAGTGCCCCGGACATCACCAGCTAGTGCCTTGCACTTGCGCTGGACATGCAGTGTGTGTCAGGGGTAGGGGCTCACTATTGGGACATTTGTCTTTGCCTGTGTGACTCCCTTTCCAGAAGCGCAAGGGTGATGTTTGTTGGAAGGACAGATCACAGATCTTCTCCTAACAGCCCTGTTAGGAGAAGAGGGCTGCCACCTCCACAGTGGGGGTGGATGGGAAGGGGCTTGCTGCCTCCTTGTGGCAGGTCCTCTGGGGCTGGGGTTCTTGCTGAAGGTTCGAGTCAAAGGACAAGAATGTGTGGCCCATTTCTGGGAAAGCCTGGTGGGTCAGGGTAGAGAAGCCAGTGACTCAGAGCTCAGGGAGACTGGGGTTCCCAGCAGATCAATTGGACCAGCCTGCCTCTAAATGGGGGCCCTGCCCCTTAGTGCTCCCAAGCCAACACGGCAGGCATGGTGAAGGGCAGCAGAGGGAGATGATCTGGAGAACATACCTGAAAGGGAAAAGAGCCTCGCGCCCCCCCCCCCCCCCCAAGACTGGGGCTGCTCATACCAATAGCATCATCAGTCAGTCAGACCTAGAACCGTGTATACAGCTGGTCTGAGAAAAGAAAGCTTCAAAGCCTTTTTCTTTCTTCCTTTTTCGTTGATTTTTTGAGACAGGGTTTCTCTGTGTAGCCTTGGCTGTTCTGGACTTGCTCTGTAGACCAGGCTGGCCTCGAACTAACAGATCCGTCTGCCTTTGCCTCCTGAGTGCTGGGATTACAGGTGTGGCGCCAATCATACCAGGCTTCAAGGGCCTTTTCTACATCCACACATGTCTGCACATACCCATACATGTCTGCGCATACTTACACACTCTCACAGCCACACTGCACACATGAGCTAGCGTCCTGGACTTTATAAACTTCTGTGCTTTGTTCTGTGTAGACGCCTCCTTGTTCCTGACCTGATGTCGGGTAGAACAAAGTCCCTCACTGGAGGACCGACAGTCACTGGGGCAGCTCATGTGCACTACGGAAAAAGAAGGTGAAGAAGGGGAAGCCTCAGGGTGTCCAGGGAGCCTAGGTGCCTTTCAACATCCTGTTTAGCCCTAGATGGCTTCATTCAGGTCCCTTCTCACGCCTGCTTCCTCTGTTGCAAGGCAAAACCAAAAGGCTTCCTTCTCCCTCTCCCCTCTTCCCCTTCTGCCTCCTCCCTCACCTTTTCTTTCTTTTTTTTCATTTTCCCTTCCTCCCTTCTATTTCTGTCCTTTGTTTTTTCACCCCCTTCATTATATGTCCTCACCCCCCCCCCCCAACTCTGACCCATTTTTTGTCTACACTTGTTTTCTATAGTATTCAGCCCTCTCTGCAAGGCCTCCTTGGATTTTCTCCTCCTATGACCAAAGCCCAAGAAACCTCTGAGGAGACTTTAGAAAAACCTGATCTCTGACAGGGGCCGCATGAGAGTCCTAGATGGGTACAGAGTTGGACATATGAGCCAAGGGACTGTCTGGACATGGAGGGTGGGAGTCAGGGCTGGTTGTCACTTGCCAAGAAAGGGAGTGGCCTTGGGTTGCCTAAAGTAGCTTAAGGAGCACATAGAGGCAGCCCCCTGGTTCTCTTCCTCAGTGTCACCTGTCCACACTCACTGGCACAGCAGCCAGTCGGTGGCAAGCCTGTAGCTAGAGGGGTTAGTTCAAACTCACAGGAGCGAGATAATACCACCTGGAGGGATTTAGGGGAACTGATACCTAGAGGTCACTAAGAAGCAACACAGGAAACATCTGCCCACGGGTGTGTGAGGGGCTGACAGGACTGGTAAGCTATTGCATTGTCTCACCCTGGCTCCAACGCTGTGCCTGCAGCACAAGGCAGGGCTCAGAGCAGTCACCAACCACCTTCTGTGCCCTGTCTGTGAGAACGCAGGGCTGTCATCCGGGTCGAGGTCACCTGCATTCTCAGCTCTCTAGGCTTAGGTGTCTACACTGAGCCAGGTCACCACATAACTTCTGGATTCTTGTACTTATGGTGTGAGCTCACTGCTTTAGAAATCTCAAAATGGTATGAGGCCCTATGCAGTGCTGACACCTTCTGAGTTTCCCTCTGACTGTGACTGTGGGAGGTCACCGCAGCAGAACTGTAAAAGCTGCAGTTGGAAGGGACCTTAGAGACTATTTAGTTCAAGTTCCCACTTGACTGGGAAGCCAGAAGTGGAAGGGAGGATCCAGAGAGGACTAACCACCCTCCCCACTTATCTGAGCCACTCTCACACCTCAGGTCCCGATTCACAACCCTCTGCTCCCCAGGACGACCTAGAAAGCTCTGAGGTTGGTGGATCCAACCCCATAAATGGCATTCGACAAGATTGCAGGCCACTTTGTAAAAGTTTATAAACATGCCCTTTTATAGAGGATGTTTGTAACGGAGAGACTGGGAACTTGAGAAAAACAGCAAGCTGTGTCGTTACCCAGTTCCCTTCCAGGCCATTGGGACTGCTGACTCCAGTCTAGCCCGGGCTTCAAGGCCCTACTCAGCGTGAAAAGCAGGCAGTGACAGTCATTATAATTCCATGTATTCACACAGCAGCCTTTGAAGGACTTCTGAAACTACTGGGTCACAGCAGGGAAGCCGTTCTCCATCTTTTCAGTTAAAAAGAGTGTGTATTCACAATGTTTTAAAAAGATTTTATGTGCATGCATGTTATGCCTACATGTGTGTCTGTGCACCATGTACATGCTTGAATCCTGTGGAGGTCAGAAGAGGGCATCCCATCTCCTGGGAATGGAGCTACAGATGGTTGTGAACTACCATGTGTGTGCTGGGAATCAAATCCATGTCTTTTGCAAGAGCGTGCAGTGTTGTAACCACGGTGCTCTCTCTTCAGCTCCCATAATGGATTTAAAAAACAAAAAACAATGTATATTCCATATCAAATACATGGAAATACAGCAAGTGGAGATTTTCTGGGAGATGCTAGATTTATAAATATATTTGATGTGTATAATTATACTCTGTGGTCATTCTATGTTTATGTTTAATTATACTCTGTTTAGTTGTACTTGTACTCTGTCATTTATTCTACCTATGTAGTTATGTTCTTAATTACTAACATTTAAAATGGGAGGCTGCAAATGCGAAAACCTGGATTTCACACTTGCACATGCGTGCATGCACCCTTGCACATGCGTGCATGCACCCTTGCAGAAGGGTTGTAATCTGACCCAGCAGACACAAAACATGAAAGAGATGGACTCCCTCTCCCCCCCCCACCTACAAAGATCAGGCTGATAATGGCTGTGGGTCACCACCATGAGAAAATGGAGCAAGATGTTGGAGTCAGGAAACTCTGGAAGGGGAACAGAGATCCAGAGTAGAAAGAGGCAGCTATGAACAACATAGGGAAGGGTATTCCAGACAGGGGGGACAGCAGGCAGCATCCTTCAGGGAAACGGGCTTTGTGGGGCCGAGGCCAGTGGCAGATGGCAGAGAGACACCGACTTTTCCCAGGAGAGAGGTTTCAGTGGTGTCCTGGAGGAGTATCCTCCAAGGGAGGCCCCTGACCACATAGGAGCCAGGCTGGGAAGGGAAAAGATCAGAGACACGGAGGATTTGAACGCTGGTACTCATCTTCTCTCCCGGGGTTGACGGGACGTTGAATGCACATGGAAAATGAATTCTGAAGAGCTGGCTTATAATTATGGCCTAGACCAAAAGCCTATCTCCTATTCCTTCCTTTTTTTCTGTTCTCTCGCCCTTTCTATACTTCTGTCTCCCCCCTCTCTCTTTCCCCTCTCCCTGTCTTTGTTCCTCTTTCTTTTTCCTGTCTCCTCCTTCTCTTATCTCGGCCTTCCCCACTCCATTATTTTCAGTCTCTGACTTCCCGTCCTGTTCCTTCCTGACCTGCCTGCCATCCCTGCGGGAGCTCAAGGCGGCTATGTGACTAAGTTCTGTATGCTTGTCACCTTTGTGATTTGAAAACAGCCATGAATGGTCTTTTTTTCACAGAGGAATGAGACTGTCTTGCTCTTACAAAACGTTAGGGGTGGGGGCATGTGTTGTCCCACCCTGTAGGGTGTTAAGGGACCTGTGGGTTGAGTCTAGCCCATCTTATTAACAACACACAATTTTAATTAAAAAAAAAAAACAAACCCGGCAATATTAGCATTTGGAGGAAATTTCAAAATCCAATTTAAAACATCTGTATTTCTGACTTATCTTTCAAAAGCGGGACACCTGAGTCAGCACAATGGTAATGGCCTATCATAACTGCACTCAGAGGCGAAGGCGGAGGTAAGAGGATTTTTGAGTCCACAGTCAGCCTGCTCCCCAAAAGGACAGACGCCTTGTTTTAATAAAACAAAAATGAACTAGGAAGCTCATTGCTGGAAAGGAATAATTCTTCCACTCTCGGCTTTTCTTGGTTGACTGTAGTTCTTTGTCTAGGGGTGGGGCCTGTGAGATTTCCCCCTTCCACACTGATGTTTTTCCTGAACTGAAGAGGGAACTGTTGTCCCTCTTCAGGTCTTCTTTAGGCAGCCATATTGTTAAGGAATCATGGTTGAAGCTTTCCTGTCATCCATTTCTAGGGGACACAGTCTCACAGCAGATTTGCTGGTCCTCTGGCTCGTAGAAATTTCCCATCTTTCTCTTCTGAGATGTTCCCTGAGCCTTACGTGCAGGAGTAGTGTCGTAGATAGACCAGCCAGGCACCCCATGATTTGTTCCCCGCCTTGTAACTAGCTGTGGTTGTCTATAATGATCTCCACCTGCTGTACAGAGATGCCTTTAAAGACTGCTGAGAGTTACACTGTATCAAAACCAAACCAAACCAAAATAACAACAAAAAACGGGAGACCTGGTGATTCCAGATGAACCTTCACAGTGTGACACTAGTCTGGGGCCAGAGAGGCTGGCTGTCAATGCCTGCTTGCGCTCTCCTGCTCTGAGACTGGGCACCCCTCGGGGTAGACTGATTTGGTCTCTGTCCTGGCTCCTGCGTCTAGCCATCTGGCTTGTTAACCACCCACAATGTCATCCTTCTCAGGACTCGCACACTTCCCTGGCCCCACGCTGCTTCCCATTGGAGCAGCCCTGTCCCGGACTTCCACGGGAGGGTGGATTCCTGTTGTAGTCAAAGGACACTGGGAAAAGTGAGGGTGCTTCGTTCTGTGTCGGGGTTCACGTCAACATTACGGTGTCTGCGTGCAGCTTGAGACCTTTCCTTCCCATGGGCTTGTTTTGGGGGAGGACTACTTACCCTCACTGGTCATAATAATTGAACTGGCCCGGAACTGGCCATAGCCTCGCTCATTAGAGATGGTGGAAGGGACCATGCAGAGGTGGATTCTGAAGACCCAGCAACTGCTTTTTGTGTAAAGACTTTCTTGCTGCTTCCGATTTTTTCCCACATGAATTAAATAACAAGTGCAGGAAGGTTTTTAAAACTGAATATCCTCAGTTCCTGGGGCAAAAAAAATTAAAACAAAACAAAACAAAACAAAAAAGTTTGAAAAATGAAGACTTTGGATTTTTGCCTTTCTGCCTTTTTGAGCTCCGGCATCTCACAGTTGGAGACTGCCTGGCATTGCTTCCTGGCTGCTTGTGGGAGTTAGGCCTCGGTTAGTTTCCTCAGGCCCTGGTGGAGGACTTTTCCTGTTCTTGGCTTACATTTGGGAGTTGTGTAGCACCAAGAGAGGGACAGGAGAAAACCGTGAAGGTTAATATCACTGACTTGACAGGATTCAGAATCATCCAGGAAGCAAGCTGGGTATGCATGTGCAGAACTATCAGGATTAGATTAATTGTGGTAGGAAAACTCGATGTTGTAGTTTGATCTCCACTGCTGGGATAAATCACCCTGACCAAAAGCAATGTAAGGAATGAAAGGATTTATCTGGCTTACACTTCCAGGTCAGAGTTCATCACTGAGGAAAGTCAGGCAGAACTTAAGCAGGGACTAAAGCAGAAACCATGAGGACACTGGTTACTGGCTTTTTCTTCATCTCATGCTCAGCTAGCAGATCCTTTGGAACTGGCATTACAGACAGATATAAGCTGCCATGTGGTTGCTGGGAATTGAACTGGGGTCCTTGGGAAGAGCAGACAGTGCCCTTAACCACTGGCCCTAGGCTGCGTCAAGCTGATAGAGCTAACTGGAGCATTCACCCTAAAGATGGGCAGCACCGTCCTATGGGTTGGGATCCTCAGTGAAAGTGAACGGAGCACCAGCATTCACTTCTCGCTACTTTCTGACTGGGGACAAAAATCAGGCCAGCTGCCTCATGCTCCACCTGATGAAGTGCAGTCTTAAACTGAGTCAAAAGAAACTCTTCCTGGAATTGCTTCTGTCAGGGCATTTTATCACAGCAGTGTGTAAAGTAATTAAGGCAGAAACTGGCAAGGGGAGCCAGCCATCTAAACTTCAAGAGATGAGGTGTTTGGTACCCATCAAGGTGGAGTACTTTAGCTGTCACCCAGGAGTGTAATTTGAATGCGGCCCCAAGACTATGACCAAGGCCACTGTGATTTTGAAGGCTGGACCTAACAGTGTTTTTGCCAAGGAAGCAGGTCAGATGTTTGGAGAACAGGAAGTGCTGGCAGTATGACTCTTCCTTCTCTTTCTTTCTTTCTTTCTTTCTTTCTTTCTTTCTTTCTTTCTCTCTCTCTCTCTCTCTCTCTCTCTCTCTCTCTCTCTCTTTCTTTCTTCCTTCCTTCTCCTCCTCCTCCTTTTTTTGAGATATAGCCCTGACTGTCCTGAAACTTGCTCTGTAGACCAGGCTGGCCTCAAACTCACAGAGATCCACCAGCCTCTGCCTCCCAAATATTAAACGTGTGTGCCACCATGCCTAACTGTCTCACCTTGATTTTTAAAAATTTATTTATTTTAGTGTTTTGAGACCGATTCTTACTCTGGCCTTAAACTCACTGTTCTCCTGTTCCATCTTCCCTAGTGGCGGGATTAAAGATCTGTTCTACTATACCTGGCTAAATTATTATTACTTTTTATTATTTATTGTTTGTAACTCTTTTCTTTATGTTTATTTACTTGTGTGTATGCATGGACATACCACAGTGGGTAGGTGGAGGTCAGAGGACAACTTGCAGGAGTTGGTCCTCTCCTTCCACTTGTGACTACAGCACGCAAAACGTAGTCTCGGTGGCACAATTTGCTCACTGAGCCATCTCAATGACCCAATTTACCTGCTGACCCATCTTGCCAACATAGTGTGCTTTTTGGTGTGGTTGTTTCTCCCTAATGATGCCAATGAAAGAACATTATAAGCCCAGCAGAGAGCATTTCATTCACCCAGCCTTGCTCACACTTCCCAGGCCTTTACAGAGTACAGTGGACAGTCAGCCAGACTTCCGTTGGAAAGGCACCCACAAGGCCAGATGTGTGAAGCCTGACAGAGGTTCAGAGAAGTCAGCATCAGTTTGGCCTTCCCAGAGGACAATTTGGCTCAGTCTCTGGAGAGGTTAGGGGCACTTTCTCCCTGGTGAAGTAACGCCACTCCTACAAATTTATCCTCAAGAGGCTCTCAAATGTATGATCTCAAATGTCTGATCAGATGTGTGCAATTATTGCACACATCAGTAATTCTAGTCCTTGGGAGGTAGAGACAGGAGGACGACAGGTTTGAGGACAGCTTGGACTAGTAAGTGAGCCTACCCATTGTCAACAAACAAAGCCACAAGTGTGTGTGTGAGTGTGTCTGTGTGTGTCTGTGTGTGTGTGTTGCTGGGCATGGAGCCCAGGGTTTTTGAATGCTAGACATGTGTTCTACCAGCAAGCTCTTTTAAACACCACGCTGTGTCGCTCCATGCATGTCATTCTTCCTCACTGTGTAGGCTGTACACCAGTCCACTTCACATTCACTCTGATTGTTTGGCCATCTCTCCATGAATGAACGTCCGGGCTGTTCTCTGGTGTTTTGATCCCGTGGGAACATTCCATAACAAATACTTTTGTAGACAGGTCTTTGATCAGCCTTTGAGAATCTCTTGGGGATAAATTCCTAGGAGTGGAGTTACCTCACCAGAGAGTAAATGCCCTTATCCTCTGCAGAGACTTAGCCAAGTTGTCCTCTGGAAAGGCTGGATGTTGCTCACTCCTTCTGAACCTCTGTCAGAATGGACCGGCTTTACACATCTGGCCTTGTGGTTGCCATTCCAACAGGAGAAGTTTGGCGGACTGTCCACTGTAATCTTTAAAGGCCTGAGAAGCATGAACAACGTTGGGAGAGTGGGTTGCTGTATAATTAAAAAACAATTTGCATTTATTTTTCCTTCAAATGTTTCACTGTGCCTAAGCTTTCTGTTGATTTCCTTTTCCTTAACAGGTTTTCTCTCTTTCTCCTTCCTTCCTTCCTTCCTTCCTTCCTTCCTTCCTTCCTTCCTTCCTTCCTTCCTTCCTTCCTATGCTGTCTGAGGATTGAATCCAGGTCTTCATGCATATCCTAGGCATATGGTTAGCTGAACACTCTACCACTGAACCATCTGCCTAAGAATTTCATTAATACAGCAAATTCCTAAAAAAAAAGGAATCAATGATTTTCTGTCATATATACTTGGTGAACATTGCCTCATAGTTTGATTTGGTTTATTTCCTGTACAGAAATTTATAAAACTGGCTAAATGTAAAACCTTGTACTCATCATGTCATGGAGGCTGGTTCTAAAATTCTAATAGTTCCACTTCCCAAAATGAAAGGAAGAAGATGTCAGACCTAGGGTGATGAAGACAAGGGAACACTGTGTGGTTCAAGGATGCCTACCTAAAATGTTATGATTGAAGGGCAGAGAGAGTTCTCTAAACCTTAATTATATGCAGGCACTAGGCACAGGTCACTGTACCGGCTCACCTTTTTTTGGTTGTTTTGCTTTTTTGTTTTTCTAGACAGGGCTCTTCTGTGTAACTCTCCATGGCTGTCCTGGAACTCCCTCTGTAGATTGGGCTGGCCTGGAACTTACAGAGATCCTCCTGTCTCTTCCTCCTGAATGCTGGGATTAAGGGGGTGTGCCACCACAACAGGATGCTTCTCCTCCTCCTCCTCCTCCTCCTCCTCCTCCTCCTCCTCCTCCTCCTCCTCCTCCTCCTCCTCCTCCTTCTCCTTCTTCTTCTTGGCTTCTTCTTCTTTACTATGTAGCCCAGGCTGGCCTTGGACACAGAGATCCCTTGTCTCTGCCTCCCAAACTGAGAGTAAAGCCATGAACCAGCCGACCCAGCCTTTAGCTCAGCTTTTGTGTTACGCTCTCATTTTGAACCATCTGAACATACCTGTGAGGTAGGATCTTATTTTTTCTCAGACACCTAACTGACTTCCAGACCTGTGGTGAATAAATCTCTGATCTAAAATGCCACCTCTATCGTAAGCCACTGTCTATATGCAGTGGAGCCATATAGCCTCTCCCACGTGAACATCGGCTGAATCCTCCATGCTTGTCCCCAGCTCCCCTCAAGCCTTTGCCATCCTCAGCTCTGTAGCTGGGCAGCACTGCCTAGCACTCTGCCCAGCCCCCAACCCATGCCCTCTCCAGTCCCTCTTATTTATTCTTGGCTATGGCTATTTTTGCTTATTTTTAATTTTTCTATTTATGCATTGGGAGGAATGTATGCTCTCATGGAGAACTTTGGGTGTCTTCTTTATTTTTTGAGACAGGGTCGCTCACTTGTACCTTGAAGCTCATGTTTTGGCTAACTGCTTGGCCTGTGAGCTCCCACGATCCCATCTCTGTCTCCCCAACTTACCGAGCATTACTACCACACCTGGTTTTATGTGGGTCTAGGGAGTAGAGCTCAGGTCCTCACACGTGTGTGCCAACAGAGCCATCTCTCCAAGTCTCCAGCAGGAATTTCGCTTCTCCTTACAAACAGGGGAAGGGTGCGCTAGCTTGCAGGTTACTGTTAGAAGACATAGGGAGTGTTTGTTAGGCGCCTCTGTGATGCCCGGCATGACACCGGGGTTAGCGGCTACCCCCTGAAAGCCATTTTAAACCTTATTTCCTTCAGTGGTCCAATTATATCAAATGTTGCCTGTAAAGCCACTCCAGGTAACAGCAAGATAATAGGCATTTCTACCTTTCCTCTACAGTAATGGGCAGCTCCTAGCCCTGTACCGACAGACACAGGGCCTTTGTTTTCTTGAATTAGGGAGGTGTCCCTTCCTATTTGTCCTGCTCTACCCAATTAAGAAACTAGCCATTGATTTCTAATTTAAAGTGGTGTTTTTTGTTTAACTGGGAGAGTGTATCGAATTTTCTTAATACCTTTTCAGCCAGCTCCATGGTCATCATGACAGTTTCACTCTTCTTCAATCTCCGAGCACTCAGGTCACAGCTCCTGTCTTCAATTCCCTCCTCCCTGATTGTGATTTGAACTCTTTTGGTCCTCTCTCTGCAGGCTTTGCAGTCTTGGCTTCTGCTTCTCATTACTGGCCGCTGGAAAATGTGGACGGGATCCTTGAGCTTCAGGACACAACTGGAGGTAGACGAGGGTGGTGAGGATGTCCGTTGGCAGGGGGATAGCTCTTCCACAGGGCCTGGGGCACCTGGAGAGGGAGAAAGAGTCTCTAGGTGCCCCAGGACACATTGGAGATGGGGTGATGGAGATGAGGGGGCACTCCGTGGTTCACTGATGGTCACTGCAAAAGTGGTTTTTGTGTTTGTTTGGTTTGGTTTTTTTTTTTTTTTTGAGATAAGGTTTCTCTGTGTAGCCTAGCTGTACTGGACTCACTCTGTAGACCAGGCTAGCCTCGAACTCACAGAGATCCTCCTGCCTTTGCCTCCCAAGTGCTAGGATTAAAGGCGTGTGCCACTACTGGCTTACAAAGTGTTTTTATAAGAACGTTATGATAGAAGGGCAGTGTTTCCTAAACCTGAATTAATGTAGAACCTTCTGCTAGGGTGTGAGTCTGGGTAGACATGTTTGTGGGTAGACAGAGCTGACTTGCCACAACAAGGCGACGTGAGGTGGGTGCTTTGGATCACGATGAACTGTGACACACTCTCTTGCTTTAAGGGCACAGAGCAAATGGTCCTCTGTCTACCAACCACTTACCCACACACCAGCCAGCACCCCCTAAGGTGATCTTCCTGGTGCCACGTCCACAGGAGGCACCAGGGTCTCAGTGCCACTGAACTTAGATGTTGACATTGGAGAAGCGCATGACAGTTGTGAGCGTGTCCATTCTAGAAAGGACTCCCTTAAAAAGCATCGATTCAGAATGATTTTGAGAAGTCTTCCGCTTTATTTTTAGATATGTGATGCTCTTAAGAATGTCAAATACAGACACACACATGCACACGCCCACACATATACACGCACACACACAATGTCATTGCTCTCTATATACAGGTTCCCACGTAATGCATTCAAATCCCTGATGGTGGTCATGCTGTCCACCTCAGATCCCTGATACCTCTCCTCACTGATATGACTTAAAATGGGAAACCTTGGCAGAAGATTCGAAAATGTCTTCCTAAAACTTTGGAGCCCAGAGGCTGGTGAGAGAGCCCAGAGAATAGAGGTACCTGCTTCCAATTTTCAAGATTTGAGTTCAATTCCCAGGACCTACATGGTAAAAGAAGCAAACCCCGCAGATTATCCTCTTACCATAACTCATGCCCTATGGCACACACAAGCCCCATTCTCGAAAATAAAAAAGAGCTGGCGATACAGTCCAGTGGATAAAGGTACTTGTTGAGCTCCACAGCCAGAGTAGTTCAATCTCCAGGACCCACAGGATGAAAGAGGATGACACACTCTCTCTAAGTTCTCCTCTGACCTCTGCATGCCCACTGTGCCATACAAATGCGCGTGCGCGTCCGTGCACGCGTACACTAGATAAGTGTATATTTAAAAAAGACAAAATAAAAGAAATAAAAATATTTTTAAAAGTTGAAAGTAAACTCAAACAAACAAAAAAATCTCTCCATTCGGCTTCGAGCTGGTCGTGGGCGGGGCCTCTGAGAAGGGCTCAGTCTGATAGGCTGCTCCCCCCTCCTTCGAGGGCCCTCCAAAGCGGTAGGGGGCTCCAGGCCCCTACAGACTGTATGGCAGCCAAGAATTTTCTCTGCTTTGCTCTGCTGCTGGTGACAGTACCCGGTGCCCAGCTGAAGTGTTGGCTCAGGGGGAAACAGCCCATCGGCCTTTGTCAAAATCTACATCTCTTCTCTGGAAGTCTTGACTTTGAAGCCCCCGAGAGGCAGTCACCTGACCAAGTGGAAGACCAGTGTTTGGGAACCCATGGCCTTGGGTCCAGGTGTTTGTTTGTTTTTGTTTTTTTTTTTTTCACTCCCTTTCCCCATCTGAGCTCACTGCTGCTGATTAAGCAGTAGATCCTGGGTGTTCTGAAGTCCCATAATCACTCAGAAACAGCAGGAGATATGCTGAAATATTCAACTCTTCCTTGTCTGTCCCTACACTGTGCCGTGTGGCGCTGGCGCTGTGGCTTCCTGTGGGAGCCTCGCTGCAGTGTGTGTTGCTGACCAGGGCTGTGTCGTCCTGAGAGCAGCTCCCCAGGATGGAGAGACAGTCTGGGGATCTCTCAGCACCTCTCAAGCCTAGGGACAGCTGCATGGCTCTGGGTGCCACCTCCTGGATATGCAGCCCTTTTGTCTGTGGCCGACCCCTCTGTTGTCTTGTCTGTTGCCATCTCACAGAGCTGTTTTTCACAGTGTTCCTCACTCATTGTTTCTTCACATCACAAGCATTGCTCTTTTTGTTTTCACCGCTTCATAAATGGCTGAGTTCAACTCTACATCTCTCAACTGAGCATCCGTCTGGGAGTGGGAGCCAGCAAATTGAGAGCTTTATCTACTAGATAGTGCCCAAAGTCAGCGGTGACCAGACTCAGGGAGCCGTCGGAGCTGGCTGTGGAGTCTGTTGAAGAAACCTGTGGGAAGAAGAGGATATGGGAAGGGGAGGAGGGCCCGGAGGAGGAGGAGCTCTTCCCCCGCGTGCTGGGGTGAGAGATGTGCTGTTTCCATTTGTGTCTCATGTCACTCATGTGTTGTCCTCTCTTTTGTCATTTCACCCAGCGCTGCGAACCCTCAACCTCACTGTGCCTCCCTTCCACAATGCTACCTTTGTCTTTACCAATGACTCTGCCTACTCCAACTTCTCTGCAACCGTAGGTGAGCACCAGGGCTTGGTCCTGCACATTTGGATCCCAGTGAAGCTAAAGGCTGGTGTAATCTGGTTCTGTAGAACTTTCTTGGCTGGTAAAGAAGTGAGTGGCTAGGTGCAAGTGGAGGAAATGAAGAGAGAGCCAGGATGCTGGGAAAAGCCACTCATTCAGGCTTCTGGCTTAGAGAGCCTCCAGATAGCCATGTCTGGAAGGGGTGGAGGCTCTTCCGCTTTGCCAGGTTCTTCTGAATCAGTTCCTTGATCTCAGAACAAAAACAAACACGGCCCAGATCGTTTCTAAACATTGAAAATGGATTTTTTTTTCCTTTTTGGAGACAAGTTATATCGAGCCCATGCTTGCCTCAAATTCTTTGTGTAGTCAAGGATGAACCTAAACTACTGCTCCTGCCTCCCCAGCGCCAGGATTCCAGGTGTACGCCACCACGCTTGGCAGAAACTGGGTTTTGGCACAGATTGTGTTCTTTGTGGAGTGGGGCTGGGGGAGGCGCTGTTAACTCTGCCCAGTTCATGGAAACTGCAGGTTGATTTTAAAACTCATCCAAAAACTGGTCTTGCAAATATCCCATCAGCATTTCTGCAGCTGCATGCTGAAAACTCATTAGGAGCTGTTTTAGAGGACACGCCCACTTGAGTCAGATGATTGTTGGTTACACCCAGAGCCTGGGAGTCCCTTGAGCTCAGAGCTGAAGGGACAGCATCGGCGGAGGCGAGCGTCTGATGGGTGTTCAGGCTGTGCATACCTCTGTACCTTTCCTCAGCTCGTCACCCGATTTCTCTCTCCACAGTGGGCTGTTTGGCATTTCTAAATGCTTTTACTAAGCACGCCGTCTGGTTCTTGGGCCTGTGCAGTCTGATTCAATTACCTCGTGGCTAGTTATCCACTTAGTGAAGTGATATATAGCTCTCTCATGGCAACCAGTGGGATAAGTAGAACCAGAGTTTAAACACTGGGGCCCTTGGGAAGAGGTCCACAGGACAGGGAGTGTTGCATCTAGTCAGTGACAGGTGTGAGCAGAGTTCCCAGATCCTGAATGCGTACTTGGCCAGCAGCCAGAGGACATGCACCATTCCCTCTCTGTTCTCACACAGGTTGTGGCAATCTTTGCGCATGCTCATTCCAGTGCATGGCAAGGGCCCATCACTAATAGTTTTCATAGCCCTCACTTCCCGACCTGTAAAGCACACAACTTACTTTTGCCGTGGGACACACCAGTCACAACACATGACAAAAAAAAAAGATAGTTGAATGAGCTCTGCTGGAGGCGGGGGTTTGTGGCTCTCCAGGAGCGCTGTTGGCAGGTCCTTCGGGGCTTTCCTAATGGGGCTGGACATGGCTCTAAACGCTGAGGCTGCACACATGGAGGACCAGGATGCTTCAGTGAGTACCTGGTAGGACCAGCCCGTAACAATGACCTCACACTTAACCAGCGAGAGTGTTCCTAGTGGGAGGGACCCTAAGAGCAGGAGTGTGAGTGGCATTTAGAGTTCAACAGTTGAGCAAATATGTCAGTTACAATATTGTTATGTTAAAATATAGGTTACGCTGACCTGACATTAATAGAAGGTAATAATTTATTCCCTAACACTTAAACTTATGAATCATTCACACTCCCACTATCAATAATTAAATATTAGTGAATGTGATTACTATCAGGGAATAGTGTGTGACATTAAAAATGTACTGCAGAGGAGGATAACGTCTGGCACTCCCTGTAAGTTGCTTGTAAGTCTGACGCGTCTCTAGTCTTCTGGGGACAATAGGTTGACTGCCATGTCCTTTTCCTTTCCTAGATATCATGGAAGGGAAGGTCAACAAAGGCATTTACCTCAAGGAGGAAAAGGGTGTGACATTCCTTTACTATGGCAGCTACAAATCATCCTGCATTAGCAACCCTGCCCAGTGTGGACCTGAGGGTGAGTTGGGGTGAATAGAATCTGTGTGTGTGTGTGTGTGTGTGTGTGTGACCAGTAAATGTGCTTATGCTCCAGGGAAGACATGGGGTGGGTTGGGGGGAGAGGTGGCGGTCTTGTTCTATCACTCTTTGCCTTACTCCCCTGAGGTGGAGTCTCAGACATTTGAACTCAAGTCCTGTGCTTGCTCAGTGAAAACCACTGCCTGCTGAATTATGTCCCCAGCCCAAGAGCACAGAGTTCTTATTAACTGCAGTGTGAGTGAAAATGTCACATACAAGCTGGAGCAAAGGAGGAGCCGCTCGAGTGCGGGCCTGTCTTGGAGACTGAAAGATAGGACATTGCCTTACAGAGCCAAGAGATTAAAATATTTAACCTTGTAGAAGAACGGGGAGCATCCCACTTTAAAACATAGCTGCTGACATATATGTCACTTGGGTTGGGATGGGGCCCGGCGGTTGTGGGAAGGAAATTGATGGTGTGGCTCTCACAGCGTTATTTCTGGTTCTGGGATGTTGATGACAGGTCAGGCCTGGCAAAGCAGGGTGTGCCTGTTAACCCTCAAACCGGGTTCACTTCTTATGTGTCCACTGAAGGTGGCCGGATGGTAGATGGACCTGCTCCAGCCTGTGACCTGTGGCTGGAACTCATGACAGGTGTGTCAAAAGAGAAGGCAGATCCCACCTCTCCCCTTGGAGTCCCGGCTTCATAAAGATGTATTTAGGGTGCATTTGAATCCTTTGGGGGACATTGTCCTCTGCCAGCTTCATGTCCTTTGCCTCTTCGTCTCTTTGTAACCTATTCATCCAGTCGGTGCTGTCTGCAAGTGCGTGGCTATGGGGCCATCCATCAGAACATGGACAACGTGCCAGTGGACACACCCCAGAAGAAAACAGACTCCTCTCTCAGTAGTCATTAACTGTCCATAGCACCTTATGACCTTATGAGCCCCTTCCCCTCCAATTTGTGCTGGAATGTTTGACTGAAAACAGCATTTCCCGGCACTCCTCTCCCATCCTCCAGCTTTTGGATACTTTCTGTCCCCTCTTCTGTGATGTGCCCTATGCCTCGGGAGGGTTGATACAGGTGTCCTCTTTAGAGATGAACACTCGATAGCCGCATAGTCTTCGCACAGTTGTGAATCTCTACATTAACCACTGCCCACTGCAAAAAGAAGCTTCTCTGACCAAGGTTGGCAGTAGCACTGATCTGTGGCTATAAAGATAAATATTTGGAAGGTAGTTTGATCACATGTCCATTTATCAAAGCCAAAATAGTAGGTCCCCCTGTAAGGACTACGACCTTCCCAGCCACAGGCCTTGATCAAGTTTACGGTACCAGGCATACATTCTTTTCCGGGAGCAGGCCTCAAATCCAGTTAGAAGCTGAGTGGTTACGTCATAATAGTCGTGCCACTGTTGCTGCACTGGGCACATTTTGCATGGCAGGCCAGTATTGTGTCATGCAAGATCGAGCAATGAGTAAGACCGGTGGTTATTTTTCTTCCTCAATGGGCTGCCTAACACTTTCCAGCTACTAACCAATAGAAAAGTTTCCAGGAAGGTCCTAGCTTGATTTCTTTCTGTCCTGCAACCAACATATGTAGTGCCTTCAGCAATAGGGTCTTCCCATCCGGTTATGGTGGAAAGCCAAGAGCAACAGCAAGAACCTGTGTTGCTTTAGTAGTCTCTGGGGCCTTCCTAACCAATGCATAACTTGTGTGTGTGTGTGGGGGTGTCCATGTCTGACACTGAGATTTTCATTCAAGAATCACCTCTTCTGAGAGTTTCACTGTTCACCTATTCAGGGCGCTTCTGTTCAAATCCTCTTTAAAAATTATCTATTTCAATTAGCGTACGAAATAGTTGCTTTCCAGAAGTATTCACATATTTTTATTTTCTGTTAACTCGTTCCCAATTTTATCTTCTCCCATTGCTCCTGAACACAATTCCTGCTTGACCTCTAACTCCCCTCCCCCACCCAGTATTCCCCATCTCTGCTCTCATTGCCCACGTGTTCTACCATCCTCTCTTGTACCTTCAGGCCTCTTTCCCTCTCCTTCTCATGGGTCCTTTCTGGCTTCTCTACAGACACTCCAAATTAAAGACACAAATCTAAAAATTCAAAGCTAGGATCTGCATATGAGAAAGAACATGAGGCATTATGTCTTTCTATACTGGGGTGACCTCGCTTAGTGTAATATTTTCCAGTTCCACAATTCTCTTGTAAATTTCATGATTTCATCCTTTTGTAAAGCAGAATAAAATCCAGTTGCATCAAGGTGCCACCTATCCATCATCCATTCAGCAGGTGATGGACATCTAGAATGGCTCTGTTTTCTGGATATTGTATACAGAGAAGCCAGGAACATGGATGTGCAAGTGTCTTGTGATAGGACGTGGAGTCCTATTGAGTATATGCCTAGGGGCTGTATAATTAGGTCACACGGTAGTCCTATTTTTAGCTTTGTGAGAAACTGTGGAACAACTTTAAAGTCTTGGTGTTTGCTAACGTACAGTTTGAGCTGGTTCTCAGTTCACATGACCATCAAAACACATTAGGCTGGGCTCTCTGTCCCTTTCTTTCAAGACAAGACAGGAATGCATCCCACACCTGATTTTATGCAGTGCTAAGATCAAACTCAGGGCTTCATGCGTGCTAGGCTGACATTCTTCCAACTGAGGCACATACTGAACTGGGAGTATCGGCCTCAGGCTGTGCTGCTTCTGGTCACGTCTGCTTCACTTCATGGAGCGCCCACATGGGGAGGCTCAGAGTAAGAAGGGCCTCTCAGGGGATCTGGGCATCTATCTACCTGGAGACCCGGGCCTGTGCTCCACACTCACTTTGTTTGGTAAGTGCCTCTGCCTCAGATCTCCTGTTCCTGTGTGGCAGCTCCTCCATAGGACTTGGTGATTGATGGTAGATTATTGTCACCTCTAGTGTCTGGCACTGTGGGGGGCTCTGTTTGGACCACCCCTGGCTCTCTGAGACCTTTACAGTGTTCAGCACAGGACAGCATCGACAGAACATTTACTGAGCAGGTGCAGCTTGTCTGGCCACCTCAGTGATGCTTCTAACTCAGAGCATCTCCGACCAGGGGCTGTAGAAAGATTAGGATCTCCCAGTGCTAACAGGAGCAAAATGTGGAACCAATGTGCTGGGTTGTGCTCATTTCTCTCCCCTTCAGACTTCCTTCTCTGTGTTGATAGGAGCTTTTGACAGGTGCTCTTGTGGGCACATTGTGAATCTTTCCACACCGTGGAGACACAAAATGATACTTCGGTGACGGTTTCTACAGACAGGAGTCATTACTTTGCAGGCTGACTGAGCTAAAATGAGTGGCTTTTCTGGCAGAGTTCATGGCCCACTTTCTCCTTGTCCCGGTTCAACACTTTACTGAATTTTTAATTTTTATTTTTATTACCTAACACCTTATTGAATTTTTTATTTTTATTTCTCTTCCTGGGCAGAGGCACATTTGGCAGAGACAGCATCATTTTTAGTTGAGTGAAAGGATTTTTTTTTAAAGCAGCATTTTTTTTTTTTTTTTTTTTTTTTGCAGGGAGGGGTGGGGTGGGGGATGGGGGCGGAGCGGAGAAATGACTTTCATGAATCCTGCTGGGGATACATTTCACAACAAAAATTTCACAATGTGCCCGTCTTCTTTTCCATATGAAACTGGTTGTTTCTGAGTGCAGTGAGGTGGACGGGGGCGGGGCAGGGGCAGAGTGCCAGCTGAGCCTGATAGAGAAAGGATGGGGGGAGAGATCTAAGTCCCCTCCTCCACACGTAGCTGGGATGACCTGGACCTCAGTCACACCCTCCAGGCTCTGTGCCTGCCTCTCAGCATCATCCTATCCTGATGGCTGAGGTCTCCCAGGACCTTTGCTTTCCTCAGCAGCCAAAGGATGCCCCTCAGACCTGGATTCTACCCAGAGCTCCCAGAGACCTAGAGAGATCAGGGACCCTCCTAGTGTTTGGAGGTTCTTCTTAAAAAAAAAAAAAAAACAAACATAGTTTTGAGCCAGGCATAGTGACATATATCTTTAATTACGGCACTTGGGAGGCAGAGGCAGGTGGATCTCTGAGTTTGAGGCCAGCCTGGTCTACATAGCAAGTTCCAGAACAGCCAGAGCTACAAAGAGGGACCTGGTCTCAACAAACAAACAAACAAACAAACAAACACCCTTATCTCTCTCTCTATGTATATCTATTTAGAGATAATATACCTAATCTACCTATATCTGTCTATTTGTAACTACCTATATATCTAATATCTATATAGATAGAGCTATCTATATCTATCTCTCTATCTAATATATCTATAGATCTAGATGTACTAGGCAGAGAGATAGATATTTAATTGTTTTTTATTTTCAGTTTTGGGGATTAGTGTCACTGGGCAAGTGTTGTGTTACTAATTTACACCTTTAACTTTCTCTTTACTTTTTATTGAGAGATGGGATTCCCACTACATTGCCTAGGATTGTCTTGAACTCACTATGTAGCTCAGGTTAGCCTTGAGCTCATGATCCTCCTGATTCAGCCTCCCAAGTACCTGAGAGGACAGATCTGCCCCACCATGCTTGACTGGCTTTTATTTAATTTTTCCATTTTTTATGTGCATGTATGTATGCATGTATGTTTACACGTATGTGTGTGGGCATGTGGAGGTTGGTATCAGGAATCTTCTTCAGTGACTCTTCCACTTTATTTCTTGAGGCGAGGTCTCAGTCAAACCCAGAGCTTAAGGATAGGGTTTGTCTTGCTAGTCAGCTTGCTCTTGGGGACTCTCCGCCTCGGTGCTCTGAGGAAGGGATGAGCTGGCTGCCACGGCCAGGCATTTATGTGGGCTAATAGGGATCCATATTCCAGAAGTCACGCTTGCCTGGCAAATGCTTTAAGGACCGAGCCATCTCCTGGCTCTTCGTCTTCATTTCTGATCCACACAGAGCACTTAGGCATTCTTGCGGGTACTGCATGTCACAACACGTATATGGTGACAGCTAACCAGAGCAGGGCAATTCCAAATCTGTCATCCCAAACATTTGTCTTTCACTTGTCACTTTGTGGGAGCATTCAAAAGTCTTCAGTCTCCTCTTGGATAGAAAAAATAAAATAAAATGGAGAAATTTCAAGCCAAGGCTAGAAAACATGTGCTACATTCCCTATGCTCGTGTTTGTCATATGGAGACTTCAATACTGGAAGGCATGAGGCAGAACGATTGTCACAAGACCTTCAAAAGACTCTAACAAACCAACCCATAAGGCCTTGCAGCAAAGATGGCTGGTGATGAGACACCAATTTACACGCCAGAGACAGGTGCCTTCTAAGCCTCTGTATGTGACCGCATTTGGTGATAACATCTAAAGTGAATTTGGTGTCATTTCTATAAATAAGGCCAGGGCAAATGTTCCAGTACCTCTCTCCTTCTTCCCCCTTGAACCCTGATTCATGGTTGCCTGTTGTGATTAGTCCTGCAGGGAGGACAGCTTGGCTCACTGGAACTCTCACATCCCTGGCCAGGTGGGCAGAACCAGGCAATTGCTTTATTTCTATCTCTCACAAACAGAGTTCAACAGGTGCCTAGCTTAACATACACATGCACATACAAACACACACGTACAGTGCGCACATCTGGGGAGGGAAATAGGCAGGGGTTACTCAAAGCAGAAAAGCTACAGTGTCATCTCAGGGAGGCTTGTAACCCGTGGGGACCTCCATCCAGGTCTGTGCCTTGATGGACCTGAAAGGTGGGCCCAGACCCGCCTGTGTGCATGCCAGACACTCTTGCCTAGCTGACTGGTTATATTTTCTCTGCATCTGTGACCTGACTCATTCACAGTGATGTTTGTAGCAGAGGTCACACAGTCCCACATGGTAGAAACACCCTCACCCCATCATGGGGTCTGGGTTTCACACTTATTATGACAAAAAGCAATTCAGGGAAATTTATTTTTTTTTAAATTTTAGCTCAAAATTTCATGCTGTAACCCATCATTGTAAGGAAGTCAAAGCAGAAGGAACTTGTAAAACTACCCCTCACATCACATCCACAGTGAGGAGCAGGGAGAGAATGAACATGTGCTGTTCTCAGCCGGTTTTCTTTGATGCATTCCAGGACCCAAACCTAGGGAATGGTGTTGCCCACAGTGGGCTGGCTGGGTCTTCTCACACCAATCAGAGCAAGCAAGACAATCCACCACAGGCGTGTCCACAGCCCAACCTCTTCTAGACATCCCTGTATCAAGACACTTTTCCTAGCTGATTATAAGTTGTATCAAACTGCTGGGTGAAACTAGCCATCACCTGTACCCATACTGGGCCCCTGCAAAACATATTAGCTGCTCTTTTCTCTGCCTACCTCACACCTTCATCCACAGGCAGTTAACAGCCGACGCCTTATGGACCTTGAAAATCAGCTTCTTTTTTCACAGGAACAGCCTCCCCCCCTTGCCTCCCCGGAACATATTCTGAAATATATACAATTTAAGATATGTCAAAAAAAATTAGCTGCAAGTTCTGTTTGGAATGTTCCTTCAAAACTTTGAAGCAAACCATATGACTCAGAAACAGGGGGTTGTTTAGGATGTGACGCCAGGCAGACATAAAAATGACAGTGTAAAAGTGTATTTACGGATGTGGGAGGACATTCCGGAGGCAGTCAATCTTTAAGAGGATGCCGTGTGTAACCGGAATGAATGAAGCAGTTCCTTCCTTTGTAAAATCATTGTCAGGATCTGGCTGAGTAGGTAGGGCTGGAGACTGTGGCGATGGGGTTCACATTTGCACACGCAGTCAGCCAGCTTGGGTCGGTACCTAACCTCCGTCAGTCACTAACCCAGTGGCCTCAGTCACCTCTTCTGTGTCCTGGAAATGGGAGCAAGGCTTTGCACTATTTGAAAGGAAATGATGGCTCGGGTCACACTCTTGGGAAGGTACCTGGCTCTCATGGGATATTCCCGTGGCATTTCATGTCTCTGAAGCACTAGATGATGAATGCATGCTTCTCTCTTCAGGAGTGACATTTTCGTTTTTCTGGAAGACTCAAGGAGAGCAGTCCCGACCAGCCCCCTATGCTTACGGGGGACAGGTTGTCTCTGATGGGTTCAAAGTCTGCTCTAGCGGTGGAAAGGGCTCGGTGGAGCTGTACACTCGGGATAATTCCATGACATGGAAGGCCACCTTCAACCCTCCAGGTGAGTGTAGCACCAACTGGAGTTTCCATTCCCTTTGGGAATGATGGGATACTAAAAGAGTCTTTGTGGCACAGGGCTCCTTCCTGCCAGCAGCTTGAGAAGGTACCAGGAAAGCAAGAAGAGTGCCTGTCATACAGTGACCTCTTGCCAAGGTCAAATGCTAGGTGGTAGACTGACTGTGAGCTCACAGTGTGTGGTGGCTGTGTGGGGTTGGTTTTCTGCATAATGGAGGTGACACAGAAGATGCCCGGTCATTGGCTGAAGTGGAAGCTATGTGCTGAAGGCAGACCATGCTTAAGTCATCCTGTCCCCATACCATTTGGCAATGTGGCCTTGAAGCTGCTCACAGCATAGTACAAAAAGTTCTGAAGAAGACAGGCTATCAATCAGGAAGCAGGCTGTAAGGCAGGGGGAGAGTGGGGTCCTGTGTGGCCTTGATTAAGGATGCACCTTTAGAACCAGCGGGAGCGGACAGGGGTGCCAAGGGGCTGAGTTTCAGAGTAGGTGGAGAAGCTCCGATGATCTGTGGTATGGAGTTCATTAACTGAGCTGGAGGCTGGGCACCTGAAACCAGTGGCCACAGAGGGTAGTACAAGAAACCAGAGGTGGAAGGTAACCATGGTTGCAGAGGGGTTTCCTGTGACATGCAGGGAGGACCTGGATAGAAACTAGCCAGGTCAGAGGCAGGGGTTCTCCATTTTAAGCCTCTAGAACAGCCCATTTTCAACCTATGGGTTGAGATCCCCTTTGGGGTAGCATATCAGATATCCTGCTTATCAGATATGTACATTGTGATTCATAACAGTAGCAAAATTACAGTTATAAAGTAGCAAAGAATTAATTGTGTGTGTGGATAGGTCACCACAACATGAGGAACTGTATTAAAGAGTTACAACATTAAAAAGGTAGAGAACCATTGGTCTAGAAGCAAATAGGTTCATTTCTGGCCCAGTTGAAGGAGGTGACCCAGCTTAACTGTGACGTTTTCAGGCCAGGTCCTAACTCTGTGCCTTGTAGCTTTATGGACCTGGGATCATATTCTATTACTTGGTGCTTCTTCAGATTCTTTGTTTGAAGCATGGGAAGAGTAGCAGTTATTATTTCACTGGGATACAGACAACTGATGGATCAAAGGGGCCTTGAGCAATGTGCTGCAGAATCCTGGGAGATCTGGGTTTGCTCTGTGGTGTTGAACTTGCATAAGCTGAACTCATAGGTGGAGAAATGCCATAGCGAGGAAAGATATTGAATTTCTGGATTCTTTCCCACCCTCAAGGCCGGAAACACTTTTGCCCTTCCTGCTTTACAAGGCTCCCTCTGAGCCTCTCTGATGGCTCTGAGTGAGGACCACTTGCGGTCAAGGTTTCCTAGGTAACAGCTCATTCCCCCAAGGGCCTTGGGCCTGTGGCATCCAGCAGGTTCTTTGAAACTAAACACGTGCTGTTTTTCCAACCCAGGGATGCCGAGAGACTTGTAAACATCCCCTTGTCATCTGCTCCTCATTTGTTCACTGGAAAGCTTTGTTATTCTCACTTTCAAAGTCAAGTGCAATCATGCTTTGGCCCCGAGTAGGATCCAAGTGTTCTTCAGAGCGTCAAAATTACTAAAGTGTTACGCAATCCCCAGCAGGAAGCTCTGATGTAACCATTGGCTGTCCACAGTCACTGGTGGGCAGGGTCACTGTGTGTCGTTTAGTGGGGGATGCCCCGTTCCTTCTTTGTCAACCCCCTGAGGATGTCTTACTCCAAGGCTTGTAAAACAAGAGTCCCTTTGTGCTCCAGTCTTTCCCCTGACAAGAGGAGGGACCTAGAATCTTCCTAAGGAGGATTCTGATGGAGCCAGGAGGCTGGCCATAACCATTTCGCCATCCCATGTTGGTTAATGTCACATAGGCCCGTGGTTGGTTCGGTGGTGCCTGCCCTGTGACTGTTTAGATGTTCAATGATGTTTTGAATGAGTTGTGACCAGCAGTTGTGATTTCATGTCAAAATTCAGATCTTCCAACTTACTTGGAAACAAAAGAGAATGGTGGCCCCAGCTTCAATTTTTAGTGGCAGGAGAGGGAAGGGAAGCTGCCTCTTAGGTGGGGCAGCCACCTTCCTGTACAGCCTAGTCAGCATGGAGGCCTGTCCTCGGTGAAACCAAGTTTTTCACCTTTGGCTCTGCAGACCAGGCATGTGGACGTTAGTGTGGCATAACTGCACTATGGTCCTCAACAGCCTCCATTTTAAAAACAAAAGCATTAAAAAACCCACAGTAAAACTGAGTGCAATGAACAGGGCTTCCAGGGCCTTCCCCCCTCTCCACATGGCCAACCTCCGCCGAGCAGCACTCCATCCCTGCACTATAAACCACACTGCTGCATGGCCAACCTCCCCCTAAGCAGTGCCCTATCCTTGCACTGTGCTTCAGGGATGAACTACACTAATGTGTGCTTATCTTGGGGGGGATGTCAGGGTCCATTCCTGATGCTATACATTTTGAATGCTGAGGAGGAGTCTGTTCTGAGCTTTGACCTCTTACCTCTCTTTAAGCGGGTGTGTTCGCTTGCTCGTTGTGAGCTTTGAGAGCTCTTTGCATAGTTAGTGTAAAAGCATCCATCACAGATAGTTTCCCTAGTGTGTGGCTGACCCTTTCAAAGTATGGACAAGTTCTTTCATGGGGCAGAAGTTTTCATTTTAATGGAGAACGGTTTATCAGGTGTTTTATCCTGGATCACACTTTTGATCACACACACACACACACACACACACACACACACACACACACGTAGCATCAATAGGCTGGAGAGATGGCTCAGTTGTTAAGAGCACTTGCTGCTCTCCCAGAGGACCTGGTTCAATTCCCAGTACCTACATGGCAGTTCATGACTGTTTGTAAGTTTAGTTTCAGGGGTTCTGACCCTCTCTCTGGCTTCTATGGAACCATCTACATATGGTGCACAGACATAACTGCAGGCAAGATATCTGTATTGGCTAGTTTTATGTCAACTTGGCAAAAGCTAGAGTCATCAGAGGATGACGTGCTAGAGAGGAGGGAGCCTCCATTGAGAAAATGCCTCCATAAGGTCAGGCTGTAGGAAAGCCTGTAGCGCATTTTCTTAGTGATTGATGGGGAGGGCCTAGCTCATTGTGGGTGGTGCCATCCCTAGACTGGTGATCCTGGGTTCTGTAAAAAGCAAGCTGAGCAAGCCATGAGGAGCAAACCAGTAAGCAGCACCCCTCCATGACCTCTGCATCAGCTCCCGCCTCCAGGTTCCTGCCATGCTTGAGTTCCTTCCTTGACTTCCTTTGATGATAAACAGTGGTGTGGAAACACAAGCCAAGCAAACCCTGTTCTCCCCAATTTGCTTTGGTCATGGTATTTATTTTTTGGTTTTGTTTTGATTGTTATTCGAGATAGGGTTTCTCTGTGTAGCCTTAGCTGTCCTGGACCCTCTTTGTAGACCAAGCTAGCCTCAAACTCACAGAGATCTGCCTGCCACTGTCTTCCTGAATGCTGGGGCTGTAGCCTGCCTGGCTTGGTCATGGTATTTCATCACAGCAATAGTGACCCTAACTAAGACAACACCCATACACATAGAATAAAACAAGCAAACAGACAGACAGACAGACCCAGACAGACAAACTCAGGGTTAAGCTCGGGGTTATTCTAGATTCCTCCTTTTATATACTGGAAGTGGTACAGATCTACATTTGGTATTTCCATTAACCATCCACTTTGAATTAGGTTGACGAATAGGGATGAGGTCTGGGTTTATTTTTTGTTGTTTTTGCATCTGGGCTTCTGGGCATCTTTGGAGGTAGAGACTGTATTTGTTCCACCGTGTTGGCTTTGCTCCTGTCAGCTACCAGTAGATGATGTCTGCATTTCTCACCTTTGGGCTCTCTGTTCTGTCCCTCTGATCTATCTGTTTGTCCCTTTAACACCACAGTAAGGTTTCGCTTACTGATCCAAACTATGAAGTGACTCTGGTTACTGTGAAACAACTTTACTACCTGCCAAGTTCACGCTTGAGAACTGTGCCATTGAATTGCAAAAAAGGACCTCACAATGTCTTAAGTATATTTACAATTTTGCACTGCTCCACATTCATGGCTATTTTCAGTTGCAAGTGAATGCATGTATCCTACAGGCCACAGTTGGGCAGGCCACTTTTAGTCTCAAAGAGAGGCCAAGCCGGTCCTCCAACTCTGTTTTTTATTTATTTTTTCCTTTAATATGTGACTTTCCTTGGTATTTGTATCTCTGTGTAGACATTAGACTCAAATGGTGGCTCTCCAAAGGATAATGTTCTAGAATTTGAGTTGATTTGAATTGCATTGAGTCTACAGGTCAGACTGGGATGGAGAGGCACCTTAACAATAGTAAGTTTTCCTGTCTATAAACGTGGGGTATCTTTCTAGACATTGCTTTTATTATTGATAAAATAGATAAGTTTAGTTCGTCCATCCCAATCTGTGTGCCTCTTTCCCTGTTTACTGTAATAGTGGGGACTGCCAAGAGTTGTGACAGGGGATGCCCTCGTCTTGTTCCTGACTATACTGAGATTTTCAACTAGGACTATGGTCTGATGGGTTGGTGTTTGGGCCTGGCCTTTTAAGCAAGCCTTTTGTTGCCCATGATTTTAGGTGTTTACATTTGTGGCTCTTGTGTTAAAATAATAAAGGGTCTTCTCAAGGTTGCTTTTGGAATTTGGGGGCCTGAGCAACGCTCATGTGCTCCAAAGGACTAAGGGGAGTCGGGTTGCTATGCTCCACAGTTGGATTCACTAAGGTCAAGGGTGACCAAGCAGCACATGAAAGAGGGAGGTGCTTAGGGACGAGGGAAGCTTGTGCAGGACTCATCTGCTATGCTCAGGGTGTCTTCACTGTCTTCCAGGTCCTTACTGGACTCACGTCCTGTTCACATGGAAATCCAAGGAGGGCCTGAAAGTCTACGTCAACGGGACCCTGAGCACCTCAGACCCGAGTGGGAAAGTGTCCCACGCCTATGGGGACCCCCATGTCAACCTGGTCATTGGGTCTGAGCAGGACCAGACCAAGCGTTACGAGAATGGAGCTTTCGACGAGTTCATCATCTGGGAGCGAGCGCTGACTCCCGACGAGATCAAGATGTACTTCACGGCTGCCATCGGTCAGTGCATGGGTGGCTGTGGTGGACTCAGCACGGGGCTCCTCACCACCCTTCAGCTCCCAAGTTCCTGTCATGGCAGATGTGAGATGTGTCCTAATGAAGCATAGAAGCATAGTCATGTCTCTGAACACCTGTTCCCCGAGATAAACGAGCAAACAGTTCACAGGAGACACGCTGAGATTAATATTCCCCAATCCTTGCAGGCTCCACAGGGTATGTGAAAGCTGATTACAGAGGTTTTGGTCGCAAACATTCAGGTCCTTAACAAATTTCCACCATGTATACATCCTCCTCTGGGCCCTCAGACCCCAAAGTACCTTCTCCCTCCTCGGGTATAGGTGGTTTCTCAGAGTAGGGGCCTCTAGGCAGGTGGACATGCTTCTATTTTTCACTTTGCCATGGGACTTTTAAAAAGCTTTCATAAACTTTGTATGACATCTGTGTAACCATTTAAAGTGAGCATTTTGTTTTAAAAATAGGGCTGGAATGATAGCTTAGTAGGTAAAGTGCTTGCCTCTCAAGCATGAAGACCTGAGTTCAAATACTGGGACCCACATTAAAAAAAGCAGGGTGTAGCGGTGTGTGCTTATAATCCCAGCACGGGGGAGATGGAGACAGAAAGCTCTCTTGAATCTCTTGGACCTCACTGTATAGCCAGCCTCATCTCACCAGTGAGCCCCAGGTCCTAGTTAAAACAAACAAACAAACAAACAAACAAACAAAAAGGTAGGTAGAGAGCTTCTTGGGAATGACACCGCAGTTGACCCCTGCTTTTACATGCACACACAAAAATAAAAAAATAAGGTAAACAATTTGATAGTATTTAGCAAATTCACAGGCATGCAACCACAGTCTCTATATCGTTCTCAAATAGTTTATCATCCTTAAGCGGCGCTCATGCTGCTGCCTCTCCCTACTTCTGCCAGCCTTCTGCACCCACCGATCTACGTCTTTTTCCCATGGTTCACATGTTCTAGAGATCCCACACAAACACTATTACTTATTGACTCACAGAAAGACAGAGTATTGCTCCAGCAAGGTTCCCAGGCCCTGCCACTCAAAGCTGGAGCAGCTCCCATGCAGAGGCAGAGGAAAGAGGGCCAGTTCCGGATTGTGAGATTAGTGCATACATCTTTGAAATCCAGAAATAGGTACCGTTTGCCAGACAACCCCTTGCAGAATCACACGGGAACTGAGCCAGACCAACGGCATGGCAGAGTCTCATTTCTCATCTCAATCTCCCATGACCGCTCCCATGGTATTCGGGGAAGCCTTCATTTCCACTGCCTTGATCTCTGGGCTGTGCACGAGTCAACAGGAGTTTGACAAGACATGACACAAACACATGGCATGGCTGCCCTCTAACTCTTGGCACCTGAGCAAGGAATGTCATTCAGTCTTGGAGAACAAAGTGTTTGGGGTTCAGCTTTACCTCATCTGCCACTTTACCCCACCAAGTCCCAAGGGGCCCATCGCTCTCAAGGCAGCCAGGGTAATGATGTCATTTCCTCAGGTCACCCAAAACAACTTGGAAACATTTCCCCAAAATGAGGTCAAGTATCAAAGTGAAGTCTGTGTTCTCATCAGAAAACAATAGAAATAGAAATAGTTGGTGAAGAAAACGGCTAGTGGAGGCTTCATCTTTGACCTTGAACATCTTATCTTGGGAAATGGCTCATAATTAACCATGATCTTCAATAGAGAGAGTAAAGAGACTTCTTACAGCAGAAGTTCCATCTCCACCACTTTTGGGGTGGTGTCCAGTCTACCTTAGCCTAGTGTATCAGTTTCTTTTATGTTGTAACAAGTCACCACACAAAACCACTGCCTTAAGTAGGGTCCATTCATTTTGGCTCCTGATTTCGGAGGGCTCACCGGTTGGCCAATGGGCTCTCTCCATTTGAGTGGGGCATCATAGCAGAAGAGGAGATCTGGCCCCAATCCAGGAAGTGGACTAAATATACCCTTAGGGATAAATATAAATATACCCTTAGGGATATATATATATATATATATATATATATATATATATATATAATCTTAGGGACCGGTCCCTAGTGGCCCTAGTTTCTCCAGCTAGGCTCTGCCTCCCGGAGTTTCCAAAGCCTTCCAAAAATAGTGCCACCAGCTGGGGACCCAATGCTTGAGTATGGGAGAGGCTTCTGATTCAAACCATAACGTCCAGTGATTAACAATCCTGTGTTTTATCTGTAATGAGTCTGGGTGCCAATGAAGGCTATTTCTCATTCTTTCTTTGTTTGAGATTCGTGAGACCTTGCATAAAATCATCCTTTTATGTGATGGCTTGCATGAACGGTGTTCAGAAGCAATTTACAATATAAATGGAAAAATAATTTCTGCTGGGAAAATCCATATAATCTACATTTTAGGCTGATTTATGAGCCCTTTATCTTCCCAGCAACATCCATACTCAAAACATCCTGTGCCTCTGTGGGGCGCTTCAAGCTGGCAAATTCTGAATAAGGACAGACCTCCCTGGGGATGCCAAAGGGTGACTTAGCCCTCACTGAAGCATTCATTTTTTTTTTTTTTTCAGGTAAACACTCTCTGCTGTCTTCAACACCACCAGCGATGCCCACAGCACATACTGTGGTGAGCAGGGGCCTTTACCCTTTGCCCCATGCGTGAGTCACTTTTCATAGCTGGGACAAAATATCTGAAAAGACAACCCAAGGGAGGAGGGTTTTCCAGTCCATTGTGTGCTGGATGCATTGCTGACGGCCCAAGACAAGGCAGAATCATGGCAGAAAGCCAAGTGGAGAAAGGGTGCTGCCTTCATGTTCTATAGCAGCTAGGAAGTGGGGGTGAGGGTGGGAAGAGGAGAGTGGGGGAGGAGGATGAGAGTCTGAGGGTAGAATATTCCTCAATGGCACATCCTCCTTTCTCCACCCAGATCCCATGGTCTATTTTCCGTACTATAGCAGACAAACTCATCAGTGGGTTTAATCCATTGATGAAGTTAGTACCCTGCCATGACCCAATTACCTCTTAACAGTGCCACCAGCTAGAAGCCAAAGCTTACACAGAAGGCTCTGTGAACGGCATTTCACATTCAAATCGTAACCCCACTCACTTGTTGCGGTATTGGCTTGTGCCAGTGGGGCCAGAGTCATGTTCAGAATAAAATAGAGGGAGGGAAGACAATTTTGGGGTGATTTTTGGTGCCGAGTGTGGTTGGAAAAAAGACTCCCCTTGGTTCCTTGGAATGCTAGGAAGAAAGGAAATTTTGAGGAGCCAGTGATCCCTGAAATGATTTCCTGGGCAGGTGAGACCCATCTCTTCTTAGCTTCCTTCGGTGCCTTTTCTTCTGATATCAGAGGAATGGGTCAATTCATACAGAATGTGGGTGCTTCGATTTTTCTTTAGTGTCTAAACGTCCCTTGCTCAGGGACTTTGACAGAGAGTGCCTGGACTTTCTAATCTACTTGGGTTCAGATCCTAGTTTACCACTCATTGACTCTATATGCCTCTCTGTGGCTAATTTTGTCTTTTATGTTCCTTGTTTCACAAGGTGGCTGTGAGGATGAGATATTGTCTTATGCAGGCTCTCCACAGAAGTACCCATATGTGGGACAAGTCAATCTTGGCACTGTCCTTATGGGTCCAGAGCCAGAGTTCATCCTGAGCTTCTATAGAATGCCCTGGCTTTAGTTCCTAGCAGGAAGCCATATGGCCACTATCTTTCAGATGCCCATGGATGCCTACCACCCCATCATTGCCAACCTGACTGAGAAGAGGAAATGGTTCCAGAGACCTGGGACTGTGTTGCAATATCTTCAAAATGTGTCTCTCAGCTTGCCCAATAAATCTCTCTCAGAGGACACTGCATGGAACCTCACAGAGGTAAAGCTCCTGGTGCCATTGACTGGCGGATTGGCTGACGCATGGCTGGACCACGGTTAGAGTCAGAAAGATCTAGCTCCATGCTGAGCGAGGTGACACAACAGTCAAGAACACTTGCACTTACAGCGGATTGGAATTCAGTTCCTAGTACCCAGGTTAGCTGGCTCACAGCCATCCATAGTTCCAGATCCATAGGCTCTAACACCCTCTTCTGGCTTCCATAGGCACCTGCAAACATCTGGCATACATTTACACACACACACACACACACACACACACACACACACACACACACACACAAATCTAAAACAAAAAACAAAAACAAAAAGACTCAAGAGCCTTGCCTAACCGAGTTAGGGAGTTAGGGCTTCTTGTAAACAGGTAGAGCTGTTCTGGCCAGCTCCGTGCTACTCAGTGAGGCCTCCTTGATCTAGAAATTGGATCTTCATTTCACCTCTCCAGCATCTAACCTCTCTGGTCTATCTAGACACCCGCCCTGGCCTCTAGAGCCAATTGGGTTTGCAACTCATGGTCTCAAGTCTGATGCCTCCTTGGCAATAAGGAAGAGGTAGAGTGGGGTATGGTGGCAGATGTAGTTAGAGGTCACAGATGACTATGCACAGTGTGACTTCCTGAAGTCACCCACAATACTCTGCGAGTGTGACTTGGGTTATTAAAGTCAAGATGCTCCCTTCCTTCGCTTCTCCTAACGGTTCCAGGTAGAGGAAGGAGTTTGGGATAGCTCATGGCTGTATTATCCTCTTGAGCCAGGGTTCTTGGCTGGTATGAAAGGCGAAGGGATGTTTGAGGTGGCCCATTCTTGAGAATATAGCCCAAGGCTATGATTGGGGAGTGTGGAGTCTGGACACTAGGCCTAGCTTTGTGCTGCAGGTTATAACTGTGTACTCCTGGTTAGTGAACTAATGTTGCTGGCTTCCAGGCTATTCTGACACACGCAGGCAATAGTCACAGGGGCCAAGTGGGTCTCTGTACACTTTGGTGTCTGGTGCAATAGTTCTAGTTTCTTGGGGTTCTAGTGCTGAAGGCACACCCAGGGAAAGCACATAAACCTGGGGTGTAGCGTCCAGAGGCTCCCTGGGGCGGGGGGGCTGGAGGTAGCCAGTAGCTTTCTTGATTATGGTGGGAGAAGCAAGTTGGATGTCTGAGATTTCATCATCTCTCAGAACACATAGGTTCCAGAATTCCACATCACCAGTAACTACGCTTTTCAAGAGGTTGAGGGACCAACATAGATCCAGGTTCTGAAAAGTATTAAGGGAGGATGGGCTTGGGTAGCTGAGCTCAGGCTCCAGGCCCTGGAGTGGGACAAGCTTGGTGTGGCCCCAAGCCCTGTGCTCTTAGTAGTCTGGTAGGCACACTGTTCAACCGTGCAGAACTCACTTTCGCTGGAGATGTGGAGAAGTCGTGCTGCCTGGGTCCTTAGCTGGTATCTGCATGGCGGCAAATACAGCTTCACCCTAGAGCAGGTGTGGACCATGGTGCCTGAGTCCTTGGCACTGACAGTGGCTGGGTGGGTCTGCTATGTGACCCGCCGTTATGCACGCTGACCACTGATCTATTAGTGTGAGGGTACTGTGTCCTGGGACCATAGTGTCTGATGGTCCCAGTCCCTGTGTCCATTCAACCACACCCAGCCCTTCGCCTGTGTGTCTGGAAGTATTGGGGATGGGGAGGGTGGGTGGCTGCCACAGGAGCAAAAGAGAGATTTGACGAAGCACTCACCGCAGGCCAAATCTTGCTCCTGTGCATCGTATACCATCCCCCACTGGTGACCTACAAGGCTGACCAAGTTTAGGGATTTCCCACCTAATCCCAGCCTCTCTTCCTGTAGAAATGGGAAGTGTGACACTGTAGTGACAATTTTGAAACTTTGGTTTCTTTAAAAAACAAACAGAAATATTATAAGAATATGTTTTTGTTTTAATTCCAGGTGTGGGATATGGGGCTGCTTTAGATTGCTCAAGGCAGCTGAGTATGATTTCCCTCATGCTCTGGCTGGGGCATGTATTTTTGCTTTTGTTTTTGTTTTTGTTTCTTTTTTTTTTTGTTTTTGTTTTTTTGTTTTGCCAGCTGCAGATAGTTTGCAATTATATAATGCTTGAAGTTCTGGGGACTTTTCAGATGGTATAGAAATGCTGGAGCCCTGAGGGTGGCTTGGGTTGTTGATTGGTTGTTGATTGCTGTTGGTCGTGGTTTGTTAAGTAGTCGTGTACAAAGAAGAAACAACAAGAAGAAATTAGATATCTGGATGGCAAAGATCAGACTTGCCCCAAGTCTATGCCCTCTATGCCCCTAATCAGCAGGAAATAGTCTAGTGATAATATCACCCTCTTTCTGAACCCTGACTTCATCCAGGGTTTTCTTTCCTTTCTTCTCTCCTCTCTACCCTTTTATCTCCTATCGAGTGTTAGGGGGTAGAAAGGTGGGAAAGGATGGAATCAAAAAGAACCCACCAAGTAGCTAAAGATCAGCCCCAGGCCAAACAGGCAATTCTGCCCAACCAAGTTTTCTTTTATGGTTGGCCAGCCTGCCATGCCAATTCTGCTCTCCTAGGCTCATCATCGGTTTAGGTGAGATCAGTGGGCCCAGTGTGGAGCTACAAGATGCCCGGTAGGAATGAAGTGAAACAGGTACAGCTGGCCAAAGTGGTTCCATCTCCTTTGTAAGCTGACGTACTGAAACACAGGCTTCAATACAGGTCACATGGGTAACATTTCATAGGCTTTGCGGCTTTATTCTTTGCCTGTTACTTCCTCTTTATCTCTGTAAAACCTTACAGAGTTAGAGATTGCAAATCTAGCTGCCTTTGGGGGTTGACAATCCACGTAATGGATGCAACAGGCGGGACCACCAGGTAGACAGTTGACCTGTGGAGAGCAGCAGCCAGCTACTCAGAGCCTCTTGATTTCAACCTTCAGCTTCATCTCTTCTGATTTAGCAAGGAGAGCACTAATCCTTGAAAACACAAATGGAATTTTAAAAGGAAATGTGTATAGATCAAATGAAAGCCATTCCAAGACTGTCTGATCCCAGTGGTCATCCATTTGAGGCTTCTGCATGGCCTATGCCGACCCTGGTGCTCTGGGGATAAATTATACAGAATGGCTCCCAGCACTTCTCAGCTCCCATTCAACAGGAAATAGCATTTCTAGGCAGGCATTATGTAGCTTTTCGTAGTGTCCTGGCTCTTAATCATTGGCTATAGCCCAGTAGAGTAGCCAGAGGCCACTTCCTAGACTGTGCAAGTGATAGCTATCAGTCATGTGTGCTCTTGAGCGTAGATCTGTAGTTTGTGTACAGGGACTAGTGACCCATGTCCAAGATTCTCACTGAAGTCTTCAGCCTCGAACATAAGAACTGTAAAATAACAGTCAACAGCAACAAAAAACTTTATATGTGCTGCAGGTTGAAAAAATATTTTTATGTGTTGAATTAAGTAATTAAAATATACTATTCAATTGACTTAACCCCGTTCCTCATACAAGCAGCTGGTTGGAAATATATAGCTGTATGAATATACACACCTATAATCTCAGTACCTGGAAACTGAGGCAGGAGATTTTGAGTCTACATCATGAGATCCTGTAAAAAAAATAAAATAAGAAAAGAAAGAAAGAAAGAAAGAAAGAAAAGAAAAGAAAAGAAAAGAAAAGAAAAGAAAAGGTGAATTGCTGTGGTTGGTTCATTTCTGCTCTCAGAACTGCCCTATGTTTCTCAGGCCAACTGTGATCCATGCATGGCCTGTTTCTGTAGTATAATTTTAGGGACATATGGCCACTCACTTATGCACAATCTAGCCTGCTTCTGTACTCCATGGCAGAGTTGAGGGTCTAACCTGACAACTTGCAGTCCTTAATTTGTGGCTTAAAAAAAAAATCTTAGGGGCTGTGAATCTAGCCCAGTTGGAAGAGTGCTCACCCAACAGGCATGAAGTCCTGGGTTTGATCCCCAGCACTGTACAAACCAACAGTGGTGGTGCACACCTGTAACCCCAGCACTTGGGAGAAGGTCGAGGGAACAGGACCAGAAGTTCAAGGTCATCCTGGGCCTGGGTCATTCCATGTACAGTGAATTTGAGGCCAAGCTGGGCTGTATGAGGAGGAAGAGGAGAAGGAAAAGAGGTAGGGAGAAGGAAGGAGAGGAAGAGAGGGTCTGGGAGGAGGAGGAAAAGAAAGGGGAGGAGGAACGGGAGGGGAGGGAGAGGAGAAAGAAAAAAAAAAAACCCAAGGAATAAAAGAAAATGCTTGCCAATCCTCTGTTTAAGGAGAGAAAACAGGAACATTTTGCCTCCGTTAGTTAAGCCCTTGTGCTTTAGAGTATTAATAAACAGTTATGGAATGAAGATGAATGGGAGAAGGAAGCTTTGACAGTGCGTTCTGAACATACTTAGTGTCTTTAGCAAAGGGGGACAGGATTTTGGCAACTTTGTAGATGCTACATATTTCTCAACCTGTGGGTCAAGACCCCCTCTGACAAACTTCTATTTCCAAGAAATAGTAACACTACAATTCATAACCGTAGCAAAATCGCAGTTTTGAAATAGCAACAAAAAAATAATTTCATGGTTGGGGGTCACCACAACATTAGGAACTGTATTAAAGGGTCCCAACGTCAGGAAGGTTGAGAACCGCTGAAGGGAAGGAACAGAAGAGTGAGTCAGCCTCCGAGTTTGAGTCTGGTATCTGTGGCAGCAGACAAAATGGGATAAATGAAGTGTTATGCAGTAGGGAAGGGCAGGGAGTGGGGCAAACTTCGTCGAAGCAGCTGCCCTGCTCAGTTTTGCTCTATGGTTACATGGGTCACTGGCAGTCTATGTGGTGTGCAAACTGATGCCTTTTTCAAAGGAAGCAGAAAGACCAGTTTTTCTTTAACTTTCCCTATTCGAAGGTGCTAAAATTTAATTTTATTGTTTTGGAACAAGAATGAGCCAAACCAAGTTTTAAGGTGACTGACTGAGAGTCATAAGTAGCTCCTGCTTTGTAGAGGTGATTTCCAGCTGGCTTACGTGGCTTAATGTCAGGTTTCATGAGTTGTAATCATTCACTCATTCATCCATCTATCCATTTATACATCTACCTATCCATCCATTAGTTCACCCGTTCATCCCTTCACTCATCCATGCATCCATCTACCTACCCATCCATCCATCCATCCATCCATCCATCCATCCATCCATTGATGAGACATGCTGAGGCCTGTCATGTGTCCCGGGCATTTGTAATGTCCACATTCTGATCACTGGCAATACAAGGTTGTCACAAGAAACAAATGAGACAGCATCTGTAAGATACAGCTTGAGGCTGGGGAGATGGCTCAGTGATTCAAACATTTGACCCATGAGCCTGAAGACCTGAGTTCAGATACCCAGAATCCATATAATGTTGAGTGGGCATGGTGAACAGCCTATAATTCCTCATAAGGCAGGGACGGGAGCTCCCTGGAATAAGCTAGCTAGTGAGATTTAGGCATATTGGTCAGCTCTGGGATTGGTTGAGAGCTCCTACCTCATTGGATAAGGTGGATGAGCAATTGAGGATGATTATGCACATCAGCCTTGGGCTGAACACACATGCAGTCCCATGTGCACCAACACAGAGGTGTGCCCACATACATGTGCCCACATACATGTAAACATACATACAGTGATAAGCTATTATTGCCTGCCATGGTGCGCCACACCAGTTACAGGCTGAGGGGATGTGTGA
The DNA here is from genome assembly GCF_030254825.1 of Meriones unguiculatus. Classification (NCBI taxonomy): domain Eukaryota; kingdom Metazoa; phylum Chordata; class Mammalia; order Rodentia; family Muridae; genus Meriones; species Meriones unguiculatus. The sequence continues at coordinate 82,884,611 of NC_083352.1, read as the reverse complement.
AGATTCAGGAGGAGACTGATAGGTTCAGATGCGAGTCTCAAGGACCTATGCTAAGCAGTGCTCTTCTGTTTATCTTCAGACCTTCTTAAGAACTGTGGGCGAGGTGCTTCTGCTGCCCAGCTGGATCCATGTGTCAGAGGTAAGAGGAAGGATGCTTTGACCTTTAGCATGTGTGTACTGGGTTATGGCTGTCTTCCTGAAGTGGCATCCCAGGCCCTAACTGTCTCTAAGAGGAATGAAGCCTCTCTTGGTCCTGATGTCTGAGACACTGAAGTTTGTTTCCCTTGGACATGAAATGCACCCAAGGTATTGTGTCTTCTGGTCTGCTGGGGACCCTGGGACCCTCAGTTCTATGCCACCGCCTCTGGGAAAGGGAACAGCTCTTCCAGAAGGCTGACCTTTTCCTTGTCATTTCACACAATGTATTTTTTTTTGTTTTGCATTCTTGAATAGTCATAAGAGCCATATTTGGCATTTGAAGATCAGCAGATCGAGTGTGAGATGGCAGAGTACAAAAGTGTGCTTCATGATTAAAGAGAAAATGAAAGGCTTTTGTCCCCCTGTGCTCAAAATTCAGGAAGCAGAACGGAGTGCTTGCCTTTGATTTCCAACCATCTTATTGATACCACTTCTTTAAAAACATGAGAAGAGGCGATGAACAGTTGTGGCGACGGCAGATGATAAAAATATCTAAGATAAGAATCACCCGGGACCTTCAAGCAGAGCAACCTCATATAACCCCAGAGTCTGGTCCACAGCCCACTCACGCACATACATTTCTACAGACATCTGGTGGATGTGCTTGTCCTTAATTCTATCAAGAGCTTTTACCAAGATGGAGTGTTGAAGGGAGAGCTCACAAGCATGCAGACCGGGGCTCAGCTTCCAAGCATCCATACCAATGCTGGGCGGGCATGGCAGCTCCCCTTAACTCCAACCTGGGAGGGCAGGGACAGGGCATCCCCAGAGCGAGACGGCTAGCTGTATTGGTGAGCTCTGAGTTTGACTGAGAGACCCTCTCTCAATGAGCAAGGTGGAAGAGTTATTTAGGCTGATTCTCAACATGAACCTTAGGCCCTACAGGCACATAAGAACATGTGCGCATATATACCTACACATAGGCAAAAACATGTACACACATGCATACCACATATCCACGCAAAAATGGGGAAAAGGGGGAAAAAGAACATTGGCCAAGGAGCTCTTTATTCTGTTAGTCAGGTCAGTACAGACCATGCTACAGCAACAAAAGCCCCCACCTCAGAGTGACTTAGCATAGTGGGCATTCACCTCTCAGACAGTCAGAGTCTATGCAGTGGCTCAGGGATCTCAGTTCCGGCCAGCTCCTTGCCACACATGGCTTCCAGCGGTGCAATGAGAGCAGAAGATGAAGGCTCCCAAGCACCAGAAGGGGCCCTGATTATATCAGTATGCGGGAGGGCTCACTCTCTTGAACCCTTCTCATTTCAAACATTTAAAGGTTTTTGCATGGTTGAGAGGCAGAAGGGACAGGCAATTCTCACCTTATTAGTAAGATGGCATGAGGGTTTGCACGCTGTGAGCCCTCTATTAGACAGTTTCGTGTGAAATGAGATTGCATAACACTGGCAAATGGGAAGGGAAGGGGGTCAAGAATGCGAGAGCGACACAGGCTTACATAGAAACACATTCCTTTTCAAGAAGTGTAGACCTCCAGGGATAGGTTTCTAAGGCACTTTGTGTACAAACTGCAGTCAGAAAGGGAAGATAGCCAGTGGGGACAGCCAATAGAGGGACGGCAGCCAGTGGAGACCTCGGACCGATAGATTTTCTTCATTGATTTAAATGAAATTTCTTTGAATGTAAAATATGCAAATCTGCTGCAAAATATGAATAATTATGAAACAATCCAGGCTTAGGCAAGCTTATGAGCATTGACAAGAAGGGCATGCATGAATCGCTGCTCCCTGTAGAACTGTGTGCCAAAGACACAGACGTGCTGATTGGAATCAGACCACGGGCCTAAGAGACAATGTCTAAAATTGGCCTGTGCGTCTGGTTCCGCCTCAGTAGGCCCTCCTGGAGTGTTTGTGAGAGGGTGCTGAGAGCTCAGCAGTGACAGATGCTGTCTAAGAAAGGGTGGGAGAAGATGGGGGGGGGTAGACAGAACTGGGCCAGGCAGGATGGGGCAGGGGGCTGAGACAACTGTTCTTGCTTGCCATGGTGTCTGAGGTCCAAGACATCAGACCAAGGTGGACATGAACCCTGACGTGAACACAGATCCCAGATTTGGCAGCAGAGGCTGTGAATCAAGGAGGGACCTGTCTCCCTGTGGATAGAATCCAGTGGTGTCCTTTCTGCCTTAAAGATGCAGAATAGGTAAAGAGGGCTATTGGATGGGAAGTCAAGGAGGCCAGCAGGGATTTGGGGGCTGGTACCTCCCAACAGGCTGCCACCTCATTCAGGGTGGAAAAGAATCGCTGGTGTCCTCTTGCCTCAGGGGACTCAGGGCCATCATCTGTAAGACCAAAGCATGGGCAGACAGAAGGCTTGTCCAGGTCTTTGGAGGCTTCACAGGAGAGCTACACACAGGAGCCTGGGCTCTCTGATCACTCAGGAGCTAACGTCACGACCTTGGGCCCGCTTTGACTTGTGTCCATGCTCCGTGAACTCATCAGGTACATGGACACTGCCCAGGCTCCGTAGTGGGGAAGTTAGGCGATTTTCTCTCTCTTATAAGCATCATGGGAAAGTGAAGCCCTGGGATCTTGATGTGCCCATCTCAAGCGATGCTGAGGGTGGCAGTCCTCAGAGTTTCATGTCTGTGTTGCTTGCAGGACAACAGCATGGTGCTGGGCCTGGTCGACACCATTGACACCGTCATGGGCCACATATCATCCAATCTGCAGCCCAGAGAAACCCACGTCACCCTCACAGGCTCTTCCTCCATGGCAGGTAGCCATTATCAGATTGGGGAGGAGTGGAGGTTTTTGGAGAAAGAGTGTCAGCTGCGCAGGCCACTGGCCTTCACACTGCCTGAGGCTCACATAGCAGCTGTGATAAACCACTATTTCTCTGGGCGCCGGCGCCTTGTGCAAAATCCCATTTTTGAAGGAAAACGTGTTAGAATTAGATTAGAAGTGCTGGTCCACAGGGCCCACCACACAGGACTGTGTAAGCAGTCACGATAACGTGGGAGCTGTAGGTGTCTCATGAGAGTCATCCGGGCTCAAACGGAAGGGGGACTTCAACTACCTTGAGCCCCTGGGTCCTTAAACATCTCAGTGGGATGCTCTCTGCCTTGGTGTGGGTGAAGAGGGTCATTGGAGGAGGAGCCAAGGAGGCCAGAATGTGAGTCTGGGTGAATGCCAGAATGGGGCATCTCAGAGGAAGCAGCCTGGCTTTCCCAGGATGTGTCAGGTCCCCACAGACAAGCATGCGTTCTTTGCTTTGAGTCTCTGAGGACACTTCAGAGCGGTGGCATCACACAGCATGCTATCATGGTCTAGGAGCTCATCTGCCGCCAGAGGCAGCTTTTGGGGCTGCCTGTCTGCCAAGCCACTCCCACCACACACACACACACACACACACACACACACACACACACACACACACGTGTTTTTATTCTTCCTTTTCTGACAGGGTGCCCCAGAGGCTTAGATAACCACAGTCTCCCTCACCCTCATGGGTTCTGGCATCACGGCTACTAGGAGGCTGAGTGCTTAGAGCTAGAGGGCTGCAGAAGGCCAGGATCTCTCCCGCCAGAGGCCTGCTCACCCTGTTCTCTGTGTCCACTTCTCCTTCAGATTTCTCCATAGCTAAGGTCCTTCCGCCAGCGCTGAGTGCCCCCCACTATAGATTCCCAGCCCATGGGCACAGCTACATTGAGATTCCAAGAGAGGCCCTTCACAGCCAAGGTGAGTGGATGTGGTTTCTCAGGCCCTCCGGTGGTGTCTTCCCCGATGGAGTGTCTCCCACAGGAGGGTGGGGTTGGCTGCTCCCAGAGAAGGCTCTGCTGCAAAGCACACCTTACCATTATTCCACGACACCCTGTCGACTGAGCTGGGACTTGGAGTGGAGCCCTGGAAATTTATGATCCTATGAGTCCGGCCCACCACACAGAGTACTGCGTGTCTCCAGATCTGCTCAGCTCCTGGTTAGTTTACAATGAGTAGATGGGGCACCTTCCCTCCTGGTTCAAGGTAGCCACGGATTAGGTATGTCTGTATAGGGGAGCCAGAAACTGTTCCAGGAGAGGCCCAAATCAAGTCTCATTATGAGTGGGTAACCAAGGGTATCTGGTGTAGGCCGGGGCACTCCAGAGCCTGGGCAACTCTGGCCAAATCTGGCTGGCATCTTCTATGTAGATCCTTTCTTCTTGGGTTCACTCACAGTTGAGGATTGCTGTACTTCCTCCCGCTAGAGGGCCCGGACAGAGGTCCAGCCCTGCCCCACAACCCCTCTCCTTACAAGGACCTATCTTTTGGGCTGGAGGACAGGTACCCGAGACTGCCATCTTCTCCTGGCAAAGACTCAGTGTATCCTGCTCTCAGGAGACATGTGCCACCCAGCAGCCTTGCATAGGGTCTTATACTTCCAGCCTCCACTGCAGGCTGCATCAGAAGTAACCGGGTTTCCAGGATGGCCAGAGGCCGTGTTCTCAACACTTGCTGTCAACCAGCCCAAACCCTGTTTAGAACCCCAACCTAGCCCACTGCTGGCTGTGTGGCCTGGGGCACGCTGCTGACCTTATCTGTGCCAGGCAATTACAATGCCTGCTTTCTGAGCTTACAAGGCAAATGGTGTATGAATCACTGTGCAGGATGTGTAACGAGTCCTGAGTCGACAGTAGGAAGAGCTCACAAAATCAGCCACTCATGGCTGAGTGTTCTCAACACCCGTGGAGTGAAAGAAAAGCTGAGTATTTGGTTCTGATTGTAATAAGGGGCAAGGGACACATTGCAGCCATCTGGGTCTGCTACAGCCTTCAACCCTCCCTTGAGTGTGAGCAGACTGACCGAGACACACTCATTGCTGGGCTGGCAGCCCATGAAGAGTCCTCTGCCCCTGAGGGTCTATGGTGTCCTGGGCGGGTTTCAGCACCTGTGTCTAGAAAGGGCATCAGGGACAAGGCAGGAGGTCATCATGGCAGCCGAGCACAGTGGACCAGCACAGCTTCCATGCTGCTTTGTCCTTGTTCTGTGGCCCTCCCTTCCTCCCCACCCCCACCCCGAGTCATCACTGCCTCCATCCCCCACTGTGTGTGTGGTTCTGCACATGCCCTGTTCGTAACTGGAGTGAGTGTTGACGGGCATCTGATCTGTGCTCTGTCCCCAGCCTGGACCACCATCGTCGGCCTTCTCTACCACTCCATGCACTATTACCTGAACAACATTCCCCCAGCCAGCACAAGGTGAGTGCTGTACAGTGATGTCGGGGGACAGGGAGAGGTGTGGATGTTTCCTGGATGGCCAAAGGAGGTGACACCCACACTGCCACACACAAGCGTGTCTTTTTGTTAGAAAATTTTAGCACCTGCTGCCTCACTATTCAAGCCAGGCTGGGCTTCTGGCCCTTTGGAGAAAACTAGGGAACTCTGTCAAGTAGGATCCAGCAGGCTCTGGGGCAGCCAGGTCAGCTATATTCAGACACAGGCAAGAGACCTCATCAACACCCCCTGGGCTAACAATCACCTGGGACCCATGATGAATGAAGCTCTCTGAGCCTCAATTTGCACATCTCTAGAATGGGAAGGTAGCTGACCTGCCTTTATGATATCTCCCTTGGGAAGATTTCTTGTCTCCCTCTCTCTCCCCATTCCTTCCTCATACAGTTGGTATGAGGAGAGCAGGAAGCTCATGCACATAATTAAACTCCCCCGGGGTCATTCACATATCAAGCTTACCAGGCCCCGCCCCAAGCCAAACTTGTGCACAGTGATTCATACAGGTTTCTCACTGTGTCTTCCATCCCTGACCTTGGCCATGAACAGCATTTCAACCTCAGAACTCCACGTCAGGAATAGGGCTGTGGCAGAGCAGAGTGAGGCGGAGAAATCTAGTCTGAGAAGTTTTAAGCAAACGGGAAACTTGTCAGATACTCTGAGCTTCAGGAGCACCGTGGTCCAGCTGCCCAACTGACAGATCCCGTCTCTAGGCTCTTTCCAGGCTGGTCTTCCTTCTCCGGCACGCAGTCAGTCTCCTTACAGTTTTAAGTCAGAGAGAGCTTGTCCTGCAGGGCTGACATCCAGCAGAGAGGAGTGACACTCTGTCCCAGCACTCCCTTCCTTAGTCTCTCCATTCCGTGGAAAGGTTCTTGGGTGTGACCTCATCCTCGACTGTCACGTAGTCGAGCCATGTGCTGTGCTGCCCAGCACAGTTCTAGATGGCAGGGCTTGCTCCAGCGCCGTGGACTCAGCTCTGAGTGTGTGGCCGAGGGGAGGAAGAGGGACCAGCCGAATAAACTGAGGGAACCAAGACGCCTTCGTGAGGAAAGTGATGGGCAGGAGGCAACGAGACAGTAGACTTACCCAGAAGCATGTTTGTGTGATGACCGTGCGTTTGTGTAAACGGGGAAAGTTAGGTTCAGATGGGACAAGTAAGGGCCTGAGGTTACGTAGTCTGGCAGTAAATGTCCTGAGACGCCAAGCCTGGGGGCACAGACCTGGTCTTCTGCATTCCCTGCTATATTTTGAGGTCTTTCCCAGTCTCATCTCCCGAGAGGCTGTCACACTTCCTAGAGGGTAGAACCGAGGCACAGAATTAACATGCTTAGCCAGAGGCTAGTTCCAGATGTAGGGTTAACTGTTGACTGCAGAATACTTGCCTTCAAGGGCAGGGTCTAGCTGTGCCCCTCCCTCAGTCCCCATTTGTGACCCATTTCCACTGACTCCCAAGGATTCCCGAGGCTGTGAACTGCAGAGACTGCCTGCTGTCCGTCGCCAGCCGCCTGATCTCCCTGGAGGTGACCCCACCCCCAACTCTGTCCCAGAACCTATCCGGCTCGCCTCTGATCACTGTCCATCTCAGGCACAAACTGGTGAGTGGAAGGCATCCCCCTCACTGGCTCTGGTTATGGTTTTGCTCCCTAGAGTCCATCTCCTTACAATTTTGTTCTTGGACCACAGCTGAGCCTTGCCAATGACACGTGGGCTGACATTGAGTGAAGTGGCCTCTGGGGTCCTCGCTGTGGCTCTCCAAGGAGAGTGCAGCTCTTATGGGTATACCCCTGGCTTGTGGAAACATTTTGCTCAGAGTAGAGGGACAGCTGGGCTAGGTGGCATGTCACTTAGCAGGCATGAGGGTGTAGGCAAGATGCAGAGCTGAGCTCTGCCATGCGCTGCTGCAGAGTTTGAGAGCGACGCCTCTGTGCTTTGGGTTTGGAGGGATGAGCTGTTTGCCCCCATGCATTTACTCGCACTGAGGTTCTCTCATCTTTATGTGGCTCTGCCTGTGGGTGAGAATGGCAGAGATGGGATGTGAGGTTCCTAATATGCCCATGTGGATGTGTGTGCACACTCAACTCACACAATGTCTTCTTATACTTGCAGCCGGCACCTAGCATCTTGAGGGTGATGCAGAGCACACACAGTAGGGCATCCCTGAGGTCTTGGGAATCTCACTGTCCTAGGTGAAGCTTCTGGAGAGGGAACCCATAGGTGAAAGCAGATATCACAAGGGCAAGAGGAGGCATGCTGGGAAACGGTCAGGGATGCTCTCTGCTGACAGGAGAAAGAGGAACAGGAGGGTGGGATAAGAGCCCCTGAGAGCAGAGGGCAGACAACAAGGCTCAGAACCAGGGCTTCCTGGTATCCATGCACCAAGGAGGGCACACCCGTTTGTGCGTCTGCTTATGTGTGCACGTGGGCCTGCATGCACTCAGCCTGGCTCGAGCTGAGAAATCCAAGATGTTTAAACACAAGAGTTTGTTTCCATGTTTGCTCTGGTGTCATTTCCTCTCCCCTTTTGTTAGGGAGCAGTTCCTGCTCTTCTCCCTCTTGTTTGTTTTGAAAGTGTCTGCAAGGCTGGTCTGTTCTCCTCGGGGTCCTGCCTGGTCCTGCTCCCTAACCCGATTACGGGGCTCCCAGGATTCAACAGCCTCCTCTGAGAATTTTGGGTTTGCCATGTAAAGATCCGCCCAGTGCTCTGGAAACACTGTACCCATCTGCAAAAAGACAGAACAGAGAGACAGAGACAGAGAGACAGAGAGAGAGGACAGGAGAAGTCTCTCAGGTTGTCATCCCGGGAGGGTAGCAGTGACAGACGATAGCTTCACTCCATTTCTCTTGAGGGTGTGTGTGTGTGTGTGTGTGTGTGTACGTGTGACTCGCTTCAGATGAAGTTTAATAAGTGGTCAAGGACAGACTAACACAGAGTCTCGAAGACTGATTATCCCACTAAGGTCACTAGGGTCTTACGAGGCACTTCAGCAGCACTAAAAAACAAGAGTTCTGAACCCAGATGTTTGCCCTGCCCAGCACACGCTGACTTGAATGTAGGCGAAGGAAGCAGGTTTAAGAGGGCTGTCCTACTCACTGGAATGCTCAGAGGGAGGCAGCAGACGGGCCCACACCTTCACAGGGGGGTGAGGGTGGCACGGGCACTGACTGGTCCTGTTGGAAAGGAGATGATGGCGAACAGGTGAAGAGGTGAGGGGTGGGAGGTGGGGTGTGCTCAGGGAGGGGGCGTGGCACGACAGCTCAGAAGACCAAGGCTTCCAAGGAGCTGGTGAAGAGCTGCAGACTGACCTGAGTGGGCTGTCTGTTCAGGGGACGTACGCGCTTCTCTCTCAAAAGTAGGAGAAGTCTGGACTGTCTCAAGTGTTGAATCTACTTAAGGTAGTGGTGGGGTCAGGGAGTCTCCTCAGCAGATAGGGGCACTGCCACCAGACCTGACAACCTGAATTTGATGCCTGGGACTCACATGGTGGAAAGACAGAGCTGACTCCTGTAAGGTATCCTTTAAACCCCCCCCCCACTCCCCACTACACACACACTAAATAAGTAAGTAAAAAAATGTAATTTTAGAAAAGAAGGCAATAATGATGGGCTCTCTGCCATTGCCCTCTCCATCCCCCAACCTCCCATCCCAGGGAGCCAGCCTGACAGGAGGGGATGGCCTTCCACTGCAGTAAGATTATTACAGGTCTGGCCCTCCCAGTGCTGTTGGTGTTAGTCTTGTGGAAGACTCTGCTCTTCTGTGAAGTTCTGGGGAGGTGCCAATTTGCAAACCAGAGGCGGGGGGAACCCAGAAGGGTAGGCTAAGACACATTCCCGGCTTAATGGTCGGTTGCTGGAGTTATTTTTAACAAAGAGCTTGAATGAGGGATTGTGCCTTAAAGAGAGACTGTAGGGAATTTATATCCTATCAGAAGAGAACAGTAATTAAAGACAGTCTTAAGAGTTTGGTTTTTGTTTTGTTTTGTGTGGATTTTGGTTGTTGTTTGTTTGTTTTTGTTTGTTGGTTTGGTTGAAGGTTAAGGCTGGCCTCCAGAGGATGCGTAGAAGGGCTGCTGCAGCTTCATGGAGCAATTTATATTGTGTCCTCTTTGGGGGCTGATGGGAAAGAACAGAGGGAGCTGGGGAGGGGGGAAGGGAAGGGGAAGGCTTCAGCACTTGTCTCCCCCAGCTGTGTCCATAAAGTATGGGTCAGGGGTCACAGCTCCATCTTCTAACATGTCCAAGCACATCCAGGGTGAGGTTGGGGTTCCAGGCAGAGGGGCTCTCTTTTATTGTCATGGAGTATGGTTGGTGTGGGCTCTCCAGGATCTTGAGGGTGGGGGTACCTGTGCAGGTCTGCTTTCTATTGCGGTGATAAACACCACAACCGTAAGCAAGCTGGGGAGGAAAGGGTTTCTTTGGAGTCCCGATCACAACCCATCATGAAGGGAAGCCAGGGCAGTAACTGAGGGCATAGGCCACACAGGAACACTGCTTCCTAGCTTGGTGCTCAAGCTCTCATGGTCAGTTAACTTTCTTCTCTCTCCCTGGACTCTCTGTCCCGGGGGTGGCACCACCCACAGTCCCCTCCCCCATCATTAATCAAGAAAATTTCGTACAGACTTGCCTACAGGCCACTCTGACAGAGGCATTTTTTCAGCTGAGCAGGTACCTGGTGGATTCTAGGGGTGGCGGGTGGGTACAGGATAGGCCCCCAGCCCATACCATAGCAAACCTGCTCAAAGGGCCCATGACCTAAACCTGTGTCACTCTGAATGTACTGGGTCCTGTCAGCCACCCTGGATGCTCAGGCTGCAGAGGATAAATGAACTGAGTGAGGCCAGTGTTTGGAGTTGCCCCTCTGTAGATGGACGGCCTGCCCAGGCTTGGTGTATCTATGGATCGCCCAGACTGCAGGGACATCTGCCATGCTATATCTCAGTCCACTGCACCATCTTTCTTGACTCCATCCCCAAGGCTGGCTGTTTTATTCCATGGTCCCCTCTAAGTGTGCCGGAAGCCAGACCTTCTCTTGGAGTGCTATTTTGGTCCTGGGAGTTCGTCTCCATGCAAAGTAGCACACATCTACCCAGTATTCTAGGATACTGTGTAGAAAGCAGATGCCAAAGGCTAGTGGATCATGTGACAGTACTCCAGTCTAGTGTCCCCTCAGAGCTGGAAAATAGGCCTGCATGGCATCCTCAGGCATGGGATCCAGATGTTGCCTATTTCCATAGCACCAGACCTCTTTGCTACAACAGCTGTGGCCTCTTGACTCAGCAAGATGCTGTCGAGATGTGGGGATTTGTGGACACTGTTGATAAGCTAGCCGTAGGGCATTCTGTGACATCTGTAGCCTCTGTTCATTCAATGCCTGGAGCTGAGTCCCCAGCCATGACAACCAAATACAACTCCAGACACTGCCATGCATGCCTTGGGAGATTCCCAAGTGAGAATCCCATCTGTCATTGCAGTAGAAGCAGCTAGATTGCTGCTATTGCTATGTAACATTCCATTGTGTGGGCACCCTATTCTTTAACTGCTGGGGTGTGCTTGGGTTGTTTTCTGGCTTTATATCATTAAGCACAGTCACTTTTCTGTTTCTTAAAGGATAACATTTAAAACCAATGGTTTTACAGCTATTATTTCCTTATGATCTGTTGTGGAAGAGAAAAGTCTTTTTTAAAATAATTTTTATCTTTTATTAATTACAGTTTATTCACTTTGTTTCCCCCCCTGTAGCTCCCTTCTTCCTCCCTTCCCAATCCCACTGTCCTCCCTTTTCCTCACTTGTGCCCCTCCCCCAGTCCACTGATAAGGGAGGTCCTCCTCCCCTTCCCTCTGATCCTAGTCTATCAGGTCTCATCAGGACTGGCTGTATTGTCTTCCTCTGTGGCCTGGTAAAGCTGTTCCCCCCTCAGGGGGAGGCGATCAAAGAGCAGGCAAATTAGTTCCTGTCAGAGACAGTCCCTGTCCCCATTACTATGAACCCACCTGGACACTGAGTTCCCATGGGCTACCTCTGTGCAGGGGTTCCAGGCCATCTCCATGAGTGGTCCTTGGCTGGAGTATCAGTCTCAGGAAAGACCCCTGTGCCCAGACTTTTTGGATCTGTTGCTGTCCTTGTGGAGCTCCTGTATCCTCCAGGTCTTACTATCTCCCACTTCTTTCATAAGATTCCCTGCACTCTGCCCAAAGTTTGGCTATGAGTCTCAGCATCTGCCTTGATACACTGCAGGGTAGAGCCTTTCAGAGGCCCTCTGTGGTAGATTCCTGTCCTGTTCCCTGTTTTCTCCCTCCTCCCATGTCCATCCTCTTTGCCTTCCTGAATGGGAACTGAGCATCTTAACCAGAGTCCTCCTTCTTGATTAGCTTCCTTAGGTATACAGATTTTAGTATGTTTATCCTATATTTTATGTCTAATATCCACTTATGAGTGAGCATATACCCTGTGTGTCTTTCTGCTTCTGGGATACCTCACTCAGGATGATCTTTTCCAGGAAGTCTTTTTACAAACTAAATTTATTTTATTTATTTGTGTGTATGTATGTGTTCATGTGCCATACCATGTGTACAGAGGCCAGAGGACAAACTGCAGGAGTCGGTTTTCTCCTTCTAACATGTTAGTTTCCAATTTGGGTCAACAGGTTTTGCGCGGCAAGCACCTTTGCCCTCTAAGCCATCTTATTGGCTCCGTGAGAAGTCTTGTTCTAATGTAAATAAAGCCTTTTCTTCTCCTGCTGTGGTGCTCTGGGGACCGGTAGCCCCTCTTGCAGACTGTGCTGTGATGTGGCTCTTTAAAAAAAAATCCATCTATGATGAACGTTGAGCTCTGATGGGCTCCCAACGGGGCTCTTTGGAGACCAGGGCACATACACCTACTTGTGTAAATGAAGCAAGGCCAGCCATGCTGTCTTTCCCAGTTTCTGGTTCAATCTGTCTGAATATCCAGGCCAATTGCCATAAACGCCCTAGTCATTTCCATGGCTGTGTCATAGCCCACACCCTGCCTCCCCCACTGTTGCGTCTGGCTTTCCCCAGCCTTCAGCCTAACAGACAATGCTCTGATTAACTGCTGTGTGCCCACTCAGGTCTCTCTGTAGGACAGCATCTTAGAAGTGGAACTGTTTGGTTAAATGGCCACAGATTTTGTGTCATTTCCAGTTTGCTTGTGATGTTTAAGCCAAGTATGTGTTTATGTTCAGAGGGAGACAGACAGCAGATCAGTGAACTTGGGCTCAGAATGTGAGCTGTGGGGGTTAAGATAATTCAGACTGAACTCTCACTCCCATCTAAAGAGCACGTGTCAGGGCAGGTGGCACCCTCTCAGGAAGCCACCTGTCCCCACAGGTGCCTTATTCCTCATGGAGTAGACATGCCCAAATGAGCTCACCCCAGCACGAGTGGCAGAACACAGCCACTGTCTGAATGCCCACTCCACATGCAGTCCCCTCCCACTGTGAGCTGTGTAGGGGCATACTAGGACATTCCAGACCTATCTGGTGTGTGTTCACTCATGTTAGGCATGAGCCTGGGAGTCTAGTTGTTGGTCCGGGGGCAAGTGTGTATGTGTGTGTCATGGAGGAACAGCACCAATGATTCATCACATTTCCCAAAGTAGGTACCATCCCGCACCCCCATGAGCATGTGAACCTGTCAATCATATTTGGAACTATTTTCTCCAGGCTGGCCATCTGGGGGCTTGTGTTGCCTCATTTTGGTTTCCATTTATTTTTCTCTATGACACCAGCGACCTTTTTATGTGTTTATCAGGCATCCTCATATTCTGTGTGTGTGTATATATATATACAGAATCTACCCTATTTTCCCATCTAGTCGCTGCTTTTGTTTCTTATTGATTTTCAGTTCTTGGCCCTTCCTGGATGTGAGGCATTTGTATTGCAATCTCCTTCTGTTGCTGCGCCTGGCCTTTTTGCTCTCAGGGTGTCTGTTGATGAGTGGCTGGCTTTAAATTTTCATGCAAGCCCATTTATCAAACTCCTGACTTGGGCTTTGTGCCCCTTTGGTGTCCTGGGCAAGAAATCTCATCTGACTGGAGGTCACCGAGAAACTCTGCTGCTGTCTGAAGCACTCCCTGCTCGCTTCCATTAAGCTCTGCAATCGCTGTCTAATCGCTGTCTCTGTGTGATGAGCTCCCCTACATGCATGCCCGATTTACCGGGCTCCACCTGTTGGCAAGACAAACCTCTACCTTAGGCTGCTGTGCTGCCCTTCCCCATCCATCACAGCGACCGTTTCTACCTCCCTAACTTCAGTGACTTTATGCTAAAGCCGTGCTAGCCCTCACGCTTTGCCTGGGCTGTTGATTTCGGGATCTACATCTTAACGACTGATGTTCGCTGCAGAAGTACCTTCAGAAGGATTCCAAGATCAGCGCTGTCACCACCGGGGCTCGTTAGCCTGTTTCCCACTTAGCTCTAAAGTCTGATGGGCAAAGGCTTACATCTGCTTGTTTCTGTTTGAGTTCCTTTGATTGCTGGCAACGCCGAGCGCCCTTCCCTGAGTGCGTCCACCATCTGCATTCTTCTCTCAGATCATGAACTCTTGCCTTGATTTTCTTTTTTTTTGGGGGGGGGGTGTGATATGCTTTTCGCTTCATTACTGGCTTCTGAGATCCCTCCTCATCTCACAGAGAGCTCGTTGCCTGCTGCAATCCACCATAGCTCTGTTTTATCTTGACAGTTTTTTGCCTTGTGCAAGTGAAAGAGTTCTATATCGTCAAGGGTGTCAACTGTTTCCTCTAGAAAGACGTCCCAGCTCTCCATAGCCGCTGTGACAAATCCACATAAACCCAGTGGCTTGGAACAACACGGCTTTATTATCCGTGAGTCCTGGCGGCCTGATGTACAAAATCAGTTTCCTTGTGTTAAACTCTAGGTGTGAGAGGCCCAGAAGGGCAACTTCCCTTCTTGCCTTCCCAGCTTCTACAGACACCCTCCGCTCTACCGCTTCCTTTGAACCATTTACAGACCAGTCATTCCATCCCTGTCTCTCCTTCTCCCCCCTCTTCCGTTCTGACCCTGCTACCTCTCTCTCCCAAGAACTTCATGAGGACTTGGGACCACCTGAGTAATCCAGGGGTGCGCTCCTATCTCAAGCCCTCACTTGAAGGTCATTGGCATAGAGCCTTTGCCCTTTGGAGACAGCTGCTCCTACCTCAGGATCGGGGTGCGGACACCTTAGGCAGACAGTCATAGTCCTTCACAGAGAAAAGGACTGCATGGGCTGACAGTCTTCCTATTTTCTCCTCCATTTGGTGGCTGAGATTGTGTGTGTGTGTGTGTGTGTGTGTGTGTGTGTGTGTGTATGTGTGTTCAAACCTTTTTTCTTAAGGTGACAAGATCCTCAGAGGGTCAGAGGAATGTCACGGGTGTCACTCCCATCCTCCACAGATTAAGGCCAGTGTAGGGTTTTCCTCACTGTGCATCAGGGCACTGAGGGATGTTGGTCAATAGCTGAAGAAACAAAAACCATTTGGCTTCCTTTAGGGCCCAGCTCTGGGGACCGCACAGCGGGGCAACTCTAGGCATGCCTCAAAAGGCACAGTTGCCCTCTCCTGCTTTCAGCCCTGGCTGAGTGTCTCCCAGGACCCTGGCAATAATGACTCACAGAAAGGGGCTGCTCCCCACCCAGGTGTCCTTTGAAGCTCCCTGAAGAGTTAGACACAGATGCTCAGGGCCCCACTGAAGCCCCCAAACGGTGGAGGCAGACACCACCCTGCCCAGTGCCAGCTGGGCTTGGGAACTTCTTGCAGCTTTGCAAAGAAATTCCCAGCCTCCCCCTCCCTGGGTAGTGTGTGTTCTTCCAAGTTCTCCGAGTGTGTCACTGGTGCATTCTAACACCAACTTTGGAAATTCTGCATGCCGGTGGATTTTGTAGCTCATTCTAGTGTTCTCGTTCAAACCTCCCACCATGATATGTGGAAAGCAGCCTGTGTTTCTCCACACAGGGCCATTCCTCATTTGTGGTTGCTTGTGTTCTCCAAAAAGGGTATTTTTGTTGCACCTGACTCTCATGTGAATCTTTTGAGGTCCATTGTAAGTTTGCTCTCCTGCATGGTGGGAGATGGTGGGCAATGGTAGGACTAGGGTCTTTAGGTCATTGGGGCCTTGCCCCTGAAGGAGATAATAGGACCCTATTCACCTCCTCTGTCTCTCTTTTGGTTTCTGGCCACGAGGTAAGCAGTTTTGCTTTGCTATGCATTCCTTGTTACTGTCTCGGCACCTCAACATAGCCCAAAGCAAACGGGGACTCCCCCACTAGTGGGCAGGCATCTAGAAAACTAGGAACTTTGCAAACAGCCCCCCTTTTTTCCCCAAACTGAACACGCGACCTGGGGGCAGCAGTGAGCACAGTTGGAGCTTATAAATGCTTTGTACTGACAGGGCTCCAGGGCCTCCCCCAACTCTGACTCTAGCTGAGAGACCACGAATTCACCAAAGTTTCTTATTTTAGCAACTCATATCTGTCCACCTCTGCTAAACTGAAACATCACCAGCACCAATCCCCAAGCCTCCATAGGGTCAGAGAGCTCTGAGGATGCTCTGAAGTTCATTACTGCTTGAGCGGATGTCTGCGGCCTTCAGTGGGCAAGTCATTAGGAGGCATCACTGCATGGCCTGCCTTTTGTCTTGTGTGGCTTGAGTGTGCCATAGAATGAGCTATGGTGGTGTAAAAGTAACTTTTATTTGCCTGTTTCAAATGGTGCCTCTGTCTGCTAACCTAGGCCTAGTCCTGGAAGCTTCTGGTCTCTGTACCATCTAACCTAGCCCTAGAATGTTTTCAGCCTTTGAGACTGACTGCTAAATAAGCTCACTCTTTCTTGTTCTTACTAAGCTCTGAGCTGGCTGGTTCAACTCAGCTATTCTGGCTCAAACTCCTCTCCCAGCTGACTTATTCAATCTGGCTTCTCTCTCAGCCTCTGAATTGTTCTGCTTGGCCTCAAACTAACTCCAGCAATCTGTTCTTATCTTCTGGCTCCTTATTCTCTGGCTCTGTCTTGATCTGAGTTCTCTGCAATTCATCTCTCTGTTACTGTCCTGGTAAAACTGCCTCTTCTCTCTCATTCTCTGTGATGCTCCTTAAGTAGCTTCGCTTACCTCTCTCTCCTCGTGAGAGTTGGGCGTATCCTATTCTATCAAGTATTTCTCTGATTCATCACATTTTCTGCACTCAACTAGGCATCACTTTCAAACATGGGTGCTTCCTTCTACAAACTAACTTTACCTTCCTTGTGTGGGATTAAAAGCATGGGATTAAAGTGTGGGATTAAAAACGCCTGGACCTAAGCTTTTCTTTACCTGAAACTTGCCCTAAGCCAGGCTGGCCTTGAACTCAGATTTGCTTGCTTCTGTCTCCTGGATTAAAGGTGTGTTTGTATTCCAGCTGGGTCACACAGACCTTGAAGATCTTGGAATGCCAGAACAGTGAGGTTCTGAAATAAAATTCCTCTACGAGGCAGACCTGTGTGCACCTGGCTTCCCACTTTTATAAAGGTGGGGGCAGGCAGGGTGTGCTGAGGCTCGGGGTAGGGCTGTTCATATCTTTTTTCTTTGGCTGTCAGTCAGGGCTCACTGACTCCTTATTCCTGATGGGTGTGTGGACGGGCAGCTCTCGCACATCCCTTCTGCCAGAGTTGACTGGCGACCGCAGAGGCTAATCGCAGGGTGGGGACACACAGTGGTCTCTGGGATTGTGAACAGGGAGTGTCCGGCCAGAGCTATTTAGCTGCAACTTCCCTGGGCCCATTTCCACAGCTGCTGTGTCACTGGAGTGCTGGGTGAGGTAGGAAGCCAGGCACAGGGTGTGCCTGGGCATCAGTGTGTGTGGCTTGCTCTGCCTCCCAGGTGGGGCAGCCTGCCCTCTGCCAACAGTGCTGCATAGGAGAAAACGGCCCAAGTTCCAGCTCTATCTAAGTCCTGTGACCCCATCTTTTATCCTTGGCTTGGTCTCTGCCATCACGCTGATAAGACAGCCACAGCCTGCTAGCTGCCCCCCTCTTCCAGACTTGCCCCCACTTTTAACTCAGTACCCAGAGGACTTTTCAAAATGTGGCTGGAGAGGCAGCTTAGTGGTTTAGAACACTTGGTGCTCTTGTAGAGGATCGGGGGTCAGTTTCCAGTACCCACATGGCATCTATCAACCATTGAGTTCCAGGGGCTCTGACACCCTCTTCTGGCCTCTGTAAGGCACTGCATGCATGTGGCACACATTCAGGCAAAACCACTCATACACACACACACACACACACACACACACACACACACACACACAGAGAGAGAGACATATGCCACCCATGTGTGTAAAACCTTTCCCTATGGCTTCTACATTCCCACCCTCAAACCACCACAGCCTCCTCCTGGCTCTTCCTCGAGCAAATCAGGATCTTTGCTTGCATTCTTCCTCCAGAATGGAATGCTCTTCCCTAGGCCCCCACATAGCTACCACCTTCCCAGATTCTGTCCCACAGCCCAACCATCCTCCAAGAACCAGCCACACACCCCAACCACACCATATCATGCTTGCTACCTTTATTCCCTTCATGCAATCCTACTTGCGTGACTTTTTTTGTTGTTGTTTTCATCTGTTTTCTCTGGTAAAAAACAGCTTCTATGAGACAGGCAGGGGGGAGGAGGAAATGGTGAGAGGAAGAATACAACCTCTAGGGTCCCTTCCAATGTTTGTTAACTGAATAAATGAATGAAAGAAGACTTTAGACGTAGCTCTCTGACCCGAGCCACACCGGTCCAGGGTGAGCCAGGCCACACCACCTGAGCAACGTGGACAGTGACTCTTACCTGAGGCTCGTCCTTCACTAACTGGCCTTGACAAACCTAAACTGTGCCTGGGCCTCCATGTTCCTACTTCCAGGCCTCCCCATGACTAAACACAGAGGTGTTCTTTGCCTGTGTGCTCTGGGTCCTCCTCATTGGCCTCGAGACACTACAGCTTTGTCACCCTCTCTTCCATGATAGAACAGGGTCCTGGAAGAGATAGATTCAGTCACCTCTCTGTCTGCTGCGAACCCTCCTCAGCTCCCCTAAGATCCAGGTGTGGTGAGGACAAGCCCCCTCAGGAGCCCATATGTAGCATGGACAGCTCTCATTTAGCCCTCCCGTCCCACCCTTCTTCTCTGGCCATGGGGGCTTTTACACACGAGGCCCTTTCCTGCCCTCTTGGTGTCCAGTTCCTCTGACTCTCATCACCCTCATGTAGCTGGGGAGGCTTGCCCGCCATGTCCCTACCTTGGGCACCTGTGTTCTCCGTGTGGACACTGATGTTCCTGTGAGTCCTAATGTGTTCACTTGTACATGTGTGTCATATCAGGCATGGCATGTGGCTCATAGTAGGAGCTGCCACTGTAAAGGAAATCCCCTATTCCTGATATCTAGTCAGCTGGGGGCAGGTAATCAGACCCAAAGCATGGAGTTCAGCCCTTGAGACACAGCACTGCGCTCAAACGCAGCTCTGGTCTTGGTAGGTAAACTCACACTCAGCCGCAGCCTAAGCCCCCCGCCACTTCCCCACTGAACAAGATTCTCTCCACGGTGCCTGGATGATTGCTCTGGGGCAGTCACCAGCCCCACAGAGGAGGCCCACTTACTTGTTCTAAGACTGGACAATGGGGGAGCAGCAGGAGGCAGAGACTGAGACAGCGCTATTGTTAAGTCCCAGAGAAAACTGTATTATAACCATGCTAATGGGGGTCAAAACAAAAGGAGAAAAATCCGCCCACTTCCCTAGGTCTGGGTCTAGCTCCACAGATGTCTAATGCGCACAGAGGCTTACGTGGTGGGAATCACAATGTAGATGAGATCTGTTTCCTTGCCTAATTATTTTCATCGTCTCCACAAAAGCAAACTGGTCTCCGGGAGATTTATTCACACAGAAATCACTGCAGAGGGAAGCTGTGTACTGTCAAGGATCCCGTGTGCTCCTTGTTTACCTGGACTTTTCTTTTTCTCAAAGCAGCTTTGGGGAAGGAGGGAGGCACATGTGTCATGGCGTTCCTGTGGAGGTCAGAAGACAACTTGGGGGTGTTGTTTCTTTCCACCAAGCGGGTCTTGGAGATGGAACTCAGGCATAGCAACAAGCTCCCTTTACCTGCTGAGCCATCTCTCCAGCCCCAAATCTGAATTTTAAAGATGACTTGGCATCTCTGGAGTGTGACCCTGCTCAGGTGCACTCTCTTTTTGCCAGACTGCTACAGCAGGTACCTGGATCACCAGAGCCACAAGCCACCCAGGAGCTGTGGGTTTTGTGGGTTTCGTAACTACGTGAGTGGAATCTCCATGCCTCCACCCACGCCACACGCTGTGGTTTCTGTCCCAGCTTTTAGGGCACGTGGAGATGGAGCTAAGTCTCAGCCAATGGTTCTAATGACTAGCACTGCAGATGACCTGGCTTCATTGTCACAATGACAAACCATCCTTTAGGTGCCACACTGTTGGGACTCCTCCAGTCTCCCAGCCCTGTTCAACACCTGTCTGTCACCCAGCAATGGGTGCCTAGTCTTGCATTTTGGAGCTTGGGGCCACTTCTCCAGAGAGGAACTAGGCTGCTGGTGACACCAGGTCTATCAGGCAGGCTGTGTTCTTTTTCTTCCCACACAGATGCAAGGGGCACACATTGAATATTTGCTTTCTGGAGTGGATGAGGCAGGAGCAGTACCCAGGGGCAGTCACCGAAGTAGCGCCCCCTAATGAAGCAGAGGTGATGGAGGGACCATTTTCCTAAGTCAAGAATAGACCTGAGAGCTGAGGGTGAAAGGTTTACTGGCCTTGACAGTGGGATTAGAAGAAAACAAGTCTGAGCTGCACCCCCAGCTCGGGGAGTACCTACACCATCTTCTGATTGCTGACTGTGCGTGTAACAGTGACTGATGTTTAAATATATCACGCGCATGCACACACATACACAGGGGTCGAGGCTCAGGCTGACACTTGCGGGCGAGCACTGGCCTCACGGTGAGGAATGTTGGGGTTTATGTTTGTCTGCTTCTCAGAGACTCTTCAGGAAAGTTGAAAAGGCTGTGCAAAAATGCAAGACCCTGGGAAATGGCAGGACCGGACAGGATGGATTCCTATAATGTTCTGTATAATGTGATCTGTGTGCACAGACCATGGGGCCAGGCCCACCTTGCCCAAATAGGCCCCCATGGAGGGAGAGGCAACTGCAACTGGCAGGCAGGAGCTTGCTGCTCCTCTTGGGGTGACAGTGAGGAGGGGCCACCAGCCTGGTGATTCTGGCAGGGTGAGGACAGCCCAGGAAAGCCTCCCCTGCCCAAAGCCCCTCCCTGCCACCCTTTTGGAACCTCCTGGAAATAGCCTCACCACTTGCTTCAAGCCAGGGTTCTGCCCCAGAGGCCCTGGCTTCCTTTCTTCCTTTCTGCTTTAAAACTGAATTGTTAACAGATGTCTATTTTATTACTTTATTTGGTTGGTGGTTTTGACGTTTGCTCTCATTTAATAGCCCAGGCTGATCTGAAATCTCATACTTGCTAATTAGCCCAGGCTAGTCTTAAAATTCATAGCAATCCTCCTGCCTCTGCTTTCTGAGTATTGTGCATGCCAACCACCATGCCTGGCTTAGAGCCCAAAGACACCACGAGCAAATCTGGGTTTGCAAATTTCACTGATGTGGGAGGGCTTGGCAAGGGACCATGTCCACGTGGAGCCACTGGTCTTCTGTGTCAGGCTCCATCTGCGGACATGACTTGAAGGGTGAGTAGACTTTTATGCCTGCAGGGGTGGCTGAGTCCCACCTGCTGAGCTCTCCCAGCAGTCTAGAGCAGGTGTGTGGGATGGGTCACCGGACAGGCACATAAGCTTCCCAGTGCATCCGTCACCTGCCTCCACTACTCTGATGCCATCTTGCTCCTCTTTCTCCCCTCCGTTCTTGTTTCCCCTCGTCGTTTTTCCTCCCACTCCTCCTCCTTTAACTAGCTCTGAATTTTCCCTTCCCTTCCCCTTTTCCTTCCTCCTCCTCCTTATTCCGGCTAACGTTTCTCCCTCCCTCCCAAACGGAAACACGTTTTGAAGTCACAGCTTTGATGTGTGGTTGTGTATCTTAGGTCACACACAAGGTAAATACACACTATTCCTTCAGACCAGGGGAGAGTACAAGATGACAGTCCCCATGTCCAATCAGCTTGGTGATGTTATTCAAACCATTGATGCTTCTCATGCTTGTGGGGGTCCTGAGACAACATGGTGACCATTCTGGTGGTGGCCTGCTCTTAGCAGCTATGTCACGATCTAATCCGTACAACCCCCCCCCCCCCGACAAATGCACAGCTGGATCAAGTCTCCAGTTTGGAGTAGATCCTGGCCCCTTCAGAGGCCATGTAGCTATTAAGCAGGGCTGTGACAATTAGAGTCTAGCCTCATGGGGTTATAGATGGGAAAGTCACTGAGTTCCACAGGTACCTCACAGCTGGCTCAGAAGGCATTGCTGTATTAAGGAGGATTCCTACCTTTGTGTTAGTTATTTTTCTCATTGCTGTGAACAGACACCTGGCCGAAACAGCTTAGAGGAAGCAGGTTTATTTTGACTCATAGTTCAGGGTATGCAGTCCACCGTGGTGGTGGGAGCAGCTTGGATCTGTGGCAGCAAGGATAATGTGCTGCTTGTTCACATCGCTAAGGACCAGGAAGAAAAGAACAGACAGCATGCAGGGCTGGCCTATTCACCCTCAAGGTCACTCCTACACTTTACAGTGTTCTCAATCCATTCTGGCAGGCACACCCACCCTGTGATGTCTTCCTAGCTGTCTTCCATGGGTCTGCTAGGGTGGACCTATATGTGGGATCCATGTGAGCCCACAGGTGGTAGCCCTAGGACTGGAGTGGTCGCCCATGTGCACATGCTCGGGAAAGGCTTTTTGTTCTGGGGTCCTATAGCCTGGATTTAAGGGAGTAGATCCTCAGTCCATCCCACTGATGAGCTCAGGCTGTGTTGATTCACACAAAGCTTCACTCGGGAATAGACAGTGGGCCAAGCTAGCCACTGTGTTCAACCCTCCATTCCCCAGGGGGTCTGAGCAGAGCATGGCCTTCTCTCACCCACTGCTCAGAACCCTGTCAGTACCCTGATCATTCAGGGCTCCTCTCTCCGCTGGAGCCTCAGCTGGCCTGGAGGGAAGGGAGGGTGAGGGGCAGGAGGACACTCTTGGTGCAGAGACAGGCTGATATATGTCCCTGCTGTCCCAGGAACATCGAGAGCCCTTGCAAAGTTAACTCTGTAATATTTAACAAAACATTGCCACCTAGACCCACAACCCGCTCCTGCAGCCCTACAGGGAGCATAGGGAGGGCTGTGAGAGCCTCATGGCAGAGGAGGAATGGAATTTGCTGGGACTCTGTCTTGGCCGAGAAACTCAGAAGTAGGAGTAGAAGCCAGGCTCTAGGTCCCTGGGGAAGCAGAAATCTGCTTGCCAGCAGCACGTGGGCACTGCGCTGTCTTATCATGCTCTCACGGCCCAGCTAAATGCAGCAAGCTTTCTCATAGAACGTGAGCATCCCTCTGCCCAGCACACTAAAGAAATAATGGTCTGTTGGCCTCTATCACCCCAAGAGAGTGAGAGAATATTGCCCTGAGGTCAGGGCTTTGATACTGGGCAGCTAAGGTCAGCTATGTGTGACCCACATTAGCTCTGCCCTACAGGAGGACATCACATGGACACAAAGGTGGACTCAGGATGAAGTGAACAAGAAGAGCCACTGGGACAGGCAGGGGGACAAGAAGGGACAAGAAGTCATTCAACCGTAAAGTGTTTGACTGGCCTTGAGGTTTATAGACTAGCTCTCCTCTAGACTGGCTTGTTTGCTTAACAACAGAATGGAAACTTACATGGACTTGACCCCTGGGACAAGTTTGTTTTTTTTTTTTTTCTTTCAGAAAGCAAAGCATGGTGGGATTGGTGATTAGACTCCCACAAGCTTCTCCTGCAGTCTTGCTGAATAAGGTTCCTGGGCCTCCCACACGATGGGGCCCTACCTAGAGCGTGTAGACTGCACCGTTTAGTTGCTGAGGTGGCATGGCGTGACATCTTAGTTTGGGTCATGAGAGGACAGGTGTCTGCCTGTTACCCAGAAGGCCTGCTCACTCGGTGTGGGGTTACTGCTCAGCCAGGTGTGGTGGCTGGCAGGCCTGGGTCCTAATTCCCCTCCCTTAGAGTTCATGTCTGCCCAGCCCACGCTGTAGCTGGTGACAGTGCTGGGCATCTTCTGTGGGTCCTGCACGCTGGGGCTGCAGATGCACATCAGGGCTGCCCACCTCTCTGGCATGCACACATGGTTTTGGGGGAGAACTGGATGGGCAAGTGATGTGCAGGCCTGGCTGTACCTTGAGGTTCCTCAGATGGACAGGGCGGGGGCCCACGGGGCTCCATCTCGGCCAACATTGCGATCTGCAGTTTGTCCCATGATGATCATAGGTTGTGAAACCAGCTGCTTTTTATAGTTCCCCAAAAGAACTTGTCTGCTGAGAGACTGCCCCTTGTTTGAGGGCAGGACCAGCCCTCTCTGTGTCTTCTACAGCAGCAGTCCCCGGTGTCAGCTTTACAGGTCTGGCTTTTCCTCATGCTCAGGGGGGAAAGTGGGGAAGAAGGGAGAAGGAAGGGAACAAGAGGCCAGACCAGACATAAGGGACAAGTGAGGGATGAAGAGGGAGCCAATGGCACAGGAACTTACCAGGCCATGGCGCCTTAGTTAGATCTTCTGTCAGACAGTGGTCAAGTGCCTTGGTCTCTGGCCTCAGTTTCCCTTATTGTTGAGTGGGGCCTTTAGTGCTGCTTGAGCCTAGGACTGTGACCAGCAAGGCTTGGTCTGTGTGGCTGGCTTTTAAGAGGGAGTAGATCATGGGGGTCCTGATGTCAGATGTGACCTTGTGCCTGCTGTGGGCTCCTCCGTTGTGTCTCACCTACCTGGTCTCTCTTCTTTCAGATGTGCAGTGCCCATGTTTGCTTCACATGGGCAAACCCAAATGCCCCAGATGCCTGCTTCCTTCTCATTTTAGCAATGTCGGCACAGCGTGCCCACCATGATGTGCTTAGAATAGTGTTCTGGCCTGTCTCGAGGCCATACACTGACCTTGTAGATCAGAAGTGCCCTCTTCCCCTACCCCTCACCACATAGGGCGGTTTACAGGGCCGCAGGTATCTCTGGCTAGCCATCACGAGCATGATGGCTGTGTGCTGTTCGCCTGGCTGTGACAGAGGCATCGGGGTAGCTGCAAGGATGAGGTAGGCATGGGGGTGTTGATCCTGGGACAGAAGGACAAAGAATCAAACCACCCGGCAGGACTGGCCATCCTGTTGGGAGGGCCGGTCCCAAAGGCACATACAGCTAGGTCTGTGATCGGAGCCTGGGGGTGGGGGGTGGGGCTGTTACCAGGTGCAGATCTGGGCACTCAGCCCGAATAGTAGGGTGACTGAGTGTCACCCTGGGTGGTCAAGGAAATGGCCTCTGCTCCACCTCAGCTGGCTTTGTCCCTGTGGAACTGAACAAACGTGTTCCATCTGCAGAGTGTGTGCCGGAGACGCGGGGTTCCAGAATTGTGTGCAGGAAGCTGGGGATTTGGCATGTCCCAGCCAGAACAGTGGGCTTGCTGCCCGCTGGTGGCTCTTAGAGAGCAGATGTCCCCATCTTCTCAATGGAAGTCACCCCTATCATCTGCACAGCCGCTCCTCGGGGCAGCTGTAGCTAGGAGGTGTGGTTAGCCGTGTCCTTGGAAGCTTGCAGGCTCTTTGTTCTTCACTTGGCCATGTTGACATCGGTCATTTCCATCCCTCCCTTACCACCTTCCTGTCTAGTTGTGTGTCTGGACAGGAAGCTGTCTGATGTCTAGGTGGCAGTGGGTGGGGCTGACTTGCCTTATATAGCAGGGCAGGCTCTGAGACACCTGCCCCAGAGTTCAGCTCAGGTCACGGTTAGGATCCTGAGGTTGATACCCCGCCATGCAATGCTGGAGGCTGGAGCTGACGTCTCTGTGGCCAACAAACAATGCCATGGCTATGCTCTGTTAGATCTGGGTGATAGCCCCCCAGTCGTTTACCCCTTTCTAGTAGCTTTCTTTGGAATTGCACCTGCTCTGCCAGGAGGCGAGGTGGGTGGCGAATGTTGACTGAGCCCAGGGAACCCGGACGGTCTTGCCCCTTCACCTGCTATTTGAGCACTCCACCATCTGGGTCATTGCCAGCAATAAGTGTTTTTCTTTTTTTCTTGGATGTATTTCTTTGTTCGGGCTGTTTAATTCTGCTAAAGTGCTCTGCTGAGCAGGGAAATATGCCTCTCAAGTAAAAGCCTTTTTGCCGAACACCCCCGTGCTTTGGAGAGGACCTGAAGTGGGTTTTGTGCCCTGGGAGTGACAGGTGATGCCCCAGAAGCAATCAGCCATAACCCCGTGGTAACCCCATAAATATGGCTGTTTTTCTGAATGTTAGTGATCGTTAAAGTGAATAAATAGAACATCACCTTTTTCCGGGGACATGGAGACCCACCCGCAGTGGGAGGCGAGTATCCGTGTGCTGCCCACAGTGGGTCTCTCTGATTCATGGCACTTGGTTTGGGGGAGGTAGAGTACAGGTCACAAGTAGGAGCGGGTTCAGTTTTTGACAGGTTTTTTTCCTACAACTTGAATCTGTCCATTGACAGTTATGCATACAATGCACATGCACATATAGATATATGTGTGTTATCTATTCTATATATTATATATATATGACAGTATATTAAATATATGTATATAATATATGTATATAATTCATATTGGCCACTCTGACTCCCTTACCTTCTCCCAAATCCCCACCGTTAATTCTACCTGCCTTAGTCCCCACAAATTTTTCTCACTTTTATATTTTTTGTTTTGTGACCCACTGACTGTTTTGTCACCATGACTTGGAGGCATCTATTGGAGTTTAGTGGGCCGAGGTAGCAGACACATAAGTGAACATGGTGACCCCCCTCCCTCTCCACACTTTCCAGAATACGTCAATAGACAATAGTTGAGCAGCAAGAGGTAAGGTCCCAGGAGCTCCGTTCCCATCCCTGACTGATTGCAGACTGGGCTGCTCTGTGTTGCCCAGTGCTGGCCCAGCCCTGATGCCTGTAGTTGTGAATTCATGAGCCTACAATGTCAGATCTGGAGGGTGTCATTTTGCAGCCGCACCCTGTCTTCTGGCACTCTTCTGCAACGTTGCCTGTCCCTCAACTTCACTCACTCTGAGCATCTTGGATGGCCGTGAGTGCGCACTCTCCGCCATTCATGGATCTGGGTCTGGGGCCACGGCAATTGCACCTAGGTTTAGTTTCGATGGAACGCCTCAGGCTGCTCTGCAGAGCGTTTGTGCTTGCTCACTCCTCGTCCCCCCAGTTGTAGTGGTCTGTGCTGGTGTAAACACTTTGTGCCTCTTCGATTTCCTACGAGCTTGGTGCTTCTGCACTCGGATCTCCATGCACCATTTGTTCCTGATGCCCCTCACTAGGACAGCCCCCTCCTCTGTGCTGACCTGCACCCCCAAAGATGTAAACCCAAAGACAGACAACAGACAGAAACCGCACACATTTAAAGTCTGTTGCATCTGGGCCACAGATACGGCTTGCTAGGAAGACTAGGACTGGGCCTCTTACCCAGAATCCCGCAGCCCCACCTTTTCAACCAGCCCCAGCTCCAGTTCCTAAAGTGGCCCTCGGCCTCTGCACTCCTGCCATAAGCGATTTTCTAGAGCGTTCTGGGGTTGAACTGCTGTGGTCTGGCTGGGCATTGCTTTGTTGTGCTACCTGCTGCCAGCTAAGTTAGCTTTGCCTATCGGGGGAGACCAGCATCTCCAAAACATCCCACCCACCACACTTTGGGTCTGTGCTTTTCTGGCTGGTGTTCTGCAGGCTGTGCTGCCCGGTGGGCAGTTCTTCCAGCCCACTGTAGCTTTCTCAACTGTCCACTGGGCACTTGGTGATCGCGCTGCACTGAGAACAGGTAGATCGCTATGTGGGGTCTCTGGGCCACGCCCTCTGGGCAGCTCCTCTTTCGATTCCCTGCACCGGCGACTCTGCCATGTCCTTCCTCCATTTCTACCGCCTGGAAATTGTCTCTGCTAAAACTGGGGCGTCAGTGAGCCCCCTCCGCAGCAACCTCCCTTCTCCACCTGCTGCTGCTCCTCAGGGAAGTCCACCATCTTGATGTTCTGGGAGCAAGATTCACAAACTGCCTTGACAGCCTGGGTAACTGCTTTCTGACACCTTTAACTCCCTCTTCAGTGGTTCCTATCTCATTTCTGACCCACCAGGATTTCATTTGATGTCTGAAAGTATGCGTGTGTGTGCATGTGTGAGTGTGCATTTGTATGTATGAGCGTGTGTGAGTGTATGGATGTGTGTGTGTGTGTGTGTGTATGAGTGAATATGAATGAGTGTGTGTATGTGAGTGTGTGTGATTAGTGTGTGGATGTGTGTATATGGGTGTGTGTATGAGTGTGTGCGTGTGCATGAATAATTAATTTGTGGAGGAAATGGCTGGAGGACTTAGAAACAGAAGGAAGCACCGTGTGTTCATCTGGGCCTTCCCTGGGCTGTCTGGCTCCTCCAGGCTCTGTCCCCCGGCCCTTCATTCCTGCATAGCGCTGCAACTTGAATATTGACAAGGCTTCAAGCCCTCATTCTTCGCACTGAAGTGTAAATGTTGTCTGGCGCGGACGCCTGATTCCCTCCCCACGGATGTCGGCTCGTTCTGAAGATTTTGTGGCTATTAGGCAAGTTTGTTTCAGTAGTTAGGATAGCCTCACCCACATAAGACAGGTCCCTGGAAGGGCTGGTCAGATCTGCTGGTCCCTTGTTAATTAGCGAGTGATATTATACCTTCCTACTTGTATCTGTAAGGCACCCTTTTAACTGTTAGCCTTTCGTCAGGGGGAAGGTCTCAGAAGCAAGCTGTCTATTTTTTAAAACGCTCTCTCTGTATGTGTGTGTTTGGGGCCCAGGGAAATTGGGATTGAGCTGTAATGTTCACAAGCTTATAAAATAGAGTAGCAGATGGGAAATAAGAAACAAGGACAGAGCTGGGAGGTACCTCGGTGGGGAAAGTGCTTGCTGAGCAAGGAGGAGAATGAGTTCAATTCCCAGCACCCACTTCAAAATGGCACAATGGCACTTACCTGTCATTCCAGTAGAAACAGGCAGGTCCCTGATGCACCCTGGCCAGACAGCCTGACCTACTCAGCGAGCTCCAGGCCAGTGAGAGTCCTTATCTCAAAGGAACAAGGTAGATGACAGCTCAGGAGTGACAGCCAAGGTTGGCTTCTGGCCTCTATAGCTATCTGCACAGGCACACCCATATGAACACACACACAGACACATACATACACAGACACAGACAGACAGACAGACAGACACACATACGCACACACACAATGCACAGAAATAGGTACCACCACAGCCCACTAAATAAAAGTACAGCAGCTCCTCTCTTGTGCGTTTTTATGGGGCATATTCGAGTGTGCACAATCACAGAGACCCACCATCAACAGCCACAGAGTCAGCTGCAGGAGAGGCGGGGCTTTCACAGTCCGGTAAGCAAGCACCATCATTTCCATAGACAGGAGGGGTCCGTCAAATCCCCGAGGCTCATTAACCAGCCTAGCTGGAGTGGTGAGCCTCCAGCCAGTGAAGGACCATGACAAGACGATCGCTCTTGAGAAGTGATGCTTGAGGTTGACTTCAGTCTTCTCTATGCATGCACGCACACACATGCTCATACACAGAGAAGGTGGAGGGGGAGAGGAGGAGGAGGGAGGTTGGAGTGAGAGGGGGGAAACATCCAGCACGGTTTCAGTGGCTCAGGTCTAATCAAGACCATCTTCATGATGCTCATCACAGCAGAATCCAGGGGCAGGAAGATGAGGAGGACAAAATAGAGAGGCGGGTAGGGCAGGTGAGGTGAGTGGTCCAGGCTCCATTGTGTCTCACC
This sequence comes from Meriones unguiculatus, assembly GCF_030254825.1. Taxonomy (NCBI): domain Eukaryota; kingdom Metazoa; phylum Chordata; class Mammalia; order Rodentia; family Muridae; genus Meriones; species Meriones unguiculatus. The sequence goes on along the minus strand of NC_083352.1, from coordinate 82,855,213 downwards.
ATGTATTGCAGCAGAGTGACGTCAGAAAGAGGGCTGCGCATCTTGGGAAATTCTGGCAAGGCATCTTGAGAACAGTAACCATCAATATACATAGGCCTTGAACAAAAGCCTTTGGGAGAGAAAATAGCCCAGCCAGCCCCATTCTATGGGCCCGACCTACATTTGTCTCTGTCCCTTAGGAGCCCAGGCTGGCATCTGTGAGGAGGAAGGGGCAGGTCAGAGTGTACAGAAACTCCAGCAAGATGAGGTGTGGACATAGTAGGAGCACACGAGTGAGTGTTAGTGTTCGTTGGTGAATTGGGGAAGACTGTCTTTCTGTCCTCAGAAATATAGGAAGAGGTGACAAGTGCTAGATAGACAGACTTAGGGCCACACTGTCACCCTGTGAGCAAGAACTAGGAAACGAATACCGACAGAAATCACCAGGTTTGTTAGAGTCACCTGAGGAGAAGGTGACCCCTCCCTTCGGGGACTCCCTCTTCATTCCACTCTCCCAATCCGTATCTTAAGTCCCCTTCCTATTCTATAGCTCCGTAACTGTTAAAGACAGATCAAGCGCATGGCTGGGCTCCCCCATGGGAGCCCATGGAGAGTAAGGCGACTCTCTGGTTCCCATGAGGCTCTGTGATACAGTTCACCGATCTGGTAAAATCTGGTAACGGGATGGTTGTGTGGGTGGGGCTTGCCCTGCAGCTTTGCAACCTTGGGGAAGGGTGGGAGCATGCAGAGATTAGAGGGAGGGGAAGCACAACAGTGGATGACACCCTGGGGGAGCTTGGGGCTTCTGGGAGGATTAGCTCTGCAGGAGGTCGGAAGGGGTAGCTGCATGGGGGTGAGGCAAAGTGTGTGTGTGAATGGCCAGTGTGGTTGATGGGTGGGTGGATGGGCAGATGAGGGGGATGTGGTAGGACTGGGGAGTAGGAATGAGGTGGTGGTGGGGTGAACAGGAGGGATGGGTGCGTGGATGAATGAACAAGTGAGTGAGTTGAAGGGAGTTAGATGGAAGGCTGGAATGGACAGACAGTGTGGTTAGGTGGGGAGATGGTCAGGAGGGGACGGCAGGAGGTGAGTAGATGGGGTGAAGGACTGGCAATGAGAAGGTAGTAGGCTGATAGATGAACAGGAGAATGGGTGAGAAGGTCATAGATGGGCCTGTGTCCAGACCCCAAAGGCCCACACTGGCCACGGATGGATTGACACCTGAATTCTGTCTCAGGTAGACATCATTTCTAGGACCTCCGGACCACAGGTTGGCGGTGTTTGTCTCTGACCTGGGTGCCTCACATCGTGCTTGGTGGATGGGTGGATGGACAGGTAGGTAGGTGGGACAGGTGGACAGGGTAGGCCCCACTCAAGCAGAGGGCAGCACTGCAAATGAAGGGTGACCTTCATCCCTCTGGTGTCTATGTTCCGTCTTCCCCATGACAGTCTTAAGTGTGTGGTAGGACTGGATTTGTATGGTGAAAAGAACAGCTAAAGCTGAAGCTGGGGGGACAAGAGGCGAGAGCAGCAGGAGTTGGCTGTGGGAGCTCAGTGGGCAGCTGCCTGAGCTGCTGCACTGAGGTGGCCATGTGGTAGCATGGCCAAGGAAGCATCCACAAAGACTGGTCTTCTTCCGGTGCCACCCTTGTAGATCAGGTGAGAAGGGGTGTGGTCAATATAAAGGGAGCTAGGCCATTGTAAAGCGGGAGGGGTAGCTAGAAAAGGAGGCAGGACTGAGGAAGATGGGATGAGGTCACTGTCAAGGGTGCCACTGATCACCAGAGGCATCTTCAGATGTCTCTACCAGTGGCAGGACCCCCTCCGTGTGTCCCAGACCAGACTGCAGGTCTGGGCTGTTCAGGATGGTGGAATGTTAGTTAGGGTCCAGAGGAGAGTTCAAGGACAGGGCTCCAGACCCTTTGTTGTTCAGAGCTGGGCTTGAGTTGCTAGAAGAAGCCGATGGGAGAGAAAGCAGCAGCAAGGATGGCTTGGGACCACAGCCAGGCTCTGCCTGTGTTTGCTCTATGCTGGGGTTGCAGCTGTTTTGGTCTGTGGTGCTGCTATGCCGAGGGTCAGAACTAGAGACGCACTCTCACTTGGCCCAGCTGTCACTAGGGTTATCCTGCTTAGCTTCTGCCTCAGTGTCATCCTGACCACTCTCCACGGGTTCTGCCTCCCCCTACACCTCCATCACCTGGGTCCCCAGCAGCTGTTTAATGCCAAGTGTGGGTTCAGGCATGGAGTACTCTGAGTTCTTTTAGACCTTTCGTCTTAGTGCCTTGTAGCCGTGTGGTACCTGGGCAGACGGGTGATATGAAAACCCTTTCCGTTCCATTCTGAGGCAAGTGGTTCTAATTCCAGGTCCCCATACCGTTCCCCAGAGTTCTTTCTTCTTCATACTCAGACTCAAAAGCCCTCTGTGACTGCCTCAGTCACCCGTGCAGGCTGCTTGAGCTGATAAGAGAACTGGAAGTCTGCAGATGCCTACCTTGGGAAACCCTGGAGGGAACTGATTTAGAATTTAGCTCAGGCTGAAGGCATGGTCCCGTCTCCAGACTCTAAAGGCTCACAGTGGCCATGGACAGATTGAAACCTGAATTCTGTGTCAGGCAGACATCATTTCTAGGACATCCGGACCCCAGGTTGGCGGTGTTCCTCTCCAACCCTGGTGCATTTCCTGTGGCAGTGGTCCCATGGCAGTAATGATGTTGTGCCAAGAGGTGAGGGTGGTCTGAGGCCACATGCAACCTGTTGCTAAGGAGAGGTGCAGGCCAGCACAAGGTATGTGGGGCTGTATGTGTACTCTGGTTAGTTCAGAGCCTGGACAAAGTTGATGTCCCAGAGTGTAAGTGCACTTGAGGTCAGCAGGACAAAAGAGCGAAAAGTCAGGCAGCAAACATGTTGATGGGGGTTTGGGAAAGCAGAACAGTAGAGTTACAAGACACAGACAGGGTGTTGCCTAGCTTGACCTTTCTCTCCAGCCCCAGGGTGGCCCACCCCACTGGTCTGCCTTCAGCTCCTGTGATGGGAAGCCACCCAACTGTTCCTGGTGCTGACTCAGAGGCCCCAGCAGTCTTCCATGCTCAGGCTTTCCTGGGTTATGAAGGACTCTGCAAAGATTCTCTGAAACCAGAGTCTGTCTTATGGGGACCCTTTGTCATTCAAAGCTGGGTCTGGGCTTCTAGGAAGAAGCCGGTGGGAGAGAAAGAAGCAGCAAGGCTGGCTTCGGACCTCAGCTAGGCTCTGCCCGTGTCTGGTGCTACGCTGGGGATGTGGCTATTTTGGTCTGTGATGCTGCCATGCCAAGGGTCAGAATTAAGGACCATGGTGCCATCTGCCTTCTGCTTGGGGACAGCGATGAAGAAGTCTCTCCCAATTTCCTTATCAGCAAGGCCACATCCTAAAACACAAAGCAAACACGGATCTGAACAAGGGGTGTCAGGGGAACTTCTCAGATATATTTCCTTCCCTTTCATGTTCAGAAGCCCGCACTTTGCTCTAAGCAGCAGTGGTGACAAGTAATTGGCTGGTTAATCCCATCTGGAAGCTCATTCCAGAGGTGGAGGGAACCCAAAGAATCATGGGAGCTATTCCTTAGTCTCTGAAGCACTGAGCACCCAGCAGGCATCTGGGGGGAATAATCAGTTTTGCGTGGGATGGTAGTGGGGTACTCTGCTACAGACCCCGTCAGGTCCTTCCGGATGCCCAGCACCCTGCTGATCTGTGGAAATGGTTTTTCTCTCCAGCCCAGGAAGCTGGGAGTTGGATGAGCTGTTGGCCTCCCACAGTCCTTGGCAAGTGTTACGTGGGCTGTGTGAGGTGACTCACCTTTTCTTTGGCACAGCCACGTTCCCATATGTTAAATCTGTCTGGAATCTTCAAGGCTTCTTTTTCCTTTTCCTTCTTTTCTTTCTTTCTTTCTTTCTTTCTTTCTTTCTTTCTTTCTTTCTTTCTTCCTTCCTTCCTTTCTTTTTCTTTCTTTCTTTCTTTCTTTCTTTCTTTCTTTCTTTCTTTCTTTCTTTCTTTCCTTTCTTTCTTTTTTCTTTTCTCCTTCCTTCCTTCCTTCCTTCCTTCCTTCCTTCCTTCCTTCCCTCCCTCTCTCTCTCTTTTTCTTTCTTTTAGCAACTTGATTTTCCCAGCCAAAGATCTGAGCTTGGGACAGGGTCTAAGGAACAGCTGGGCAGGGAATTCCCGGCCAGGCCTGTGACCTTGGCCCCAGACTCAAGCTAGCCCTTCTACCTCTTCCTTATGGACCACACACACTCGGCCTTTTTGCACACTGGCCTGCTGTGCTTTTTCTTTGAAGGATGATTTGACTCTGGTGTCTGGGAGTGGAAAGGGCAGAAGTAAGCCACCCGGGAGAAGACAGTCTTTCAACCACCTCTCTGGAGCCTGTGCCTCTTGTAGCATGGTGGGGCTGGAGCTGGTTTGCCTAAAATACTTCTAAGGGACCTGGGTGACACAGAGATGTACCTCTTAGACACTTCTGTGACATTTGGGCCCAGAGGAGATATCAAACCCAGGGCTCCTGTTCTGGTAGAGAAGCCCCTCTCATCTGGTTCACCTGTCACCGGGGTTGTCCATCTAACTCTAGTTCAGTGTCATGCTGACCACCCTCCACGGGCTCTGCCTCCCCGTACATCTCCATCACTGAGTCCCCAACAGCTGTTTAATGCCAAGTGTGGGTTCAGGCATGGAGTACTCTGAGTTCTTTTAGACCTTTCGCCTTAGTGCCTTGTAGCCGTGTGGTACCTGGGCAGACGGGTGATATGAAAACCCTTTCCGTTCCATTCTGAGGCAAGTGGTTCTAATTCCAGGTCCCCATACCGTTCCCCAGAGTTCTTTCTTCTTCATACTCAGACTCAAAAGCCCTCTGTGACTGCCTCAGTCACCCGTGCAGGCTGCTTGAGCTGATAAGAGAACTGGAAGTCTGCAGGTGCCTACCTTGGGAAACCCTGGGGGGACCTGATTTAGAATTTAGCTCAGGCTGGTTGCTTTGCTGCTCCAGCTTTGTCATAGGCACCCTGGATGTTCAGGATGTGAGAGGTCTTGGGGGGGAGGAAGTATATGTATATGAATATGTGTATATATATATATATTTTTTTTTAAATGGGGTTGAACGGATGGCCCCACGGTTTAGAGTGTGTGCTGTTCTTGCAGAAGACCCAAGTTTACTTTCCAGCACCCATTTCAGGTGGCTCACAGCCACCTGTAATTAGCTCCAGGGGAATCCAGTGGCCACTTCTGATCTCTGGGGACACTGTATGCACATGCCTGGATACACAGATATACATACATGTGAAAGTTAAAAAAGTCTTTTAAAATTTAATTAATTAGAACACTTTAAAATGTGTGTGTATGGATGCAGGCATGTGAGTGCCCCTGGCATGTGTGTGAAGGTCAGAGGCAGCTTCCAGGAGTCAGATCATGCCTTCTACCTTGCTGCAGAAGGCTCACTTTTCTTTTAAGGCTATTTAGCATACCCAGGCTAGCTGGCCCACTTTTCTTCCCTCATCTTGCCATCGGGGCCCTGGGATTACTTACGTGCACCATCCCATTTGGTTTTTTATTTGGGTTTAGGGATTGAACTCAAGACATCAGGTCCTGCACGGCAAGTGCTTTTACCAATTGAGCCATCATCTTAGCCCCTGTGGGGAATTCTGTCCTCACTCCAGGACATATGCTTGGCCTTGCCTGCTGTGTCACAGATACATTCCATTTCCTTTCGTTTCAGATGCATAAGCAGTACGCCGATGCCACCAATGAGAGCAACCGCTTCTTCCTGTATTGTGCCTTCCTTAACTTCAGGTACTGTCAGTGTGGGGGCTACCTGGTGGATGAAAGGGGGGAGAAGGGGGAGGTGAGAAGACAACAAGGTACCCACCCCACCCCAGTCTCCCATCACACAGGGCAGGGGCAGGGTCATCTGTTTAGGGAGCCACTTGTTTGCATGAACATGCATGAGGCAGGAAGGACCTCACTGGGTGTGCCTGGAGCTCGAATGGATTTAACAGCTTTTCAAAGTCCTTAGGCGCAGTCCTTCGTGGGCACTGTGAGGCCACATGGGAATACTGCCCCTCTGCCTTCTATCTGAGGGTCTTGAGGGAGGGCCAGGACTTGGGGCTTTGGGAAACAGCATTCACTGCCTAGCATATCAAAATCTTTGTATTGGGGCCAGCGAGAAGGCTTGGTGGGTAAAGGTATCCATCACCAAGTCTCATTGTCCAACTTTGAGCCCCAGAAAACCCACAGAGTGGAAGGAAAGAACAGACTCCTACAACCTCCACATATACATTCCAGCATGCACACACACACACACACACACACACACACTAACTGCCAAATAAGTAAACAAATAAATAAAGGCAATAAAAACATCTCTCTATTTGATGTTTAGTGTTGGGGTTAATGTCCAGAAACGGTTTCCAGAAACACAAACAGCGCAGTTACCAGAGACCCAAATAGCCCGATTCAGTCACAGTTGACAGGCTTAGGTCTGTCATTTGCCAAAAGAAGAAGTAAAAATGGCCAGTGGATCCCAGAAAACAAAGCAAAGCAGATCAATATCCCAATTCTCAGGAAAATACAAACAGATCATGGCCAGACAGCTCTCCATCGAAGTGGGAAAAGCAGTTATAAACACGATGAGATTGGTGGGTGGGACTCTCAGGGCTGATGGGCATAGTGCAAAAAGCGAAGGTCAGAGTCGGTGATGAGCTCAAACTGAGCAAGAATGAATTACAGCAACTCCCGAAGGCTGATGGGAACGAGGCTAGACAGAAAGAGCACAGTGAAAAACATTTAAGCCAGACTACCGGCAACAGAGTGGCTGCTGAGAGCCCACACCCAAGTCAGTGTTCCAGAAGCCATAGTGAAGCCATTCACCAGGTGAAAGCCATCAGAGGGGAACCTGTACCCACGAGTTCCTTATAAACATACCTCCATCACTTCATCCAAGAAAACAGCCACCCGCAGCCTGGGGAAACACCTCACGGACACCTAACACAACATGGAGGATCAAGAGAGTGTCAAGAGAGTGTCTGGGCCCAAGCTCATTTTCTATGACCTTCAGAAAGGACCAGGTGACAAGCAGGGCTGGCTCTAGAAATTATAAATCAGAGGAGGATTTGTTGGTCTTGATAGCAAACTGCCATGAAAAGATGTTAGTAGAGTTCAACGGAATTCTGGGAAAGCCAGAAGGATGAACCAGTGTTCAGGGTGCCATGGTCACAGCCCTGGAACGCAGGCTGGCAGCTGGCTGGGGTACAGGCATTGAATACATTAGTGGAATCTTCCCACAGATTCCAATAACACTAGAAGGAGATTGTAACAGCCACTGTGATGCTGGGTGCCCAGCGGTCGGGACTCTTGTCTGGAGGATAATTACAAGTCGAGTAACTCTGGCCTCTTCTCATTTCTGCAAAAGAGCAAGCCTGAGAGGGAATTCTTGTGTCGCTGACCTTTTTTTGACCGCCACAGTTCAGTCAGCCACAAGAAGAAAGAAGATTTATGAGTTTCTTTTTGGCGCAGGAGAGATGGCTCAGTCCATTAAATATTTGCCATGCTAGCATAAGGATTTGAGTTTGATTCTCCTGAACCCATGTAAAAAACTAGACATGGGGCAATGTGATTGTAGAACTAGTTATGGGAATCAGAGAGAGGAGGATGCACGGGGGCTGGCTGGCAGCCAGTCTAGCCTAATTGGGGAGCTCCAGGCCAATGGGAGCCCCTGTTAAAAAATAAAAGGTGGATGATACCTGAGGAAGGGCACCTAAGGCTGACCTCTGGCCTCCTCACATGCAGGTATGTGTCTGTACAACACACACACACACACACACGGATTTCTTATCAGTCCTTGTTACCAAATGAGCTATTTGACTCAGAAAAAAAAAAAAAAAAAAAAAAAAAGACAGCATTCAGGTTAGATTCCTGTTGCTGTGACAAAACACTGACCAAAAGCAACACGGGGCTTCACTTGGCTTACATGTTAGAGTCCATCATGGAGGGAAGCCAAGATTAGGAACTGAAGCAGGCACTATGGAGGAGCACCACTTACTCCCCGTGGCTTGCTCAGCTACTTTATACCTGACTAGGGGATGGTACCACCCACAGTGGGACTGGCCCTCCGACATCAATTAGTAATAAGGGAATGCCTCACAAATGTGGCCACAGGCCAATCTGACGGAGGCAGTTCTTCAGCTGAGGTCCCCTCTTCCCAGATGCCTCTGGGTTGTGTCAGGCTGACAGCCGAAACTAAGTACAACAGTGAGCAATGCTGGCCAGGCTGTGGAGAAAAGGGGGAGTGTGGGTTAGCACAGCCATTGTGGAAACCAGTATGAAGGTTCCTCATGAAAAGAAGCCAGACCCACTGCTGGCACACTTCCAAAGGAAGTGGACTCAGTATGTCAGAGAGAATGCTCTCTTAGCCCTGCACACAGTAGCCGAGATATGGTATCAACCTACGTTGGTACATACGCATCACAGCCGGATTTTCTTTAGTCCCAACTCCAGACAGCCACACCACAGGCATCCAGCTGGATTCAAATGGTTACTTATTAAATATTCAGGAAAATCCAGCTAGATACCATAAGTCTCTTAGTTTTGATAAGTGAACACAGCTGTGGAATCACCTGACCGAGATCCAGGCTAATGCCATCATCTTCAAAGGCAACCTCCCCCACCCCCAGCCCCCCGTGCACCTGGAGGTCAAAGGCCTCTGGGGAGTCAGTTCTCTCTTTCTTCTATGTGAGTCCTGGGGATGGATCCGGCTTGACAGCCTTTACCTGATGAGCCATCTCTCACCAGCCATTTTAGTCATTTTGAAGGGAGCTGCTTAATTTCCAAACAGTTGGAAAATTTCTAGAGACCTTTCTGCTCTTGATTTATAATTAAATATTTTATGATCTAAAACAATACTTTCTACAGCTACAGCCTCAGTTTTTTTTTTTTGTTTTTTTTTTTTTTAATGTGCTTAAGATTGTTTATACAACCCAGAATACAGTGCTCTTGGGGAACAATGCTTGTGTGGTGGGAGTTCTATAAATGTCAACGAGGCCACATTAAGTGGCAGCCATGCACACGTCTCCTGGAACCCTGCTACTTGTCCTGTCAACTTGCCGTGTCAATCACACTCACCCCTCATCGCCCAGGGGTTTTGTGGTAGATATTCAGCCAACCGTGAACCTGAAATGTTCGAGTAGGAGGGAATTACGCCTGTAATGAGCATGCGCACGCAGACTTCTTTCCTGTCGACATTCCGTCCACAATCTGTCCACACGCCACTCATCGCATTCAGTATTACCCGTCATCTGGAGATGATGTCTGAAGGGGCTCTGTGCAAGCTCTGGACCACTTTAAATATCCTATGGAGTTTAGTGTCTGTGGTGTGTGTGTGTGTGTGTGTGGGTGTGGGTGTGTATCCTGAAAGTAATTCCAAGAGTGAGAAGAAGCTGGGCTCTGCGTCACAAGCCAGTAAGACAGGAAGATAGCAAGATCAAAGCCAGCCAAGGCTACAGAGTGAGTTCAAGGCTAGCCCAGGCAGCTCAGGGAGACCCTGTCTCAGAATAAAAAGTGAAAAGGGAGATGGGGGCGTGGCCTGGCGGTAGAGAACCTGCAGGGTGTGCATGAGTCCCTGGGTTCTGTCTGAGAGCTAGAGTGAACAAGGCCTAAAAAGGGGGTCGTCAAGTGAGAGGAGGTGTGTGGACGCTCCACTGTGATGGTGGCCTGGGATAACTGCTCGTGTCTTGTTACATCCTTCTTCGCCCCGGAAGATGGATGCTATTCTTATGTCCACACCTTGTCATTTAGATGCAACTCCTCTGCCCCTTTTAAATTAGTTTTTTAAAATTATGTTTAATTAGGTGTATGGATGTGTATCTGCGGGTGTGTGTACACAAGAGCAGCTGCCCACAGAAGCCAGAGATACTGATCTCCTGGAGCAGGAGCTAGAGGAGGTTGTGAGATTCCCCATGTGGGTTCTGGTAACAAAACTGGGGTGCTCTGGAAGAGCAGTAAGCTATGTCCCCAGGTTCTCCTCTACCCTTTGGATTAGAATCTTTTGGTTCTGTGTCTTCATCCATTCTTTGTCTTTCACCCTATTTTACTTTAAGTCCATCTTTCATTTGCTTGTTCAGACAATGTACACTTCATGCCCTTGTTGACACAACTGGGTAAGAGTCCATATCTTCCTTGACATCTTCTCATTTGCTCTGTGTGTGTGTGTGTGTGTGTGTTTGTCTCTGTGTGTCTGCCTGTCTCTGTGTGTGTCTACAGGTGTCTCTGAGTGTGTGTGTGTTTCTGTTTCTCACAGTATTGTTTTCTGACTTCATTTGGATCCTGAGGGTTCTTTCTCACTGTTCTATTATTCCCGCTTCTCATTTTTAATGTGTAGCTGTTAGTCTTCTTTTTTCTGTAGTGATTGCCCTATGCTCACAGCATGTTCAGTTCATCAGTGTCCACCTGCAACAGATACCATATCTCCTTAAAAGCATTCTAAGATGTAATTAATACATCTGGTTCCTCCTGCCCGTTGCTTGTAAGGATGTCACTGTCTTCAGTAGATCTCTACAGGCCTTTTGTTTCTGTCCCAGACAATTAGCTATCTTGTAGAGCAGTTACAGACAAGGCCAGGGCCACGCACAGCTACACTTATCTCATCTCCAGCTGTTTTTATGTCTTTATGCAGAGCCACGTTTCCATCTGGTGTAATGTTCCTTTAACCTTTCTTATACTGTAAGCCTGCAGAAGTAAATTCAGTTATTGTTCATCTGAGCACAAGTTCTCTCTCTCTGTCTCTCTTTCTGTCTGTCTGTCTTTGTCACTCTCTGAGAGGGTTTCTCTTTGTAGCCCTAGCTGTCTTGGACTCTCTGAGACTGGGCTAGCCTCAAATTCACAGAGATCTGCCTGCCTCTGCCTCCATTTCTTTCATTTTTGAAAGGTACTTTCACTGGGCTTAGGGTTCTGGGCCTCTCTTTCTAACTTTGTTTTTATTCTTTAAAAAAAAAAAAAAGATTTCTATGCAAACACGTGTAAATTAGGTGTACTTGCAAGTGCTGTGGACTGTGTGTGGAGTGACCAGAAAGTCAACCTGAAGCTCAATTCTGCTCTCCCATCCCATCCCATGTGCCTCTGAGATGGACTGAACTCACGTCCTCAGGCCTGACAGGAGAGGCTTTTACTGGCTGAGCAGCCATCTTGCCAAGGGACACAGATCACTTTCTGGAAAAGATTAATACACTAAGAAATTCTGAAATTACTTTCTTGTTAATATTTATGCATGCATATGTTGTTTATTTATTTACTTTTGTGGGACTGAGGGCGGGACCCAGAGCTGTTTATGCTTGGCAGTGCTCTGCCACCGAACTGCATCCTCACCCCACCCTCCAATATATTCACATTTCTCTTTTTTGTTTGTTTGAGGCGGGTCTCAATTTAGAGGCCAGCTTAAAATTCACTGTGCAACCTAGGCCAACTTTAAACTCACAGCCAAGCTCCTGCCTCAGCCTCCCCAGTGTTAAGATTACAGGTGTGCACCACCACATCTCACCTTCAAAATACTATTCTTTTTATTTTTAAAGGCAAAACATTGTTTTTAAAAGCAAACACCTTTTTACTTTTTTACATGTTATCTTGAGTTCGTGCATGTTTTGAAGTAATTTATGTATCACATACATTTACACTCATAGGAAACACAGGAAAGTGTTTAGTCTGACATTTTTCTGCATCATTCCACAGCAGTTTCTTCTGGTTCTGCCTCTATTGATACCTCTTTCTTTGACTGTATTTATATACATCACGTTGTATTTATGTACCCGAGTGACCGTATTTCTGCCTGGACGTGAGCGTCCTGGGTCACAGGCTGTGCATATTTTTGATGCTATCTGACGCTGCTCAGCTGTCTTCTGTGCAGATTTATTTGGGCACAGCTGGGAAGCTGCCTTCTTGTCCCCACCGCCTCCCTTGGGAGCAGATTTCCATTCCATACGGAGTGACACCACTCAGAATTCAGCTCCCCTGGCCAATAGGGAAGAGTCGCACCTTCAGGGTTCTGTTTTGGAGCTTGACCTTCAAGGTTTGTCCGCACACCCTTCGCTGGAGCCGAAGGGCAGGTCCACTCCTCCTGACTGTGTCCAGCCCTGTTAATCCTCAGGGTAACCTCAAATTGGAAACGTGGCATCCTTGCATTAGGTAGGCATACAACGTCTCTGTAAAACACAATCACCTTTGTGGCTATCCCTCCCCAGGTCCTGGGAAAGTTAGATCCAAATGTGGGGTGGGGAAGGGGCACCCAACGTCTTTGTATTCTGTAGCTCTTGATGGGGTCTGGTTCCCCTACACATGATTCCATTGGTCCAGGCTTTGCTTCCTGCTGGGTGCTTCTGACCTCCCAGGAGGTGGCTCATTCATCAGGAAAACCACCCAGAAAGCCCACTGTTGCCTGCATTTCACTTACTAGGTGCGGTGCCCACAGCATGGCCCCTTTGCCACACTCTCAGCAGCCTCCCTTGCCCACTGCAGGGATACTATTGCAATGGCTACAGAATATAATACTGTTATAGCTGGGTAGCTCGTCTCTGGATATTGTCAGGGGTGCAAGATGGTGGTCTAGGTTACCTCCCTCCAGTCATCCCCACCCCCCACAGGGTAGAAATGGGAACTACAGCAGAACACAAACCAGAGACCGGCAGAGCCTTACGGCTCCTTCAGCTCTGTAGACTGGGCCTCATTTCTCAAGTTTTGCTGACAGAGATACAAAGATGGTATTTGAAAGGACAGAGAAGTGCGTGGAAGAAAACGACACTGGCCGACACACTCGCTGCGAAGCTTAACCAGCTGGCATCAGAGCATTTTGGCCCTGTGTGCCACTGTGAGGAATCATGGCTATAGCGGCAATTAGAGATGAGAACATTACAGAAAAGCAAACACTCCATTTGACACAGCCTCCTCCCCTGACCACCTCCCCCAGATTTTGGGGGCCACCGAGAAGGGGGTTGTCGGTTTCCTCAGTGGTTTGTATTCATTATGTGTGCATTCATGGGAACCACGTGGGTAGTCTTTGCCTCTTGCAGACCGTTATGATGCCATGTGTTGTGTGTGTGTGTATTATATGTAATGATACACATTGGCAGAGGCTGATTTTTAAAATAAATTTATGACAGTGGTAGTGGGGGGGGTGGAGAGGTGGCTCAGAAGTAAAGAGCACGTTCTGATTTTGCAGAGGGCCTGAGTTCCATTCCCAGCCCCACACAGTGGCTCCCAACCACCTGTAAGCACAGCTGCAGGAGCCCGGATGCCCTCTTCTGGCCTCTGCAGACACCTGTATCCATATGCAGATATTCCTACCCCCCACCAGGCACACAAAATAGGATAAAAATAAAATCTTTCAGATAAAAATTTAAGTGAAAACAGTGTATGCATGCGTATAGTGTGTGCACGTGAATTTGTGGTGGGGGGGCACATGCCCATGTACATGCCATGGTTGGAAGAGAGCATGGTGTGTCCTGTCCTTCTCTGCCTTTATCTCCTGGAGTCAGGGTCTGTCCTTGAATCTTGAGCTTGCACTCTTGTGGGCCGCACTGGCAACCCACAGTCCCTAGCAGTCCCTTTGCCTCCACTTGCCCGTAGCACTGTGTTTCAGGAACACTTAGGACGGTACCCAGCTTCTTACGTGGGAGCTGGGAGCCTAAGGCAGGTCTTCAGAGTTGCACAGAAAGTAACGCTAACCACGGAGACATCTTTCCAGCCCAGAGGTTTTTTAACGTGTTATGCAAGAGTTTCACATTAACACATATCACGTGATAGCGTATTTGTGTGCACTGCATTCTGGTCATGTTTTTCTTGTTTATTTGCACACCTTGTATTTTACATGTCTGTCCCCCAGACGCGTGCTTAAGAACTATAATTCCTTCTCTCCGGTCGCTCCTGATTCCCTGAGTATTCGGTCTCCCACGCTGGACTCTGGACCACACACATTTCTTCCCAGGCTGGGAGGGGTCCAGGTGCTTTCCCAGGGGACCAAGCCTCTCTGTGTCCCAGAGGAGATCACTCCCCAGTTTTAACACCCAAGGATGACTTGTGCCCTGATATTAGGGTTAGCCAGTGAGTTGTTGAGCCCGTGGGGCTGTGGGGTGCCATTTTTTCCACTGATCATGCCTGTTCATTGTGTCCTCAGCTCCGGGGAAGGTGTCTGGTCGAGCCAGGGCTGTGCACTCACAGAAGGAAACCTCAACTATTCAGTGTGCCACTGCACACATCTCACCAACTTTGCTATCCTCATGCAAGTGGTCCCGCTGCAGGTGAGTGCTACATAGACAGCTACTGTCCTCAGATCATAGCAGCCATCAATCGCCTCCCCTAAACAGATCTCGACTATCTACAAAGTTGTCTCATATCTGGGGGATGGCTGCACACATTGCTAACATCTTTGAAGGGCAAGCTGGGGAGTATGACTTGAGATGGTTCACATAGAAATCTACGCTAGGTAAGGGAGCATAAAGGGACATAGGACACAGACCACAGGCCTGGAGGTGAGATCAGCAGGAAGCTGTGAGCTGCCCTGGGAAGATGCTCGAGAGTTGCAGGGAATGAACCAATGGCTTTTGACAAGCACACACCAAGAGCCAGCAGAGAAGGTACCTTGGCCAATGGTGTTGTCATTGGAGGTAACTTCTTGGTGGGCAGTTGAGCGAGTGAGCATCCAAGGTGCTAGCTGGGAACCTGAGCATCACAAAGGCCACTCAGAGAGATGGCGAAGGTGCACTCCATGTCTCATTGAGGAACATTTCAAATGACACCAGGGGAGATCTTCCTCCTCTGGGTCCTCCACATGCTGGATCACTGAACTGAGGGATATTCTGTTTTTCCTTTGGTCTACCCGGGAGGGTCTGCTGGGCAGTACAACGAGGTACATACTCTCCAGAGAGCAGCCACTCATGCCTGGCATTTGTCCCAATAGAGGTCCAATCTACAAAGTAAAAAAAAAAAAAAAAAAAAAAAAAAAAAAAAAAGAAATAAAAAACAGAAGAAGGAAATCCAGATTCATTTATAACATAAATCTGTCACCAGTCAGTATTGGTGACACCAAATTTAGACAGCCTGTGGGTGTCTTCGTGGGAGAAAATCACATCTATTCATTGCTGGGAAAGGTTGATTTGAAAATGGTTTAAAATTATCCCTGTTTAAAAGGAACAGTCTCATGAACATTAACGAAATTAAGGTAGATCTCTGAAGTGAGGCTAAGCCCGGGGCACACTTATAGAATTTATAAGGTGGTATGAATGACCTCATCTCCCTGACAGCTGGCCAGATTCTTCCTGGACCCCTACATTTGCCCTCATGGTCTTTGAGTTTGTGGTTTAAGCCTGCCCTTGGGCATTCCTGCTCTTTTGTGTTCCCATCTCTTTTACTCTTTGAGATCCCTCCTGGCCTTCTCCACTCCTGGTTTCTTCCGTGGGGCTCACTTTTGGAGGCTTCTCTCTTCCTGGTTGAGTGAATGGGGCCTGTCCGTACAATCTCAACAGACAGTGAGGCACGCCTGAGTAGCAACTTTGACTGGTAGACCAAGGCCAGGTGGGATGTTCTAGGATGATGCCCCAAGAGACCCCAGGATGATTCCCTGGGAGACTCTAGGATGATGTCCCAGGAGAGCCTAGGATGTGGTTTAAGGTTGGTCTTGGCCACACAGCAGGTTCCGTTCATAACCATGAATTTTAAATGTGGAAAGGCTTGCTTAGACACCTTATCTGAAAGTCTCAATTTCTGTTGTTTTTAAAAAGATAAAACAGGGCTAGGAAGATGAGTTAGTGATTAAGCACTTGCAAGCATGAGGACCAGAGTTTGTTTCCCAGAAGCACACAGAAATGTGACGTGGGGGTGGCAGCCCACCTGTAATTCAGATATTGGAAGGTGGATATCCAGAGTGAGATGGCTAGCTAGACTAGCCGTAGGGGAGGGCTCTGGGTTTTATTGACAAACCCTGCCTCGATGAATAAGGTGGGAGAGGGATAGAGGATGATTTCTGACATCATTCTCATGCCTCCACATGCCTGTGCACACATGCCCAAAAACCATGTATACACAGCACATGTGTGTACAGATGCACATAAAAATTTAGCTAATTAAATTTAATTAAAAAGCAGAAGGCCCAGCCATAACGAGCTGGATTTGACCAGAAACAATATTGGAGGGAATGGAGATGACCTGGCCCCTTCAGGAAAAGGGCTCATGGGCCCAGATCACTCTTATCATCATCATCTTCCCTGAGCAGGAACCTCAGCTGACCTCCTGCAGTCTTTCCAGGCACTTCAAGGGCATTGGGTTTGTGGTCGCTGACTCAGAGGGATACAGTCCTGAAGCCAAATGCTAGGGTTTTTGTTTTGTTTTTCTTTTTTTCTAAATCTGGCCATGGTGGGAAAGAAAGGGCCCGATGCCATTCCAAGGCTGGCGTTGGGTGTGTTGTGTGTGGGAGCTGTCATGGAAGCCCTTTCTCCTACTCACTGCTATTATACCCTCTGTGGCCTGGATCCAAGACAGTAACAGGTACAGCCCTGAAGGGGGCTTGTGTATAGGTGGGAAAGCGAGGAGCAAGGAGGCTGGTGGAATTGCTGCGGGAGCTGTTTTTGTGGTCCCAGGAGAATGGCATAGCCAGGGCCACAAAGGGTTGGAGTAGGTGGCGACTGGGCATAGACTGGCTCCTGCAGGCCGTTTGGCCTACGAATGTCAGACAACCTTCAGTAAATACCTGTAGTGCTCAACCCTCTCCATGCAACTGAGCCAGGTACTGGGACACACAGGGTTCTTCCCTTCCGGGTGTTGTGTGGGCCTGCTAAGCCTTGGCTCTACCATCTGTGGCACAGGTTGGAGCTAGCTCCCGGAGGCCCATGGCACATATCAGCAAGGGAAGGAGTGGACACCATTTAGCCCGAGAACCCGGCCTCAGCACCTCACCCCGAGTCCCTGTCCCGGAGCTTTGAGTATGAAGGCCTTAGGGATGTTCTGGTTGTAAGGGCTCATGTCAGATTGGGGCAGAGAGAGGAGGGTGAGGGGGCAGGCCTAGCCAGTCCCTCTGGGGCTATGGACATCTTACATTTAAATGTCAGCGTTGGAGGTGGCTCCGTGAACAAAGCATTTACCATACAATTGGGGACTAGAGTTTGGGTCCCTCGCCACCCATGGAAAGGCTGAATGGGCATGGGGGATCCCTGGCACAAGCTGGCTAAGTCAGGCTAACCCAACTGGCTCCGGTTTCAGCAAGAGACCTTGCCC
The DNA here is from genome assembly GCF_030254825.1 of Meriones unguiculatus. Classification (NCBI taxonomy): domain Eukaryota; kingdom Metazoa; phylum Chordata; class Mammalia; order Rodentia; family Muridae; genus Meriones; species Meriones unguiculatus. Next base: position 82,837,969 of record NC_083352.1, on the reverse strand, counting down.
TGGTAATAAAGGGAAAGTGACCGAGGAAGATACTGGATGTCATCGTCACCTGTGGAAGGGCTAGAGGCCTCAGAGCAGGGTCTCCCTGTCCTGTCCCCTCCCATTGACTCCCCCTTCAAGTTCACTCCTGGTCCCCCTCCTGTCTCCTTTTGTCTCCTTCTCTCCCCGTGGCAGCCTCCCTGTCGGTTGCTCCTGCCAGGCAGGCATCTTTTCTTTCAGGCTCTAGGGAGGCCCCTGGGCCACCTGAGCCATGGAAGTGAGCCTAGGAGGTAACGTCAGAGGTAACGGTGCAAACTGCTCCTAGGAAGGTCAGAAAGGGAAGGAGAGAGAGAGAGAGAGAGAGAGAGAGAGAGAGAGAGAGAGAGAGAGAGAGAGAGAGAGAGAGGAGGGAATCTGGGACAGAGGAAATGAAAGGAAAAGGTTCAAAGGCTGTCAGGTAACCTCTGGGGAACCCCACCATGGCTCCTCACTCTGGGGTCCATCTTATGATTCCCCAACATCAGCCCCTCCAGCCAGACCCACTTGGAATAGACACCAATGTTGCCTATCTTATTCTAGAATCTGCTTTAAGCATCAGCTGCCCTGAAGCTGTGTAGGGGAGGGAGTGGGCAGGAGCTCTCTGTGGAGGGAGGCTATCTGACTCCTCTAGGGGTCCTATCAGGACAAGGCTGCCTTTAGACTTGAGGGATCTCGTTCTGTGGGGCAGGGGTAGGTTTGGTGGTTAGGTGCAGGTTCGGGACAGATGAGGCGGGGGTGGGGGGGAGTCTCCATCTTAGAGTGTCCGAAAACGAAGCAACGGGCTGAGGATGGCCAGCACGGGCAGCTCTGGCTGGAAGGTTGAAGTGTACTGCAGCCTGGATTCTGGCTCCTTATGGACAGGGAGCCCCAGAGGAATCCAAGGACCATATGGAAGAGGCATAGGAAGTGAAGGAATTCTTCATGGATTCTGTAGAGATTATACACACAGGACAGAGAACAAACCAACATCCCCACCTCCCACCCTTCTCCTGCCTCCTGGGTCCTGCACGCACGCAGGCAGGCGTTTCCATCATCACTGACATGCCTTCTGAGCCTGCAACAAGCCCCTCTTTGTTCTCTGAACAAAGGGTGAAGATTGCTCCCTTCTTACAAATGAATCTGCATATCCTGGATTCTCTAACTGGGTGCATACAAACTGGTCAAGTTCATGTGATCCACGCTGTGTCACCCCAGGATTCTGACCCTCATGGGGGCACACTTCAGTGGCCATTTCAGACAAGGGAGAGATGCCACACACCCCTTCACACATCACCCCCCTTGACTGCCGTGGGCTAAGTCCTCTGCTGGACCTGAAGCCCAGGAGGTTCAATGTTAAAACCCACCCCACTGTTTCCAGGTGTCTGGCCATGCCTCTGAGACGAGCTGAGGAACAGGGAGACCTTTGCCAGCAGTTACAGCTGCCCCCAGAACTTTGGGGTCAGCACCTGCCAGCCCAAAGAGAGGGTCCTTATCTCCTGGTGGCTGGTGTTTGTACAGGAGTCATTTCTGAGAACCTGTCATGTCTTGCCCTGGGTCTTTGGTTCTTGGGGTGCCCTCCTCCATCCTTGCCTGGCTTTGCATCACAAGCTGACCTTAGTTCCAGACAGCCAGTGCAGATGATGAGGAAAGAGCCCAGTAGGTTTTTTGTTTTTTTTTTTTTTTTTTTTCCTCTGTGGGCTACAGGTGGGTCTTGGGAGAGTGCCTGTGTCCTGCTGTGGCTCTGGCTCCCATGGGGCCTCCAGGTCCCACCCTATAGCCAGGGAGGCAGCTCCCTGTTGTGATTGGCATCTTAGTCACTTCATCAGCCCCGAGGAGCCTCTTGGCTTTTGATGAAAATCCTGAATTTTGTTCACTGTGAAGGGCAGGTATGCTTTGTTTTCCTGGTAAGCCAGGTGGCTGATGGGAAGCAGAGATGTGCCTGGGTTCTGGTGGGAAGTGTCTGAGTCCCGGAGTCCTTAGTTGAGTCTCTTATGAGGTGATCTGAGTTGGAGAGGGCCTAGTCTCCATGTCTGATTAACCCCACAAGAGGTAAGGGACTCTCCATCCTGCCACAGCAGCTCCGTGGCTCATGCCCACCTGTGCCTGCTCTGTGTATACATCTGATGGGACAAAGAATGCCGACAGCCTATGCTCAGCCCCAGCAAGGCTCCTGCCTGTGGTCAGCAAATGCTAGAGCTGATTAAGACGAGGGATAGTCGCCAAGCTAGAGCTGCCCAGTGAACCGTGGTCTCTCTCAAGGCCTGGCTGCACCTGGACCCTGTCCAGAGCCAGAGAGCTGCATGAAGGAAATTTGGCCTCCACCAGAGCTGATACATCATCCCTTAGAGCTGAAGACAGGAGGGAACCAGCCTCAACAGAACAAGGATGTGTACCAGATACTGGGGCACGGATAGAACAGCCAAGTACAGGATGCTGGGCTCTGGTGGGACGCGTACTGTTTACAGATGTCTTGTTTTACCATGAGGGATGGTCTGTCACAGCAGATGTCAGTCTAGGTACCTGGGTATCCATTTAAGAGAAGGTCCCAAGGACTTGTGTATGCCTACCATGAAGGGGAGCACATGAGTGACTGTCGGTTTGGGGACTGGTGATGCTCTTATACTGAAGACTGGAGAGGGCACTGATCTTCTAGGGCTCAGTATAGTCTGTCACCCAACATGTTTGTGTGATCTCTCTAGCTTGAGTCCTTTATGTCTGTGAACCCCCTGGCTGTCCCCCACCCCCACAAGCTCTAGCTGTTACTTTCTGCATTTCATAGCCCGAAGAGGCATATGTCTCTGGGCACCCTAGGTCACCCATTCAGACATGGCTGAATGGACTTGAGCTGGGAGTGTGGTGGTGAAACAGGTCGGGTCGCTTACGTGGGAAAGCCAGGGGATATGGTGTAGCAACCTGGAGCATGGCAACCGCCAACCCTGAAGTCCAGTTTGGTGTCACCCTCTGCCTGTGAGGCAGGTATTAGGAGTCGGCATCACAGGGTCAGCACTGTGGCATCAGCTGTGTGTCCACTAGGGCACCCTCCCAGCCATGGGATGGGGGCGAAGGCCAGCCTCCCACACCTCCTTCTGTTCCCACAGCTCACACAGGGACACCAGGTGGCGCTGTCGTCCATCAGTTACGTTGGCTGCTCTCTGTCAGTTCTCTGCCTGGCTGCTACGCTGGTCACCTTTGCAGTACTGTCGTGAGTCACCCGCTCCTTGAGTCCCAGGGAGGTCTAGCAATTTACTGGAAATGTCTATGCATCCTGTCACCCTAGCCATACCTCTCTCTGGATCTAAAGACCCTGCGGGAGCATCCCAGTCCTGCAAGTGGGGGTACAAGATGTGACTGTTCTCCAGTGACTTTCACTTTGATGTCTGAGGTGCAGGGAAGATAGAGAGAAATATCAGGGCCTGTAGAGTGGGGTCATCAGGTTTTAGACATGCCAGAAGGGTCTGGAAAGCCCCACCTCAACACTTGAGGAGTTCTGGGGTGATCTGAGCCAGGGAAGAGTTAGCACAGGCATCCTTGACTGTGCCCTCATCAGGCAGTTATGATGCCTGGTTTTGAGGACACATCAGGCATAAATACCTTTGGATGGGGCCTATCAATAACCAGGAAAGCCAGAGAATAAATAGGTGCTTTCTTGAGCAGTCTGTCATGCACAAGGAGATGGTGCAGAGGTGAGCATCTTGGCATGGGAGACCAGGAAACTCTCCATGTTGGTTGCCATCCAGGCTTATAGACAGGGCCCTGCCAGGAATGACTGTAAAGGACTGGCAGGTCCTGAAGCCACCCTCCTGTATCCAAGTGGCCCCTACCTCCCTGCTGCCCCAGATAATGTCCGTGATGTCAGGGGGCGCATCTTCTGCACGTTCTAATTCAGAATTCCAATTAGTATCCTCCACCCCCTTACCCACCGGCCCCCTGGGTGGAAGGTGAGAAACAGAAGAGGGCCCAGGGAAGTCAAAAGAGCCCTCGAAATGCCAGGAAGGGCTCAGGCTGGGCAGGGCGGTTGGGGCTTTAAAGGGAGCTGGCACGCTAACTAAAGGTGATAGGGAGCTGCTGAGGGTTCAATCGGGGAACGACAGCATGGGTTGGGAGGCAGGTAGGATCTGTAAAGATAGCCATGGTTCCTCAAAGAGAAGTAGCTAAGGGACCAGAATGGGGACAGGATGTCGAGGCTGAACTGGACTCACGCTCGCCTCTCTGTCTTCAGTTCCGTCAGCACCATTCGGAACCAGCGTTACCACATCCACGCCAACCTGTCCTTCGCTGTCCTGGTGGCCCAGGTCCTGCTGCTCATCAGCTTCCGTGTGGAGCCCGGCACGGTGAGTAGGTGCCGATCCTCACCCTGCAGATGTCCCTCTGTGTCCAGGAGAGACAGGGGTGGAGATTTGTTGGCGTCCTTTCCTTGTGTCACAGTGCTGGGAGTGGGCGTGGGTGGGGGATGGCAGAGTTGCAGGCTGTAGAAGAACTTTGGACTGAGAAATGGAGCCTTGGCTCCCAGGATGAAAAATGAGGTCATGTGGTTAGAGGTGCCCAGGAAATAAATAAGAGTTAGCAAGAATTCACCACGGCCACTGTGCACCCCTTGGTCTCACCCGCGTCTTTGCTTGGCTCCCAGGTTCCGTGCCAGGTTCTGGCTGTCCTGCTACACTACTTCTTTCTGAGTGCCTTTGCCTGGATGCTGGTGGAGGGACTGCATCTCTACAGCATGGTGATAAAGGTCTTCGGGTCAGAGGACAGCAAGCACCTCTACTATTATGGGATAGGCTGGGGTATGTAGTAGGGGTGGGGCAGAGGGCAGGGATAGGCTGGGGTATGTGGTAAGGTTGGGGCAGAGGGCAGAAGTAGAGCCAATTAAGATCGATTGGGAGGGATGAGGTGGGCCAGCGAGAGGTGGGGCAGATGTGATGGCGTGGGTCTTGGTGGCAGCAAAGTAGAGTAGGTGAGTTTGGGAGAGATGAGATGGGGTCTGATGGAGCTTGAATGGGTTCAGGTGGAGATGAGATGGATTCAGGTGATGATAGGGATGGGATCAGGTGGAGACGGGATGGGTTCAGGTGGAGACGGGATAGGGTGATCAGGCTGTGGTGTGTCATTGGCGAGTCTGGGAATGGTCAGTGTGATTTCACTTTTGAACATATCAAGTTGGTCTCATGCCATATCAGTGTCCCATGGTCTTGGGAAGAATGTGTGCTCTGCTGGTGGATGGTGTGTTCTCTCGGCGTCAGGCCTAGCTAGTTCAAGGTGACATTCAAGTTCTCTGTGTTGGCCTAGATCTTTCCTGTATTTGCTCTGCCCATTATTTGAAGTAAGGTATTGACGTCACCTGGTCAGTTCCTGCCTCTTCCTCTTTGCCTTCTTTTGAATTAAGTGGGTATTTTCTTGTGCAGCACTTTAATTCTCTTAATGAGTTTTCACTGTATTTTCTGGGTTGTTTTCTTAGTGGTTGCTCCTGTGCTTACTGTACGCATTTCAGCATATTAAAATCTATTTTATGTTCTTACTAAATTACAGTGCAACACGGAAACGTTGCTTTTAAGTGGTTCTATTACTTTATTCCTCTTTCTGAGGTTATTGCTACACATATCACATCCACGTGGGGGGCCACAGGCTACAGTATTACTTTTTCAACCCACCTTTCTAAAAAAAGCCCGAGGGGGTGTGTATCTGCAGAGTCTCTCTCATTATCCGTCAGACACACCTTGTCTGGTCCTCTGTGTTTGTCCCTGTGGGTCTGAATTGCCACCCAGCCTTGTCACCATGGTCCCACACATCCTCGTCACTCTCCCTTTCCTGTGTGCCTCAGAAGCTTATTACATTTCTATTTGTTATGGGGCTAATAATGCAGCTCTATAAATGTCATTTGATATTATTGCTTTTTAACTCAATTGAGAGAGAGAGAGAAAAGAGGGGGCATTCAACTCTACCGCTGCTTATAATTGCATAATTTATCGGTGTTGCGTGTGTAGATCCGGGTTTCTGTGTGTCTATGCATCTCTGTGTGTGTATTTCTGTATGTGTGTGTGGGCGTGTCTCTGTGGTTTTGTATGTGTGCGTACATGTGTCTTTGTGCCTGCCCTGATGTGCATGTCTGTGCGTGTCCTTGCTATTGGTGCCCCTAGCTTTCGCCCTGGGGCGTTCTCTGCCATTTCTGTGTCGGGTGAAGCTGGCCTTCTGACCACATACTCAGTCGGTTGTTCACCCAGCAATGCCTCCCTGCTTCATTTCTGAGGGGCTTCATTTCTGCTGGACTCTGAGGCATTTCCTAGGGGTACTCTGTGTCCCCTTATTACCTCTGTGTCCACGGTTGACCCCAAAGTCTGTCAGGTCCTGGAGGGAAGGGCTGCTCTCCTCCCGTTATTCAGCATTTTCGCTTCCTTTGAGGCTTTGCACTCAGTCATGTCCAGCTGCCTCCCTCCTGCATTCCCTGGCATTCTTCCTAGCCCTCATCAACTGGTGAAGCAGCCGTGGTGTCTTCAGACACCTGCTTTGCTGCTCTGCCCTCCTCTCTAACACTCCCCGGTACCTACCAGAAGTCCTACGGTATCTGCATTTCTCTGGGGACTTTGTTGCCCCCGGTTTCCGCTGATCTTCATGAAGCACAGCCTGCATGGCATTTGAGTCTCCCGGCTCCTCCTGCTGCTGCCTGGGCCCTGCTGGCTCCTCTAGTTTTCAGTTCCAGAGTGCCCGTTTCTCCTTTAAAAAAAAAAATCTCATCTGCTAACTGATACACTCTGCTGGTTGCCTCAGTTCTCTCAGGGTCATCAATGACGTCGGCCCCTCCTAGGCAGTGTTTCAGCTGCTTTGTGTGTGTGTGTATGTGTGGGCCACACATTATCTTGTGTGACTTGGAAACTTTGCTGAGGATTTGATGTCTAGGATGAGATACTTCAGGGCTCTGAGCCTCCTCCCTCGGCTACCTGTCCACCAGCCTATTCTTCCATCACTGTCTGGATTTCTTGAAGCTGGCCCTGGGCTGACCCTTTCTATCAGAGTGTAAAGAGTGGAGGAGCAGAGAGAAGCCAGTAGCCGCCTGGTGTCACGCTGTTCTTCATAGGGCCCTGGGAAGGGATAGCAGCCTCTGATCTGCAGAGCTCCTTTCTACTAGAGTCAGCTGAGGTATGGCCCAGAGGGCTGCCATGCCTGAATAGAGAGACTGGGGTTGGCGGGCGGAAGGCGGCACAGGTGTCAACAGCTGTTAGAACGGAGCTCTCCACTGCCGAGCTGAGGCCTGGGAATACCTAAGCCTCACTCGAGTCACCAGCCAGGAAGAGGTAAGCCGTTCACGTGTCCGTGGTTTCAACGAGGCTCTTGAATTCATTTCTCTCAGTCTGCTGCTCACACTGAGGAAAGTTCACAGGGACTTCAAAAGTTTCAAAAACTGGATCCTTATCATCATCCATAGTCTCCCTGCACATGACCTGTGCAGTGTCCTGCTCTGGCTTGTTGGCCGTGTCAACCCTCACCCATCCCAAGGAATCTCCGTGAGCACAGTGGACCCACTTCCTGCAATGGGCACCCGCCATTTTCACAACTGTCATAAACCATGGCCCAGGCATCAAAGACCTGCTGCTTGTTTCCTCCTTCCTTCAAATAGGTTTAATTTTCTCAGCCCTCATTATACAAACATCAGATTAACTGTGTTTACTGTGTGCTTGGAGTTGGCAAATGCCATTTATTGGAGGCTGAAGTGGAGGCGTTGACACTTGACACCTTCCTCGGGATTCCCTGTGGAGCCGGGGATGCTGGTAGGCGGCTACCTCCAGCTGCTGCAGGCCTGGCAGCTTGGCCCCACGGCTCCTGTCTGCCTCACCACTTAGGCTGGGCCATCACATGGGTGCTTTCATGTATGTGTGGCAGGCACAAGGCTGGAGGGGCCACTGCTCTCCAGTGGGGTCAGTCAAGGGTGACCTGCTCCTTATGTCCACCTGAGTGCCCAGGTTGGAGGAGGGCTCTTTCCCGTGACTTCTGACCTCTGTGAGGAAAGATCTAGAAATCGACACAGATGACTACCTGCAGCTTTCTAGACTCTTCATGGAGACGGAGAGAGGGGGGCAGGTGACCAGGGCTGAGTTGATGGGTGTGTGAATGCGTAGGTGGGGGTGTGAAGGGTATGTGAGTGAGTGTGTGATGATGGCTGTGAGTGAGTGTGGGATGGCTGTGTGAGTGAGTTTGTGATAAGTGTGTGAGTGAGGGTGTGGTGGATTGTGAATGTGTGTGTGATGGAAGTGTGTGTGTATGTGTGAGACACGCACACACATACACACACACAGAGAATCCACTCTCTCCAAACTTGGATACTGTACTTGATCTGCCAGTGTTGAAGAATGAGCTATTTGCAGTGTTAAAACACTGAGGGACATCGCCTACGATTCAGAAGTCCCTTTTCGAAAGGAGGAGGCATCCTGCTTCCCAGTGTGGCAGCAATAGGTGTCTTCTGATGTCCACATACGTGGTCCTCACAGAACTCAGTCTGCAGCCCTGACACAAGCTCTCTACAAATAGAACACCAGGCAGCTCTGACCCTGCAGCCTCCATCCATCTTCCCGTCAGACTGCCCTTAATTAATTTCGTCAGGAGCCCGTGAACTGTGTCCTTCATCTAGCCAGGGCAGGGTTGGCTTCCGGCCTAAGTAAAGAGAGTCTGCAGGCAGCGGGGTTTTTAACCCCCCAGTCCCTAATGAAGAAGGAGCTGGAGCTGACACAGGAGACCCCGCTGCAAGCAGAGAGCACGGGAAGCATAGCCCCCCTAACATCCCCTCCCCCCTGCTGCCAGTGTTTCAGCCTACACTAATCATAATCGAAGCTTTTAGAAATCTAATGCTGTTCGGAAGCTGAGGTGGGGGTTGGGGGAGCCGTGGAGTCAGTTACAGGTTTGTTGGCGGCTGCGTCCTGAGCTGGGTACAGAGGTTTGTGGAAGTGAGGGAAACAGGTTGTGTCCCTGGGGAGAGGAGGGAATGCGGTGCCTGCATTTTTATCACCGGCTCATGGAGGACATATGTCACAAGGTTTGGTGTTGTCTGTTGAACTTGATGTCTTCTGTGAAGCCCCATCATCTGGGGGGAGACCCCACTGAAGCCCGTTCCAGGTCCGCCTTCCTCTTAGTTTTCATTTGAGAGGAAGCCAGCTCAGCCTCTGAGGGGCGGTGGGCGGTCTAGTCAGGGTCAGCGAGGCAGGGCTGCCGTGGTAACCAGCTCCCTACCTTTGGTCAGAGTTAGATGCTGTTCTAGTTATTGTTATTATTTCTGTGACTGAACACCAGAGAGCAACTTGGAGAGGAAAGGGTTTATTTTCCTCACAATTCCATATAACAGTTCATCGTTAAAAGCTGTGAGGGGAGAAACTCACACAGGACAGGGACCTGGAGGCAGAAGCTGAGACAGAAGCCATGGAGGATGCTGCTTACTGGCTTGCTCCCCATGGCTTGCTCAGCCTGCTTTCTTATAGAAAGAACCCAGGACCACCAGCTTAAGCAATGGCATCACCCACAATGGCCTGTGCCTCCCCCCTCATCAGTCACTAATTAAGAAAATGCCATACAGCCAGATCTTAGGGAGACATTTGTTAACTAAGTTTCCCCTCCTCTCTGATGATTCTAGCTTGCCTCAAATTGACATAAAACCAGCCAGGACAAATGACAAGTACTGATTTCATGTTTGTAAGACCTGTCCACTATGGAACAGTGCTGATGAAAGGTTAAGAGCCCAGAGCCCAGAGCGGAGAAATCACCACCTGGAGCCAGTGCTGGGAATTTAGTACCAAGTCCATAAAAAGCACACACCAGACCCCGCCTACCACTCAGAACAAAGTCCCAAGAGGCTTGAGGTACACACTGCACACTTGCCACAGGCAGACCAAGAGCAAACATTGGAAGGTGACCTCAGTGACTTCCATGGGAGATGCCCAGGTCCTCTGTTGGTTCTGGCCAGCACTCCCCAGAAGTAGATCCCCAAATATGTCTGTGGCCCCCACCAGGATCTCACGAGGCCAAAGCTATAGGATAGCGATAGGCTGGACCCTCTCCGAAAGGTCACCGTGTCCCTAAGAGGAATGCGTTTGACCCAGAGAGAATATGTGATGGGTGACGGGGCCAGAAGGACTCCAGATGGCCCACAGGAGATTGCTACAGTGTGCTGGGGTTCGGGAAAGGCAGTTTCAGATGAGACATTGCTGGGAATAGGTGGGAATCTGAGCGTCCAGATGCTGGTTATGACAGTGATCAGCATCAAACACTGAGGGCTTTGCTGTTCATCTGCCTCTCCTGTGTGGTCCTTGCAATAGCCCCAGCTGAGCGCTCCACAGGCTCCATTTTGTAAATGAGATCATGGAGGCTCAGAGAGGTTCAGCCAGCTCCCTGAGGCTACACAGCAGGTCTGATGTGTCCTTGTGTCTCAGGCATTCTACCTCTCTGCTCTGCACTGTCTTCTGAACAGCCTGTCTACCCTCTTGCAGTCCTCCCGGCTGCTCATCAGTCATTATGTGATGGCATAAAGCCACGACCTGGGACCAGCCCTCACTTCCATCATCCAAAAGTGATGGAGGCAGTGTTTCCATCTTGAGTGGACTGCGAGAGCTTGACGTAAAAGATGTGCCTTCCAGAGCCTGGGGACTGTGTGCCACCATATGCCTTCCCGTCTTCTTGATGCTTGAGCTCTGACTGCATCCGGGAGGGAACAGAGGGTCCTTGCTAATTTCCCCACCAATCAATCACCATGAAGAAGCAGCTGTCCTAGTCCAGCGGCACTTGCAGGGGAGGCTGAGGGTGATCCAGGTCCATGGCAAGGGTTGTTTCCCGTTTCCCCGTGCTGGCCATCCACCTCCAGAGACTCCCTGATGTCCTCTGTATCTGGCTTTAAACTGGTCCCTGCCTCAGAGGCAAGGCTGTGTGGGGAATTTCTTAAAAAGATGAAGCTAGGCCCGTGAACCACAATCCCGGGAGAGAACGTGGAGGCATGGAGCTCTCGGTCCTTAGGGGGCACTACAGAGCCGCAGGGTGGAGCTAAGCTGCCCTCTCACATAAGCTAGTGGAAGCTGAGAAATAGTTTCTTCTAGAGCGGTGGTCCTCAGCCTTCCCAACTCTGCAACCCTTTAATCATTTCCTCGTGTTGTCCTGACCCCTCCCATCCATAAAATTATTTTGTTGCTACTTCATAACTGTAATTTTGCTACTGTTAGGAACATAATGTAAATATCTGACATGCAGGATATCCGCTGTGCCACCCCTGTGACCCTAGAGGGGTCACAACCCACAGGTTGAGAACTGCTGCTCTAGAGCCCTTTCTCTCGAACATCTTCCTTGGAGAGATCTCATGGTAGAGTATGGAGCCAGTTCTTTTGGCTCTTTGCCCTCTGTGGAGAAGACAAAGGGTCCCCAGATCCCTGTGGAAGATTCTAAGCGGCCAGACGCAGACTTTGAGAGGGGTCAGCCTGAAAGCTCAGGTGTGTTTGGGTGAAGCACAGCCATGTTTTCAGAGTGAAACCCCCATGCCACAGCTGAGCTAAGGAACAGCAGCAGCTTCCTCCTTACGGAGCCTTCCATCTGAATATATACAAACCCTCTGAACTTTTAAAGTGCAGAGAGCGGTCAGCTTGCTCTGGGCTGCTTGGCTCTAAGAGCAGTTTGACCCGGAGTTCTTTCTTGGCAGGGAGACAGAATGCTGTGGGAATTGCTGGTCTAAATGTTTTTCTAGTTTGTTCTTAGACCTCACTTCCACCACTTCTCCAGAAGTCCGATGAGGCTTTGTAAAACAAGTGCAGCTCAAACTGGCTTAGACATTATGGGAGCTTAATGGTTCATATAGCCAAAAAGATGGTGGTAGAATTCAGGCCTTGATCCATGGCCACAACAAATTTGCCTTTTTTCAAATGTCCTCACTGGCAGTGCCCTGAGCTTTTCTTAACTCCATGTGGTGCCAAAGTGGCTGCACAAGCCCCATTTGTCCCACCAATGCCCTTGCCCTCTCTGCAACCCCATGGGGAGAGATTTCCTTTTTCCTCCCAATGTCAACCAGCAGTCCCTGCTGGAGTCTTATTGGTTCATTCAGGTCACATGTCTGTCTTTAAATCAATTGCTTTGGCCAGGGGGTGTTGAGAGGTCGGGGTTGGTGGTCTGCTGAGCCAGTCATGGGTCACATGCCTGAGAGCCAGAAAGGAGCCAGCTTCCGGGCCCCATAGACGTGGAGAAGCTGGCTGCAACACTGGCAGCATGGGATTGCACATTTGATAGTCTAGCACAGCTGGTCCTAGAATGTCCCCTTCTGCTGTGGCTGTGGACTCTCTTAGGGAGCCAGTCTGTGGAGTGTGGGGTGTCAGCAGAGGCCTGGGTCTCTGCCTACTGAATGTCCAGGATGCACGTCCCCATCAACACACACAAAATGTTCTCAACCGCGCGCACATGCTTCTCGTGGGCCAGCTTCACCTAGCTAGGAATCAGGGCCCTCCTAGAGAACAAGCTCCCTCCTTGTCACCATGGGCCACCCTGCCCTAAGCCCTGGGCTAGGACCGACTCCTAAGCTCCTATGTAGAACCAAAAGAAGGTGCTGTGTGAGTGTGAGCGTGTGTGAGGTCTTGTGCCTAGCTCTGGGCCCAGTGTTCAGCCATAGTTCCCAGTACATTGCCAACCAGGAGCTGAACACACCCATTTGTGGACAGGAGGGGATGGGGCAGGTCATGTGACATCTCCTTCTCTTCACAGGGTGTCCTCTCCTCATCTGCATCATCTCCATGTCATCCTCCATGGACAGCTACGGGACAAGTGACAGGTGAGTGACCTTGCGTCCTCTGAGAATGCCTTGTGATTGGTAGGTCTCCTGTAGAGAAGGTCACTAAAGATGCCTCAGTGTTGATCTCAGATGTCCACTTTCACCTCAGGACAGCATGGGCACCAGCTAGCTCCCCCAGAACTGGGCAGTGGGAGCTAGAGCAATCCCTTTAAGCTCTTAGAACCAGCAATGTAAACTGGGCGGTGTGTTAGAGTGATGGCTAGGAGACAATGGGCTGTTTATTCATGGGGAATATAGTGACCAGCAGGCTCGGAGAAGACAGGCAGGTAGCGAGCCAACTCTCTAAGCCCCACTGAAGGCATCTTCCTGGCCAGAATTTAACTTGCTCTGCAAAGACCCAAAGCTAGTTCCTGGTGTGGATTTTTGTTTATTCTGGTAACAAAGTGGAAACCTACTCTGGGCTTTGGCTATGGACTCGTCAGAGGTGGCTGACCTGGGCATCAATTCTGGAAAATCCCCTCCAAGTAAGAGAGTCACGGGATCTCCCTGGAGATGACTTCAGGATGAAGAGTGGTATTATAGCAGCCCCCAGAGCCGACGAGTCCTTCCTCTGGGTGGGGCCCTGCCATTATTATGGCTGTGGGGTGGCAAGTCACTCTGCAGAGGGTGGACAAGGCTGCTCAAGTGATGCTTTTCTCTCTCCAGCTGCTGGTTGTCACTGGGCAGTGGTGCCATCTGGGCCTTTGTGGGCCCTGCTCTGCTGGTGATTGTGGTAAGTCTCCCCATTCATTGGCAGAGTCAGATAGGTCAGGGCGGGCTGTTTGGACTGTGCCAGGCTTCCTGAAGACACACCCCAAGATACCTCGTCATGCTGTTGTCCATTTTTTATTCTTGCTCTTCCCTCCAGGGGGGGGGGGTGAGTGGTCCTGAGCCTTGGTTGTCCATAGCCTCAGGAAGTCCCTGAGTCCGGAGTATCCCTGGACCTCCACCGAGCTCAGGCCAAGAGACATGTACAGAATTCTCAGAAAGTCCCAGCACTCCAAGGCTGGCACATTAGAGGGATTCCTGCAAACCTCGTATGCAAGTGACTATTCGTCTGGCAAAGTGAAGACAAGCGACAGAGAGGACAGTCAGGGGCGTAGCTACACGTATCAGCCACACAGCTCTCAGTGAGGCACCTGCCTATGGCTGAGGAACTCTGTCTTCACTGCGGCTGTTCTCTGCGGCAGGTACCCAGGGTTAGCAAGCAGCCAGACCCATACAGCATTCTCGTAACCATGGCTACATCCTCCTGATGACCTCAGTGCCTGTATGTTGATGTTCATGGCTGCGGGCATGTGGGAGTTCACAGAGCAAACTTGTGTAGTCATTGGGGCCAGAACCACCCCCACCTCCACTACAACACCCTGGCAGGACTTCTTGTCTAGACTGAGTCATAACTGAAGTTCTGGGGATCCTACCCTTTTCTCTACTACCTTTGCAGGGTGTTGGGTTCTTCATAGGTCCCTGGGGGCCACTGGTGACCAATCCCAAGGGTTACCCCTTATGCATGGGTCTTCAGTAGGCTGGTTTGCTACTCCCAAGATGGGGTGTCCCAGCCCCACCTTGATAGCAGGGAGAAAACTGTCCTCACATCTCAGGTGATGTCAGACTTCACCTTTCACCAGATGGAGTGACCTCTGGGAAGTCTTGGACCATATCTGAGGGCCACCCTTTCCCTCCATGTATACATGCACTTCAAAAAGATTACAGCCCCATCCCTCCCCTCTCCTTTTCCTCATCTGTGTGACCACCCTCATTCATTGACTGCTGGTTAAGGCAAGACCCTGGTAATTAGTTAAAAAGGAAACTGAGGAAGATGCCGAACTGCTAATTGTGTTTAATAGAAATTCCTCTGATGTCCTCATGCTAATGGGCATAATGGTGCCTTCTCTGCTGAGGGCAGAGAGTGAACTGTCATCACAGTGTCCTTTGGGGCGGGAAGGCCAGGCACTGTCACTATATATGTGGCTCCTGCTATACGCATGACCATTGTAGTCCCAGCTGCACTGTGATGAGCTTGCTGGACCTTTCCACACTGGAAACATGCTCTGCAGGGTCCATAAGCCCAGGGGCAGGGCGGGGCTGGGGAACCACGCTAGCTTTTCGGTCACTAGCTGGGTGGGGTCCTGGCTGAGGCTTAGCCCAGGATCCATGTTTACATGTCAGTGCCCTAATATGGTGGCCTGTGGCTCCCAGGGCTCCACAGCTATCCTGGGCAAACTTGCATAGCCTCCTGAGAAAAAGGAGCCTCAAAAAAATTGGAAGCTGTGACCCAGCAAGGAGGGAATCACGGTATCTAGAGAGGGTCCCATTCAGTGTGGGAATCACCTTTAAGGAGGTCTATAAGGTCTAGACTAGGGACGAGGTGGAGCCAAGCTCCATCCAGAGATGTCTGCAAAGAGGGATGTCTGGGCTCCACTGGTTTTCTTCCCCTTAGCAGCTCTAGGTGTAGAGTCTGAAACATATTGCAGTACTGTGAGCTTCCCATGCCAGAGCTGTGCTGTGCCCAGGCCTACAGGAGGATCATTTGCCATTACACGTTGTTTTCAGGGCCTCACAGAGGCTTGGGCAAGAGATTTGTGCTGTCTTCCTGCTGTCTGGGGTCTAGTAGGACCCTTCATCTTGCCAGCCAAACTGTGGATACATTCTCAGTAAAGATGCCCACTCCTCCATAGTCCCTCCTGACTCAGGGGGCGCCATCAGCATGAAGGCTGTGGGGCAGCAGCACTGAGAAGGAAAGTGATTGTGTTGGAGGTCTGTTCCCTTTGGATCTTTTGGGCCAGGAAGAACCCCTGTGTACAGATGTTCTGTGCATAACTCTAGCCAGAGGCAGCCAGGTTTGGAGGTGGCTAGGCCCAGATCCTTCTCTTTCCGGCTTCAGAACCCAACACCCTTGTGTGCCCCAGGCTCATGTAGCCCTGGGTGTGATTCCCAGGGGTTGTGCTACCTAAAGTACACTGACACCCTTCCCGGCGTGTCAGGCATTCTTAACCTCAGGAACGGAAGTCCTTGGCCACAGCGTGTGATGCTCATAACTTCCCCTGTCGGCTTCACCTGCAGAGGGTTAAAGCTCACAGCCTGCACACCCTCCCAGGTTGCTCACAATGTTGGGTCATTGGTGCCTTCCTGTAAAGTAGGGTACGGCAGAAGCTGAGAGGGAGATGTGGGCAGCCTCTACGGCAGTGGTTCTCAACCTATGGGTTGTGACCCCTTGAGGTTTGATGACCCTTTCACAAGGGTCCCCCCAAAAAACATTGGAAAATGGGAATATTTACGTCAACGATTCATAACAGTAGCAAAATTAGTTATGAAGTAACAACAAAAATGATTTTATGGTTGGGGGTCACCACAACACGAGGAACTGTACGAAAGGGTCGCAGCGTCAGCAAGGTTGAGAACCGCTGCTCTAAAGGCTTCACCAGTAAAGGGCAGGCGTGGCCTAGTGCTGCAGACATGACCACTCGTACTCTGAGGTTGGGGTTTGGGCCACAGCCACACCCGCTGATTTACAACGTGTCTGCAGCTGTTCAGGCTGCAGTTCCAAGATATTCTGCAGCAGACACTACGGCCTTCAGAGCTGAAAGTATTTACTACCCAGCCCTTGGCAAAAAAAAAAAAAAAAAAAAAAAAAAAAAAAAAAAAAAAAGAAGAAGAAGAAGAAGAAGAAGAAGAAGAAAGAAGAAAAGAAATTGGCCAATCCCAGCTGCAAGGCATGCTGTAGCCAGTCCTACTGACTGCCAGGCCTCAGGCTGGGTGCTGGGGAGACATGGGGAGACATTTTGTGGCCCCCACCTCAGACGATGGAGGGGTTTGTACCCTCCTGAGCCATGCCCTCATTCACCCAGGAGTTCTCCCGCTTACTTCCAAATGAAGGAAGCAAGTTTTGGATGTCAAGCGTGGCCTGACCCCATTTGTGTAAAAGCTCTCTGTGGGCACTTATTCTCGTGCAAGTGGGAAATGGATGAGAAAATGTGGGTGGATACTCCTGAATGGCGGCTCCCTGGGGGGCAGTGTGGGATTGCGGCCCCATGCTTAAGACACTATCTGCATCTAAGAGCACTCCGTGAGGCTAGTGGAGTTTTAAAGCTTTATCTTCATGATTTTTCATTCTGGGTATGTGTGTGTCTCTGCGTGGGTTTATGCGCGTGAGTGTGAGTGTAGGTGCCCAGGGAGGCTAAAGGCATTGGATTCTCTGGAGGTGGAGTTTCAGGCAGTTATGAGGTACCCGCTGTAGGTTCTGGGAACTGGCCTCAGGTTCTTTCCAGGAGCAGTGTATTCCCTTAACTGGCAAACTGCTTCCCAAGTCCAGTTTTTGGAGATAGGGTTTCTCTGTGTCGCTCTGGTTGTCCTGAAGCTCACTCTGTAGACTAGACTGGCCTCGAACTCAGAGATCCACCTTCCTCTGCCTCCTGAGTGCTGGGATTAAAGGTGTGCACCACCATGCCCAGCTGACTTGCACAATTTTCATGTAAAGCCATTCTAGAAAGCGGAATGTGTGTGTCAGAACGTGTAAGGGTTGGTCTGAAGATGAAGGAGGTTATGGCAGTAACAGGCCATGGTGGGCTTTCTAGAGCTAAAGAGAAAACCAGAACCAAGCCAGTCAGCATCAGGACCCACCATCCAACTTAATGGTGCTAAATGTAGCCCTGTCCAATGGACAAGCAGGTCCCTGGGGCTTTGTCAGCTCAAGATCTTGCAAGAAAATACCATACATAGACTAGGGGCTTGAATGAAGGAAGCTATTCTCTTATTGTCACAGAAGCCAGACATCCAAAATCAGAGGCTCAGCAGGTCAGTTCTCCTGGTCTCCTCTTTCCTTTGCCATCTGCCCATGTGAGACCATATCTCTCCTTGATTGCAGACTATACAAATGACCTCAGTTTAATTATATCACTTTTCTGATGCCCCACCTCAACATGCAGTGATGTTATGAGGCTATGCCGTGGAAGCTTGATCTCAAGGGAATGCAGGTCAGCCCAAAGAGCCTGGACACGGGTACATGCAACCAGGAAGAAAGAGTTCAGGAAAAAAGAGATCCTACAGCCTGTGCCCCACAGTGGCTTGGTCTGTGCCTGTCCCAGCCAGAGAAGGAGGACAGTGCCTCCAGGTCTGAGAAACAGAGGAGACTCTGGGTACTGAAAAATCCTTGTCTTCCCTGAGAAGCCAGGTATAGACACATGAATATGTAGATGCAGAGGCAGAGCTGCAGGCCTACAGATCCACAAAGCTCTACACAGAGATATAGGTATGTAGACCGACATGCCACAGATCTACAGATCCACAAGGCTATAGGACCATAGGTCCACAGATCACAGAGCTAGAGGTCCATACATATGTAGGTACACAGAACTACACGCACAGATCCACAAATATAGACACAGAGCCCATAGATTTGTAGCTACAGACACAGAATTACAGGCACATAGAGTCACAAATATACAGAGATATGGGCACATAGACTCATGGCTACATAGAGGTACAGGTATATAGACACATTATAAACAGAGCTTTAGGCATATAGATCCATGCTACATGGAGCTGTAGACCCAGAGATTCACACCTATACAGAGCTACAGGCACAGGACACAGATACATACTACTGGGGATTATATATATATATATATATATATATATATATATATATATATATCCTGTGTATGCAGATGTAGAAATTTTCTCCTTGTAAAACACTTGTGTATATTTCTTTTTTTTTTTTTTTTCATAAACTCCTAGATGACAGAGCGGCAGAGCCTGGCCCATCCCCAGAGGCCTCACCTACCATCTCTCCTTCCTCCTAGAGAAGTCACCATGACCTTTTCCTGGGTCATTTTGGCCTGTTCTGGGCTTTATTGTTGGCCGCCTGGTGTGCAGCTCTATTCTTCTCTTCTGAAACGCAGCTTGGAATTGTCTCTTTGATGTTTGCCCTTAGGAGCTTGTCCCCACCCTGCAAAGTGATGCAAGCCCCTGACAGTCACCTCACATAGCATCACGACCAAACCAGGCCTTTTCAGGTCTGCCGGAATGTGGGCAGAGTGAGCAGCGGCGCGGAGCCAAGGGGCCAGGCACACTCTGCTTCGCATTTCTGTGAATTTCTAGATTAGGTGGTTTATAAGCCACTGGCTCCTGACTCAGTACACAGATTCCAGATCACTCTCTCCCGGTGCCACCGCCTACCAGACAGTCCTGGTGCAGCATCAGATCCAAAAGCACAGACATGTGGATAAGTTGCTACAGATGTGTTGGACTGGTCCTAAGCCTCCAAATGAAACCAGACATACTTCAAACCCAGAAGAACCTATAAAAAGAAAAACAGTGACAAGCCGGGACAGATAGAAATATGAGCAGCTTTGCTGCTGTTGGGACACTGTGTTTCCTGACTAGATCAGTTTAAAAAAATCCCGAGGTGATTGCCTGTCACATTTTTTATGTTTGTGAAACACTCCAGCAAGAGTTCATTGCCCTGTTGGTAGCTTGGTTTAGGAAGCCAGGGAATACAGGGCTAGGTCTCTGGTCTTTGATCTGAGGAGGCATGGGATGGAATCACGTTTTATGGTTTCCAGAGGAGGTGCTGGGACCATGAGCTCATGTGGCCTGCTCACCATGGTATAACCTCTATGCTCACATGAGGAGCAGGGTAGTGTGACCTCTGACCCCACACAAGATCAGAATCTCTTCCACAGGTAGCAGCCCACTGGCCCTCCCTCAGGCCCGTCACTGTCCCTGAGTCATTAACCTAGCCTAGTTAAATATCTTTGTGACCCCTCCAAGGGCACTGTTGACACGTTCACTGAAAATGAGTTTCAAGTAATTTTCCTTTTAATTTATAATTACTCCAAACTAAAAAGTAGTTAGGCGATTTGGTTTTTAAATTTGTAATGGACATGGTTGAGAGAAAAATCTTAGAAATGTATGAAAAAAAATCCGAATATATGAACAGTTTTTGCATGCATCTGTTACTCTGTCCCCCAGTGTCAAGACTCCCCAAGGGAGCGGCAGGCTTGGTACTCTCTTCCCCACACCATGCGTTTTCTACAGATTGGACACCTCCAATTGTCCAGTAGTGTCTCCTCCAGGGGACACAGGGCCTCGGGGCTTTAGGCCCCGAGAAGACCATGGCTGTGTCATAGGTATGACCTACAGAGTCCACATCTGTAGTCCCCCGGTGCATAACCAATTTGCTTCTAATCATCAGCCAACAGCTTTTGCAGGTGTATGAGGTAGCTAAGCTGTAAATTCCCAAAGTGAAAAGGGGCAGGCTGGCGGCATGCCAGTGGAAAAGTGGATCGCTCTAAACGTCCCCCCCACCCCCGCCAAATCAGGGTAATTTCAAGAGGAATTGTATTGTTAAAACTCCAGCGCTCTGGAAACGAACCAAAGGCATACAAATGATAAAGCATTCCCCCCCCCCAAGAAAATCTACTAAATCTCAGGAGGGCAGGAGGGTCTGTAACATTGTAACCTAGGGCTGCTCTGTCTCCATTCTCTCTCGGTGGCACAGTGGGTGCTCTGTAGGATGTGGGGCACACAGCCCGGGGTTCCATGACTGACAGCAGGATGCTCTCAGGTGTGGCCACGGTGTTCAGAGGTGACACCCCCCCACTCCTTGAATCGGTCACCACACAAAATGCTCTGCCATCTGTCGCTGTCCAAGTTGGAGTATAACTAAGTCTGAAAGCCGGTGGCCCACCACTCCCACTGCCTCTTGCTCCTGTCATATGCGGTTTTCCGGCCGCTGTCATCAGTTGTAGGAAGGCTGGAGGGCAGCTGAATTACTGGACACGGCGTGACACTCTGCTAGCTGGTTATGCATTAACCTCTTCCATCATCTCTGACCTTGGGAGACCCTGTTGTTACCCAGGGCAACAAGGCACCGAGGGAAAGTGACGGTTGAGCCTTTGTTCATGTCTGATGGTAGCATAAACGAGTCTAGACAGAACAAGCGAGGTACCCACAGTGCCTCGTTTTCCTGGGAGCCGTGTAGCACAGACCCAGAATTGTCTTAGCTGAAAACCTTTAACAAAAGGCTCTGGATGACTGATGGGAGCCGGGAGGAGGCAGAGGGAGAGGGCTGGAGTGGAAAAATACCAGCTGGAACCAGAGAGGGGAAAGTATCTCAAGTCCCCCCCAAATCAGGTATTCTACGTAGGGGGTGGGTCCAAATCAGGCATTCTATGAAGGGGGGCGGTGTCTCAGGATGCCTGAGGCTCAGCCACCTGGACTACTGATGCAGCCATGTTGTTGAAAGCTGTGGTGTTGGAGGTCTCAGCTGCAGGCCTCTCTAGTATTGCCAGGTCTGATTGTATACAGGGTGGATGGGCCAGCAGCCTCCCTGTGAGGACTGATGGTGAAGCCTCAGTCAGTACTAAGGTCACAAGCTTGTAGCTGGCCTCGTGATAATCTTGAAGATTTTAACACTTAAGGGAATAGGCTCTGGCCACAGCATAGCTCTTACAACCCACTGGGGACCCCTCAAGAAGAAAGAGACTGGGGGAGGGGTCATTCCCCCTGCTAGTCCCACCTTGCCCCTTAATATTTAGGATTCAGGAGAGCTGCTAGGTAAAGGAGGAGCTGGGCTAGAGCCTGAGTCTCCTGAGTGCTGGCCTAGCATGGGAACTACCTAGCAGGTCCTCACTTAGGAGTACAGGCAATGCTGGGCACAGATAACACCCTCCTACACACACTGTTATGTCTTTCAAACATCATACGGGTGTGTGGGTGATGAGAGCCAGCTGCTGTATGTGGACTGGACAAATGGGACTTTTTCGCTGTTTTTTTTTTTTTTTTTTTTTTCACTCCTTTTTCCCTGGTTAGTTTGCATCAGCCAATCCTTCTCACTCAGTGGGAAGCAGAGATTCCCAGGACCCACAGAGGTGTCTGGGGTCAAACGGAGTGAGCAAGCATGAGATGAGCTTTGAGCTGGTTCATCTGACCCCAAAGGTCACACTCATTCTTCATGCCATGATGCTTGTGGAATGAGAACTGAGTCCCTGCCTTGTCTCTCAGGCTTACTGCTCAAAGCCCGGAGCCCTGCCTTGAATCTGCCCCAGCTTTGTTTCCTGCTGGACGAGAAGTAGCTACCGTGGGGCAGATCCCGGTGTCCTGTGGGTAGGCCTGGCTCCTCATTGCCTCCCTCCTTCTCCTCCCTTGCAGGTCAACATTGTTATCCTGGTTGCTGTGACAAGGGTTATTTCCCACATCAGCACCGAGAACTACAAGATACATGGGGACCCCAGTGCCTTCAAGTGAGTTGACCCCAGCTGGCCATATCCCACTGCACTGCCCATGGATACTGCTGAAGGCTTCAGGAGAATCAGATAATGGCGCTTCCCATGGGAAGCCCCCGAGTCTTCAGCGGGCTCTGCACCCTCAAAGCCTACATGGACAGCCTTTCGTTTATTCCATTACTCACTCCTGATGATCCAATCTGAGGTCTCAATGCAACCTTGGAGGCCATATGAAGATGCTGCCTGGGACTTCTGTAGCCAGAATCAGCTGTTGTGCTTCAGACCTAGAACAACAGCTCCTTGCTCTCGGTCCCTACCTGCTGCAGGGCATGGCTGGCATACTCCGCCCTCTACCCTGAACTTTTCAGGGTGGGGGATTCCCCACTCACTCACTCACTCACTCACTCACTCACTCACTCACTCACTCTATCTATCTATCTATCTATCTATCTATCTATCTATCTATCTATCTATCTATCTATCTATCTCCCCTTGCATGTGGCCAAGAGCTGCTTCCAATGAACCTGCATTTATATACTTTAACTTGTCTTACACGAGAAGCAGTCCAACGCCCTCATCCCCACCTCGAGACCCCTTCCTAGCTCCTCATTTTTTAATCAAAGAAAAAGGGAAGAATGTAATTCCAATAGCTTGCTTCAAGTTTGCCATCAGTAGGTGCTCACCAGGTGTGTGCCAGATAAAGAGAACCTGCCCACCATCCCACTCTTTCTCTTACTCCTCTCTCTCTAGAGCTCTCTTTCTCTCTGCCTCTCTCTGTCCTTCTCTGCCCTCATGACGCTGTCCCCATCCTTCTGCCTGCTTGTCTACATGTTTAATCATCCTCTGTCCCCTCTCCAGGCCCTGACTCCTCTCCCCTTTCCCTTCTCTCAAAGTAACAGAGACAGGTGGAGGGAAAGGTGATGAAGTCTCCATACAGGAAGATATGACTTCTAGTTCCTGCAGCAATGGGCTCCTCTGCCCTTTACTTCCTCCCCAGTGCAAAGGGGGTAACAGGATCCTTACAGGATGTCGTGTGAGGGAACTTCCTAGCAAGTAGAGTGTTCCATGCTGGGCTGCCACTTGGGAGAAGGGGTCTTTGGAAGAACTCCACACTCTATGGGGCTGGCATGCCACTTGAGGCTTCCTGGGTTCCTGGTGTTTATCTTTTGGGGCCTGCCAATGGCAAATGGATATGGCAGAAGGAGGCAACAGTGACCATGAAGTCCTGAGCCTGGAAGATACCCCATACATGAAGATACAGTCTCCTGGACTCAGTTCCCATATTGTAGTCCCCTCCTCTGCATAGGCTTCATGCCCAAATCCACACTGCCCTCCTGGAGGCAGAACAGCAGTGGCCAAAGTCCTTGCTGAGAGAACTTTTTTCTTCCTGTACAGGAGGGTCGGGGTAGGACTATGGGGTAGGCCTTATGCCTAACAGAGTGGGATTTGCTCTTGAGACTCGTGCACCCAAGACTCATAGCCCTCCTTGACCATAGAGAATGGTAAGCAGGCTGCACCCTAAGGATCAAGGCTGAGGACTCCCACACAGGTGACTTGGGGGCCCTTGTAGAAACAGTTAGGATGTCAGGGCTGCTGGCAACCTGAAAGTGACTTTAAAAATAGAGTGTCAAGCAAAAACTATGAACAAGCAACAGCAAATCGATGAGATAATTATTCTAAACCCTGTAAATTAACTTGACAAGCAGAGGCAGCTCACTTGAGCTTTTTCTGCCCCTGGAACCTTCTAGGCTGTACCTGGGTGAGGAAGTAGGCTCATGGGGGTCAGGGGCATTTCCATTCATCTTCCATCTGAGGGGTGGGGGAGCCTAAGTCTGTCCCCTGCTCAGACCACGAGGGGCCTTTTCTTCTTCACTCTACCCTCAGACTTACAGTCTTCAGTGGTCATGGTCACTGGTCCATCTCCAGCTCTCATACCCAGCCAAGGCTTTCGCTCCTATCTCACTATCCTATCTCTTGGCATCTGCAGAACCAAGGCTGCCACTGTGCCCACCATATCTATACTCCTACCACCACCTTCTACCCACCACCTCTCCCAGAGCCCAGCCAGGAGGAGCCTTCATCCCCCACCTCTTCCTGCAGAAATGCTACCAAGTGCTGGCCCTGTCTGGCCTCTGTGGGGCCTCAGAGATAAGTGTACCCTAGAATAGCAGGTTGATGCCAGCAGATCCACCATGGGAGGCACTGTCCTCTATGCCCTCAAGTGTCCACCCTGGTCTGGTTTTCCTGCCCACTGCCAACATGAGTATCACTGTCTCTGTTCCAGGTTGACAGCCAAGGCTGTTGCTGTGTTGCTACCCATCCTGGGAACCTCATGGGTGTTTGGGGTGCTTGCTGTCAGTGACCGGGCCTTGGTCTTTCAGTACATGTTTGCTGTACTCAACTCCTTGCAGGTAAGAAGAACCTGCAGGCCAATAGGTAGGCAACACTGTCGGCTCCCGCCATCCCTGCTGGGTAAGAACACCAAAGCCCAGTTAAGATGGAGCCTGGTGTCCTCTGCTTAGAAGTTGTGGTGATGGTTATGGTCTTTGCCCTTCCTTGAATTGAGCCTTCTCAAAATCCCCCTTCAGTGGGGCTGTGGACCTCAGGCTCCAGATCACAGCAAACTCCCCACAGTGAGCTGTGCCCACACTGTGCATGTGTGATGGAGGGACTCTGTATCAATGTGCGGCTTTGATATGCTCTCTCTCTTCCTTCCCAGGGCCTCTTCATCTTCCTCTTTCACTGTCTCCTGAACTCAGAGGTATGTCCATTCCAAGTAGCTTTTTACTTCCATAAGGGCACAGAGAGAAGGGTGGCATTGTCCAGGGTCATACATCCCTTGTCAGGCTTTGTTTAAGAGCCACTCTGATGTGGATATTGGTACCAGCTTTCATGCCCTGCCCTTACTTTGTGTGCTTGAGGCTCACATCATAGCAAGCCTCTAGAACAGCGGTTCTCAACCTGTGGATCATGACCCCTTTGGGAGTAAAATGAGCCTTTCAAAGGGGTCCCTGAGACCATCAGGAAACTAGATATTTATGTTATTATTCATAATGGTAGCAAAATTATAGGTATGAAGTAGCAATGATAATTTTATGGTTGGGATCACCACAACATGAAGAACTGTATTAAAGGGTGGCAGCGCTGGAAAGGTTGAGAACCACTGGTCTAGAGGGTATTGGCAGTGACCCCTGAGAGTTTGCTCTGTCAACTTCTGGAGTTCCCTCTAAGGCTCTTTCTTTTGCCTTTGAAGGTGAGAGCTGCCTTCAAGCACAAGACCAAGGTCTGGTCCCTCACGAGCAGCTCTGCCCGTACTGCAAACACAAAGCCCTTCAGTTCAGACACCGTGAGTACAGTATGACATGTCTTCCTGAGGCCCTTGCCTTTGCTTCACTAAACCAGTTCCAAATGCCTTCCTCCTTCCCCTCACCATCCTCGAGGATCTGGTTACTATGGCCATCAACCTGGCTACAAGCCTGCTTCTCAGGTAGACATAGCTTCTGATTGATAGAGGATGCATGCTACTGCAAGCCATTGTTTAAACACAGAGCCCCCACAGCTCCCTCTTCTCCAGGCTGCTGGAAGGGCCTAGCATGTGACGTAGGCTACGTATCTGCTAACCCCTTGCTCTAGAGCAGTGGTCCCCAACCTTCCCAATGCTGTGACCCTTTAATACAGTTTCTCATGTTGTGGTGACCCAACCATAAAGTTATTCTTATTGTTACTCCATAACTGTAATTTTGCTACTGTTATGAATCATGGTGTAAATATCTGATATCCAGCCTATCTGATGTGTGATCCTCAAAGGGGTCGTGACCCACAGGTTGAGAACCACTGCTCCAGTGGGGTTTTTTTTGTTTTGTTTTGTTTTTGTTTTTTGTTTTTTTCCCAATGTCACTGATTCATGGTCAAACTGCCACCTCAGCTGTTTGCCTAATGGCTATTGCCTGTCCCCTTTGTGGGGATAAACAGCTCATGAGAACAAAAATGAAGCCTGGCTTTGTCTAACAGCCCCGTAAGTCCCTGGTACGTGGCATGTTCCATGAAGAGTGCTCACCTGACTGGTGATGAGCTAAGAGCCTGGGCTTGGTTGAGTAGGAACCTGCACAGGGCTCTCTGGTGTGGACTCTGGGTGTCCAGAGCCTTCTGTCTCAGATGTGGGGTCCTGGATCCTCACATGGCCCAGGCCCAAAGCACTCACATGAAATGAGTTCTACCCCTCGAAACTGTCTTCACACCTCACTTTATGTTTTGTAGGTCAATGGGACCCGGCCAGGCACCGTATCTACCAAGTTAAGCCCATGGGATAAGAGCAGCCATTCTGCCCACCGTGTGGACCTATCCGCCGTGTGACCAGGGAGGCTGCCATTCAAAACAAGTGCCTTCCCTGAAGCAGAGAAAGAAAAATGTACACCCTGCCTCCATCATGGGTTCCTCTCCTCCCTGCTGCCTCAACATGGGATAACAGCCCCTACCAATGACTGCGTAGAATGTCCTGCCTCGCACTGCAAGTTGACTCAGGGTTGTGTGGCCAGCGATGGCGTGGCTCTCCTTCCCTGGCATGGTGGGCACCAGGGCACAATGTAGCTTATGGTAACACTAAGTGTGAACCTCCCTTGTTTCCAGTGCACAGAGCACCGTACCAGCTAGGCTGTGGTAAATGAGATGTAAGGATGCAGATACAAGAGGGCGTAGCCTCAGCCTTGATGGAAACTTGGAGTCTTGAGAGATGCTCAAGGTCAATGGAAGAAGCTGAGTTATGTGGGGAGAATGAGGCCAGCATCAGCTGGAATGCACGTCGTCTCTGTAAGGGGACACTGATTGAGACACCACATCCCCTAGCTGTACAACCAGTTCTGGGGTCTCTGCCTTTGCCTGTCTGGAGTCACCCACTAACTCGTAGATGGAGCTTTGTGAAGACAGCCTAAAGGAGCCACTGCATGGGAACTGACTCAGTCTGTTCCTTGTAAGCTGAGCCTCACTGGACCTGAAGTCAGCCTTAGAATGCCCTTTTCAAACATGAGCGTCTCTACTGTCCATTGCTGCCTCCTCCGGGGCTGCACTCCCCTGATGGGTACCCCCTTCTCCTGCATCTCCTGGTTTTCTGGGGGTGTAGCTACCCCTAGGATCTGCTCTCGCATTGCTTAGATGTGCCACCTCAGTGTAAGAGCCAATGAGGCACCAGACAGCTTAGACATCTGATGTCCCTCGTCCCGTGTCACACCAGACCAACCACACTGTGGAGGCAAGTCCCCGGTGCTGGGCAGGGTGGCCACTGGAGGCTCTTGGGTTGGTGTGAATGGACAGAATCAGACTCAGCCCTGGGAAGTGCAGGCACCGTGACAACCGCTTGTGAACAAGGTCCTCATGTGAGTAGGGATCAAGAGAGTTATGGAGCAGGCTGTGAAGAGCCAACCAGTGTGCAGGAACCTGTGCCTGTGACATGTGTAGCCCAGATACTGGAAACCCCTCACTCCCCATGACATTCTTGAGCCCCTTCTTAGCCACACTTACTTGGCTTTAGGATATGTTTCCATTCAGTTCTATGGATCTTTTTGGCTTTATTTTTCTGTCTTTTCTTTTCTCCACTGTAATGAAATAGAGCCAGGGCCTGGCACAGGTAGGCAAGCACTCCACACTGAGCCACATCCCAGCCCCTAAGTGACAGGCCCTTGCATGCATCTCTTCCAGGGCATAGGAACAGACTTTGTTCTGTCCAAGCCAGGACTTAAATCTTATCAGCCAAATGGGCCCCTGTGACTCACCCTCCTGCAGCCGCTTTGGCCAATGCAGGGTGAGGCCATGCTGAGACTCTGTTTGGTGACAAGTCCTGTCTATAGAATGTGCGTGGTCACTGCTCAGCATCTCACCATTCCTCAAGCCAGACACCAGTGACCCAGGGTCAGACCTGCTCTGCTGAGCTCCCAGTAGTGAGAACACTGTATCCCTCCCATGTATGCTGGGCTCCCACTAAGGCAAGGCATGCCAGGAGTGTCTTCGTTCCAGATGGGATTCAGTTGCTGGCTTTTTGTAATACTCACTCTTATGTAGCTGACATACTAAGAAAAGTCAAGAGCAAAACCTATCTCGGCTTCCCATTTCCAGTGAGTGAAAGTGTGTGGTTTATTTATAGGCTACCTACTTTGCTCCCACAATCGTTTATTATCTCTGTGTAATTTGGCCCCACATAAATTAGAAATAATGGTGTGTGTGAGTAGTTTACAGCAGAGGGAACATGATGAGTTGCTGCTATAGTGAAGACATGTTGTGATTTTGATGAAATAAACTCTTAATGTCCTTAACTAGAGTGTCGCGCTTCACAATCTGTGGTTGGTGGCACCTGAGCAGGGTGGTGTCACTAAAGTTTCAGCACAGGGGTGGGTGTGAGCATTCCGGGGCAAACAGCCAGCTTGGGAAGGAAGGGGACGACAGAGGGGAATCTCTGGCTTGGGTCCTCCTAGGCTGTTTGCTGCAGTCAAACAGTCCTTCCAAATGCATTTCCTCATTGGCTGCAGCACAGGGCTGCTTTATTCTGCTAAAATTAGCTCTCGGTGGCAGACTCGTGTTGAGTTAATACCTGAGGGTTTGGCTGATGTGCAACCTAGCGGATGTTTGATTCCACCAGCCTCTCTCTACTGTAGGTCCAGCCTGCTGAACTGTAGTCACTCATCGGCCAATGGGTTGTGAGTTACAGTCACGGTAAGAGATTAATGGCAGCAGCAATGATCAAACAACCATAACAACGTCAGAAGAGGTGTGACTCTGATCTGTCTCTTAATGCACTATGTCTGTGTTTTTTTCCTGGGAGGGTGTGAGGTGACAAAATGGCTGTGAGACCAAATGAAGCCTGTTGATGACCTGGGCATCCTAACATGGCATTAGCCTCCTAGACGAGCATTCTCTGAATGCTCATGATCAAGGCTGCTGAGTGACTGGCAGGGGGAAACATTTATGCAATGGGTGTGACAGACCAAAAAGTAGGGGACATATACAATGTGGATGCAAGACTTCCTGTGGGCAGGAAACACATAAGCACAGATGCTGGGCACTAATGGGTCTATCTGATCTGTGTACTTTCTTATTTCTGAAGAAACTCACCATTTCCTGCGAGGAAGGCATGCTGAGTGTGGGTTCCCCAGTCAGCTTGTCTGTGACAGACTTTATTCTCTTTTTCTTCCTAGGATGCTTTTGCTAGAATCTTATAAACAAACACCTGTGTGTTTTCATCTTTCAATTGCTCAAATATCACCCACCCCCATCTTTCTGGGCAGAGTTGGAAGAGTCTCTCTGTGATGCTATTCCTGATGCCTTGTGGGTAAGCTGGGCTCCCCTGCCTTCTGGCTTAAGGAGTTTACTTGGGATTTGTACAATTCGAATGACATGTCTTGTTTGACTTTCTGAGTGTGTGTGTGTATTGTTCTATTCAGGTTTCCTGTATCTGTGGTTGATATGTTGGGAAGTTCTTGATCATTTCCATTTATTTCACCCATTTTAATTTAAAAGATATTATTTAATTTTTTTATGTATATAGGTTTTTGGTTTGCATGTATGTCTGTGCACCATGTATGTTCAGTACCCAAGAAGGCCAGAAGAGGGCATTGCTCTCCTGGAACTGGAGTTATAAATGGTTGTAGGACACCATGTGGGTGCTAGGAATCCAACACCAGTCCTCTGCAAAGGCAGAAAGTGCCTTTAAGCACTGAGCCATCTCTCTAGCTCCTATGTTTATTTTAAAAATTACGTTGAGAGAGACAAAGACGCAGAGCCCATGCTGGAGCTTATTGTAGAATCAGAGGACAACTCGCAGGAATCGTTTTTCTCTTCCACAGTGCCCGTTCTGGAGATCAGTTCAGGTCCTCAGGCTTCAAGGGTCTACCAGTTGAGCTGCTCACTGGCCCACTCATCCCTTATTGTTTTTACATACACACACACACACACACACACAGAGACACATAGACGGACAGACAGACACACAGACAGACACACAGACAGACACACAGACACACACAGAAACACACACACACAGGCGCACACACAGACACACACATACACACACATACAGACATACAGACACACAGACACAACAGGCACGTAGACAGACAGACATAGGTGCACGCACACACACATAGACACACACAGACACACACACAAACAGACAGACACAGGCACACACACACAGGAACACACACATGCACGCACGCACGCATTTTGCAGCCTCTTCCCAAGTTCACACTGCGTCCTCTTTCATAACTGCCTTACAGCGCCCACTCCTGGGTGCTCTTGTAGCATCTTCTCTTCTCTTTGTTTCAGTCAGCTTCCAAGCAGGAGCTACCCACTGCTTCCCTGGCTGCCTGGAGTCTCAGTGGCTCTCAGAGGCCTCTGCACCGCTGTGGAATTTTAACTTGGGGCATTTCATCTTGATAGTCACTTTCATGTTTGCCTATAGACCTCTCCATCTGCCTTGCATACTTTGTTTTTTTTTTTCCTCGATGGCGCTAAACATACTAATCACAGGAGCTTGTTTATTTATTTGATTTTAAAAGGCAGGGTTTCTCTGTGTAGCCCTGGCTGTTCTGGAACTCTATAGACCAGGCTGGCCTGGAACTCAGAGATCTTCTTGCCTCTCCCTCCTGATTGCTGGGATTAAAGGCGAATGCCAACACTTTTTGGGCTCCATCTGGTGATTTCAACTGTACTGTTTCTCTAAATCTGTTTCTGACAGCCCTGTTGTTTTCTTGCCCTCAGGACACCTCCACATTCTCAGTGTTGAATCTGGCCACGTTTGTTCTGGTTTGGGGAAGGTGAGTGAGGCTTAGAGAGAATGTGAGGTTGCACATCATTCTGGTGAGCAGCCTGACCTTCTTGTAGCTGTAGCTGTAGCAGACTCCTCTAGTCCAGGTTTATGGTTTTGCCTGATACTTCAGATGTTTCCTGCATAATTCCTACCCCACTCCCCCAATCTGAATCTTTAGCTCATGAGGGTGGAGGAAATGACCTGTGACCCAGTCATTCTGTGGGTCTCTGTTTAGTGCAGTGGTTCTCAACCTGTGGGTCGTGACCCCATGGGGGGGCTCGAATATCAGATACCCTGTATAACAGATATTTACATAACAATTCACAACAGTAGCAAAATTACAGTTATGGAGTAGCACCAAATTAATTTTATGGTTGGGGTCATCACAACATGGGGAAGTGCACTAAGGGGTCTCGGCTTTAGGAAGGTTGAGAACCACTGACCTAGTGTGTCAATCCTCAAGTGTAAGCGAGTCCCCTGGCAGGGTGTGGCTATATGAAGCACTTTCCCAGTAAGCACATTGCTCCTGGCAGCACGCCTGCCTGTGGTAGCAATCACCTGTAGTTCACAGTCCTCCCGCTGCCTGTTCCTCGCACTGCACGGCCACAGCGCAATTTAACCACCCAGGGGAGAACTCCTCCTCCCACTCTTGGTGTTTTCTTACTGTTCGCTGGGATGTGGGGTGGGGGTGGGGCGTAAGAGCGACCCGCCAGCTAACCTGGCGACCGGCTGTCCCCAACACTCAGTGCTGCATGTGTTCAGAGCGCTCGAGGATTCAGCCCTAGAGCAATGGGTGGGCACGAGTCTAGAATCCCCAAGCCACCCGAGGTCAGATGCCAGCCTGGCAGAATGGTGTTTGAAACAGAAACGGCTCCTGGGTTCCCGCCAGCACAGGCTGAACTTCTGCCGAGGTTTACTTCATAAACAAGAGTTAGCTGTGGCCACTGCCAACTCCATTCCCAGTGCAGCGCCCTGTATAGCTGACACTGAGCTTCCCTGAATGCCACCTGTCCCCTCCTCCTCGCCATGTGACTCAGGACAGGAGACCTGGCCAGTTTGGAGGAATACCCTTGTTAGTCTAAAATGTCCTTGCTCTGGTCAGTGAGATGGGTTAGTGGTTAAAACGCTTGCTACACAACCTTGATGACCTGAGTTTGACCCCCAGAATCCATAGTGAAAAAGAGAACTGACTTCTAAAAAAAGGCCTCCGACCACACGTGTGCCCCTGTTCACACACTCCAGGGAAAGTAATAAAAACCTGAAGTGCCCTCTGTTGTTTCATCCTTTCTAGGGACTGGCATAGCAGCTCTTCAGCTTCTGAGGTACAGGGGTGGCTGTCCCTGTTTCCCAGGGACACCTTCTTGTCAGTCCCAGAGGCCATGGGTGGTACAGAGAAGTTTCCAGTGAGGATGGCTGGGAGAAGTCCAGGTCCCTGACTGGGGCACAGCTGCACTTACTTGGATGCACCATGAAGCCCCGTGGGGGGCACTGCTGAGAGAGAACAGGGCCCATGGTGGGTCACTGCTGGGGCCTGAAAATAGCACTATGACAGGAAGGACTGCCATATACACCATCTCTGGCTTGGAGCTGAGGCAGTGTTCCCAGGATACCACCTGTGGCCTTTGCAAGTTAGGAGCCATCCTCCTCCTCTTCCTCTTCCTTCTCCCCTTCTTCTTCCTCTTTCTCTCTCTCTCTCTCAGGAAGGCTGCACTTAGAGGAGATTTAATCAGGAAGAAAAGATGGGCCTAATGGAGTGTGTTCAGGAAACGAGAATCCTGGCGCCTCCCGCCCCCAGCTCAGCTGTTCTGTAATTGGCTCCACAGCCCCTTCCGCATCCTTTGGGCTTGCGCTCTAAGCTCACCTACGCTGTGTGTGGCCTTCTGCTCTGTGCTCGCCTGCATTTGCAGCTCTCCAAGTTTCCTTGTGTTAAATCTAAGGGAACAGCAGTCCCCTGCTCTTGCTGTGTGCCATGGATGGACATTGGGCAGGCTCCTTCCACATGGGCTGGGGCTGGTGCACACAACGTCCTTTCTCTCCTCTGGCCATGCTGGGAGAGCATCTTTGCCTCTCCTAGAGTGCACCCACCCCAGGGTACAAGCTGTGGCTACTGTGATTGAGTGTGAGGCTGGTGTCCAAGCTGGGAGGGGACAGTCAGACTAGAGTCAGGTGTGGCATGGCGGCTTTCCTGCCTTAGGCTGATGAAATGTTAACATAGAGGGTGAGCACCAATAGCCATGAAACATAGGGGGTGCAAGACAGAGCAGAAGGCTGCTCAGCGGTAAGCAGAAGGCTGGTCCTGAATTGTGTTCTCTGCTTCAGTGTGTTAGGGAAGCAAGTCTTTGTCCTGTCTCAGCGCCTATGGCCTGGGGTTCTCAGCCACTCACAGCTGGCTCATTTTTGTTCTGACTCAACTGTCACTTGAGGAGGGCTTTCTGGCTATATGTGGGCTGGCTGCAGAGAGCAGCTCCCTGCAGCTGATGCTCAGCCGCACCCCTCAGTGTGCGCCATGCCCACAGTCCCCTTATGGCTCTCTCTTCACACGCAAGCCTCCTGTGGCCCTCCCCTAAGCGTGCGATGTACCTGGGGTCCTATGTGTCCATTCCTTCACTGTGCAGTACATCCCATAGTCCCCTGCGGTCCCCACTGTGTCCCAGGAGCAGATGCTCATCTCTGGTCTCTGCAGTTCTGAAGGTAGTGGGGTACACCGTGGCGCGGAGCCCCAACTCTTGGGCAGCAGTGCGCAGAGCGCTCCCGCCTCTAGAACGACTTGGGTGTGTTGTGTGCCTACCCAGGACATCCAAACAACCCTTGGCAGTTGGGTTGTAGATACAGAGAGTCTCTAGGGAACAAGGGCTTCCCCAGCCCTCTTCAGCCTCAAGGTAGAGCTAGAGAGTCACCTGCAGTCATCTGGTGCCCCATGAGCTTCCTCCCAGGGTACAACTGCCTGACAGAGGCAGCTGGACAACAGTGGGTGATGGCAGAATGTGCCAGCAGGGCCACTGGCAGTCTGTCTACGCTCTTCCTCACCTGCCTATCAGGGTGCTGACTCGGTATGGAGGCATCCATTCCCCTCAAAGCTTAATGGCAAAGGCGTCATGGCAGTGTCCCCTGAGACACACTTCTGGTTTTCCACTGAGCCATGGCTTTTCTTTGCCTTTTCCAACTGTTTGTGGCTCAGTTCTCTGCAGGCTCCTAATTGGGCCTCATGGCACCCTAACAAGGCCCCCAGGGGTATGAAACATACCACAGGCGGGGAGGCTGGGAGCTTCCGCCAGGAGGGTAGATAGGGACACAACTTTGAATACTCAGAGATTGCACGACCTCATGGTAAACCCGAGGCTCTGCATTTATTTATTTATTTATTTATTTATTTATTTTTTTCAGTCTCTCACCTACCTGGCTCAAAGTTTTCAGCTCAAATGTCACTTCCTGGAGACACCTTCCCTGGACCTCCGTGTCAAATCTTCAGAGCCTGCCATGCTCTTCCTTTGTAAGGCCTGCTGGCTTAACTTTTGGCTTGATGGGGAAGTCTCCGGCTTCCTTCAGCAATCTCCAGTGGGCAGGAAGCTCCTCAGGGGCCAGGCCAGGGTGGCTCTGTCCTGCAGACTTTACATCTACAGCAGCACAGATGGAGCCTGGAAGCGGTAGAAACTTCGAAGTATGTGTCACATGACACAAGGCACCGCTCCACCCAGGTCCTTGCTGGGCTCCTAGGGTGAGTTACATACTCCATAAGATCCAGCAAATGAGCTGTAACCAGCACATAATTACCCTCCAAGGGGCCTGCGTCCCTTTTCCTCCTAACTACATTTGTGCATTATGGGCTCATAATTAAAACAATGATGAGCGTCACTGCACAGACCACTCACGGGAGGTGAGCGACACAGCTGACGCTGGAGGGGAACATGCTTAGTGCTGGGAACTGCAACTCATCTCTGAAGCATGCACTTTGTTCTAGAGAACCGAAATTGACTCTGATGTCCTTTGAGAGCTTTAGTGCCTTTTTAACTCACACAGTAACCCCGCACCCTTTCTTAGCTCTCCAAAGAGAGAGCACCAGGGACAGGCAACACACTGGGAGGAGAACCGAGGAACAGCTCAGTCAGAGTCACTATAAGGGATGGTCTAACTCCCAGTCCTCTCCCACAGAGCATGGCCATGGGGTGCCTGAAATCCACATGTGCAGAGTGGGGTGCCAGAGCCTGGGCAGCAGCGTTTGCATCCAGGGAATCCAAAACCCAGGCTGTGCTGTCCCCACAGGCCACCACTTCTGCTAGGACTGTATCCCGGTTCCTGGGTCCCAAGCAGCAGACTGGGACTCTGGGCAGTTCCGATGGCAGGATCCCATTTGCTCATTTATCCTTTACACCCCACTTTATAGACAAGGAATTTAATTAGTTAGTTACACACCCAGGAAGCCAAGGACTCCAAATCCACTTGCATCATGCCTTTCTGTGCTCCCTTCAGGGACCTTGACTATCCATGGTCCACGGCCTCCCTGGCCTCCTCGTGGGAGTGCTGGGAGATAGCACAGCTGCATCACTTCACTGGGAAAGATGCAAAGATGGACAACCGGAGCAGCATCACTCCCACGGCTCACCGGCAGCATCCTGAGGGTCCTTTAATAATGCAGGAAGCAGGTGTTTTGGTGTTTTGTTTTTTTTTTTCACGCGTGCCAGCCAAGTTGAAGCTCCCAGAGGCTCCCTGGGACTTGTGCTCTCTCACATCTGGACTCAGCAGCCACACACCCCAGCTGCAGTACACTTCCAGGAAGAGCACGGGTGCGGGGCCAAGCATGGGCAGCAGAACGCGACAGAAAGATTTATGTCGATGTCAACCAGGACTGTCTGCATAAGCATATTTTTTAATCTGGGAAATAAAGGCTTCACTGCAAAGCATTCACTGAACCACTGACACTGGGAAATAAGTCAGCTCCCACGTATTACACATGCCCACTAACCACAGGCTCTGTGGAGCCTGTGCGTGCCACCTGGGGTGGACTTGTACTGAGGTGTGAGTGGCTTGTGTGTGTTGTCCACATCGCGTGTGCCTAAGCTGCCCTGTTAGTAGAATGTGTCACCATCTTGAGTCCCTGGCACATGTCTTTGCATTGGTGTTTCTCTGGGGCACCCGTTTCTTCCTGCCTTAGCCCGTGTGTCACACGGTGGAGCACAGGGCTGGTATGGGCGATTTTTGTGCATCTCTTGGGTCTGGTCTCTGGGTGTGTGAGTTTGGGATCCTTGTGTCTGCAGGTGTGACGATGGGGTCACTTACCTGCGCCGTGTGTGTGTGCTGGTGGCTCCAGTACGTGAGCTCTCTGCAGCTCACTGTGGTGTTGAGCACGCCACTTCTAATGACCACATCTATGTTATCTTGCTGTGACCCAGATGTATCACCCCTGTGAAGGCTGCCCACGGGTAGTTCCCTTATAGAACCCCACTCTCTCCGTAAGCTGTAGGGTGAGCTGAGGCGAAGGTTTCAGGGGACCCCCAGGTTCTCCAGCTCCTTGCTGTGGGTTTCTGGTAACTGGCAGAGGCTAACAGCATCCCAAGATTGGCCTCCCAGCTCCTGATCTTCTAGACAGCACTCTCTTCAGCTCTCGGGAGCTGGGCTCTGAAGCTAAGCTCTCTCTCCTCTTGGAGACAGTCTGGAGGCCTGCCTGGCTGAGGTACCCTATGAGGACAGGTCCTAGGTAGCAATATCTTCTCTATCAGAACCCTCCAAGGACTCCAGCCCCAGTGGGCAGACCCTCTCCAGCCAGCTGCCTTCCCTCTGTCTGACCAGGATAGACACAGAGAGCACAGATGGGTAATGAAGTCTTGGATCCTGGTTCAGGGAACAACACTCTTTGGGGACATTAAGATTTCTTGATGCCTCTGCCTCATCCCCAGGGCATGAGCCATGGCCCCTTTCTGGATCAGAAATGCTTGACAGGATCTCAGGCTTCCAGGGAACCAGAATAAAGATTTTCCTAGAAAAAAAAAATGGTGCCCTTCACAGAAGCATACCATGTTTTGTTGGCAGAACCCTGGGTATCAAGAGCAGACAGAACCTGGGCACCTGCTTCTCACTTTCAGTGTGCCCCATTGTATCAGAGCCCATATTGTTGCCTTCAAGCCACCCACACAGACCCAGCCCTTGCCTGCTTCCAAGGACCTCTCAGCCTTCCTCAGGCCCATCAATGGCATGACCCCCTGGAAGATGCCCCTGTGTGGTGGAGAGCCAAGTCCCGACTATATCCTCTCACATCCCATAACCGGTAGGTCTGGAATAGGCTGTGCTTCAGTGGGTCCCCGGGCCCTGGGTGGATTTTGAGTTTGTATGCTAAGTATTTAGGATGCAGCTTCAGAAGCTGACCGATCATCCACTGCTGAAAGCCAGGATATCAGAGAGCTGCAGGCTGTATATGTGTGCACTCCTGTGAAACCCTAGTCCTGGGATTTTCTGCTTCATTCGGGAACCAGAAACACAGCCTAATGACATCGGGAGCTTTGAGACACACGCTCAAAGTACTGAGCTCCTGGTGGAGTCTCCAGGGAGCAAATGGGATTGCGGCAGCTCCAGTCCTACCTAGAGGGGGGGGATACAAGCTCTAGGGAGACAGCCGAGGCTTTATGAGGAAAAGAGTCCAGACCTCGTGACCCTTGGCCCACCACATTAGCAGTCAACCAGGAGGACCCAGAATGTGTCTGACTGGAAAGGAAACGTGCAGGTCTCTGTGAAGCTCTGAGAACGTGTGTGCATGTTAACTTTCCCTCACACGAATCTCTCAAGCTTCTCTCATATCAGCTGCAGCTGCTTCCGCCTCTGAACCCCTTGGCAGTCAGTTTCAACACCAGAGACTTTACTTTATTCCATTTTTGCAGTTGGTCCTATCCCTCCTGAAATAGAGGGCATCTGCATTGAGGCTACACAGAAACTTCTTGAGGCTACAGGTGACTACTGGAGTGTGCTCTATCATAGCCCCGCTTATCAGGAGTGGAGATGGTGGTGGCCTGGTCCTGCATTGACCACAGTGAGCATAGAACCTCTCGTCATCAGAGATGGGCAAGTGCTATGGCTAGGAAGCTGTTCTCATTTCCTTTCTATGCCTGTGATAAAACACTCTGACCTAATGCAACTTAGGGATCATATTTACCTAGCCTTCTTATACAACAACTTAGCATCACCTGCTGGGGAATGACACCACCCGCAGTGGGCTGACCCTTCTACATCAGTTATTAATCAAGAACATCCCCCCCACCCCCATAGACATTCTCACAGGCCAATCTGACCTAGGCAATTCCTCAATGGAGGCTTTTTTCTCAGATGACTATAGGCTGTCTCAGGGTGACAATCAAAGCTAAGTAGGACAGAGACTGGACACTCTTTTTAAGGACAGATCCTTGGAAACCATTATGGCCACCATCCTCTTTAGCATCTTTTACCAAACAAGGTCTATCTTGTGATGGAAAAGAAGCATGGCCAGCAGGAAAGTGACACGCGCCCTTCTGCGAGCCTCTCACTCTGCTTTTGTCAGGTTTAGCCATCACTCAGGATCCTACGTCCCGGGGATTAGAGCTGGAAGTCTCTTGTGCAAGGATTAGGGTTTATCTACCGTTTGCATCTGGTGTGTCTGATTCGTTAGTTCTGCTGTGTTTATTCCTTATCCTTAGCAATCATTCTTTGAAAATTTCATGCATATTTCATTTTTGGCTTCGAAGACCCCTGGAGAAATTGACAAAGCTCCACAGAGGTGGGTGGCTCTCCACCAAGGGAGGTTCTCCAGGATGGCAATGGGGAGGGGAGTATCCCAGGAGAAGAAACCAGGAAGTTAAGGCTCGGAGTAGGGTGGGATGGAGCTGCTGCAGGGAAGAGGGTAGGAGATGGGGGTGGGCAGTAATGTTGCCAGGAGAAAACCTTCTACCTCTGTGGAGATGGAGTAATGATAATATCAGGATTTATTCAGAGGTTTATGAAAGGCACTCTGGCTGTTTGATTTTTAAGAAGGCATTTTTTTTTTTCTGAACATAGATTGCACACAAGGTTACATGCCAGAAGGGCCCTCATATGTTCATTTAACTTTGTCTGTGCCTAGAAAGGTGAAGTCATTCCCAATGCTTGAAAGCTGAGTTTTGGCCTAGAACTCCTATTCCTAGTTTTCTTGTTCTCACCCACTGGCCATCATTGACAGGTATGGAAGACCCACACACACTTCAAAGGGGACCAGCTCAGTCGCCATCTGTCCACTGTACCTCACACACACACCTGAGGTACCCTGAGGTTCTCATAGCGCACAGACGTCAAGTTTAGTGGCGAGCCTTCAGAAGCTGTTGACCTTGGGAAATTTGACCTTTTAGTCAGCTGAGGTGGGCAGAGAAGCCCTCTTCAGTCATGGTTCATTTTGTGAGGTGAAATGGAGTCAGGTGAGCCTCCACCTCAACTCTAGTCACAAGCTGTGGTTGGCAGAACAATGGACCCTCGGGCATCCACCACAATCCCCAGAATCTGTGAGAATGTCACCAGTTCGAGGAAAAGATAGTTTGTGATCTGGGCTGTAGAACCGTTTATCACAAGGAGCTTGGAGGACCCAGGGTGAAACAGTGTCACCACATGGCCCTTCCGGGAGGCTAATCATCTTAGACGGACCACACCAACGAGCAAGAAGGAAGTGGCAGCTTTGAGGACAGAGGAGATGCAAGCCACTGTGAACACAAAGACCCAGTAAGTTTGTAGAGTCTTAGCTGGCAGCCATCAGGGAAGAGGGAGCTCAGTGGTAAAACCAGAGGCACTTCAGAGAGCTTCCCCTCAGATCTCCAGAGAGGAGAGAAACCCACTGACACCTTGTGTTGAGTTGTGACCTCTGTGTCCGATTTCTGACCTATAAAGCAGCAAGAAAACACATAGGTGAGTTTTGAAGGTGGCAATGGGAAAGTGATGTGGGAGGCCATGTTTCTGCAAGTAGAAGAAAACTGCTCTTAGCCTACAGACCATGATGGCTGCTCACCCCAGAGGCAGAGTATGTGTGCGTCAGGGGTGGAGCATTGTCGGGGGTGGGGCTGACCTTGAGATTGACAGGAGTCAGGTGAGAGAAGGGCGTGTCCAGGAGGGACCAGCTCCGCTCCTGCAGA
Organism: Meriones unguiculatus; assembly: GCF_030254825.1. Classification (NCBI taxonomy): domain Eukaryota; kingdom Metazoa; phylum Chordata; class Mammalia; order Rodentia; family Muridae; genus Meriones; species Meriones unguiculatus. The sequence continues at coordinate 82,798,072 of NC_083352.1, read as the reverse complement.
GTCCTGACAGGCCTACCAAATGAGCCAGGACCCCGTGAGTGAGTCCCCACCCTGCAGGGGCAAGGCTGCCATTTCTAAACAAGCTTGGTGGAGGCCCGGCAGTTGCCGCCTGGCACGGAAAGCTCTTGGATCTGCCAGAGTGTTTTCGTTTTCTGTTACGATTACCATGTTTTGTGCTTTTCCCGTCCCGACTGTGAAAACCATACATCTAAAGATTGATTTTGTTAAGAAAACTGCTCTTTATGATCTGGGCTTTCACACATTCACAGGCTCCCGGGGGCCATTTATCCTCTCGCTGGCAGGTCGGAGCCACACACCATCACTTACAGAGCAGCGGGGGAATTCCTCTCTGTCATCACTAGTTCAGGCGCGAGTCCCCGAACACTGTCTGCATCCTGTGGGGAGAAGCACAGTTCTTTCCGGCAGCCCATGTGGATTTTGTGATGACAGCCGGTGTCCAGGACAAGACCTTGGCTGAGTGGACTCTAGACTTTGACCGACTTGCTCGAGGTAAGACTTCACTGGCCTTTGTGGCTGCACTGGGGCCAGGCCTCTCTGGTGTGGAGTGTGAGCAAATTAAACTCATGTAGCAGAGATTCAGGGGAGGCAAAGTCAGTGAGATGTGAGGTGGTGACATCTGCTCAGCCGGAGTCCCAGCTGGAGGCTAATTTGACTTCATCTAAAATATTTTGAATTTCATTTCCAGATAATTAATGCTTTCTCATCCATGTGTCAAATCTCAGCTGTGTCCCTTGGTGTCCAGCCTCACTATTGGCTTCTCCTTACACCTGGGAGGCGAAGCCACTGCCCTTCCTGTGGCTGGGCCTACCCAAGATAGCAGTGACAGGGGCAGGAGAAGAATGGGTGATGCCCGGCGTGGGGGAGGGGCAGGCCCAGCTGTAAGGGTGCTAGGGCATCTTAGAGTGAGAAAGGAAAGAAAGGGATGTTCTCAGAAACAGAGTGGGGGTGGACAAGGATGAGAACGGACTAGAGGCCTGGGACACCATGACCCAGCTGGACCAGGATAGATCAGGAGCACACTGCTAACACCTACAGGACCCATGTGGGGCATTGTCCAGAACACACCTTTTCTCTTTCTTTTTTCAAACGATTAACAACCCAGAGTAGCCTGAAGCTAGTTGTGGATGAGAGAAAGAAAGATGAGATACACAAGCCCTTTGAGCCACACACTTTCAAGGGCTGTTAGAAGTTGTCCTGGGGGAAATACCTTTGGAATGACATGAAGAAAGAAAAAAAAAAAAAGATACAAAACTTTCAGACTGAAGGGAAATCCATTCCCTCGGAGTAATATTCTGCAGTAAACAGCAACATTAAAACCAAAAATGTCAAATCCATACTCTGACCTCATACTCTAAAGATGAGCAAAGTAAAGGTAAAACTAGTAGGGGAGAAGGAAAGAAAGGTATAGCAGAGATAAAATGGAAAAATCAGCAGACTCAGTAAAACCAATAACTAGTTATTTTTTTAAAAAATACATAACAACTTTCCAAATAATGGGGGCTAGAGAGATGGCTTAGTGATTTCTTAATCATACTGTCTTGAGTTAGCTCTTAGATGGGGGTTGGTCTGGGGCCTCACAATCACATCACTCCACCTCCAAAGGATCTGCTGCCCTCTTCTGACCTCTTTGGGCACCTGCACTCATGTTCGTTTACACAGAAGCACACAAATAATAATAAAATATTTTTCGAAGACTGCTAAGTCTCTCTCCCTCTCTTCCCCCTCCCTCCTTCCCTTCTTCCCTCCATCTCTCTTTCACTCCCCCAGCAAAGTTGCAAGGAACAAGATCTACACAAAACCCAGCTCTTTGTATACAATCAGTAAAGCACAATCCAAAGAACAATTATGAAACAATTCTATTTATTGCAGCAGCCAAAGGGGTAAAATGTATACAAACGTGTATCACTTTAACCAAGGAGGAGAAAGATTTACACCGGGAAGGCTGCAAGCCACTGAAAAACATCATGACAATGCTGCTTCGCTTTAAATTTTTGAAGTTTTATCTTTTAAAGAGAGAGAGAGAGAGAGAGAAAGAGAGAGAGAGAGAGAGAGAGAAGGGAACAATAGTGGCTGACAGACGAAAATGGGAAGCTGAAGTTTGAGCAATTTTAGTTTTCTGTCAGGTGTAAATTAAAAAGAGTCCAAAGTGAGCCGACTGCACACTCATGAGCCTGTCTCCTTCCTTGGGAAGGTGAGCCGGAGAAATGAGATATGAAGAGGCGAAATGGATGCGCTGACTGAACGTTAATAACCCGTAGGCGACGCGTGAAAGGCAGGATTTATGAAACCAGAATATCAATTTCCATGTTAAAAAAAAATAACAAATACTCTCTCCGGCTCCTGTGATTATCCTAAAATGGACGTTTAAATATTGGGACTGAAATGATAAGAAATGCTGGCTTAGGGAGAGATGCGAATATTAACATAAATAATTATTAAGGCTGGGACTGTATTTAAGAGGGAGGGGGCAGTGTCTGATTAAAGCCTTGTGTCCCAGAGCCTGGTTCACCGGCGGCTCAGTGGACTCTCAGCACGTCACCCTTGACTGTCCGTCAGCACCGGGGAAGTCGGTAATGACAGTACTTAGGATGCATCTGCTGTGTGGGCCTGCACAGAAAGCTGCTGAAGAAGGCTCGTGTTTGACCTTCACTCGGTATCTGGGCATCGACATCAGCGTTTTAGCAAGATGAAACTGAGATAACAAGGGGTGACCCCCTCTTACTACATGGCCACACATGCAGTAAGGCTGAACCTAGGGTTCACCCGTGGGTCGCCTCCTCCCCAGGGGCTGTGACCCAGAGCTAGGGAGCATAGGTAGGGAGGACAGAAATAACACCAATGTGACACAGGCACGTGCAATTTAAATCCAATTGATTTTTTTAAATCGCTTGAATGCCCACCTTGATCATCCCTAGCCAGTGGCTGTGAGGGACAAAATGCACAAGGGGAGAGCCCTGTGGAGGATTTGGTGTGGGGAGATGGTCACCGTGACCCCAGAGCCCCAGGTGTTCCTTCCATCCACTTTCCATACCCTTCATTCTCTTGATCTGTCCGTCAGCAATGTGGAGGGGCTCCAGGCCCTGGCTACATCCTGCCACAGCCACAGTGTTCCTGCTGAGACAGTCCAGCCAGAACCACCATGTGGGGGGGGCGTGTCATAGGATGGGTCTGTGTCATATGATAGCAGCTGTGACACGGAGACAGATGTCCGGCTGCACCTCTTCCATCTTCCATCTGTTTGTCACCTGACTCAGGCAGACACATGGCCAGTCCCGGTCTAGACTTCATCAGGAACTGATGTCACAGGGGTGGATCTATGGAGGGCCCATGAGCATAAAAGTTAATGACATTCCCTAGTGGCAAGAGCCTGGGACCTGGGCTCTGGGGCTGCTGGCCGTGCTGGCTGAGGGAGGTTCTTCATCCAGCCTGCTATAGAATGCACACAGGTACAACCATGTGACAGTGTCTCAGCCTCATCCTTGAGACGTGCTTTCTGGAGCTGTATCTGTTTTGAGGACCTCCGTGAGCGTCAGTGGCAGGGAGCTGTGGCCCAAGGCTGGGAAGCTGAGCAGGATGACTGGAGAACTTTGCTGGGGGGAGAGGGGAGGGTCAAGCCACTGTGCTCTGAGGGGTGGGGTGTGTGCTGCCATGATGGATATGAAGAGTCACTGTAAGTCTGCCGAAGAAAGGACTCTCTGAGGAGGTGACATTTGGGTGAGGTCTAGATGGAGATGTAGGAGGAGAATGTTCTAGGCTCAGGGCAGGTGGACCTTGGTGTAGAGATGTAGTAAGGCTACGGGGCAGGAGGAGTGATCAGGTGAGGAGAAGTCCTGAGAGCCATGTCTCTTGTTCTCAGTCCCTTGTAGCCCTCCTGAACTCTGTTCTATGGAGGCATTTCCCTCATTTCCACATTTCAGTGTTCTGAAGAGGAAGCCATCTTTCCACTTCCCAGTCTCCATGTAGGCCACATCCCTCACACGACTGAGCCTGTCATGTGACTCATGTACCACCCATGAACCTCTGCTCAGATAAAGGGCCCAGGATGGAGATGGCCCTGAATAGGACCCCTCTGTGTGGGTGTTAGGGTTAAAGGGATGCTGGTCATTGGAGGAACTCAAGACTGAAAGGATAAGCTGAGTGGCTGTTTTGGGAGCAGCCCCTTAGAGGGATGAGAGGAACCTCTTTTGCCCCACAGGGGATCAGTGTACCCACTTAGGCCACCAAAGACTCAGTCCCCTAGGATCTGAGCAGTTGGAGAGTCTCCAGCCTAGACTTGCTAATTTGAGCTTCCCTGCAACAGGTCTGGTGAGTGGGGTATACATGAAAGTAGGAGACAGGACGGGGAATGGAGTGTGCCCTTTCTCCCCTTCCCCATGGAATCCATCTGGGTTCTGCAGACAATATGAAGATCCTGGTGACACAGAGCCCATGTGGATGGGGTTGAAGAGCAAGATGATAACCAGAACACAGGTGCTTCTACCACCTGACACGCAGAGGCCAGTTAGCAGAGACAGGAAGTATATCTTTAAACTGTGTTTTATTCAGACAGCTGGTGACTAATATTACCCTAAATATCTGCCTTACACATCAGTCCCAGCCAATAGGCTATGGGGAAGGTGATCAAGGGAGAATCAAAGAAGAGGGGAATTCCAGAGCTCAGTTGAGCCTCTCAGGTCAGATGGTCTGTCATGTTTCTGAGACCTGTAAAATCTGGGGTCTTCCTGTTATCACCTTTCACACACCTTTATTCATTCTACAGATGTTCAGGTTCTGGAACCTCTTGATTTATTGAATCTGGTTTAGCTAATGCTGGTGTCACCTTCCTCTTCTTCCAGGAGCATCTGGGTAGGAAGGGCTAAATCAGAACAAACCCACTCTTACTCGTGTATACACACTAAGCTAGTAATGATATATATGTGCTGATTATGTCTTTATAATATGAAGGGCAGGTGAGCCTTTAAAATATGCAAGTGTCCCCGTTGATCCACCCTGTCCCCTACCAAGATGGGAGAGGCTGGGACATAGCAGTTTATCTGGCCTAGGACTGTCAGTCATCACAGAACCCATTTTCTGCAAGACCTCCATGGCTCATGGGAGTGCCATCCAATAGTCACCTGATTCAGCAGGCCTGCTTCTTCCAGAAACCCTGAAAACATGGGACAGAAAGTCTCTGGAGTGAGATCTCCCCACCCTTGCTATGTAGTTGGTGGAGTGTTTCTGGGTTTATCCATGTATTGTACATGAGTATATGTATATCTGACATTTTTTTTTTTTTCAGGAATGGGAGAGTAATTCTATGGATGTAGCTGGTCCTATTGTTCATTCTTTCTGGGCCAATTGTATTCAGCAGCAGAGGTGGGAGGCATAAAGGAACTACACTCAAACCTTTGTATCTGCCCATAGACTCTGTCCTGGTACAGAAGTCCCCTGGGCACACTTGTTACCCTCCCTGGTCACCAGGATAACATGGAGACCAGGAACATCCAGAGGCACTGTGCTATCTTCATCTCTCAGGGTCATCCAGCTACAGACTGTCCCTTATCTTGTCTTCACTGTGCAGGGGACACTTTTCCTGCTCTTTGGTGTCACACTGTGATGGCTGGGGCAGGGGGGGAGCTGTTATGACTTGGTGATAAAACAAAGACTCATTGTTGAAGGTTTGGTCCCCATGGTAGAGCCAGTCATTGAGAGGTCATGGGTCACAAAGCATTTACTGAAAGCAAATGTCAGGGAGTGTCTCAGGGCTCAACAGTGGTGAAGGACAGTACAACAATAAAGATCAGTAGCTGATGGAGTATTTTAGCTGGGTTGTGAGTGACAAGTTTGGTCCCCAGCAGTGAACGACTGTGCCCACTAAGAGCAGAGTAGGCAGGCCGAGCAGAGTAGGCAGGCCGCACTCTGACCCCAGTTTGATATGACATGGAATATGCCATTTGGGCCTGGCAGAGACTGGGCACAGGGACAGTGGGGACATCAGCATGTGTCCATGATCTAGTCATAAATGCTGATTTGTACCCAGGCCAAACCAGTCCCACTAATCCATTTCAAAGGAAGAAAATCACATTTGTGAGGCAGTGATTAAGCAGCAATTGCACTTGAAATTATAATTTCATGAAATCCTTTTACTTGTGCTGAGGCTGGAGAGCTGGGGTCTGGTTCCCTGGGCTGTTCTACTTGTCTCCAGGGGGAGCATGGGTCTTCAGAGGCTCTGCCTTCTTCAGGCTGCTCTGGTCAGCTCTGAGGTTTGCCTGTCTCCAACTGTTTGCCCCGAGACTCTCCCTTTCCCAGTTTCTGAGCCTACACAGTTCCACATCACACAGCCCCTGACTAGAATATCTGGAGGCCCTGGGAATACTGAGGATGCATCTATGTGTAAGTAAAGATAATTTCTAAAACAAAAGCAGAATAGAATAATACCATGGCCCCCTTTCTTGAAGTGTGGGGCCTCTTACTCAGTGTGATTTTTGTTGTATAATTTTAAGTCACCTCCTTGATAGCTTACTGGAGATGACATTCCAATGGGAGCCTCATTCCTACCCAGCACTGGGTAACAAGTGAATCATTGATGATCTTGACCAGCCTGCAGATTTAGTCTATAAATAGATCTGCTCCCTGCCTGGATCAAAGAATGCCCTTGACCATGGCTGGTGAGGCCAGGTCCTTGGCTTAAGAGGGTGGGGCTATCCTCAGAAGGCAGCCACTTCCCTTGAGTCCAGAATCATAGTGGTACTGCTGCTCATTCCAGGAGGGTGACACAGCCAATGTCCTCTTCCCCATGGTGGAGAGAAGAAAGAAGAGTCAGTGTGCTCCAGGACAGTGTCTGATCAAAGACCTGCACTGGATTTCCATTTATGTGTTAGTCAGGGTAGGACCACAGAGAGAGGAGTCCTCTGTCCAAGCCACTGTGGGAGGTGCCAATGCCAAGGAATGTGGCCTGAGGTTCGCAAGAAAGCTAACTGAGCAAGTCAGTAGAAGTAAGCCAGAAAACAGCATTCCTACCTGGCTCTGTGCTCCAACTTTGAGTTCTTGCCCTGACTTCCCTTCAGGATGGACGGTGAGCAGGACATCTAAGATTAAATAAACCATTTCTTTCCCAAGTTGCATTTGGTCATGGCGATTTATCTCAGCAAAAGAACCATAGCTAAGATATCATCGTTGTTATTGTCATCATCATCTTCATTATCTTTCCCATGTACCTAAGGAAGCTGAGTCACAAGAAGGGTCAGAGATTCTCCATGGTCCAGGTCCCAGATACAGTGTCTGACCCCATGGTCCATGCTCTCCCTCAGTGGTGCTGCCCACACCTGGTTGGTTGGCTTGGACAGGCTCTGCTCCTAGGGTCACACCTTAGGCTCACCTGACCCAGAATGCCACCACCCAAGCAGTGAGTGTTGTGCCCTCCTCTGTGGAATGTGTGTGTTCCCTGGCAGCACGTCTCCCAGCTGGAGGTCTTAGCTCTCAGCACCATTGTACCCCCTTGCTGCCACTGCTTCTGCACAGTGCAGGGGACTCCAGGAGCCTATCCTCTACTCTTACGGATGGCATCCCTCAGACCCCAAAATGTGTTCCAGGATGGTATGAACTCAGCCTGTCCTTAGATTGGTTGTGGTTCTGATAGTAGACCACAGGGTCAGGACAGTGTGAAGAAAAGGATAGGGGAGGGTCTTTGTCATCTCAAATACATCCTTATATCCCAGCCCACAGTTACCACATAACCATGAGATCATCCTCATCTTCACACGCTCCTGCTGCTCCTCGATAGAGTCTCAGTTCTGAATGTGAGCATGGGCTGTGTGGACGGCTTGGAAATGCCAACTCTGAATGAAGCAAATTGGAGCAGAGCAGGCTTGTCTTCCCTGAAGCCTGGCTGACACCTGCTACCAAAGGACTCACTCTTGATTTGATCTCTGCTGGTGACACTTTGTCTTTCCTCATAGAAGATCTGTCCTCTGAAGCTGTAGCTTTCCCCTTGATGGGAGAGCAGGACACGGAGTCAGAACAGCTTGTTTAATAATCAGCTGGGGCTTCTGTAGTGACAGCTGAAAGAGAAGAGCCATTCTCCTGGGAGTCACGGTCCAGCTGAGGGTATTCTGCAGGAGTGACATGCCAGCCCTGGAAGGGAGCCACAATGAGTCTTCCCTAACCAGTGTGAAGAACCAACATTCATAATGCTGGTCTTGAGCTGGCTACACATCCAGAAGCTCTGATTATGGGACATGCCCACTGGTCCCTACTCCAAGAGTCAGTCTGTGTTGGCTCCATTTGGAGTCACAGAAGTGACACATTCACTTATCCAAAGACACAAGCCAGTGGGTAATGGAAAAGCTTCATCCTCATCAGCATTAATATTTCACTTCTAATCACCACCATAATCAAAAACAGTGCCCATACCATTCTTGCATCATCTAATGCCACCTCCATTGTCACCACTACTACCATCATCATCATCACCATCATCAGTCACCACCATCATCACCCCCATCAGCAGCAGTAACACATCCAACTCTTTCTCTTTTCTTTCTTTAGAAATGAGTGTTTTTCCTTTATGTGTCATTGATTTCTTTGAAATAGTGGGATAATTTTCCTTTGTGGTTTGCTTGTCTTATTTCTCTATTAAAAAAGACACACACTATTCATATACTTACAAAGACAATGTACTTAGTTAGTGTGGAATTAAAATAAAATCACCATTTGGATGAAGAGAATAAAAGGCTGGTCATTTGGTCTCACTAGTAATATTTTGACAGCCCTCTTTCCAGTGTTAGTTTCTATATAAAATCACATCTCCCCCTTTCTGCCAAACACGGGATAGACTAGCACAACAGAATTCCCATGCAGTGTGGTGATGTGTGATTTCTGTACCCACAGACACCGCCTCCGCTACACGTTCTTACATGGTTTGACTGTGTGCCCAATGTGCCTCACGGCCTGTTCCACTGTGACCCGGCCAGAGGCTTCCACTCATGCTCTGTGCTGGCCAGTAGACAAACTCCTGCCTCAATCTTCCCCTCACCACTTGAACCCCACTCCTTCTGAGACAATAAGTCCTCAGGCTGCAGCATCCAGGGCAGTGGTTCTCAAACTGTTGGTTGTGACCCCACTGGGGTCACATATCAGATATTTAAATTACCCTTCATAACAGTATAAAAATTACAGTTATGAAGGAGTAACAAAATAACTTTATGGTTGGGGGTCACCATAACATGAGGAACTGTATTAAAGGGTTGAAGCATTAGGAAGGTAGATAGGCGAACCATTGACCTAGGCTCAGATTCTCTTCGTCACATGTGTGCTTGTTCACAGTCTTCGAATGGTCTCAGTCACACTCTTGTAGCACACTTTTCAAGGACTTACCTGCTGCAGAATCCAGGCCGAGTACTGGGGACCCAGGACATCATAGCTGCCTTTACTTAAGTACTTACGGGGATCTGGGGTTCACCAGCAGCCTGGATCCTCACACAGCTCACAGGTGTTATGTGTCCAATTCCTCACTGAGGCAGGAGACCCTGCGCTTGACCCTGCCTGAGCCCCATGTCTTGGACCAGAGTGAACACACTTTGCTGGCAGGTGACAGAGAAAGGCCCCTACAACCAGCCTTAGACAAAGCTTTCTGATCCTAACTGCTCTGTGTCTAGGCCTAAGCAGCATCTCCGAGCTGGACTGAGTCCCAGCACACTTCCCAGGCCCTGGTGTCCCTCTCTGCACCATGGTCTCAGGTCTTCTTCCAGGGTGGCTCTTTGGCTCCATTCCCAGCCAAGCTCTTCTCTGTGAATGCAAAAGGGCTTCAGCCTCCCAAGATCTCATGTCTGAACAGCTTTTGGTATGGTGGAAACCTGCCTGACTTGGTCCAAGCATTCCCAGCAATCGTCTCCTGCCACCATTAGAGTCACATGCTCCTTCCTGTGTCAACCTTAGTGGTCAGGAAACTCCTTAGGACTCAGGGTGTCATGTATGTGCCACAGAAAGCAGATAAAGAAGACACGAAGAGGTCCTGGAGAGATGGCTCAGTGGTTAGGAGAACTTCCTGTTCCCCCAGTGGACCCAAGTTCAGTGCCCAGCACTCACAGCTGCCTGCAGCTCCAGCTCCAAGGGCTCCAATGCTTCTCCCCACGCCCTGTCCCTGTCCCTGAAGCCACCTGCCCACATACCTGTACACAACCTGCTCATACACATGCATACCTAAAGAAAATAATAAAAGAATCTTTAAAATGTGACAAGACAGGGGTCTGAGTCTGTGGATGGCTGCACATGCCACCTCTGGCAAGGTGAGAAGGAAATCCGCTTCTGCACAACTTTAGCTGGTGCTGATTTAAACTTCAAGAGTCTCTCACTTGGCAGTTTATTTTGGACATGTTTAAGCACAGTGCAACTACTGAAAGAAAGTTTCCTTGTGACAGTTATCACAACAAAGCTTAAGGTACGACTACATTGAAACTCCTTTGCAAAGTGCATGTCTTTTGGGAAGTGCATGGGACCACTTCCATAAGAACAGGTTCTATTGGCTGAGAAAGAATGCACAGGTGCCTGGGATAACAGTCTGAGAGATTCTGCAGGTTGTTAGATATGTCCATTCCCAGCTTTCTGGGCAGAAACAGGCATAATCCTTTCTGTTGAAGAGAAACGCCTGTGCGTTTAGCAGTTCTGGCTTCCCTGCTGCTATTTGTGAGCATGCAGACCTTGGTACTCTTTACATCGAAGGAGATAGCATCCTTTCAATGAATGCATGAGGATCGGAGTTTGAGTCCCAGTACCCAGTTGGAATCCTAACACTGAGGAGGTAGTAGAGACAGGCCTCTGGACCATACTCAGCAAGTCAGTGAAAGACCCTAACTCAAAAAATAAGGTAGATGAATTAATTCTGTGGAATGATTCCTACACATAATCTCTTGCTTCTATATGTACACACATGTTCACAAATATAAATAAGTAAATACATTTTAAAAAGAAACAACACTCCAGTCATATGACCAAGGGCAGAAAGCACAGGTCAGGAATCATAGTACTGATATCCAAGTATCATTTGTTTCACAGAGGACCCCCACACATCGCAACTAGCTGCCAGATATTCACAGTGTTGTCTGCTTGGATTGGATGCGGCATTTATTCTTGTCTTCTTTTCTGTCTCAGGACCACTGGGAACCACCACTCAACACCTGCAGACCAAAGGTGTCCATGCTCTGCAGACCTAACCTTGGCCACCAAGCCTTTCTTGCCTTGGCATCTGGGCCTTAGTGGCTCCATTTCCTGTAAACCCTTGGCTACCTGTCCTGACAGACCACAGTCGTTGGTCAGGGCTGGTGACAAGCTGTGCCTCCTCTGAGCCACGAACATTAAACTGAGCTGATGAGTCCTCCCTCAGCCTCTGGGCTGGTGTGGGACGCAAGATGTATGCCTGCCTTACACAAAGGAGCCAGAGAGCAGAGCTTGCCCGAGGCGGCCCAGGAAGAAAGCAAATCTCTTCGACTATTGTTCAAATTCAGTTTTCCTCCAATTGAGGAAGTGTTCACGCTCTGGTTGCCACAATGTTTCCTGATCAGAAAAGCCAGGGCTCTTGTTCTGCTCCATTCAGCTACAGACATGGTCCGAGACCCTCCAGGACAATGGCTCCACTCAGTCACCAGCTACCTCCATCTGACCTGGTTTGAATACTGTCAGCTGAAGGGAAGATTCACCAAGTGAGAGCCCTAAGGCTCAGAGGGTGGAGGGTTCCATTTTCCCTCCAGGCCCCCTACCCCTTCCTCTCCTGCTGAAGCCTGAGGCTCTGTGGAGACAGTCAAAGGTCACAGGCTTATGAGTGCCAAACAGGGGCCGTAGGCATAAAGGAACTGCGCTCAGACCTTTGTGTCTGCCCATAGACTCTTGTCCTGGTACAGAAGTCCCCTGGGTGCACTTGTTACCCTCCCTGGTCTCTCTGGAGACCAGGAACATCCAGAGGGACTATGCTATCTTCATCTCTCAGAGTCATCCAGCTACAGACTGTCCCTTATCTTGTCTTCACTGCAGGGGACACTTTTCCTGCTCTTTGGTGTCACACCGTGATGGCTTCGAGGGTGTTGTGACTTGGAGATAGAACAAAGACTCTATTTTAAAAGTTTGGTCCCCATGGTAGAGCCAGTCATTGAGACGTCATGGGTCACAGGGACTCTGACCTGGTCAGTGGACTGATCCCCAGATGGGTTCATATCTGACAGTCTTTAGGACCTGGTAGAAGTCAGGAGGTAGAGCCTGCTTGGGAACATGGTCACTGAAGTGTGCTCTAAAAGTGTGCTCCTTGACATGTCTGTCCTTGTTTCTCTTCTTCTTTGATGCTATAAGGGGAGCAACCTCCTCTATCACATACTTCCACCATTATGCTTTCTTCACCACAGGCCCAAAGCTGTGAGCCAGCCCACTGTATGCTGAAGGCAGAGGCTGTGAGCCAAAGCCATCCATCCTCATTGTAAAGCGTCCTTCTCAGATATTTGTGATGTCAGCAACAAACTGACTAACACAGGCCATGCTCATTTCCCATCATCCTATGCAGTCTCTCACCAGATGTTCTGGGGCCCAGATTCTATCCATCACCAGGTCCAGGCAGTGTTGGAGAAGTGATGGTGGCCTGACCAGTCAAGGCTCATCTATGGATTCTGAGACTCCAGGCCAGGAGGACCAGATGGATGGCAGATCATCAGCTGGGCCTGTGCAGGGGGTTCTGGACTATGACGTCCACCCCTGTTTACCCTGTTGGGCCCCATTATCTGGACCCTGCCTCCAGCCACCAGAGGTGCCCAGGTCCTGCCAGCTCAGATTGCAAGTGTCCATTTCTCTTGTAAGTTGACCCAGGCTAGCCAAACCAAGGGCACAGTTCCTGAGAGCACAGCTGCAATCTATCCTGGAGGCAGCTCTAAGATGGCTTTATCCAGCACCCTGGGACATGCTGGGGACTGGGAAAAGCTAGCTGTGATGGGGAAGGGGACCTGTTTGGGGCTAGTGGAGGAAGAGATGGCTATTATTGACGGGAGCCCTGGGTCTCTGACAGAAGGCGCTGGACTGCTTTGAGGGTTAACTCTGTTTATTTAAATTAACTGAACCATAAATCATGCTTGTCGCATTCTGGTCCCATCGGTCCTATCGATATCTGCTAGATTTTCTAATATAACTGTTCTGGATGTCACACAACACTCTTGGACAGTTAGCTGGTGTGACAGCCTTCACATCTACCTGGGCTCTGGAGGCTGAGGGTTCAGGTGTCTGCTGATGCCACCTGGACAGTTTGGGTCCTTGACAGATGTGAGAGGAAGGTGATATTGATAACAGCCTGGAGGAGCCAGCTTTAGGAAGGATGAAGCGAGAGTGAGATGGCCGCACCCCCAGGGAAGATGTTGTTAGTGTGTCTTCCACGGTCTTGGATGCTGTGCCAGTTCTGTCTCTTGCTTCCTGCCCAGGACAGTGTCTTTCTGTCTCTGCTCAGGCTCATGTGTGTCTAGGCTCTCCAGAATCCAGGTCCTAGGGGCCCCATGGGGCAGGAGCTTTCCTCAGCCCCCTTATGATCCATCTGACCCACCTTCTAGATCTGTCAATCCAAAACCCAAGACACCTTTGACTCACCTCACTAATCACCTACAACAGACACATAGCCCCCCAGGCCTGAGGGGGCCCCCTGAGACCAGAGCAGCCTCCAGTAGCCAGACTGATTCTGTGTCCTGCCTCCACCACCTAATACCCCTCACCCAAATGTCATTTTCTCCTGTTCCCCAGCCTCAACCTCACCTCTCATTCACTCGTTCTTCCCTGTAGGAAGAGGCCTTCTCTTAAAGATACCTCCTTTCCAGGTGTGTCTATAGTCCTTAACTCACAGATAAAATTCAAGCATTTTACAATTTATTTCACTGAATTTATTTTCACCCAGAAGTTGTTGTAACTTTCGTAAGTGACACTGTCCCCAGTGGTCCCCACTCTGATGGGGGCTTCGGGTTCTCTCTACATTATGTGACTATCTCAATAACTGTAAATACATCCCAAACTCTGTTACATGCTTTAAACACAGCGCACTATGCTCCCATCCTATGCACAGCATTCTCATGCCTCCTCCTCCTTTTCAGCAAGATGTACCTTCTGCCTCTCTCTGCTCTTGGTAACCCTTTTAACATGCGCATTTAATTGACTGCACTGTAAATGAATTAATGTCTAGATTACAGTGATTAATTCAGTTATTTTCCTGGGCTGATGGGCTGCTAATACATGGCCCGTATTCTGTTTTATTTTTAAACTTCTCTGTTAATATTACTATTCATCAGTGGTTTTGTAACACTACCCCAGCATACCATCCTTTAAAGGCTTCTGGCTGCATCTTGATGTCACTTCTCACTCTGCGTGCCTCTTTGTGTCTGTCCTGGGGATAGTCTGGTGACCAGGGGACCTGGAGTTGCTTCCCCACTCTTCAGGCATCTTGAAATCCTCACTCGGCATCCTTGGAGTGACTCTCACCATGGTTTTCTGTTTCTGTTGCATCTGTTCAGCCAGCTGGAGATGTCCTGCTGCTGCCTGTGTCCTCCTGGGCTTTTAAGGAGTCTGGCTTGATTTTTGTGTGCGATGACCCCGGGGCTGTGTAAATCAGCTCCTGTCCCATCCTCAGCCTGTATCTCCTCTGCCTGTGGCTCTGGGTGGAGCCTGGTGTGGCTCTGGCTAAAGCATAAATGGGGATATTGAGTCTTAGGATGCCCCCATGCATGGCCCTGGCTCCTCCTAGATTCCTGAGGTGGGTCCTGATGGCACTGTTGTCAACTCTGTTTTGGGGAGGTATATGCTGGGGGATGCAGTCTCCAGGGCGCTCCTTGGGTGAGTCACCCTCCAAGAGCTTATTCCTGTTTGGGTGTCTCAGGAGTACAGTGTGGACATCTTAGGAGACTCCAAGAAAGAAACACTATTCTTGGGACCTTCCCTAAGCACTGTTGTGTACTCTCATCGGCTCAGCTCTGCCGGCCAGACACAACTAGCTTCATGCACACAACTGAGGCCTGTCCAGATGTCATCTTCAGTGTAAGCCCTTCAAGGTGCAAGCGGCTAGCAACCCCGGCCCCGCCCCTACCCCAGATTTCTCTAAAGGCCACAGCAATTGTTTCTAGCCTCTCAAGGTAGGAGAGTGGCCAGGCCTCACCTTATAGAAATGAAAGTCTTTGAGCCTACTCCAATCACAGGTCATCCTGGAAAGCTTCTCCCCCCTCCACAAGAAACCTTATATAATCCTTGCCTCCTGCTCACTTCTCTGCTGCTTCTCTCCCAAGCAGAGGTAGCCACCATCATTCCTTCTCTTTCTCACTATATCTCGTGTGAGGTTGGCTGTGCAGTATGGCTTTGTATTAGTACTTGGCTCCCAAATGCCAGGGTACCTTTCTCCTCAGAGTTGTGACACTTATGCTCAGAAGAGAGGCAACTCCGGGTTAAACACAGGTATACGAGGAGGTGGCTCTTTTGTGTGAGGAAGCTCTTGACCACTGACCTCGGAGCAGCCTGAGCTTGAGAGTTCAAGCATCAGGTCCAATGGCAGCCGAGATGAGCTGCAAGGCACTGACAAAATGTCACTTGTCGTCACGGGAAGTCTCAGCAGCAGTGGTCACATGCCAGACTTGTACAGGCTGTCATCCTGTGGTGAGCTGCCCCCATCACAGTTCTGAGGGATGGCCTATCCTCAGGTCACTATCCTTCCCTACTGAGGGCTACCCTGACCAGAGCACTTGGGAAAAGCAATGCAATTGATGTCATAAGTGAAAATATCTTCCAGTCATGGTTCCAAGGAGCCCTGGGCATTTTATGTCCTCCTACTGGTCTATGTCTGAGAAGAAATGTCCTTTCACCAGGAACCTTATGTTTCCCTTTAGCCAGACTCAAGTCTGAGCCTTCTGCTCTGTGAAGTGACCTTCACACTGGTGTGTGCCAGCGCAGATTCTACTGCCAGGAAGGAAAGGAAACTTCATTCCATCTTTCCTGTGTCCAGGATTCCTATCCACAGGGTCGTTACCAGCAGCTTTTCACCACAGGGCCAGCGCTGATCTCAAGCAGACATATAACATAAGCCCGGGCTCTAGGTTCTGGAGTCTGGGAAGATCCATGAATTTCCAGCTTGCTGTGGAGATGTGGGGACATGGGACAAACTATCAGGAGATATACACCTGCAGAGAACAGGGCAGGACTTGGAGGCCCAAGGCTCCCTGAGGAGAAACGCACAGCAGAGTTTGAGCAGAGCTGAGGTTGAGGCCTCAGTTCATCTTTCCCCCAGGGTAGAGGCCTGGACTTCATGATTTTATTTCCAAGCCTGCCTTGCAGTTCATCATGTGATCTGAGTATCTGGTGGATGTGGCAGAAGGAAAGATGCCATGCCGGTCTCCCACTTCCCTGCTGCCTGGGTGCTCAGCTGGCCCTAGGGAATATCCATGGCTGGCACAGCCACCAGTCTGGTTCTGAGGGATTTACAGGGCTGGGCCTTCCTAAAATTAAGAAAATTAAGTAAATTTAAGTCAAAGTAAGCTCACTTTGACTGCTTCTGAGAGAGCCACAAATGTCTTCCTTATCATCATGACACAAAATCCTGGTGTTCATGTGTCCCTGAAAATTTGCACAAGAGTTTGCAGTTTAAGCTTAGAATGGGTGAGGAAGGCCATTGACTGTGCAGGAGAGAAGTGGCTGGCAGCTGAGCCCTCACAGCTCTGGGAAGGCAATGGCAGCCCTCATTGGTAGGGTGTTCTGCAGGAGACGTTAGCTCTGTCGCCTCCTAGAGGAAGAGCCACCACACCTGAGGTGCCTACATCTTCTGAGGGACCTGTAGTGCTTCAGACCTTCCTATCCTAGTCACCTGGCCACTGCTGGCTTTGGATGATGGCACCTGCTGTCATGACTGCCACACTGGGAAGCGGAGAATCAGCCTCAGACCTAGGGAGACACCCCACATTGGAGCTGCGGTGGCCAGATATCTGGGCCTGAGCTGTGGCCACACTAAGTGCTCCCTGAACCTAGATTCTTGTCGGCTGCTCTCTACTGCCTGTCCTCAACACTAGCCCACTCACAGACTACAGCTACCCTGACATGGAGAGCTGGGGAGAGCTGCTGGATAGAGATAGCTTTCTCCCCTCCCCCAGCCCAGTACCCACAGCCTTTCATTTCAAAACTCATAAATCAGCAGTGCCAGATGTAATCACTCTTGCATAGCCCAGCTCTGTGCCTCAATATTCTGGCTACGTGGAATCATAATTTGGTCAGTTCCTAGGAAAACTCACTCAGGCTCAGTGTAATGTCGTAGAAGGTACTGGTAAAGGGGATTTTTGGGAAGAAACTGGAGGCAATTGACCATAGCCAAAGTATACCTACCTGTGTTCTCTTCTGCTGGGGCTGGGAAGGGCAGGGCCTCCAGGCAGTGGGGCCAGGGTGGCTTCTAGCCTTTGTGCAGGAGATTGGGGAGGGGGGAGGACCCTGGAGAGTGCACTATCTCTCCCTTTGCACTTTGCAGCTCAGTGCCTGAGGCCAGTTGGCCAATCCTAGAAGCCCAATTTTAGAGCTTGACCTCTGAGATCACAAGACCTCTGAGAAAAAGGCAAGGGCATGGATTTGAGGGTGCTCACACTCAGGGTGGCCTACAGGCTTCTCTCAGAGGTGTTTTGGGGAAAGCAGCAACAGAGGGGACACAGCAGCTCACTACAGCACCTCCAAACTATGACATGGCTTTCCTGCACGACTCTGCAGCCATGCTTCTCCACCTTCCTAATGCTGTGACTCTTTTTAATACAATTCCTTATGTTGTGGTGACCCCAACCATAGCATTATTTCCATTGCTACTTCATAACTATAATTTTGCTACTGTTATGAATCATAATGTAAGTACCTGCGATTCCAATGGTCTTAGGCGACCCTATAAAGGGTCATTTGACCCCCCCCTCCAAATGGATCGTGGACCACAGGATGAGAACCACTGCTCCACAGGCTTCTGCAGCAGGGTGTGAACATCCCAAATCTCTTTCAGATGCCATCCAGCTGTGTGCACAGCTGGATAGGAAGATACAGAAGGAAGGTGGCTATGGGTCTCCACAGCAGGTTGCAGAGGATAAAACAGCACCAGTCTAAACCCCAACACACTCCCCGCCATATCTAGGCTGCAGCACAAAGTCAGTAGAGCCCACTTCTGCTCACACACTGGACCCCCGGATATCTTCGCCCCAAAGAAGCCACCTCAGTGTTCCTGGCTTTGAGTCTCCCAACAAAGTCCCACGGTCCCTGATACACGCTGGTGGTGAAAGCACACCAGGTGACACTTTACCCACAGCTACAAGTGCCTCTTATGCTGGGTGATGAGGAGTGCATCGGGATGGGTACAGGAGGGTTTGCAGTCACAATCATAATTAAGGTTGAGACACACTGTGGCAGTAGCTAATCAGGCTGCTGTCTCAACCCGAAGGCGTGCTTCTAAACAGAACATTGAAGAAGAATCTTGCCTTCAGAAGGCTGGGGGCTCTCTACAAAGTTCCCATGGTTGTGTTTGCAGGCACATGAGCATAGGTTGCCTAGGCTCTTTGCTCTAGCCCAGAAAGGAACAAGGAAACGTAATGAAAACAATATTTCTTCAACATCGCTCCAGAGTCTTAGTCCCTCCCTCCATCCCCCAGTAGCTGCTCTCTTTGAGCAGCCCACCTGTGGGTCTTGGTTGGACATAGGCTAGAGAGGATGGGGTCTTTGGCAGGTGCCTACATGGCCTGTGTAGTTGCACCCACCTGGTGGGGGCAGAGTCTGGCAGGTGGGCAAGCTCTGTTGTTACCACAAGATGAGACTCCACAGGAAGGACACATTGAAGACTGTCCTTCACCTGTCTCCCTAGTACCTGACTAAATAAAGGTAGAAGGCAAGTAGGTGTCCCATGGAATCATCAGAAAGGCCTGAAGGGTTCGGCTCTTGACTGTGGTTCTGAACCATCTAGACCAGGTCCACTCAGTCGGGCCCTGCTGGTCACTCTGGATATGCCCCTGTAGCATTCTTGGGCCAGGATTGATCTCTTGCCTGCTACCACAAAGAAGCAGAGATTCAAATCCATCAGTGTTATCTGAATTGTCCCCACAGGCTTGTGGGGACACTAGAACTCCAACTGGCAGCAATCTGAAGCCTGTGGAATCCTTAGGGGGAAGGGCCTGGGTAGTAAAATGTCCGCAGGGGCAGACCTTCAAAGATGGACATCACCCCTGGTTACAGCCTTTCTTACTGCTTCCTGGTCCATACCCTATGCATAGTGCTGCCCCATGCTCCTGCCACTGTGAGCCAAAATGCGCCCCATACAGGCACCACAGGTGGGTTGTAGCATTGATTTGTAGTTGGTCTGTTGTGCTGATTGGCAGGTCGTTGTGTTGACTGGCGGGTTGTCTGTTGGGTTGATCGGCAGATTAGTAGTGGTGTTGGTTGTCATAATCCTAGAGCCAACTTGTTTTTCTGGGACTGAAGTCCACACCATCCAGGCTTAGTCCACGCTGCCAGCAGCCAGTCACTCATCCATAAAAAAGCTTGGAGGCCATGTCAACCTCCTCAGCTCCCATAGGCAGCGCTCACTGCCTTAAGCTCTTAAGGGGCCAATGGTTCGGCTGTGGGTGCATAGTCAACCTCTCAGGCTCCTGGATTGCCTGAGAAAAGGTGATCGATGGGGCACAGGAGTTTCTCACCATCGCTGGGTTTGTCATTTTTGGAGGTTAAGGATGTGTGTTAACAGGGGTTTGGCCTAAAATGTGCAAATGTTTGTGACCAAATGTTTGTGAACCTAAACTCTGAGCTTAAACCTTCTTGGTGTCTTAGAGTTTATCATTTTTTGTTGGATGGACATTTTGTATTGGGCCTGAGGTTCCAGTTCTGTGATGAGGCAAGGCTGAGACCCTGAGAGGCAGCAAGAGCTATGAGCCCCTCAGCCTGGAGAGGGAAGAGGACACCTGCCTCCAGGCCTGCAGAGTGCTGGGCTACTGATCTCTATGCTGTGACTTTGCGGAATCTAGCCTGGCCTGCAGGAGCCAAACTGCCTGGGGTTCTGATTGGATAGAAAATGAAATTACAAAGCTAGGGGATGTGAGCGGGAGACTGGAGACACCAGACCTGTAGTGACAAGGCCCATTTGTTGTCTCCAAGATGGAGCCTGTCAGGTCAAGATCATCTTGAGCCAGTTAGGGGTCTCTGTCCAGTAGAGGTATGTATCTTAGTGAGGGTTTCATTGCTGTGAAGAGACACCATGACCAAGGCAACTCTTTAAAGGAAAACATTTAGTTGGGACTGGGTTACAGGTTCAGAGGTTTAGTCCATTATCATCATGGTGGAAAGCAAGTCAGTGTCCAGGCAGACATGGTGCTGGAAAAGGAGCTGTGAGTTCTACATCTTGATCCCCACAAAGCAAGGAGGAGAGTCTGTACCACACTGAGCCTAGCTTGAGCATACATAAGACCTCAAAGCCTTCATACAGTGGCACACTTCCTCCACCAAGGCCATGCCTACTCCAACAAGGCTACACTCTTAATAGTGCAACTCCCTAGGGGTCAAGCATTCAAACACGTGAGTCTATCTGGGCCAAACATATTCAAACCACCATAAGAAGCTAGACCTTGGCTGTCCCAGTCTTTCTGGGTCTCAGTGGACCCGGGGCCATTCTGGAACTCTCCTCTCAGGAGGACTCCTCACTCTCTGCTTCCTAGTCCACACTATGTATGCAAAGCTGTCCCACACTCCTGCCACCAAGACCACAATATTCTGCCAGCCTCCCATCTACAGCACACTGAGACCCTCAGAAACTGTGAGCTGCAATGAGCCCCAGACAGACACCACAGGTGGGTTATAAAGAGAGGCCCACCTCCAGTGTAGGCTTCTGTCTCCTTCCTCCCAAATCAGTCTCTTCCCAAGGTCGTCTCCATGGATGGTGCCAGTGTCTTTCCAACTCCAAAAAATGCTTCTAGTTGAGATGAAATTGAAAATAGGGAACGCAGAAAAAAAAATAAGCTGACTCCAAGGACCTGACTTCAGCCCCATCCATCATCCTAACTGTCCCCAAGGAAGAGTTATATAAAGAATGTGTCTTCTGGATGTTCCTGGGAGCTCCCTGCAGAGCCTCAGAGGGATAGCATTGCATACATGTGTGGGGCCCACAGGGACCCTGAACAGGAGTGGAAGGACACACAGCCTCACCATCTCTATGGGTCTTTGGATGCCCTTGAGCCTCTTTCCTCCTCCATCTCCTGGTGGTCCCTCCAGACCGTAAGTTGAATTCACCCTCTTCTTAGGCATGACTTTATCTGCCCTTTGTTCTGGCTGCCCGCACACTGTCTCAATGGCTATCTCCTTCATTTCCCTCCCCACTCTCTGTCTCTTTCTGGAGGATTATGAAATATGTCAGGTACCTGCTGTGCTTCCTCTGCTCCTGTATCTAGTGATGGATGTGTCTGCCCAGGGCCTTTCCTGAGATTCCCTTCCTTCTTGGCCGTAGGCGGGGCTTGGTATATCTCTATGTGAACCATCCTTTGCACAGTGCTTTTACAGTTCTCTGGGCACGAACACCCATGGCGTTGTTATTCATTTATGTTTATCACATTTATTTTTACAAGTCTCAACATTGCAACCACCCACTCTTTGCTAAGCACACACCACTTCCCTGGGGTCTTACTGCTAAGTGGGTCCTGTGGACCCCACATCCCCCTCCCATCCTGTTCCTCATTTTGGCAGGGTCCCCTCGCAGCCATCACAGTCACAGCAAGCTGCTCCTGAAACACCTATCCCTGTGGTCTGAGTCAGGGTCTCTCTGGAGTGACAGAGTGGAAATCCATGGCCGCCCCCCCATTCCTTTGGAGACAAATGCCCCCATGTTTCTATCTCCTGCACATCTGGCAACAGCCAGCCAGCAGTGAGAGAGGGAGAGGGAGAAAGGGGGAGCAAGAGAGAGAAAGAAGGAGAAATGCACACACACACACACACACACACACACACAAAGAGAGAGAGAGAGAGAGAGAGAGAGAGAGAGAGAGAGAGAGAGAGAGAGAGAGAGATGTTTAAGAGCATTCCCACTAGCCTCACCTTTTAAGGCTCCACTTCCGTCGTAGCACTGCAGACTGAGGACCAAGCCAGCCTAGTGTTTTGGGTAAATATCCAAACTATAAATTGAGACGTGCTGTTCTGAGGCACTGCATCTGGAAACCTCAGGCTAGACAGAGAAGAAAAGATACCTGAGTTCTCATAGAGGCGAGGCGGCTGTCCTGTCTCAGACGCCTCCTGCCAGCAAGTCAGCAGCCAGCAGTGACCAACTGCACACAGAGTGGGGACAGATGCCTCTGTTCTAGCCTCCTGCTCTGTGACCCACGTGAGCCCCACCACTCCCCCAGGCCTCAGTTTCCCCTTCTGTAGGATGAAGAAATTGATCTGATCTCCTCTCTCCAGTGTCAGCACCCCCAGCATCTACCACCTCCCGTGCTCCCAGCACAGCCTCCTCAGTATTTCTCTCTACATCTCACTTCTAATCTAGCTGAAGTTTTCATTGGCGTGGCAGGAAACTGCTCTCAGAGGAAGCCACAGCAGGAGATGGAAATGGTGGCTTTGCCAAAGCGCTTGAAGTGTTTAAGAGGTGGCAAGCCTGAAGACCTCTTGGAGTGAAACTTCAGCACCCCAAAGGGCTCATGAAGCTTTTAGCTTCCTGTGGCTCAGGGAGCTGGGAGGGAGTACAGGGCCACAGTCTCACTCAGCAAGACTCCTGAGCTTCTTTTGGCCTCTGGGGTTAGATCTTTCATGAGGCTCCTGGAGATGCAGATCTTGCAGTGTCACCTAGCAGTTACACTGACTCTCAGTCCCTCCCACTGACCACCTGTCACTCCATCGGATGCTAGTGGGCTGCGGCATCACCTGGAGCCGCTTTGCTTGTGTGTTCTAAGCCCCAAAGGACAGTTTCTTGGCTGCCTTTCCCAGGAATTAGCAAATCAAAGAGTACGCTTCACAGACTTTTCAATTCCCTCTCCCATGGAGGTCAAGGAGATGCAGGAAGGAGTGCTGAGTAGAGCTCCATTTAAAACCTCAAGTTCAAGCTCACAGCAATGACCTTTCTCATGGTGCCGGCTGGTACCACTTCAAGGACAAACAGCCCCAGCCTCACCTCAGAGCTTGCTTTAAGCAGTCTGGGAGTCAGGGCTGGATTGCTGCCCCTGTGAAAGACACGACCCTGATTCCTCCTCTAGTCGTAAAATGTTCCCCTGTGAAACTCCCATGACCTCAGTGGTGGCTGAAAACAATGGGGGCAGGTTGCTTAAACATCTCCCTGAACCAGGGAGATTTTGGGGAGGTGGCTCTTTACTACTCAAGCTATATAGAGCTTGTCTTGTAAGTGTGAGGAGTGCAGTTTGAGCTTCAAAACCCATGTAAAATGCCAGGTGCAGTGGTATGTGCTTGCCAGCACAGGAGAGGTGGAGAAAAGTAGATCCCAGAGCTCTCTAGCCAACCAGCCTAGCCTACTGGAAAAACTCCAAGTCAATGAGAGACCCTGCCTCAAACAAACAGTGTGGACTACACCTGAGGCATGACAGTTGAGGTTGTCATCTGACATCTACTTGTACACAAATATACATGTACACATGAACCTGTATGTATGTACACACACCCACATTCATACATACATACACACACCCACACTCATACATACACACACACACACACACACACACACACACACACACACACTAACACTTCCAGAACCTTCCAGTTCACTCCTGAAACTTGCTGGTCTAAGGGAGTGAGCCAGGTCATGGTCACATGGAAAGAACACATGGCTGGCCCTGTAGCCCTTTGTTGGTCTTGGCCACAGAATGTGAGGAAACCTAGAATTGTAGATTTCAGTCAAAAGCATTGGGTGTGTGTCAATCAGAAAAGAAAAGAAAGAAAAGAGACACTGGCTCAGGCCAAGAGTGTTCAGACATCGGGCCTCCAGGAGACTCATTAATGAAAGGGGGACCTAGCATGGGTACACCCATATCACAAAAATGCCACAGCCTCAGGCCAGGAGAGACTTTCCCCAGAGCCACCTGCATCACTTTCATTGTGGTCAGGTGGCCTGTCACGCATGCCAGGCTATTTTGCCCACCTGGCATCTTGCTCCTTTTAGGTCTTGCAGTAAAGTTCTGATATTGCTTTGGGCAGCTCCAATGTCCCCATGCAATCACTCCTCTACCTCCTCGCCTTGTCTGCAGGGCTGCTTAGCCATAGCCTCCCCCTCAGAGGAAAGTGGGACAGAGAAAGGCCTTTGGAGCATGCGCCTCTGAAATCTGAGCAACTTCCCCAGGTAAACAAATTCTTGGGACAATTGAGAACAGATCAAGCAGATTAAGTAGATGCAGTCCCCAGCATGTAAACTTCCCCAGGAGGGTGATGTCACAGTCCCTCAGGGGTGCTTTTTCTCTCCTAAGCAATAAAGCGAACATCCTGAGGGCCCCTCCTGGTCTCCAGCTTAGAGCTGCAATCCCTTGCCAAGGGCTCTTTTCACCTGAGCCAGATGTCTCTCTGAGTACTGCAGAAACCTCTTTCTCTTAATAAAAAAATGTCTCAATTGCTATGTCTAACCATATGTCCTGGTGCAATTTTCTTTTTTTTTTTTTTGTCCAGAGACACAATCACCTGGAAGCTTGAGCAGACGCCCTGGGACTCAAGTACGCTTCTGCAATCCCTTTTATCTACCTTCCTCAGTGTCTCTAACCTGGTTCTTTTAACCCTAGCATTCACGTTAACCCTGCTGCTTATTTTCACTTAACAGCATGGCCCCAGACTCTGTGGAGGAACACAGTTGAAATGGATGAGTGGACAGAAGCGGGTATGACCCTGTGCAATGGGTGTGTGAGTCACTTCCTGAT
This sequence comes from Meriones unguiculatus, assembly GCF_030254825.1. Taxonomy (NCBI): domain Eukaryota; kingdom Metazoa; phylum Chordata; class Mammalia; order Rodentia; family Muridae; genus Meriones; species Meriones unguiculatus. The sequence continues at coordinate 82,773,194 of NC_083352.1, read as the reverse complement.
AATTTTTATACTCTTGCAGGTACAGTCTGTCTTCTGTAGTCCTGGGGAACCCGGGGCTTCCTGGGAATTCCAGCAGAGCCTCAGTATTGACTTAACCGGTGGGGATTGGTGAATCCCACTGTTTTCTTTCCTCAGCATTGATAAGAGAATAAAGTCCTCATCTATGACCTGGTTAAATGTTGTGTGCCCTCAGGAGGGAAAGAGGAAAGAGTAATGAGCAGAAGATAAAGGGAGGGGGTAGAGGATGGAGAGGTAGAGAGGAGAAGGGCTGCTGTAGACAAGGGCCTCCACCATGGTAGAAGAACGGGATTCCCAGGCTTAGTCCTTGGCCACTGCCTCTGGTAGCCACATTCTGCTACACACCAGCTCTACTCAGCCCCAGCTTCAGGAAGCCACAAAGGAGATGGCCTGAGTGTGTCCTCAAAGCCACACCAAGCAGGATTCCTGTTCTCTTCAAGTGCGAAGGGAGTCAGCAATGGGCGAAGCTGTTTCCCCACCATCTCCAGTTCTCAGCAGCCACAGGGCCCTTCATCCAGGCCTGATGTCTGCCTCCTCGGTGTGATTCAGTCACTGGACATGAGTGACTGCCTCTGAGGAGTCAGCTAAGCACAGGCATCCTCACCAGGCCTGTTATATCTCTGTTACCGGCTTAGAACAGCTCTGCCCCTAAGAAATGTCACCATGAAGATGCTCCTCTAACTTGCCGGTCATTCATTTTTGATTGTGTCTCCCCTAGGAATCTCCTCTGTCCAGGAAGCTGGCCTAAGAAGGCACGCCCCTCACCCGTTCTCTGCAACCATGTTGCTCCTCCTCAGTATCCCAGCAAAGAGCTTGTGCTTCTCTCGGAGACACAATGACCTCAAGGGCTCTGCCTAGCCTGGACTTCAGTAGTATTTTTTAGTCCTGTTTCCCATTCCATTATACATATGGCCTTTGCCAAGCCTTTCCATCTGTTGCCTCAGTTTCCTTCTCTTTGAACATGGAATTCATACAGGACAATAACAGAGCCACTGGGACAAGTGTGGGTGTATAAGGTGTAACTTTGGGATGCTAGTCTGTGGCCAGTGTATAAGAAATGTTAGTCATTGTAGCTGCTGAATATTCTTGTCTTCCCTGTATGATTTTTGCACCCAGGTAGACACTGATTCATGGAAGGTTCCACAGAGGACCCTGGTTATTTATAAATTGTGTCACATTGAAGTAGAGATGGGGGTCTCTGCTGAAGCATAATCGTTCCCTCCTCCCAGGCACCCGCTCTGCCAAACTCTGTCGGGAAGACCTGTGATTCATCCCCTGATTCTTGTAGCAGCTAAGCCAGAGACAGATATGATTTTATGTTTTACAGATCAAGGAAGTGAGACCCCTAGACATCAAATCACTTGCCCAGCACCCAGCCAATACTCGGCTGAGCCAGCATCCATGCTTCATGCAGGCTGCCACTCAAATCTTTACCCTTCTGTGTATTTGATGTTTTTTTCCTGCTAACTCCTAATCATGCCATACCCAGCCCTCCAGTCTCTGTAGCTGTCTGCACAAAGTACTTAGAGTTGCCTAAGTCCTTGGATCAAAAGGATTTAACCTTTTGCATCTTGTTGCATTAGCCCACCTCATAGCATCTCTCCCTTCTTACCTCTGGGCTGAATTCACAGAGGTGTTGGCAGAACTCTATCCACATGAACCTTTAATCTATCACAGCCCCCATGTCTGCTGACATCTGTGGTGTCCATGTGGGCTCTGTTCTCACTCCAGGCTTTCACACGCTGATCCATTTCTGCATACCCACTGTGTGTTCTCTGCATCACATCCGGGTCTGGCTATGTTCATTGCTTTGTGTCTGGATTCTCCTCTGCCTCTTCCACTGTCCTGTAATCTTTGGTTACTGAGATTAGTGGTTCAATAAACACAAATGTGCAGCTGTCTTTGCATGTGCCACCTTAAGGGTTCTTCTGGTGTATACCCGGGAGATGTCCATCAACAGAAGAATGGATAAAGAACAGTGATATATGGAGACACTGCAGACTTTTCAGCAGTGAAGAAGAGCAAAATTATGCCATTTGCAATGGAATGGATGCAAGTGGACTTTATCACATTAAGTGAAATACAAAGGACACAAACAATCCCATATTCTCTTTTATTTGTGGATCCTAGAATTCTTACATAAGTGTAAAAACATAGTTTGTGGAGTGAATATCTTGTGTATTGTATGGATGCATAGTCTGTCAATTAAAAAAAAAAGCTATGGCCTACAGGAAGGGTAGAATAGAAGGTGAGACATCACATCCAGCAGGCAGAAAAGTTTCTGGGATAGAGCCGGGTAGGAGATTCTCCCATGAAGATGTGAGGAGGACAGATGCATGGTACCTGAGCAGAGGTAACCAGCCATGTGGCAAAACTTACATTAGAATAAATGGGACATTACATTATGAGTTAATCAAGGAATGAGCATCGCTATTTGCCCTATGTATTTGTAAATATATTTTGAGTCTCATGAGCCACTATTCCAGGAGCTTGGGAACCAGATGAACCCCCCTCCACAACAATATTTGTTTTATACACACACACATACACACATATATGTTTGTATATACTTTCTCACACATGAAAGTAGAAGGGAGATGAGGTTTGGGGAGAAGATTAGTGGGAGGAAGAAAAAGAAAAGGGGGGGAAGGGGGGGAGAAGACAGCCTGGAGTAGATATGGTGCAAAGACAAGGCATACATGTCTTTCTAAAACCCAACACTGTACAATGAATACATGCACATGCCAATAAAAATGTTCACAGGCTCTACATGTACAAATGCAGGCACACACAAGTGCATACATCATATGTACACATGTTTAAAATGTTTTGAGTAATAAAAATAAAGAAGAAAAAAGCAGACACGGGATAGAGCATAGAACTAGAGTGCCTGGAGATAACTTGCCTTTTGTTTTTCCAGGCCTTTGTTTGGGGTAAGATAGGTGTGAGTCTAAACAGAGTTGAGCTGGGTCTGGTGACCCCTGGTTGTGGCTGCTCTCACATCAATGGTGTCCTTGAGTGTCCACTGTTCCCCTGTGCCTGCTGTGGAGATTTAGCTATTGAGATGTTTGTCAGTGCTCTTCTCCCTTCTCATCTCCAGGCCTTTTTTTTTTATAAGATCTTTAAAGATTTCTTCCCACATTTCCTCTCTCTTGAGTTCTCAGCAGGGTACAGCCAATGCCTTGGGCCAGGATACTCTCCGTGTCTCGTTGGCTCTCCTGGGCAATGTAGGTAGTAGGCATGCTTCTCCCACCTAACCAGGCCAATGACCTCTCCCCAACTTTTCCTCATCGTATGAAGGATTCCAGTACTATTGCCTCTGGCTTCCCAGCAGCAGAAAGCTGCTTTCCCAACCTGTGCTGGTTCCCTGGAGGGCATCCTTTCTGCTTCTAGCCACAGTGGTCCTTCATCTGTTCCCTAGAGGAGGCAGGCTTGCTGACTCCCAGTGCTTCAGTTGATCAAAGCTTTGTCCCGTGGGTGAAGACGGAGTAGAGGGACCCAGAAGGGTTACCTTCCAACTCTGTAATAATACCTGGGACCTCCCACCTACTGTTGATGTTACAGAACCAGTATTTTTCTCCCATCTCCCTAACTCCTGCCAGGCTCCATGAGAAATCCTGTCTTGCTCCCTGCTGTCTGCAGGTCTGTGATGGCTGTTAACCTGGACTCACCAGCTAGGGCCTGCTGAGCCTTAGAGCCTGCTAAGCATTTTGAGACAAATATTACTAAAAGCCCTGGGTGTGCCTACTCTGTCTTAGCAAGCCAGGATCTTGACTGCCTCTCCTGAAAGCCACTCATCTTTCCATGTGGAGCCGGTGTCCCTGAAACCTCAGCTGTCTCTGTTACGATCCTGAGCACTGTCTGGCTTCTGCTTGTTAGCATGGAAATGATGTTCTTTGCAGCATTCTGCAGCCCCAGTGGAGACTTCCTCTTTAAGGGCACTGCTTCTTTCATGGGCTGTTGGTCAAAAATTGGTCACACGTAGCTTAAGAGAACGGTGGAAGATGTGGTCTGCATTCTAAACACCCAAAAAGGCATAGGCTGTGCAAGCTAGAGAGAGGGATCCTCAAGGTGTATGAAACATTTCTGCCACACCCAGTCTTCTGGTTACCCCTCCTCCCTCCTATTTTCCTACTGGAGATACTGTTCTGCAGAAAGGCACCTCTCCTCAGTTCATAGGCATCAAAGCATCAGGGTCCACCATAGACAAGAAGCTCCCTGTGTTGAGAAAACTCATCTGCCCAAGGACCCTGAGCATTGACACTGTACACAAACACCACAGTGTGGATAAAAATCTACACGAGGACCAGGCTTTGGATGCCCAGCGCTCACACACACACACACACACACACACACACACACACAAAAGCCAGAGAGGCGTGGCAACTTGCCTAGAATCCTAGCACTGGGGTAGGGGGTGAAGATAAACGATCCTGGGGTGGGCCAGCCAGAGCATCTGTATCAGTGGGCTCTGGGTTCAATGAGAACTTCAATAGATGAAGTGGAGAGCAAACAAAGAAGGCATCCAACATCAACCTATGGCCTCCATGCACATACTCACGGATATGCATGTGCACATGCATGCATGCTTGCCCACATATACTGGAACATATACACATACATACAAGCATGTGTGCAACACACACACACACACACACACACACACAAAGTGAAAAGAAAGAAAAAAGAATCCTGGTGCTGACGGTGTCTGGGAAATGGAGGGTGCTAATGTGAGGGTGTGGCTGCTACCCTGCCTGAGCTCACCAGGGTCTTCCATCCTACCTCCCCACCTCCCTGCAGATGACTGACGCCCGCACACTCTTGCTCTGAGCTGGGTGTTCAGAGTTCACCTGGGACTCGCTGCCAAATGGCAGTGAGCGACTTGTCTTGTTTCATCTCAGCTGAAGGGGGAATATCCAGTAGGGAGTATTTAAGATCATGTTGAAAGAGATATCTCCAATGTATGAAAAAGCGATTAACACTGCATTTTCAGCCTGGGGCAGAGGTAGAGGCTCAGGAGCATCTCCCTCAGCTATGCACAGGAGGTTTATAGCTCTGCAGGGTTTCCATCATCCTGACAGTCACTTCAGGCCCATCAATCCATCCTAACCACCCAGGGAAGCTTCCTCTCCACCCATTGGTCAGAATGTGGTCACATGACAAGGCCTCACTGCAAGGGAGTTGGGGTGAGTGGGGCTCCCACTCTACAGCATGATGGAGTTCAGGGTTGATAGAAACTTCCTGGATGAATCCCCCCAGCTGGAGTTGCACACCCACTCTCCAGGCTGCCTAGGGACAGGACAGAACTGCTATGTATAGTCCATGCAGACAGGCTTAGAGTCCCTGGCTGCAACCCTGAGATAAGACATAAAGCCAGCTGCAGAGTTAGTGCCCAGAAAAAGGCTGGGATGAACACTCCCAAAGTATTTTGTACCTGATGGAACACTGTGAGGTGACAAGAATCTAGGCTGAGGGACAGGGTAGGGAATTTAGGGACAGTGAATCCATGGCTTAACAGGAGTTGGGTGGGGGAAAGGGGGACAGGGAAGTGGGGGTGGGGACAGCATCAGGAAATTGAGTCACTGTGGGAACAGAGACCCTGGTAAGGTTGTCATCAACAGAATAGAAATCACTTCTGTCATCCAGAACCAGACACATGCTGGCCAGTGTTGTGTGGCCACTGCCCCATGCTGAGGCCCCAGATTCTGTATTGTTTTGCATCACCAGCACTGGACAATCCTCTCTCCTCATGATCCATGACAGCTCTCTTGAGGACATCCAGCTTCCTCCAAGAGAAAGGGAAAGGAAGGGCATGACAGTGACTAGGAAGTGCTACCTGCCATCTTCCCTCTCATCCACTGAACAGAACACAGTCATGTGACCATGCCTTACTGCAAGGGATGATGGGATATGTCTTTATTTTAAGATACTATATGTCCAACTAAACCCAGGAGGCTGTAAGCTACTGCAGGGGCGTGGACACTAGAGGCAGCAGCACTGCCGTAGAGCACCAGCGGTGTGTCTGCAGCACCCAGGGCCTTCCCTCTGGGGCTGTAACCAGTTCTGGGCAGGTGAGGAAACTCCAGAGATGGAAGGTAGCCTGTGCAGATGGTCACTGCCAGGTGAGGAAGAAAAGTCCAGCGGGGGAGTTCAAACAAGCTGGGATTTTTAAGTCACGAGGCTCGTTTGCCTAGAAGTGATTTAAAGGTCACAAATTCAAAAGTGAAAAAGAAAAAAAGACAACACCTGGCTGCCTGTGGAAGGTGCTGGCAATCACCACTGAAGTGTTTATGCCCCAGCATGAGGGTGCACTGCAGACTCGGGGCCATTTTGCGTTTTGTTTCTGCTGCCAGGACTCTTTAGCGGTGTCCACCCCCTACCCCCACATGATGTAAGCTCAAAGCATGGCTCTCCTAGCAGCTCTTCCTCCCTTGGTTTCTGACACCACATGGGGAACTCAGTGGCTGAGCTGTTCCATAGAGATATGGCCAGAGGCTGGGGACAGCGTCTCCGTGTGCACCCCAGGCCATACACCACAGTGGAGAGCCGCTAAATGAAGGCGGAGGGGAGGGCCAGCTAGTCTGCTTTTAGTCTAGCCAAAGCATTAAGTATGTGCATGACCGCGCCTGCTGCCCGGTCAATGCCACAGCTGTGAAGAGCAAACACTCTTGAACAAGGGATTGCTTTCCAGCCAGAGCTGCAGACAGCTCACCTTTCCAGTTCAGGGACAACTGCCCACCTAGTTGGTGTCACGGGGGCACTGTCTCAATTACAGGTAAGGGATGTCGTCAGCATCCCACACTGAGGAGACCTCTTCTGGTTCCTGAACTGTCCCCTTCATCTGGGTGTGTCCTGATAGAGTCCTCGAAAAGCCCCAAGAAGCACAGGCACACAGGTCCTGTGCCCATACCTAAGTGGGCAGCTAGGGATTACTATCCAGGTGTTTCTGTAAGGTTATACTGCAGTATCATCGTTTCCCTGACCATTGCCTCACTATATCAGGGAGGGCAGGTTTGGCAGCTAGAGTCAGGGATGTTCTGCCCTCTCTCAGCGACTTTTGGTGCAGGCAGAGAGGGAGACACAGACGCCATGATCCAACTGCTGTTACCATTCTGATCAATCCCAGGGAAGCCTCAATGGGTCCTCTCCTTCCATCACCCACCCCAGGGTGTGTCACATAACCCTCCCTAGGGACTGTGTGTACTTTCTTCAGCTGCTCCAGGGACTGGGTCAAGCATACAAGTCCACGAAAATTGGCTCCACCTGTTCAAATTTATCTGTTTGGGGTTGGTCCGGTGCTATGTATCCAAATGCTAAATACTGGGCCCCAAAACACACTTGCTATCCAGATGAGCACATTCTCGTATGTTGTGATGTTGTGTAAACCTAGTTCCCTAATTTAAAGTTGGTTGGTTAATAAAATAGCTAGAAGCCTGTGACTGAAGAGAAGTAGGCAGAGCTTAGGTGCTTGGGCTTGAGGTGAGATGGGGACCACGAGGTGGGAGAAAGTGGCAGGAGAGGAAGCCGGGGCGTGGTGAGGAGTTACCATGGGGCAGTATGGACCATAAGCATGTGGCCATGAAGCTGGCCTGACAGAACAGAAGCAGTCCAGGCAGGAAAAGTCATGGCAAGTAACTTGGGGTGTGTAGCTAGGAAACAGCAAAATAGCTTAGAGGGTTGATATCCTCCCAGTTACTGAGCTTTTAAAGTTTTTATAAATCAAAAGGTCTCTGCCTTGATTATTTGGGAACTAGCTGGGTTAGAGAGTCTGATACCCACTTCCACTACAGTAATCCTTACCTGTGAGAAGACCATCTCTAACAAAGTTGGCATGAGCATCTGTCTCTGCTCATGATCGTGGGACTTCAATCTCCCCAGCTACCCTATCCTACACACACACACACACACACACACACACACACACACACACACACGTGAAGCATCTTTCTTTGTACACTCCACAGATGCCTCCAGGTACAAAACAACTCCAGCTATTTGCGGCAATGTGGACAAGTCTGACTGCAAAACATTATACTGTTCCAGTCACAACTCACTTCAACCGCCTGCATTGGATTGTTTTGCCTACATAGTCTGAATTCTAGACTACCTCAAACACCCTACAGCTATTCTCCATCAGGCCAGATGGGGGGGGCACTACACTGCTGGCCTAGCAGAAGGCCTGTGATTGGTGCAAGAACCAATTCTTCGTTTACATGAAGGTTCACCATGATTGGCGCAATCGCCCTCGGCACAGCCCTTTTTGGGTGTAAGAGCAGGATGTTTAGCTCACTTTCCAGTGTGCCAGGAGCCATTCTCCTAAGCTGCCCCTAGGGTTACAGCAGTAGGGCCCAGCACTAGGCTTCTCTTGTGGTTTTTCCTTGTCTATTTTTTGACCTTCAGCATTAGTAGAGTGGGCTAAGCCAGTAACAGGCCTTCCTGTTGGGTGGCAAGCAGAAGCAGAATTAAGGCAGTGGTGAATGCAACAGTGGTGGCAGGAGGGGACAATAATGGTGACAGGGTAGCTGGAGATCTCTGGAGTGTAGTCAGAGCAGGTTAAAAAAAAAAAAGGAAGCAGAGGTGGTAGGAGCAGAGAGCTAAGGAGAACTAAAGACTGTGGCCTTGGTCCCAGAAGAGTTGCCAGGAGCTGTCACACTAAGAACCAAGAATCTCTAACACTCCAGGCTGACACTGTCACCGTAGGGCCGAGAGTCCAGCACTCAAGGGCTGTTGGGGAGCTGTAGCACTAACAGCCACAGCATGTTGCTTCTGCCACTGTTGAGAATTGAGGATTACAATAGCTTCCAAGAGCTGGTGGCTAAATCCTGCCACTCCCTGCCACCTGTTGTAAATAATTCTGCCTTAATTGCAGGTGGCCTCAGGGAGGAATTAGAGTACATGGTGGGGGACACAACAGTAGGGAACTGCAGCTCCATCGATGGTTATTTGGGGAAGCCATCATCCTTGCTGGATAAAGACTTTCAGTGTGGCCTTTGGAACAGAGGAGCACCCACACCTCTGTAAGCAACCCCTCACCTATGTTCTGTAAGGGAGAGCAGAGAAGGCCATGCATGCACAGGAACAGGAGGCAGTGCAAAAGCTGAGCAACTGTCATGTCCATGGTGTTCTGCTCTCCCCACAGGAAGCCGGGCCAAGAGAATAAGTTGTCCTGTTATTATCTTTTTGGTCTTCCTAGCATCTCAGGATGCCTGTGGTGGGGACACAAAAGTGAGGAACAAGCCTCGGGGGGGCCACCAGACCCAGGTTCTCTCAGACACAAGATGAGACTAAGGCTCTTCCTTTGCAGGTCTCAGTACCCGAGAGATTGTCAGCCAATGTGCAGCTCTGAGGACCTTGAGCTATCAGGGAGGGTAGAGCAGCTGGTCCTCGGGGGTGTGTGGACTGTGGTGCTGTTTCTGGTGGTTCATCACCACGGTGATGGTTCCTGGGTGATTCCTGGGTGCTGGTGTCTAGGTAATACTGACTACATGGTGGTTCTGCCTGTGGAGATGGTTCTGAGTGGTTCAGACTATGGCGGTGGTTCTGGGAGAGGATGGTACTTATCCCCGAACCCACCAATTTCACATTAAACAGGCACAGCCACTCATATCTCAGACCTTTTATAAAGTGCTTAAAAATGCTAAGTTTCAGTTGGGTGGTGGTGGCGCACACCTTTAGTCCCATTTAGTACTGGGAGGCAGAGACAGGTGCATCTCTGAGTTCAAGGCCAGCTCCACAAAGAGAGTTCTAGGACAGCCAGTGCTACTCAGAGAAACTATGTCTCAAAAAGAAGAAAATAAGTGTCAGGTCCAAAAGAAAGCTCATGCTGGCCTCCAGGCTTTCTCAGTATCATAACCACTGGTGCCTCTTCTCAGCTCCTCTCACTCCACTCCCTTCCCTAAACTTCCCTAGCATACAGGCTTCCTTCCCCAAGCTTCTCATTCCTAAATAGCCCAGGCATTTCAGCAGTGCACTCTTTTGGCTGCCTCTCTCTTTGGTCTTTCTCTCACTCATGGCCCTACCCAATCTCCTGGCCATGTTGATTCTACTCTTTTCTCTCCCTGCCTCTCTGGCTGTTCTCTCCCTCATAACTACAATAAAAACCTTCCCCTTAACCATACCTTGGCACAGTCATGTCCTCACTTTATACAGTCTGGGTAACAAATTTTATGTATCTGTATTTCACCATAATTAAAGCTTATTTTTAAAAGGAGCAAATTGGAATTATCTTTATGTCAATGGCATTGTCGTTTTGTTTTACATATATAAGTGTGCGCAGGTTTTTAATTTTTATTTCCTCTATAATTTTATCTGTTTTTCCAAGCACCGAACAATGAATTAACATAATGAGAAAATAAAGTGTGGGTGACGTTTCTGTGTCCTTCATTAAAGTCTGTATCTGGGATGTTTGACTGTCTTGGGGACAGCAAGAGAGCTATGTCCTTAAACACAGCAAATGAGGAAAGGACAAAACAAACAAACAAAAAAGCCCAAGGGGCAAAAGTGCCTCAGATACACACATAGGCACCACAGGAAACTGGAAACAGTTGCCAGGGGATTTAGAAGGCTTGCCCAAACCAGCAGGTGGTGAGTGGCCTTTGAGGCAAGGAGCTAGGAGCTCAGGACCTTCCTGTGTGAGCTTGAGAGCACAAACCCCCCTCTGCAAAGCCTCGATACACTACTGGCTCTGACGATGGTAGGAATGGCAGCCCACACCTCCGCTTAAGAAGGGAACAATAGTTCTCCACAGCACAGCCTGCAGATGGCAGACCACACTGAGGCCGGCTCTGTACCAGCATCAGTCCATCCTGAGTGCAAGGCGGTAATGACTACCACGTTTAGTCTCTGTGGGCATTGGCTCCAGTTGTCACTTGTTTTAAGTCAGAGCTCCTGGTGCCTGTGATCAATCCTGGGCTCCAAGGGCACCCCCACCAGCCAAGCCCAGGATGGCCAGCATGGCAGATGGCTGTAAAGCAGTGTTTATCTTGGCGGGAAGCACTGCAAAATAATAGCTGAGTTCAGAATGTCCATTAGGGGACATTACAAAGAAGAAAAGAACTGGCCTCAGGAGCACTCCTGAGGTCTGATCCGAGGCCAAGTGGCAGCCTGGAAGGCACTGTGCCGGATCCTTCCCTCCCTGGCACCATAGAGGAAATTTCTCACTCCATTGACAGCGCAGTATCTGGCAGTTGAGGAAGCAAATGGCCTTAATTTTTACTGCAATTCACTGCAACTCCTCTTGTTGAACTACAATAGCACGTTGCAGGCTTTGACCTGTGACATCACCTCTGTGTAGGTACTTGCCTGTCACTTGGAGACATAGTGGGAAAGAGGATGTTGACCTGGAATGTGTCCAAGCATCACCCAGTGGACCAGTGAGAATTATGACCATCACTGTGCTGGCTAATCATCAACATCACTATCACAATCACCATTATTACCATCACCAACACTATCATCATCACTGTCACCATCATCACCATCACCAACACTATCATCATCATCACTGTCACCATCATCATCACCACCATCACTGTTAACATCATCATTGCCATCATTATCATTACTACCTTCATCACTACTATAAAAACTATCACTAACATCACCGCCTTTACAACCATAACCTTTGTCACCATCAACTACCATCATCATTCATTCCATCACAGGACTATCGGTTCAGCATGAGCAAAGAGCTGCATGCTTGTTCCTCCTGCCCAGCCTCTAGGGCCAGGACTGGCACAGTCTGCAGGTGTTTACTGGCTGTAAATGGAGGCTAATGAATGGATGTATGGAAGTCACCCAGGAGACTTCTGCGATGTCAGCATTAGAGGGGACACACAGCTCTCTGCTGGTTTTATTCTGTCTATTCTTGTGAAGAGACACTGTGATCAAGGCAACTCTTAGAATTAGGAGCTTGCTTACAGTTTCAGGAGATTAGTCCATTATTATCATGGCGGGGAGCATGGTGACATGCAGGCAGGCATACCTCTGGAGCAGTAGCTCAGAGTGTTAGGTCCTGATCCACAGACAGCAGGAAGAAAGAGAGACACTGGGCCTGCTTTCAAAGCCCACCCCCACTGACACACCACCTCCGACAAGGCCACACCTCTTCCCAGGCCACACCTCCTCCAACAAGGCCACACCTCCTCCAAGACCACACCTCCTCCCACAAGGCCACACATCCCAGTTCTTCCAAATAGTCTATCAATTGTGGATTAAGCATGCAACTACATGAACCTATGGGTGGCAGGGGGCGGGGTCCGGGGGAGGCTGAATTCTCATTCAAACCGCCATACTGCTAGAACCCAAAATGCCACAGGTCCACAGATAAAAGTTACCTCCATCCACTCTAGATGTTCTTCTTGCCCGGCCTCCTTCCCTGCAGACCTTCCTACCACATAAGGCTGCATGCAGCCTCATTGATTAAATGCCCAGGCCCACTAAGTAATAGATTTAGCATCAATACACACTGCTCCGGGACATACTTGGGCAGAAAGTTCTCTAAATAAAAATATCAAAGATGTTTTGACCTGGGGAAGGGATGTAAGAGAAGGCTCCCTTAGCCAGAACCAGAGGTGCTGAGTGGGAGGAGGTGTGAGGCTCCAACTACTCTGGACTCTGGGGAAAGTGAGCCTGGCTGGAGGGCTGCCTGTATTTCTGGGCAGAGTCTTTGGGTACCATCTGATGAGAAGGCCAGAGGCACCCACCCATCTAGGAGGCAAGTCCTTCATCTCCTTGCCTATCTTCTTGGTGATCCCATGGAAAAAGGCTCGGACAGCTAGGGATATCCATTGGACAGTGCCTGGTAAGGAGGGAAATGAGTATTTTACAGCCTCCCTACATAAGGTGGAGTGGGGACTTGGTGTGGCACCTCAGCTCAAGAATGTGGAAGAGCTGGCTCCTGCTTGCAAAGAAAGCATGGTACTTGAATATACCACACAGAAATGTGTTCAGGATACTTACTTGTTTTGTTTTTGTGTGTTTTGAGACAGGGTTTCTTTGTGTAGCCTTGGCTGTCCTGGACTCGCTTTGTAGACCATGCTAGGCACAAACTCACAATGACTAACCTGCCTCCCTGAGTGCTGGGATCAAAGGAGTATACCACCACGCCCGGCCAAGAGACTTACTTCTAGATGCTTATATTCCCTGCATTTCTTCCAGAGCCTGAATTCCGGGGCCTCTGTATCAACAAGTCCAGCTTTTTCCTGCTGAGCTGCCCAGACCCTCGAGTGTTATTGGGTAGATAAGCAATGACAACTTAGGAGCTGGCTGTTCTAACCTTCAGCACGGATTGTACTGACACATAGTTCAGTAGTTTGTAACTTTGTTTGCTACAAGGATCCCTTGATTCTTGTCTGCTGGAGGAAAAAATTCACTTCAGAGACATGGATGGTTTAAGCAGAAGTTTATTTGGCAAAGCAAAGCCAACATTGAAACTCCAGTGCATTGCCCTGGAAATGGAGAGCAGCCCAGAGGGTTCTATGAATATTTATGAGGTTGGTAGCATATTCATGAGGTAAGGTGGCCCTTTTTATCTCTCTCCAAATCATAGAGGACCCAGTCTCCTATTTAAGGTGTTTCTTCCCATGATTCCTTAGAAAGCTAAAAGGGAGGGGAGACCGAAAGCTCAATGCAAGTGATACAGTGGCGAAGTCCGAGTCTTCTGAGGATGCAGACAGACGTTTTGTGAGCGCACATACTTGAGCAGGAAAGTAGCCTGGTGCTTTAGCTTTTGATATTGAGGGAGATAACGTACCTACAGCCTTAAGGATATTGAACTACAAAAGGATGCTCTGAATGTCTGGAGACACGGCTAAAGCTGTTTCTGGTTGCCTCATATTTATTATTATTATTATTATTATTATTATTATTATTATTAGACAATTTATTCACTTTGTATCCCATTTGTAGTCTCCTCCCAGTCCCACTCCCCCTCTCTTTTCCTCCCCTATCCCTCTCCTTTAGTCCACTGATAGGGGAAGTTCTCCTCCCTTACTGTCTGACCCTAGCCCATCAGGTCCCATCAGGACTGTCTGGATCCTCTTCCTCTATGCACTTGCTAGGTCACCCCACCAGGGAGAAGCGATCAAGGAGCAGGCTGGTTGCCTCATCTTTAACTCTTTGTTTATCGGGTAGGAGTGAGTCACTCCTTTGCTTTTCCATGAACAGCCCAGGGCTCAGAGAGGACAAGAGCTTGCCTGAAGTTTCCCAGTATGTTCCTGTAGCCCCAAATTCTGGTCCCCTTGCCTTGCTGTCAGTCATCCTGATGGGTGTGCCCAGCAATGACACCATTTTGAAGGCATTTCCCTAGCCCTGAACTGTTTCTTCCTTCTAATTCACCTCTTGCTGCTGTCAGTGTGGGTATCGAGACAACAGCCTCAAAGAAAGGCCAGTGCTAAGGATAAGGGAATCCAAGGTTTTGCCTCATGTTGAAGGGTGTGTGAGAGGTTTTGGCAGGCTTGATCAGGTAGTTTCCAATGAGATAAAACTAGCCAGTCTGACAGTGGGAAGAGCAGGCTAGAGAGGAAGGCTGGAGGGGATCATGCAGGGTGATCTCAGGAAATAAAACAGAGAGGAGCCCAGAGTCACAGGTCCTGGCCCTCCTCAAAGATGGAGCCCCAGAACAGACTCACCTCACCTCAAAATCAGACCCCACACCTCGCATCTCCGCTTGTGAGAACCCACACCCCACACTCAACCCTCTGACCCATCTCCACACGAGTCCCCTGACTTTTGGGTAGAGGAGAATGGGCTCGGTAACTGACAGTGCAGGCCTTTGTGTGTAGGCCGCTTCTGCATTAGCCGATCTGCATATGTGGTCGCTTATTGTTCTCGGCCAGTGTCCGTGTGTGGTCCGTCTCCGTCACAGTCATTCTGCCATGTGGTCATGTCACTCTCCATGTCGGTCTCCATGTGCTGACGACTCTGCTGTGCTCTTTGACTAGAAGCTGGTGTTGTGGCCACCCCAGTACTGGGATTTGGAGACCATATGGGGATCCATGAGCGAGTCCCCCGGAGCGGAGGCGGGAACTGGGAGGGAATCCTCTGGATGGCTCTTAGTAATGAGAGATGAGGATGAGCAATAACACACACCAGCACACACCATCATTTTCCTTAGAGCTAGATGAGTGCCAGGGGCCCGCTGTACCAGCCCCCCCACCTCCTCTCTGCTCAGAGCCATTCATCTCCTTCTACCCTCCTGGATGCGGACTCACAGTCCCTTGGTGCTCAGATACGGGGCAGCGGAGTGAAGCTCTCACAGGGAAGATCTGCAGGACAGAGTTGCCTGCATTCTTGGGTCCTCCTAGAGTCTCCCCCACCCTCCTCCCTGGCTGTGAGGCTTCAGAACAGCAAGACACAGACCCCTATGGCAAGTGTCCATCTCTGGACAGGGGTTAAGGACACAGGTCATAGGATAAACTTACAGCCCCGGACCCAGCCTCCCATCTATTACATTGCCTCAGTGCAGGAAGCCGCAAGCCATACCAAAGAAGACATGTCCTTGGCCACACTGGGTCCCCAAGACGAACTGTTCCTGGCTCTCCTTCCGAGGCAGGGTGGCTCAGCAGGATGCTGCCTGCAGAGTCCTGTGCCTCTAGGTTCCTGCAAGGAGGAGGCAGTGTCCTTTGGTAATATTAATGTGATGACTACTGGGGAATTTATCAATGATGGGTGAGATGTCATTACAGGTAATTTCCCTGGTACCATCACATTAGCTCCGAGTGTTCATTCGCCTTGTAAAAGTCACAGCCGCTGTTAGCAGGACAGCGTCCTCACCTGCAGTGTGCTTGGGAAGGCGAAGCAGAGCCAGGCCTCTGGGCTGCCTGCAGCCTGTGCTCCCCCAGGCCACTAAATTACCTGGCTGGACAGCGATTCCAGGATGGAGTTATTAAATGCAGACATGCTGGCCCCAGAAAGCCGACTTCCTGTAAATTCACTGGAAGAAAGGTCACAGGAAGTGCTGTGTAGAGACAAAGAGGCAGAGAGAAGGTCTGTAGAGACCCAAGTACCAAATGCTGAGGAAGGAAAAAGAGACAGAGAGATATGTGTCCGATGCTGGGCACTTCAAGGACCATCGCGGACACACTAACATGGGTCTAACCCTCCAAACTATTCCTGTGTCTTGACTCCATATTGATCTTCGCTGGGCCCATGTCTTTCTGTATCCTGTACCTTGGCCACTCTGTACCTAGGTTTCTATCTACCTGCCAGGTGTGGAAATGAATCCAGGCAGGGTCTGTAAGTTAGAGTTTCTCTATGCAGGGTCTAGACTTTGAGGATAGGAGAAGCATGCATCAACTTGGAGTCCCTTCAAATGAGGAACCAAGTCCCTTTCTCCCTAAGCAGTCATGGCCAGGCCTCCATCAGTCCCCTATTAAGTAAAGCTTCACTGTGCTCTTTGGGCCTTGGCTGGAGACAGGGCTGTGGACTCGTGTTCAGGAACCACATTCCTGGGAGCCTCACGCTCCGTAAACATCAGGACACCAGTGTCCACATAGACAAGCCAGGAGCTTGCAGGGGGCTGTTCCTCTAGAAGAGCAAAAGACCGATTCCATGTCTTCATGATGAGAAGGCCACAGCAGGATGGAAGGGCTCCACCCAAGCCTGAGTTCACCAGCAAGGCAGGGTGAAAACCCTGCCCAAGAGTCTCTTCCCAGGCCACAGCCTCTGAGGATCCTAGGAGAGAATAAAGGTGAGCAAGCCCCAAAGACCTGAGGGTCCACCAGGCATGCTGTGTGTGTGTGTGTGTGTGTGTGTGTGTGTGTCTGTCTGTCTGTCTGTCTGTCTCTGTCTGTCTGTTTGTCTGTCTCTGTCTCTTCTGCCCAAGGAAAGACCCCAGCAGAGGTTGCAAAGTACAGCACTGGGACTTGCTTGTCCATCTGGCAGAACAACTCTGTTCCCACGGTGCTGTGTCCTGTGCCAGCTCCCACTGTCCTCCTGGTTCTCATCTACAAAGGCCACTTGTGTGTGGCTCCACAGCACCATGCCTAAGTAACCTAAGTTCCTCAGTACCCACTGATCCAGCTCAGCTCAAGGCTACAGCCTTTCCTGTGTTCTGCAGCTGTGATTATAGGCTGAGCTTTCCAGAAAGAAAAAGTTTGGGCATTGGGGTGGGCATCACTAGAGTCCCCTTGGAGAGGCTCTGAGCTAGCTCAGGCCTCAGCGCCCCCAGAGGGTTGAACAGCAAAGCCTTTGTCAGAGCCAACCTCAGAGCATCTGATTCCAAACTGCAAAGGTAGGTCCTTCAGTCCTGCCCTGCATGGCCAGTGTGTACACAGCTACTAGCAGTATATAGCCTTCTTCACTCCAGGGTGCTCCCCCTGTGCTATGGAAATGGTGAATGACTGAGGCAGAGACAGGTACGCTTGGCCCCTCCCCCAGGTTCAGTAGGAAGTGGGGGATTGGTGAAGAGGCAGCAACTGGGGCCCAAAGAGCCCGCTCCCCTATATTCCTCAAGCCCTAGACTTTGTGGGCTCCTGAGTGGCCATGTCCCGGGTGATTGTGGTAGAGAGGTAGGAGAAAGTAACCAGAGAGTCTTGCTAGAGCCAGGCATCAATCTGTGTTCCTTTCTCATTGTCCTCAGCTCTTAAGCAGAGATGTCAACAGCATATGTTTCGGCTCTTCCTGAGCCCCTGAACCCATGTGGTTTCTGAGGAAGCCACACTGGTGAGAACATCCTTACCCCACACCCTGCTTGTGCTCTGCCTCCCCAGCACTTCCCTTGTCCTGACCACCTGGTGGCACAAGCGTACCCAACAGGTCCAGAAATCCCACCTAGTCTCTGCAGTGGGATCCAGCTCTCAAAGGTGGCTTCTGGTTTTCCGCCTCTCGTCCCCCAGTGAGCACAGTCCCCCTTAAGAAGCAGGCTGGAAGTGACCTTATAACATCAAGATATTGCTTGTAGCTTTCTACCAAAATCTGGGCCAGTGGGTTCCCAACATGTGGGTCGTGACCCCCACAGGGGGTCCCATATTAGATATCCTGTATATCAGATATTTACAGTATGGTTCATGTCAGCAGCAAAATTACAGTTCTGGAGTTTGCAGGGCTGCACCCCACTTCCACAGAGCCTGCAGCAAGCCTTCACATTTGCCCCGAGGCACCCCAGAAACTGATGTTGCTGCAGCCTGTGGGACAGGTAATGCCTCAGGGTCTCTAGACCTGGAACAGTCTGAGGAGAGACTCTAAGCTCTTTTGCTTGGCATCATGTCATCAAGGAGAGAGCCAGTCTATCTGATATGAGGCTCTCTGGTGAGCCTGGCAGCGACCTGGGACCTTTACGAGCAATGGTGCTCTGTGCATGAGGGATCCAGGCTCCCAGAATAAGCCATTTCCTGTATGCCTATTGCCTAGCGCCACCCACCAGGAGCCTCAGCCCTTGCGAAGAGGAGGGCCAGCTGCACCTTCAGGTGCTCTGATCCCACCGCTGGCTAAGGATTCAGCCTTCAGCACTTTTCTTGGCATCGCCTTGAATCCCTGTGCCTCACACCTCTGTGCCTGATACCTGGGTGCGATCCCATGAGAACAAACCTTATCCATGCTGGTCCCATGCTGGCCCCTTGCTGGCCCTCTGTCTCAAGAGCCGGGGGACTTTAGTCATGTGTGGAATATTGCTTAATTCTGTTTTTTAAAAAATGTTCATTACATGGAGTTTACTGAGCCAACATCCAAACAATAAATCCAAGCTCTTTGCATAAGCATTTGTCCTTAATGAAATGTCAGGACGCTGGACCTGATACGGTTTTGACTACTTACTAACATCTGAGTTTAACTAACTTAGATAAATTGAATAGGGGACCATAAGGGCTTCGGGAGGGGCCATAGATAGAGACATTTCTACCTAAGCAAAACACAGAGACACTTACGGGTTATTTATTTCTTTAATTTGTTCCTCAAATGGAGCCATAAATCTGTATTATATGACTTTAATGAATATTCATCTCTAAAATGAAATAGGTGCTGCTCTAGTTTCTACCGAAAACCAGAGGGCAAAGCCAGCTGCAGCCCACAGGCACCCACTGGGCACGAGGAGGCCAGACTGCCTGGTGTCTGTAGGTGCTGTGTGGGTGCAGCACTCCCAGGGTGCAGGGCGCCATGCTCTCCCTGCCCCGAACCCCATGCAAGGAGCTGTCTGCTGCCCCTTCCCTGTATAATGAGCACGAAGTCATGGGGATGGTCCTGCCCAGCGACAGGGACCAGCCGCATAGGCCCAGGGTCAGAGGCAGAGACGTCACATTCAGATCTGTCAGCCACACAAATCAGATTCCCTACTCAGCAAGCTACCGTGAGCGGCCAGGCAGAGGCACGAAGCTCCTGCCGGCGTTACCCACACCGCCCTCTGTCTCTCTCAACTTCTGGCCTTCTCTGTAAAGATGGGTTATATATTTTTTTTCTAATTACCCGCTCTAGCTCCCCAATGAATGAGGCAGAGACATATAAGATTTATTAATAAGCTTTAAGTACCATAACTGGGCAGATATACATTTATATTAATCCTCTATGCCAGTCTTACTATTTCCCAGCCATCTACCCCATGTCACTTGCCATACTGGTTCTGCCTGGGCTGTTTCTGTTCTATTAGGTCAGTTATTAATTTCCACGTCCTTTCTTTACCTCTTCTTTCTTCTTCGCAATCCCTCCCTTGTGGCCTCTACCTGAGATCCTAAGATGGGGAACGGAAGCTCCGCCTACCTTTCTTCTGCCCAATTATAGGCTGTCCTGCTTTTTAAATTAACCATTCAGTAGGGGAGCAAAGTTTACACAACATTGATCAGTGTATGTGGCAATGCCCTTGTCCTGTCCGGACTGCAAGCAGGTGTTGGGGGTGAGAATTCCGCATCTGAGGACACAGAGCATCAGACCAACCTGCACTGCTATTTGTCATTAAGACCCTACCTTCCTCACCCTGCACTGTGCTCCCTTCTGTACTGCCCTACTATCACACGAGCTGACAGTGGATGCTGGGGAAGAAAATGGCTTTGGGATAGATGTCCCTCATGCTTGTGCAGTGTGATGGAGAGTCAAGCACCTGTATTATGAGTGGATGTGTCCTGAAAGAAGATATCCTGGCTGAGCTAGTCTGTTCCCTTCCTTGACCCAGACTGGCTGGCGTGACCACCAGGCACCATCTAGGATCCTTGGGTACCTGTTTGCTTCTGACACCAAGGCACAAGAGTTGGAGGGGGAGCAGTAACTGAACAGGTCATAGGGTCTTAAGTGCTGTGTCCTCAGGGTTTGGGGGACCATGTTCTATTCCTGCAGTCATATAGCACACATATGCTTGGGAACCAGGCAAATCAGGGTGAGATGGGGGTGTCCACTATGACATGATATATCTGTGTCCAGTCAAGGGGAATCACGTGATGGAATTAGACAACAGGCAGGCTTTTTACAAGAAAAATGTGGGATAATGTCACTAGACAGATAAATGCAGACTGTGGCACTCCTAGAACCTGTCCCCAACCTCCTGCCAAAAATTTCAGGATATGATATAGTTTCCCTGAAAGAGCCTGGTCACCACAAGGTTGGAGGTAGCTGCCACTGCTGGGCAGGAGGGAAGGCTGAACGGGAACACTGGGACTCCAGGGGTGACAAAGGACAGTCCAGGATGGGGGAAGGCAGCAGGGGAGACCGAGAGTGAGGTACATGCCACCAGCATAAATACCACCAGACCTGGCTCACAAAATGAATTCAAGGCAAAATTATGAAGAATTACAGGACATTAGTACAGATTCTAAAACACAGTCACAGATCAGTGAGCATCAGGGTAGCTACTGGCCCACCTGACACACAGCCCTGGGCTCTCTGCCTTGGGATATAAGAACGGGGCTGATGCTGGGATTGTGGGTACCTGGCAATTTGGCTCTTACTTACCAACACTCACCCTTTACAGAGGGAATGAATCTAAGGCATAGAGGGCAAGGCTGTCAGGAAGTGGATGGGCATTGGGCTCACACAGAGTGGCTGGGTTCTGCTGAGCTCACGCAGCCCCTCAACATGGGCCCAGCAATTGTGGATGCCTCTTGATGGGACACCCAGGGTCCTCAGCCTCCTGCTTCAGAGCTGAGCGTTAAGTGAAGGGTGCTGTCTTCACTTAAAGCTCAAGGAACAATGGCAAAGTATTCACCAGATGTATGCAGTGTGGCAGCGGTGGCTGTTACTGTCACTGTTGGCACTTTGGGGACTGCACAGCGACAGACTCGATAATGTGGAGTACCTGTTTCCAGACTCATGACCGCCTATGGCTGAAGAAGCTGCCTGACGTGAGCCATCCGGGCTCCACAGTCCTGTAGGCTGTCAGTTGTGGCCGGCTCGCTGGCTTCCTCTGGGATTAAAACTAAACAGTGTTTCTCTGTGTGTATGACAGGTCCTTGATGGTGAACAAGTACTTCCTAAATTAGACTCATTTAAAGCTTCATTGACAATGGAGTCCGATGGCTGTTCACAGGCCACAGTTCTTTCCAGAGAGGACAAGCCTCTCCTGCTGGGACCCTCATGAAATGACAGCTCTGGGTTTGATTCCACCCATAGGGATTGAACACAGCTGCCCCTCGAGCCCACTGCCAGAGGCTCAACAGGGCCCAACAGTGGCCAGCTGCATCTCTCCTGCTGGGTGGTAGTGTTCAAACGTGAAGGGTAAGATCTCAAGTAAGAGGAACCAGGACACTGAATGAAAAAAAAAATAGCAGAGGTCAGTCCAAGCCTAATGTGGGAAAGAGCTGACCCCAGGATTGGGCCCTCCTGAGGCTGCCCTCAGATCATGGTGTCACTATGACCATCTGAGGGACCCCAGGTGATTCCCTGGAATTCGTGTTGTAAGTAGGACAAAGGGGGAAGCCGCACACCATCTTCTGTTAGAGACATTGACTGAAGTTCCCTGTGTCTCTTTAGACTTGCCCTGGCCACAGTTATAGCCTCAGGTGTGACAGTCACAGAGTGACAATCACAGGGCCTTGAATGACATCTCCAAGACATTCCTAGTGCTCCATCTCTGAGGGCTACATCCTCTGAGCTGTCCTCAATCTCAGGGTCCCCACACAGGCTGCCTGCAGCTGCTAGGTACCTCCAGCTGTGACCTCAAATAGGACCGCAGTGCTTCCTACAGAAAGGGCATGGAACTTCCCTCAGCTTCTTCCCCCACCCGATATTGCTCACTCTATGGTCTGAATATCCCTGGGAACACGTAGTGCAATTTAATTGCTACCATGACATTAATAGAGGTGGGACACTTAAGAGGTAAGATTAGGGCATGAGGGCTCTGTCTGTGATTATCACAGCCAGCACGGAAATGGGTTCACCTGCTGCCTCTCTCACCCTCTGAGGGAGGGGGGGACTCAGCAGAAAGGCTCTGAAAAGATAGTAAATATTGGACAGCTCTGACTCCATAGTTGCAAAAGATACCTCTCTCTCTCCTCCCTCTCTCCCTTCCCTTCCTTTCCTCCTTGTTTTGATTTTGGCTTTTTGAGACAGTCTTTTCTATAAAAGCCCCGCTAGTTCGGAACTCACTGTGTAGATCAGGCTGGCCTCAAACTTCCTACTATATTTGTCTGTCACGCTCTGGGGTTACAGATATGTAATCACTATAGCAACCCTTCCTATTCCTTTGTAAGTTTCCAGCCCCTGGTATTCTGTCATAGCAACGGAGAAGAGGCTGGAACATCCCAGGCGAGCTGCACACCTCATCCCAGCCCCCCTGAACCCAGGGTGCTGTGTTTACTGTGTAGGTCCCAGGCCACACAGGGAGAACACTGAGGCTCACCTGGCCCACAGAAACCGAAGGCAGGGCAGTGGTCAACCTCAAACAGAAGCCCCCCCAAACAGCCACCAGCGATGCCGGGATGATGAGCGTCCTCAGACACGGTGGCCATCTGCCCTCTGTGGTCAGTAGCCACTGTGTGATCATTCCTACAATGCACTCAGCTCTTTCAGCTTCACATCCACAGGGCCCGCGTCTGGGAACAAGCTGAGTGCTATTCTGAATGTAGCTGGGAAGATGAAGTTGGGAACCGTGGGCTATTTCATTTGAGTAATAGATTGAGCTTCTGGCTGTGGTGACTCCAGGCATGCAGTACCAGCTTGGGCCTCCTGATGAGGCTCACATAGGTTTTCATCCTTCAGGCTGAGTCTCTAGGAGGCTCTGCTGAGCCCGCATTTCTCCCCGCAGAGGGTTTGCAGCAATTATCACCCTGATTGATGTTGGGCTGTTTCCCTCTGTGATTCATAGCCAGCAAAGCTGCGGCTATGACCCATGTTTGCATCACAACCCTGGTTTGATTAAAGTACTCCCTGCTCCCAGAGGCCTAACTGTTCTGGAGACAGGAGAAGAAAGCCCTATGGCTGGGCTGGGACAGGTGGGACTCTAGGTTTCTCCTAGGGGGCAGTCTGCCTCCAGAGCAGCAGGAGGCTTGGGGTTCAGAGGATCACTGGCCTCCCTGTGAGGCTCAGGCTCAGTTTCTCCTCTGAACTGTGGGCAGCTGCCATGGTTTCACAATGGCCTTTCAGAGGGCCCTGTTCTGGCCACTGACGTGCATGGGTCCTGACGTGTTATAAGTATTGGGACTTCTGGCATGGACATATCCCATCTCTAGGTACATGGCTGTGCCATGATAGTGTGGCTGTCCCTGTCACTGATCTGAGGCCAGCTGAGAGCTTCCCCCACCCCATTGCAAGAGACACAGAGTCAGGCTGGGAGTGACAGAAGGCTGAGAAGGGGACACTCTGGCTCTGTGTTAGGCCAGTTTAATGGGACAGTGTCCAGGGCACAGACTTTTCCTTTTGTTCATCCACTGTCTTCCAAAAAGTCCAGGCTCTGCCTTTCCTCTTGTTCTTTTCCTCTCTCCTGGCAGCCATCCTATACCTCACTGGCCTCCCTTGCTCTGGGTTTGGCCCACCCTCCAGGTCTCTCTATCCTTCCAGGCTCCTTCACTGTCCACACCAACACCATTCCAGTTTCACCCTTTCACCCATAAACCATTGGGGTTGTCCATGACCCAGGAACTTGCTCCTTGAGGGAAGTGCGTGAGGCCCCAGCTCCTGCTACCCATCACCCCCCTTGCTCCTCATTTCTCTGCAGAAAGCCTCCTTCCTGGTCTTATTTCTTGGCACCAGCTTCCACTATATGGACCCAAATCCACAGGGCACCATCTGGTCAATCATCCTCACCAGGAGCCTCAGCAACTGATTCTCATGTTGTAGGAGGATGGCTATTTCCTACCACATGCACTTACCGAGCTGCTTCATGTGGAGGAAACTGTCTGAGACCTCAGGAGAGGTTTGAGGTGCCAATGTGTCTTAGCCTCACAATCTGCAAGCCTGGCCAAGCTCACACCTTCTCCTCATTTTCCTTTAAATCTTCTGGACAGCTTTGTCTTCCCTGAGTGCACGGCCGTGACCACAGACACTCACAGTAGTTGAGCATGTACTTCTGTCTCTCTGCAGGCCTTGAGGACTGGCCTCTCATTTCTAACCCTGGACAGTCTGCCTTTGTGTTCAAGGTGACTTAGTGCTCGATTCATCAGGACACTCGTGTCACTAAATTAGACCCAACTCATGACTCTACCTGGACCAGTATAGAAGGGTTGCTATGGTACCCATCATCATGGCCCCAGGCACCAAAGCCTTCAAGGAAAGGTGCTCCTCATGTGGGGGATGGAAGCACAGGGGCAAACAGCATCTCTCTTAATTTTAACAACAGCATCCTGAGCCAGATGGATCCAGCTGCTAACTAAAGGGCATATCCAAGCCACAGTCTCACCCAGCTCTGCCTTTCACGGCTTAATTCAGCCTGCCACAGTGTAGCATCCAGACATAATTAGGAGAGAAGGGAAGGGAGGGGCTGTCAGGACCAGAGATCTGCAAGACCATGGTGCTTGGGGACAGGAAAAGCAGCCACAGCAGGTGTTAGTGAGCCTTGGGAGGAGCTGAGAGGAGGAAAGGGAGGCCTGCCTAGGCTCCTGTGTCAGCACAGCCTCCCTGGAATCCAGAGCAATGCACCATGCATGTGTCAGATGTTCCAAGGACAGAGAAAGTGACACTTGCTAGGCAACACATGGGGTCATCTTCCCCAAGGACCCTAGGTGGGGGGGGACCCTCCCAATTCTAACTAGGTGCTCTGTTCTTTCGTCTTCTCTCTGATGTAGTAGAAAGAAAAAAAAAACGCCAACCACCTCCTCTTCCTCCTCCCCACTTCCTCTCCCTCCTCCCCACTCTGCAGATCTCACTCCAGGTAGAGGCCTGACTCTCAATAACAACAATGACAATAGTCAGTAATAGTACGTAAGACACCGAGGGGAAGGGATCTATGCCACAGGACCAGGAGGCACACAGAAAACGGGTGTTCTGGTTAGTTCTTGTCAACTTGACACCAACTAGAGTCATGTGAGAGCAGTGACATTCAATTAAAGACATGCCCTCATCAGATTGGCCAGTGGACATGTTTGTGGGACATTTTTTTGGTTGATTCACTTGGGAGGGCTCAGTCAGTCCACAGTGGAATGTACCATCCCCGGACAGGTGGTCCTGGGCTCTGTAAGAAAGCGGACTGAGCAAGCCATAGGGAGCAATCCAGTAAGCACTTCTCTGTGGCTTCTGCATCAGCTCCTGCCTCATTTGAGTTTCCTCCACAGTAGACTGGGCTTAGGACTCTTGAGCCAAATAAGCTCTTTCTTCCTTGAGTCATGCTTGTTATCACAGCAATAGACAGCAAAATAAGAAAACAGGGCCACTCCTTCATGGTGACTGGAAGATTAAATGCATGTCAGCCTCATCCATCTCTAGACAAGGCTGTCCTGGTAGGGGGCTCAATGGTTCACTAGGAGGTGGCATGTCTTTGCCCAGACCACATTGCCCTTCGGTGACTGAGATTATTCCACTGTTGTGAGGGTCCACTGTGCTCAAGTTTAGAATCATGAGGTATTGCCAACCACATCTCATACATGTCCTCATTGGGCATTGTTGATCCATCCTATCTGTGATCAAGCATGTATGCCCTGGGTATCAATGCATCCATTACCTCTGGATTCTGAGTTTCCTTGTTCTGCCTGCTGTGTAAAAACATCCCAGGGGAGTAATGCCCAGAAAAATCCATGGAGGTTGTGGAAGACTATGGCAGGAGGGGTCAGAGCCAAGTTTCTGAAGCTATTCTGCACAGTTGGCATCTCCAGAGCCTGTGTACCAGCCTCTCCCACCTCTGATGAATGCTTTCCTCTCCGCAGTAAACCTGTCGTTCCCTTGGCCTCTGAGAGAACTACAGGCCCCTAATGAAGTTTTCCCTACTGACAAAACTGTGAGACACCTCTCTACAGAGGATTCCACTGTGGCTAATACTGATGTCGAGAATCCGGCCGACTGCAGCTCACCTGTGTCCTGGTTTCATTTCTGTTGCGATGATAAAATTCCCTGACAACACACAAGGCCAGGGATAAAGGATTTATTTGGCTTGCAGTTCCAGCTTGCAGTCTATCTTTGCAAGGGAACTCAAGCAGGTAGTTGGGGCAGTTAGACACAACAAATCCAAGAGGAGAGAGAGAGAAGGAGCAAGGAAGCGAGAGGGTGGTAAAGGGAGAGAGAATGTTTTCATGGCTAGTGCTTAGCTAGCTTTCTCTATGCTTACAGTCAAGGACCAAAACCAAGGGAGAGTGCCACCCACTTTCAAGCTAGGTTTTGGAGTCTAGAACACCCTCTGGTTCTCACTGTTAGAAACTGCCATGATTCTGGGACTCCAGTCATCAGTGTGATGTGTGGAGGTCAGAGAATGATGCAGAAAACAAGGATGGAGACACTTTCAGCTCCCACACAACTTATTTCATTATCCTACATCAACTAAAGCAACCAAGATAACACCCCAGATACATGCCCTTGGACCAGCCTGATCTAGACAGCCCTTCCCAGGGCTGACTCTCCCTTCCCAGGTAATTCCAGGCTGTGTCAAGCTGACAATTAAAGCTAAGCGTCACGGCCCCAGGAAGGCACAGAATGGGCAGGGATGCACGTTGTGAAGAAACCTCCTGGGTGACTTCAGTCACGTGAAGCTAGGCTCACAGCTCAACATTAACAGGAGGTTTGCGGAGGCTACTCACATGGACCTGTTCATTCATCACTCTGTGGA
This sequence comes from Meriones unguiculatus, assembly GCF_030254825.1. NCBI lineage: Eukaryota > Metazoa > Chordata > Mammalia > Rodentia > Muridae > Meriones > Meriones unguiculatus. Next base: position 82,746,073 of record NC_083352.1, on the reverse strand, counting down.
AGGGTTCACCTTGGTGGGATGCAGTTCTTGAATAGTGCACAAAAGGACCCTGGTTTCTCTGCAATGTGCTACAATATACTTTCTTGATTCTGAAAAGCCAGCCCTCTGGCTCTCACAGTTAGAAACTGCCACGGTTCCAGGACTCTGACTCCAGCCATCAGTGTGATGTGTGGAGGTCAGAGAATGGTGCAGAAAGCAAGGACAGAGACACCTTCAGCTCCTGCGTAACTTACTTCATTATAAGTTTATGTAATTAATTTATGGTCATGGTTGGGTTTAATAACCAGTGGGTAATTTCTGATGCTTGGGCAGTTAGCTCACAGGAGCCAGTATGGATTGGGCCTAATGCCAATAGCTCCAGCACCTATAATCCTAGTCCCCAACAGTCCCCACACCCATCCCCAGCATCCACTGATCCAGAACCCACAATCCCTACCTAGTACATGAACCCAGTGCCCTCATTCCAGTAGAAATCAAACTCACTACTCATAACCCCATCAGCTACAGCCTCGAATTCACAGCTCATAGCCAGCACCCGAAACTCAGACCCCAACACCCGCACTCACACGTACCACCTACCACCCATAGCTCAGACTGCGTACATGTGACACAAGTACTCATAGCTTAGACTTAGCACCTAGGATCCCGGAACCCATAGCCCTAACCCTAACCCAGCAGCCTTGGATGTGCTCCTGCTGTGTAATACCCTCAAGGACCACCCCTCAAGGTTCAAAAGTATTTTATCTCCCAATATGAGCACCAAAGTCCAACACTGAGAACCATGACCAGCAGAGCCCTAATCATGACCTGAGAAAGGGGAGGTCGAGGACATGAGCCAACAGCCGCTGTCCAGCTCCTGGAGGCTCCTCTGGGAACAGATCCCTTGCAAGGGCATGGGTGGGATGTGTTGGAGAAACCTGGGTGAAGGGAGCAGAGGCTGCAGGAAGGATTTTCCTAGCAGAGGGAATGGCCTGTGCAAAGGGCCAGAGGAGAAGGAGCTGGCATGTTCTAGAAAGACCTGAAGCTGTTGGAGAAGAGAAAGAGACAGAGAGTATGATGACATCAGAGGGCCAGAGCAAAGAGGCCTTTGCAGACTTCTTGCACCAGGCTCTGGTCTGGACTCTGTCCTAGTGGAAGGGGGGAGGTTCAGTACCAGCAAGAGCTTTGAGGATAGAGGGGCCAGGTCTGCAGTCCTAGAGGAATCACTCTGCTGTCCACCTGTCCACGAGCCAATCAGTGCACTCCCTCAGGCAGCATGAGAATCCATGCTTCTGCAGGAGCCACGGCCTCTGCCTGCTCTGTGAAGGCCGGGCAGCGAGCTATTTTGGTCCCTATCTGGTTGGATTGGGTCTAATCACTGCAGCGCAGTGGGGAACTCTGCCACGCTCCCACAGGCTGTGTCTCCTCTCCCGGCAATCACACCCTTGATTAGCACTGAGTGAACAGCAGAAGGGACTGTTCTTCACCTACTGAGGTCTCAGGATAATCGGGCTGCATCCAGATCTTGGCTCACATGAGTGAGGAAAAAAAAAATCCAGATCTTGCATGATAGTGGAGGGGTCGAGGGATGGAAGGATGGAGGGAGGTGCGTCTCTAGCTTTTCTCCACTCCCAGCTCCCTCAATTCTTGATCACCTCAGACACTGGCTTCTTGTACCACCCAGGAAAAGTCAAGAGTCCTACCTAGATGGGAGCTGGTGGTTGGCATGGAACCAGCAGTCTGGGTTGAAGGTCTGGGCGCCCCCACCCTCTAAGACATCTGGAGGGCCTGAGGACATCTGCAGAGAGCGATAGACAAAGACTGAGACCCCCATCACAGGGTATAGATGGTGAATAAGGGACACGAGCCACACAGCAGAAAAATGAAGGCAGGACCTGTGACTCTGGAGACTTCCCAGAGGCTGAAGCCTCCCTGTCACCTTTCTCTCTGTGCACAGTGCCTGAGACACATAGATTATATTAAATGCTTGTTTCTGTGAGGCTTGGTAGTGTTAACTGTGTATATGAGTGTGATAACTGGGACATGTTCATCCCACCAACAATCTGTCCCCACAGAGCAACCCCCACCCCCTGTCCTTGGCAACATTTTCTTCATTGTTTCTCTGGGTCTGGCTACTTTAGACACATTGTGTAAGTATAATTCTGCAGTTCCTTCTTTAAGATTGAATAATATTCCATTGAATAGACATACCACATTGTCTTCATATACTCAGGTCTCAGGATAATTGGGCTGCATCCAGATCTTGGCTTACATGAGTGAGTTAAAAAAAAAAATCTGATTCTGCCTTTGGTTCTGGGTAAATGCCCAGCACAGGGATGACTGGGTCAGAGGCAGACCTGCTTTTATGGGTTTCTGGGGAAACTTCATACTGTTTCTCCAAACAGCTGAACTGACTTACAGCCCCATCATCATAGGTTCCCATTTCCCCAAGTCCTTGCTAACTTTTGTTACTTTCTGATTTCCAACTGGGTGAGGTGATGGGTCACTGTGGTTCTGATTTTCATTTTCCCAGTGATTGGTGATCTTGGGTATCTTTTAACACATCTGCTGGCTCTTTATGTAGCTTCAGGGAAGTGTCTACTTAAGACCTTTACACATTTTCACTGGGGTGGTTTGTTTTTTCCTATTGAATATCACAGGCTGATTATACATTTTGGAATTAACCTTGATTACTCTCCAGGTGGGAAGGCATTTTTCCCTCCTTGAGTGGCCATTCCCTCTGATACCCCCCCACCCTTTTTTTTTTACACACACAGAAGCTTTGAGATTGATGTCTGTTTCTTTAGCTGTCACTTTTGATGTCTGCACAGCATCAGATCCAGGACATCATCACAAAAGATTGTCTCTCCCTGTCCCCCATCGTTCCTGCACAGTTCTGCAGCTGGGCCTGAGCCTGCACATTTGACATGTCTGAGTTCATCCTTGATGCTGTGTGAAGAGAGAACCCAAGTTCACATCTGCACATGGATGCTGAGTGTGAAGGTTTGAATGAGAATGGCCCCCATAAGAGCCTTTGTTGAATGCTTGATCCACAGTTGGTAGAACTGTTTCGGAAGGATTGGGAGGTGTGGCCTTGATGGAGGAGGTGTATCACTGACGTTTCAAGAGCCCACATCACTCCCAGTTAACTCTCTCTGCCTAGTGCTTGTGAATCAAGTTGGAAGTTCTCAGCTACTGTTCCAGCACATGACTACATGACTGCTGCCATAGTCGCCTCCATGACAGTCATAGACTCTAGTGCTCTAGAACAGAGGTTCTCAACCTGTGGGCTGCAAACCCCTTTGGAGATCAAACAACCTTTCACAGGAGTGACATATCAGATATTCTGCACATCATATGTTTACGTTATGATTCATAACAGTAGCAAAATTACAGTTATGAAGTAGCAACAAAGAAATTTTATGGTTGGGGGTCACCACAGCATGAGGAACTGTATTAAAGGGTTGCAGCATAGGGAAGGGTGAGGACCACTGCTCTAGAGCCATGAGCCCCAAGTTAAATGCTTCCTTGAAAGTTACCTTCACCCTGGAATCTTAGCACAGCAATAGAAAGGGAACTAAGACACTGAGTTTTCCAGAACCATGGGTTGAAGTGTCTGACTTTGACACCTTCCCAAGGTCACTCTACCACCTCTATGAAGCTTTTTTTCTGTGCTCTTTGTTCTGTTCAATTTGTCTGTCTGTCTGTCTGTCTACCCATAGCCTCCTGGACTGACTCCTGAGTCTTGCAACCTTTCCAAAGTCAGGAGTCATGTGTTTTCCTTTTCCAAGACTGCTTTCGCTCTCAGGGTGGGTGGGGGTTCCTTAAGATTCTTATGAATTTTATTTTATTTTTTAGTTCTGACAAAAAACAACAGCCACCATGATGTTGGCAGGGATGGCACTGGATCCTGCCTGGATCATGTTGGGTAACACAGACATTTATCAACATCAGTCTCCAATACGAGGCTTCTTTCCTGTGTTTGTATTTTCTGTCAGCAGTGTTTGCAATCTTCAGGGATGAATATCTAGTCTCTCTAGCTAAGCCAGTTCTTAAGTGTGTCATTCTCTTCACTGCTATTGAAAGTGGGATCGTTTCTTAATTTCCTTTGGGGATTGGTCATGTTGCTGTCTCAGAACAAGGCTGCTTTTCCATGCTGTTCACTCTGTGGCCTTGCTGCCCTTGTCCATCCATCCTGACATTTGTGGTGTTTGGGGTTTCCCTGTGCAAGGTCATGTCATGGGCAAATGTGTCTTCCTCCCAGCCCCCTCTGCTGTGGTGGCAGAAGGAACACGGCACAACCTCGGTATTCTGTCGTGTTCTGTGACTTATGATGGGAAGTGTCTGGGGAAGGTCCGTTGCCTCAGGAAGAAGGTCTGTTCTGGTGTGGTTGTGTGATCATCTGGACAACCGTGTCTTCCAGCTCTTCTGTTTCCTGTGGCCTCTCTGGCTGACCCACCTGTTCTTGTGAGTGGCTGCTTCAATCGTCTGCTGGGAAACCAGTGTGAGATACCCCCCCCACTGGTGGCAAGCATGCTTCATCCATCAGGGTTTTCCTGCAGGTGCTGATATTCACACATTGCATCTCCTGCCCAATCCTCTCACAGGAGGTCCTTCCTGCCTCTTGTGACAGGCTTTCCCTGGGTGCCTGTTTTGTCTGACACACCTATGGCTACCTCTGCTCTCCTTTTGGTCGCCATCTGTATGGAATACATTTTTCTGTCTTTTCCCTTTTAAATCTGTGTATGTCCTTGTATCTAAACTGTGTGTTTTCATATGTATATACACACAAAGACTTTTTAAAAAGACGAAGCAAAAGGGATGGGATATGGCCCAGTAGGTTAAGTGCTTGCTGTGCAAGCATGAGGACCTGAGTTTAGATCCACATAACACATATAAAAGCACCATATAAACAAACAGCATGCATTCCCAGTGCTCCTAGAGCATGAAGGGAATCAGACAGGAGAATCCCTGAAAGCTCATGGGCTGGCTAGCCTGGTGTACACAGCAGCAAATAAGAGACCATGCCTCAAACAGGCGGACAGTGAGGACTTATACGAAAGGTTATCATCTGACCTACACACACGCTTGCACACACACAACACACACACACACACACACACACACACACACACACACACAGAGAGAGAGCTATAATAATAAGTAAAATAAAACATAAATAAAAAATGTTAAAAGAATGAGTAAATAAGTTATCTTCTAGACTGTCTGTGCCTGAGTCTTACTTAATTTCTGTTCAGTTGCTCTGCCTTTAGCTCAGGAGTTTGGTCCTTTTATGTCTCAACAGAAATTCAGACAGAAGCACAGCAGCTGTGCATGGTCACTGGCTGCTTAACCTTCCGCCTCGATCCTTTGTCCCTCCCTCCCTCTCTTGCAGCCTTCCTGGCTGTCTGGTTGATTTCGTGGGGACATGCCATGGCTTTCCCTCCCTGCATCTTCAGTAGCACCTCTCACACTTACTGCAGGAACCACATAAAGTGCTTTAGAGTTTAACACCTGTCTTAACTGTTAGCAACCTGACTTCAGTCACTCCGCCCTCTCATGCCCTTCGGCTTCATACCAGCTCATCACAGGTCACAACTCTTTGTTCTTCATGTCCGTTAACACAGAGCCACGGTGGCCTCTCAAAGGCAGGACCAATGGCCATTCTTGTTGAGTGTCACAGGGTCCCCAGGTCACAGGGAACCAGTGGTGGGGACTCATGAGATAAGAGGGGAGCAGGTCCTCCTCCATAGGAGATGTCACCACTCCTTGCTGCTGTAGGCCAGACAGCAATGCCAAGGGTTTTACCTCAGAGAAGCCAGAACTTTTCAGTGCCTGTGTCTAACTGGCAGCCTTCAACACCAGTGTGAGGCTTAAATATTCATGTGACATCTCATTCACTCATGTCCTGTGCCTGGAAGCTTCACTCTAGCCTGACCTGTGCCCAAGGTCAACTCCTCATGACAGAGGGAACAGAATGAAGCCAGGCCTGGGGTTCTACCCATACGCTGGGGCCTAGGACACTGACATGGGCTCCACTAGTGACACAGGACAGTGTAGAGGGGATGAAAAAGGAACAGTCACTCAAAACCTCATTCACTCATTCACTAAGCTGCTTACTCACTCTTTCATTCACGCTTTCATTTCCTCATTCATTCATTTATTCACTCAGTAATTCACTCATTCACTTATTCATTAACTCATCCATTCACTTACTCATTCATTCATTCTCTCATTTATCTGCTCACTCATACCTAGAGTTGATTTACTACCATGTCAGGGGGTTCTGGGTCATAGGCAATTTGAGGATCATGTTTATGGATTCCAGGTGAGGTCTTCTGAGCTGACCACCATGGAGGACCAAGTGTCACTTGAATCCTTTCCTCCTTGGTTTTCAGCCAGGAACATCTCAAGGGAGGACAGTCCCTCCAGGTTTACAGTTGAGGAATCTTAGGGACAGGCAGGTTAGGCATGTGGACCAAGCCAACCTGGGTGGTCAGAGGCAGTGTGGTGTCCTCACCCTGGTTTCGTGGGTCCCCACATCCAGGATGTCTTCCATAAGACCCATGTCTGAGTGATTCCCCATTCTCTAGAGTGGGGACCTGTGCAGCTGAGCTCATCTGCCTGCTGAGCCTTGGTACCTGTTTGGTTCTTTTTGTGTCGTCCCCCCCACCTCTGTCCTGAGACCTAAGCAGGAGTCTGGGTGCCTTGCCTGGCTCTGGCTGGAGCTGGCTTGGGGAGGTGTGTTACACGACCCACAAATGTTGATTTCATGAAGCATGTTTGTCTGCAGTAAGGTTGCGGGAGGGGGACCACGAAGCTTGGAGCTTCATAGATGAAGCCACAGGCCACAGGTGCCCCCCCCCGACTCCGGTGCAAATGCTTCTGCAGCTCTGGGACAGGAGACAGTTTGGGGAAAGCAAATCCATGTCCACTTGGTTCCTTGTCCCTGCACCAAGGAAGGCTGCACAGCTGGCACAGAAGCCCTGGGGCTCAGCGGTGAATCTTTCATAAGGTACCAGGTTCAGGGGCCTCTGCTCCATGTTGCCCCATGGCTGTCCCTGCTCTGTTGGGTCCTGCCATCTGGGAGAGGAGCTGTTCGCACAGCAGAGGAGGACAGGGCTCTTGTGCTCTTTCCAGTGTTGCTTCATATCAGGGCTGGCCCAACCCTGCTCTGTGCTACAGGGGACAGGCCATTTTTAACCACCCCTCACTCCTATGAGCCCCCTAAAGGTCATAACCAGCTCTGAGGGGGCTGAGAGGAGGCACCATCTCCATCCCTCTAGGAGCTTCAGACTGGTCACTGCAGTTGGGGTGGTTAGACTTTAGGGTTAAGTTCAGGCTTGCTCTAAGACTCTCTTCCTTCCTGGTGCTATTGTCAGGGTCCTATATGAGGAGACAGCAGAGGATCTGTCCTGGGACCCCAAGTCACTCTGTGAGGACTGTGAGGATCAGTGAGACCTTGCTTAGGAGGCAAACCTGAGCCCACGGGCTTGCTTCATACTACAGCGCAGCAAAGCCCACCTGACTGATAAACACCATCTTCCCCTGAGCCAACTCCTGGCCTCAGCTATCAGACAGAACTGTGGGGACAGACAGGAGGACAGCACAGGGGTCTCATTTACAACACTTCACACAACAGTGAGGGGTCAGTGGTGCCTCTGGAATGACTTTAGGTGTAAGGGTCAGCACATCCTGGGGCTCCCTGTGAGCAAGGGCTACATTGCCCAGTGGGTGGAAACAGGGTTGGGGGATGTGGGGCCAGCCTTGTCCTGGTTTGAGGAGAGTGTGTTTTGCTTCTCAGGCACAAGAGGACATTTCCAAGGCTCTTGATGTCTTTAAAAACTTCCTTCCTCAGAACCCACATGCCTGAGAAGGTCATTCATTTTGTGCCTGCATGAAATCAGGTGGTAGTGCGGCATTTCCGCATGGCTGCTCTAATTCATCAGGCGATGTGCACATCTCTCCTCTCCTTGTCGAGAGTTTTAACTCATGAACTTGTTTCCAGGACACACGTGATTGGCAGGGAGAGGAGAGGATGGCATGTCTGAGATGAACACTGAAGAGCCTTCTGTGTCCTTGTGCTTCTGTCCTGCAGATGGAGGCCCCGCCCTGCACACAGACCAGCGGTGTGTACAATTGTCTCTGCTCACCTGGGCCTTCAGACTGGGGCCCTGCGCTGCCCTTGACTGCCATGGCCATAAGGAAGAGGTGGTCTTTGCAGGGGAGGGGCATCCTGTTGAGGACACAGGAGCTTTTCCATCCTTCTATAGGCTCCCCCTGGCCTGGGAGAGGGACTGGAGGTCCTGAGATGCCCCAGCCTCAGGATCCAGCCCTTCTCAGTGTGACCACAAAAGAAGGTCTCACAGGGCCCACAGTGCCCCAGGAGTGGTGCTGGGAGAGGGATAGGAGGAGTCTATTTGTTCCCTGTGTCTCTCAGCCGCCCCTGTCTTCTTCTTTCCCACTGTGTTGTGCTCTCCTAAGGCAAATTGAAACTTAATCATGAGTGTGGATTTCAGTATTGGTTTTTATATTTGACAGAAACAACTTTAAATGCAAATATTTCCCTCATATGATAAATTACCCAAGTGACACTTGGGTCACCTGGAGGATGGCTGGAAGTAGCCAGAGGAAGCGTGACATGAAGCAGGGCAAATCTCACAGTAGTTGAGAAGACGGCCAAAGCCACTGCCCTCCATGTCCCCAGCGCCAAGGGGACTCTGGCTGTGAAGTGTTCATTCAGTAGTCACTAATGAGTAGGTGAGAGCCAGTTTCCATAATGAATCACAGCAATCATGCACATCAGCAGGATGTTAACCCATCGGAGGAGGAGACAGTGGCCCAGGCTGGGAAATACAGGAGGCTCAAGTCTCAGGTTTGCAGGAGCCATGGGGGAGGAGGAGCTGGCAATGTCTCCAAGCCATCAGGTTCCGAGGATGCTGCATGAGACCAGAGGTTACAGAGGACTCCACAAGACAGAAGGCAGATAGGCTCCTGCCAGAGTCAGCCATGGCCAGAGGCCCTGAATACTACACTTGAGGTCCTCAGACCCTGCCTTGTGTGCCTGGCAGACTCGGGGAGTGTCCCACTTCTCACCTGTGACATCACCATACAGAGCTCCACAGAATCCCAGCCGGAGGGTTCCCCATGACCGTATACAGATCAGCAGGGCCCAAAACACTCTAGCTCAAAGCATCTGTGGAAAGGCATTAACATGGAAATTGCTAGGACAGTGGCTTACTTACACCGCCTGTGTTCCCTTTAACAAACCTGCGCTGAGTTCGCCTGGGAATCTCTACTGGTTGTGGGTGGGCAGATGGAGACACAGGTGAGAAAACTCATTTCTAAGCACTGTGGGGAGAAAAGCATCTATTCCACCCTCTTAGGCTCAGTAGCTGGAGACATGTGAATTAAGCTAACAAATACAGGTAAACAAGACAAAAGGCACACCCCTAATTTTCTTCTAATGCTTACAACACACTGGGGTATCACAGAAATAAGCAAACATCCAGATGCACAATAAGGTTTGAAGGCTCAGAGGCAGTAGGGTATGGAGGGCTGAGGGTCACTTGGGAAAACACAGAGGCTTTAGCAAAGCCCAGGGACCCTCTGGAGACCAGACAGAGTCGCGGTGGTGAGAACTTTGAGTGGGATAAGGATGCATAAGTTCCAAGACTGTAGACTATGCTCCCAGCTGTCTTCGCTGCCTCCTTCAGTTGCCGTGATGAAATATTGGTGGCACTCCCAGTGGTCAGGTCTTCTCACCTCAATTAACTTAATCAAGATAATCCCCCACAGGCACCTCCCAGGTGGGTTTAGGTCTCAGGAAGTTGACAGTGGCGATTAATCATCACACCAGCATTTCTCCGTGGCCCCACATGGCCAAATTAGCCGCTTCTGGCCGAGGTTTCTTGAACAGAAGGAACTCCGCATAGGAGACATGCTGAGGTGGTGGGGGTGAGGGGGTTGGGGAAGCTAACTAGCTCCATGTACTAAGAAAAGTGGGAAGACAAGAGCAACAACACTGGGCACATTTCCAATACCTCTGCTCAGCTTTGAACCCTGTCCCGGTGTTCCCAAGTCTCTTATTCCTTAGGTGAGGCATGAGTCCTATCATCATCAATCACCATTACTATTGTCACCATCATTACTGTCATCATCTCCAGCATCTTTACCATCACCATCATCATCACCATCATCACCATCACCAGCATCATTACCACCCCTAGCATCATCATTACTATCATCACCATCAACACCATTACCAGAATTATCTTTCCTATTATAACCATCATTAACATCACCATCACTACTGTCATCACCATCACCAACATTTCCATTGTTCCTGTTTCACAGCTGAGGACAATTCTCGTGATGCTAAGCCCCCTCTCATCCACGTAATGAGAGAGAATTGTCTTAGCTTTGCTAACCCTTGATAGTATTGTTTTCCCTCAACTGCGTCCATGATACTGCAATATCCTGCATCCTGTTTTACCTGTTTCTCCTTGCTCCGCTCAGGGTGGGCATTTTATGTGCTTGCTGGCTGTTTGCACTCTCTCCTCTGGATGGATTGTTCGTATCCTTCGCTGATCCCTGTACTGCTACTTATCTTGGTAGTGTGGTTATACAGTGTTTGCGAATTCCGTACGGGAGTCCTTTGTTATTTATTGTGTGAATGTTTCCTCCAACTGTTGCCTAATCTCTTGGAAAGATCTTTCATCTTACAGCAATTTGAAATTTCAGTGTGTGCTCTTTATTTCTGTCTTCTGAAGTTTTTGGCTTTGTTAGTCTTGCGCATCCTTGGGTTAGGTTTTTCATACATTCTTATCCAAAGTTTTATAGCTTTGTCTTGTATTTAGTACTCAAATCCATCTGAAAGTATTTGGGGGATGGTATGAGGTGAAAGCTCAAGTTTGCATTTTCTTCAGCAAGAGGGGACTCTTTCTATGCCATGTCTCACTGTGAATGCTACACACTAGCTACGGCTCCTTCCTGGTGTTTGAGGGTCACTCTTCTTACTGTGTCAGGAGCTATGTGCCTGCTCTGGTGATCTGTTTGCTCTGCCTTGTGGCTCCATCCACCCACAGACTCTATCTCCTCCAGCAGGGAAACTGAGGACAGCCCTCACCTCCTCCTTTTTGTCCCATTCTTCTGTTTATATCCCACACACCACGCTTCACTATTCTACCCTTTGTCTTCACGGTGAGTTCCATTATCCATCCGTGATTTTCTCTAAATGAGTTCTGTGTTGCACTGAGCATGCAGGTTAGCACTGGGAGGGTGATGGCTGGTCCATGCTTGACTTTCTGTTTGGCAGTGTGACCTCTCTTCTCCCCCAAATCCCTGTTTTCTCCTCCCCTCCCCTCTCTTTCTTCCCCCCCTCCTCTCCCTTCCTCCTCTTCCTCCTACTTCTCTTCCTCCTCTTCCTCTTTTTCTTCTTTTCTCCTTCAGTTTTTGAGACAGGATCTCCTGTAGCCCAGGCTGATCTTGTACACACTATATAGTTGAGAATGATCTTATACTCTGCTGCTCCTGCATCTCAACCTCCTGAGTGATGGGATTATAGGTGTCAGTCACCATATCCAGTTTATGTGTTCTTGGATGAAGTCCAGGGATTCACAGGTGCTAGGAAAACACTCTATCAACTGAGCTATGCCTCCATCCTTTCCATATCCCTTTTGTTCAGCATCTTTGTCTCTTTCAGGTGATCTATGCAAGGCACCCTCACATACACCTCATGCTGTGACAAGGCTTGCTCACTCACATTCATGCCTTGCTTCTCTTTCAAGTCAAATTGGCTAATTTCTAATAAGATAACTTTTGCTTCTGTGTCTTGAATTTTCCTTTTGGTCCTCACTGTTTGTGATGTTGGTTAACTCAGCTTTTCCTATGTAGACAGCCACATATTCTGTAAATGTTGAAAAATGTGTTTCTTCCAGTTGGGTTTATATTGTTTACTTCTTGTTCTATGCAACTCCCAAAACCTTCACCAAATGTTCCTGACCAGTACACCGGGCATCTTCCCTGTGTTCCTGGCTTCAGCAGGTACTTCTGATAGCCTGCTATGTGTGTCTCTCCGGCTTCTGTTAACTTCACACACTGACAATGCCCTGGACTTCATTTACATTTATTATCACAAAAAGTTTTAAAGGACACTCAGTTCCTGGTGTTAGAAAAAATAGTGCTGTAAATAATGCTGGTACTAGGGTGAGTGGTTTTCAGGCAATATCCAACCCCTGGATCCTCTGAGGCACTCGGACTGTTCTTTGGCTTTACTTTCCAGGCTGACGTGAAAGCCCAGGTCCCTGAGGGACCAGGGCCCTCTGCAGGGTTGTACTTACACAGTTCTGATGAACATGAGCTGAAATGATGTGTGCTCTCACCCTATGGCCCCCTGTTCCTAGTGACACAGACTTGAGCACACCAGGTCATGGATAGTTGAGACTCAAGACTGTTTATGGTGAGGTCCCATCTCCCACTTCTGCTCAGAAGTGTCTGCCAAGAGGGGCTTTGGACATTTGACACACTCTTTTTGTTAATCTCTCAGACTTGTGGAGGACAGGAACACCAGAAACACTCTATGCAGCTGCCCTGGGTGCTCCAGCACTGCTCAGAGGGACTTAATTCACATTTCTGTCCTGGAAGTGACCGAGGGCTCAGCACCTTGGACGGTCATCAGATGAGAGGAGGCTGCCCCATCCTGGCTGCAAGAGAGGGGCTGCCCAGAAGGGGCCCAGAGCCCTGAAGCCTTTCTCTTTGTATCAAAACACTCCCTCCTTGAGGCAAGAGGGAAGCTCATGCAACTTACAAGACTGGGAAGCATAGAAAGTTAAAAGAGTCAAGTGGCAGGCACGCAGGGTCACAGAAGCAGCAACACCTGGGGACGGGGACCCCAGTAAATTCAGCAGGCTCCAACTTGTGTGCAGGGAGCATTGTGAGTTGTCAGACATGCTGGGGTGGCAGCTGCCCTTGTCACCTATGCTCCGGGACAATGGCAGGGGTGAGAGCATGGCATCAACTCAGGGAAACTCACCTTCAACACCTGTTCCATCCCTCAGACATGGAGTTAACACAGCAGGAGGTAGAGCCTTTCACTAATGAGGACCTCATCTCTCAGCAATCCTTTCTCAAACTCTGAGTGTTGTCTGGTGATCCCCAAGAATTTCTCACCATCCTCCAACGATCTGCCGGAGTTGGGACCATTTCCTTCTCATTCATTAGTGACAACACACCCTAGTTCAGCCTCAACGGGATGGCTGGCTTTCCTAAGGAGAGCAAGGAGTGACCATAAACTCATTCCTGTGGTCTCAGTCATTCTCTATGGTGGGAACATTCTCTCTGATTCCCACCAGCTATTCCACGTCCACACCTACCTTGGCTCACATACTTGTGAGCATGTATTTGATCCTCGGGAAATCCCATCCCTGTCATACAGGGGGAAAGGATGGGTTGCTGATTGTCTTAGAACTGGCCCTGTGATCTGCCCCTAGACTGGAAAGAATCTCAGACTCTAGGAAGGGTGCATTCTTGGGGTGCTGGAACAGGCACTGGGATAGAGGCTCCTGGGTAAAACCCAACACAAAAGCTGACTCCTTTGCTGTTCTGGAGGAGCACAGCCTAGCAGTGGAGACACCCCAGGGCTACACAGCATAGGACTTACAGGCAGTGGGATCCTCAGTCTAGCGTGGGCTATACTGCTGGCTGTGTTGCCCTTGAAGGTGCCAGCCTCTGGGTCACAAGTCAGCTGAGGAGACACCTGGGGCGTGAAGGATGCCTTCCATGGGCTCCCTCTTTCCTACAGGAGATGAGGATCTCCACAGAGCAGCAGACAGTGCTGTAAAAATGTCCCTAATGATAAACTGAAACACAGAGCTGTAAAGTCTGTGGGAAACACATACAGTAAAGCAATTAAAGTGATGTCCTGCATTTGGTCCCAAGGATGGGATAGATGGGGACTGGTAAGGACACTCATCCTTTACAATAAGAATCAACTGACTATTAAAAATTAATTCACCAAGTTACAGTCAGCACCTGGGGACACTTGTAAATCATTTGTGCTGTAAAGATCTGCTAGTCTGGGACTCCACCCCAATCTGTACAAAGTGGATCTGGCCTTGACAGCTGAGGTCCCTGGGTTTAACCCAGGCAAACCAGCACTTCCCAGGGCCTCTGCTCCTCTGCCCAAACAATCCTTTCTCAATGGAGTACATGCTGACAGGCACATATACAGAGTCTTTCAGATTCTTGTCACAGACCCATTTCCTGGAGCAGAGGAACAAGAAAGTACCACGTAGCCCCAGGATGGATGTGCAGGTCCCCCTACCCTGGGTAGATGTGGATGCCTTCTGTAATGGGATCACACCCTAACCTGTGTGTTCCATACTTCATACTGACTGGCCTACTCTCATCTAATGGGCTCACCATGCCCCACCCCAATTGGCCCCACACTCCATTCTGTACATTCCATGGTCCATCTTGATTGGTCCAGGTTCATCCTGATTGCCCATCCTTCCCTTCTGATTGGTCGATATTGTATTTTTACAATCCAGGATTTCGAAGAGTAGTATCTCAATTAGCATGTCCCACAGGACCTGGAAGGAGTTAAGAATCCACCTATCCATCACCTCTTTGCAGTTTATCTCCAGAAGAGAGACTCTAGGCAAAGCAGGAGGTTGGCATCCTTAAGCCATAGGGACCCTTACTCTCTCTCCAGGGAGAAAGGGCTTCTGAGGATAAAGCTGGGATCTCAGGGGGAAGTTGATGTTCTCTTCAAACCCAAAGCTCTCTTCACTAACACGGTCCTGCCTATGGCTTCTCTGCTCCAGGAGTGGCCCCTTCTTGTTGCCATCCAGGGACAGATGCCATGCAGTCCTGGGATTTCATTGAGAACCTGACTTATAAAAGCCAGGTGGGTGTGTTCCCCGACTGTCATCTGAAGCCGAGATTCCCCCTCTCTCCTCCAGCTAAAGTGAAGCCTCCTGGGGCCTCCCCGGACAGCCAGGGGTTCTCTCAGATCCCAGCTGTTCAGCTGGCCTGAGGTAGGATAGGAGAGCATGGATCATGTGTGTCCACTTCAGCTGTACAATGCCTAAAACCCCAGAGCTGCCACTGTGATTAAAGTCCCATGCCAGCAGCAGAGCTGGCCCTGGTGGCATGGGAGCAGGTGAGCAGGCCCAGAGGACATGAAAGTGGGAGAGCCGGCCCTGCCCCGAGCTAGCCTGGCCAGTGCTGGAGAGCTGGGTGTGGTGGGAGAGCTCATGGCTGAGCTGGTCAGATCCAGGCCCAGATCCAAAGCTTTGAGTTGGCCCACCCCAACGTCTACCCCATCTACGAACTGCTGGAATGCGTGAAGGTGTCACTCCCGCAGGTCCAAAGCTGCAGGATCTCCATGACATAGGGCAACAGGAGGATATCCAATAGGAGTCCCTGTGAGGATCCGGGACAGAAGCCTGTGTAACAGAAGCCTGAGGCCTTGAACCAAGCCCCAGGCAATGAACATTTGCGAGTGAAGATGTGTGGACAGAGGTGTATACTGTGTGACACATGGTGACACCCTGCAGCTTCCACAGTGAGATGTTTGGTTCGTTCGTTTGTTTTTATCTTTTACTTTTCTTTTTGGGGGGCAGAGGGTGGCTATGGAGGGACAGGGAGATGAGTGGAACTGGGGTTCATGGGGTTGTGAAACTCACAATGGATCAATAAAAAGTGGTTTTGTTTGTATGTTTTTTAAGACTCCAGTTTGCACAGGAACAAGAGCCAGCAATGAGCCTGCTCCTGTCACCTGGTGTCTCCTTAGTCACCAGGAGAACAGTCTCTGCAAGGCGCAGAAACCCAGCACCAAAGCATCCCAAACCGGCTGGACAGTGAGCTGCAGGCACTCAGAATCTGAGAACTAGCTTTGACTGACCTGTGACCCCGCAGGGCATGGAGTTCACATGAGCTCTGACCTCAGGAGTGCTGTCAACTCTCATCTACTTCTCCAGTGCTCACACTCAAGTCTCAATCTCTTACTCACAGACCCGGATGACTCAGGATGCTGGACCCACGTGCTCCCTGGCTTTTCCCTCAGCAAGATACAGGTGCTTCCTCAGGGCCCCTCACATGCCCTGGGTGATGCTGAAGAGCAGACAGGTGTGAGGTTTACCATCCTGGCCCAAACTAGCAGCCAGTGTTTCCTCCATCACAGACCTGCCCTGTGCCCCTGTTACGCATGGAAGAGTGACTCCTTGTTTTTAAATAAGTCTTAGGCTTATTTATGTTGTGGTTTAGTTATGGTTTCTATTGCTGTGATGAAACACCGTGACAAAAAGCAACTTGGAGAAGAAAGCGTTTATTTCACTTACTCTTCCATATCATAGTTCATCATCAAAGGCAGTCAGGGAAAGAACTCAAACAGGGCAGGGGCCTGTAGGCTGATGGAGGAGCTGATACAGAGGCCATGAAGGGGTGCTGCTTACTGGTTTGATTATCATGGCTTGCTCAGCCTTCTTTCTTATAGAAGCAAGGCTACCAGCCCAGGGATGGCCCCACCCACAGTGAACTGGACCCCTCCCCCATCAATCACTACTCCAGGAAATGTCTTGTAGGCGTGCCCACAGCCCGATCTTATGGGTGCATTTTCTCAGCTGAGGTTCCCTCCTCTCTGATGACTCTAGCTTGGATCAGGTCGATGTAACCCGGTGCCCACTGGCTGCATAGGTCAGCAGAGAGCGTTGGATTTCCTGGAACTAGAGTTACAGAAGGTTGTGAGACACCATTTGGGTGCTGAGAATTGGCCCTAGATCCTCAGCAAGAGAAAAAAGACCTTTTAAATTTGAGCCATCCTTCCAGCCCCAGAGCAGTGACCTCTGTTGACTTCAGTCTGCATCTCAGATCAACTCCCTGGTTCTGCAGAGAGAGCAGCAGTTCTTCAGTATGAGAATGCCATTTTCAACCCCTTTGCCTGAAAAGCCCAATTACAGCTCCTCGGGGAGCTCCAGACTGTGACAATCCCTAGACCCCCAGCAAGAGCTGGGCATCAGAGTGAAGGCAAGCAGGAACAGCCCTGGGCCACTGAGCCTGAGAGGGAGGAGCTGGGCCTTCAGCTCAGAGGACCTGACTTCGGCCCAGTCAGCACCCAGACCAATCCAAAACAGTCTGGAACCCTACAATCCTGCAAAGTGCTAGAACCTGAAGGCCATCTGAGGTGTGGTGGCCACTGGAGTGTCTACAACTCCAGGGGAAAATTGTGTGTTGTGACTTCTTCCTGGGGCCAGAAACACAGATGCCAGCACTACCTGAGATGGAGAGAGTCCATGACCTGTGCTGACATCAAGGACAGTACGGTCTCTCCTGGCCCAGTCGCCCTTCACTCCTTCACTCCTTCCCCTATCTCAGTGACTGAGATGATTTCTGTATTAACTGCTATTATTTATCATGTGTTTGCTTGCCAGGCCATTGGCCAGAGGGAAGAGACTTTTCACCACCCATCATCTTTAGCAGTTGAACAAAACTGACCTCAGACCTTCTGTGAAAACAGCCTCCAAATGTATCAAGGGCATTACATGGAATGCAAGATTGCGATTTCTCAGAGGGGAAAGGAGCCATTTTTTGTGACCTTGGCGTAAAGGAGGCTGAAAGCACAAGCTACAGAGAAAAGAAAAGTCGGTCGATTTCATCAAAGTTAAAATCCTTCATGCTGCAGAAGGCACTGTTGAGAGAGTGACAGGCCAGCCGCAGCTGGGCAGGAAGCATCTGCAATTCATATGTGACAATGCACTTGTATACAGAACACAAAAATAAGCTCAGACTCAATGACGGCCAAACAAAGACCCCAGTGTTCTTTAACCCGACCAAAGTTTCACACAGACATTTTACTCCCTAGTGTACAAGTAACAAATACACAAGGGAAGAAATGCTCAACTTCATGTGTTACAAAGAAATCTGTGAAGCCACAAATGTTGCTGCACACATCCATTGGCATGGCTGGGTTTTTCTCTTCTTTTCTTTTTTTTTTCTTTCCTTCTTTCATTTAAGTAAAAAGAGCAATAGCTGGGCCTGGTGGCGCACACCTTTAATCCCGGAAGTTGGGAGGCAGAGGCAGGTGGGCTCTGTGAGTTTAAGTCCAGCCTGGTCTGCAGAGCAAGCTCCAGGAGAGCCAGGGCTTCACAGAGAGACCCTGTCTCAAAACACCCCCCACCCCACCCCCCAACACCACACGCATAAATAGACAGATAGATAAGTAAACAAATAAATGAGAAGAAGAAGAAGAAATACCAATGCCACGTGTGGCAGTAGCAAGTGTGTGGGGTGACATTCAGTCACTTGGTACAGGCTGGGCAGTTTTCTGATTGGTTAAACACCACCCATGAGTCATATCCCCAACCCCTGCTCAAAAGAAATAACGATGGTGACTACACAGACCGCCACATGGAGAAATGCGCCTAGATTCATTGATGGCCACAGACCCTGGAACCATCCCCTCCCACTCAGGAGTCATGGCCGATCACAGTGAAGGCAGGAGAGTGTGGATGAGTCTACAGTGAGTTAGCGTGGCCAAGGGAAGGAGAGTTCAGACTCTACATAGAGTCTGCAGTGCAGGTACCAGGGTTGTGGCATGTAAGACAGAGAACAAGTAGATGGATTTGGGGTGGTAGGGCCTTGCTGGAAGGGACCCACATAGCTCCTGTTCTTATAGAAAACCAGGAACCGCAGACCACAGAGTGCAAATACGAGATGAAGGTAAGAGTGGCTTCCTCTTCCACCAGCTGAGCCAAGGAGCAGTTCCCCTGGGGTGCCCACGTGTGATGGCTTCTAATCCAAAGCTCAGGCACCCGAAGCAGACCAGCAGGCTGGCATTCAAGGCTGTAGCATACTGCCATAGAGCAGAGGAGGTGCTGCTCTTCATGTGCCCACAGGAAACACTTCTGAAACATCCTTCCATGAACATACTCTCTGTGGAATAGCATGAGGGCCAGCATGCAGGTCCCTAGGTGCAGGTCAGGCTGGGAACAAGAGGAGAACCTGGGCCTCCCAGCCACATGGGGAGAGAGAGGGAACAGGCCTTCAAGGACAAAGGCACTGCATAGAGATGAGGTCTCCTATCCTAAGTCATTGGGTCCAACTCTCTTGGGTCATGAGTGAAGACCAGGCACCCCAAACTGATAGGAAATCCCCCCAAATGAGAAAGCCTGCAATCTCTTTCTTCAAGGAAGGCATGTTTGTCTTCAGAGTTAAATATGTGAATCTACCATGCTCACTCTGCAGGGTGTGTTATAAATTACATATCACACAAGGGAGGTGAGTGTTTATGTAATGAGATAAACACAGAGTGTCAATGCTGTGGTGATGAATCGTCTGCCAACAACGCAGGGAAACTCCATCCAGAAGAACATGCTGACCCTTGAGGCTTTTCAGGTACAGTAACTGTTGTGTAGACTTTAACCCTGCAGGTGTGGAGGGACGGGGAGAGAGCCACCGCAGAGGCCGAGCTCCTGGGAAGTCAGCTCTATGGATGTATCACAGGTCTCAGCATCTCAGCACAGCCTGGGAGACAGGGTAGCAGTGAGAATGCCAGTCCAAGGCGGGGCCTGTGAACTTTCCCTCTAGATTCCATGACAGGTGAGCGAAGAATAGAGGGAAAGCAGTGTTGGTACACTCTGGCTCCTTGGGAAAGAGACATCAGTGACAGCATGAAATGTCAGTGTTTACAAACTGGAGGGCTCGTGTCCTGTGCCACCTGTCTCTGTATTCAAAACACGAATATTAAATGTCAGCTCAAAAGTATGAGGGAAGATTCCTTTCAACATGGTGGGAGAGGTTTTATGGACCGGGTGTGAAGCCTGCTAGTCTAGAGGGGCCAGCATGCCCTCTGGCTAAGCTGATGTGTCCTCCCCAGGGTCTTCACAAGAATGGGAGTAGGAGGGAGGCTGGTCTGTGGGAGTTCAGGACAGCTCTCTTCTGACCAGACCCAGAGGCAGGGGAGGTAGGTACAGGTGGGGGAGGGGGGGAGGGGCTCAGGCTCATTTCTGGGGGAGGGAAAGCATAGATAGGAGAGGGGCACAATGGAGGAGGACACAGATGTGCATACCACAGGTGTCTTCCTGGTCTGGTGGTATCAGCTTGAATGATTTAGGGCTCCAGGCACCAAGTCTGCCCAGGTTAGGGAACCCCGTGTGTAATTGAAACTGAACACTATTGATGCCCTTAAATCAGGAAAGGAAGCCATGTGACCCTGCAACTTTCCCAGGAGCACCTTCCTGTTTAGAAGCTCTGAACACTGAGGCTGGAGAGATGCCTCAGTCGGTAAAAGCACCGGCTGATCTTGCAGAGGACCTGAGTTCAATTCCCAGTACCCACGTGGAGGCCCACAACCACTAGTAATCCAGTTCCAGGGTATCCAACGACCTTTTCTGGCTTCTAGGGGCACCAGGCATGTATGTGGTACACAGATTACATGCAGGCCAAACACCCATACACAGTAAACAAACAAACAAACAAATAATTGAACTTTAGCACCCTGAACATGAACAAACATGAACCCCTTCTTGCTTTTCTCCCTCCCACTGTGGGTCTGTCTCCAAGCCTTCCCCACCCATCTTTCAGGGACTCCTCTACACTTCAAATGTTTGTCCCTTTCAAGAGGTCTCTAGCCCTGCAAGTTGTAGGGGTCAAGAGTTCACCGGCTAGCAAGGTTATTTTCACTGACGGTTTTGTGGCACAGGCGGTGACAGGCACTGCCCCCTGAATGTGTGGCCTGCTCTCTTTCGCAAAACTCCACAGATCAGGTCCTTACCCAGACCTCATCACCAAAGCAGAGGCTTGGAGATGACCAGGGTGTGGCCACCATCATCGAGCTGGGACCCCGCCAGCTGCCCAACATCCTTCTAGGACAATGGTTCCCAACCTAAAGTATCCCAATGCTCTGACCCTTTCATACAATCGTGAATCCCCTTTTATTTTTCTCGAATTGTGGTGACCTCCAGCTACACAATTATTGTCATTGCTGCTTCATAACTGTACTTTGCTACTGTTAATGAATTGTAATCTTTGGAGATAGGGTTCACGGCCCACAGGTTGAGAACTGCCATTCTAGGTGCTGTCTCAGCAGCACGCTCACTGTTGCTGGAATCTGGCAGAGAAGCACACTCACTTCCCAGGTCTACTCCACTTCCGTGTTCTCTGGGGCAGCATCCCTAAGGTCTCATGGAGATGACAAAGTCTCTCCCTCTCCCACAACCTGTTTTGTAACACAGGCGTTATCTCTTCTAGGAAGTTTAACAACTTCCATCCTACTAATTACTAGGACGGAACCCAGAATCAAAAACATCTTGGATTTCAAGCTTTCGTTTGCTCTGAACACAGTTTAACTCCGTTTCCCTTCAGAATTAGAAATCCCATTACCAGCGCTTGCTCTGCTGTAAATGGCTAATTGCTGCCTCTCATTAATTAGCGGGAGGCCCAGGGCTGTGGCTCAGCCTCACAGCAGGAGGGGCAGTCACTCAGAAAATGAGGCTTGGGTGACGAAAATAGGCTTTCACACTGGGAGAGCCCATAGGGAGAACATCTCAAGGGGATGAAATCTGAGCTGAGCAGAGACAAAGCTAACTCTCTTCTCTTGAGGTCACCTGTGAGGGCTCCTTGCACCCTGCTTGCCAGCTTGGTCCTCCCTGGGGACCCCATAAGCTGCCCAGCACTGAAAGCTAGGGGGATATCTTAAGTGCTAGGTGAGGGCAGTCCCACTCCTGCCTGGGTAGAGGGCTAGCCTCAGCATTTCCACATTTAGCCTTTTACTTGTCCTAATAACTGCCTATCAGGCTCTCCTCACTATTCTCCCTCCCACTTTACAGATGGGAAAACTGAGGCCCAGGGAGGAAGACTGGATCAGCTGCCCTACAACTTCAGTGGAGAAGGATTTGAACAGGACAGAACAGAACAGAACTGCTGCCTGGCCTGGCTGTGCTTCCTCTTCAGGCATGGCTCCTCTCCACCCAATCCCCAAGATCTAGGCCCTTGACTAATCCTTTCCAGGATGTTTGTTGGCATTTGTTGTTCACAGGCAGAACCCCAGCAGAGGTCTGAGTCACCATCATTGTCGCCCTGTGCACTCACTGGGTGTCTTTATGGAGTGTGAAAGTTACCCAGTTCCTTTCTGGGCATCAGGGTTCAGAGGTCAGCATTCCTGCCTGCTCATCTCAGCCAAAAGGTGAGGAAAGAGGCTGCAGCCTGGGAAGGATGGGGAAAGAGGAGGAGGAGGAACAAGAGGAGGGAGAGGAGGAGGACTGAGAATGTTTGAGACAAGGGTGAAACCATCCCTCCCCTCACCCCACCCTCCCCTTCAGCTTTGGTAAGCAATGAGTTACCACCCCCGACTCCCACCTCCACCCCTCATCGTTCTACTCCCCGAATCCTTAGTGGGAAGATTCTTGGCCAGTACAGAAGCTTCAGCCCCATTCTCCCTCACTGCTGGACCGCCCTGCCCCACCTCCTGTCCAGAGAACTGTGACCCTTCCCACTCTGTGAGTAGAGCTAAAATGAGACCTTCAGTGACCCCTGAAGAGCCTCACACTGCAGCTGGCTGACCTTTATCCTCAAGCCTTGCTGGGTGGAACCCTCAGCTAGTGGGAGGCTGCTCCTCACACAAGGAGGCCTTGTGTCCCTCTCTGAGGGCTTTTCACATCCCTGTGTTGTTGTCCCGTCCACCCCCCATGGTCCAGCTGTAGGGATCGTTCTCTCCTCTGACCCCTGGTTCCCTCTTCTCTGGACAAGCAAAAGAGGGCACTGGGGCTGCCAGTTTCTGCAGACAGTTTGGTGGCTTTCTGTCCTGTTTTTGTTTTTGTCCTGGCCCTTCCCATTCAGCCCCTGCCGCAGGCAGGAGGGATGAGTCACCAAAATCGGAGAAGGAATTGGCCAGTGAGGATGGCCAGCCACTCACCAGCTTGAGGAGGACATCTGCAATACATTCTATCCACTTGACCTATCACCCAAGTGCAAACCTTGCTCAGAGTGGCTCTTCCTACTTCCTGCGTGTCTCCCTACTCCCACCCCCACACGCTGGGCTGTATGTGTGAAATTTAAATCGCCCTGAGACACAGGTATCTGGCCTGCCGGGATGCTGAAATCCAGAGTCCCCAGTGGATGAAGCTTTAATACTGAGCCAACATGTTCCCCTCAAGAGAGGGATAAAGCAGCAGGAAACAACACTGCCCTCTACCTCTCTCTGCCCTACTTCATCATACTGTGTGGGTTGTCTTAGTAACAGGTGAAAGGAACAAATTCTAAACACTTGGAAATATTTTATAAGTCAAGACTTTGAGTTGCAAGTGACAGAGCCAGGTTCTTGCTAGTAAAAATGGTTTTCCTTATGGTTTTTGTCACTTGTGTTGCTCAACAGCTATCAGGCCAGGCAGGACCATCAGGGCTGCAGTCTCTTCATGGTGTTGCTCTACCTTCTGCCTTGTGGCATTTTTTTCAAGCCCAGCTCAGGTCTGCCTTAACATGAATAGTCTCAGACCCTAAGTGTGTAATTCCTCAGACAGAGACCAGTGAGACAAAGCCTGTGAGAGTGAGAGGGACCGATGACCTGTTACTGTCTCCTATGCCAGGATGCTACTGAAGCTGATGCATTTGGTGTGACAGGACCCAAGAGCCATTGAATGTATCTCTCACTTAACCTGGAGGGATAATATAGCCACAAAGAAGAGGACAGTGACAACCCAACAGAGGTAAAGACATAGGCTACATGGAGCTATAATGGCCAGGAACAAATCTGGGGCACCACCTCCTTACATAGCTCGGTGATTCAGTATCATGAAGAGCCGATGCCAGCAACCAAATGACCTAGATGGAACCCAGAAACAAGTACATACTGCCAAAGCTGACTCAGGAAGAAACAGAAAACCCAAACAGCTATAGAAGTCCCAGGAAAAACAATGATGCTAATGGAGAATAAGGAGTACTTGGCAGAACACAGAAGAAGTATGGGCTCCTTTATGGCTGCATGTGCAAGATGGCTGAAAAAGGTCATGGCTCCTGTGAAAAAACTGGTTGGTAGTTCTCTGATTAGATACAAAATCACTAGAGGGTTTCAGACTGTTGCCACCAAAACCAAACCCCCTAAAATTAACAGCCATTTTAAACTTGAATATTCATAGCGCCTGTCATAATAACAACAAAATAAGACCCACAAATTATACAAATACCCAGTGATCTGTGATAGATGAAGGGTGGCCAGTCATACAACAGAATATCTCACATCTAAAACTAGAGAGAAAGCATCGACCTGGGTCACAATATGGCTGGACCTGCAAAGAATCTCTCTGCAATTGAACAGCCAAACAGAGACCAAGGGACCGAAGTCATATGTGAAGCTGACCTAGCTGTGAAGGTACGCACTAAATAGCACTAAGTCGCGTGCTTCAAGTGTTTACTTCCATGTTATATGAAATTCAGTTCAATAAAGAGAGCTCTTAGTAAAGTGATATCTATGTAAGTAGAAAAGAGAGACGGTACACACACACACACACACACACACACACACACACCAAAGGTCTACTCCCAAAGGAGGATAGAGTATTGACTCGTCACTCTGCTAGTTGAACACATGAAGGAGAACATCATTTATCCTGCTGTGATGACCAGCTTTAATTATTAACTTGACACAACAGTTTCAAAAAAACTGTCTACATTGGGTCAACCTGTAAAATGTGTCTGTGGGCATTGTGTAATTAAGTTAATTGATGTGGGAAGACCCAGTCCACTGTGGGCAGCCCCACTCCCTAGGCGATGGGTGTATAAGAATGCATAAATGGAGCTGAGTGCAAGCAAGTGACGATACCCTGGAATTGTAAGCTGAAATAAACCCTGTTCTCCCCTGTTTTTTAAATCATAGCAACATAAATGAAACTAGAACAGCTATCCTTCTGATATATGGATTGCATTTCCTGCAGATCCATACCCCTGGGGGATGAGGGATAACCATTCTAAACAGGTCTTGAGCAAGCGATTTCAGGAGGAGTGGAGAAATTAGAGACTTCAACAGTTTGTTTTTAAAATCCACTCTTATTTTCATTAGTGATTACCTCCAGAGTCTATCCCTGAGGGAGGCACAGGTCTTCGGTGGTTGATGTCAAGAGGCGGGTGCGTAAAGGTTGTACCCGCCTTCTTCCTTTGTGTGCGTTTAGAATGTTTTCTTGATCTGAGGACAGACACACACATACACAAGCAAGCACATACACACTCTATTTCTTTTTATTAACCCTATGCACGATAAATGTGTACAGTGCTTTAGGCTACAAACTCAATTTCAACCATAGCAATCTCTCAGAAATGGAATAAATACGAAGGTAGCTGGGTAGGAGATAGAGAGGAGAGAATCGTCTTTTTATTTGGTTCCCCTTGGTGACCTCTCATTTCCCACGCATACCCTAACAGAGTCTTGCTCTGTGTGCTCCACCCCTGCCTCACTATAGGCCCACTGCAATGATGTTCTGTCTTCCCAAGGTGCTGTTTCCCGTTACCACTCACCTCCTCTTCCACCATAACCTCACAACCTTGTAGGTCAGTCCTTAGGTGACTACAGCCCCGGTACTTTATCTTTATAAAATCATTTCTAGTACACTCTATAATAAAATTTGGCAATTTTTGAAAGAGACCCTGGCTTCACAGGATAGGTGTGCTCCTGCTGGGAAAACTGCTGTGTTCTATATATGTGCCGTGGTGCAATAGTGGCATGGCTGTTGTGGTGCTAAATAGCCACCCTCTGGTTGGATCTGAGGCCTGCTCTACAAGAAGGAATTCATGTCTGTTGTTGTAAAATTATTCGAAAGTTCATGAATGTGGAGGTCATAGGCCCTAGCAGGGAAGCTACTGTTGCTGCTTTGCTAAGCGAGCACCTTGTCAAACTGCCTTCTAAATATTTGTTTGTACCCACAGATTAATGTTGCCTTCAGCCTTAGAGAAATTTCTTTCTGCAATGGGCAGCAGTTGACGCAGAGACTAACAACTGGACAAACTGATGAAAATAAGCCGTGCTTGGGTGTTCATTCCTAAATGGAGAATCTACTCAGAGAGCACTGTAGGGAAGGGAGCAGAAGTAAGCCCCAGTGTGGGAAGGAGTGCTACAAAATGCTTTCTTCTGACAAGGCATGGCCACTGCACTCAGTAACTCCAGTGCTGGTCACCTGCCCACGGTCAAGTCAGCAACACCAGTCAATATTCCAGCAGGCCACACTACCTGGACTCAGTGGGTTAAAAAAAAAAAAAGAAGAAGAAGCAGAAGAGCTGTGAAAGTGGAGGGGTATGTGTTAGAGGGTATACAGGGAGACTGTGTGTGGAGCAAAGGTGGGTGTGAGCAATGTACACACGTATAGAATTGACAAAGAATAAATAAAGTTTTTTTTTTTTCTTTTTAATGCTACCTTCTGGAAACTACCACAGGTCCAAATCCCTTGAGAAAATGCCCAGGGTAAATGTGAAATAATTAAAAAGAGAGCCTTTTTGTACCTCACAGCCAGTTTTCCTTCTCAATACGTACAGAGTGTCAATACATGAAAAGCAAATGGAAGCCTGGGGGCGGGGCATGCTGAAGGCGACTTTGTCAACTTCCTCTTCTACAGGACGTATCTTCCCATTCTTTGATTTGTCTTTCTCCTTAACAACAAGTGCCTGCAGCAAAGCCAGTGAGCTTTACACAGAGTGTGGCCCGTGCGGCCGGCAGCGGCCACCAGCACCCTTCTGGGAATTCAGGTGCCCTCTTGCTCTTTAATAATCCAAAGTCTTAGCCTTGCTGGACCCCGTGTGTCCCACCCCAGAACTGTCCCCACAGCCAGGGATACAGGTTGAAGATCCATCAGAAAGATCACTGGCTCTCTTCCCACACCACCCGCAAGCTCCTGCACGTCCCCAGCATGCCCTCTGTAGAGAGCTGTGTATCATAAATAGCAGTCTCTACCCCCTCCAGCACCTCTGGCTCCCCTAAGCCCTGTAATAAAGAGGAAATGCAAAAGTAAATCTGCCAGAAGAAATCTAATAAGAAACAAGACCTGGGGCCTTTGGTGGGAAGAGAACAGAAATGCCAAATATAATTTTTCCATTAACATCATATCCACAACCTCTTGCCATTGAAAATACTTGACCGGACCCCAAAATGAGCAATTAGAAGGGGCTGCCTTCTGAATGGAAGACTTCTGGTGCTAGAATGTAACTTAGCAAAGCGGCAGATCTCGAGATGAGGACCTGCCCATCATCCCAGGGGCAGGAGGTCAGCCCATCAGAGAAAGGGTGCATGCGTTGAAAGAGAGGGCCAGAAATCTTATCACTGCCATCAGGGTTGCAGGAGAGGCCTAGAGAAGGACTCCACCAACACACAATTTTCTCACGTCTCCTAAAACAAGGCAGTTCACTCCTGCCTCATCCTCACAATGATTCTCAAATCCTGGGCAAAAGTCTTCCCCTGGGAGCTGAGGGCATGGCCTAGTGAGCACACTGTTTGTCTTCCAAGCACAAAGACCTGAGTTTGGTTCTTCCAATATATGTTAAAACAAACAAACAAAATGGGTGTGGTGATGCATGTTTATAATTCAGCTCTGGGGA
Organism: Meriones unguiculatus; assembly: GCF_030254825.1. Lineage (NCBI taxonomy): Eukaryota > Metazoa > Chordata > Mammalia > Rodentia > Muridae > Meriones > Meriones unguiculatus. The sequence continues at coordinate 82,718,524 of NC_083352.1, read as the reverse complement.
GATGGACAAAGTAGATTCCTGGGACTTACTGGCTGGCCAGCCTAGTCTATTTGGCTCAGTGGTTAAGAGCATTGTCTGCCCTCGCAGAGGATCCAGGTTCGGTTCCCAGCATCCACATAGCATTTCAAAGCTGCCTATAACTCTGGTTCCAATGCCCTTTTCTGGCATACACGGGCACACCTGGGTACACACGGTACACATAATCACACTCAGGCATGCATTCACATAAACAAATAAATCTTTTAAAAATGAGTGGAGGAGAGGTAAAATGAGAGGAGAGGAGAAGAAAGGAGAGGAGTGGAAGGAAAAAGAGAGGAGAGGAGAAGAGGGAAGAAGAGAGGAGGGGAAGGTAGAGGAGAGAAGGGGAGAGGAGGAGAGCATAAGGAGAATGTGGGAAGTCATCACTGGCAAAAGGGCCTTCTGGGAAGAAAGATAGAATGATGGGTCCCTGGTGTCTGACACTGGGTGACTTCCCAGGGCACAGAGAGGATACATAGGTGATAGCCCAGAACATCATGAGTGGTGGTTGGGCAGGGTCCCTGGGCAGAGACAGGAAGCCCTGGGTACACAGTGTAAGCAGCCATTTTCAGGACTGCTGCCAGGACAAGATTTTGCACCCTGCAGCCCACCACTGGCTGCCAATATTGAACCCAGGAAATGTAAACATCAACTTTTGTCCCTCTGGACACTGACACCATAGTGGACGAAGGCTGGCTGTGAGGTCCTGCATCACCAGGCTCCATAGAGCCACAGGGTAGCCACGAACCATGCCCAGAAGGGTCAGCCCCTATCCTTCACAGCAGCACTGGGCCCAGGGAAGCATGGAACCCATGTCCCTTCAGAAGTCAGAGAGAGAAGAGATGGACCCACCTCACAGGACCTTTGACTAATGCAACAGAGCCCACCACCATCTACCTACCTACCTTAAAACACACAGGGCCCAGCAGCCACCTCATCTGCTCCATGGGGCCTGAGTGACACCCATCTTTCCCACACCTAGGACCCACTTCCCTCATTTTCTCAGCTGGATGCAAGTAACAGTGGCACCCAGGAATTCCAAAGCATGTAAGTGAGGAACCCTCAGACCTCAGCATTCTTCTTCCATTTGGGTAGAGTCCTTCCAAGACTAGCTACGTGGATTCACCATGATGAGTGCCAGCTGGGAGGAGAGCTCATCTCTGCCCCCCCCCATCTCCAGGTGAATAGTAAGTGCCGATCTGTTCTCTCACCTTGGCTCTGGAGAGGGGTCAGCCTCCACAGGAAATCAAAGGTAATGCTTACAGGCTCACAGAAGCCTCCTATGACCCCACAGACACCACGGCACCATCTGTGCGTTCCCCAGGACCTCTCAGTTGGTTGAATTTCATCTACTTGCTCCCTTCCCCCGTTGCTCGGAAGGATGTGCTAGGGTTTGCGGCGGCACTGGAAGCGACTCTAGTCTTTCTCACTGTCCCCTCTGAGCAGAATTCTTTCTACCCTCCACCCTGGGTCTGGCCCTCACCGCTGTTGGCTGAGCTACTCCCACCTCTTCAATTATCCAAACCTCTAGGTCAAATCAAACAGCATGGCTGATAGGCCACACTGTCATTCTCTGCCCACACAGAATGGGCAAGGGAGCACTAGAGAGACTCTGGTCTGATGACTGCCTGGCTTTTTCCACCACCCCCACCTCTGCCCCCATAAAAAGCCATGCCCAGGCTCAACACTCAGCCTGCAGGTAACCAGATGCGCTCTCTATGGTCCCACCCCAGGCTAAGTATGGAAACAGATCCAGTCACAGTATCCAAGTGTAAAAACAGAGAAGGTAGGTTTAGGGGTTTTTTTGGGGGGGATGGGGTGGGGGAAGCTCTGCAGACAGGATGAAACAGCGCAGCTGGGTACTGCAGCCCTCAAAGAGGAGCCCACAGGCGATCCTTGTTTTCAGCCATTTGCCCAGTGCCTGGTGGCAGTTGATGGGGTTCCAAAAGCCGGTCCCTGCTGGAGAGGTGACAAAGTGCCATTTTCCTAGTCTCTGATTCCCCATGACAGGCACATGCCCTGAAGATGGCAGGCAAAGCACCAACAAAAAGTTAAGCCGCCAGTGTCCACCACGCCATTGGATGGAGTGGAAGAAGACCTCCCCTCAGAGACTCAATGTGGAGTGAGGATCTTGGACTCCTTATAAAAGGGTGGGGCTGGGGAGAATGGCCAGGGATTACCAGGATGTAAGAGAACAGAACTGAGGGAGTTGGGGGGCATCCCTCAGTCCTCCTTGAAGGTCTCCTTAAGGTCAAGCAGAGGCCAGATACAGGGTGGTCCTGGGACAATAAGACAATAGAAACAGCTCCAACCTAAGGCATATGGGAGTCCCAGAAGTAGATGATACTGGACGGGGGAATCCCACCAAGGGTTGTTTCCTTGGGCAAAGCAGTTTCACAAACCTCCAAAGCCAACACTCTCCACCCTCAATCCTCAGGCTGTTCTGGTGTGCCAGGTGACCACTGGGTAGAGGGCAGTCACAGGTCATGGTCCTCCTATGGTGTTCATGGCCACATATACCAGAACACCTTGCACAGTCCGCAAGGTGAATCCCCAACTCGGGGAAAGGTATTTGCTTAGTCTAGCGTGTCCTCCTGGGCTGCCCCAGGTCCCATGCGGATTTGCAGAGCTGATACACATCCTGACTCGGGGTTGATCCCCCCCCCAGGCTCCAAACACATAGAAATCTCTGCTTCACCGTTTCTGCCAAGTTCTTCTTGCATCTGGTCACTTACCCTGAGGCTCCAGTCCGCCTCAGAGCCCCAGAGGTGCCTGAGGCAGTGATTTTTCTCACCGTGCCGTTCTGAAAGAATGATTTTGTGGCTTTCTCTTTTGGGGGGAAGCTCCGGAGTCACACACCGTCTGAAATTCGTGACCAGCAAGCAGCACAGCACTGCTCCTAGCCATCCCCGACACAGCCTAACCCAGGGCGTGAGGATGATGTCCTCAGCTGCCCTCCCAGCTCTGGGCCAGGTTCCTGTCTACCCAGCTGAGCAATGTGGGAAATGGGGAAGGTGTATATCCACACACTCCATAAAGAGTTTCAGCAGGTGTCAACTTGCAGGGCCTCAGGCTGGCGGTATGAATGGTTTTGATTCTGTGAGGAAAAAAAAAAACAAAACACCAAACCTGGTCCTGGACTTGAGAGAGAGGTGGGGTGGGGGCCTGAACCAGCTAGATGGAAAACCTTCAGCCTGTAGCCAAGCCTCCATGCAGGTCTCCCTTCCGGCCCCCCAACTTTTCGCATAGAGTGACTTTGTGCCCTGATGGCCTTTCCCCAAGGGTGCGGTAAAACTGGACAGCAGGTTCTCAGAGTGCTCTCAGTGGAAAACATTAGGATCCCGGGTAGGGCGGGGTGGCCCTACGAAATAGGGATGATAGATTGTGAGTAGTGGCCACGTGTCTCATCAGGAGTGGTGGGTGGACCACAGCATCCCCATAGTCCTCGGCTATGAGGTCCAAAGCCCACATGGGCTTCCGAAGTGAGTAAGACATCTATGAAAAGGTAGAGAACATCCTACTGGGCTCTGAGGAAAGTTCCGGAAGAGACTCTCGTCTTGTATTTTTCCTATGGGCCTGGGCACCATGGGCCTAGGAAACTCCTGAGTCAAGATATAAACTCCAGTCTTTGTGTACTGGAAAATCAAAGCTGACCAAAGCTAGTTCGTATGGAGAAGCCCAGTGCAGGGACCTGGAGATGAAGAAGACCAGGGGATGATGGCACCAAGCCAGGATGTGCATCACCCAGCATTCCTGCTGTCTTGGATGGGATAGAGGAAGTTGGGCCAGGACTTCAGTCACGTGAAGGCCTCCCAGAGAACCTGGGCACACTCATGGCCTGGCTGGGTTTGGGACCCGCAGCAGTGCAATGGGGGATGTTTGCATCTGAGTTGTTTAAGCACTGGCCCCTGTCAGCTGTAGCAGGTGAACTTCCTTTCCCTTGGAAGTCTGCTGATGGGAAGAAATCCCTTTTGTCATTTCGGAGACGTGTCTGCTCTGCCTTCCAGCTTCCTTCATTTTCCTAGTTACCATCTTCCTTTGTGTTGCATTTATTTTATTTTGTCATGAAATGTGTAAATTTCTATCTCATTTCTTTTTGTGTGCGTTCTATGGCTCTTTTCTTTGTGGTTACCATGGGGATTACATGTAATGGCCTAAGGTTATTACACTCTAATTTAGATTTAGACCAGCTTAACTTTAATAACACACAAGAACTCAGCTCTGAAACACCTACCCTTCCTCCCACTCTTCTCATTGGTGGATGTCATAAAATTACACCTGTACGCATTGTGTCTCAAAATACAAACAGATAATGCCCAAAGGCATTGGTCTCTTGGATCAGGTGAAGAGTGAAAAGTGGGGAGAGAGAGACTGAAATGGCAGTGCTGACGTACAGGTGCCTCCCATTAGGAGACCTACTGAACATTCCTCTCGGTTGGTGTCCCACTGTGCTGTCTGTGTCTCGCTGGGTTATGGGTGCTTTGTCTGTGTTCTGAACATCAGTCCTTCACCCATTAGACGTGCTGGAAAGAACTCCTCCCTCTAGGTAGCTTGTATTTTCACTCTAAAATGTTTCAAGTGATCAGCATTTCTTTCAAGTATTCCTAATCTAGCCATTGCTATGCTTTATAGATTTGTTTTCCGTTTCAAGTCTCCCCTTGCCCCAAAGCCATGAAGTTACCACCCCCTATCGTCCTCTAAACTCTCTTTCACATTTAAACCAAAGCTTTACCTTAAAATAATAAAGGGTCAGGGATAAGACATATTCAAAGATCTGTTCTCTCTCCTAAAGACTGGGAAGGGAAAGGGCCCCATAATCTGCAGCGCAATTCTCCATGAACTCCGTGTGCGATTGCATGCATTTTTGTGTGTTGTGCATGCTGTGTATGAGTGCTTTTGTGTGGCGTATGCTTGTATGTTTATGCATGGTGTGTGTGCATGTACTAGTATATGTGGTATTTGTGTGCTTATATGTAGGATGTGTGCTTTGTGTGTGGTATACGTGCATTTTATGTGTTCGTGTGCTGACTGTGATGAGTGTGTGTCTGTGTGTATATGTGTGGTCTCTCTGTGCGTTTGCTCTCAGACTTTCACTACACGGCTGGGGATCATGACTTTATTACAGATGTCTGACAGCAAAGTCCTCCAACCCTGCTGGTCAGCCATCCTTGTCATTCCTGCTCCGTTCACATAGCCATGTGCCTTTTAAAGTCAGCATGCCAACTTTTGCAAAAACAACCTGCCAAGGTTTTGATATGCTATTTGAGGAACACTCTGCCCATACGATATTGGTCTGCTCAAACTCAGGATGGCTTCAGAGGAGCTGTGTAAGCAGTCGTCTCTCAGTGTCCACGGGGGACTGCTGCCAGATCCTCTGTGACAACAAACGGACTGATTCTCAACTTCCTCCCGTCGAGCAGCATTGTACCTGCATGCGGCCTGTGCAGATCTTAACTCATCTCTAGATGTCTAACGTAACAAATACCACAAAAGATGTAATTGCTTACTGTGTTGTAGTGTTTGGGTAATGATGACAAGAGAAATGCCTGCACACATTTTGGTGAAGACACAACATTTTCTTCTGAAAAATTTCAACTCATGGTTGGTTGAGTCCATAACTTACAGTATTTACAAAGAGCCTTCTTTCAGAGATAGAACAATGCCTTAAAACTACAGCGCACACGTAACTCAGTTAGACAGGAGTTTTTCTTTAAGTAGTTTATCCTGGTGATGTAGCTACTGAAGCACACAAGAAAGACAGATGCGTGGATGTTCACTGCTCGCTGCTTGCCCAAAGGAGAAATAAGCTGAAGTCCATGTATATGTCATGTCTTTGTAATAAAATATCTGGGGACTTTAAGCAGAATGAGATTGTCCTCTATACATGTGGACAACATGTATTTAATATGCTGTTAAAGCAAAGTGGGAAGTGACCAGAAAGAAGAGAAAGGGGTATGATGGTTCGTCCTCGTTGTCAACTTGGCTGGCTTTGAAATCACCTAGGAAATACATACTTGGGTATGACTATGTGGGTCTTCTCAGAGGGGTTTAATGGAGGAGGGAGGACACACACTTAGGTAGGCAGCACCATCCAATGGGGTGAGGTTCTGGTCTAAATGAAAAGGGGAAAGCAAGTTAGGCACCAGTGTTCATCTCCCTCGGCTTCCTGATTGAGGATGCCATGTGACCAGCTGCCTACATGTCTGCAGTGCTTTCCCCACCACGGTGGACCCTGAGCCGCAATAAACCCTCCTTTCCTTACACTGCATCTGTGCATTCTGTCACAGCAACGGCAAAAGCAACTGATGCAAGGGGGTTGGAAAGAGGACGCTGGTCCAGCTCAGCAGGGAAGGGTGTGTGTGTGTGTGTGTGTGTGTGTGTGTGTTTAAGGGAACAGGAGCTATGCATACATGTCCGATGAACAAGGCTGTGCGTAGGTATCACTAATGGACATCTGCAGTCTCCTAAGAGTGGCTGACTCCAGGAGCAGAAGGGTTTCCATAAATGAATACAGGAAGACTGTAGATATGACTGAAAGCTCTCTATGCAATATATCTTTTTTTCCGGGCACATAGCTCTGTACTCAGAAGCACCCAGACCACCAGACTTTGGGTACCTGCCCTCTGAGGCCATCAGCCCGGCATGCTCCCCCCTGCCACGGAGCACGTTGTTTGATCACTGAGAATAACCTGGCACCTTGTGGGTTCGTATGTGTGTGTAGGTGGGTACACATGTGTATGGCTGCAGGCGCACATGTATGTGCTCATGAGAGCCTGACAACAACCTCAGCTTGTTCCTTAGCTGCCAATCCCCTTGTTTTGTTGAGACAGCGTCTCTCACTGGACCAGACCTACCTGGTTAGGCTAACCTGGTTAGCCCATAAGCCCCAGGACTCCTCCTATCTCTGATTCCTCAGATCTGGCACAAGTGTGTGCCACCATTCCAGGCCTCTTCACTCGGGTTCTGGCCACTAAGCTCAGGTTGTCATGCTTACCCTGCTTACCCATCATGCACTTTACTTCGGTCATCTTTCCACTCCCAACCTGGCACTTTAAAAGGCAGGTCCCGACTGCACCCATTACCCATAGACTCCATTTCAACAAGCGCCCAGAAGGCTCTCTGTTTGCTGCTTAAGAGCAATCATTTCAAAGTACCAATCCCTGGCCTGCCTGATTTACTGGGGACCCTTAGACCGACCAACTGTAGAAATACTGACTCTCAAGCCTGGGGTCAGTAACCCGTAAACACATACATCAAATTTGGCTCTGTGGAGCATTCTAAAAGATTTGCTTTCCGGCAGCACTGTTCCTCTTCAATCTGAAGGTCACTCACCACCACAACAGGCCCAGGGGAAGGTTCTCACCATCAAGGCAGGAGTGTAGGTACTGGGCTATGAGGAAAGAGAAGCTTGTCCTGGGTGATGAGGCAAGAAGGTCAGGTTGCTGACCCCCTTCAGAGGACCACAGAGGGCCTAGCAGGAACCGGACACACTTGACCATCCCAATACAAAGTCCTGCTCTCAACCTCATCTTCTTTAATCTTAAAGGCATCTTAATGAGCACATAGGTGGGAGCCTTCTCATCGCCCCCCCCCCCCCACGCCACTCTTCTCCTCCTCTTGGGTTTTTCTCCTTTTAAATGGAATCAGTTCTGTAAAAGTTGCGGAAGCCAGGTCTATGTTGGATATTCCAGCATCCAGGGAGCAGAGGCAGACAGGCTCATGAATTTGAGGCCAACTTACACCATTACAGCAAGAACCTGTCTCCAAAAGAGAAAAGCAAAGTTTGCAGATGAATAAATACTAAGACAGCATTCTTCATTCCAGCCTTTATGAGGAGTAAACTAATGTGCATCAGTACTTGTCAAGTATTTTCGGACAGGGCCATCTCAGACTAAGTGAGTGTCAAGGGTTAATACAGTTTTTGTTACTTTTCAGTAGTTCTCTAGTGAGTACCTGGAAACACAGATACTGGAAAAATAAGTTGTGTATGACTAAAAATGTTTATCAACACACCCAAAGCAGACTGATAGCCCTTTTTTTTTTTTTTAACCAGTGGTAGTTTGGAGAAAAAAAAAATAGCAGGGCTCCTCCTAGTTGTTTAAGTGAGAGGGGCTGGTGGCTTGGGTCAGGGAGAGAGGGAAGAAGATAGTCAGAGACAGGAATGTTGGTGCTGGGGTTTGTATCTGAGATGCCCCCTCAGGCTTCTGTTTTGAGTGCTTGTTTCCCAGCTGGTGATGCTCTTTTGGGAGGGTGTGAAATCTCAGGAAGATGGGGCTCGGATGAAGGAAGTGGGTTACTGGTGGTGGCTCTGGGTTTCTGCCTGTTCTGTCTGACTCCTGATCTATTGTGATGTGAGGAAGCTCCACCACACACTGCCTCCATGCTGTGATGGACTGAGACTCTCTGAAACTGTGAGCCAAAATAAATTCCTCCCAGGAATTTGGAATTTTGCCTCAGAAGTAAATAACGTGAGCAGAGAAAATCTGATGGCATTTGAGATTGGCATTCTCATGTTTCAGGCGTGAACAATGGTGTCATTAAATAGTTGCTAGGGTGGGGCTAGCAACTAGAACCTCCCATAGAGAAAAACAGAAATGAGGCTCCAGGGCCAATAGCTGTGAGGTGACCAAAACAGGGGTGGGAGCAGGCCCCATCAGAAGACTGAGAAAGCCTAGGCGAGTGTGCAAAACAATTAGTACTCAGTAAATGCACTGTGATGTGCTGAAATGTCCCCTAAAGCACAACTGTAAGAAACGAGGATATGGCTAAAGTGTAGGGCTGGAGAGATGCCTCAGAGGACGAGAGCACTTGCTGCTCTTGCAGAAGGCCTGATTGGTTCTCAGCCTTCTTGTCAGGTGGTCCAAACAGCCTGTAACTCCAGCTCGAGGGGGTCAACATTTCTGGCTTCCCCAGGAAAGCTCCCCCCCACCTCGCCCAAGACATGCTATTCTTAAAAAAATAAATAAGTAAGCCTCGACGGGAGGACACAGTGAGAGAGCCCTGCTTCAGCTACAGCTCCTCTGAGAGGCAGAGTCCCAGCACTGAGATCTTCTGCCTCAGGCTTAGTCGGAGGGCTTTGGTTTCCCTGGGCTCAAGGCCAAAAGCTAAGAAAATAGGCCTAGATCTGGCTCTGCCCCACATCTGCAGCCTACACTTTTGCATAGACTTCCCAGGGGTTACCTTCAAATTCTGCAGAGATCACCCTTTATTCCGAGGACTCTGAAGCAGTGGAGAAGGTGTTCAATATTGCTGATGCAGGGGACACGCCATGAGTGACCTCAGAAGTCTCAGGTGGCGGGCTGCAGGCACAGATGGGTCACCCCTTCAGGCGGGTGACCTCCCATGGGAACTGACTCCTCCATTAGATGTTTCAGTCCAGCCCAGCAGACTTCACCTCAATATAGCAACTTCCCCTCGGGATCTCATTGAGTGCCGCCTAACTTTGGCCAGGCAGATCCTGCTACCCTACAGGTAAGCTGTGCTGTGGCACCACGTTGAATGTATCAGCTTTTCACCGTGGTGACCAAATCTCAAGATGACATTTCAGAGGTTTCAAATGACCAGGCTGCTTGGCCCTGTTACAGTGGGCCTGTTGGTCCAGAACATCATGGTGGAAGGGTGTGGTGGAGCATCTAGGAAGCAGTAAAGGAGGGTCTCAAGACTAGTTAGAACCCCTGAGAACATGGCCCTACCTCCTCCAACCATGTTCACTCTCTATTATGTCTACACCTCCTAACACATTCTATTTTAAACACATCAATGCATCAATCTATTGATTAGCTCAGAGATCTTCTGATCATTACCTCTCAATGGCTGGACCCACTATCTGGGCACCGAGCCTTCAGCATGAGTCTTTGTGGGGAACACATCATATGCAGAGCAGCCAGGGCTGGTTCCTGCCACTGTCCCACTGCCAGAATCTTTTGAAGGCTTCCCCATTCCCGGCTCTAGTTTCTATTCTCTCTGTCTCTCTGTCTCTCTCTGTCTCTCTCTCTCTCTTTTTCAGCCACAGAACTCAACTGGAGCTTCCGAGGAATTAATGAGGCTTGTTGACTGTCCAGAGATGGAATTTATTTGGATGTTTCTTTCTGGTTCCTGCTCCTAAATAGCATTCCTTGTCGCTGTCCTGTGCACCTCGGGGCATTTCTTGTGGTTGAGTGGGAACTGGGGCAGGGCCCTGCTTCCTCCCAGAGGCTGATCATGGTCAAGCCCCACATAGCCTGGATTTGAGGATGCTCACTCTCCTCTGTTCCCACAGACTGTGTGCTCTCACAGTCCCGAGACCAAGTTTCATAAACCCACAGAACAGGACTTAAGAGGATGCTGTACCAGGCAAGGCATTCCCACCCCAGACTTAACCGACTGGTCAGTCCTTGGGACTAGGAAAAGATCCCTAGCTAGACACAAAGGCCAGTGGACCTGGGAGGGACTATCTGTAGCACGAGTAATGCTCGTTTCCATAGGAACGACACCAAATCTGGCCAAGTGCAGAATGTAAAATATTTGCTTAATTTTAATGTGAGTAGATTCCAAGCTGTTTATTCCCAGTGCTGTTTAAATGCGTGCAGTAGTGACTGTCTCTTTCTGAAGCCTCCCTTTTAATCTCTCCTTGTTTTAATTGGCTTTTCCAGTGGACTGATTCTTTGTGAACAAAGGAAAGAAAATTGAGCAATACGAAAGAGCCAAAAAACACAAACAACCCAAGGGCAAATGAAGGGGAGTGACTGTCTGGGTCTAAGATCCCCCTTCTTGGGCACCAGCAAGCTCTAAGCTCTGCCACAGCACACTCTCTGCTGGTTGGACTGGCCACATGAGGTCAGCCCTACAGCCATTGGGTCTCTGGGAATGAGTTGCCACGGGTGGGCGGGGCAGGAGGGGCCGGAGCCATGTTTGTATCTCAGATATCAGACAGCTCTTGCCAGGGAATGCAGATGTGGGTCCTGGTACAGTGAGGTACTTCTGTCACAGGTGCATCTTCCTGTCACTGGCCCAGTGTGTCTGTGACCTGCAACAGGCAGATACGTAGGTAGGACTCATACCCATCCCCCTCCTTCTGCTCCTGGTTGGAAGAAGTTGGTATCTGTTTTATCGAAACACAGAACATGTCCTATTGGGGAAGAAGAGGAAGAGAAAAGAAACACTAACAAAATGCTGGTTAAGAAAGACCTGAATCGTGAATGATGGTGGGGAGGAGCACCAGAGCAGAACCTGGAGAAAGAACTGGGCTGAAGGAGGAAATGGACTCATGGGGCATCCTGGACTAATTAGGAATGTATTGACCTACAGAACAAGGGTCTCCCCTGTCCCCACCATCTTCAAGGTCAGGCTGACTTCTGCTCTTTGTGGGCTGGACACAATGTGATTGTCTCTGGTAGTACTTATAAATTATTTTTTCTTAAATTAATTTAGTTAAAAAAAAAAACATACATTTGTTTGTTTTCTGTGAGTGCTCTATCTGTACATACCCTTGCATGCCAGAAGGGGGCATCAGATCACATTATAGATGGTTGTGAGCCAAGTAGATGTTGGGAATTGAACTCAGGTCCTCTGGAAGAGCAACGAGTGTTCTTAACCGCTGAGCCATCTCTCCAGCCCCCTCATCTGTTTTTATTTAATAAAGGAATAAGCACCCAGCTACTCGGCACTCCCTGCCCAAGGTCCTGAGCCCCTCATGCTGTGCAGGATGTTAGGTGACCAGGAGAGAGAGTCTAAGAGGGAACAGGAGAGGCTGGCCTTGCCTTTGCCCCTTCCATGCCCAAAGACTGCAGAGCAGAGGGTATGGTAGTCCACAGAGAAAAACTCCCTCTCAAGCTTGTGTCCCACACCCCAGGTGTCATCCTCCTTCTGCTTCACAACCTCCCCAGCCACCCACAGTGACCTAAGTCTAGACCAGTGCCTGACCCCAAACAGGACAATTTGCACACAGCCTAGGTTACCACAATCCTTCCGGAAGCATTTACAGCTTACTTGCAAAGGTGTGTTTGTGGGCAGAAAGATATCATGGAAGGGTGACAGCGGTTCCCAGCCCATCTAGATGAGCAAGAGCCACCAGACTAAGCAGCTGATCCCTGGGGATCAGTGGATCAAGGAACACCAGGACTTAGTGTGTGTGTGTGTGTGTGTGTGTGTGTGTGTGTGTGTGTGTGTGCGGTGTGATAGCCTACCACACACATGAGTATAAGCGAAGGTATGCATTAGCGGAAAGACACTCAGAACACCGTAAAGTGCTGTGCCCGTCTAGAACCCCCTGCAGTCTCCTGGAAAACAAGTCTGCCTCGGTGCCCCATGGGTACTTGGGTTGCCCCAGAATCCAGGTCTGCAGTGTCTGTATCCCGCCCCGCCCCCACCTTCCATTAAAAAAACTAGAGCAGCTACATATTTTACTTTAGAAATGAATATTCATTAAAATCTTGTAATACGGATTTATAGCCACATTTCAGGGGAATTAAAGGAATAAATAACCTGTATGTCTTTGAGTGTTGTCCTGAGGCACAGATGTCACCAGCTTGGATTCAGGGCTGCCTCCTACATTATTTAAATTAGCCTGACTCACTTGCTAGGAAATACCCTTTATGTTAACAGTTCCGGCATTCTTTTTTATTTAATGGTAAAAGAAATTTTTTTTTCATAAGATGCTTGCACTTAATGTTCTCCTAAATATTCAGGAACCTCGTGGCAAATCACGTTTATAACCAATGCCTGATGATTCAGCAATACTGGTTCATGACATAGGTCACTTCTTTAAAGGGACAGATGGGCAGCCAGCCTTTCTTCCTTGAGAAGGGTGGTGGCAGGGCTGAGCCCCATGGGATTACATGTAGATACTAGCACAGAGGTATAGGGCAGGAGACTCATCACAGTGCCAGCAGGGGTCAAGAGGTCAGAGCACCGCCAGAGAGGTGGCAGCCTGTGGACTTCCCACTTCAGGGGGCACACTGGAAACTGGGAGATGGTAAGTAGATTTTATTCCAAAAGCGCATGTTCCCGGGCATAAGGCTCTGCTGACCTGAGGGTTCCAGGTCCCTGCCTGGATTACCAGAGTCCCTAAGTGGTCCAAGACTCATACTACAGACTGGCTCCCACCCTGATGGGGAAGGGGGGTGTGACTCCAAGCAGGAAACTGCTGACCCAACCAGGAGAGCCCAACCCCCTTCCTCTGACTAACCTGAGTCTACCCTCTGTTTTCCTCTCTTTTTCACAAACACTGCATGAAACAGCACTGACCTAAGCACAGCGTCCCTTGGCAATAGAGACAGTTGGATTTGCCTGCATGGAATGTGTCCAGGGGCAGTCTGAGGCCTGGGAGGAAGAGCATACCTGGTCCATGTGACAGAGCTCACCAGGAACATGGGATGAACAAAACCCCTCCCCCTAGTAAGTGTTAGCCTCCTGCTGCCTCTCTGCCCTGTGGACCTTGCTGGGCCCTCCTCCACTTACTCGACCCCCATAAGAGTCTGAAGACTCCTTGCTGCCTCTCCAAAGAATCTCCCACAACTCCCCCCTGTACCCAGAGCAGGGACAGAGTACCCTGCAGCAGCGTCAGCCCTGGATGTCCACCATTTCCACAGCTCATAGGGACCAGTCAAGGTGAAAGGAATCTTGCACCGTCATTTTGCTGCCTTCTGTGCCACTGATTGCTACAAATCACTGTGTCCTCACTGGCTGTGTGGGGAAGAGCTGAAGCCCCAACCCCTGGATCCTGGAATCCAAGACCCTAGGGCTGGGCCAAGAACAAACATCGGCTTTGGGCAAGCTGAGGCCTGAGGCTTCTCTGAAGGCTTAGACCTGAGCCTCTCCACTTGGACTCTCAACATTCCTTCCCTATTGCTCAAAAGCCTCCACCTGCAACCGTGGCACAGAGTACAGAAAGGGCTCCTGGATCCATGGACTGAGCTAAAGATAGCCCTGCTCAGCAGCTGCTAAGAGACCAGGAGTATCAGCTGTTCACAGGCAAGCATAGGTGCAAACCAAGATGATGAAGGCTTCCTGTCCCACAGGCAGCCAGAGCTCTTCGGGCATAATAGTACAATAGGCCACAGACAACCATGACACAGGTCTCAGCCTCATCCTCTGCAGACTTAGGGAGGGCACCATTTCCAGGTGGAGGAAACACAGAAGAGGAGGAGGAGGAGGAAGGAGAAGAGGAAGAAGAGAAGTAACAGGACATTGGACTTCTTTTTCAGTTACATGTGTTACATGTGTTCATGGAGCAGGGTGGTGGGGTGTACCTGTGAGGTCCCAGGCTCGGTCATATCCTTCCCTGGGGCCTTTACAGACCAACTCCTCCTGACTGTGGCCTGTAATGAGGAGGGGTAGGACCCCTGACCCTGTCCCAGTCCTCCTGAATGCAGGCTTGGTATGGAGTCCTTCCACCTGTGTGATCTTCACTGTGGAGAGACAGAGTCAGCCTTTGGCTTCTAGAAGAAGCCATCCGTGTAACAGAGCTGCACTATCTGAAGGTTCTCAGCAGCCTTACACTTCACCAGCCTCCTTTTTCTTTTTCATTCGTTCATTTATGGGCACAATCTCTTGTTCAAGATAGCCTCAAATTCGCTAAGAAGCCAAGGGCAGCCTTGAATTTCTGATCCTCCACATACCTAGTTCTGGAGTCAAAGGCATCACCATGCCCGGTTTGTTCATTGTGGGATAGATCTTAGGGCCCTGGTTACAAGTAGAGGGAGAAAGGATACCCCTAGGCATTGGTTCTCCCTCTCCTTCCCCTTCCCTGTTGGTTGCAGTGCACTTTCTCAGCACCTGACCCTGGTCCAGGGCCACAGGAGAAGCTTCGGGTTCCCAGTGCCTCCTCCTGGCCCTGCTCCCCTCAAACTTGGCCCTGACACACTCTTCTGCCCTGTACTTATCTCCCACCCACTTCCAATCAGCTGGCCTGACTGATTTCTTCCTTTCAAGACCTGATTCGAATCCCATCCCCTGAAATAACATGTAAATGTGTGTTTGGGGGTGGGGATGAGGATGAGGAAGGGATATCTCTGGAATGGCACTATTATCTCCATCCCCCCCTTCTCTCTCCGGGGCCCTCTGAAAGCAGAGACACCTCTTCTTCATTTGCTTCTCTCTAGTGGGAAGTTAACGAGACAGGAGAGAGACTGAGCTTGAGAACTCAAGTGCCACTCCGAGACTGGAGCTTTTTAGCTGTAGGGGTAGACAGAGCTGACTGCTGAAGGCCGGAGCACTCGTGCCTAAAGTGGAGCAGGGCATCCACAGGCCAGTTCTGAAAGCACACTGCTTCCATTTCTGCTCCAGACAGGTGAGCCTGGGGTCTCCATTCCTCACAGAAAGAGGAAGCCATACCTAAGAACAGGCACACCAGTGTGTCCACACCTGATTTATAAGTCCCCCAAACCAAGGGCAATTCAGCCTCTGCCTTCGCCTGTGCCCTCAGCATTTGGGCACTTGTGTCCAGGCATGCACATGTGTCCTTTTCCTTGTCACTTCCCCACGGCAAATTTACAGGAAGTCCACTTAACGAGGTCAGCATGTCTGCATTTAATAACTCCATCCTGGAATCCCTGTCCAGCCAGGTAATTTAGTGGCCTGGGGGAACACAGGCTGCAGGCAGCCCAGAGGCCTGGCTCTGCTTTGCCGTCCCAAGCACACTGCAGGTGAGGACACTGTCCTGCTAATGGCAGCTGTGACTTTTACAAGGCCATTGAATGCTCGGGGCTAATATGAAATTACCTGTGATGATAACTGTCTCTGTCACTAATAAATTCCCCGGTGGTCATTCCATAAATATTACCAGAACAACCTAGAGGCATGGGCACTTCACTAGAGGCAGTGAACTTCTGAGCTAGCCTACACAGCCTCTCCCACCTGGAAAAGAAATCCAGGAGCCATTTAGCATAAGGACCCTGCATGGTCAGGGACACATTTTCTCTAGTAGGCATGTCACTCCCTGCTTGGTGCACAGGAGGGAAGGGCTAAGAGCCCAGGCCTCTTCCCCTGACCTGAGAAATGCCCAAATGTACCACATGCCATGGGAATCCATGTCCTGCTGCTCTGGAAACCGAGGACAAGCTAGGTCAGATGCCAGGAAGGACACGAGCAGCCCTGTCTCTGCAGATTGTCTCTGCCAGAGCCTGCCACTCTCAGCTTCATCTCGAAGAACCTATGTCTGAGCCTCAGGAGACAGTGAATTCACAGGCAGGAAGGGAAGGGATAGGTACTCTGAGCCGAGAGGAGGCTGTAGAATGGAGCAGCAGTGGCCTCCATCCATTTGTCTAAGTTCTGAGTTCCTTCTATTGTTGCTTGGCATAGTTCTCCATCCACTCGTCCTGGGAGCCACCCAGAGGATTCCTGCCCATTCTCTACAACTGAGCACAGGGGAGTCATCTCAGTGGATTCCTACCCAGACACAATCACCAGCACTGGAGAGACCCCATGGATTCAGTCTTTATCGGCCCTTTGTTACTCTAGGGCACAGACTAGGGTCCTGTAGGAAGCAAAATCAAGCTCCGAAACTCACAAGAGAAGTTTCGAGAACATTATTTGGCTGGGCACCAATGGCACCTGCCACTGTAATCATAGAATGTACTGATGCAGAAACAGGCAGATCTCTGAAATCCAGCTTGAAGCCTGGTTTATATAGTCAATTCCAAACCATTCAGCACCATATAGTGAGATCAAAAATAATAAGAATAAAGAGGCCATTGTTCACAGGGCTGTAAGAAGGCATAAGGAGCCCATTAGGGACATGGGGACCTAGAGACTATCAAAGCAAGGCACAGCCCCTAGCTAAGCCTGCGCATCAGGGGCAAGGGACAGCATCGTGGAGCCCAGAGAGGGCGGTGTCCCTCACTGACGTGAGGAAATCCTTCTAGGAGGGCCTAGGGAAACCACCAACTTTGCTTCCTATACCACCCAGTTACTGGGACATCTGTTGCGCAAACTCGGTGGAGAATGGGAATGGCATCCCAGTCCCAGTTGTCAGTCACAGTGTCAGCCTCCAGGTTGGAGAGCAGAGAGGAGCAGCCAGCATCTGAAGAGTAGGCTGACAAGAAAAATGACCACACGGGGACACTGACAGCATACAGTAATCTGCCACACACATCCTTTGTTCTCTCCAGGGAGCTTCCTTCTCCGTGTCGCTTTTCTTTTCCCAGAGATAAGTTGGAGAATGACTGTGACATAAAACAGGACCACACATGGAGAGAGGCCCACACTACCAGGTATCAGAGTCCATTCTCCTCCATCCTCAATTCAGGGTCTGTGTGGAGTGGGGTCAGAGGGCTGGAGGTGGTGTGTGGGTCTCACGTACAGGGTGGATGTGATGTGGGCTGTGGGGTGGATGTGATCTGGGGCTCCTCCTTTAGGGAGGGCAGGATCCCCTGATGCTAGGGTTCTCCTTTCTCTTTCACTTCCCAGGGTTACTCAACTGTGACCTCCCCAGCCTACCCTTCCCAGGGTCAGACTGGCCAGTTTTAGCTCTTTTGGATGATTTAGTCGAATCCACTAAGACTTCTCACGTGTTCTCCAACCAGATACCACAAGGGAAAACCAAACCCTCTAGCACCATTATCCACAGCACAGGACCTTCCTTGGGGCAATGGGTCTGGATACCCATGATGATCCTAGGGAAAGAGCCAAGGGGTAGCAGGGATAATAGTTCCAGAGTTAGCACAAGTGTCTTCAAATGGGGTCACTGCTGAGTTCTCTGCCAGAATGACCAGCAGCAAGGTGAAGGCAAGGGGCACCTGGGGGTGGGGTAGGGAAGAAGCAGGCCAGGAATTCTGAGACCACAGGGATATGATGGGTGACCTAAGGCAGGCCTCTCTACCTTCTCTGTCCCTTGTGCTAGTCATCAAAGGGCAAAGGGGCTAGAAACCATGATGGCTACTAAAATGTATGTTAATCTGCTGGAGAGGGGCCAGTGCCTTCCCTGATGATGCCCAGAGCATCTGGGTTTTTGCTCAGTCATTTTCTCTGCATTCAAGCCCTGGCAGCTCATCAGGGAAACGCTGGATAAGTTGATACAGGAGCAGCGGGTTCCAGATTCCAGGTGAGGTATGGGAAATCCAAGAAGTTAATTAAGAATGAAATTATCCAGAAAAAGATTCTGAGTGACATTCCCAAGTGGAAAATCACTGAAAGCAGGAAACAAGCAACAGTTTCTTAATCTTCTTGATCAGTTTCTTTCATTTTTCTTGATCTGGGTGTGTGGGAGCCAGCAACCTCAAGTCCCTATCCAGACACGTGTATCCAGAAGTGATGAAATACAGATTCATATCAGGCACTGCCCAATGGCTACCCCCAGATGCCTCAGACTTCTCTGAAGATCCCAGTAAGCCAGCTAGAAGGCTGAAGAGCAAGGGTCACTCATGCCCAGCAGTGCAGGCAGCCCTTCAGCCAAGCTCGCCTGCCCCAGGAGTCCTGTGCAGCTGAGGCCTCCTGTTCAGCTCTGGTCCTGGCTAATGGAGCAGTGGCTTCCTCCCGTGACTCTCTGCACCCGGGTCACACTCTCATCATTAGATGTCTTTATTTAGAGAGCTTCCTGCCCAGGTCTGCCCCCAGGGCAGTGTGTATTGATGCTAAATCCATCACTTAGTGAACCTGGGCATTTAATCAATGAGGCTTCATAGAGCCCCCATGGGATGGGAAGGGTTCCAGGAGAGGAGGCCAGGCAAGAAGAGCATTGAGAGTGGGCAGAAAGTAGCTTTTGTCTGTGTCCCTGCTGGGGCCCCAGCAGTGAGGCTGTGAATCCCCTGTAATGTTGGCATCACAGCAGAAGCACACTGTGCCTCCTCTCATTCACTCATTAGCTCCCACATGCATCCAATAAATGCATGTACACTGTGCCAGGCTTGGCTCTAGAGACTGGCCAAAGGAGACAAGAGCCCAAATTTTTGTTCACATTGAGCTTATGGTCCTGTGATGGAAGAGCCAATGGTGGTAACAGTCATGATGAAGATGGTGGATGGGGGATAGGAGGGTGGAGGTGATCATGGTGATGATGAATATGTTGATGACGATGAGGAGGGTTGTAGTGATGACAGTTATAATGATGATGGTAACAGAGACAATGATGGCCGTGGTGGTGATGGTGACAGTGAGGTTCCCACCTGTGGCCTGAACTATGGAGGCAGCTGCTATCCTCCCACCTGGAGTAGAGGGCAGAATGTGATGTGTAGTCGCTCATTCCTGTACTGTTAGAAGGTAGAAGTCACACAGGTCTGACTGCTGTAGGCCGCTCAGGCACAACGCTTCCACACCTGCTACATATGAACCGAAAGTGAATGGTTGTGTGGTTATGAGAAGCGCATGAAGCAGTTATGCAAGGGGGTATGCCTTCTACTAAGTGAGGGGTCCTGAGAGGCTTATTAAGTCAGGTTCTGGGGGTCACGGTATCCGGGCCCCTTCTTTCCTGCGAGTTGCTGGGACACGGTATCGTGGAAGCCTGGGGCTATTGAGAGAAGGTGGATGGGTGTTCAGCCATGAGAGACTGTCAGGGAGACAAGCCCAACTTCTGAGGGTTCCTGACAGTGGAGTGGATTTGGCAGTGGCCTCTGGTCCATCCATCAGTCCACCTGCCCATTCATCCAGCTAGCTACCGATCTACGCATCTACTCATCATTTACCACTCAGCATCCTCCAATCCACTGTCCAGCCAGCCACCTACCCATCAACCCTCATCTATACATCCACTCATCTATTCATCTATCCACCCTGGTCCATTTGTGTGCTCAAATGTTACCTCCCCAGAGGGACCACACACATACACAACACACACACACACACATACACACACACACACACACACCCACACACACACACCAATATGAGCTCCCACCGTGTTTTTCCAAATGACTGTTGTAGCTGGGGAAACTTCAGAGAGTGGCAGACAAGGATGGATGCTGTCCTGTGGATGGCTGTCATTTACAGAAGAGAGCCCAGCCACTCCAAGGACAACAGAGGGCAAGTCTGATGGCCAATCTCATGGTGAGACGCCTCCTGGACATCTTCCTTTAGTGTTGCTCTGATGGCTCAGAGTCCTCTGAGTTGCTCGTCTCTGAGACCTTCTAAGGCAGAGGCAGCGTTGCACGGTTCTCTGCTCCCCACAGTGTTTCCCCAACCTGCAACTGGCATCCTAGACACTGGAGAGTCCAAAAGGGTCCATGTCCTTTTGGCTTCGGGAAAATAGGATGCTGTGAGCTTGACCGTGCCTCTGTCTCTGCCCTGGCATGAAGTACTAGGTAGGTGTGTGTGTGTGTGTGTGTGTGTGTGTGTGTGTGTGTGTGTGTGTGTTGGGGTCAGCTATCTGTGTCCCCTTGCCCTTCCTTGACAGCTGCCAGGCGCCCCCTTCACCTTTTCTTGCAGAGGAGACTTGGAATGAGCTGGGTGTCAGCAGGGGCTTTATTGCTGCTCTTTAAAACGAAATTGATTTTTGCTCTTAAGTTTTTGTGGTTTTGTGAGGTTTTTTTTTGTTTTGTTTTTTACATTTTCATGATCCTGGGGTGTTGAACCAAGACCTTTGAGCATGCTAGATAAATGCTCTCCACTACAGAGTTGGTACACATTAATCCTCGATCTCCCCGCCCCTTAAAATCATCCCCAAATGAGTGAAGAATCCCCCTCTCAGGCCCCGGCATCTCTGAAATAGAAGACCTTTGCATCCATGTCGCCTGCCTCCCATCCACAGCCTGCATCTTAACAAGCTCCCCCTAGAAGCTCTGCTCATTACGCCCAAGGTATGCCGCTGTGAGCATTTGGCTCTCACACCTGCTGCACACCAGAGCCTCCCAGGGACCTGGAACGGATGCCTGCTTCCCTCTGCCAGAAATTCTCAGCTAATTGGCCTGTGGTGGGGACTCGTTTAGACTCCCAGGTGATCCTAACATACAGCAGAATTGCCGAATCACCGACTGAGAGGAAACCGGAAAACTTAAATGAAAGGACGGTCACTCGAAGGTGGGTGGTCTGTTTAGAGCCCAGATGGGCAGCCTGTGGCAAATGAACCGAAAGTGGCTGCATTTCCCACCAAAGGGCAGCAGGTGGGGCTGGAAGAGATGACCCGTGACAGCAGCTCCGGCACTGACGGATGGACCTTAAGTATATTAGGGTTCTCAGGGAGGGTGGTGAACAGAACAGATAGAATGAAACTATGTTAAAGGGAGATTTATTAGATTGGCTTTCACTCTGGGTACTCCAACAATGGCTATTTCACACTAGAGAGGCCGAGAACCTAGTAATTATTTAGTCTACAAGGCTAGATGTCTTAGCAGTCTCCACCTACTTCCGTAGGCCTGGTGGATTCCTGGAAAGATGTTGCTCTTTAGGTATACATCAGAATCCCCAAGAAGTCAGTTCTAATATCAGTAAAGGAATGCAGTAGCAGCAACAGGATAGATAAAACTGCCAGCAAGAGTGAAGGCAAGCAGGCAGGCGGGAGATGGCTCTGTGGTTAAGAGCACTGTCTGCTCTTCCAAGGACCTGGGTTCAATTCCCAGCACCCATATGGCAGCTCACAACTGTTTGTAACTCCAGTTCCAAGTAATCTGACACACTAATTCAAATAAAATTTAAAAATAAGTTTCTTTCTTCCATGTCCTTTTATCTGGGCTGCTGCCAGGAGATGCCACTGACAATTAAAGTAGGTCTTTCCATTTCAAATAATCCAATGAAGAAAAACCTTTGCAGTTGTGCCCAGCACTTTCCATTTTACCTGATCTCAGATTCAGTCAACTTGACAACCAAGATTAGCCATCCCACCAAGCATCCTTGGCTGTCCCTTGGCCTTCCTGCATTCTTGTATTGTTTAACTTTTATTTATGTGTCTATGTGTGTGTGCCTGCTTGCCTGTATGTGCACCACATACGTGCAGGTGGCAAGTTGGCCAGAATAGGGCATCAGATCCCCTGGAAAGTGGCTGTGAGCTATTGAGACCTAACTCTGATCCTCTGTAACACTCCTTCATGCATACTGCCAACCATCACCCTTTGACCAAATGAAGGTTTTGGTATCCCTCTGAGCTTCAGCCCAGGGACAGGGGAAGCTTTGCTATTCCTGTAGGCCTGGCATGGCTGTCTCTATGTTATCAATACACATTCGTTCAGATTTCACCTGCTTTTTACACTACTCATTCAAGGCCTCCTTCCACTCCCCACACCCATCTGAAGCAGCTGGCTTCATGCTCCTGTGACAGAGTGTCCCTTGGTGTTTTAGCCTTGCCATCACATGGCACCAGAACATGAAGGCCAGGGTAGGCTGCTGGCTGGAGTCCCTGTGCTGCAGGGACACTCCACACAGCAGACAAATGCTCATGACTCCAGGCAGCGCTCCTGAGCCCTGGTGACTGGCTCCCTGTGGACCCCAGAGTTCTCTTGTCCACTGCCTTACTCTACAAGGGGTAAAGTTGCTTCCCCGAGGTTGCTGTGTGAAAGGGCTCCCCTTCACCAGGGTCTTGCCAGAAACTCCAGCCCACAGTGCAGGATCTAGGGAACCCATGGGGAAATCCCTGAGTATCTCTGGTAGTGTCTCAGCTGGGTCATGGGTGGAGACTCAGTGCAGCTGATACAGAGAAATAAACCTTAATGCTGTGACACAGCCTGATCAGCTAAGAGACTCCAGGAAAAAGGAACAAATAGTCTGTCCTGGAAAGGCAAAAGACCATCACAAAGGCCTGCGACAAATGTCCCCGTGATGAGATCAGCATGGGAGCTGAATAGACACCTATGCTCAGATCCATCATGAAGGTCACATCATATGTCCAACCACATTTATTCCCCACCCCCCATAGCACACATGACACCTCACCTCTTCCTGGAGTACAGTTTCCCACTTGAGATGTTTATCACACTTAAGAAAGGGAATGTGAGCCAGGCTTGAGAAAGAGACCCCAGGAAGCTCAGTTCAAGGGAGCATTCAGAAGCATCTGTGTGATTGTCCAAAGGGAAGTCCAGGGGATGGTTAGATGTGCGGCTTCATAACTTGATAAAATGAGGTGTCACTGATTTCAAGTTGCTGGTGTGTATGGTCAAACCATAAATAAGGGCCACTGATAAGGTTACATGTTGCCTTTATGAGGTCTCTGCCCCAGTCTGATTTCTTTTGCAGAAGCACCAAGGCTTCCAGATAACACAGATGCAGTTACCAACATCCAGCCATGCATCTACCATCCATTCGCTTACCCACCCACCCATCCATCCATGGACGCATCCATTACTCATCCATCTACATCTTTATTCAATTATCCACCCACCCACACTTACATACATTTATTTATATATCCACTTATCATCTACCCATCATCTATCTCTCCATCCTCCCATTCACTTACTTATCCATCCATCCATCCTCCTACCCATACATCAATACATCATCTGCCCACCCATTTGTCCATTTACACACTCTCTGATCCATGTCTATCCATCATTTATCCATCCATCCATTTCCCACCCATCTATCCATCTATACCTTCATGTATCCACCTGTCACTCACCCATCCATCATCTGTCTCTCCTCCAATCCACCCATCCATCCATCAGTCCACTAGTCATCAACATCCAGACATTCATCCACCCATCTGGTCCACCTTATAGATATCCACTCCTCCATCACCCCTCCATCCATCTGTATTCTAGCTGTGCACACATCCATCCCACACACCTAGCTACCTATCCACTCATATATTCATTCACCCACCCACTCACCTATCCATTCATTCTTTCATCTTAAAAAAACATTAATTGTATGATGGTCTCCGAAACAGATAGGCAGATGGCTTTGCAAAGCTCCATGAAAAGCAAGGCTCTGCTTCCAAGAACTTCCTTTTTTATCACAACAAAGATCATAAGATGCTTTGAGAAAGGGACTACCATGAGTGAGTGACAGATGATGAAAGAATAGCAGCTTTTTCCACAGAATGATGGATAGATGGGATGGATGGATTGATAAATGTATGGTGGATGAATGGATGTGTACATGGGGGAGTAGGTGTCTGGATAGTTGGATAGAGGGATGGGTAGATGGGTAGATGCGTAGGTGTGTAAATAGGTAGGTGGTAGCTGGATAGATGGATGGGTAGGTGGGTGGGTAGGTGGCTAATGGAGAGGCGATGAATAAAGCTTCAGTGGGGCTCTTTCTTGTCCTTTCATCTAGTCATCCAACAGTGTTTCTGAGCTCTGACAGCTCCTGTACCTGACTTATTTACTGGCTTGAGAAACGCCTGGTCCTGTGAGGTACCACACACACACACACACACACACACACAAAAAAAAAAAAAAACCAAAAAAAAAAAAACCTAGCACTTACGGGGAAAAGAAAGAAGAAAATTGCTACTCAGAATTGCTAGGACCAGTGGGGGATTGCTCTTGCCTGTGTACATCCCTTTCTAAGTTTACTCTGTCTCCCGTCTTCCTAGGATGCAGCCCATACTGTGCTAGGTCAGTGACTGCTGACAGACCAGCAGCTGTGTGGTGGAGTCACACAGGAGCATACTACCTACCTGGAACCACGTGGTAGGGAGGAACTAAAAGCATACTCTAAGAGAACAAGGGTTACATGTCACAAAAGGTATAGGGTGGGTGCTGGACTGATGAGAGACTGATCCTGGTGTGAATTCATGACCTGTGGCTATTCGGTAGCTATAAGGATTACTATTGATTGTCAATGGGATCCAGGGTTGTCTAGGAGGCAGGAAAGTGAGGATTTATCTAGATTAGGTTAAATAGTTAAGAGCCACCTTAACTGTGGGTAGCCCCAAGCCATAAACTGAAGTCCTGGACTGAATTAAAAGGAGGAAGTGAGCTGAGCCTCAGAATTCATCACTCCCTGGGTATAGATGCAATGTGACCAGAACTTCCTGTTTGCATGGCTACGCTATGCTGGACCACAGTATTGGGAACTGTAAGTCAAAATAAATCCTTTCCTCCTTCTTTGTTGCTATCAGGTATCTTGAGACAAGTAACAAACACAGTCAGCACACTGAACAGTGTGTACAGAAATCTAAAAGTCATAGCCCATTGAACTCCTTGGCCCTGTAACTGTGGCAGCCGCAGCCATGATACATAAAGGTGCCTTTTGATATATCAAGTTGCTGGTGTGTATGGTCAAACCATAAATAAGGGCCACTGATAAGGGTAGACGTTGCCTTTATGAAGTCTCTGCCCCAGTCTGATTTCTTTTGCAGAAGCACCTGGCTTCCAGATAACACAGATGTTACCAACATCCAGCCATGCATCTACCATCCATTCCCTTACCCACCCATCCATCCATCCATGGACGCATCCATTACTCATCCATCTACATCTTTATTCAATTATCCACCCACCCACACTTACAAACATACATTTATTTATATATCCACTTATCATCTACCCATCATCTATCTCTCCATCCTCCCATTCACTTATCCATCCATCCATCCTCCTACCCATACATCAATACATCATCTGCCCACCCATTTGTCCATTTACACACTCTCTGATCTGTGTCTATCCATCATTTATCCATCCATCCATTTCCCACCCATCTATCTATCTATACCTTCATGTATCCACCTGTCACTCACCCATCCATCATCAGTCTCTCCTCCAATCCACTGGTGTTCTGAATAAAAATGGCCTCCATAGGCCCACAGGGAGTGGCATAATTAGGAGGTGTGGCCTTGTTTGATTAAGTATGGTTTTGTTGGAGGAAGTGTGTCACTTGGGGGCCAGCTTTGAAGTTTCAGATGCTCAAGCCAAGCCCAGTGTGTCACTCTCTCTTCCTGCTGTCTGCCCATCCACATATAGAACTTTCAGCTACCTCTCCAGCACCATGTCTGCCTGCATGCTGCCATGCTTCCCACCATGATGACAATGGACTGAACCTCTGAACTATATGCCAGGCCCAATTAAATATTTCTCTTTATAAGACTTGTGGTCACGGTGTCTCATCACAGCAATAGAAACCTTAACTAAGATAGTGTGAAAGGTCAAGGAGGAGGATTTGGTAGATGTTAGCCCCCATACCACACAGCCACCTGATGAGAAGGAAACCCCAACCCTCAGGTCTGCTATCCAATCTCCAAGCTCGGTGGCCATGAGAAACCCCCCAGCTCCCTGAAAACTGAAAACTCGGGCAGTCATGCTGGCTTTGCAGCCTGTGTCCTCAAGTCCCAGGCTCTGCCGTCCCCCACAAGGGACTCAGATCACTCACTGACATCATCAATAGAGATGATACCCTGTCACAGAGGAGGCCAACAGTGCCAGGTGACTCACTGGGTCATCAGCATTCCAGAAATGGGCGGCAGACACTCCTGGAACATCGGCTCTTTGTGCCATTAAGTGACTGCCTGCTCCATCTAGGTGAGCACCCTGGACCTGGGTGTGTGCACAGGGAGGCCAGTGTCTGAAGAATACTGATCAGAGGGATGAGGCCAGAGGCAAAGTGTCTGTGATTGCATCTCAGGCTGTGTCTGAGATGAGCCGTTTGTCTGCTCTCTGACAAGCAGAGTGACAATTGCTCTCTGAAGCGAGAGATGCCATATAGCCAGTGTCAAAGAGAAGAGGGCTCGTCCAGAGAGAGATCAGCACCCCACACACACATTTGTTTTTGACCTGTGCACGCACAAATAGAGCTGAGTTAAGATGCTTGCAGTCAGCAATGGTCAGTGAGAAGCTTCAGTCTGGACATGTTGAGGACCTGTGTGAAGATGACATTCAGGGAGTTATACCTATGAACCAGCTAAAAGCTACTGAGGACTGAGGGAAGACAGCACATAGTAGGCCCTGAGGAGAGTTATGTGATCGCCTTGGGGAGTACTATAAAAGGAGTAGGCTCAGCCTAGCTGCCCAGGCACTGGAGAAAATGACAGCCATAGTTGGGTTGCTGTCTTCACTTGCCTTACTCTGCTCCCAATATGACCTTGACTCCACTTCTACATGAATCCAGGTAGACCTTAATCCAGCTTGGGGGAAGTGAGCTGATGTTCTACAGAGCCAGGGACAGGATGGCAGCTCACAGCTGTGGCATTGGCTTCTCCCAGCTGACCAGCCATGTGCATTTTTTAATGCCTCTGCTAGATACAAGGCAGACCAGCTCTCTCCACTCCCTTTAGCTGTCTACTGTGGTGTCTGACTTCGGGTATATACTGAGAAGCCGTTACTAGCCTCCGGTCACATCTCCGTGGGTAAATGCAGGATCAGCTCATCACTGAGCTCTCCACACGGTGTGAGCGACCAAGAAAGGAAAAAAGCTGCCAGGGAAAGCTATGCATGGGGCTTTATGTGGCCAGCAGGGATGCAGGGGGCGGGGTTGATGCATGGGTCACGGGAGGTGTGTGCTGAGGCCTGTCACAGTGATGGGTCACAGCAGCAGATGCTGCTCATGGTGCCCAACAGCAGAAACAGAACTAAAAATGGCTCCGAGTCTGCAGTGGGACCTCATGCTGGGGCATAAGCAAATAAAATAAGCAACAGTTTCTAGCGCCTTCTACCATGCAGCCAGCTGCTGTCTTTTTTTTTTTTCACTTTTGAATTTTTGACCTGTAATCACTTCTAAGCAAGTGAGCCTCATAACTTAAAAATCCCAGCTTGTTTGAACTCCCCCGCTTGACTTCCCTTCCCCAGCTTGGCAGTGACCATCTGTGAAGGTTACCTTCCATCTCTTGAGTTTCCTCACCTGCCCAGACTGCTTACAGCCTCAGAGGGAAGCCTCAGAGGTGCTGCAGACACACCGCTGGTGCTCTGAGGACAGTGCTGCTGCTCCCATTGTTCATCCCCCTGCAGCAGCTTACAGGCTCCTGGGTTTAGCTGGACATAATAGTATCTTAGAATAAAGACACATCCTAGCATCCCTTTCAACAAGGCATGGCCGTGGGACCATGTACTGTCCAATGGGTGAGAGAGGAGGTAGCAGACAGCACTTCCTAGTCATTGCCCTGCCCTTCATCTATCTCCCTTCCCTCGAGAGGGAGCTGGGTGCCCAAAGATGTGTTGGATCAGAGGAAAGGAAAGGATTGGCCAGTGTTGGTGATTCAAAGCAGCAGGGAGCCTGGGGCCTCAACATAGGGGTGGGGTTCACAAATCCAGTCACTTTTGCCCAAATGTTGGTGACAGAAGTGATTCCTGTTCTGTTGAAAACACTCTTAGCTGGAGCTCTGTTCCTACAGTGACTCCACCTGCCAGTGCCGTCCCCAGCGAAGCCACAGATGCACTGCAAGCCCAGGTTCCTGCCACCCTCGTGGCATCAGTAGGCCTTCCATCACATACAAAATACCTACCACAATAACTCAAAAGAGAAGGTTTATTTTGGCTCTGGGAGTCAGAGCTTCAGTCCATGGTTACTTGTCCCCATTGATTGTTGGACCCATGAAAATGGAAAGTAGAAATGGCTCAGTGGTTAAGAGTACTGGATACTCCTCTTGAGGACCTGAGTTCAATTCTCAGCACCCACATGGCAGCTCACAACAGGGGATCCATTGCACCAGGCCTGCACATGGTACACACATATATGCATGCAGGCAAATTTCCATACACATAAAATAAAATTAAAAAATCTTTAGGAAGGAAGGAAGGAAGGAAAGAAGGAAGGAAGGAAGGAAGGAAGGAAGGAAGGGGAAGGAAGGAAGGAAGGAAGGAAGGAAGGAAGGAAGGAAGGAAGGAAATTGAGAGTAAGCAAGCTGTTCACTTTATGACAGCCACGAAAGCAACCAAGGGAAAGGAACGAGGGTCCTGATATCCCCTTCATAGACATCACCTATACCACCTGACTTCTTCCCTCCGGTCCACAACTAAAGGTTTCACCACCTGCTAGAAGAATTACAGGCAGGAACCAGGCTTTCAACGCAGGAGTCTGAGGGTATCCAAGATGCCAGCCACAGCATCAGGGAAGCCATATCTTTTGGTCCCCAGGAACACTCACCCCAGCTCTTGCCACCTCACATGCTAAGAACTAGCTCTGCATCAGGCTTTCTGTTTCTGCCCAGGGACTTCAGCCAGGAACCTCAAACCTCCCTGGAGTAGACCATGCATGTCAGCCCTGTCTGCCCACAGCCTGCATGACAAGAAAGTAGCATTGGCCAGGTAGCTCCTGCCTGGATGTTTCCCTCAACTTGAATCAGCTAGCTCATCCTGGTATGAGTGCTGTGGGCGTTGAGCACATGAAAACCACCCAGAGCCTCTATTCATTTATCAATGAAATGGAGGGCATTGGAGTGCTATCTCACTGAGATGTGTCACAGTGAATTGACAAACCTTAATTGTCTGGACAGTGGCAGGCAGATAGCGGGCACATGAGTGATAGGGACTGTTGTCTTTGTGTAGGGTCTCTCTGATTTAGGTCTGAAAACTTTATACATAACCAAAACCCTCTGTAGAAAACTTCCCTGAACCAGTGTTTACTGGGGAACAAGAAACACAAAGGAAAATAAGAAGGCTAGCAGTTCCCAAATGGGAAACAGACAAAAGCCATTTGATCCAAGGAAGGGCTTGGCCAACTCTAAGCCTAGAAGAGTCTTTACATTGTGTAGTGAGCTACAGAGACTAGAGGGCTAGATCTGACATGATCAGGAGTTAGCAGGAAAGAAACATCAAATACACAGAAGGGTAAGGACTTGAGTGGCAGCCTGCCTAAAGCACGGATGCTGGCTCAGCTGAGTATTGGCTGGGTGCTGGGCAAGCGATTTGATGTCTAAGGGCCTCACTTCCTTGATCTGTAAAACATAAAATTGGATCTGTCTCTAGCTTAGATGCTACAAGAATTAGTGTTCCTGACAGAGTTTGGTGGAGTGGGTGCCTGGGCAGAGGAAATGATTATGCTTCAGCAGAGACCCCCGTCTCTATTTCAATGTGACACAATTTGTAAATAACCAGGGTCCCTCTCAGAACCTTCCATGAATCAGTGTCTACCTGGGTATGAGAACTATACAGAGAACACAAGAACATACACGAACAGGATCATTGACTAACATTTCTTATACACTCGCCACAGGCTGGCAGGTTTGGGGTTACACCTTGCGTACCCACACTCATCCCAATGGCTCTGCTTTTTTCCTGCATGGATTCCACATTCACAGAGGAGAAAACTGAGGCAGGAAATGAGGAGGCTTGACAAAGACCACATGTATGGTGGCACAGGAGACAGGATTCAAACAGGCTGCTGAAGCCCAGGCTGGACAAGGGCACCTTTGAGATCACCGTAACTTGGCTTATACCCGCAAGAAAATATGGCTAACAAGTGCGGCAATATCGCTTGCCCCTTCCCGAGGAAGCTGACGTATTGGAGACTTGATTTAGTTAACTTACTCCATCTATTCCCAGCCAGCCCAACACATTTGTGTGCCTGGGCTGGCTGCTCAGTTTCAGGAAATGCATGCCTCAAACCTCTCGCTCTGCAGCCGGGTGGACAAAGCCAGGCAGCAGAGGAGTGATTACACGGGGACAATGGAGCTGCCCAAAGCAATATCAGGGTTTTATTGCTGGATGCAGAGGGAATAGAGGCCAGATGGGAAAAACCCGTGACATATGTGACAGAGCACCTGATCACAGTGAAGGTGGGCAGGTGACTCTGGGAAGCAAGTCTGAACTCGGTCCCACCTGGCCTAAGGCTAGGTCATTTTTGACATGGAAATGTTCGTGTCCGGCCGCTCCCTCCTTAAAGAGGAGACATGAATGAGACGGCAATCCTCCTGAGGCTCCTGGGGACAGGGAGAAATCAAAGTGGATCCCCACCCTGACATTTGGAAGAGTTCATTTCAGCCTGGGAGCCCATGTAATCAGAATGCATTAAGCCACAGGCGTAAGTATGGGGACATCAGGAGTGAAGGCAGACAGAAGAGGAGGGGACACAGGGCCACATGTAGTACTGCTACCTGCATGTTTAGCTGGAGTGAAATACACCATTATGAACACATCCTCCTAGAGATCTGGTCTCTACCACACCCAGGATAGGCCACTTCTCTGGCCTACTAACTACCATGCAAAAATTCTGTGACCCAAAGCAAAACCCCTAATTCTAAAGTCCTCACATCCTGTGGCCAAGACTTCTTCCTCCATGTAGCCTCTGTTGGTATCTTAGGCATTGCTGTATAGAGACACCATGACCAAGGCAACTCTTATAAAGGAAAACATTTAACTGAGGCTGGCTTACAGTTTCAGAGGTTTAGTCCATTATCATCATGGTGGGAAACATGGCAGCATGGAGGCAGACATGGTGCTGGAGGAGCTGAGAGTTGTACTTCTGGGATCCATAGGCAGCAGAAGGAGACTGTGTCACACTGGGTGTAGCTTGAGCATATATGACCTCAAAGCCTGCCTCCATGGTGACACACTTTCTCCAACAAGGCCATACCTACTCCAACAAGGTCACAGCTCCTAGTAATGCCACACCCTACGGACAAGTATTCAAACACATGAGTCTGAGAGGGCCAAACCTACACAAACCACTGCTGTTGGGTTTAACTATTTACTCACACTTGGCTAGGTGTTACATCAAGCTAGAAGGTTCTAGAAGGATTTTCACTCACCCAGCCACATTATTTTCAGTGTCACAGAAAATTATAGAGGTTTGGGAGGTTAGGTTGAGATCTTTTTTGTTAGCAAGGATTATTGGGGGACATAACTGTGACATGGAGTAGCATCACTGGCTGACTCAATCAACTGGGTGAGTTCAGGTCCATTATTATGGGATGCTTGGATCTTACATGAGTGATAGTGGAGCATTGAGTCTGATCCAGTGGTTCTCAACCTTTCTAATGCTGCGACTCTTTGATGCAGTTTCTCATATTGTGGTGACCTGCAACCATAACATTATTTTCATTGCTACTTCATAACTATAATTTTGCTACTGTTATGAGTCGTAATGTAAATATCTGATATGTGGGGTATCTGATATGCTACCCCTATAAAAGCATCAGTCAACCCCCAAATGGGTTGAGACCCATTGGCTGAGAACCACTGGTCTGATCTGAGGCAGAGGACTGCTTGTCCTCAAAGTTTAACCATCTAAAGCCTTTCTGAGGGTCACTCTGAGCTCGAGGTTTAGATCTGCCTTGCTTTAGGCTCCTTCTTTCTCCCTCTCCCTCACCTCACAGAAAGATGAGAAGTACACCTTTTGATATGTTAATTCCAAGGAAGAGGAGCCAAGAAACTATTGTTTGGTACTTCATGTGCACACATGGTGGCTCCGCGTGATTCTGTAGCTTGCTGGCATTTGCTGGAGAGACAGGTGGTCAGTGAGAGGGAACGCGACACCACAGGGACCTGTGACCCATGATCCCTGCAAGAGAACCAACAATCCCAGGGGCCCACAGAGGCTCCGAGGTCCCACCAGTGTGGTGCTCTCCACAGCTGTGAGGAGAACCCTGGCCAGCACAGCCGGCTGCACCCAGGGAATCAAAGCTGTGGAAAGTTGGGGAATGCACAAATCTGCCTGCTGTTCTCTAGCCCTAGCCCTGACCTGGGCCCTGGATGCTGGATGTTTTGGATGCTGAGAAAACACAAGACTAACTGAAGAGAGCCCTACCCTCACAGACTAATAACTTCCTGGGCTCCCTGGCAGGCTGAGGCTCAAGTAGATCTCCCAAAATGGCC
Organism: Meriones unguiculatus; assembly: GCF_030254825.1. NCBI lineage: Eukaryota > Metazoa > Chordata > Mammalia > Rodentia > Muridae > Meriones > Meriones unguiculatus. The sequence continues at coordinate 82,685,978 of NC_083352.1, read as the reverse complement.
AGCCTGCCGTGGCGTCTTTGTTGCAGTGACTAAGGAAACAGTGACAGCATCCCCTCAGTTGACACTGCATCCTCACACTGCCACAGTCCCCTCCTCACCCTAAGATGGGACGGTGTGAGCCCAAGCACCAGCACCCTCTGATGGGCCTCATCCGGGGAGGATGTCTTTGACCACAGGGAGAGGGGAAGTTTCCATGGTTACAGAAAGAAAGGAAACAGAAGAGAGATCCAAATAACAGAGGGATTCAACCACCCCAGGCAGAGACATTTCTATGTGTTTCTAGGAAATTAGTGTAAAAAAAAAAAAAAAAAAATCAGAATCTCAGAGTCCCGTTGCCTTGGGCTCTAATCATGGTTTTATCGCTGAGTTACAATAAGGCAGATGTATACATGTCCCATGAGGGGTGTCCTTGACTTTCTGTTTTCTCATCTGTGAAGCTGGAAAGTCCATGTCACCAGCCTCCTGGATTTCCTGATGGTAGAAGGAGCTCGGACAGTCAGACAGGAAGCCCTGAAGCACAGTATAACCACCATCATCACCATCGCCACCAAAGGCTCACAATGCAAATACAGCTGTCCCCCTCCATCGCTCACCCCCTGAACCCCACAACACTGAATCTGACCCTGACTGAGCTCCCCATTCAGCATCTCCCAAGCACGCTGGCTACTTTGGCAAAGTCACCTGTTCCATTTCCTGCTGTGGTTTCCCCTACTTCCAGGCAAGAACAATTTTCTGCCACACTGATGAAAATGGCATTTCCTCCTTTGAACACTTAAGCTGGAGTGGAAGTGGAATTGAAAGAGAAATGCTGAGCGAGATCGTGCTGGGAGAGTGGGAAATGATAGATGCTGGGGACACCAACATTGGAGAGATGGGACCAAGCCAATGTCTTCATCCTGGAGGGGATGAAGGGGAAGCTGATGCTCAAAGGAACAAGACTCCTCTGGGTCCCAGAGTAAGGCTAAGGGAGAGGAAAGTCTAGAACTGAGGTGTCTGTCCATACTCTGTGTGTCGGCTGCTGCTCACTCACTGGACATAAAGAGAGACCTGGTTGAGACAAGACAGAACAGTTTTCTCTGTGGGAGGCCAGGCAGCCTCTCCTCTCTGTCCAGATCCAAATTCTCAGAGCAGCATGTCTCACTTATAGTATGGATGAGGCAATGGTGTGACTCTTGCGTCTCCCAAAAGCCTGGACTTAGGGTACAGGCTTGGTCCTCAGTCTGTGGTGCTATGGGGCGGTGAAACCTTCAGGAAGCTCTCTCTCTCCTTCCCTCCATCCCTCATGCCTTTCCCACTCCCTCCCTCCCCCACGGCTGTCAGAAGAACCAGCTTCCTCTTCACTCCCCCATCATGATGTTATGCCAAGATGAGCAATGTTGCTGGTGCCCACGGACAAACAAACCATGACAGCGGTGCAGTGTCCAGTGACTCCTTGCTGCCAGGTACAGCAAGGGACGGGGACACCTGTGTCTTGAATATGGGCAGACAGCCACATGTCCCCACCCTGTTTCTCCAGATATACACCAACCCAGGTCACAGGGATGAGTGCATAGATGCTCTGGCAGTGACCGTGGCAGCTGGGATAGGGGTGTGGGGGAGACCTACCTGGTCGAGGGACTCTAGGAGGACAGAGGGGAAAGTGTGTAGAGTGACAAGAAACACCGAGCATTCACACACACACACACACACACACACACACACACACACACAGAGGAGATGGTGTCTGCTTAACAAAGAGAGGATGTTTACAACACAGTAATTCATGGAAATAAATGTGCTATAAACAGGAGGCAGTTAATAGCAACACCACAGGTGTTCGTGCCCAGGGGACAGTGAGAACACCGTGCCAAAGCTGACTCACAGAGAGATTTACTAAGCCCCGCCCACGACTGCGTAGGAAGGGAATCTCAGGAAAGGCTCTGGGCAGACATGTCCATCACTGGACACAGGAGCAGAGGAAGCACAGCCCGTTACTGACACCCACAGCACCTTATTATCCCTCAAGTGGGGAGGGATCATAAGAGCGGAGGAGGAGAATAAGCTTTGATTCCAGGGTGTGGGCAGCCCAGAAGCATAGTCTTATGCATAGAGAGACTAATAAAAGATGGAGAAGAGGGAGCAGAGGGTGACTTGGGGACACTCGGGGAACCTACAGAGGTGGCTGAGGCTGTATTTCCTCCCTTATCTATTCAGGAACCCATCCATGTGTACCGTCCTGAGGCCCAGGTTCTCACGGAGCTCCCAGGACAGACACACTCTGTCCACAGCCCTGTTCTGGGAACAGTAAAGTTGATGGATGGGGCTGAAACCAGACCCATGGAGTCAGCAATTTTTTTTTCTCTGTTCCCCATTTATTTTCAATTTCGGCTCAACTCAAAGTGGTTTTGGAGTTGGGAAATGTGGATGCCATCCACAGAGGCAACCTTGGGACAAAGCTGGGAGGGAATGAGGGACTGTTTTATGACCTAGATTCAAAGCAAGTCCTTCCCTGTTACCTGAGGCTGAGACATTGAACCTCTAGGCTTCAGCTCTGAGTCTCAGCTCATCAGTTTGGACCCAAGGCTCTGGTTCTGACCTTTTTTGACAGCGTCCACTCAGCTAGTCCCTGTTGGGCACTCTAAGCACGCCTGCCTCTGCAGCCCAGTATGCTGGGCCAGGAGCTCTCTTTTGTCTGCTATTCAGTTTCAAAGCCATGTCTACATTGCAGGCTGATATCCAGGACTCACATGAACCCACAGGAAAGGAAAAAAGGCAGATCTAGACCAGACAAGACAATTAGAGGAGCTCGTGCCCTATGGATAGATAGACCGCCATCTGGAGCTCTTGACATGTGTGTATTACTCATCAGGGGTAGGTTCTCACTTGGGTACATATCCACAGGCCGAAAGTGGACTCTGTCCCCTCCTTGGCACAGAGGGTCAAACTACTGGTCACAATTGCTTTAAAGATATGCCAAGTCCTCCATGACACAGGAGACCAGTGTTTCTGCAGCACTGTGTGGAGCTGGATGTCAACATACCCAGAGCATCCCAAACTGCAGCACAACACCGCTCAGAGCAGGCAGCTCGTGTGTGAATGTCATTTTTCAATTTAGTCCAAATCTCTTCTTCATTTTTCTCCCTGCAAGCCTTTTTAATTCGTGAGACTCACCAAGGGTGTGAAGCGAGTCGGCAGCTATCTGTCACACAAGGGCAATCAAAGCAGCTCAGAAACCACATGAGGCTTTCTACTTCTTTGTCCCACTGTTCCTCATAAACCACTGAGATGTGTACCTGTCAGCCATCTTCAGTGAAAGCTTGGAGCTCAGGTATGGGTGCCTTTCCCTCTCTGAGCTCTCTATGTAAAATGTGCCTTGACCACAATTCCATCACTAGACTGCCAACCGAATGTGTTCCATAGACCAGGAAACAGAGACACTGAAGCATCCATCCCACATGGCCCAGCAGTGAGGATTAATTGCAACCTGAGTAGTTTGGACTTGGGTCTGTCTGGTCCATGAATCCCTTGAACTCACAGCTGCTGTCAGTTGACATCTGGATCTGAACTCCTTTGGGGTATGCCAGCTGCCAACTTTCATGGGCACTCACAAAGAGGAGACCAGGGTATGAAGGGTGGGTGGCAAGGTACAGAGGAAGGACTCCAACAAGACCCTGAGAGTATGTCTGCTACAGGGAGGGATCAAGGATACTCCCTATGATGGTGAAAGTGGCCCCCATAGCCTCATGTGTTTGAATATTTGGCCTATAGGGAGTGGCATTATTAAGAGGTGTGGCCTTGCTGGAGGAAGTGTGTCACTGTGGGGAGAAGCTTTGTGCTCTCAGATGCTCAAGCTAGGCCTAGTGTGGCATTCACTTCTGCTGGCTGAGGATCAGATTTAGAACTCTCAGCTCCTTCTCTACTACCACATCTGTCTGTAGGCCACCATTCTTTCCAACCATGATGATAATGGACTAAACCACTGAAACTGTAAGCCAGCCCCAACTAAATGCTCTCCTTTAAAAGAGTTGCTGTGGTCATGGTATCTCACCACAGCAATAAAACCCTAAGATACTCCCCCAGGTCATGCTGTCCTCTCTTCAACCCAGCTAGAAACACCCATCTGAGCTCTATCCCTGACCATCCAAGGCCTAATCCTTCTGCCTACTGTGACCCATATGCCATCAGACTGAGGAAGCAGACAGCCATTCTTATGAAAGCCAGTCTCCAAACTGACCACATCTGTCAGTGAGGAAGCCTGACAAGCTGGTCCCAGAACCAGGCAGGGGTCCTCTGAGACAGGAGTTAGTAGAGTTTTGAAAGAACCCAAGGTCCACTGAGATCCAGGGAGGCTCTGACAGCTGAGGGCCAGCTTCATGTGGGCAGAAACCCCAACCAGGTTATTCAGGTTGCACTTAACCTGACAGGCTCCATGTTGGGGACAACGAATAGGTCTTGTCCACCCCAGGCCTGGTGTCTCCAGCCTCCCTCTCACATGCCCTGACTTTAAATTTAATTTACTATCTGGTCGGAACCCAGGGAAGTTTGGCTCCTGCAGGCCAGGTTGGGTTCCCCAGAGGCAGAGCATGGAGGTCAGCAGCCCGGGGCTCTGCAGGTTAGGAGGTGGGTGTCCTCTTCCCTCTCCAGGCTGACCTCCAGGCTCTCACTGCCTCCCAGAGTCTCAGCCTCACCTTACCACAGAGCTGGAACCTCAGGCTACAATAAAAAATGTCCATCTAACAGAAATAGACAGACTCTAAGACAGCAAGTACCACCTTTCCGCTTGAGAAAGTTCAAGTTCAGAGTTTACGTTCACAAACACTTGGTCATCAAAGTTGGACATCTTAGGCCAAACCCCTGTTAACACACATCCTTAACCTCCAGAAATGACAAACCCAGCAACGGGTGAGAAGCTCCTGTGCCCCATTGATCACCTACTTTTCTCAGCCAACACGGGGACGTGGGAAGTTGACTATGCACCCATGGCCAAGTCACTGGCCCCTTAAGACAACAAATGGAGCTGGAGACGGTAATGCAGTCTCCAAGCTCTGCAAGAATGAATGACTGGCTGCTGGCAGCATGGACTAGGCCCTGGATAGTGTGGACTTCGGTCCCACAAAAGCAAGTTGGCTCTAGGATTACAACAACCAACAGCACTAATAACCTGCCGATCAACCCAACAGACAACCTGCCAGTCAACACACGACCTGCCAATCAACACAAGAAGCAATTTGCCAATCAATGCAACAGGCAATCCATAGTGTCTATGTGGGGTGTTCCTCACCAAGCATCTCTTTTTAATACAGATGCTGGGCACAGTGGCCAGATGTGTTCTTTTCTGGTTGGTGTGACAAAACCCCTGCAAAATATCTAAGGGAAGCAGGGTTTCAAACAGTCTCCATCCATCACAGGGGGACAGGGAGGCATGGTAGAACATCATGGCGGCAGGAACATAAGACAGCGCATTCACTGTTCAGCAGCCAATGCTCTCTCTGCTCTGAGGTTTTGAGAAGGGAACCCTGGAGCTGGGCTTCTGAAGTCAGGATGAACCCGTCAATTCAGGCAGGACTCATTTAGAAGGAACAAAAGGGGAGTCTGAATGCAGGAGGACCAGGAGTCTCACTCTGCCTCGAGGGTCTGGCTGCTCTGCCCCTGCTTCATAGCTGCAGGCTCAGGAGTCCATGTACTCCTTCACACTGGGAAGTTAGGAAGAAAGACACCAAGACAGACAGACATTTTATTCACACCTGTCACTTATGACTAAGCAAGTTTTCCTGCACTGCTAATGAGACAAGGTGACTCAGCTGAGTTCTAAAGACCAAGTGAGCTCCCAAGCTCCCCTCACACTTTCCACACTTCTTCCAGCAATGAGTAGAAACCACGAGCATACAATCTCTCCCTGCTGGAAACCCAGCCACAACTGCAGAGGTTCCAGGCCTGGAGAGAAGGCAGCACTCCAGCCGGAGGGCACTGTTTGTTCAGGCTGGCACAGTGGGGTTCAGGCACACACACTAAATCAGTAAGTCAGATAGGCAATGTCTTAAAGCCACATTCCCAGAGTCTGGGCCAGTGCAACCCTTGCGAACTCTTCCCACCCGTGACTGAACCTCAGCTGATCCTTCTGTGTCTCACCAGCATCCCTGCTCCTTGCCCTTACCCCAGGAGAATTAGCAGCATCTTGGTCCTACGTGGTCCTCTGTGCTGTCACATCCTTCGTTGTCTCTGCTCTCCATCTCCTGTGAAGCCAGCCCCAGCTTCGCTTCCCTGTATGGCAAGAACCCAGAGTTTCCAGCAGAACCTGGGCGTAACTCCTTCAGTTAGAGAATGGTTAATGTCATCAACTTGAAGGGATCTGGAGCTAAGAGTTACCAAAGGAAGATGGTGCTCCCCAAGAGAAGGAGGCATCCTCCAAACAGGCAGCCCAGATATAAAGAAATCCAAGGAAAAGGCAGCCCATGCCTTCTTGCCTCTTGTTGAATGGGTATATCTATTGCTGCTGCTGCTGCTGCTGCTGCTGCTGCTGCTGCTGCTGCTGCTGCTGCTGCTGCTGTAAATGATGGTGGTGACTACTTATGGATAAAAGTTTGCACTTGAACCCTACCGTGCCAGCTGCCAAGACTGAACAGACAGTGCCCTCTGGGTGTAGCGCCTGCCTTCTCTCTGGGCCTGGAACTTCTGCAACTGTGGCTAGCTTTCCAGCAGGGAGAGACTGTACGCTCACTCAGCCTGCGATAGAATCCCTGCATGCTGTGGTTTTCACTCATTGCTGGAAGAACCCCTGAGGGGAACTCACATCAGACTCCAGCTGCTTCAGCCTCCCAAGGTGGACTAAAGACAAGTGTGTCTCCAGGAATCCCCCAAGCCTTCAGCACCAGGTGTCTAGCGTCATGGATTGAGAAGCTACTGGGTCTTCAGCCCCTCCAGTGTACAGACAGCACTGTTGGGCTACTCAGCCACAACCACACGGGTCACTCTGGGGGATCCCATTTCATAATATATGCTTCTATCACTTTTCAGACTTTCGGCTAAGATCAAGTGTGATATCTCCTCTTGCCAGCTGAATACATGTTCTATCTGTCCTGCTCCTCTAGCGGACCCTGTCTAGAGATGATTGGTTCACGGCTCCAAGAGACAGAGCAGAGACTGTGCCCAGGCCCAGCATCAGGGACAGAATTAATAATAAGCTAACCCCACACAGTGTGACTAGACTGTGACAGTCAGCCATTCTGGAAGCTAATCTGCCTGGCTGCCTGTGTGTAAAGGGTCTGGAGAGTTGGCTGAGGGGATGAGAGTGAGCCCTCTGCAACCAGGAGAGAAGCAGGCATCCCCACTACCAAGGGACATGTGCTCTAGTGTAGGGCTAGTAGAAGAATGACCACCACAGAGCAGGTGGCGCACAGCATGCCCGCAGAGCACAGATACATCCCTTGTATCCCCAAGCACCAAATCCAGACTCTTTACTCCATGTTTGGGGACTTAAGAGTATTCATAAGATGAGGGAGATGCAGATGGCCAAGTGTTTCGCTGTCTGGTGACACATGGGGACAGAGCCCCCATGTGAGGCTCCCATGTCCTGCCCAGAGAGTTGTAGGACTCTGCTGTTACACAGGACAGATCCTGAGAGGGGTGGTAGAGGAACTGGTGGGATCTCATGAAGACCCCTTCCCCCAAGTTCACTAAACAAGAGGGGTTCACTTCCTATCACTGACCTCTGGCCCTCATTCCCACATCTGGACCAGAGACTCGAGCTCAAAGGGCCCCATGTCTCTGTCACAGTTCCTTCGGGAGAGGCCTCCACACCCACAGCGCCCACACACAGCTGTCGCGCAGGCTGCACCTCAATACCGTGAGGCTCTCAGACATCTGGGAGACGCCCTAACTTTGATAAAATGCCAGCATACTTTATAATCTCTCACAGTGAGCAATTTTGAGACACTCAAAGACAAATTGCCAGTTTGCAGAGTGTATTTCAAAGCAACTTCCTATTTGTTTAATTTCATGGCTTCTACAACAACCTGAAGCTTCTCACCAGAATTCCAAACTTGCTTTTTTTTTTTAACCACTGAAGAACTACTGTTCCCCCATCTCCAGAGGCATCACTCACCATCCGGTCAGAAACCATCTCCTCCGCCCATTAGGAGAGGTCACTTCACCATCCCAAACACAGTTCAGTTAAAGAATGCCAGACACCAAGGTCCTCAGCCATATTTAATAGCTTAGTATGTTTTCACTTTCCTCTACATAGAAACACAAAGGATCTGGGGAGATGGTCCAGTCAGCACAGTGCTTACCCTCCAGGCACAAAGACCTGTGCTCAATTTACAGAACCCATGTGAAGGTGTGAAAAAAAAAATGAGTTGAGCATGGTGGTGTACACTTGTTAATTTTGCTCTGCGGAGGTAAAACAGCTGGATCCCTAGGGGTTGCTGAGCAACCAACCTAGCTAAAGCGATTAGTTAGTGTCAGGACAATTAGGGGAAACTGTCTCAAAAAACAAAGATGGATGCTATCCTGAGAAATGATATTCTGATCATTTCTCCACATGCACACACACGTACATGTGCTCACGGGTGCTCCCACTTGTAAACACATGTACACACACATACACACAGAGAGGTGTGAAGATAAAATATCGGTGTGTGTGTGTGTGTGTGTGTGTGTGTGTGTGTTTATTTTGCAGAGCTGAAAATTGAGCCCCAGAGCCTTGAACATGCCAGGCAAATATTCTCTGAACTGCATCCCCAGCCATGTTTTTACTAATTGTTTGAGGATACATCTCACTAAGTTGCCCATAATCAATTTGAACCTGATCTGTAGCTCAGGTTGCCCAGGAACCTTCACTCCTCCTGTCCCAGCCTCCTGGGTAGCTAGAAGGACAGGCCTGCCCCCTTTTAAAAATCTGTCTGGGATACTCCGCTAAGATCTGTGCAATCTTGTTCTTGCTGCACTGTGATGGTGCTGATATCCTGATGGCCTTGAGAAGCTGTGGTTTGCTGCAGTTTCCTCTAGGTGGACCCTGTAGGCGCACATACACATACACACACATATACTATGCACACAAATATAAACACACACATATACCACATACGCACATATATACCACAACACACTACACACACAAACACCCATGCCCCATTCATACACCCAAACACACACACAAATACACACATACCACAGACACACAAATGTACACACAAGCATACACACCACACACAGAGACACACTCGAAGTTCATGAGGTGTGAGAGGACTTCTCTGAGCTGCAGTTTAGAAGTCCAGCTCAAGCAAGGGGACCATGTCCACATGTCCCCCTCTCCCATTTAGCTCCAGCTGTTGGTACAGACCAGAACTATCCAAGAGTCTCAATCAGACTGGCCTGTTGGCAAATCTGTGGGCATTTTCTTGCTTGTTAACTGTTTTAAGAGCCCACTGTGGGTGGTGTTATCCCTCACAGGCCTGGGCTATAAGCTAAGCATGAAAGAGAACAAGCCAGTGAGTGAAATTCCTCCATGGTTTCTGCTTCAAATTCCTGCCTGAGTCCCTGCTATGGCTTCCCTCAATGATAATCTAAACTGTATAAGCTAAAATAAACCTTTTCTGCCCCAAGTTGTTTTTTTTTTTTTTTTCATGGTGTTTGTTGCAGCAGAAAGTCAACTGAGATACATCCCTTCCCCCACACTAGACAAAGCCCAGCTTCTTGAGTCTGACTCTCTTCAGTGAGCCTCCATCATTATCTGTCTACTGTATCCTTAGGCAGGTGGGGTCATTAAATCCACACACAACTGTGGGTCTGGAATCTGGACCAGGGGGCATGGACTGAGGATAGACAGGAGCATCTCTCTTGCAGGCACTTTCTCCTCTACCCTCCCAAGGGCATTTCCTATTTTCTGCTCAGGTGTCCTGAAGACCCATGCTACTAAGGCTTCAGGGGAAGTATGATTGAAGAGATTCAAAATGATGGTTCCCACCTGGGCCCTCTTTCCTTCTGTCTTAACACACTGAAAATATGACTGCATTCTTCACAGGGATTCTCAGCCTCCTCAACAACTGCCCACTTGCTCCAACAGAAGGGCCGCCTGCCTGCCATTTTACTGCACATGGCAGAAGAAGCCGGCATGAGAGTTAAGTTCCCATCTTCGGCAGAGAAGGAGTGACCACAGATACTGAGGAATGAGGGGGTATCGTGTTCCCAAGACAACAGCACACAGGCCCAGAGCAGGTGACAAGGATTGGGGTGGGGGGTGGAGTGGGGAGAGTGGGCAAGCACTGAGTTCAATGACAGGTCCCTCATTAACAGGCACACCAAGGCTGAGAGGACAGATTTGCAGAGCAGTAGTGATAACAGGCACTAGCAAGTGCTTTATTTAATTAATCACGAAAAGGAATCTCCCCTCTTCTAAGCAAAGCCTACGTGTGGTGGCCTCCTATATAAATGATTCAATTAGATCTCACAGACTCGGCTAGACTGCTCTTATTTAATTCTGTGAACAGGTGGTGCCCAGAACCCTGCCCTGCCACCACACACCCTCTGCAGCCCTCTGGGTCATCCGGACTGGTCTGCTCATGGGGTGTTGGGGGAGGGGTTGACCTTGCCGTGTTCTCTCTAGCTACCCTCCCCCACACACCCCAGCCTTCTACTTCTTTCCCAGTTCCCTCCCTTTGTGTAATCAGGAACCTGGCTCTTTTAATATCAGCCACATCAGATATTTTGAAACATAATTCTCCTGGGAGGAAACGGTTATTAAAAAGGTAATTAATTTATGCCGAAGGCATACACAAATCATAAATCATCCAGGGTTATTTGCCCTGAGCTTATTTTTCTCCCCCCACTGGCGTCTTTTCCACCAGGTAAACGAGGTGTGCGTGTGTGTGCGTGTGTGTGTGTGTGTGTGTGTGTGTGTGTGTGTGTGTGCTCACAGTTCAACAGCGTGTTATTCCCTAACCCAGAGCACACTGGCTGCCCTCCTTCCTCCTGCTCTAGGCAATCAGTGTCTCCTCAGACCCCTGTGATGTCCGCCAGAGCTAATATGTGTGCTTTCTACCAAGACAAGAGACTACCCAGGGAGGCAGCAGCAGCCTGAAAGCAGAGCCAAAGTCTAAAAGCTTTCTATCTGCCTAATTGCATAAGTTATGCATATTCATTGCCGTCAGACCAGGGGTTGGAAGGGGACTCAGAACCACTGATAGGCAGAAAAGACCGGAAATCATATTAACAACTACTCAGAGGTAAATCGTGTGCACATCGGACTCAGAGTCCACACTTGTCATCCCAGCACTCGGGGAGGCTGAGGCAGGAGGGTTGCTGTGAGTTTGAAACAAGCCCCGACTACATATCCCATGACTGATCAGATTGAAACTTTGTCATATTTCAATCCCCTAAGATGGCGTTCGTCACCAGCAACATGGAGATACTCAGGGAGCTCTGTATGGAGTGCTGTCCATACCTAACAGGTCCCTGTCTTCCATCCTGAGGCTTCTGGGTACAGAACCACACTAGCCGGAAATCCCAGTCCCTGGCCATGTAGAGCTCTAAAGCATGGACTTACCGAGCGAGGCTCTAGACATTTCCTCAGACACCGTCCCAGCCACTGAGCAAATATGAGGGAGTGAAAGAGGACATGGGAGCCCATATGATTTCCAGGCTGCAGAGACAACAGGCAGCCGTCCCCAGATCCATCCAGGAATGTCCAGGATCCTCTCTGCCCTCTTGGCAGGGCCTGGTTTAGGCCTCTCTTTGAACTTCCAGGTTGGAACAGTGCCTCCTGCTGGCTGGGAGTACTAACCACAGCTCTCTCCTTAAGCAGCTGTGAACTCCCACTGTGAAGATTCCCCCACACCTGCTGTCTCAGCACATAACTTTGGTTTTTTGTTTTTTTTTTTAATCCCTTTGGAATTAATAAATGATGTGTACTTTATGTGTGAGTTCTAATATTAGCTCAACATCTAAAGTGGACCCACTTGCACAAAATAAGGAAAAGCAGCTCCTGTGCCCTGGTTTGTGGGTGGTAAAGGCTTGACATCAGAGAAATCTCCCATACAAGCATTCATCAGGTCCAGCCCAGCTTAGTTTCGGAGACTGGGCATACTCAGATGCAGTTTTACGAAGGAGCCAGCTCTGGGTCCTTGACCATCCTCAACCTAGACACCCTTTACTCCACGCAACACATGGGAGACCCAGGACCCACACTCCAGCCTAGGGCCTCCTAGGGGAACCACGCCAGGACAAGCACAGCAGGCCCTCGGCATGGTGTCTCTGGTGGTTGGAATAGAAATGGCACTATTAGGCGGTGTGGTCTTGTTGGAGTAAGTGCGGCCTTATTGGAGGAAGTGAGGCACTGTGGAGGTGGGCTTTGAGGTCTAAGAAGCTCAAGCCTGGCCAGTGTATCTCAGTCTTCCTTCCTGCTGCCTGCTGAGCCAATCCAGATGTAGAACTCTCAGCTCCTTCTCTAGCATCATGTCTGCCTGCACGCCATGCTTCCCGCCATGATGATAATAGACTAGATCTTTGAAAATGTGAAACAGGCCCCGTTAAATGCTTCCTTTACAAGAGTTGCCGTGGTCATGGTGTCTCTTCACAGTAAGAGAAGCCCAAACTAAGACAGTGTCTATTCACCTGCTGTGTAAGGGAGGGGACCTGCTCCATTCTGGTGTCCCTGGGGTTTTCCTAGGTCTGCCACTGAACCAGGCTGACTGCACTTCTTCGCCAGGGCTGCAGAAGTGACAGTTTGACAGCAAGTGCCGTCAACTCCAGCCAGGAGCTCTGAGCATAGGAAAAAGATAGGGACACGGGACAGGAGGGTCTGTGGCCACCACTCAGCACAAGATCCTCATAGGAGGTTGAAGACACAGGTCTAATGGCTCCTGCTCTGTGAAGGGACAAAGCTTCCCTTTCCTGCAGCAGACCTGACCTGGCAGGGCTCGAGTTGCCCTTTCAGAGCTGTGAGGGGTCAGTCGCCAGCAACTCACCTCCTACTCCAGGCCGTGGCTATCCGTGTCCCCATCAGGTCTCCACTCCAAATTCTCGTGCTCACCTTCCTTCTTTCTCTTCTCCACCCTCCTCTAGATCGACTAGTGAAGCTGCAGAGATGCCTGGACACCAGGATGCAGTGACATGGTAGTAAAGGAGACACATGGCTCTCTCAGGAGCAGCCCTGTGCATCTCTCAGCACCAGACTGATGGCTAGGCCAGCATGGATGCTTCCTTGAGTCAGTAAAGGCCCAGTCAATAGTGATATGGGGAGGGGCATAACCGTCAGTGAGTCACCCATTCCTTCTGCCATGTCAACTGGCCACATAGGTGACATGACTGGCTAGCTGCAAGGCAGGCTGGGAAATAAAGTCCAGCCCTGTTTAGGCTGAAAGGAAGATGGACTTGGGGGTAGTCCTACGCCTTGGCCATGGCTCTGCTCAAACTTGGTCATGTGCTTCTCAGGGAAGCTCGAGCATACAGGTTCTGCTACTACCTATGTCGCAGCTGCTTCCCTGTGTGGGGGCACATTACAGAACGCAGAGCTTTACTTCGCTCTGATTAGAGGGAATCATGGGTTTCCAGCAAGAAAGACGTTTCTTCTCAGATATGCATCAGTACCGTGATCTGAAGTGCCTGGGGCTTCCTGGAACTAGGTGCAGCAGACAGCGTCACTCAGAGATTCACTGCCTACAACTATATTTCTTTTATCAGATGCCATGGTCAGGGTGGTACTTGGCAGACAGAGAGGATGACAGGCTGGGGAGATTCTGTCCTTCAGAAATAACACTGCAGTGGCTCCCTCAGCAGCCTATGTGAGCAGGTAGGCCTCTGTCTGACCCCATGACCATGCTGCCAAGCCATCCTGCCATGGCAACATAACATTGCGTCCGTGCCTTGCAGCTTGTTTTAATGTCTGTCACTGTGGGGTCGGTCTCAGGGGCACGATGAGCCTCTGAGCTCAGGCCACTTAAAGGTCAGGAGTGTCCTAACCAGAAAGGGTGTCATTTGCACCTATGCCTTTTCCAGGCTGGTCGGGCCACTCCTCTAAGGACTGTACCCCACTCACCTGACCATGAGCATAAAGGTTGTTTACAGTGGCTCCCCACATTGATCCAATATAAAGAAGCACCTGGTGCAGCTCCTGAAGACACATTTCTTTCTCAAAGTCTCCTTACCAAGACCTAGTTCTGAGATACGTCTACATCCTACAATTCTGAGATTCGCAAATAGGGATGCCCTCGCTGAGTGTGAACTGCCCGGGGAGTGCCCTAGAAGCCTGAAGCTCCAGCATGCACTTCACCAGGACACAACTGAAAACAGTGCCACTTGGAGCCTCTGAGAGGGGGTGGGGGCAGGAGGATTCAGGCACATGCATAAGAACTTCACATGGTTCAGTGTCCTGACTCATGCTGTAGCCAGAACCACCACAGGCTTCACCGAGAGCCACCAGCAGAGGAGTTACTTGGCCAAGGATCAGATAGGATCTGCCTTACATAGTTCCCCCGGGGCCACAGTACACGTAGATCATACCATACTTCCCAGAGGCTTACAGAGGAGTTACTGGGCTGAGAAGAGAGAAGAAGAGATGCTCTATGACCTTCAGGGTCACAGTACACAAGCGAGGGGCCAGACTTGCCAGAGGCATAGGAAGACATTGGTTCTGGCAGGTGTGGCTACAGGCAAACTCTGAGGCAGATCTGGATGTCAGATGTGCAATAGAAACAGAAAATGAGAGTAAGTGATGTTCCCAGAGATGTTGAGGGAGGATTTCCGGATAATTGAAGATCTAGAAAGAGTGTGGGAAGTTAACCCCAGTATCCCTCACCACCAGAAACCACAGGACAGACCCAAAGAAGCTGAGAAGTGGCATTGTGGGACAGCCAGTTACTGGGGTGGTTCTAAGTGGCCACTGATGAATAATATTATTAGCAACCGTGTTTAAAGATAAAACAGAGAAATAGGCTGAGTACCAGCAGCCTAGGCAAAGACCCGAATTAATCACTGTAATCTAGAAGGGAGGTGAAGACATCAGCTCATTTAAAGTGTAATAAATTAAGCGCATATGTTAAAAGGTGCCTTCATGCTACTATTGATCTCACCCTCCTCTTATGACTGCCGAGGGACCAAACTGTCCCAGTGACCTTACAGATACCTGGGCTCCTAGAATAAGCAACATAGGTAGATGTAAGGTTGTCACACCTGATAAGTGCACAGGGACTATCTCCTGATGCCCAGAGCAATTCTACCAGAGAAGACAGCAGGCGTCGATAGGACCGATGGGACTGGAATGTGACAGACATGATTTATGGTTCAGTTAATTTAAATAAACAGAGTCAACCCTCAAAGCAGTTCAGCGCCTTCCAGCAGAGATCCGAGGCTCCTGCCAGCAAGAGCGATGTCTCAGCCACCAAACAGGTCCCCTGCCCCATCACAGTCAGATTTTCCCAGCCCCCAGCATGTGCCCAGGGAGCTGGATAATGCCACCTTAGAGCTGCCTCCTCTAGGATAGCTTACAGCTGTGCTCTCAGGAACTATGCCCTTAGTTTGGAGGTATTTCGGTGATACTAGGGGATAGCCTGGGCCAACTTACAAGGGAAATGGACACTATTGCCACCTGAGCTGGCAGGATCTGGGCACTTCTGGTGGCTGGAGGCAGGGACCAAACAATGGGGCCCAACAGGGTAAACAGAGGTGGACATCATAGCCCAGAACCCCCTGCACAGGCCCAGCTGATGATCTGCCATCCATCTGGTCCTTCTGGCCTGGAGTCTCAGAATCCATAGATGAGCCTTGACTGGTCAGGCCACCATCACTTTTCTAATGCTGCCTGGACCTGGAAATGGATGGAATCTGGGCCCCAGAACATCTGGTGAGAGACTGCATAGGGTGATGGGAAATGAGCATGGCCTGTGTTAGTCAGTTTGTTGCTGATATCACAAATATATGAGGACACTTTACAATGAGGATGGATGGCTTTGGCTCACAGCCTCTGTCTTCAGTACACAGTGGGCTGGCTCACAGCTTTGGGCCTGTGGTGAAGAAAGCATCACAGTGAAAGTATGTGACAGGGGAGTTTCCTTACCTCATGTCCTCTGGGAAGCAGGGAAACAAGAATGGATAGGCCAGGGACAAGGTGTCCCCTCCCAGAACACACTCCAGGAACCATGTCCCCCAGCAGGTCCCACCTCCTAGTTTCTACAGGTCTCAAAGGCTGACAGATATGAACCCCACCTGTGGTTCAGTCCACTGATAAGCTCAGACCCTGTAACCCATGACCTCTCAATGACAAGATCTACCAGTGGACCAGGTCTATCAATATTCAAACTTTCTGACTGGTCTCCAAATCATAACACCCCCAAATCACCATGATAGGATCCCAAAGAGCATATATCACCCAGTACAAGTGTCTCTCTAACAGCAAAGGGTAGGGATGGGGCAGTGTGTGGCTGGCTAACCCTGAAAGATGAAGATAGCATTATCTGGACATTCCTGATCTCTGTGTTTTCCTGGCCTCACTTGGGGACCAGAGAGGGTGGCAAGTGTGCCCAGGTGGCTTTGATACAGCAAGAGTCTATGATGGATATATGTCCCCCATCCTGCTCCACACCCATGGGCCTCCTCAGAGCAGCAAGAGAGAAGGGGATGGAGAGGTTGGAGAGGAGATGGGACTCTTCACCCTCTAAGCCTTCTTTACCTGCTGAGTCATACTCTTTCATGTGATAACACTCAGACCAAAGATGGAGGAGACATGTGACTGAGCAGAGTCACCATCCTAGAACTGCTGGGCCCACATGTTTGCAGCTGACCAGGAAACAGATGCAGCCTTGGCTTTCTGGCCAGGGAACATTGTGGCAGCTGGGTCTGTTCTCTGGCTCCTTTGTCCAGAGCAGAAACACACCTCCCAGTCTCATCTCTGCTCAACAACTGAGAGCAGGTGCACACCATTGCCAGCCACGAGTAGCAACTGGGGCTAGTAGTCCCAGATGCAAGCAGAAGTAGCCACAGGATTGACAGGACACTGAGCCAGTAATGGCACACCTCCAGAGGTCAGGTGAGTTCTGGGATATAAGCCCAGGTGGGTAGGGACAGGTATACAGGACCACTTGTGTGTGGTGGGGGGGCTTGGTAACCAGGGCGAGGTGTACAGGGTGAGGGAGGGGGTTAAGATGGGCTAGAGCAGCTGGAAAGGAGGGAGGTACACAAGGCAAGGGAGCAGGGGAGATACCTTTGGGCAGCAGGTGTTGGGTGTTGGCTCTGACACTGAGATGCTGCAATCCAACCGTGGAAGATGGTGCTGTGTTTGTGGGCAGCAGCAGACAGGACATATGGGTTCATGCTGTGTAACAAACAGTCCCCAGTTTCAGTGCTCTGATTCCTGGTGGGTGCTTTCTGTCCATGACCACATGGCTAGAATGTCACTTCTTGTCATGTTCATGCTGCTTCCTGTGGTAGAAAGACAAAATGTAAAAACAAATAAATAGATAATATGTTTAAAATGGCATCCTGAGTCCTGAGGTTTCTATACAGACTGCCATCATCATTTCCTCTAACACTTTGCATGATGAAGACTCAACCAGGCCAGTTTTCAATGAAGACACGTCCTCCCCACCTCCCCTCCCCCGCAGAGGACAGAAGGCACCAGTGCCACAGTCTCTGGACACAGTGTCATCCCCTCTTCACTTTGGCCACTTTCAGACATGCTCAGAGAAGGCTGCTGGCTACCTTTCCGTTGCTGTGACAAAACGCCTGACTGAAGCAACTTAAAGAAGGAAAAGGTTTGCTTTGCCTCGCCGGGATGAAGACTGGCTCTTCCCACGATGCCCCTGGGTATCATGTCTCCCTCTGCTGTGTCTCCATGGGGGCTGTGACACACAGTGCCTCATTGGCTGTGTGAGAATCTGGGAGACTGATGACTGTAAGTGTGCAAGAAATCACAGTGAGGCTGCCCTGGGTCCCTAGTGCCCAGCTCAAAGTCTCCCATAGCTGAGACCTCAGGAAGGGTGACAGGGGGTTAGTGGGACAATTTCCACACTGTGAGCTCTGTGAGGAGGGGACCCCAGGAAGCCTGACCCCGGAGGATGCAGGAAAGCGTAGATGCGGGAAGAAACGTGAGCATGGGGGCTTTGTCGGCTGACAACCAGGGAGCACGGGTTGGGAGCCTCTGGAGCCATTGTGGGCTCCATGCCATGGCAACAGACAAGCAATGTGAAGACACATCCAGTTAAAATGGTGTCTGTGGTTGCAAAACTCCCACAGATTTCACAACAGTGGCTGCGAACTGTTCTGTGCTGACCTGTCATGACGTTTGGTGAAAAAAAAAAAAATGGCAGGATTTTCATGTAAAATAACAGTAAAAATAGTGTGGCTAAAATATGACTAGTGAAGCTGGGCAGGCGGCACACACCTTTGATTCTAGGCAGAGGCAGGTGGATCTCTCTGAGTTCAAAACTGGTGTGGTCTACATTAGCAAGTTCTAGGCCATACAGGAATACATAATGAGACCCTGTCTCAAAACACAACACAACACACACAGAGGAAAGAGTGAGGAAGCAGACAGACAGACAGAGTCATATGTATATATATATATGTGTGTGTGTGTGTGTGTGTGTGTTCAAGTGTTCAAGTGTTCAAGTGTTCAAGTAATCACAGTAAGTGTTCAAGAAATCACAGTGAAGCTGCCCTGGGTCCCTGGTACCCAGCTCAAAGTCTCCCGTAGCTGAGACCTCAGGAAGGGTGACGGGGGGATGAGTGGGACAATTTCCACACTGTGAGCTCTGTGAGAAGGAGACCCCAGGTAGCCTGACCCCAGAGGATTTGGGAAGAAACACAAGGACAGGGACTCATATACATCTATATTCATATATATAAAACGGGCCAACTTTTAATTTTCCTAGTCCGCGTAGTGATTCCACTTTAATTTCACAGTAACTAAGTGCATTGTCTTTGTATCTGATTAATGCATGAATATTTAAGGGGTTTAAATTAGAAACAATTTAAGTGAAACCTCTATGAAAAATGACTCCACTTTCTTAAAGAAAGCAATGACATATATAAAAGGGATGCTCAGCAAAAATGAAAAGGAGGAGGAGAGTGTGGCTGTGGTGATGATAACGGGGATGATGGTGGGGGGCAAGGTGAATGATGATGATGACAGTCTTGATGGCAGTGGTACCATGAAGCTGGTGATGGTGCTAATATTACAGTGATGATGATGGGGATGACAGTGGAAATACAATGGTGATAATGGTAGTGATGATGGGGAAATGGTGATGATGAAGTTGATGACCATGGTGATGATGATGATGGTGATTGTTGGTGATGGCAGTGATGATGGACATGATGGTGATGGCAGTGATATGATGATAGCAGTGAAAAATAATTCAAGGGTGGTGCTGGCACTGTTATGGTGGCGTCTGTGAGTGAGACATTAATACTGATGAGGGAGAAGTCTTTCCATTACTCAGTGGCTTGTGTTGTTGAACAAGCAAATGTGTCACTTCTGTGACTCAGTTTTCTTATCTCCAACCTGGGCCAAGACAGCTTGACTCTTGGAGTAGGGACCAGTGGGCATGTCCTATAATCAGAGCTTCCGGGTGTGTGGCCAGCTCAAGACCAGCATTGTGAATGTTGGTTCTTCACACTGGTTAGGGAAGACTCATTGTCGCTCCCTTCCAGGGCTGGCATGTCACTCCTGCCAGAATACCCTCAGCTGGACCATGACTCCCAGGAGAATGGCTCTTCTCTTTCAGCTGTCACTACAGAAGCCCCAGCTGATTATTAAACAAGCTGTTCTGACTCCGTGTCCTGCTCTCCCATCAAGGGGAAAGCTACAGCTTCAGAGGACGGATCTTCTATGAGGAGTGACAAAGCGTTACCAGCAGAGATCAAATCAAGAGTGAGTCCTTTGGTAGCAGGTGTCAGCCAGGCTGAGGGGAGGACAAGCCTGCTCTGCTCCAATTTGCTTCATTCAGAGTTGGCATCTCCCAGCTGTCCACACAGCCCACGCTCACATTCAGAACTGAGACTCTATCGAGGAGCAGCAGGAGCGTGTGAAGATGAGGATGATGTCATGGTCATGTGATGTGAGGATGTGAGTGACCAGGTATTTCAGGTGACGAAGACCCTCTAGCCTGTCTTTGCAGTCTACAGCTATCCCAACAACAAGGCTTTGTCCAAACCGCCCAGTGAGGATGACAACAGGTTGGTCATCTGTGAGAGTGAGAGATGACCTTTGCGCTATGCAGGGTCAGTGGGAGCAAGGGGCAACCTCAGTGCTGAGAGCAGAGCTGGGTGTTACACAGAAGTGAACTTGCTGTTGAGGATGTCGAGCTTGCTTGACATTGACCCAGGGGATGGCGTTCTGGGACAGGCAAAGCGAAGACAGCCCAGTCGACCAGGCACGTGTTGGCAGAGCCAGTGGTTGCACATGGGGACTGCAGTGACAGACACCTGGGTTTGAGACCTGGGCACAGTGGAGGGTACTCGTCATCTTCCTAAGCCTGTTTTCCCATCGTTACAATAGGTGGTGGTGACACCTACCTTACGGGCCTTTGTTCTCTCTTTGATTCCATTCTCACCTTTACTGACGTGACTATAGACAACACAGTATGGGGCCTGCTCTCCCTGTCTCTGAACTTAGGACAATTATTCATTGGCCCAAACCAAGGTGGGGAGCAAGCCACCCACATGAGGCAGGAGCTCAGGCAACAGGTGTGGGAAAGTACTTGGGTGTGGGTTCTGCCTCTCCTCCATGCTGAACCTAGCCGCCGCCTCTGCGGAGTGAGGACGACCCTTACGCCTAGGCCACAGAGTTTCCATAACTACCGTATCACTGACAGGCAGCCCATCTGGACAACATCTGCACAGTGAGCACTATAGTCCTGAAACCTGTTTAACCTTCCCTCCTCTCCCTCTCTGATCCTTCCATCACTAACGTGAATATGGAGCCAGTACAGGTCTTTGAGCAGAGCCTGTGCCTGGGGCACATTGCCTAACTCTCTCTTCCCTTTGCCCTGGAGAAGAGGGTCAGAAGTGTGCTACTCTTCCAGGACAGAAGGAACATTCTGCTTTTGTTCCTGTGCTCCAGGAAAGTGACCACCTCCGAGGACAAGCAACTTGGTCTAAAAGCCAAGGACATCACGCCGCCATCCATGTCAAGGGCATTATCTGCTTCATGCAGGGAGCAGTTCTATTTATAGGAGCCATGTGCTGGTCTGGATCATCAGTACATTGCGCTGCTACCCAGTGCTGGGTGGGAAGAAAGCTCGTGTTAGAGCACCATCTCCAGTGAGCTGGTGAGGTGGTGACTTAGAATCCCATCTCAGGCGGCCCTGCTCCACGCTGAACATCCCCAAGGTTCCCGGATGGTCCCATCAGAAGCAGTGATGCTCTGGGTTGACTCAGGGATCGGGACTGGGTGGTGGCCTGGGTACAAACAGGCAAGGCCATGGGCAGACTGCAGTACTCTGGGGCAGCCAGGACCCTCTGGGACCCTGGCCCTTAGCCTGCTCCTCTGAGCTGCAGCTCCTGTCAAGACGCCGTAGCCCGGGGACAACAGAGCTCCTCTTCAGAAGCAGGAAGAGCAGCCCGGAAAACCAGACCCGGTGTCTCCAGCTTCGACGTAAATAATGGGATTTCATGGAATTACAATTTCAATTACTGCACTATTACTGTCTCACAAATTCGATTCTCTTCTTTTGAAATGGATTAGTGGGATTGACTTGGCCTGGATACAAATCGGCATTTATGGCTGGATCATGGACAGATGCTGATGTCCCCACTGTCCCTGTGCCCAGTCCCTCTGCCAGGCTCAAATGGCAGATTCTGCATTAGTCCAAGCTGAGGTCATAGGGCAGGCTGCCTTCTCCGGCCTTGTGGGACACAGGTGCTCATTGCTGGGATGCACTGCCTGGGGTTCAATCTGGTCCCAGCAGCCCAGCAGAGAAACCATCTGAAACATGCATATCCATCTGCAGCCCAAGGCTACATTTCAAGCCCAGGTCCTCTTCCTGAACAAAGGCTCTCATGAGACCCTTCTGATTGGTGGGGTATGGGGCAAGTGACACAGGACTTAGGTTACCGAGGTGAGTGTCTTACTATAAGAAAAGTTAGGAAGTGGAATGCTGGTCTCCTCAAGGAAGCAAGAACCAAGGTGAGAGAGAGAAATGTCTCCGGTAGGATAGTATCCTCAAGGACCACAATGCATTTGATCTACAGACCCAGCTCTCAGATAGCCACCCCTTCCTCCTGCCCCAGCTGTATTTCCATACACCAGGACCACCCCAACCAAGGTTTAGAATCTCCATAGCTCCATCCAGACCTTACTCAAATTGCCTCCTTACATGAGCTCTCCCTGTCTACCTTGAGACAGCCTCTTTGCCCATCACAGTGACACACACCCCACATCAAACATGATGCACAGAGAATTCAGGTGACCCAATTCTGACACATCCTCCTTCTACCAAGATTCTCCCATCTTTCTGCTCAGCTTTCCAGACAGATTCCAGCCACAGACTCCCAGGGATCTTCAAATCAGACGTGGCCCCAGAAGGAATGCCCCAGGGATGAAGCTGAACCACTGTCATGCAGTTGCGCATGCGCAAGTCCTTCAGCAGGCTGCAATAAAAAGCCTCCTATGCCAGCATGACCAGCATCCCTTAGCCCATGTCCCAGGCTGCTGCTGCCAGGGAACAGCACTGACTGTCATGTTTTAGCTCCTCCGTGGATCTGTGTCCCCACCAGCACAGATACCCGAGGGATGCCAATGTCTGAGGTTAGAGGAGTTACCACCACTAGTTACCCTCTCTCTGTCTGAGGTGAGTAAGATCTTCACTCTGCTGTGTTCTCACAGAAAATCCTCTCCCTGTTGGAGATCAGAGTTGCATGCTCAGAAGGAAGATGGAGGAGATGCAGTTGGACATCAGCCTCTGTGTCACAGCTAGTCACTATCACAGGAGCTCAGACCAACCCCCACTTGGTGAGACCTCCTACTGGTCATGAAGGCACTGTCTGGTTTGCTCCAGCAGGGACTCTGCTACAGAAAGACCTGGCCCTGGCTAGGATCCCCTCCTCTTTGTGTAAGAAGGGTGAATGGATGGAAGAGAGGGTGAGCTACTTGAGGAATGGAGCCACTGTGGACACCTAGGTAGAGTGAGCCCCAAGATCTCTCTGTGCTTCCTTACCTGCTCCCTTAGCTGCGGTGGGGATGGTTAGAGGAGGTGCACAGAAGAGACAGGTACCAGTTTATGCAAAGAATAGTGTGGGTAATATGGGCAAAGCGCAAGTGTCACAGCAGCATAGAAAGCTGGTTTGTCATCAGAAGAGAACAGAGCATAGGGATATCTGGGATGTCGAGCAAGAAGTTGAGGGCAGAGCTGCAGGGATATTAAAGGAATCCAGACGTTCTGGAGCCCTGGGGAGATGAGTGTCAGTCTATAAGGACAGGAAAGCTTTGGTTCTTACAAGTAAGGTTTTCATTTTTCTTCTTTCTTTCTTTCTTTCTTTCTTTTTTTTTTTTTTTTTTTTTTTGAGACAGGGTATGATATAGTTCTGGCTGAATCAAACTTGCTATGCAGCCAAAGATGACCTTGAACTTTTGATCCTCCTGCCTGTGTATCCTAAGTATTGGGATAACAGGCCTGCACTATGTCCAACAGGCTCTGTGTCTTTGCCTGAACAAAAACAAATGCCACACACACTCCTTACCATTGAGCACCAAATTGCAGCAGGACGCCCCCACGGTTGTCAAGTGGGGTAAAGTGAGAAGTCTCGAGAAGAGACTGATGCCTCTTGAGAGCCTCATTTTGGCAACGCTGCATGAAATGAAAGCATTATGATTGCTGGGCCTCTGAGCACAGGCCCCCTACCTGGAGGCTAGCTCTCTTCCTCGGCGATGGTTGGTCTTGAGTGTAGACTAGATTACAAGATGCTTAGGACAAGTCTGGGGGTGTCTTGTGAGGATGTCTCCATCGAAGACTAACTAAGGTGGGGAAGGCTTGTCTTAAATGTTGGTGACACCGTCCAGTCAGTCCCGCATAGAACCCAGTGGGAAGGAAGAAGCCAGCCAGCCCACACCAGCCATTGGTCATACACTAGCACTGTCTACCACGGGATTCACAACCTGTGGACATCAAGACTCTTTTTTTTTTTTTAAATCAAGACTCTTGCTTCTTCGATCCTCTAACGGACTCACATCAGAGACCCCCAAAGAGCTTCCAGGCCTTCAACATTGAACTAGGATCTCATCACTGATTCCTTGTCTATAGCCTGTTTGTCTTGTCGCTTGACACAAGCTTGAGTCGTCTGGGGAAAAAAGAACCTCAATTGAGGAAATAACCTCCATCAGACTAGCCTGTTATCTGAGGATAACGCTCTTGATTAATGACTCATGTGGGAGGGTCCAGCCCGCAGTGGGCATTGCCACCACCAGGAAGATGGCCCTGGAGTATAAGAAAGCCAGCTGGTAAAACCATGGAGAACAAACCAGAAAGCAGTGTTCCTCCACAGCCTCCTCTTCAGTCCCTGCCTCCAGGTATCTTGCCTTGACCTCCTGCCTTGGGGTCCATCATAAATGGACTGAGATCAGGAATTGTAAGGCAAATAATCCCTTTCCTCCCCATGTTGCTTTTGATCAGTGTTTAATCACAGCAACAGAAAGAAAACTGGGACAGCCTTGTTTTAATGCTTTTAAACTGAACAGCTACCATGTTCTCTGCCTTTTCACCCAGGGAGTTACTGTGGGGTTATTCAGCCTCCAAATGTGTGGATGAACCCAATAATTCCCCTTCCATATCATACACACATGCACACGCACGCACATGCATGTATTATGTTGGCTCTATCCTCTAGGCAGCCATGGTTAATATACTCTCACATCACCACTGAAATGAAATAGCACCCAGGAGTTACAGTTGTAGGATCTTCTGTTAGTGCTTTTAAATAAAGCAACTAAACCTACAATTTCTGTTTTCTTTTTTAAAAAAATTCTTCCAATATTTTTTAACCAGGTCTCCACAGTTGCTTCAACTGCACTGTACTCAGAGGATCTTTCTTAAGTACTGCTTTCAATCCAGCTTTCATGGCAATAACCCATTTGTGTCTTCCCATCACCTTGGCTTACAGAGCTTTATTGAAACACCTAGATTCAATAACACATAGAAACAGTACAGCACACTAAAAGCAAGTGAGCTGTACTTCCTGAAGGAGCAGATGTGTGGCTAGGGGAGGGTAGGCTGTTTCTCCATATGGCCAGTTGCCCAGGGCTGTGGTCAGCAAGTGTGGAAGGAACAATATTTCCATTGCTCTCTCTCAATCTCTCTCTCTCATTTTCCCTGCACCCAAGAAACCCTATGTAAAAGCCTGCTTTCCACTCATTTCTCTGCTTCTTCTCATCCAAGCACGGGCAGCCACCCTCTTGTGTCTTTCCTAATAAATTTCTTGTGAGGTTTGTTGCATGGTGTGACTTGGTGGTGTTCCTTGGCTGGCGCCTGACAGCCAGGCTACCTTTCTCCTCAGAGCTGCAACACTTATGGAATATAAACTAAATGAGGCACAATCTTCCCAGAATCTGACATAGTCCGTCTGAACAGATTCTTTGGCTATTGTCCTGGTTAGTTTTGTTGTTGTTGTTGTTGTTGCAATTTGACACAAGCTTGGGTCTTCTGGGATGAGAGAATTGCTTCAACAGATTGGCCTGAGGGGGGTTGTCTGTGGGACATCTTCTGGATTAATGACAAATGTAGGAGCGCCCACCTCTATGTGGCTGGTGCCACCACTGGGCAGATGGTCTTGGGCGGTATAAGAAAACAGAGTGAGCAAGCCCTGGGAGCAATCCAGTAAGCAGCATTCCTTCATAGCCTGTGCTTCAGTTCCTGCCTTGAATGCGTTCATGTGCTGACTTCCCTCAGTGATGGACTGTGCCAGAGACCTGCAACCCTAATAAGCAATTTCCTTCCCAGGTTGCTTTCGGTCTTGGTGTTTATCACTTTGATAGAAAGCAAACTAGGACAGGTACTGTCATCACATTTACCAAGCAGAGGCCAAGTGGACTCCTGGGCTTGTCACAGTGTGTTCATAAGCTGTGTGGAGCTGGCACTGGATTTAAAGGCTTTATCAAACACTCCTCATTTTTTTTCATCACCCGCACTCCAGATGCTGGTATTTCTTCCTGTTACACTGTTATCCCTCTCCAGGCTGCACCAAGCTATATTTCTTATCACCTCTGTCCTAATGCTTAAATCTGGACTCTAAAATTCTCATCCTTTAGATGAAAATTGATTTTTCAGATGTCATATGATCTTGCCACTCTCACATGCTTGTGGGTTACTGAGATTTAGTCAGGACATATTTGGTTTCTATACACATGCATGCATGCACACGCACAGGCACACACACTACTGCCAGGGGGAAGGAGGCATCTCCTAGGCATTCAGTCAGCTTACTCTGGATGTGTTTTAATTTATACTTGAAAGACAGCAGGAATTTCTCAGCCTTCTCTCCTGGTCCCTCAGGCTCCATGTCAGCCAATGTCATTTTTCTCTTCCTCTACTTCATCTTCTCTTCCTTACATTCTAGCATACAAACTTGAATGACTCTCAGCACAAAGGAACGTACATCCCTCAGGGAAGCCTCAGGGGCCCTACAGGTGGGTCATAATCTCCATCCTAGTCCATGTGGGTCGCTATAACAACAACAAAAAACTAGACTGAGTAATTTATTAAAAAAAAAACTAGAGATTCATTTCTGATAGTGTTAGACGCCGGGAGCCCATCATTGAGGAACTGGCAGGTTTATCTAGCAAAGCAACTCTCTGTTCCCTAAGTGCTGCTCCCTCTAGCCCTGAATAAGATCCCCAGTCACTATCATGAGGGCTTCACTATTATGGCATAATCAGCTCCTGAAAGTCTCACATCGTTGTACTCTTTAGTATTGCTGCGTTGGGAGTTTCGATCCCATGCATTTTGAAGGGAACTCAAACATTTCAATCATCACATCCGTTTCTAGAGCACACAACATTCCTTTTACTTTCTCCCATCACTGTCCCAGTCTGCTCCCTCTGACCCAGGAGACCCATCTTCTCCGGCCCACAGGGGGGCTGTGGCTTCCCCTAATCATGTCTCTCAGACTCGGGGAGATGCCAGTGATGGTGTAGATACTATATAACACACAGATGTTTATTACGTAGGTGAAACAGGAGTCTTCTGGAACGCCATCTTAGTTCAGTACTGTGATGTTAATTGTCAGCTTGACAGGAAATCTGCAGTGTCCTGGGAGATGTACCTCTGGCCATGCCTGTGTGGTGGGTTGGGGGGGTGTCTTGACTAAGTTCATTGAGGTAGAGAGACTTGCCCACTGTGGGTGACACCATTCCCTAGGCTAGAGTCCTGGACTCTTATTAAAACAAAAAACAAAAAACAAAGAGGGGGCTGAGCACATGCGTTCATCACTCTCTGCCTTGTGTGAATGTGTGAATGTGACCAGCTGCTTCAAGCTCCTGCTGCCTTGACTTCCACACCATGATGAACTGTACCCTTGAACTGTGAACCCAAATCAGTCCTTTCTCCCTTTTATCGATTTCATCATAGCAGCAGTAAAAGAAACTAAGACAACCATGGGCTAACAAAATTTCACAGGCAGGGGGCTGAAACCACAGAAATGTCCTCACAGTTCAGGAGGCTAGATGTCAGGTGCCAGGGTCAGGTGCCAGATAGGGTACAAGCCGGTGAAGGCCGCTTTCCAAACAGCAGGCAGCCGAGTTCTCATCTGCCCATACAGAAGAAACAAGGGCATCTTGTGAGTTCTCTGTTGGAAGGGCACTGCTGGTTACTTTTACAGCTATGACTGAAATACCTGAGAGAACAGCTTAAAGGAGAAGCAAGAATATGGTACAAACTTTGGAGCTGTATCTAGCGATCTACTTCCACATCTAGGTCCACATCTCCTACAGTTTCCAGAACCTTCCAAAACAGAGCCACTATCTCGTAAGGTAAACATGAAGTATTCAACACATGAGCCAAAGAGGACTTTTCAAATTAGAACCATACCAAGCACAAATGTCATCCTGAGGGCCCCACCAGTAACTCCATCACCTTTGAAAAGGCCTGACTAGTCAAAGGACCAGAAAGAACAAGGACTGGGCACATAAAGAAACAGAGAGAAGCCACCTCACTGTGGGGGTAGGATTTGGGTGTTTGAAGTTAGGAAGGGCTCAGTGGAATTCACATTGTTGGCTTGAAGTCAATTCAGCCTCCCGCTGGGACTGACTGAGCAGATGTCACCTTGTCACATCTCGCTGCTTCTGCCTTCCCTGAGTAGCCTCCAGGTGAGTTTAATTCACAGAGCTTAGCCTCACTCATCTGCTCACAACCAGAACCAGAGTGGTATGGCCCTGTTTCAGCGAAGGACACCAGTGGAGCGGAAGTACCTCAGGCAAGGGGGCAAAGTCTAGGGTCCACCCAGCCAAATTCTAATTCTGGACACAGGCTAAATCACTACAAAATTCAATGTTGGCTCCAGAAAGGACTCCGCCTCTCCCCACAAGGCATGGTGTTCTGGGACTCAGGCCTTGACCTGTGTGCTGGTTAGATCAGGAAGGAATTCCATGCTACTCTGTAAGTGATGGTGTGTGGCTCCAACCTGCCAGTGAGAGGATAAATGACCCCCAAAAGCCTGTGAATATGTGAAAGCCCAGATCATAAAGAGCAGTTTTCTTAACAAAATCAATCTTTAGATGTATGCTTTCCACAGTCAGAATGGGAAAGGCACAAAACATAGTCATCTTAACAGAAAACCAAAACATTCTGGCAGATCCAAGAGCTTTCTGTGCTGGGAGGCGACTGCTGAGCCTCCACCAAGTTTGTTTAGAAATGGCAGCATTGCCCCTGGCAGGAGGAGACTCACTCACAGGGCCCTGGCTCATCATGATGGAAGTGCAGACGTACTTAGTCACCCGCTCTGCCTTTTGGAACACTGTGCTGGTCCCTGTTGGGCATGCCCTTCTCACACCTGATTTTTGCTCCATCTCAAGGTCATCCCCACCCCTGGCAATGGCATTCATGCTCACCCTCAGGGATGGCAGTTAGCATTTCCTCAGCTTCTTAGAGACATGAGTGTAAACCATCCTCACAGACTCAAAGCATCTGAACGCTTTTGTCCCCAGGTGGTGGCATCGTTTGGGAGAACCTTTGGCGTCTTGGGGCTTATAGCCTGGCCAGTCTGCCTCCCATGATCTACCAAGAAGCCTCCCACTTTCACTCCTACCACTGGAGCTGCCCACCTGCAGCCATGTTTAACCACACACATACACACACACACACACACACACACACACACACACACACCTAATGGAGTATAATCCCCTCAAACCATGAGAAAAACAAAGTCTTT
Organism: Meriones unguiculatus; assembly: GCF_030254825.1. Lineage (NCBI taxonomy): Eukaryota > Metazoa > Chordata > Mammalia > Rodentia > Muridae > Meriones > Meriones unguiculatus. The sequence goes on along the minus strand of NC_083352.1, from coordinate 82,656,650 downwards.
ATCCTTTAATTTAGATCCTATCTGAGGAGAGAGAAGATACTTCTGTTGGTTGATGGAGAAGGAAGTAGAGATAAATTCCCCTTCAGAATGAGTTTTATTAGGAGAGAGAAACCTGGGACCAGAAGAGCATGACTGAGCCTAGAAGTGAGAGGTCATTTGCTGGTGCTTTGGTTAGGGATGAAACACCATGACCAAAAAGCAAGCTGGAGAGGAAAGGGTTTATTCATTCAGCTTAGACTTCCACATCCCTGTTCATCACCAAAGGAAGTCAGGACAGGAACTCAAGCAGGCCATGAACCTTGACGCAGGAACTGCTGCAGAGCCCATGGAGGGGTGCTGCTTACTGGCTTGCTTGTACTTTCTTATAGAACCCAGAATCACCAGCCTAGAGATGACACCACCCACAATGGACTGGGCCATCCTCCACTGACCACTAAGAAAAAGTCCTACAGCGGGATCTTATGAAGGCATTTCCTCAACTGAGGCACCTTCCTCTCTGATAACTCAAACTAGTGTCAAGTTGTCACATGAAACCAGTCAATACTGATGGCACATGATATTCTGACTATTAGAGCTTTGGGGCTGGGCTACTCCTCCCCATCGACCCTGAGAACTGTATACTCACAGCATACAGTCTGTCAGTTCTCTGTCTCATGGACAAACTGCAAGGTGGGCATGGCTGATCTCTCCAATGGGAGAAACTGCTCTTAGTGTGATCTGCGCTTCAAAAGTGGCAGGCCTGATTCTGAGCTGCCACCCCTTCCCCCATGCCTACCATGCCTTTTCTCTCACTGTTTGCCAGCCTGGCCTCACCATGGCAAACACCTTCATGGGCACCAGAAGGCTCATGGTCAGCAAGAATTTGGATGACTACGTGAAGTCACTCGGTATGGGCTTTGCTACCAGGCAGGTGGCTTGTGCAACCAAGCCCACCACAGTCGTCGAGAGGTACTGGGGTGCTACATCATAAACACACACAGATCCTCCAAGAACACAAACATCAGCTTGCAGATGTGGTCGGAGTTCGATGAGATGACAGTGGATGCCCAGAAGGTCAAATTGCTTATAAAGCTAGACAGAGGAAAACGTGTCCAAGTGCAGCAGTTTGATGGGCAGGAGCCAACTCTCAGCTGGGATCTCAAGGATAGAAAAGGCATCCTGGCACCCATTTGCAGCAATGTGCTGGAGCTGAAGAGAGGTGTGACCATCACTGGCTGCTCCTCCGACAACTGGCTGACCCTCTCAACTCAGCACCACATTGCCTCACACTCTCCCTCTCCCACCCCCGCTTCTAGTATTTTGTATAAACACACTTTTGTTGGGATTTTTCTGGAGTCAAGGGGCACCAGTCTAGATCCAGTTCCCATTGTATATGTGTTAGAAAAAAAAGGAAACTGTATCCAAAGGGTGTTCTGGGGTCAATAAAGCAGAGTGAAAGCCAAAAAAAATTATTTTAAAGGCCCATTTTTGAAAATTTTAGGTGTCTGGCCAATTATCATTTATTATCTGCCCTATAATTAGTATGGCAGTGTTATTTAACCTGCTATCACAATCAAATAAAACACAGACACCTGTTAGATTTTACATTTGCCTTATTTCACCTTGGGCATGGAGATATTACCTCCCAAGCTACCATCCATTATCTCCCAGCCTCCATCCCATACTATCTGCTTTAACCATTTCTATCTGGGCTGCCTTCCATCCATCATCTTATAAATACTTGCTTATAGTTTTCATCTTGATGTTTCTTTCCACACCACTGGAGTCCTTTCTCCTGGCCCACATGGTTCCTTCCACACTAATCTATGATGCCATCCTCCTTCCTTCCTCCCCCTCCTCCTCCTTCCTCCTTGCTTTCCGTGATTCTCCTCTCCAAAAGCTTGAGAACTTTGGCCATGCCTACTCCATTCTGTCCTGCCCAGGTTTAGGCCTTTTAATCAGCCAATCAGGAATAATTTCTTAGGCAAGGTTAAACAACAGCGATATTTGGAGTACGTGACAGTTTGCTCGTAAACAGTAAGAATCTCAGGGGGCAAGCAGTTAACAAATACAAAGCACCAAACCATACTCTAACACCCCATGTTCTAACAGTGTTTGGTCACAAAGCCAAGGAAAGAAAAATAACAGCTACAGTGTCCGTAGGCATTGGATTCCCCTTGCTGTTCTCAAACGTCACTGACTTAGCAACTTACACAGGACATAGGTTTTCTTACTAGTCTCCTGTTCATAAATCAGACACATATGTCATAGTGTGAGTCAGGGATCAGTGAGGCACCAGGAAAAGCCCTGTGTCCTTGCTCACTAGGCTTGTGGGATAATTCAGTGTTTGTGGTTGCAGGACTGCGGTCCCTCTTCCAAGAGGCTTGTCAGCGAGGGCCCTTCTGACCTCCAGGGTTGTGTTCTGCTCCAATATGTTTTCCTCTCCAACTCTGGTTCATCTTTCTGGGAACGGCTATCCCACTGGAAGGACTCATGTGCGTCGGCTCATAGGCCTACTGCTTTAAAACCAGCTCCATGGCCTAGAGAAATCAGGCCATGCCTCCCTGCTGTTCCGGTTCCTATTTCTTAGGGATGAAACAGGAAGTTATAAACAAGTATACTTCTTTCTCTCTGATGTCCACTACAATAAACAACTTTGATATCTGTCTAGAACTGACTGTGAGCTATACCTGGCTTCCACCCACTGGGAAAGTTACAAAAATAAGGCTCTAGCTATCTGCCCCCCCCCCCACTTTCTCTCCTTTCTTCTCAGATCCCCCCCACTATGCTGTCCATGCAGCTATCTCTCTTACTCTTTGACTTTAAGCTACTTCCTTGATGTTTTCATAACGTAAATGATCATGACTCACCTCATGGCCCCATCACACTGCCTCTGGTATAATACACTGTCCTTTCTTATGTTTTCTTAATTCAAGATTCCTTCATGGCCCTCCATTGTCATGAGGCCTGTGCACTCTCTCTCTCCTAACATAGCTCACTCTCTGAAGGGTAGTTTCATGTGAACTCCTTTCTCAAATCTGCTTTTGCTGCTCTCTTCTCCTTAACAACGTAGTCACAGTGGGCCACCTGGCCTCTGGGTCCTCTGTGATTTTAAGGTCCATATCCCTAATCCCAAAGTCTCACTACCCAGATAGATGACGTGATCAGAGTTCCACAGATGATGGACATCCCTGGAAACCATTATTCTGCCAACCACACCACCATCGACTGAGTTAGCGCTGCTTCCATGCCAATTCTATATGAGGGACATTATTCCGTGTTGCACACTTGTCTCTCCACCTCCTCCGATTTGAAGTCAAAGTCCTCAAGATCACAAGCAGTCATCTCCAAAGGTGGTGAAGGCATGGATGGGCTCACAGATGCAGTAATGCCGTGGAGAGCCCCCAGTGGAGCAGGTGGTGGAGATGAAGAGCCCTCAGTGTGGGCTAGCTGCTCCTCCAAGGAAGCAGGGAGGCTAGAAAGGAGAGGGGAGGAAGAGACAAGGATGGAGGGTCTCCTGGTCAACCCAAAGCTCTTAAACTCCCAGCTTCTTTTTCCAGCTCTGATGCTCCCCACTCTGACACATTTCAGCGGAGAACAGATTTCACTGTTGCCACCTCTGTGGCTGTGTCAATCTACTGCCCTGGAAAGATTACAGAAGAGTTGTAGGTGGGGTTCAGGGGCTGTTTCCCTGATACTGTTCCTTCCCCGGGTACCGCCTTTGTCCATGTAGCTGGACCAGGAGCCCAATATCAGCATCCAAGAAAAGAAAAAGAATGGGAAATGCAAGACATCTGACTTCCTTTTCACCCAAGTCATCTAAGCTAGAGCCCACCTGTCTATATTCCATTGGTCAGGACTTAGCTACAAAGGAATATGGGAAATGTAGTCCTCAGACTGGTGGCCACTCACTCATGCTGCTAAATATAGAAGCTTTGTTGAAAATTATAGAAGAGTTTGGGAGTTCTCTGTGTAGACCAATGATGAGCGTGTGAAGACTTGGGGATGCTAATTATCCTGCCCTGCTCATTAGGCATCATTTACATGTATCAGAATGCCACACAGTCCGCATAAATATGTTCATGTCTTAGAAATGATTTTGGAGAAAAAAAGATAGAATACATGAGCTTGTGCATCAGTCTTTCCAGCAGTCACAAGAGCCTGAAGCTAGTGTGTGCGGTGGCAGGGGTGCCCTTTCTCCATCTGTAGCAGGGACCCCAGCCTGTTGCTGCAGAGTGAATTTATGGTGACAAAGGGAATAATAGCTTAAAAATAGCATTCTGTAAAGCCATTATAAGATGGGAGTCAGGACCCACGGGGAGCCATTTAACCTGCTGGTCCAGCTGGGAGTGGTTAGACCGCTGAACGATGGCAAGGATGGGCCATAAAGAGCCCGGTAGGCTTTAATAAACCTCCTAGACAGGAATGGAAACTAGCCAGGTTTTGCCAAACCATCCCCCTGCTTCCTTTAGTGAGCACATTTGGGAAGAAAAGGTCCATCATGCCAATCAGAACACCTTTGACAGTCCCTGGGTGTGGACACCAGAAAAGTGGAAGAAACCCATTTGCCAGTTATCGCTGCATACTCTATTAAACTCACAGAGCATTGAAATAAATTCAGCTAAATTCTGCAATGAATTCACCATCAGGTGGAAATCAAGCATGAAAAATTTAATTCCTAAGAGGAAGCTTTTAATAAAGCTATGTACAGCTGAAAATGAGGTGGCTAATGAAATTATTTCTGAGAGTGCCTGGTCGGTTCGCGCACATAGGCGAGGTGCGGGCAGGGGAAGTGTGCAGATGATGCGGGCATTCCTGACGCTCCAGGGCCAGCACGGAAAAAGGTTCCGGGGCTGGGCGAATATGCATAGCCATCACCGGCTATGAAGAGTTCAAGAACATGTCCTGGTGATTTTCCAGGCATTTCTCCAATTCTGAGAAACCCTCCACTGAAGGTGTGGTGATAGTGGGGCCGCCTTCCTGCTCAGGCTACTGAGTTTAGATATTGGTCATGTTTGATTCATCTCCCCTGTCCTCCGGCGTCTTCCGCTAGTTAGCGACCCCTGGAAACAGGACAAGGATACGGGGAGGTGCCCAGAGGAGCACCGTGAGAGAGCAGGAACTCCAGCAGATTTCATGACAGTCACATCGAGCTGATCACCTGCCAGTTCCTGGTCTGTGGAATTTCTCATCTCGGCTCTGCTCAAACAGTATAGGTGTCAGAGCTCAACACAGGGAAACTCTGGAAAAGGTTTTTTATGCTTTCCACTTACCATGCCCTGGCTCCAGGGGCTAACTCCTGGCCAGTCCTGTAACCTCTGCCTATGCAATCAGAGTGAGCCTCAGACCTGGCCCAGGGCTGATAAGACCAATCCAAAAGGATGGTCAGCGGCATAACAAAGCAAGAAGCACCAGTTGACAACTGAGATGAAAAATAAAAAAATCTGGAGTCAGTTCTGGTGGCATCATTGAATCTTGAAACCACCGCCCCCCATTCTCACCCCCATCCTCTCACCTCCCTGTCCCAGCTAAAACCAGGCCTGTGCTGTGGTATTTCAAAAAGCCACGCCCCTTCCTTTTTGTCCTGAGCACCAGGAAGCCTGGAAAGCTGCAATTTGGAAAACCAGGGCCTGCCTGAGTAGATAGGACAGTGGGCTTGGCTTGATCCAGCTGCCCCGGCCTCCTGTGTGTCTGGACATCACAGTGAATCATCCTTTACTCGTTCAGGGAACATCAAGAAGTTTAAATAAAATAACCCTCCTGAATCGATTGCTTTCCCAGCTCCCTGGGAGCGATAAATCTCTAGAAGTGACGCCTTTATCTCAGAGATAAAAAAGAGCTTACACGGACATTCCATATAGACTTGCTTCATAAATCTTCCAGGAGTTACAGCACACGCCCCAGGCTGCCCTGGTGCCTCCCCACATCAGATACAAGCCTTGAATGTGTTGGTGTAACTGCCAGGCTGGTTGTGGGTTCCAGGAGTTTAGAGAGTTGGGCATCTTCAAGAATGGAGCTGACAATGCCCATCCCAGAGCACAGAAAGGAGATGAAGCTGGAGATCTTGTAAGGTGAAAGGGGGAATGATTCGCCTGGACCACGTCCTGGAATGTGTTTCCTCTTCCCAGTGTATACAGCCTGACTTCACACTGTGGAAATGGCATGCACGAAGCTGCCAATGACCAGCCAAAGTGGGGACAACGGAAGAAGGTGCTCACCGAATCCCCATGGGACCCCACCTTCCCATGATAGGATAGCACCAAGCCACACCCCTCATTAATAGCCACACCCCTTGTTAACTGCTGATCGTCTCACAGGGAAGCAGGTGACCATTGGACTGAATAGCTAGCCACTACTGTACCTACTTGTATGCCATTCTTCCCTAATTGCAGGCAGCAGTGGGTCTCTCAGGCAAAGGTGAGAGTATATAGGCTGGGGAAGGTTAGTAGAGAGGGCATCTATGCAGCTATGTGGACGCCATCATCAGTGCTGGGTGAAGAGCTCTGGGGTGGCTGCTCTTAGATCACCCATAGTTCTGCCCATAACTCCCCACCTCTGCTCTGTCAGAAACCCAATAAACTCGTTGGTTCCCTTAGGGTGAACTTAGGTGGAACTGAACTTTGGTTTGCCACTGGGACCTTATAAAGAGAAAGTAAACATTACTTAGTTCACATACTCCCCACCCCGGGAGAAAATCATTGCCACAATATGGATTCCAGATGTCCCCATAACTGTGCTCTGCGGAACAAACTTGAGAGCTAGACCATCCCTTATAGCCGCTCAGCCAGCCCAAGCCATCTCTCCCCCCACCTTGTCACCTGTCCTTGATGCTCTCTGAGGGGTGTGGGAGAGCTGAGAAGAGGACTCTGTGTGAATTAAAATTGCATCAAGGCTCTCAGGAGACATCATAGTCGATTTTGGTTTTCAAGAACAAAGTGCATGTCTCAGAAATGTGTTTCAGTTCCCAGCATTAAGAGTGGCCGGGTCCCCTCCAGCACTGTCTCCATCGCTCACTTCCTATGTGAGATCCGTGCAGAGACACTCACCATCGTTTCAATTACAAGCTGAGAACACACAAACATAGTCAAGAGGAAAAGGGATGCAGGCTCTCTTGGAGGGTAGTTATGTGCTCATTACTCTTCATTTGCTGTTTCATGGTGTGTGTGTGCAAAGCGGCCCGCATGCCCGGAAATGTCTCTGTGGAGTTTGTCGCCAGTTACAAGTGTTAAACCAACCCCACACTAGTCAGCTATCAGTATATGGATTATCTGAGTCCTCAATGGTTGTAGGGTGAACAGTGTCTCTACCCAATGCGCTTCAGCCCTGAGGGACAGTCAGTAGTAACTTCCTGCCTTAGACCAACCATCCTGTCCATCATGTCCATCAAGGTCCTCTGGAATGTCAGCCATGGTCAATGGTACTTTTTTCCTGGTAAAGAAGTGACCCCTGGGTGGCCTGCCAGCTGAACTATAGCCTGAATGCATCTCTCAAGGTGCTGGACTCTATTCTCAGCATTGGAAACTTAAGTCAGGTCGTCCAGTGGTGGTATAATCCCAGCACTCAGGAAGCAGAGGCAGGTGGATCTCTGTGAGCTCGAGGCCAGCCTTGAGTGAGTTCCAGGACAGACACAGCTACACAGAGAAGCCCTGTATACAGAGAAGCCCTGTACATTTAATTAAAAATAAATCTTTCTTTAAGAGGGAAGGAAGGAAGGAGAAAAGGAAAGAAGGAAAGGAAGGAAGGAAGGAAGGAAGGAAGGAAGGAAGGAAGGGAGGAAGGAAGGAAGGAAGGAAGGAAGGAAGGAAGGAAGGAAGGAAGGAAGGAAGGAAGAAAACTCAGGTCATCAAAACTGACTCATCTCCTGTCAAGTTTCACAGCCCATGGAAAGATTCCAAGAAGGAAAATGTTCCCTAAAGACAGGGTTTCAGGGCTGGAGAGATGGCTCAGGGGTTAGGAGCGCTGGCTGCTCTTGCAGAGGACCCAGGTTTGGTTCCTAGTACCTGTGTGACACTTTATAACAGCCTGTAACTGCAGTTCCAGGGGATCCGACACCTTTTTCTGGCCTCTTCAAGCACCAGGCCAGCATGTGGAGCACAGACATAATGCAGGCAAAACACAATATAAATAAACAAACTCGTATCACTGAACACACACACACACACACACACACACACACTAGTCAGTCACAATGAATTGTCATGGAGACAACTATCTCCAATTGAAGAGCTGCAGCAGGCTTACCCTTAGCTGTCATCTAATGTCCCTGTACCCATCCATGTTTAGAGGCTCTTGTGGCTGATGGAATGCAGTGATTTTTTTCCTCCCATGGGTGTTACATAAATTCAACTTTTCTTTTAAAAAATACTAAATTTCTTCTACAGTAAATATATTTTGCAATAAGAAGTTATTAAAATAAACAAACAAACAAACAAAAAACCCCAGAAGATACCCTCACAATGACTGACAGCTGCATACTGGGGAAAACATAGACAGATCAGAAAAAAATCAGAACCGTTATCTAAAGTTAGGTCAGAGTAGAGCCATGGCTCTTAAACACTGGGAGCTAATTTGAAGATACAAATCTCATAGGTTCTTGGCTGCTTGTAAGATTGGTTAAGCATCTGCTTTTCTTATTTTAAAAAAAAAAATGCTGAGTGTAAACCAGGCGATGGTGGCACATGTCTTTAATCCCAGGACTCCAGAGACAGGAGCAGGCAGACCTCTGAGTTTGAGGCCAGTCTGGTCTACCGAGCAAGTTCTAGAACAGCCAAGGGTACACAGAGAAACCCTGTCTTGAACATCAAAAAGAAATGAAAGGGGGAAATGCCTGATATAGTGGTGCACACCTTTAATCCCAGTACTCAGTCAGGAGAGGCAACTGGATTTCTGTGACTTGGAGTTCAGCCTGATCTACAAAGCAAACTCTGGGACAGCCACAGCTACATAGAAAGAACTTGTGTCAAAAAGAAACAAAAAGATAAAATGTGCTGTTGTTGGCACAAAGCTAAAGTTTGATTCTCTTTCTTTCTTTCTTTTTTTCTTTCTTTCTTTCTTTCTTTCTTTCTTTCTTTCTTTCTTTCTTTCTTAATGAATTTGAGGTAAAAGTCAGGGATAAGGCATTTTGTATTCAGGAGGTTCTGAGTTCTGCCACAAGCACTAAGAAGAATGTGAAAATAGAAACCTGGGTGGTGTGTGGCACAGACAGTACAGAAGTCCTGATGCCGACCAGGAAGTCTGCAACAGCTCACAGAAAGAGTTCAAGGCCAGCCGGGTCTACAGCCTGAGCTCCAGGACAGCCGGGGTTACACAGAAAAGTCCTGGAGTGGGGATGGGGAGGGCAGGGATGTATACCTGAAGGCAAGGTCCAAGAGGCTGCTGCGGACCAGGGACTCCAACAGAGATCATTTTCTCCCACATGTTACCCACACCGCAATTGCAATGTGCCTGGGCTGACTCAGAAGACACCGCCTGGAAGGGAACAGAACGTCCATACATGCAACCAAGTCTCCTCCCACAGCCTCCGGTTTTCATAGATCTTAGCTAAGCTTTGAGTGTAACGAATGACATCATCTCAAGCCAGCACGCTGCTGGCACTGCTTCTGTCACCCTCTGCCATCTCCTCCTGCCATCCATCCAACTGTCTGTCTCTTAGGTACACGTGCTCTGGGAAGAAGCTCTCGGGCAGCCGGTGAAAAAGCAACAACTCCACTGTCATTGAGGAACATGAAACAGCACGCAGAATACCGTCTGCCAAAGTCCCTGCCTTCCAGCACCCTTTCTTCCATGTCCATGGCCTTGATGGCAGGGGCTGGGTGGATGTCCCCCCTGGGAACGCTTGGTTGGGCCAGATGCAGGAGAACTCTGAGCTCTGAAGTTCAGAAATCAGGGCTCTGCACCAAGGCATCCCTACCCTACCTACAGCCTCAGAACTGCTCAGAGGTCCAGATCAGTATCTTCCACCTAGGCAGAACCAGGGACATGGGGACTTTGCAAATGCTGTATGCTGAAGGTTCCAGCAATAGAGGATATCCTCTATAGTTATCCCCAGCTGGCCAGGAGACATTCCTTGTGTTGCCTATAGGTCAGGGTGAGTGTGAGCAACCTGAATCCACGGGATCTGAGACAAGATGAAGGCCATCATCCTTCAAAAATTAGGCTGGAAAGTAGAGTCCAGAGCTGGCCTTGTGATCACGACTGCCAGGAAAGGGCCTGCTCTGCCCAGTCTCTAGTGTACCCTCTATGTTTACCTTTCCCTAAAGTTCTAGCATGGCTGCTGAAGCTCCAGCCTTCATATCGACATTCCAATAGTCTGAGACAGGAAAGCCACCATCCCATCTTGCTCTAGTGTAGCCTGCCCCAGCCTCCTCCCAGCTTGCGCACGAGCCAATAAAGCAGTCATTCTCCCAGCAGGACCAGAGAAGAGGAAGGGTCACTGTGTGCAGACCCCAGCCCATGAGGAAGGGGTCTGGCCAGTGTCTGTCTATAGCACACAGGGAGAGAGAGAAAAGAATGGCATTCCATTAGGATTATTACGAGGAAGCATGGAAGATCCACAAAAGCAGGCAGAACCCGAGACACGGCAGCTAAGTACGTAGCGGCTAACGCAGTAGGAGCCCGCCCAGCCAATTACTATAGAGCTGCTGACTGCCAGCAGGGGGCACTGAGAGCCCAACTCCCTAGACAGACTACATTAGGCCCATTCTTCTCTCCCGATTAAATCTCCTCTAAATGCAGCCTTCCCAGGGGAGGGAAAGGGCTGTCATCGCCTGCGGGAGGCTTACCGAGGGTGGCAGGTGCTATTCCCAGGATGCTTCCTGTACCCTGCAGCTTTGAACTGCCTTCATTCAAGCCTGCCCTGGACCTCAGGGAGGATACCCTTCTGCCTGTGGCCAGCTCTCATCTGGTCCCATCTTCTATGCCCTCACAGTGGCATTTTTAATGACTGGCCAGTTCCTCCACCTTGGAGACCCATCATCAGGTTTCTTCAGGATCCTTCTTTCCTCCATGGCTCTATCTCCGTCACTGTTTTTCTCCTCCCTGTGACTCCCCCACCCCCACTGCACCTCACAAATGCTGCCTGAAAACTGGCCACCCTCTCTTGGGAAGCCCTCCCTTAGATTCAGTCCACTCCTGGCTCTCACTCTCCATATGGGCAGCTTCAGTTCTGACTCCTTTCCCAGACTATGCCCCGTCTCACCAGCAGCCAGGTGGCATCGACAGCCCAGTGACAACTTCCCCCGAACCTCATTGCCCTCCCTGACTCCTCCCTGGGGCTCTCTAGACTGCAGACAAGGCTCTTGGGTCTGTCCCACACATCTGAAGTGTCACTGAGAGTGATGGCTTCAAGAGCAAGACTCCTCAGGAACTGAAGATCAAGGCTGCCTCCTGCCTCAGAGCCCAGGTCTGTCACAAGGAGAGACCTAGAGAACTACATGTGAAGGCCCCTCCTGCAGACCCATTTCACCTCAAACCAACCCCCGTGAGGACATAGGACAGGCGAAGGCAATGCATTAGCACTCGGAGCTTTCTCCAGCAGTTGGGCACTTAGTGGGCACAAATTAGCAGCTTCCAACATGCAGGCATCTGAGGTGAAATGTGTGCCACTTCTTGGAGGCACACGACCTCCAGGAAGGGCAGCTAGTCACGTGGTTCTTACGGGCAGGTGGCTGGACTAATACGAGTGGCACTGTGATGTGTCAGTGTCGCGGGGAGATGCCCTACTGCTCAGTAATGGTGATGCAGAGCTCTCTGCCTCCAGCAGACCTCCGATTAGCCATTTGTTCCCCGGCCTCAGTCAGTAAGCGGCTGATGGGGGACAAATGTGCCCAGGGGCAGTATTGATAGTCCTGGCCTCTGGCCAAAGGCAGAAGCTCTCTGAGTTAGAGGCTGAGGATGGTCTTGGCAGATGGAGCATGCATTGCAAGCACAGAGAGGCACTCATTTTCTTACAGCGGGTTTATTTCCTCATCCTGATGGTCCATCGATCGTCGTTGAGAGCCATGATCCAAACGGTTGGGAGGCGGCACACATATACATCTTCAGTGCTGCCGTCTCTGCTCTTTGTCCCTCCCCAACAGTGTTCAGGGGCCCGGAACAAGATTTAAAGATTCAAGGACAGCAGAGAAGATGTCAAGACAGAACCAGCTTTCCTTCCCCCAAGAGGGTCCCAGTATTGTCCAGATCTGCCTTACAACTGCTGAGTGTGAAGAACCTTCCGGACTGGGGCCGAAGAGATTGCCTAGTGGTTAGAGCACTGGCTGCTCTTTCTATAGGACCTGGGTTCGATTCCCAGCACCCACATGACAGGTCATAACCATCCGTAACTCCAGTTCTAGGGGAGCTGGCACCTTCTCTTGGCATCTGTGGGTGCCCAGCACATGATGCCTTGACAACCATGCAGTCAACACATGCATACACAGAACATAACTTAATTTTTTAAAGGAATCTTCTAGATTTTCAGTAGGTAATTGAAAACATCTGCATGCATGAGGATCACCCGAGGGTTTAGTAAGACCCAGATCACTGGGATCTACCCCAGTTTCTGGAGAGCAAGTCAAGGGTCAAGGCTGACTGCCTATATGTTCAGAAGCTCTGGGTGACACTGACAGTTCAGGGAACTCCATGGTGAGATGTAGTGGATTAGTGAGACAGAAGCAACTTCCTCTATGGCATGTGGCATGGGCTGGACTTCTCTGCACAGAGTAAGGGCATAGTGGGCAGTCCCGCAAGGCTGGTGCTAACCTCAGCTGTTAGAGACGGTAAACTCCGGATGATTGGCTATGTGACAGAATTCCCACAGACCAGCATGAGCAGCTCCCCAGCATGGCCTCTGGGGATAGAGAATGGAAAAGAAAGTAAAGAAAAGACCCAAGAGCTGGCACCGGAGCTGGAGAGATGGCCCAGCAGTTAAGAGCATGGACTTGCTCTTGAAGGGGGTCCACGCTGTTCATGCCCAGCATGAATCCAGGGATAGACCTGACTAGTGTTGTGAGGGAATGGAGGAAGGACAAACATGGACAGATACACAGACAGAGAGCAGGGCAGGGTGGTATGGGTTCTCAGCTGAAGAAACCACAGCACCCTGGGAGCTCAGTGTGTTCATAATATATAGTTGAACAGAGAGGCACGGTTACTACATACAGCCAAACAAGGAGACAGGGTTACTACCTAGAGATAAACAGGGGGAGTGGGTTATGGGATACAGCTGGCTCAAGGTGACAGGTTTGGCTAATCTTGGTAGGAGCAGTCTCTGCAGGAGAACAATCGTCAGTCCATGAATATCCTGAGAAAGAAAGCTATGGCAGACATTCTCTGCACACGGTGTTAATATCCACACATGGGCCGGAAGGGAAGGCTTGGCCATGCCCTTCTAAGCCTCACCAAGGGCTAAGGCATTGCCATTGCTCCATGGGTCTGAGGCTCTTGGGTCCTCAACATGGCCCTGCCCTTGTCAACAGCTACCTCCACTCAGGACTTCACTCACTCAAGGTTTCCTCTGTTCCCATTTGGAGCTGAGTGTAGTTCCAGTTCCTAGCTGGAAATCCCTAGGGTTGTTTGTTTCTTTGTTTGTTTGTCTAAGGTGTGTATGTCAGGGGAGGGCTGCTGTCCCAGGGTGTGAGATCCCAGAAAACCACAGCCCTGCATACAAAGAATGCTGAAATGATGAAAATAAATCCCCTTCCTGGAAACATAAGCATCACACCCTACCTAACTGCCACTTTTTCATCCCAGGGACCCACGTTTGCAAGAACAGCCAAGGGAGGCATCACAGTGACAACAGAACAATGAAACGATGACAGAGTTGTAAGCGAGCAGGTCTAATTGAAGCTCTCAGGGAACCCTGCAAGGCCGGGCCACTAGCATCCTTGTCAAACACAGGAGAGGAGGGGTCAGGTGTACTAGGATTTCCCTGCCTGGTGCCACCAGAACCTTGCAAAAACCTCCAAACCAGGCTGACACAGTAGGGAGAGGGGGTGTCTTGGCCCTAGTGAGTTCAGCTCCATGTCCTCCTGGCCAAGATTGCTGGCACCCATGGGTGCCATTTTGTTTCCACCCTCAGATTTGACTTGCAAAGCCCAATGTTCCCTCCTTCTCTCTTGAGAATTTGGCAAGGTAGTCAGGAACAGAGATGTCCATGGAATGAAACCCAGCTCCTTTGGGGGTACTGAGCGAGAGGCTCCTTGTTACTTGCTAAAGAGAGCTGCTTGCCACAGGAAGTCAACAGCTTGTGCCCATCACAGGCACTAGAAGGAGCCAAGATCCCCAAGGATGCTGCAGCTGCTCCCTCCACCCACTGCTCCACCAGCCCTGGGAGGCAAGTAAGAGGTGACTGAACCCCACAGATGCTGGGGAACGGTAAAGACATGTCCCACAGCAGACAACACCTGGAGAAGATGTACTCAAACCAGCAAGGATGCGCTGGACTTATGCCAGAGAGCTATCTGCCTGTATGGCCAGTCTCTGAGGAAGGTCACCCCCCTCCACCATCACCAAGCTGTCCTGCACGAACTTAAAGGGGCTGTGGGCAATACCACCTACCTACCATGGCTCTGTAGGGTACATTTCCTACTGCAGCCTCATGGAGCCCAGACAGAGGCAGCCCTCGGTAGTACTTCTATGGAGAAGAACAGAGGCTGGAAGGTACCTCCTGGGTGGGCTCTAGGAAAGGGAATGGGAGGATGGGGGCAGCAGGCGCATGATGTTCTAGACACAGTGAAGGCTGAGGTCCTACAGGTACCCATGTGGGCAAGAGCAAAAGCTGGGCTGGGCACAGGAGCTGGGGATAGACTGACATCCCTGAACACTGAGGGGACATCAGACTTGAGGGCAGACCAAGGAAGAAGCCTTCCTGGTGGGGGTATGGTGGTTCAAAGGACAGACCAAGCTCAGGGATTCCTACCTGGCCTCCAACTATGATGGAAGAGAAAAGGCAATAAATACACACACACACACACACACACACACACACACACCCATAAACTCTTCTCCTCACTCAGGAACAGCCAGGAGGGTTCCAGGGGATCAAGAAGTCCAAGAGAGCTGCAGCCACTTGTCAGGTTAATTTACAGTGTTTGGATTCATTACAGAATAATTATCTCATCGATTTGCTGTTGGCGTGTTTATGGTTTCTGCTTTCAGATCAGAAAAGATATAAAGAAGCTAAAGTAACTTTAATTATGTTAGTGCCTCGGAAATTCGAAAGTTTGACACCTCAAATATTTTTAAATTCTGGAAAACGGAAGTGACCGTCCACAACAAAATTCTAGCACAGTAGGCCCAGTGGCCTGGAAGGTCATATCCTGATCCCAGAGAACTCTGTCCCCTGGTATCTGGGTGGGCTTGCCCTTCATTTTCAGGAAGTAAAGACGGTATCCCATGTATGGCATATAGTTACTTCTTGTGGGCCTAAATATTTGTACCAGCCCTTCAGTTCCCTTGAGGAGCCTCTCCTACCCTCCAGTCCTGTGTCTGAAGGTGCTGATAGTACCCCAGGCCAGGAGGGACTGTGAGAGTCTACTCCGTGAGGCCAGGTCATCCTGTGTGAGGCAAGAGGAGGGAAGGATTCTTGTTGAAGGCTGGACTGCTACTGCCTCTCTGCCAGCAGGCGGGCAATGCATCCAATCATGACACCAGAATAGAGAAAGAAAGTGTGAAAGAGTTGAGCAGCTGGGTCTGAATGTGAGGCACGGTCACAGATGTGGCTCTGGCACGGTCACTTCCCAGGGAGCATACACACAGGATCCCAGAAAAGCCACCCTCTGCCAAACTTAGGCATCGGCATCCTGCTCAATGGTATAGTCATGTCATTAGGTGTCACTTTCCCCAATTTGCAAATCAAAGATAGAGCCTGGAGAGCTAGTAATACCATAACCTTAATTAATAAAGTCTAATTATATGGAGATTTAATTCAATGGTTGAGGAAAAAATTCAGTGATCTTTGTTCCTCATGCGAGTGTCTGAACTGACCCAGGTTTGTTTAAGCTACCAAGAGCAGAGAGGATCAACGAACACACGTCGAAAGGGGGTTATCAAACTCAGAGTTGCCTCCGGTGTCTCCCTCCTAAGTCAGACTAGGCCCTGAGCCTGGGCTTACCCTCTTTCTATCATTCTCTCCAGCCAGTCAACCCCAGTGTCTACCACTAAGAATTGAGTCCTGCAACTCTCACTAGATGCCTGAGCTGAAAAGATAGGAAAAGGCATTCATACACTTCCTGACACCTGTCCCCATATGAAATAGGTGGACTGGGGTGCATTGTGGGACATAGAGGAAACCCAGAGTGTCTCCTATGGGAGGAGGTATGAAGGATAATAATAGCTCTCTCTCTGCAGGAGCCAGTCCTGCAGGTACCCCAGAGGCCTCATCCTTCACCTCCTCAGACTTCTCCATAACCCCTTCACTGGCCTTACAAGCCTCTCTTTTCCCCAAGTTCACTCTGACTTAGCCTCAATGGACTTGAGGGGGACTTGGCCCTCTGGGGTCAATATAACAGGTGGTCATGTCTCAGCTCTGTCTGCCCAAGCTGTACTGAAAGGAAAGAGCAAGACAGCCACTGTGAAGACAAGCTGTCCCCTCAGGGGGAGGGGGCCACTTGGACTAAAGTCTCAGGCTCCTGGGATTTCCGGGACAGACTATGAGGGGACTCATAAGTGAGATCATGCATTTCACAAACACTCAGCGTGTGAATGATTGATGGGCCCTCAGGCCGTTGGCTGGCCCTTGGCTTCTGTGCTCAGCACATGAGGGTGACGGTACAGTGACGGTGACACTGCTGACATTGCTGCTCATTAGAACCAGTCAGATTTCCAACACTCAGAAACTCCACCACGAAGACTTGTCCACAGAGTGGGACAGTCATTAGCTAGCAGGGCCTCGGAAGACACTGCAGCCAGGGGTCTGGCATCCAGGAGTAAAATGGAGGCTGTGTGAAGCAAACCTAGACCTTCCACCCTCCCGCCTCAATCAGTCATTGCTGGCTTTGTGGCTGGTTCATGATTGGCTACACCTCAGAAAAGGTCCTCAGGGAAGATTGTGTGTTGTGAGTACCAAGGCCAAGTCACCAACTGAAAACACACACACACACACACACACACACACACACACACACGGCATGCACCAGAATAACAAAACAAGCTGTTTAGGCCTGATAGGGAAGAGAGAACAAGCTCTGAAGTCCTCACGTCAGCACCAGGCAAATGTGCCCCACACACAGTCAGGATTAATAAGCTGTGACATTGTGTTTGGTCTGGTTGTTTAAACCGGGTGGGACTCTTGCCTTTTGTTTTGTCTTTTCACCTCATAAAAAGCTATTGTGTAAGAGCCTCATTCTGAGCTTCGGCTTAAGTGACGGAAAGTGGGGAGAAAGAAGTGTGTGTGTGTGTGTGTGTGTGTGTGTGTGTGACCCAAACAGCTGGGAAAGAGCTGAGAAGACAGCAAATTAACAGCTTGAGCCAGCAAAAAAGCTGCAGTGTGAACTAGCCCAGTTCTACAGGTAGATGGGTGCCTGCAGAGAGGAAGACTGGGTGTGCACCCTCAAGCCAAGGTTGAGACAAAACAGGTTGAAAGACAAAACAGAAAACAAATGAGAGTGGTGTGGGACCAGTCAAGGGATGATGTGCAGGGTGTGGACATAAGCTCCATGCCAGGTTTAAGGTTTTTTATTTTAATGTCCTCTCTGTGTCGGTCTGTCTGTCTCGGGGGGAGAGGGGAGGCACGCACGTGTGAGCCCCCCCCACACACACACACTCATATATGGAGGTCAAAGGACAACTTGTGGGAGTCATTTCTCTCTTCCATCATATGTGTCCCAGCAATCAAACTGGGGTGATCAGGCCCAGCTGTACACCCTATTACCCACTAAAGCAACTTGCTGATCCTATTTAGAGTTGTCTCCTGGAGATCTATCAGGTACCCTCAAAGAAGGCAAGGGAGGACACTGGAACGTTTCCTGTGGGGAGAACAGGGCCCATAGCTGCCTCTCATCAGCTCAGGGAAAGGAGCAGGGACCTTAGGGCACCCCCCTTCTGAAATATAACAAAGCATGGGGTGCCACACATCAGGCACAGCTCAGAGTGAGTAGAGAAGAGACTAGGGTCAGGCTGCTTCTGGCTGGCATTCTCAGGAAATACCAAGGTCCCCTGCAGGTGGGGTCCAGGGAACTGGCCAAACTCCAAGCCAGACCCCGTAGCCTGTACCTAGGAGCAAAACCTCACAATAAATCCTCCCCCAACAACTATCACCACAGCATGAAGTCAGACATTGATACAACTCACATGACTACAGCTGCTGTCTTTCTAGAAGGGGAAGTCTCGAGGAGGTGAGTCACTCTGTCCTGGAAGAACTGAAGTCTCAAGTGGGACAGGAGAGCCAGAGCAACAGTGGCCCCCACCCAACTCAGCTTGTCCCAATCAATACAGTTGCCACTCTGAAGGTGGGCAGAAAAGCATAAGCTCATCTCAAGTGTAAACAGCACTCAGTCGAACCTATCTCCTTCAGATAACACTTCCGGCTTCCAGCAGAAGTCCTGAGATATACAAGACAAGAGTTTTAGAAAGCCACCCAGAGTAATTATCTCAACCAGGCTTGGACATAGTGCTAGACCTGAAGACAGGAAATTAAAAACTTAGAAATAATATGCTAAAGGATCCAATGGGAAAGATAATCAGTGTAGTTTTTGGTATGTAATTTCAGTAGAAAAGAAACTATGAGAAAGAACAACACAGTGAGGTGAGAAACCACAGAGGCAGAAATGAAGAGGTCGACCAGAAGGTTTGTCTGCACACTTGGCACAGACATAGAGTGGGTCACCGAGTGTCAAGATAGGTCAGAGGAAAATTTCCCAGTGACACAAAGAGAACAAGACAAGCAGAATAAATAGAAATGTAAAACAATAGCAAAGATAAAACAGGCCAGAGCTTCCATAAACACTGGGACAAAATCCAAACATAAAAAGTACCCATACTACAAAATTCCAAGAGAGAATAAACGAAAGTGATAATTGGAGGAATAATTGCTGGGAATTTTCCAAAACTAGTGACAACAAATCACAAATCCAGGAAACAGCACAGAGTAGAATAAACAGTGACAACAAAAACAAACATAGGCAATGTCTATTCAAATTGCAAAATGATGAAGAGAAATTGAACAGCCAGAAGGGAGACATGAACACAGAGCTCAGACACAGCATGAGTGTTTCAGACCATATCTCAAGGAAATGATCCACAAAAGAAGACATGATGTCTGTAATTTGTTACAGGAGAGAAAAGATCCAGAATTCTTTGTCCACTAAAAATTAAAGTGAAGGAAAACTGAGGGAATTCCTATCAGTGGCTCTTATCTACCTCCTATCTGCAGGCCTTCCCTACTTCCTGTCTGAGAACCTCTCCTACTTTCTGTCAGCATACCGCTTCTATGTCCTATGAAGTAAGACCCCCTTTACTCCTCATCAATGGGCCTTCGAAACATCCTATCAGTGTCTCTCCTACTTCCTGTCAGATGCTTTTCATTCTTCTCATCTACAGACTTCCTCTATTTTATTTCCTCAGACCCCTTCTACTTCCTGTCAGCAGGCTTCCTCTACTTCCTGTGAGAGGTCCTCTCCTGCTGCCAATTAGGATCTTTATCTCTATATACTTCCCAATATCCTGTCAGGGGCCTTCCCTACTTCCTGTCATCAGACTTCCCCCACTTCCTGTCAAGAGTCTCTTCTATTTCCTCTATCTCATCCACGAGGACCTCCTCTTTAAGCAATGAGGAAAGCAAAGCTTCTCCAGCATAGGAACTATAACGCAGGGCAAAATGTGGTTCTAAAAAAAAAAAAAAAAAAAAAAAAAAAAATGAATAGTCTAAGAAATGGAGTAAACAAAGATAAGAGATTGTGAATTTATTTTTGAGAAAATTGAAGCAAGCAATTTTGAATTGTTTTTCCAAAAGAAATTTGAAAGATCAATGCCTAGGCAATAGTAGTGCACTGTGGGCTAAATGTTTGTGTCCCATCTGTCTTAGTTAGGGTTACTATTGCTGCAGTGAAACACCATGACCAAAAATGACTTGGGGAGGAAGGAGTTAATTTCCCTCACAGGTCCATATAAAGGTTTAACATCAAAAGCAGTGAGTGCAGGAACTCACACAGGGCAGGGAACCTGGAGGCAGGAGCTGATGCAGAGGCCATGGAGGGGTGCTGCTTACTGGCTTGCTCCCCACAGCTTGCTCAGCCTGTTTTCAGGACCACCTGCACAGGGAATGACACCACCCACAGTGAGCTAGCCCCACTCCCTGCAGCCCAGTCTTTTGGAAGCATTTTCTCAACTGATGTTCCCTCCTCTCAGATGACTTCGTTTGTGTCCAATTGGCAATAAAACTATCCAGCACAGCTTCAAACATCATACGTCAGAATCCTCACTCCTGATTAGATGGTATCAGAGGGTGGAGCCTTTGGGAGATGATTGATCATGGGTTGGAGTTTCATGAATGGGATTGGTGCCCTATAAGACAACGCAGAGATCTGCCTCCCATATTCCACCACAGGAAGACACAGCAAGATTTTAGCTATGACCCAGATAGCCTAGTACATACCACATCTGCTGCTGTCTTGACCTTGAACTTCTCAAACAGCAGAACTATACAAAAATAAGGTTTTGTTATTAACTCAAAGGTCACTAAGATCCTTCCTTGGAGGAGACAACATGAACAATGTTTTCTAAGGCCTCCTCACAACATTTCAGTGTCAAACTAGAGTACACTTCCATCACAGTTCACCCTGGAAAACCAATGAGTTTATTGGGTCTATTTACAAAGCGTGAGTGAGCATTTGACGATGGGAGTATGGGTGACTCCAAAGCAATGGAAAGTCTTCAGCCAGCATGGATGATAACGTCCCCGTAGCTGCATAAACAGAGTCACCTTTTGTTAACCTTCTCGGTCTATACGCTCTAGCACAGTGGTTCTCAACCTGTGGGTCGAAACTCCTTTGGGGGAGGGACCAAAAGCCCCTTTCACAAGGTCACCTATATCCTGCATATCAGATATTTACAGTACAATTCATAACAGTCACAAAATTTCAGTTATGAAGTAGCAATGGAAATAATTTTATGGTTGGGGTCACCACAACATAAGGAAATATACTAAAAGGTTGCAGCATCAGAAGGGTTAAGAACCATTACTCTAGCACCTCCCACAGACCCTAAGACCATGTACAATTAGGACAAAATTGCATACAAAAGGCCAGGAAGAGTGGCTAGAATATCAAGAGAGGGTCCAACGACTCTCCCAACTCCTCCTTCTCTGAGAGCTCATCACAATAGTTAGGTGCAGCTGACCTCATAAACATGGCCACAGTTTGGCTCAGAAGGTAGCAGCTTACAACAGATTCACTCTATTTACTGTATTTGTTATAGTAGTTCAAACAGACTGAAACCAACAGGAACAGCAACCAGGGCACATGCAATACAAAAAAAAAAAAAAAAAACCTGGAATGCAGTGGGTACCCATTCTCATTTCAAGTCAAACAGTGTTCTCATCCTCAAAGATGGAGTCCAAATCTTTAAAAATAAGGATTATGAAAAAGAATTCAATCACCAGATTTTTAAATTCAATTTAATTTTTAAACTCATGTTTCTTTTAATCAATGAAGAAGATAGAGTGTGTTTGTGATGTTACCATCAAGGACAGACCACATTGGAGGATAGTGGGCCCATGGACTGTAGCACCTACTGAGGACGTGGCCAACTTAGTTTGAGTGCATTCTCTGATGTAGGCACAAAACCCCATGATCACCCTGCAAGGCATTCCTCAGAACACAGTCCCTCATCTTTCAGCAAAGCCTGACTGTGATCAGAGATGCTTTGTTAGAACTCAGGCAGGGAAAGAGAGAAAACAAAGACCAAAGAACAAGTGGAAAAGCACAAAACTGCTAACAAGACAGCAGTTAGACTCCCATTCCGTCAGCAATCACTTTAAGTATGGGCATGAATGAATGGCCACAAACACACAAAGATCACCGAACAGGATGAAACAGAGCAAGAACTAAATGCATGCTGTCTGGAAGAAGCCCACATTAACATAAAAACACACATGAGCTGAGTTTCAAAAGGAGCACAGTATACCCGGCACACGCTGGCCATAGCACACTGAAATAAACTCATCGGTTTGGGCAAGACAGATGTAGTATGGGGGGAACACGGGACATTACCTAATGATAAAAGAGTTCATTCTCCAAACAGACATAATGGCCTGAGATATCTATGCAGCCAACAACAGAACTCCAAATTGCACAGGGTGGAAGCTGGTATAACTACAAGAGGAAATTGACAGAGGCACAATTAGAGTCTGAGACTTCTATGCAGTGCTGTCAGTAATTGACAAAACACAGAGGCAGGAAATCGGTGAGAGTATCAATGAGCCTGGCATCATTATCTACCTGCTTGACCTAAGGGACACTCCATGGCACCCTCACCACAACAGCACAATATACCTCACTTCGGCTCTCACGGGATGCACTCTGATTAGCCGTCCATATTCTGGGCAACAAAAATTTAAGAGCCTAAATCCCACCAGTGTGTTCTTGAACAATAAATGGAATTGAAGCAGAAATCAATAACAGAAAGGCATCTGGAAAATCTTCAGCTATTCATAAATTGAACAACACATTCCCTAAATAACCCACCAGTCAGAGAGGAGATCCTGAAAAAAAAATTAAATACCTACAATTTAAGTTTGCATTCATCTTGTATCTCTATAACAACTAGAATAGTCTGTGTCCAAATGTGCAAACTGTGTTTAAAGCAGTCCTTGCCAGGAGTTTCAGATCGTCCAGGAACAGCAAAAAGAAGAAGCTGTGTGATTGGCACAGCCTGTAGGCTGGAGTTTGTGCTCAGTGTTTCCCATGAGGGGAGGCATGGATCAGTCTTTGCCCAGAAACATTCTCTCTTTTAGAGTGCACCTCAAGGGTCCGGGGTGTGTCTGGGTGGTAAAACACTTGCCTATCGTGCATAAGGTTCCATTCCCAGCTCCATATTAAAAATAAAAATGGTCAGACAGGTCCTTGGAAGTAAGACCACAAGGCATGCTAGTTGACAGCAGTCGACCTCCCTCCAAACCAGCACAGGGCAAATCTAGTGGGGACAGTCAATGCCCTTCCTTCTGATTGGCTTCTTCAGGCACAGCAGCTGAGCATCGTGTTCTACCTCTCAGCAGCCTGGGCGCATCTATCACATTAAACTCTGGAGGCAGAGGAACTGAGGTACCATAGAGCTCCTGCTGTGGCAGGGATGATGATGATGATGACGATGATGCTGATGATGATGATTTATGTTATTGTTGCTGCTGCTGGGAAACATCTGGAGCTGCCCAGGTCACCAGAAAACACAAACTCAAGAAAGGATTACCATGAAAACTCCAGCAAGAAACATGACAGGCACAATTCAACTCTGAAAGAGGAAAAGCCTTGCTCCATTCACCCAGAAATGAAAAGTGTTCTCACCAGAGAAGGAACATGCCGGGCCCTCCATCCAGGAGCCCGCTATGACAAAAATGGCAGTGGTGTTCAATTTCTTAGAAAAATCTGTGCGACATTACTGATTTTTGTTGTTGTTGTTATGTTTTATTTTTGAGGCTGTGTCAGCTTTTCAGAATTGCATTTTGGATCAAAATCCAGCTTTCTGGCCTCTCCTGAGCATTCTGAACGTCTGCTTTCCAAGGCTGTAAAGCACAGTCAGCTCTGAGCAGCGGCTGCCATCCTCACGTGGGTCACACAGTTTTGATTGCTTTGATCCAATGTCGTGGCAACTGTGGCCTTGTTTGTTATTTCCATGGCCTGGAAGGCCTGAGGAACACTGTCCCCAACAGCTGCAGCTCCTTGCTATCTCTGCTTCTTGCATCTGGCCTCACAGAGAGTGGCCTTTCTCTAGCATAGGAGGCCAGGTTCAGGTTTCACAGGTTGGATGGGGTTTGATTTGTTTTGCTTTGTTTACAGTGTTTGCTGCCCAGGGCAGGTGGTGGCCAGCCAAGCTCCTGCTGCTGTCACCTGGAGGGTGACCTCATGGTCCCACCCTGCCTTGCATGGTCTCACCTTGCCTTTACTTGAAAATGGAAAGAAGAACTCATGTTCTTCCTGGAACATGAGTTCCACAATCTGTGGGTGACACATGAGTTTCCTTCATCTGTCCATCCACAAATTGGTAACTGAGGGCCAAGGTACACTGAGTGTCTATAGGTAGGAGCCTCTAGGTCAGTGGTTCTCAACCCATGGGTCATGCCCCCTTTGAGAATCACATACCGGATATCTTGCATATCAGATGTTTACATTACAATTTATAACAGTAACGAAGTCACGGTTATGAAATAGCAATGGAATAATTTTATGGTTTGTGGGTCACCACAACATGAGGATCTATATCAAAGCATTGCAGCATTAGGATGGTTGAGAACCACTCCTCTAGATTTTATTTTATTTTATCTCATTTGTTTGTTTGATTATTTATTTTTGGTTTTTCAAGACAGGGTTTCTTTGTGTAGCCTTGCCTGTCCTGGACTCACTTTTGTAGACCAGCCTGGTCTTGAACTAACAGCATTCCACCTGCCTCTGCCTCCCTGAGTGCTGGGATTAAAGGCATGCATCACCACCCTGGCCTGTGCTCTGGATTTTAAATCTATGCAGTGACTCCTCTACATCCCACAGCTGCTGGATACAGACCCATTGCGATTATGTGGGGTTGAGTGGGGTTCAGATACCTGAAGTTAGTATCCTTTCAGAAGTGGCGCTGAGAATTCCGTATGCCTGGGAGACCCAGGGGCGCTGGGGCCTGGATGCCAGGATGTGATAGAGAAGGACTTGACCTCAGAAACCCAGCTGCCACTGGCCAAAGCCACTCAGAGCCCAGAGGCTCTGCCTGGGATGTGTGTGTGTAGAGGGGAAACCAGGACCTTGAATTCAAACATGCTTACTTTCCCTTCTCTCTCTGGCTGCCTTCTCACAGACTCCCATTGTCACCCTCTGAACCAAGAGGGTGGAAGTTGAAGGGGCAAGGGTGGAGGAGGATCCTGCTCTGAACATCTCTGAAGATAATGAACCTCACTAGACCTAAAGGTGCGTGATGGCAACCAACCCCTCCCACAGACCCGGGCACAACGCAGCCCTAGCTTGAGTCATTCTTCAGCACATCAACATGTCATGGCCTCTATGCTGAAAGCTCCTAATGGGAAGAAAAGTAGCAAAATCAGAGCAGGGACACTGGATCCGTAATATTTTGACTGACTGACCTCACAGCCAACTCCTCACGGGTGATCACCACACAGAATGAGACCCACCCTGGACCCCACCCCCAGTGTCTCAGGCGAGTCATAGCCTCCAGTTCCTCTGCAGCTCTTCTGCCCACGATGCTATACGTAGTCCAAGCTTGCCCAGGACAGTGGCCACACCCTCAGAACCACAGATCACCACCTCAGGAGACTGACTTGTAAGCATGGCGTCTAGGCCAAGGGACAGTCTCAGCCAGGACACACCTCAACTGGTGACCTTGAAGTTACCAGGACCTCTTACCCCAGGGACAGAGGAAATTATCCCCCGGGCCCCAGAGTCTGTGGGCCCTTTAGAGTTGTCACCAGTGGGAGTGGACACAGGGAGTCCACCGAGGCCAGCATGCACAGTGGAGACACACACCGTGACAGCACCTGGCTTCCCCATTTCAAAGGGCACTGTGACAACAGCCTCCATGTCCGATGTTCAGTCTCTGCCCTCTGGGAACTCTTAGCCAAGAATACACTGTGGCACCCATGTAACATAAGGGTGTCAGCAGAATTTCAATGAAGAAGAATAAGTTCAGATTTCTTCCTTATTAACCACGAGGGGTGGCTTCAGCCAGAGCCATCGGATAGGGATGGTCACACAAATGCATATTCAGGGAAAAGTAAGAGAGTTAGGGATCAGAGAGTTCTGCAAGTGTGTGCGTGGATAGACTGATGCCACCCAAGACCCCCAGCCCCAAAGGTCACCCCATTCTTCTTATGGGGAGATGTGAAGTCCCACATATCATTCCCGCTATGGGGACAGTTTACAGCTGCTATCAGGATAGGACTTGGGTCAGGACAAAGTACAAGATTTCTTTTCTGGGTTTTATAAGAGCCTGATGTGGGTGAGCTCCAGTAAATGTGTTTTACTAAGTCACCACTGTGTAGGAGGGCAGTGACATGTCTGGATCCATGACAACTGAGGTCTGTGCTATAGCATGAAGCGTCAGTGCCTCAAACCATCTGGAAATGCTGGCCAGCTACCTCAAGCAGCCTGGCTATGTTGCTTCACCGTGGCCCCAGTGCTTCAGGGCCTTCCTCTAGGCTGCTGTACCATCATCCTGTCAATCTTGGAAACCCACATGAAGATATAGGATTGTGACTGGCCTGAGCCCTATGACCCGAAGAAGTCTACCGGTACCCGAGAGGACAGGTAGCTAGCAGACAATCATGAGTCTCAAGGGTTTAAGAGCCGTAGCCAGAGAATACATCTGTTTCTCATGGGCTCACTTCCAGAGCATGAGAACTGCTTAGAGCCTGGAGGTTCTGAGGCAGCTCTTTCCCCTGGACCCGTAGACAGCTCAGAGCACATTCGAAGGGACCATGTCCAAGGTATGTGACCAGCCCTCTCTAACATGTGGTGTGGATGTCTCAGTCAGTACATCACACTCAGTACATCCTGCCTCTCATCCTCCCAGATTCCTGACTCCCTCGTTGGGTCCTCCAAGTGGAGAGAGTGAAGTTCAGAAAGGTGAGGTGACCCTAAGCCACTCCCAGGTACCCGGCCTATCTGTCCCCTTTCTTTCTCTGAGCCCTCTTATTGCAGGAGACACTAAATTCCTCCACCCTACAGAGAGAAAATAATTTCCTTGCATGAGGTCGGGAAATGCCAAGAGTGCATTCAAACAGGCTCTCCCAGAAGGAAATGATTTCCGTACCCCACCCCTCAAGGAAACCGTACTGGATGGTTTTGTGTTAGCTTGACACAAGAGTTGTCTGAGAAGAGGGAACCTCAGTTGGAAAAAAATGCCTCCATGAGATCTGGCTGTAGGGCACTTCCTTATTTTTCTTAATTAGTGATTGATGGGGAGTTCCCAGGCCTTTGTGGGTGATGCCATCCCTGGGCTGGCTGTCCTGGGTTCTATAAGAAAGCAGGCTGAGAAAGTTCTGAGGAGCTAGCCAGTCAGCAGCACCCCTCCATGGCCTCTGCATGAGCTCCTGCCTCCAGGTTCCTGTTTGAGATCCTGTCCTGACTTCCTTCAATGATGAGCAATGATAAGGAAGTGTAAGCCAAATAAACCATTTCCTCCCCAACTTACGATGGTGTTTCATCGTAGCAATAGTAATCCTGTGACAGAACCCATGCTCCTGGCTTCTCGTGAGTGAGCGAGGTTTCCCAACCTACCTTGAAGCCCGGTGAGCTCCTGGGCCTTCCTGAGCTCCTAGGAGAAGCTGAGGTTAGAGTCAGGGTCTGCGCTGAGAGGTGTGTTTCCTCCATGAACTCCAGGCAGCACAGAGTGTGTCTGTGCCTGAGACAGGCGGAGAGAAGGTGTCCATCATACTTTAGTATCTCCACCAGAATGAGTAGAGCTGAGAAGGCCAGTGACCTGCCTTATCACTGTCACTAGATTCTCAGTGCTTTCTCCAGTGTCCCTCAGGGGAAGCTGGTAGAGCTGTGGCTTGTCAGCTGCTCTCCTTAGCCTCATTTCCCCCAGTACAGGCCTTAGTTGGCTGGGTTAGGAGTATCTCCCAGGCACTCAGTCCACAGTCTCTTTCCTTCACGGAAAACACGAAAAAGTTCTGAATCCCTGGAAGTCAGGCACTGTCTGGGCTCCACCTCCATCCCTTGCTCAGCTAAGTCTACCAGGGCTATCCAGGACATTGGCAAGAGGAACAGTGCAGGTCTCCAACCACAGTTTTCCCCTCCTGCTCAAGTAAGGGATCCAGGACCTTCTTGTCCAGTCCACAACAGGCAGTACACACTTGCACATTGCTGTATTCACTCCACTGCAGCTTGTCGGCAGCTACCATGATCTATGCTCTCGCAGAAAGGCCCACAGGTCACAAACTCAGGGATCCATAGAGGGCTGAGCTGTGCATCTGAGGGGAGCAGACTGCTGGCTTTCTGCCTCAGCCTTTCCTACCCTGACTTCCCAGTGAGGGAAATGCAACCCCACACACTCACGCCCATCCACATGGGACAGCGCTTTGTCTGGGATAATAATGCACATTCGGACCCATCCTGGTCTGACCACTGAAATCTTGACAATCGGAGGTTCACAAGAAGACAAACGCCTTTCCCTCGATTCACTTCCACCCCGTAGCTAGCCAAGGCCTACAAAGTGAAAATGATTTAGTCCAGAGAGATTCTTCAAAACCTCAGAATGGGGGGGAAAATGACTGTTGATTTGTTTTAAATTTCCTGTCAGTCATTCTTCTCATTATTGGTATTCTGTAAGCATGAATTTAACTGAGAGTAGACACTGGTGCTATGCTAAGTAAAGGGCCAGGTCAAGACAAACAGGAAATAAGATTCAGCCCTCCCAAGAGCCCAGAGCCCACTCTCTCAAATGCACAGCGCACAGGTGACTTGCTCCCACATCGTGATGGATGGTCTGCCAGTGAAGCTCTGTAGAACTGAAATAGGCTCTGACGGACCCGTAGCCCTGGGTAGACCAGCAACACTGCTCTGGGGTTTTTCATCAAAACTATTGGGAAAGAATTCAGACCTCCTGATGCAGGGATGGTGAGGGTTACATCCAAGCAGCTTTGTACCACATGCGGACAGCCCTAGGCACCAACAGAAAAACCAGCCTTCGAAATGGCCAGGAACACTAGCTGTGTGCTTTTTTTGTTGTTGTTGTTGTTGTACTAGCCTGTAAATCTCGGCTTTTGAACAATCTGCTTTCACTTGTGTTTCTGCCACTTGAGGCTGAATTAGGAGGGAATAAATCCATCTGATTCATGTGGCACCACGTGAGGATTTTCGGGGGACTTCAAGTTGGAAGAGAGCTCAATACCACAAATGAAGCCTCAGAGCCTGCCACAGTGACCACTGCCAGAGCTTTTTGTTACTGAAAAGAAAAGGCTGTGTGTTCAAAACCAGTCCAGGGGACCCTGAGCAAACCACAGTGTCCCTTCACTAGCTTAGGGGGTCTTGTGTGCCTAGGTGCAGTGCAAACCTCTAAATGCATGGTACACGCACTCCTCAGCTATGCTAACACAGGGAGCTTGTTACTGAGTCTACAAGGAAACATGTCTCCTTGAATGCTTGTACACACACACACACACACACACAGATGGGCAGATGGGCTTTAAGGCAGATCCTGCATGAATCTGACTCTGTAAACATGCACTATCTGGCCAGAGTGTCCCCTTCAGGGTCTCTCTCATCTGGTACAGTGGCCTCAGCACAGTAGCTTCTACAGTCTGCCACTCAGAGGGGAACAAGGCAGAGCGACAGCAAGGGACCAGATCCCTATACCCACCCCTGCACCTCCATCCAAAGGAACAGCTCAGAAGACACAGTCCTGAGGAGAGAGCCCTGAGAATAAGGAGTGGCAAAAGAAAGGATTAAGAAGAGACTTCTGCTCTTGGCACAGGCCCCGACCTGGGCTGCTCATTCTCTGGCAAGCCAACCTGGCCACTCCTCTGATTGGCAGGATGGGAGAAAGGAAAGGCAGGGTCGCTGCCAGTTCCAAGCCCTCCCTCCTCCAAGCTGGTGCTCTCAGAGGCCTGAAGTGGCAGAGTTGGCTCCAGGATATCATATTGGATTCATCACCTGGAAAACAAGGCTCGGGTGTGAAGGGACTCCCATGACCCTGAAACATTCTTGCTTTAAATGTAACAAGGACAAACTGTTACAGGAAGTCCAGGGGACCGAGGGAACACTGTGCTTAAAGTGACTCCACTGTTAAACGTCTGCTGTGCGTTGCCTGCCACAGCTGTCTGTTGCAGTAGACATATTTCATGGCTGCGGTCCTGCTGCACAACCTTGGCAGATCTTCTAGCTGCTTAACATGCAAATGTGTTTGATGTTATAGTGTTCAGACAGCAGCATGGTTAATAAGCACCAGTGTGCTCACTGATTTGCCGAGGTGACACCTCACTTCTGGAAGTCATGAGCAGATAACGTGACAAGATTTCTTTGCTTGACATCTGGAGGGTCAGCACAGCAGAGTCCAACTTGGACAGGCCTCCGTGTCATGAAGCCACATGCAGGGTGAGTCCCCACAATGGGCACAACGAGATGATTTTGTTTTCATCTCCTCCCTGCAAGGCTGGTGTTATCTCTGAGGTCCCACTCTTGGGGGAACATAATTTGCCGAATCCTTTAGGAGCTCAGGAGATCCATCTGTATTAGAGGCTTCTTCCTGTGATGTGACAAAATGCCCGACTAAAGTGAGTTAAAGAAGGAAGGGTTTATTTGGTCTCACGGTTGGAGGGGTACAGTCCATCGGGGCTGCAAGAGTGTGAGGCAGCTTCTCACATGCATCTGCAGCCAGGAAATGGAGAGGGCAAGTGCTGATGCCTGGCTCATCCTCTCCTTTTCATCCCGCCCTGGTCCCCATGCCATGGAACAGCGCCACTCACAGTTACGGTGACTCTGCCCACTTAAGTAGTCCAATTAAGGAATTCCACCACAGACATGCCCAAAGGTGTGACTCCTGGGTGATTCTACATCCTCTGAGGCCGACAGTCAATTTTCACCATCACACTATGCATGCAGCACAGCGCTTGAGAATCCTCAGAGCAGAAAACCTTCATCTCTGATGCCAACCAGCACAGCAAGAACAAATAGGCCTCATTTTTTCAGTAACTGCTGGCATCAGGCGCCTGCTGGCATTAGAGTTTGGTTCCTGCGCTCCCTGGGCCTAGCCCTCTCTGCTGCATACTTTCGAATTTAGAGATTGCCCAGTTACTAAGGCATAGGGGACAGAGATGAAGAGAAAAGGACCACACACCCAGAGCTTTGAGTTGACAGTTAGGGTTCTTATAAATCAGCCAAAGCTTTTCAACACACTTTTATCTCCTGGAATTCATTCTCTCCCATCTCTCTGTCTATAACACCATTGCCTCTTTGTAGCAGGGGCAATTTGAGAACCTCAAATTGCCTCTGCTCGTTCTAAGTGTGACACCATAGCGAAGGGAGAGGAAATATGAAGTCACCTCCCAATGCTACTGTGTCTAAACTGAAACCTGGGAGCTCAAGGGTAACAGGCCAGCTCTGAATTGTCAGAATTTGCCTGTTATTGGCCCACATTTCCAGCTCAGGGTATAAGAGTACAGTAGACAAGAAAGTTCTCTCATGCTAGAATGTGATAATCATGAGCTTATTTACTGTGTGAGGTCAACAGATGCTGGGGAAGGTAATCTATTTAAGGATGATTGTCCAGATGGGAGGGCAAGAGCCCACATGTCAGGGAGGCAGTAGCATGGTTCTACTTGATCCCAACTGTGTGGACAGGCTCTGCCGCCACATAGGGGCGAGGTTAGGTGGGAGGCCTATCCGCTAAGAGTCAGCTACTTATTCATAAAATGAGGATGATGCTGCGGTTTGAATGAGGCTGTCCCCTGGAGTTTCGGACATTTGAATGCATGGTGTCCAGTTGGTGGGGCTGTTTGGGTAGGCTTAGAATGTGTGGCCTTGATGGAGGAAGTATCTCCTGGAAGTGGGCTTTGGGATTTCAGCCTGTGTCATTCCCTGTTTATATTCTCTGCTTTGTGCTTGTGTTTGAAGATGTGAGCTCTTGGCTTGCTGCTCATGCCTGCCTGCTGCACAGTTCCCCGCCCTGATAGTGATGGACTCTGGAGCTGTAAGCCCAAGTAAGCCCTTCCTTCTGTACGTTGCTTTGATTGTGGCATTTTATTACAGAAATAGAAAAGGAGTGAATACAGATAACAATAGATCCTACTGGAAATAGTCATGATGAAAAAGAAATAGCTCAGTCTCTTGACTCAACAAGCTCTCAATCAACGTTCACACAGTGGAGACAGAGAATGGAGAGTCGTACTGTGTATGTATAATTTGAGATAAATCATCAAACCTCACATCACTATTGATACTGAGAGGGTCATTTCACTCACTCATCCCTTCATTCATTCAAAAAGCATTATGGGAGACAGTAAACAAGATAATGCAGATAATTATAAACCACTGCCTTCTAGACTGAAGTGCCCCACAGATACTAATTTTGCAGATGACAGTGGTGATGGTTTTGATGATGGTATAGTAGCGATGGTGGTGATGGTAATGATGATTGTGGCACGGATGCTTTCTATTGCTGTGATGAAACACTGTGACCAAAAGGATTTATTTCAGTTACACTACACTTCCAGGTCATAGGCCATCAGTGAGGGAAGTCAAAGCAGGAGCTCAAGCAGAGGGGTTTCCACTCACTTTCCTTGTAGCCAGATTCTGAATGGTTGAGGTGGTCATTAACATCCTGTCTTGGGGAAACTGGAGGTTAAGCTTTCTCTCTCAATTCCCAGAGGCATCCAGTCATGCTGTCCTCATGTGCATCTTTAAAATAAGAGATGGAACTTCCTAAACACCTGTGAAAGGACATAAAGTGTGAGCAGAATAAGTAGCGGCATTCTAGGCCAGTTGGACATTAAGGCTCTTTGTTACTGCCACACAACATAGCTTTCCTGACTGATACATTTTGGCACCACATCACAAACCCTCCTGCAACTAAGACACAGCCTCGGAAAAGGAGAGTCTCAGGTGTCTGTGATTAGTCTACTTCCGAGCTGAACTTGAGCTCTGAGAAGAAATTCATGGGCATCCCAGGAAAGCTGAAGCTGCCTCTCCATGGTTCCCCAGTAGATGCTAAGTCTCAAATGTTTGTCATTCAGCTCCTTTTCCAGCTTCCTTGTGAGGTCCCTGAGGATGGGGTATCAGTCATGCACTTCTGTTCACTGTGTCCCTCCTAAAACAGGTTTGTCGTCTGCTGGAGTCACTGGACGGGGGTCATTTGGCACTCTGGCTTCAGATTGCTCATGGGCTGGAGGGCAGCCAGAGCAGACTTTGCAGGGAAAAGTCTGTGTATCCAAGGGGCGCTGCCTGCTGCGAGGCCACCATGCTGGGTCAGCTTCAGCTCTTTAATTAATGGCTGAGAGTAAGAGAGCCCGCTGCCTGCACAGTCTCTTTACTTAGGCCCAAAGCCAACCCTGCCTGGGCAAGATGAAGGACACAGTTCACGGGCTCCTGACGAAATTAATTAAGGGCAGTCTGACGGGAAGATGGATGGAGGCTGTGGGTGTCAGAGCTGCCCGGCGTTCTATCTTCGGAGAACTTGTGTCAGGGCCACAAGTTTAGTATCCTGCAGAGGCTGTGTTGGTGACATGAGCTGCCACTACAGAGTGTTAGGAGGAAGGGAGTCCACAGCACTAGGCACTGCAAGCCTAGAGATGCAAGTACAAATGATGGTGTCTCGGCTACACTGTTCTTCAACCAAGCAAACCCAGGAGGGACAGGGCTGCCAGTTAACT
Organism: Meriones unguiculatus; assembly: GCF_030254825.1. Lineage (NCBI taxonomy): Eukaryota > Metazoa > Chordata > Mammalia > Rodentia > Muridae > Meriones > Meriones unguiculatus. Next base: position 82,623,175 of record NC_083352.1, on the reverse strand, counting down.
ACCTAGTGACATTGTCCAACCAGCAACCCAACCACAGAGACAGAGTGGGGACAGAGGGTGACAGAGGCACTCCACAAAGGCTCCCAGCTCAAGTCAGCTGAGCTCACTGCCGCATGCAGGCTGCGTGTGATCAGCATGCACAAGTGTACAGCTGTGCACATGTGGGCATAGCATGTGGGCATGCGTGCACATGCAAGTGTGTGTGCATACATGTGGATCTGTGTGAGGAGTGCATATATGCATGTAAGTGTATGGCTATATGGATCACCTGTATGTATGTGTGCATGCATGCATGCATGTATATGCATGTGATGTATACTCGAGTGCATATATATTAATTATGTATACACAACTGTGCAGTGCATCTGTGTGCACGTGTGCTCAGCTGTGGTATATTTGTGTGTATACGCACGTGTATAAAATGGTGGTCTCTCCGTGTATACACATGTACCCCTGTGGTGTGTCTTGTATACATGTACATCAATAGTATGCATGTGCAAACATATACACGTGTATATACCGCAAAGCCCATATGTGCCACTACAGTATGAATGTGTGTACATGTATGTGTATGTTTAAAACTATAGGGTATATCTATACATACATATGTGCAGCTGTGTTGTTTATACGTATATTTAGGCACGCACGTGTGCATGCACACATCAAAGGGTCCCAAAGTAGCCAACAGCTCTGCAGGTGACAGGGAAGTCAGCCTTGAGGAAAGATGACCAGACCAAGCTCTCTTTGAGTCTGATATACCAAGCTCAAGTGCTTATGTTGGGGAGCCCCAACATGAACACTGGCCTTGCACTTTCCTTTGAGCTCAGTGGCAACACAGCTTCATCTGAGTTTCCATCCCCCATAGCTACCAGGGGATGCACCATAGTTAACTGTGATAATGGCCACAGGTTTGCTCAGTAGATGCTGGAATAGAGATGGTTAGACAATGAGGTCTGGGGTAGAGATGGGTGGAAGATGAAGGCTAGAAGGTGAATGACAAATATGGGTCTGGAGTAAGGATGATGGGGATGGGCGCACGTATAGAGATTGGGTGAAGATGGAAGCTAGGGTGGAGACAGATGGCAGAGGTGGAGGATGGAGTGGAGATGGGTAGAGATGGGTATGACAATGGAAACTGGTAGACATGGGTAGGACCACGGAGGTTGTGGTAAAATTGGGCAAGACCGGATCAGAGATGGGTGAGAGATGAGGTCTGGGTAGAGCTGCACTTCTGAGAAGATGGAAAGCTTGTAGGATTCAGGTTTGTTTCCACAGACCTCACCCTGAGGTTCCACTTTCCATAAGCTATCGGCAGTCTCCACCGAGGAAAAGCATCATCCACACTTCACAGATGCCATCTGGAAGCCTCTTGCTTTATAAAATACCTCCTGTATATAGTTACACTTCGTTCGTGATGTTGAAAAGTATGTCATTGTGCAGATGCAAGGTCGTGAAGCAGACTGGGGTTCTGGGCTAGCCCTCAGCAAAGTCAAACAGAAACACAGAGACAAGTCTCCATGAATTAAAGGTTTTCTTGGGGCATTCACAGCCTCTAAGCTAATGATCCAAGACACTTATGCCGGAGCCCATTTCTTCGGCACTGGGAATGTAAGCCACCACACCTGGCTCTTTCAATGTAGGTCCCAGAGAACAAACTCTGGTATTCATGTTTCCAAGACAAACACTTTATCAGATCCCTGGGGCTTGCTGGCCAGCCAGCCTATCCTAATTGTGAGCTCCCAACCAATGAAGAGAACTTGCCCCCTCCCCCAAAAAGTGGATGATTCCATAAGAATGACATCAAGGTTGGCCTCTGACCCCCCCTCCCTCCACACACCAAAAAAAAAAAGGGATTCCATGGATGACAGCTGTGAGCTAATGAACTCTGGAAGTAAAATGGACATCTCACAGAGATGAACGGGGCTACAAGACTGACTGTATCAACACTTGCAGGGCAGAGTGCAGTGGCAATATCTGGAGTCAGATGACATCTAGAAGCCAATCCTGTTGACCCTGAGGCCTAATCACAGCCACTTTTGTGAAATGGTATTTGCCAAGATCAAATCTGCTGTGGGGAAATGGAATGCAGTGACTTTCTTTTTGTGGTCCCAGTCTAAAAACAACTAGGGTAATGGTTCTCAACATATGGGTCACAGCCCCTTTGGGGGCAAATGATCCTTTCACGGGGTCACTGAAAACACATCTTTTTGATGGTCTAAGAGACTGAGACACTGCTCCTCTTCCCATATCCTGGTGGGTGTGCCCACATTCAGGTACACCCACATTAGAGTACCTGAAACTGTATTAAAGGGTCAGAGTGTTAGGAAGGTTGAGAACCGCTGGTCTAGTAGTGATTGAACAATAACATTTTCAAAAACCTGACAGTGCCATTGTCCTCAGTTTAGACTGCGTTAATACAATGTCTTGCTGTCTGAGACAACATGCAACTTCAAACACGAGAGTGCGGTCTAAATTAGAATGGGTGAGAACCAGCCACACACCACGGAGCTGCAATTTTGAGCCACTGATGTCAACTTGATGGTAGCGGCACTAGTGGCTGGGCTAGTGGCTGGGTCTGCTAGACCAGTTTCTCACTGGTGAGAGCTGCCTGGCAAGGTCCAACCACAACAGCACCTATTACTGATGCTCCCCCAAAGCATACTGGTCTCATCTCTCAAAACCAGTTTTTGACATACGTGGATAAATTTGCCTCAGAAAATAGCATGGAAGCTGCTGACCATAATTACCACTGAAGCACTCTTGAGGTCACTGTACTTTTGCCTCCAAGCTAGATGTTCCAAAATGGGCTGTACTGATTAGCTTTTCCTGTCGACCTGACACACGTCTAAAAAGACGGAAGCTCATTTGAGAAACTGCCTCCATCAGACAGTTTTATGGTCATGTCTGTGAAAGAATGCCCTGGCTGATGATTGATGTGGAACAGCCTAGCCCACTGTGGGTGGCACCATCTCTAGGCGGAGGGGACTTGGCTGTATAATATTTTTTGTGTTTGTTTATCTTTAAAAATATGACCCTGGGGAATCAAACCTAGAGCCTTGTCATATCAGGCTGTGTCACCATCCCAAGCTGCAGGATTCGGGTAGGGGAGGAAGAATTAAAATGGATCCCTACCCAAATTTGAACTACCACGCATGAACATGAAATGGGCATAAATGAACAAAACACTAAACCTCAGAGCTGAATGGCTATTTCTAGACAGATTGGTCTCAAACTTGCCATTGCTTACAAGTAAATGAACATCTCAGATGTGTAGCTCTTGCTCCAGACCAGAATAATCCCAGCGCAGTCACAGGGTCAACATGGACGGTACTGCTGGTTAAGTGTACACCATCCTGAAGGTCTCAGTTGGGGGGGGGTGTTCTGTGGCCAAAATGGAACCCACAAAGGCCATTACAGGGGTTGGCGGTATGCTCCCAGAATCGTAGGATGAAAATGAAGGTGACTGAGTGACTGACTACAGACACCTTCTGTAGTTGCCTTGGAACAAGGCAGAGCTTTGTGTCTTTTAAGGCGGGGCCTCATGAGCTTTGGATGTACAAGAAAGGCACAGACAACGCCTCGAATGGGGCAGTGGCATGGGAGTCTTTCCTGCAGCTACAAGGAAGGTCTTTGGGTCCCGAGGGCTGTGAGACCATGCAGGTGATTTGTTTCAGGTGGACTGTGAACCGGAGGCCTTCTGTGTTTGCTCTCTGGATCCACAGGGTTTCTACATTGGGGAAATTTCCTGCAAACATCCAGTTGTCATTGACCCCAAAGCCTACAGTACCAATTCCCTATCCCTCACAGAACAAACATAAAAGTCAGAGCAGGGTGACAGCCAGGAGGCTCAGGATGTCCCCAATTCCTAATTTCCTGCACCTCAAACATGTTCCTGTGAGGAGCTGGGTAGACACACACACACACACACACTTACGTTCCAGAGATGTGCTAGAGAACAGGTCATGGCTACCTGAGACACAGAAATAGAAAGAAACCCAGAAATAGCCCCTCATCTAGGGGCCTTGGGTAATGTCAAATTTCCAAAACACCAGGAAGCTCAGATTTCTTTCTGTTCTTCACCGGTGTGAGACTGGGAGGTTTGGTGACAGACTCACCCTCCAGCGTGAGCTAAATTCTAAATCACATCCCAAAGGCTTCCCAAGAACAGCCCCCTGCAGACTCCTGATTCTCATATCGTAAACAGTCTATACAGGGTAGGAAGGGAAACAGCATAGTTGCTTTCATGTTTCCAAGTACAAAGAAAGAGGGACCCTGTGGAATGGCATAGGATTCTGGAATGAGAACCGAGGGCCTCGGAATGAAATGGAAAGCGAACAGAATACGTGTCACAGTGTCCTTATAAGGCTTTCAAAAGCTCTGTCATATCTTGGGAACTTGGAAAGCATGTGTGGGGGCAGGGCGATGCGTCTAGAGAAAACCGAAGCTGGCTTCGCCGCTCACCTCTGCCTGACCTTGAGACTCTGGACTGGCATGGACTGAACTCATGGAGGAGCTACAGGATGTCTGCCCAACCACAAACCCACAGACCTCCTCAGTAAAGCTGGGAAACTTGCTTCTCTGGTAATGCAAGAAATCTCTGGAGTCTTAACTGAGCACTAAGCTGATGGAGACGACCTCAGCATCTTCTCCAAAGAGAACCAGGACAGAAGTAGGCTAGGGAAGTAACTAAAACAAGAAAATAGCATAAGCAGTAACACAGGAGCAGGGAGAGACTGAGATCCAGACGGATTTTTAATAATTTAAATATTAAATATAACTCTAGTCCTCCCACAGGGTGAAACCGCACTCCCAGGACCTCCACTCCAAATTTCTTTGGTTCAAGTTCTGCCTCTGGGTAACTCCAGCCACTGACACAGATGATGTCTTTTTGCCCTGTTTGCCTTTCTGAATCTATTATAAGGGTTACAGGGACTTCAAGGTCTGCATAGTTGGTGTGTGTGTGTGTGTGTGTGTGTGTGTGTGTGTGTAAGGAGAAGGGGGAGCTTGAACAGGCTGGCAGCACTGAGTCTCCACATTGGTCAGGCGATGCGCTGGTCACCGCTGGCTTCAGGTTTTAACACTTGCTGCAGCATGAGGCAGTTGCTGGGTACCAGAAGTTGGGAGGTTTCCCTGCTCTCTGGATCTCTGTTTCTTCTCTTTAAGTAAATGGAGCATCAGATGTCCATCCCCAGGGACTTTTATTTGGGATGCATCCTGAAATGTTAGAAATGGTTTGACCCTGAGATCCTCAAAAAGAGACCGTTGAGTTTCTTTTACATGCTGGAGTAGCCAATGTGACCTAACAAATGAAGAAGAATGGCCAAAAGATGGCACTATCCTCCGGCTAGATCTTGTTCTGCAGATAGAGAGTTCCATATCCAAGCTTACTGTCTCCCCTCCTCCCTCTCTCTCTCTCTCCTCTCTCTCAATCTCTCTCTCTCCCTCCCTCCCTTCCTCCCTCCCTTTCTCCCTCTGTGCACACACAAGTCTGGAAGCCAGGGATCAGCTTCGAATGCTTGTCTCTCAGGATATCACCCGTTTTGCTTTTGGAAAAAGCTGAGTGGGCTAAGCTGGCTGCCAGTGAGCCCAGGGATACACCTGTCTCTGCTTCCCTAGTGCTGAGATATGTACCAACCTACCCAGCTCATCTACCTGCCTGCTCTGAGGTCAGACTTGGGTCCTCATGCTTGTGTGAGAAGAATTTTGCTGACCCAGTAATCTCCCCAGCCTTTTAGGATCTCTTCATGGTGAGCGACTCTGACCTCCGTGAAAACTAAAGTCTAGCCCAATCCAGATGTTCTGTCCTCTGGGTCAGTCTGATTTACCAATTACACACTTGTTGCTGCGACAAAACTCCACGGGGATGAAATTAAATATAACCTGGGCTTACAGTAGCATGGAGACCCAGGCACCATCCTGAACATACCCCTTCCTCTGCCTCAAATACAAATGTTCTGGGCCTGGCCTGCCATCTCTGGGCCAACCATGAGTGTACAGTACAAGCTTGCTCTCTCTCTCTCTCTCTCTCTCTCTCTCTCTCTCTCTCTCTCTCTCTCTTTCTGCCTGCTTGATTCTCCAGGAAGGAAGGAAGGAAGATTGCTGATTCTCCTAGTTCTCGAGGGGAGCAGATACCGTCTGTGTTCTGACTGCAATTACAGAGTTGACATATAAAGATTTTTTAGATCTCTGGCATTTTTTCCTTCTGACCCTGACTATACTGAGATATTTCTACTGTTCAAGGCTGTTAGAAACTTTGTAATCTTGGCAAGGTCTTGCTAGAATGTAAGACTGTAGCTCTCAGGCTTACATGAGACTGAGAGAAAAACAATGAAAGAGGTTTTTAAAAGCTGAAGCGTGGAAACAGCAAAATAGCCCAGCTAGTAAAGATGCTTGTTAAATGGAAGGCTAAAGTCAGTGCCCAGAAACTCACCCTCAGGGGGAAAAAAAAGAGAACTGACTTTTTGAGTAGTCCTATGACTCCCCTCCACCTGTCTCTCTCTCTCTCTCTCTCTGTCTCTCACATACACACACACACACACACACACACACACACACACATGCACAAATGTACACACCCACACCCATTCTTGAGGTCCCAGACTCTAATCCACAGTTTAAATCAATGAGGATCACATGAGATATTGATGCATTCTGGCAACATTTAAAAACTAAGTGGCTGGGGAGATGGCTCGGCAGTTGAGAGCACTGGCTGCTCTTCCAGAGGACCTGGATTCAATTCTCAGCAACCACATAGTGGCTCATGACCATCTATAACTCCAGTTCCAGGGGATCCAGTGCCCTCTTCTAGCTAGGTACTAGGCATGTATGTGTAACACAGACATACATGCAAGGAAAACACCCAGACATGTAAAATAAATTGTTAAAAATTTATTTTTAAAAAAGAACTCATAGTTGATCAAGATAATTACACTTTCTGCAAAGTTTGCCAGGTGTTTAGTTGGGAAACTGGATTTTTTGGGGAGGGTTAAAACAGGGTCTTTCTGTGTAATGATCCTGGCTGTCCTGGAACTTACTATGGCCTCAAACTCACAGAGATTGTTTTGCCTCTGCCTTCCCAAGTGCTAGGATTAAAGGCATGAGCCACTATGCCCAACTGGGAAACTGAATCTTAACAAAATAGGGGTTCACTTAAAAACCTTTTCAACTTATTTATTTATTTTGGTCTCACCTTAGTGCAAATGTTACACAAAAGTTAAACTAAAGGACTGGTGACCTCTGCTTCTGGGTGCTAAGCAATCCACACGTGGAAAGCTATAGAAGATGAAGAGAACAGTTAGTTATCTGTTCTATGCCTGTGATAGGACCCCGCTGAAATAGTCCTACAACTTTGGTAAACCATGGGCCCTCTTGATCAGAGAGGTCATGGATGCTCTGGAGGTTGAATCTAAAACAGTGTACATACTGCAGAGAGGAGCCCCTGGAGCGGTCACTACTCCTGTTCTTCCAAAGGAAACCACAGGGTCATCGAGACTCTTACCCTTCCCGCAGATGGCACTGCTGGTGAAGAAACCACTAATGTTGCTTAAGAATTTCATCTATGTCTCCAAGAACTACCCCTAGCAAGTCTCAACTGACCTCAATGGTTAAAAGCCACCTATATCATCTTGAACAGTCAATGGGAAAATTTAACCCAAACTAAAAAATGAGGGATGCCAATGAGAGGATGGCTCAGTGGGTAAAGGTACTTGCCACCAGACCTGATGATCTGAGTTCTAGCCCCAGGACCCACATGCTGGAAGAAGAGAACTGACTATTGCTAATTGCCCTCCATCTTCCACTTCTGCACAGTGGCATACACACACTAGATAAATAAATAAATGCTTAAAATAAACAATAAAAATGAAAAGTTATATAACGTAAACCCTCTGCCTCCATGACATAATGGGTTCTTGTCTTTCCAACATCTTCCTTCAGGGTAGAAGACTCCCTTGGTGCCAGGGATGCCATGCTATATTCTCTCTCTTTGGATAGGTATAGCCATGGCTACCCTTCCTCATCCCTCTAGTAAGGCCTCTTATGTTGTTCTATGTTCTTGCTCTTATGTTGTTCTATGTTCTTGCTCCCAGTATCCGTAAGTGATCTGATCAAGTTTACTCTTTCCAGACGTCAACAAATTCAAATAGTCAAGCTGCAGAGATGGTGGCTCATCTCTCTCAGAGTAGATCCTGAGGCATCATATCCTACGTTGGCTAAAATGAGGACAATACCTTCTGCGAGGTTCTCCAGTCAGCAATGTCTCTCATTGTGTCATCGCAGGCTCCTGTGTCCCCTTTCTTATGCTCTTAATTTTGCTTTGTATCTTTGGCCCTTGTGCACTTAAACTTCTGCTAGGAATGATGTCTTATAGATTCCAATAGTGATAATTACAGCACACCAATCACCTCCTTGTATGAGGACTCCTAGGTTGACCTAGCCCTGCTAACAAACAGCAAAAGCTGCAAGCCCCCAAGCCCCATGCCTGCAACCCATTTCAGCTAGAGGCAGCAAGACACCAGCATCCAGTTTGTGTAATGATCTTAACAGTTTAGTTCTTGAGAGAGAGAACATTACCAGGTAAGCAAGGAGTTACAAGGGATCCAAGAAGACTGCAGGCAGATCTTGGAGGCTGTGTCTCCTGACACTCAGAATGCAGTCCCTAAACCTGTGGTCAGATTGTTTCTGCTATGTCAAGCAGCATTCCAGTTACCACACATGCTCGCTAGCTATGGGTCTACATACTCCAAGTCCTTGACTTCATTAGAATCACTTGCATAGTGGTTTATAGGTCAGCCTCTTTTGTGAGCTTTTCTAGAGGATCATGAGGAGAAATGTTATCAACGTGAGATCTAGTTCATTATGATTTGGAATGGAAAAAAAGGTCACCTTACCTCATGAATATGTAGCCACCTAATAAATATTCATTAAAGATCTACAACACAAAATCACCAGGCTGTCCCTTGAACACTTCCCTCTCTCTCCGTGTGTGTGTCTGTCTGTCTCTGTGTGTCTCGGTATAGCATACTTTGGATCTCTTATTTTGCTCTGCTAAATAAACTTCTGCCTAAACCATTCATGTTTCTTGGCTGAATTCTTCAAGAAGACAAGGACTGGGACTATAGAGACAGCTCAGTGGTTAAGAACACTGGCTGCTCCTGCAGAGGACTCAAGTTAATTCCCATCACCCCCCTGTGGCTCACAACAGCCTGTACCTCCAGTTCCAGAAGATCACTCTCTTCTGGCCTTCAGAGGCACCAGGCACACATGTGGTACACAGACATGCACGTGGGCAAAAATACCCATACACATTTTTAAAAGAGAGAGAGAAAGAAAAGAAAAAAGATAAAAACTGAGAGAACTCTGATTTTAAAGAGAGAGAGAGCTAAAAGAAGTGATGGCCATGACATCGCCAACCTTGACTAGAAGCATTAGGCTGCACATTTTCCAAGCTCAGCACACTACAAAAAGAAAGGGAATATGCACGGCATAGCTATCATCAAACTGTCAAAATACAGAGAGAATTTTCAAAGGAACAAGTTAAAAGCGGCTCTTCCCATACGAGGGAGCCTCTGCGACACTCACGCCTGCTTTGTTGTGAGGCTCCACAGAGGCCAGAGCAGGAGATGACACAGGCCCACAGTAAAATAGAACCACTGGGAACATGGGTCCAGGAATATGCTCTTTCAAGGCACTGAGGAGGAATAAGCAAAAATTAAGGGGGCATATTGCTGGCAGACAATGCCATATGGAGTCCTCCCCTTTCTGGTCTTAACCCACTTGTTAAAGCAGTTGTGTGGCTCAATAGGTGCACAATTGTATTGTCAGGCCAACCCTGTGTTTAATGTAATATCATTGCAGAAGAGGCAGATGGGAACGTAGCAGTACTGGATGAAGGAGAAGGTGGCTGATAGAAATAGAATTCAGAAAACAAAGTATACCAGAAAAGAAAATAAAGATTGAAGGAACGAACCTGGAAAATACACCTGCTCTCTCCTTTCCTCACTTTGATTTGTTTCAAATGCTGGCTATATAAATGAATAACCATAAGCACACATGGAACGTGATATACCTAGCTATAACAAATGGAACTCTAATGTCAAAAAGTGTGGGAGGGAGAGGCAGCGCGGTCAAACAAGAGTGTCTGTGTCTCTTTGAAGTTATCAGTTAAAGCTGGAGAGATGGCTCCGTAGGTAAGAGCGCTTTTCTTACCAAGGACCTGGGTTCAGTTCCCAGAAACCACATGGTGGCTCACAACCATCAGCAACTCTAGTTCAGGACATCCAAAGCCCTCTTCTCCCCTCTGTAGGCTCCAGGTACCCAAGAGGTGCAAATACATACATACAGGCAAAACACCTACATAACATAAAGTAAGTAAATCTAAATCTTGTTTTAAATAAGCTGTCACCAATTATGGTAAACTTAGCTAGCTTAACAGCAAAATACAAATCTCTGTAAAGGGAAAAACAGCAGATTCTCTATAATTGACCCTGAAAAATGAATTTTAAGGTATTGAAATAGAACAGAGTCTCCAATGGAAAGGGACTAAGGTATCAACAGCAGAAGATGTTTAAATTAAATCAAAGATGCATAAATTCAGCAATATATCCCTAAGTGTCAATAGAGGGCTGGGGCTGAAGCTTAGCAGTAGAGTATTTGCCTAGTACACAGGAGGATTCAAGCCAGGAAGGAAGGGAAGAGAAGGGGGTGAGGGAGGAGAAAAGGACTCAAAAATCAAGAGAGAGGAAGCAGATCAATAAGACAATAGTGAGAGAATTAGAAAATACTTTGAAATTGACAAGAATAAAAACAGGATGGCAAAGCTTCCGTAGCACAGCCAGGGCTGCTGCCCAGGGTGAAATTTACAGTCTTAAATGCCAATGTGAAGGAGGAGGAAGAATTTCAAATCAATAAAGTGTCTTGAACCTTCAAGGTTTAGGGGGAAGAAAAAAACCAAAAACAAAAAATGAGCAAACTAAAGCCCGAGCAAACCAAAGGAGGGAGGTAACAAAAATTAGAGTCAAAGATTATCAAGAGAGAAAATCAATCAAACAAAAAGTTGATATTTTGAAAAGATCAACAAAAACGACATTTAGCTAGAGTAACGAAGGAAAAAGGAAAGAAGAGAGTCACCTAAGAAGTGATGTCATTCTCAACTGAGCCTTCAGGTGAAAAAAAAAAAGGCAAGTCAATTAAAACGTTGATAATGTTGTTAACTGTGTGCAAACAATTAGGTGACCATGACCAGATAAGATGAATCTAAGTGAACAAAAATCTGCTGTCCAAGAAGTAATTACAGCCAACAGACCTGTAACAAACAAATTAAATTCATTATTTAAAACTTCCTCCAAAGAAAAGCCCAGGCCCAGAGGCCTTTGCTGGTGAGCTCCGTTAAACATTTAAAGAAGAATTAACACCAATCCTTCACAAACTCTCTCTGTAAATAGAGGAGAAGGATCTCCAGTTCAGTCTCCAAAGTCACCGTTACCCAGTACAGAAACCACACGAAAACATCCCGGGAAAATGACGAATCAATACTCCCTGTGAATACAAATGTGCGCATCTTCGCGCACTACAAGCCAGCCAAATCCAGCGTCATTGACAGAGAGGGATTTAAAACAGGAGGGAGGTGCTGGCTCACACCCAAAAAATCAATCAATGCATCATCCTGTATCAATAGACTGGAGGGGAGAAAGAGGCTGCTTCCAGAAGATAGAGAGAGAGCATCCGACAGAAATCAGCCATGCTTTTGTCATAAAAACCTGCGGCTGAGTTTGATAGAAAAAGATGTAGCTGCCAAGCATGCTAACGTGCCTCCACTGGGAATTCTGTGACAGGAGGATTGCAGGGACTTAAAGGCCAGCCTATCTACACTGAGAGTTCAAGGTAGCCAGGGTTGCACTGGGCAAGGAAACAAAGGGGGGAGGGGAGAGGAGAAGAGGTGATAAGAACTTGGGGGGGAGGGGAGGGGAGGCACACATGCACAGCAGGCTTGGCGTTAAGCCATCCATCCCCGCCCTTGTTGGTTAGATTCACCTGGCACTTCCCATTCCTGCCCTTCTGATCTTGCTGTCATGAAACTGACCAAAGTGTTGGTGTTGGCTAGCTTTATGTCAGCTTGACACAGGCTGAAGTCATCTGAGAGGAGAGAACCTCAATTAAGAAAATACCTCCCTAAGATCAGGCTGCAGGCAAGCCGATAATACATTTTCTTAATTGGTCATATTTATGGGGGAGGGCCCAGCCCACTGTGGGTGGGACCACTCTTGGGCTTGTGGTCCTGGGTTCTATAAGAAAGCAGGCTGACACACAGTATATACTCACTCATATAGACATATAATATAGGATAAACCTACTAAAATCTGTACATCTAACGAAACTAATCAAGAGGGAGGACCCTGACTAAAATGCTCAATCCCCATCCCGAATGGCAAAGAGAATGGACATCAGAAGAAGAAGAAAACAGGAAACAAGTTAGGAGCCTGCCACAGAGGGCCTCTGAAAGGTTCTGCCCTGCAGACCATCAAAGCAGACACTGAGACTTATGGCCAACTGTTGGGCAGAGTGCATGGAATCTTATGTAAGAAGTGGGAAATAGTAAGATCTGGAGAGGACAGGAACCCCACAAGGAGAGCAACAGAACCAGAAATTTGAACACAGGGGTCTTTCCAGAGACTCATACTCCAACCAAGTACCATGCATGGAGATTACCTAGAACCCCTGCACAGATGTAGCCCAAGGCAGTTCAGTGTCCAAGTGGGTTGTAATGGGAAGAGGGACTGCCTCTGACATAATCTGATTGGCCTGCTCTTTGATGACCTCCCCCTGAGGGGGGAGCAGCCTTACCAGGCCACAGAAGATGACAATGCAGCCACTCCTGATGAGATCTGATAGACTAAGATCAGAAGGAAAGAGAGGGGGACCTCCCTTATCAGTGGACTTGGGGAAGGGCATGTGTGAAGAAGGGGGAGGAAAGGTGGTACTAGGAGGGGAGGAGGGAGGGGTTTGTGGGGGGGGTACAAAGTGAATAAAGTATAATTAATAAAAGTTAAAAAAAAAAAGAAAGAAAGCAGGCTGAGCAAACCCTGAGGAGCAAGCCAATAAGCAGCACCCCTCTGTGGCCTCTGCATCAGCTCCTGCCTCCAGGTCCCTGCCCTGTGTGAGTTCCTGCTCTCACTGCTTATGATGATGAGCTGATACAGAACTGTGAGTAAAGGGTTTATTTAAACCCTTTCCTCCCCAGGTCGCTTTGGTTGTGGTATTTCAACACAGCAATAGAAACCCTAAGTAAAGAATGCTCAAATGTCTGATATGGAACTCCTCTGTCTTTCCCTTCAGTAGATACCTGGTTTATGAGTTTACAGTACCAGAAACACCTCCTGCCCCTGGAGGCCAGAAAGAATCCCTTGGTGAGGGAACCAGACATCATCAGGCATTCAGCCTCAGGCTGGTTCTGGGAGTTTCCATCACACAAGCAAAGGCTGATTTCTCTAAATTGTGTCAGCAAAATGTATCTCCAGAGAGGCTTGAGCTACAATGTCAGGAATTATCCAGTCAAGCCAGAGGTCCTCAGCCCTTCTCATAGTAAAATGTGGCACGACCCAACGGTCGATGGCCATCTCGCTGTACTCGCTCCCTTCCTACCCGCTGTCCTCTGGTCCCTAACACAGTAACTGCAATTCAGGCTGACATCAGCTCCTAGGGTCCTGGGGCCAAATACAAACAAGGACCCGGGGCCTGCAAATTAACCATCATTCGGCAAAGGACTCTGTTGGTCTGTGACTATTTCCAGCTGTGTGAGACTATCAGATCCCAGAACACACGCTTCCAGAGCAGACCGTACTCCTACAAGTCTAGAGTCCCTCAGCCCACTAGCCCAGCAGCCCTCCCCTGGGCTAGCTCAGTGTCTCCATGAGGCTCTGCAATCCAGTGTGATGGACCAACCTGGTGGTTTCAGAACTGTAGCTATGCGGTTCACAGGACAGCCAGGCTCCTCCAAACTTCTCTCTAAGCAGATAGTGCACAGGGACCTGAAATAAAGGGTCAGGGACCATGTTGACTCTCCATCAGAAAGATGGCCCACCCTCATCGATGGCCTCTGCTCACCTGGGCATGGTCAGTGCTGAGGGCATTCATGGAAGCTCTTGTGTTCACACGCACATAGTAACATATTAGACATAACCACATACAAGCACACACTTCAACACACAGCATACGCATTGTGTTCACACATGTATACACTCGTACAACACATGATCACACTCACCCCCAGTGCAGATGGGCCAGTGCTCCTGAAAATACTGCTGAATGGATACCGACCGTGTTCTCTCTTTGCCAAGAGCCATGGTTCTTAGCAGCAGAGATGGGACAAAGGACAGATTTCCTGCGATGGGTTGTGACCTCAGTTGATGCCTGAGCCACCAAAGTCTAAGACTCCATTTAGCACTTTAAGAGCGAGCAAGCCCCCTCAACAAAATAGAGAAGTAGGGAAGGGGCTTGCTGCTTGTTCACAACTGTCTCAGATAGGCAGGGACTTGAAGAGAGCCAGCCAAGGGCAGGGACAAAGTGTTCAGATGTTTGTTACTGAACCCATCTGTGCTTCCCCTTGATCGATACTGGGTTTGTGAAATTTTTTAAAAAGATTTATTTATTTATTGTTTATACAGCATTCTGCCTGCATGTGTGCTGCAGATCAGAAGAGGGCACCAGATCTCATTATAGATGGTTGTGAGCCACCATGTGGTTGCTGGAAATTGAACTTGGCATTTTTGGAAGAACTGCCAGTGCTCTTAACCCCTGAGCCATCTCTCCAGCCCTGAGTTTGTGAATTTACATTGCAGAGAGACACCTCCTGCAGCTGGGAGGCCAAAGAGCACCCCTTGCTGAGGGAACTAGATGTCCTCACTCATGCATCCTTTGGTCCATTGGGTAGTCTCCTCTGTGCCAACAGCTTTACATACACCAGGAGCTCCTTGTGGAAAACCTACCTTTAATCAAGCAAGAAATGTGTCGCTCAGCCGGGTTCAGGGGAGCATGCCTGTAATCCCAGCACTCGGGGAGGCAGAGGCAGGCAGATCCCTGTGTGGGGGAGGCCAGTCTGGTCTATAAAGTGAGTCCAGGACAGCCAAGGCTACCCACAGAAACCCTGTGTCACCCAACACAGCTCTGTCCCCTCCCTATTACTCTTCCTTGATCTCTAATGAAAGGATCTCACTCCAGGAAGGAAACTGAGACAAGTCTGAGAGGAAGGGGTGAGCAAGACTCCTACCAGGGCCCCAGTCAGCTCCCTCCAGTAATGTGGGGCTTTCCCACACAGAGGGGAGGGCAACAGAATCCTAGAAAGCTGCAGGCTGAGAGTGGCCTTCAGTTACAGTAAATACCAATATTTGTAGATGAAACAGGGAACAGAAGGCAGATGCTCAGTAAGTGATGAAAAACCTGTTTTCTATTATGCAAATAGCCGGGCTGGGATGGATCTGTTTTGTTCACCCCATTGGGTTCACTCTTGTGTGTCCTTTCTCTTTAAAACAAAACTCCTTATTTGATAACACTGTCATTCTTGTTTCTGTCTTCTGTTCCCCTCTGTTGCTGTCCTTCCTGGTAAATGGATATTTTCTAGTGTGCCAGTCCCATCCCCTTGTCTGTTTCTTCGTGTTCCATAAATATTATTTTCTTCATGACTGCTGTTAGTGTCCCTGCTGCTCCTTCGAAGGGACAACAAATGACACTAGCCCTTGCATTACAGCCATGTCCAACAGGAATTGGACAATGCAGGGGCATCTACTCACAGCCCTATTTGGAAACGGGACAAGCCTTGCCCAGTTTGCTGCTGTGATGATCCACGCTCCCTGCTCCCACTGGTCTCCCTCTATCGGGAGCCGTGAAGAGGACGGGCCTCCCCCAAACACACAAACTCATCGGTCCTCGAAGGACTCCCCCACTTTGTTTCTGGTGTGGGAGATATGTTGGAATTTACGCCATTCATTCAGGTGGCACCAAGTTCTTCTCTAGAAGAAATAGATCCTTATTGTTTTGTTTTTTTGTTTGTTTGTTTGTTTTTCCCAATGAAAGGCACACATTAAAAAAAAATGCCAGGCTTACAACACGCTGGATGACACCATAGTGTCTTGCTCCTGTCTGTTTAAGAATCCCCTCATTCCCTTTTACAGGCTAACCTCGCCCAAGTTGAGACCTTCAGCTAGAAGAAAACCAAGCAGTAGACAGATCTAACCACGATTTTTTTTTCAGGGCTTCACATGTAGGGCCATTCTAATCAGCGGGGTCCTGTGTAGGGGTGAGCCTTCACTCACCAGGTAAGCTGACAAAAGGACGATAGGTGATGGACAGTTGATTGCACAACAGTTTTCTCATCAAAAGTTCTCGAAGGTCACCCGGGGCATGAAATATTCTTCCTTATCTTCCTTCGGTTCACAGTCCTAGTCTACATCAGCAGGGAAGAGCTTGTCAGGGATGCGGGTATCACGGGGATAATGGGACCTCCTCGTGAGTATAGTTTTGATGTTACGAGCCTCCCGGGACTGAGGTCAGTGATAAGGAGAAAGGAGGGGTCATTAATGCATGACCTGAGCCCATTCACACACTGAGTTTCAGGGGATATTCCAGGTCTGTCCGATCAGCACTCCATGAGGGAGGGTACATAACACATATCAAAGAGGAAGGACCTTTAGGGGGATGGGTCCTTCATAGATAGGGGTCCCTGGGAGGAGGGGGTCTCTGGGATGAGAGGTCCCTAAGAAGAGAAGTCCTTCATGAGTAGAGGACCCCTAGGAGGAGGGGCATCCTGAACCTCATTCTTTCCTACTTAATGTGATGAGAGACAAGTCTGCACACAGCACACAATTGGGCTCCACTACAGCAGCTATGTGTCCTCCGTCATGTAGCTCCGTGGCCAATCCCCTACGAAATTCCCTTTGTTCTGAAAGCACGCCTTGGTACAGAGACTCTCCACACGTGTATGCTCACTCCTAGAAGCCTAAGAAGGCGATGCTTCCCATGTGCACACAGCCCAGCCCTACAGACCTGAGATTCCTCATCTCAGTGCCATGTGCACCTTGTACCACAAAATGTCCTTTCTGTTTCAACAAGGCAGACAATGTCACCTCCACAGCATTGTCCCTCATGTGGCTCAAACCCTACCATATGCCCATGCCCAGCCCAGAGCATGACAGAATGGTATGCAGCCAGCCCCTGACATGGCCCACCAGCTTTGGTTTTCACCCCACTGCATTCCTTTCCTGAGCTGTAATATCTGCATCTTCTTGCAGTCTGAAAACATATTTTGATTTCACTGAGGAACAAATATATGGCTGCCATCTGGGCTAGTCACTGAGAGGCATTCTTTCCACCCAACCAACTGCCCATCCTGAGCTTCCAACCACCCTTCAGCTCAAAGGTCCTTGGTGGAGCAGCTGCCTCTGGGCCTCCATCTGAACTCTTCCCTCTAGACCCCAGGCCCATGATCCATCCATCTCTGACAACCTGGTTCTACCTTCCCTAAGTTATGCGGGTTGCATGTTAACGTGTTTCACCATATGCTTTCACATGGGGAGAAACAATCCAACCCGGGGCCTCTAAAGCAATCCAGATGGCCTCTCACTCTGGGTCTCCCCTCAGGCCTTCCAAGCCTCTTAATAATTAAGACCAAGCTTCAGGAGGCTGCCTGGCTACTAACAGTGGAGGGGGGGGCTTTCCCTGGCCTTTGGGCAGGGTCCTAATTGACCCCAATCCCAGGGGCATCTCTCCAGAGGTGTAGCCTTTCACCTACAAGGAAACTGCCTTTCTATTTTATTAAACCATTTTATCGCTCTAGCATAAGCC
Organism: Meriones unguiculatus; assembly: GCF_030254825.1. Taxonomy (NCBI): domain Eukaryota; kingdom Metazoa; phylum Chordata; class Mammalia; order Rodentia; family Muridae; genus Meriones; species Meriones unguiculatus. The sequence continues at coordinate 82,605,343 of NC_083352.1, read as the reverse complement.
TGGTCAAAGTGTTTATGATCAATATGAGTAAATTATGAATATTTCCCTCTCTAATTCTCTCTCTCTCCCCCCCCTTCAAACAGGAAAAATACTGTTTTAATAACACAAGCTATAGAACAAACCTCCCCATCATGTCTCCCAGGGTGGAGAAATCTGCAGATAATCAGGCTCCCAGCTGGAAGTGCAGCCCAGGGGTCCCACCCACCCTGCCTGATTTTCTAGCCAAGTTGGCTCCTGCTGGGAGAGGAGGTAGCGTGGTTTACAATGGCATGTTTACTATGCTGCCTGTACTCTGGGGTATGGGGATGCTGGCATGATAAACACATCTGGGGTGCTCTGGCTCCTTCCTTCTGTTTCAAACAAGTGGGTTCCTCTTGGGCTGGAAAGCCGAGGCTCCAGGCTCTATCCTGGAGTTACCTAAGCCAAACAAGGCCCTTGAGCTGGGAAAACCCCTGCTGTGTCCAGGACACTTAGCTCTGTCCTTTCTGTTTTCTTTTGTTTTTTAAGATTGTTGTTGTGGTGGTGGTGGTTGTCGTCTTTTAATATGTGCATGTGTATTTCTGTGTATGGGCACGCACATATGTGTGCAAATGCTTGAGAAGGCCAGAGGCACTGGATTCTCCTGGAGCTGGAGTTATGGCCTGGACTGAGACTCAAACATGGATGCTGGGAATCAAACTCTGGTCCTCTGCAAGAAGAGCAAGAGCCCTTAACTGCTGAGACATCTATCCAGCCTCATGCTCGTGGTGTTTGACATCGGTCTATCAGTGACTCTTTGGGACAGCTTCACCCCAGGACAGACACGTAGCCCCAGCCTTGTAGACTTGAGTCTTAGGAGAGCCCTCTCCAACAGTTGAGCTTTTACTTGCATTTCTTCTTTAAGGTGCTTCTCATCATGTAACAGTACACACACACACACACACACACACACAAACCAAGAAGAGCTTCCAGGCCCCTAAATCACAGAACAGTGATGGAGGTCTAGTGAGGAATCATAAGCAAGCCCAGAGCCGGGCATGTGTGACAGCTATACTTGGCTGTCAACTTGGCTACATCTAATTTTTGAGGTAGGAAAACAGTACTTCAATCCATATCTTTTTTGGGGGGGGGACGCAGACACTTCTTTAGTCCAGATCTTGAGGTGCAAAGACACACCTTTAATCCAGATCTAATCTGGACCACATCTTCTGCTCGAAGCCTATATAAGGACACAGAAGAAGGAAGCTTTTCCTCTCTGCCTGCCTGCTCTCACCTTGTTAGCACATCCATTCCTTCACTGGCACTAGAGCCCAATTCTTTGGGATTCCAGCTTTTACTGAAGACCAGCTGAGACATCCAGCCTCATGGACTGAGAAACTACTGGATTCTTGGAATTTCTGTTTATAGCCAGCCATTGCTGGGTTAGCTGGACCACAGCCAGTTACTCATCCTATAAAGCTACTTCAGAGACAAAGAGTCAGAGAGAGAGAGAGAGAGAGAGAGAGAGAGAGAGATTTATTCTATAAGTTCTGTTACTCTAAAGAACCCTGACTGATACAGCATAGGTGGCAGAATTTGAACCCCACAAGGATGAGGATACAGTAAGCACTTCAGGAGAGGTAATACCAGAGCAGGCACATAGCCTTGGCCATCACCAATCACAACACTGTGTCATGGGACAATTTGTTCTTGAGATTTGATCGTATTGATCTTTGAAGCTGTATTTTCATTTTAGCTATTGGTAATGTGGGTTCAGATTGGAAAATCAGGAGCTAGGCATGTGATTTCATCACAAAGTTCTGAGTTGGGTCCCCAGCCCTCTTTGGCACGCACCCTTTGGCACATTTATACAACACGCACACACACACACACACACACACTCACGTAATATATTCATCAAATAGGCCTGGAGCTAGAGCTTAATGGGAAAGCCACTGTGTGATGCCCATAAGTTCAATTTCCAAAACCACCAAAAAAAAAAAAAAAAATCAACAAAAACAAAAAGTTGATTCTTTCTTTCTCTCCATTAGCTTTTTTTGGGGACAATTCACAGATAAAAACCATGTGTATTGATGGCATACAGAATGATGTTTTCATAAATGCAGTTTGTGGTAAAACAATTGGCTTTTTGAGAAGATCAATAAATTTTACAAATTCCAACAAGGCTGAAAAAATAGTTAAATAAATAATAAGCAACAAAAACAGAGGAGAAATGATTTATCAATATAAAGGACAAAAATCAGAAAAATATTTTACAGATTGTGCCATACTGAAAGGACCATGCGAGAACACTGGAAAGCAAGTGGCCTCACTGGAGGAAGTGTGTCACTGGGGGTGGGCTTTGGCACTTCAAATGCTCAGGCTAGGCCTAATGTCACTCTCTTCCTGCTGTTTGCTGACTTACATGTCACATCGCCGTGAAGCATGCCAATGTCTCAAAGAGCACAAACTGAGGCTGGAGAAATGGCCCAGACAGTAAGAGCCTTTCTACCTTTTGCAAAGGACATGGACTCGGTTCCAGCACTCACATTGTGGTTGGACTGTCTATTACTCCAGCACCCTCTTGTGACCCCCATGGGCACCAGGAATCCATGGGATACACATACATACAGCAAGCAAAATACACACATAAAATAAAACCAACGAGTGTTCTATGTTTTTAATTATAAAAATCACAACTTATCACATCTTATCCCTTGTGAGTTAGATGATTTGGTTATCTCTATAACCACTGAACAAATTGAATAGGTAATCAAATATTGCTGAAAATGAAATTTCCAGGAACCCCCTGTAGTATTCTGCCAAAGATTTAATAAGAATTGGGATCAACTTTAAGCAAAGTTTCTGGAAAAATACAAAGAAAAGAACCACGTCATCAGGTCAGGCATTGGGTCATAAAGACCCAGGCCTTGGCATTGGGTCATAAAGAAGAATAAGAAAATTAACAAATAACACACACACAGAGAAAAAGAGAGAGAGGAGAAATCCAACACCCATTGTGGATAAAAAGACACCAAGTGGCAAAACAACTCGGTGTCACCACACAGTGTGACACCAAGGGGAGGTCATGGTAGGGAAGTGAGACCCCCTAGGGACAAGTGGAAACCTGCTATGGACTTCTCCTGCCAGTGACTAAGAACAGCAGGAGTAAGGGTGGTCATCTGAGTCAGAGAACACTTTATCACAGCACTGGGGACCAAATGAGGGTCCCCAAATCCCTATGTTGGTTCCTTGCGCTCTCTCTCTCTTTTTTAAGAGTTGTTATATATTTATTTATTTATTTATTTAGTATATGAGTGCTCTATCTGCATGTACGCTTGCATGCCAGAAGAGGGCATCAGATCCCATTATAGGTGGTTGTGAGCTACCATGTAGTTTCTGGGAATTGAACTCAGGACCTCTGGAAAAGCAGGCAGTGCTCTTGACCACTGAGCCATCCCTCCAGCCTTTGGTTCCTCACTCTCAAGGCAGTGGTGTGTATTTATTTTCTCATTGCTGTGACCAGAATAATTAGACAGAATAACTCAGAGGCAGAATTTTTTTTGTTTGTCTGTTTGGCTTGGTGTGGTGGTTTAAATAAGAATGGCCCCATAGGTTCATAGGGAAGTGCACTGTTAGGAGGTGTGGCCTCACTGGAGGAAGTGTGTCACTGGGGGTGGGCTTTGGCACTTCAAATGCTCAGGCTAGGCCTAATGTCACTCTCTTCCTGCTGTCTGCTGACTTACATGTAGAACTCTCAACTCCTTCTCCAGCACCATGTCTGCCTACACAGTGCCATGCTTTCCACCATGATGATAATGGACTAAACCTCTGAAACTATAAGCCAGCCCTAATTAATATTTTCCTTTATGAGACTTGCCATGGTTATGGTGTCTCTTCACAACAATGAAACCCTAACTAAGACATTCAGGGTTTCAGAGGACCGGACAGAGCCGAGTGGCGCATGGTAGAGTCACTGTGGAGCACAGAGCAAAGGGGAAAGGCATAGGACCCCACAGCCTTTGCCCTCAGCTAGCCTTCTCTGGGAACATCCTCACAGACATGCCCACAGCTATGTACTGCCAATATCCCAAACTTTTCAGTCCAGTTGACACCAGGATACATTACAGCATGACGTTAGAATGTGGCTGGATGGTGAAGGGAAGAGTCTTCGTGAATGAGATCCGTGTCCTGATAAGAAGTGCTCAGAGCCCTCGCCCCTTCTGCCACGTGAAGACATGGAGACAGCATCCTTCATGTACCAGGAAGCAAGTCTGACCCACACCCAGAATCTGCCAGTGTTGGGGTGCCATTCCCTTCTTTCAGCGGGATAAGGGGTCTCACTGGCTTAAATGTATCCTGTTCAAGTATTTTGCTACAGAAGCCTGAGAGGGCTAGGGCAGATGGAACGGATGAGATGAAGTCAAGGACCCTTATGAGGAAACCTTGGTGAAGTCTCATCTGTCTCCCAAACACATTGAGCATCTCCTTTGTGTCTGTCTTGGTAGGGTCTCTCCCTCACCACCACTGAGCATCTCATGACCCTGACCACAGCCCGTGAGCTACCCTTTGGTTCCTGCAAAAGCAATAGCATGAGATACTTACTCACAGCATCAGACAAGAGCACATGTTCTCAAGGTGAAACCATTAACCTGCACAGTACCCATCCCATCCACTGACAAGCAGACAATCAGAGCAGAAAATGAGAGACCAAAAGATAAAGTAGCAGCTCCTGTTAAGACCTAAAGTAGGTGCGGTAAAGAAGTTTAGTAATGCCCTTAGGGGAGAGCTACCTCACTGCATTCTTTCCCCACCCACTAGAGATACAGTTGCTAGGAAACTGGACCATCCCCTAGGGAGGGACACCTGGTCATGGTCAATGGTCTGGGAACCTTCCTATAGCCAATCAATTCAAAATGTAGCATCTTGACCTACAGATGCTTGCCAGGCAGGAATTGCCCTGCCTTGGGCATGCTGGAAGGGACCAGAATCTATAAATCACCCAACTAACCTGGGGATGGCACGCTCAGCTCCCACCACTTCGGCGGTGGGTGTTGTGGGCCCAAGCTGCAGCTTATAATTTACAATAAAAAGACCCTCATGTGTTTTACAATGGAGTCGATTCCTGTAGATCTTTTGGGGGCTCGCAAACTGGGTATAACAAAAAAAGCCTTATTATTAGGACCATCAGTGCTGGGCTGTGGTATTGCTCAGAGATGGGGTACAAGTCTAAAATGTGCCAGGCCTGTGCTTTGGCCCCTGGTGTGACCAATGGCTTTGATCGGCACCTTGACACCATGTAGAATCACCTGGGAAGAAAGTCTATGAGAAATTATCTAGATCAGATTAGCCTGTGTGTATGGCCATGAGGGATTTCTTAATTGTCACCCATCCTGAATGTGGGTGACACCATTTCATGGGCTGGGTCCTAGATTGAATGTATAGGAGGCCGAGCATGGCGGCACATTGAGTAATCCTATCACTCAAGGGGGGCATAGATAGGCAGATCACTGTGAGTTCAAGGCCAGCCTGGTCTACAAAGCGAATCCAGGACAGCCAAGGCTACACAGAGAAACCCTACCTCAAAAAAAAAAAAAAAAAAAAACAGAGAAAAAGAAGGAGGAGGAGGAGGAGGAGGTGGTGGTGGTGGTAGTGGTGGTGGTGGCTTAGGAGGTCATAAGGTGAACTGGCAAGCATGCACTCATTCATTTCTATCTGTGAGTGTTCGGTGGGTAGCTCTTTCAAGTTCCTGGCTGCCTTGACTTCCTCAAAATGATGAACTGTGACCTGAAATTGTGAGCACAAATAAACCCTTTCTCCCTTAGGTTTCTTTTTGGCTGGGGGGTTTATCACAACAGCCGGAAAGAAAGCCAAGAAATCTAGCCCTCATGAGCTTCTCCAAGAAGATATGGTCTCCCTCGACATCAAAGTGAGAACTAAGTGGTCCACCCTTACCCCCTGAGAAAGCATATCCCCCTCTGAACACACCCTTATCCTCAGAAGTATAGTCTGGGATGCTACACACACCACATGTCTGACAACCTCTAGACCAGTGGTCCTCAACCTTCCTAATGCTGTGACCCTTTAATAGAGTTCCTCATGTTATGGTGACCCTCAACCATAAAATTATTTTCGTTGCTGTTTCATAACTAATTTTGCTACTGTTATGAATTGTAATGTAGATATTTGTGTTTTCTGATGGTCTTAGACCACCCCTGTAAAAGATCATATAACCCCCAAAGGGGTTGCTACCCACAGGTTGAGAATCACTGCTCTAGGGTCTTCTCTCACAGAACAGGAAGACCAAGGCTATGAAGCCATGCCATCTCTACCACCAAAGACTCTTCACATGGTCATACAGAAGCCTGACTAGGAAGAGAAGCATTCATTAGGTAGGTGATGGGTGAGGGTACGGTGGTGACATGGTCGGGTCTCCAACATGCTGAGGGAGCAAACAGGATGGATGATTCCCACAGGAAAATGAGGGAGCTGGCTGTAAGCAGTATGCTTTGCAATTCTCTCCCTCAGCAATCTTTGGGAGCTGGGGGGGGGAGGGGCTGGAGGAGGGAGTTATTACAAAATGCAAAGGAGGTCAGCCAGCCGGAAGCCAGCCTCGAAGCTTAATATCGAAGTTCAAATTGTGGAGACAGTGATCCTTTGGGAATGAAGTTTTCAACTCCTTATTGAATCTCCTTCCCATTTAAGCTTGGATTCTGGCATCTGTCAGGAAGAGCAAAAGAGCTGAGATATAATCCTCAGCCGCAGGCTGCAGACAATCCAGGTGAAGCTCCAATGCCCCGGGGCTCTAGCCAAACTCACAAAGACTCACAACAAAGACTTCTAATCCTGCCCCTGCCTGGCTACTGCAGCCTCTGTTATCTTAATTGCCCTGTTGCGAAACCTTACTGTGACTGATTAAACAACCCTGTGGTCAATACTGCTGTGGTGGGGCCTGTATCATCTCCTGTGCATTCTCTTTCTTACCAGGGTGCCTCAGTTTCTCATAGTTCCCTCAGCTGACCAATCAGCCAAGAACTTGGAATTGAGTCTATGGCTCCTGGGCAAGTCCTGTATCTGGGGCTGAGTCAGGCAGTGCCTCAGGTTGCTCAGCCATGTAAGAGCTCATGGATAAGGGCACAATCCAAGAATCTCCAAGGAGCTGTGGTTAGATTCAGGGAGCATGCTGAGCAGAGGCTCTCTTCTCTCTGCTGGACATGATTCCTGAAGGACAAGGTCCCCCTGGCTTAAAAAGACTGTGAGGGAAGAGCTTAACTGAGAAGGGAGCCCACCCTGGAATGATCCTAAATATGGGCCCTGAGGGGGCTGGAGAGATGGCTCAGCAGTTAAGAGCATTGGCTGTTCTTCCAGAGGAACCAGGTTCAATTCCCAGCCCCCACATGGCAGCTCACACTGTCTGAAACTCAAGTTCTGACTCCCTCACACAGATATGCATGTAGGCCAAACACCAAAAGTACATAAAAATAAATGAATTCTTAAAAGCTAGAGTGGTGGTGACCCAGCATACAGCAGGGGCTCAGACAACACTTACTGAATATGGCGGGTCCAGGGACATTGTATACCTCTTAGCTCTGTGATTCGGGACCATGCCCTGGCATAGGCCAGCTACTCCCTGAGCTGTCACCCAGCTCTTTTGGCTGTAGCTGCCGTCTTTCCTCCCAGGTAACTGTAGTTGATTTGAACAGGACACCTGGAAACTCTGGGTTAGGGTGAGGTGTTGTCAGCTGCGTAGTGACCTTTGACCCCTGGGCATAGTTCTCTGTGCCTCACCTTGCTCCTGTGTGCCTCTCTTGCACGCTGCACTCCTAGAATGATGCTGCTGCCTAGGAAAGGAGACTAAAACCTGGGCCTGGTGCAAGTTGCAGCCTGGATATGCATGTGACTATGTCCCCCTTCAGGCAAGCCAAGCACAAGGGCATTCCTGAAGAACAGATGGTAGACACTGAAAATCAAGCCCCTTGGATCAGCTGGTCACATCCAACATACCAAAGCAAACCTAAAGGCGGCCATGTTTCTGCAAAAGGAATAGTGACAGATGCATGGCTAACTTCCTATTATGAGTCTGCTCTGATTCCTGCAGCAGCTACAGTAGGTGGGAGCAGTGACTACCCAGTTCTCAAGTGCTTAGTCACCACAGGGTCAGCCAGCAATGGCATCACCATCCAGGACTTCTCCTTCAAAGACAACGCAACCATGGGTTCAGGTGAAACTTTCCCCAGCTCGGCACCCTTGGGACTATCAAAGGAAAATTGACCCGGTCATGTGAGTCAAAATATGCATGTACCCCATTAACTATGCATGCTGGCTCAATGTGCTTGCTGGCTCAATGTGCTTGCTGGCTAGTTTTATGTCAACTTGACACAAGCTCAAGTCATCTGAGAGGAGAAAACCTCAATTAAGAAAATGCTCCCATAAGACTAGGCTGTAGGCAAGTCTGTAATTTTTTTTGTTTTTGTTTTTGTTTTTGTTTTTGTTTTTAATGAAAAGGAAGATTTTCATTCATGGGAAAATAAAATGAATTCCTTGTCTTGAATGGACTCTCTGGTGCCTGTGAAAGCCTGTGGTTATTAGAATCAAAGCCATTCAGGGCATGCCCTAAATCACTGGAACACAGCTCCCATGATGCAGTCCCAGCAGAGAACTATTCCCACAAGCAGCCATCGCCCGTCTGCTTAAAAAAAAAAAAAAATCACAATATTAATCTCGATTTTGAGGCATTTTCTTAATTAGTGACTGATTCGAGAGGGCCTGGCCCATTGTGGGTGGGGCCATCCCTGGGCTGGTGGTCCTGGGTTCTATAAGAAAGCAGGCTGAGCAAGCCATAGTGAGAAAACCAGTAAGCAGCACCCCTCCATGGCCTCTGCATCAGTTCCTGCCTCCGGGCTCCTGCCCTATTTGAGTTCTTGTCCTGACTTTCTTTAAAACTGAGCGGTGATATGGAAGTATAAGCTGAGTAAGCCCTTTCCTCCCCGATGTGCTTGTTGGTCATGCTGTTTCATTGCAGCAATAGAAACCTGAAAGATACCTAAGTACATGTTGAACATAAGATACACTTGACCCTGGAGAGCAAGGCCTAAAGGCCTCAAGCCAGAAGGACAGACTTGTTTCTGTGTGGAAATATTGCCCTCCAACATGAACACTGCTTCATGACTCCCACTGCAAACTGATCCCTTGGAGAAGAACCCAGATTTGGGCCTGCTGACATCACCCAAATTATTGTTATTATTATTATTATTATTATTATTTGGTTTTTCAAGACAGGTTTTTCTGTGTAACCTTGGCTGTCCTGGACTCTTTTTGTACACCAGGCTGACCTTGAACTCACAGAGATCTGCCTGCCTCTGCCTCCCTTAGTGCTGGAATTACAGGCATGCACCACCACACAGGCTTATCATCCAGATTCTAGATTAAGCTGCTCCTGATGTCATTGCCTTAGCCTTTCAGAGGATATGGGAGAGACCTCCTTTCATCTCAGATACTTTAGGGTAGGTGTTTTGCAGGGTGCTGTTGTTTTATTTTGTTTTGAATATTTACAACTCAACATACCTGTCTGCTGTGTAAAGAAGCCTGGGTTAGGCTGGAAAGATGGCTCTGCAGCTAAGAGCACTTGCTGCTCTTTCAGGGGCTCCAGCACCAACACTGGGCAGCTCCCGACCACCTATAACTCCAGCTGCTGAGAATCTGACACGCTCTTCTGACCTCCTCAGATATCTGCATGCACACAGCGCACATAATACACACATACATAAATGCATGCATACAGATACACATACATGTACAGGCATGTACACATACACACATAAGTATTAAGAAAATAAGTATTTTCTTTTAAAGATCTATAAGAAGCCTGGCTTCTGTTTCACAGACATTCTGGAACCCACGTCAAGCTTGGTAGAACAGCGTGGCCATGGCAGAACGGGCTTTAACGCTCCAGGTCCTCAACCTGAGCCATCCATTTTTGTTCCCCAGTAGCTCTCTTGAGGACCTGTATCTCTTTATCCCTCAGCCCTGGTCCTCTTGATGGCGGACATGATTCCTGAAGACATGACTTAGAACCCCCAAACCCATGTGTTCTGACTCTGGGACAACCACCCAAGTTGCTTTTCCTGCCTGAGTAGGAAAGCTAATGGAAGCCTTGGTCTACTTTGACCTTCCAAGATGTCACCATCCAACAAACTAGAGGTTTGTCATGGTTCCTTGGACTTCTCTTTGCCAAGGAAGCCAGAAGAAAAGCCCTTACTGCAGTTGTGTATGTGGCAAACACCGCTGTACTCCTTTCCCTCGGGGTCCCATTCAGCCACGGGCACACCACCGTGTGCTTCGGAATTACGGTATGCAACGGTTAATACCTGTCAGCTTAACAGGCTCTAGAATCATCCCAAAAGCAAGTTTCTGGGCATGTCTGTGATCTAGTTTCTAGATTAGATTAATTGATGAGGGGGGAATCACCCTGACTGTGCCCACAGGCTACTGTCTGCGACTGAGCGAAAAGGAAAAGGCAAGCTGGGAACCAGCTTCCATCTCTGCTTCCTGACCGTGGGTGCCATGTGACCAGCCGCCTCCTGCTCCTGCTGCCGTGCCTCCCCCAGCATGGTGAAGTGCACCTTTGAAACGTGAGCCACAATATGCCTTACGTTGCTTTGGTTGGATGTTTTGTCACAGCCACAAAGAAGGTATTATTAATACATCTGAATGGCCCAGCACAGGAAAGAGGCAGGCATGGGCTCTGTGGGTTCACACAAGTTATCAGATGGTCCCCCAAGTCCCCCAAGCAGCAAATGTGATCCCCACAGGAGGCACACGGCAAGAGGAATGACATTCGTAAGCCACTGAGCTTTGCCAAGGCAATTGATGTTCTGTGTTTCCAAGCCCAGAGCAGCCCTGGGGATAAGGGTTCACTGTGACAGCTACAAGTATCAGAAACAATGATACCTCTCCCTAGTGTTACTAAAACCATAAGCCGTCAGGAAGGCAGGTTTTTCTGAGACACAAATGATACTTTGGTCTCAAAGCGACAAGACCCTGAATCTTGGGTAATAAAAGGTAGTGGATTAAGACCATGTTTCCTGCTACTGGCACCACGGGGAACCTTCTGGGAAAGCGAGCCACACATCTGCATTCCTGCCCTTGAACTTGTCCAGTATCATAAATTTGGGGAGACTGTTGCTTGTGGAGATTAATAAGTAGTAAGAGTTATTTTAAAAAGAATATGCATGCCTGCCATCTCAGCGCTTGGGAGGTGGAGCCAGGTGAATTGGGAGTTCGAGGCTAAAGTGGACTAAATAAGATCCCATCTCAAAACAAGAGATAAAGACAGGGTAGGGGGTGTGGCTGGATGGGTGACTCTGAGGGTGAAGGTGCTTGCCACCAAGCCTGACAATCTGAGTTCAATTCCCTTGGGACCCACAAAGTTAAAAAAGAAGAAGAAGAAGAAGAAGAAGAAGAAGAAGAAGAAGAAGAAGAAGAAGAAGAAGAAGAAGAAGAAGAAGAAGAAGAAGAACCAACTCTCATTGCTGTCACTTTTGTACCCCTGAGCATCCATACACACACAGGTTCACACCCACGAGGTATACACCCACACACATGCACACACAAGTACAAGCACACATGCACACATGTACGCTTGCACACACACCAGAAAGATATAATTAAATAAGTTAATAAAAGAAAGAACAGAACAGAATATACACTTATTTGAGGCCAAATTCAAAATACAACTGCAACTCGGGAGTAGGGGCGCCTGCCTTTATTATTCCCAATGCTGGGAAGGCAGAGATAGGATTTCTCTGTGAGTCTGAGTCCAGCCTAGTCTACATAGCAAAACATAGCTGCAGAGACTGAATCACAAAAGGACAGACTCCTGATAAGCTCTGCCAAAGAGCATAGCTCTCTTCATCCCCTTGAATCTTAACAGACTTCACCTTAAGGCAGTCCTGGATGCCCCCTAATTAGAGGGGGCACTAAGAGGTCACAATGATTTTCATGAACGGTCCCTCACCCCAGAGCATTCTGGCAAGGCTGAGATTTGAACCCAAGGCCACCTACCCACAGGCTGTGGCTCAGAGCAACCACTCTGTGCTGAGCAAGAGGAGCCCTCCAGGATCTACGGAGACCTAGTTGGCGTGTGGGAGGCGTGGAGTAAATGATGACCAAATGCAAAAATCCCAGATTATTGGCTTCCAAGGTTACCCATTACCAACTCCTGGACTCCTCCAAGCCACAGGAAGAGGCCCCCTAAGTCCATCTCTGGCAAGTCTCCAGTTCCTGCATTTGGGGACACATGTTTCAGAACATGTGCATTTGAAGGGTCACTGGGACACGTCTCATACCACGTCACTGATCACCAGGACAGTGGGAGAAGTGCTGGGGGGCTGGGGCAGGACACAGGAAGGAGCCCAGGGTACAGTCCCCAGGCCTGCCACGCACTCACTGACATGAAAACTGCAGATGTACTATGACCCCCTCTGGGGCTGGGATCCCTGCTCGACAGTGGACTCTCAGGTGCTGTTTCCATAATTCTTGGCAGGGTCCTGCTCCGGTTGTGCCTGCAGTGGGCATGATGCTCTTGTCAGTGCAAGATGTCTCCTGCCGCATCAGAGAACTCAAGACCCCGACTCTCAGATCCTTCTTGGGTGTCCACATGAACAGAACATGTGTCTAGAGAGATTAGGAGAGAGTAAGAGCACCATGTGAAGGAAGTGGGAATGAGTCAAGGATGTGTGTGTGTGTGTGTGTGTGTGTGCGCGCGTGTGTGTGCGTGTGTGCATGTGTGCATTTTAAACACATTTCCTTTCTAAAGAGGATGGATCACTGTGAACCTTGGCCCATCCTGAGGCCCATCTGACACTGGAATTATATGGCCCTTTAAGCACAACCCCTTAAACAGTTCAGAGTGGGTCTCTATTATTACCGAGTTAGCAGAGTCATGACCCCAAACATAACAAGCCAAGGTGATGCTCAGAATGGCTCAGAACGCAGGGCACAAGCACCAGCCAATCAGATTTGATCAACACATCTGCTTTCCAATGCCCAGAGCCTGAACCAGGGGACCAGCATGAGGGAGGTAAATATCAAGATGCAGTTTCCATAGCAATGGTGATGCTGAAGAGTGCTTGGCTGAGAGGAGGTGCAGCCAGGATTTCACAGTATCTGGGCCATGGGGAGATCAGGAGAGGCAAATGGCAGGATGCAGTTTCCACAGCGACAGTGGTGCAGAAGCAGGCCTACCAGAAGGATACAGAGGACTCCGCCACCTGCAGCCACCAAGGAAGATAAACACGTGTGGCAGGTTGCTGGAATCTCAACAGACACTGAAAAATCCATATTCTTATGTGGGATTTCCTAGCACTCTAGCACTAGCTCAAAATGTAGGGAGGAAAAAAAACCTGTGGTGTTCACCACACATGCAGGAGGGAATCAGGTCCAGATGTTTCAGTCTTGGAGCATGATACGTGCACTGTGCATGCATGCTGACAATGGTCCCTAAGGAGCCAGAAGAGGTGACTGACCCAGGAGCCTCCTTCCTTCCCAATGAGCAGCACCTGACACAGGGGAAGTTTATCTCACCCCCCTCAGCAGGTCCCACCAAAAAGGTGCTAGCGTAGAATCCAACAGAATGGCCTATAATGGTTCCATAGTGTAGGGTCATCACGCTTGTCTCACAGAAAGACTTGGGGCCAAATTCAGCCAGTCCAGGATACATGCTCAGGTATTTCCCGTAGAGACTGAATGACCCCTCCATCCCAGCCCCTGTCCCTACCCAGCCACCCACCTGATAGGAGCTCAGCAATCCAGTTAGACTGGCTGGTCAGGGGGGGCTGGGATCCTCCTGTCCCTGCAACCTCCAAAGCTGTGCTCTCAGGGGTGCAGCATTTACCTGGCTTTTTATCTGGGTGCCAGAGATCCGAACTTGGGGCCTCACACAGCAGCGAGCACCGTGCCCACTGAGACATCACCCTAGCTTCCTGTTCTTGTTTTTGAAAGTTAAAACTCCCACAGTATAGCAGGGAGAGATGGAAGGTGAGAATGACATCCCAGTGGTTGATGATAAACGCATCTTGTTTCTGAGCCTGGAATGTTCTAGAAATAAAGTAGAAGAGGGTGAGAAGCAGTCACAGTGTAGCTGGATCCCGTGCGCTCAGAGGTGCCCACGTGGCTGGAGGACAGAAATTGTCAGGCTCATCTACCAGTGGCCCTGACACCTGTGTACCTTCTTATGAGGTTTCTGGAGTATGGTGTGCAGAAGGACCCTTTTTCTGTTTTATCTGGGATGAATTGGGGTGGGTTCCCTGAAGCAAATGCCATTTCTCCTCATTCAGCTGTAAATTTCTTCCTTCGTTCCTATTAAGTACATGCAAAAGGCAAATCTCAAAGTCTTTCACAGTTCCCTTGCAGAAGCAATTCAGGAATCTAGGGCTGTCCACAAAGAGGAGCTGGCATTGGCCTCAGACCACTCCTGCTAGAAGGAGTTGCCCTGCAGCTCAGGAGGACATGGCACACTGCAGCATGGAGGCCTGCTCACCAGCCATGATAGCTTCACCATCGAACTCACATTCAAAGTTGAATGTCTCTTCCTGTGCACCTGGCTCTCTGGCTATGACGGAATGCCAGACATGAGACAAAGGGACCAAGATGGAATGCCAGGCACAGTAAACAGAGACCAGGATAGAATGCTAGGCATGATATACAAAGTCTCAGTGGAGGCTTTAGCCTTTTTGCTCTGAGTCTCCCAAGATTTTTCTCTGCAAATCTGCACTTTGGGTGGTGTGTCTTTGGCTTAGGTTTTTGTTTGTTTCCTCTTTGATCATTTCTCCCAGGGCTTTCTCTAATATTTCTCAAGGATCACCTGCTCGGGGGAGGTTAGGAGCACGGACAGCAGGGCTAAGCCAAGGCTTCCTGGATTCTTCCCCAACCCCAGGGCTGGCACAAATGTGCAGCTGAAAGCCTGTGTGTGCCAAGGTGCCTCAAGGGAAGGCACTACACTCCGTGTGAGTCCCCATGCGCAAGCCCACAGCTTTCCAAAACAATTTTCCCATCAGCAAATTATCCCTGGTTGTCATCTCAAACTCACCAATTGGCGTTAAACTCTACTTGACTCTGGAGCGTGTCCAAGGAGCAGCTGACCTAGATGGGATCACTGGAGTGCTTTCTCCATGTAATGAAGAGGCTGAGTAAAGCACATGTATATTTTATTTTCAGATGTGTCATAAGCTGGTTGAAGTAAGATTAGCCATTATCTGAGATTCCTTCCAGTTCTGAAAAGCTATGATTTTAGTGGGTATTAAATAGACTGAGGGCAAGCATGACGGATTTAAATAAACTGTGAAATGAAAACAATGAGATTAACTCCACATCTCAGTGACTTACCCATTCACACGGGCTATGGGCGCCCCGAGGGAAGTAACTTGTGACACTGGGCCATACCCAATGCTAGGGCCATGCGCTCATTGTGTCTCTGGGAGCAAGCATCAGATCTCACTGTGCACACTGTGGCCACCCAACCCCAGCATCAGGATCGCATTAGCCAGAGATGTTCTTGGGAAGATTATCCAGACCTTGAAAAGTACCTCCTTCTTTCCCTTGTTTGTTTTCTTCATCCATCATGGCAGTTGAGAATGGGTCCTGGTCTTAGGGATACAGGCTGTCCCTCACAGAACATCCAGGGTTTTCAGGCATCTCTTACCATCCAGTAGGTTTTTGGTTGCTGTTTATTTGTTTGTTAATTTTTAGTATGTTTTATTTATTTATTTTGTGTGCTGGGTGGGGGGTGATGGGCTCCTGAAGATCAGAGGGCACCTTGCAAGAATCCATTCTCTCCTTCCCCATGAAGGTCCCGGGGACTTGAACTCAGGTTGTGAAGCTCAATGCTAGGCACCTTTACTGGCTGAGCCATCTCATTTCCCACTTTCCAGAAGGCTTTGGGAGATATTATCACTGTGGTTTTTTGTTGTTTGTTTTTTTTCCTATGTCCACACATCATGACATTTTGATTTCATTTCTAGCACTGAGCAGTGGAGACTATACCCAAGGAACCTGAAAACTACACGCTTTCAGCAAAGATCACCAATCTAGATTAATAAATGCAGGCTGTGGCTGGCGGCACCGGCGAGTAGGACGTCACCTGAATTCATATTCGAGGTGCATTTATTTGTTCTAAATAAAAATGCCACTGGGACCCAGACTCTTTCTTCCTTGTCAGTCACATGAACTGTGGGGCTTTGGGGATGGAGGGGTTCATTATTTTTTTTTAATTTCATTATTCCGTCAGCATCTTGCAGAAATTAATCCAATGGACAAATGAGATCCAAGTAAAGAGACATTAGAGATAGCTGTTTTGTGCCGTGTGATCATGTTAAATAATCCTGGGAAAAGCAGTTTAAACCCCATTTATTATTGTTTAGCGTTAAACAAATGCTTCATATTCAGTGTTTACTGCTTTGGTCTATTATCTGTGTTGTTTCTATGGAAATACAATATCGCACCTAATTTGTTGATTCTTTAAGCCTCATTTTGGATGCTTCTTCAAGTGTTTAACTTGTCTTTGATATTTGCTGTGTACAGGGCCTAGATTGCCAGGGCCGAACCATATATATATATATTATGACAGGGTCTCATTGTGTTCCCCGGCTGGCCTGGAACTTACTGTGTAGATCACATCAGCCTCATACTGCCTGCCTCTGTCTGCTGGAGTGCTGGGATTAAAGGTATGGTAGTAGCTACACCACCATGTACAGCAAGAACTTGTGTTTGTTGGTTGTTTGGTTGTTTTTTATTTTCAAGACCAGATCTCATTCAGCCTAAGCTGGCTTTGGACTCCTGATCCCCATCCCTCTACCTTCCAAATGTAAGGATTACAGGTCTGTGCCATCATACCCAAGAAACTTCGCTAATGTAACTTCCCACCACAATCAGAATGAAGATTTTAAGATTTATTTATGGCCAAGTGGTGTTGGTGCAGGCCTTTAATCCCAGCACGTGGAAGGCAGAGGCAGGTGGATCTCTAAGTTTGAGGCCAACCTGATCTACAGATTGAGTTCCAGGACAGCCAGGGCTACACAGAGAAACCCTGTCTTGAAAACAAACAAACAAAATATTATTTATTTATTTATGACATGTGTGCGCACATGTGCATGTGCGTGCATGCACATACATGTGGTAAAGGCCACAAAACAGTGTCAGACTCCCTGGATCTGGAGTTACACACGGTTATGAGATGCCCAATGTAGGTAATCTCTGGAAGAGCAGCAAGTACTTTTAACCACTGAGCTATTTCTCTCCATCTCTTCTTTGTTTGCTTCGGGGTTGTTTTACATTTGTTTGTTTATTTGTTTAGTGTGTGTGTGTGTGTGTGTGTGTGTGTGTACATGCCATAGAGGTCAGAGGACAACTTGTGATGGCTGATTCTCTCCTTTCACCTTGTGGGTCCCCGGATCAAACTCAGGTTATCCAGTTTGGTGGCAAACTCCTATGTGCACTAAGCTATCTCTTAGACCTGATAAGGTTTTGCTTGGGAAATTTTCACTTGCAGAACCTTTAAAAGATCCCCACAGGACTTGGTGGGTCTTATCTGGATGTAGTCTGTGGGTATTTGGAGAGAACAGAGTGTCTGTTCAGAAGACAGCCTACACAAGGAAGCCAGAGGACAGCTGTCATTCAGCCTGCAGAAATCACCTCAGTGTCAGTGAACGAGGTCAGGAATTTCCTCCCTTTTAGTGGGGTTGCCATGCCATTAATGCATCTGAAACCTAATTTGTGCTCTGCTCCCTCAAAGAGAAGAAACTGGGGTCAAAGTTGGGGTCATTCAGGATGCTCTAGAATCTTCCCCGTAGTCAGGGGGTGTGCTTGAAGGAGGGTGTGCCTGCTACTTTACAGCCTGGAATTACAGCGCATGCCTCCTCAAGCAAGCAACTGGTTAAACTGATCTAAGATAACAGGAGAGCCATATTCTTCATCCCAGAAAGAGCCTTTCTAACATGGCATCAAAGAAAAGTCCTTTTCTCACCTACCACCCTAGTGGTCTTGTCTAGCCCTGGAGCTCAATAGGAGAACCTTTCTGATCCCTCCTCCCAGCAGAACCTTCTGCTGATGCATCATGCCAGCATGTGATGGCTCTCTTGTGATCCATTACCCCAGCAAGGCCTGCCTGTGATCTATCATCTCAGCAGAACCCTCTTGTGATCCATCATGCTGGCAGACCTTCCGCTGATCCATCATGCCGGCAGAACCCTCTGCTGATCCATCATCTCAACTAGGGCCTGTCTCAGCTAGAGTTTCCATTGCTGTGAAGAGACACCATGACCAAGATATCTCTTAATGAGGAAAACATTTAAGTGGGGCTGGCTTACTACTTCACAGGTTGAGTCTATTGTTGTCACTGCAGGAAGCACGGCAGCACGCATGAAGACATGGTGCTGGAGAAGGAGCTGAGAGTTCTACATCTTGATTTGCAGGTAGCATTAGGAGACTGTGCCCCACCCTGGGCATAGCTTGAGCATAGGAGGCCTCCAAGCCTGCCCCCACAGTGACACGCTTCCTCCAACAAGGCCACACCTCCTAATAGTACTACACTCAAACACATGAGTCTATGCCATTACTATTCAAACCACCATGGACCTTCTGATTCCATCTCAGCAGGAAGTCATCTTTCCTCCTCCCTGAGTGTCCCTGATCCTGGAGGTGGCCACGTCCCCTGTTCCCTGGTTCTGTTGCCCTTCGGACCCTGACTACCTCAGCGCTTGTCCACTGTCATGTGGTCCACATCTTCCCACTCACAGGGGTCCAGCCTATGCCCTCATCAATGCTCCAGTTATGGTCCTCCAGGCCCTGGGACACACACTACTGAATACCACTGGGGTGAGTCTTGGGAGCCATTTGGATGATGGACAATTCTCCATCTGCACACCAACCTAGTGCTGATATTACTGGGGTTCTACCCTTCTTGTTCCCTCTGCACTGGAAAAAGCTATCCATCCATCCCTCACCCCCTGCCAGCTGCCTGGGTCTTGAGTTATGACACTTTTAATTAAATTACTTTGCCAGAGGCTCTTCACTCAAAAAGCAATCGCTCTAATTGCTCATTTTGGGATCTGATCTGTTACTTCCTTGACAGAGAGGCCTGTGGCTATGACGTTGGCAGAAATTAAATGTCTACATCTATAAATCCTATCTGTACCCACAGGTGCTAGTGCACACACGCGCGCGCACACACAAACACCAAGTTTAAAGGGACTTTTTCTATATACCTGCCACACTCTACAAACCTCCAAGAGGCCACACCTCTCTGGCTAGTTCTTTCACAATAAGCTGCCACCAAACAGCTCAGCCACTATGCTGCTCAGCTTCTGCAATCCCTAGCTCCGCTGCTAGGAGGAAAGACCAACCCCAGACTCACAGAGCAGTCCTCTATAATAGGGGCTGAGGTCCCAGCAGCTTGGCCACCTCCCTTCCTGCCCCCGTGCGTGTTTCTCGAAGCTCTTTGAGAAACACACCACCAGGCTGGATCCAGGTGTTCCCTGACCTCCTGCAGGAAGCCCCTCGGCAGCCAGAACTAGGACTGCAAGTCTGTCTCTGTGTGACTTTGGCATGAGCCAAACCCTTCTGGACCACAGTTTTTCTATTTGTGCAATAGGCAGTTGATTCCAAGTGAGACCGGGAGGCTGCAGTGTGCTGTAAGTAGCTGTAAGCGTGCCTGTGTTGTCTGCCCAGAACCCAGGCCCCCATTGTCTCCCTTCCCATCTTTGCCAGCGTGTGGCCAGATGGCCTCACTATGAGCGGAAGAGTAGATGCAACTGCGCTGTGGCTTCTGTCGCCTTCATGAGCTCTTCCTCCATAAAACAAATTTTCAAATTAGAGCTTGTGGCTGGTGCGAACAGGAATCAATCAATGTTGTATTTTAAAAACGCTTCCTTTGGCCTAAGAGCTCATTTTTCTTCCAATTTTAAAAGAAACTAAAACACTTTAGTCATCCCCAAGTCCTCAGGCAGCCTGGACACACTCCAGCAAGATCCGTATCCAGCTGGCACGTGCCTACCAAGACTCTTTCCCTCCCTGGGGCGCAGAAAGAAACCCAGCCCAGGTTGTGATTGGACAATTAGGTCACATGGTCATCCCTTTAGCCAACGCGAGGAGCCTGGGCTGGAATATGCTGCTTAGGGGGCGTGGCTTACTCCTCCTTAGAGCTGTAGACCCATTGCTTTCTTGGAATCAGTAGCACTGAGCAAGAGCCGCCCACCCTTCTCCCCCAAAGTTTGTAAATAGCAGGTGAGTGCCAGAAGGGACAGTGACCTCCCACTTTGGAGACGATGTGACAGAATGGAACATGAATCAGGGCCACAGTCCAGGGACTCCTTTCCAGGGTTCACAGAGCTAGCTAGCTAAAGACTCAGGCTGACACACAGACATCCACATCTCTGCGTGGGGTTGTCCCCAGAAGTACCTAAAGCCTCATGGTGGACCACTGTGGTCCAGCCCAGAGCCAGAATCTGCTCCACAGTGGTGCTGAGTCCTCAAGGGATGTAGACACTGGACCCTTCCTTCCTGGCCAGACCCTGTCAGGCCTGAGTGAGGTGATTGGACTCCCAGATGAAAGAGCCCCTAAGGGCATCCCTACTTGCTGCAGGCAGTGTCCCTGTGTGACTCTCTCATTCTTTGAGCACGGGCAGGCTTTATTCAGCAATGGAGCTTCTATGAGCACCCAGTAGCTGCTTCTGAGCAAACACAGGTCTGTCTTGGTGCCAGGAGTGGTACACACAGGGCTCCTGGATGCTGATGAGACATCAAATCCCAGAAACCACATCCAGGAGTCCTGCCTCCAGGGAGAGTCAGAGCTGTATACATACATGGACACATGTGAATGCTTAGGTGGATACACACTGTCCACATACAGATAGAGTATGTCTCGTGCTCTTAGAAAAACGTGCGCCTGTGAAGGTTACACGACGGGTTCACAAATCACACCACGAGACCGGTTCCACGTGGGAGGTTTATTAGGGGAAGAGAAAGGGGGTCGCAGAGAGACGAGGCGGAAGAGAAAGAGAGAGAGGAGGGGCTCCAGGAGTTCTCTTATAAGGTGACCCAGGGCATGCGCAGGTAGTTCCAGGTGATCAGCAGGTGGTCTTCACAAATGCCTGATAACCCGTTTGTCAGGTCCCTTGGGGCTGGCCGTAGAGATGCCTGCTTACTGATCCCAACACATGCCCAGTTTCTCTAGCCACATGGCATATCACATATCACATAGCTTGCTCTCTTAGGATAGTAACTGGGCTTCACTTGCCCACAATTTCCTGGGGCAGTTCTGAGTCTTCTGTCTGAGAGGGAAGGAGGGAGGGAGGGAGGAAGGGAGGGAGGGGGAGAGGGACATCAGGGCTGTGGGTCCCCTCACACCTGCCCTAATAGAAGAGACCAGGGGTCAGTGGAAAGAAGGAGGCCATAGTTGGACTGTCAGGAGAAGGGCAACGTGGCAGCTTGAAAGGCCTTCAGATAACCACACAAGGCTGCCTTGTGTAGAAAGAGGCCTCTCCCAAGCTGGGGTTTCCACAGGAGGGTGTGGAGATAAAGGTCAGCCAGCTGCAATGTGTGGCTTTGTGGGGTCACCCAGGTCTTTTTCTAGTTCCACCCACAAATGGGAAGGGAAGGCAGGAGCCAGGCTACAATGTGGGCAGGGGTGGGTTACCCAGGTCTATTTCTAGCTCCAGCCCATGAGCCACTGAATGAGGCATTAGACTCCTGCAGCTGTGACCTCACTGAGAGCAAAAGCCACAGTTCTCATAATGGGAGGGAGGCCAAGGGCCCAGTTGTGAGAAAGGGGCTGAGGCCTCTACGCTGGCAAAGGGGCTCCCCCTAGGGACCCAAAGGAAAGAATTAACTTCTCCACCTTCTAGCCCCCCCCCATTGTTATGCATACCATCACATCCTCCTTGCCAGGTGTTCACCTTCCTCATAACCACCCTCATTCCTTCCCCTACTCCCTCCCAAAGCTGCAGGCTACCTGCTACATCCTCGTCAAAGCCAGCAGCCTTCCACAGCATGGCACGAGTGTTACTCTCTGAACCCTAGCACCCAGAAGGCAACTGGGCAGTGTCCACACTCCACAAAGACATCTGGCAAGTGTACAAAGTGATGATAATCCAGGCTGTAGGCTAAGGTTACCGTGAGCAGCAAATACCACCAGGCTGGAAAGGGCTCATCAAGAGCCTGGACCTGGAGATGTCATGGATGTCAGCCCTGAAGGGGCTGCAGAAGCAGAGCAGGCAGCAGGATCTGCCCCCAAAGGCCTGAGTTACAGTCCTGGTCACTCTGCTCCCTGTGTATGTTTCCCTGTGTGTGAAGCAGGGAGGAGAATAATGACATGAGCCCGAGGAGGTTTGGAGGACAAGATGAAGGACCAACATGTATGCAAGTTCTGAGGTCAGTCTTTCACACTGAGCACCATGTCAGCAGCTGATGGTCCCCTCAGTCACAGAGGAACCGGAAAGAGGGATGCAGTTATGCTGCGAGGTTGTGTCCCTCTGTGGCTCATCCTGTTTGAAACAGTGACAGTTTTTTATCAAAAACAGCTCTTGTTTTTGTCCCAGTCGTGAAGCCTGGGAGCTCAGTAGACCTCAGGCAAGCATCTCAACCTCAGTCCCTGAGCCATAGAACCTGAAAGGACAGTGGAAGGTTTTCCCGAGTGAGGGCTGGTGAGATGACTCGGCAGATGTTGGTGCTTGCCGTCCAGACTGATGACCTAACTTCAGTCCCCAGAACCCACATAGTAGGAGAAGACCAACTCCCAATAGCTGGCCTCCAAAATCCACACTCATGCTGTTGTGCTCACACATGTGTACACACAGGGACACATATATGCAAAAAATAAAAGTAAATTTTATTGTTCCCGTGAAGAGGAGCAGGAGGGCATTCCTGCACAGGTAGTCAGCAAAAAAGTCTCCTACATGTCATGCCCCTCCCTCTCCCTGGCCTTCCTGGTCAGGGCTGCTCACCTGAGCTGAGCAGGAAGCCTTCACCAAGCTGGAGTTCAGAATGGGAGGAGGGGCCAGGTCTCCAGGCTGACCCTGTCCCCACTGAGACTGTCTGCCTCCGTTGTCATGACAACCTTAGAGAGCATGCATCCTCGTGGTGAACTGCCATGTCCATTGAGTGTCAGTGTAGGAGCGCAGCAGGCACAAAGCTTCCTTGAAGCAAACTGACCTTTGGGGAAATTGGATCTCAGCTAGAGCTCCAGGCCGGAGCCAGCTCACAGCAATAGGGCCAAATTCATGAGTCATAAAATACATATATATCAGTGTGTCCCCAGACACCTTGCAGGGGAGGGGTCAGGCTTCTGTGGCACACAGGTAGCCTAACAAGCCAGTTTCATCTCATATCTAATATCCCATCCACTCTTAGAGTGACCCCAGGCTGCTGTGTCCCAAGATATACAAGTGCCCAGTCCATGCTCGTCTGTAGGCTGAGCTCAGGAGTCCGAATGCAATGACTGACACACATGAGAGGGCAAGCTTCAAGCCCAGGGCACTCAGGCAGCTCAGGCTTCCTTCCTGCCCTGTAATTGCCAGCTCAGCTTCTTTTGTCTAGGCCCTCCACAGCCCTTCAAGGCAGGACCTGTGAGATAGAGTCTCCTCCAAAAAGGCGCAGCTGACTGCCCAGCCCTGCACAATGGCCCTGGAGAGAATGGAGAGCTCTGATCAGCATAACTAACAAGCAACCCCAGCTCTCAGACAGAGTGAGGAAAGCAGGACTTCAGGTCAGCCTGGAGCATTACCAAATAGAACAGAGCCTCTCCCCTAGTCACCCCTCCAGCGTCTGGAGGAGCCTCACTCTGGGTTTGTAGGAGCCTCTGGCAAAAGTAATCCTGCAGGTTTCTCTCCTGAGAAGCCTGTGGGTGTCCTCAAGGAAAGGAAAATCGGAATCTAGGGTGCAAGGATTCCCCCACAGACGCACACGGGGGAAGAGAGTTGGTTACGCTCCTTTTCTACAGCTAGAATATTGTCCCCTGGGGATATCATCTCCTCCCTGGGATGTTGTCCCAAGCTACCAGCCTACTTTTGTCACCTAGGCCTCATTTTCTGAGTGACTGCTCCCTTCTACTATGCCAAGAGGCTGAGACACAGCCCTCGGCCTCTCGCTAATTAACAAGAGGCAGCAATTAGCCATTTACAGCAGAGCAAGGCCTGGTAATGGGATTTCTAATTCTGGAGGGGAATAAAGATTTAAACTGTGTTCAGAGTGAGCACAAGTTTGGTGCCTAAGATGTTTCCTATCCTGGGTTCCGTTCTGATAATTAATCAGACAGAAGTTGTTAAAGCTCTATGAGAGAGACCTGAGACAAGGCCCCTATGACGAAACATCTGAGAGATGGAGTAACTTTCTCTTCTGGAACTATCAGGGCTGAGCACAAGCTGAAAGTGTTGCAGTGCATCTCGCTGTCATTGACCCTTACAGAGCTGACAAGGGTCACTGCACCTGCGGAGGCCTGTGCTCCACATACGTCGCAGAGTCCCAGCTTTGTACTGGCAATCCCTGGGCAGCCCCGACCCTCCGTCTCCTTGGTGAGGCTGAGATGAGGGCTCTGCTCTGTGGTTTCAGACACACTTAGAACATGTTCATGGGACCTGCCGATGCCTCTGAAGTGTCCCAGATGTCCCTGTTGCCCAGCTGCCTTCTTCCTGGGATGAAATCAGCTGGGAGGGTCTGCTTCCCACCATCCAGAAAAAGCCAAACATCAATGTGCAGGGAACAGTCCCCAGAGACCATTGAGGAAAGCTGTCACCTGTGCCTGAGTCTGTAGTTCTCCCTTACTTGTACCCACATCCAGGTCTGTGCCCCTCCCCCTCCTTGTCAAACCTACCTGCATCTGAGTCTGAGCCCTTCCCCCACCTGTACCTACCTCCCCTGCCTCTGGGTCTGGTCAGAAGAGAGCTGTCCTGAACTCCCACAGACCAGCCTCCCTCCTATTCCCCTTCTTGTGAAGACCCTGGGGAAGACACATCAGCTTAGCCAGGGGGCATGCTGGCCCCTCTAGACTAGCAGGCTTCACACTCGGTCCACAGAACCTCTCCCACCATGTTGAAAGGAATCTTCCCTCATACTTTTGAGCTGACATTTAATATTAGTGTTTTAAATCCAGAGACAGGTGGCACAGGACATGAGCCCTCCGGTTTGTAAACACTGACATTTCATGCTGTCACTGATGTCTCTTTCCCAAGGAGCCAGTGTGCACCAACAATGCTTCCCCTTTAGATTCTATTCTTGGCTCACCTGTCATGGAATCTAGAGGGAAAGTTCACAGGCCCCGCCTTGGACTGGCATTCTCACTGCTACCCTGTCTCCCAGGCTGTGCTGAGATGCTGAGACCTGTGATGCATCCATAGAGCTGACTTCCCAGGAGCTCGGCCTCTGCGGTGGCTCTCTCCCCGTCCCTCCACACCTGCAGGGTTAAAGTCTACACAACAGTTACTGTACCTGAAAAGCCTCAAGGGTCAGCATGTTCTGGATGGAGTTTCCCTGCGTTGTTGGCAGACGATTTATCACCACAGCATTGACACTCTGTGTTTATCTTATTACATAAACACTCACCTCCCTTGTGTGATATGTAATTTATAACACACCCTGCAGAGTGAGCATGGTAGGTTCACATATTTAACTCTGAAGACAAACATGCCTTCCTTGAAGAAAGAGATTGCAGGCTTTCTCATTTGGGGGGGATTTCCTATCACTTTGGGGTGCCTGGTCTTCACTCATGACCCAAGAGAGTTGGATCCAATGACTTAGGATAGGAGACCTCATCTCTATGCAGTGCCATTGTCCTTGCAGGCCTGTTCTCTGTCTATCCCCATGTGGCTGGGAGGCCCAGGTTCTCCTCTTGTTCCCAGCCTGACCTGCACCTAGGGACCTGCATACTGGCCCTCATGCTATTCCACAGAGAGTATGTTCATGGAAGGATGTTTCAGAAGTGTTTCCTGTGGGCACATGAAAAACAGCACCTCCTCTGCTCTATGGCAGTATGCTGCAGCCCTGAATGCCAGCCTGCTGGTCTGTTTCAGGTGCCTGAGCTTTGGATTAGAAGCCATCACACGTGGGCACCCCAGGGGAACTGCTCCTTGGCTCAGCTGGTGGAAGAGGAAGCCACTCTTACCTTCATCTTTTTTTTTTTTTTTTTTCACTTTGTGGTCTGCAACACCTGGTTTTCTATAAGAACAGGAGCTATGTGGGTCCCTTCCAGCACAGCCCGTGCCCCCCCCAAATTCATCTACTTGTTCTGTGTCTCACATGCCACAACCCTGGTACCTGCACTGCACTCTCTATCTCCAGCTGTCCAGGGCATCGGGACAGGGAATGAAGCCTTGCAGAGTCTGAGCTCTCCTTCCCTTGGCCACACTAACTCACTGTAGACTCATCCACACTCTCCTGCCCCCACCAGCAGCCCTGCTCTGTGCTCAGTCGTGATTGCTGAGTGGTAGGGAGCATGAGTCCCACATTTAGCCACAGCCCAAGGGATATTCAGATTGATTCCAGGGTCTGTGGCTATAAATGAAGCTAAGAGCATTTCTCCATGTGTAGTCACCATCTTTATTTCTTTTGAGCAGGGGTTGGGGCTATGACTCATGGGAGGTGTTTAACAAGTTGGAAACTGTTTGGCCTGCACCAAGTGAGCATCAGCACACAGACTTCCTGTTGCTCCATCACCATACCCCCGTTTGACATTAACAGTTCCTTTTTCTCTCATTTCATTTTCTTTTCAAATGTTATTTATTACTTATTACAATTTATTCACTTTGTATCCCAGCTGTACCCCCCTCATCTCCTCCCACTCCCACTCTTCCTCTCTCTTCTCCCCCCATGCCCCTCCCCTAGTCCACTGATAGGGAAGGAGGTCCTCCTCCCCTTCCATCTGACTTTAGCCTATCAGGTCTCATCAGAACTGGTTGCATTGTCTTCCTCTGTAGCCTGGCAAGGCACCCTCCAGAGGGAGGTGATCAAAGAGTCAGCCACTGAGTTCATGTCAGAGACAGCCCCTGCTCCCCTTACTAGGGACCCCACTTGGAGACTGAGCTGCCTATTTCTCTCGTTTCTTAAAAAACATTCAGGAAGAAGGTTCAGTGGGTAGGTGTGTAATAGACAATTTGTTTTCTTTGTAAACTCAGTTATGTTATGTAAACGTGTTTTTGTTTTAATACCAAGTGTGTGATTTTAGTTGGGCTTTAGTTTGTTCACAGCTGATAATTGTCTTCTGTGGGGCATGGCCTTTGACAGCTGGTAATGGCCTGCAGAGCATGGAGAGGGGCATGGTCTAGGGCTCTGAGGCTATAAATATGAAAGCCAAGAAAGAGAATGTGTGGCTCCTTCAGTGGTGAGTGGCAGTTTAGAGAGAGCAGAGAAGGACAGTGTGGCAATTTGGAGTACACAGACTGAGAGAAACGCTTAGGGGCACAGCAGCTTGAAGGAAACAGCTGGCTGAGTTTGCTCTTGTTGGAGATTGGTGTAGCCCTAAAAGAACCCATCAACTCTAAACAGCCATGAGAAATAAAGGGGTCTGTGTCCCCTCTCCCCACTAACCTTCTCTCTCCTACCTAGGTTTGGGGAGTTGGAAGGGGGAAGCTTTAAGGAACCCCAAACAAAATAGAGTTCAAAAAAAGAGCATTACATAGGTGCTGACTGCCAAACTCAAGTACTTGGGTTCAATTCCCAAGACCCACAGAGGAAAGAAAAGACAGACTCCCGTGGTGCACATGTGTGTGCAGAAACACACACACAAATAAATAAATAAATAAATAAATAAATAATAAGTGAATAAATAAGAAATAAATCCAACATGCTAAATGAGTGTTTCTGTCTTATTTATTTTCTGCTGTGACAAAGTAGTATGACAAAAGCAACCTAAGAAAGAAAGAGGCTTGGGGGGACTTACAGTTACAGAGGAACACAGTCCATCATGGTGAGGAAGCCATGAAAGCAGGCAGGGAAGGTATAGTGTTCAGAGCAGGAGGAAGGCTTGTCATGTTGCATCCACACTTAGGGATAACAGAGAAGAATTATTTCATACTGCCGGCCAAGTTTCTTTCTCCACTTATCCCAAGTCCAGGATCCCAGCCATGGAATGGTGCTACCCATGGTAGGCAAGTCTTCCCAAATCAACTGATATAGTCTGAATTACCCCCATTTGTATGCCCAGAGATCTACCAGGTGAGTCTAGATTCTCCAGACTGACATTTAATACTATCAATGTGTACGGCACCGCTTGCTGCTTCCTTCATCTTCAATTTCTTCGTAACTCGTGAGGTTGAATGTTTCTTCTCTTGTGTATTTGTTACTTGTACTCTAGGGAGTAAAATGTCTGTGTGAAACTTTGGTCGGGTTAAAGAACACTGGGGTCTTTGTTTGGCCGTCATTGAGTCTGAGCTTATTTTTGTGTTCTGCACACAAGTGCATTGTCACATATGAATTGCAGATGCTTCCTGCCCAGCTGCGGCTGGCCTGTCACTCTCTCAACAGTGCCTTCTGCAGCATGAAGGATTTTAACTTTGATGAAATCGACCGACTTTTCTTTTCTCTGTAGCTTGTGCTTTCAGCTTCCCCTATGCCAAGGTCACAAAAAAATGGCTCCTTTCCCCCTCTGAGAAATCACAATCTTGCATTCCACGTAATGCCCTTGATACATTTGGAGGCTGTTTTCACAGAAGGTCTGAGGTCAGTTTTGTTCAACTGCTAAAGATGATGTGTGGTGAAAAGTCTCTTCCCTCTGGCCAATGGCCTGGCAAGCAAACACATGATAAATAATAGCAGTTAATACAGAGATCATCTCCGTCACTCACTGAGATGGGGGAAGGAGTGAAGAAGTGAAGGGCGACTAGGCCAGGAGGGACCATACTGTCCTTGCTGTCAGCACAGGCCATGGACTCTCTCCATCTCATGGTGGTGCTGGCATCTGTGTTTCTGGCCCCAGGAAGGAGTCACCAACCCCAACACAGTTTTTCCTTGGAGTTGTGGATACTCCAGTGGCCACCACACCTCAGATGGCCTTCAGGTTCTAGCACTTTGCAGGATTGTAGGGTTCCAGGCTGTTTTGGACTGGTCTGGGTGCTGTCTGGGCCAAGGTCAGGGCCAGGTCCTCTGAGTTAGAGGCCCAGCTCCTCTGTCTTAGGCTTGGAGGCCCAGTGCTGTTCCTGCTTGCCTTCAGTCTTCACTCTGCCCAGCTCTTGCTGGGGGTCTGGGGATTGTCACGGTCTGGAGCAACCTGAGGAGCCATAATTGGGCTTTTCAGGCAAAGAGGGGTTGGAAATGGCATTCTCATACTGAAGAACTGCTGCTCTCTCTGCAGAACCAGGGAGCTGATCTGAAATGCAGATTGAGGTCAATAGAGGTCATTGCTGTGTGTGCATCAAGTGTATGGGGCAGGAGTGTGCTATGAAAAAAAGAAAGAAGGAAGGAAGGAAAAAGCTGATCCTCTGGCCATGGCCTTGATCTCACACCTGTTGCTCTTCAAGATGGTTCAGTATCACCCATTGCAGGTGAGGGGCACTGGGAAGCACCTACATAGTGATGAGAGAGGGGAACTGAAAGAACACAGGTGTCAAAGTCCAGCTGCCTGAGTCATCCAGGACCTTGAACAAGTGATTGAGATGTGAGTGTGGGCAGCTGGGTGAGCAGAGAACTGACAAGCCCCGTGAGGTCAGGTCTCATGTGAACTAGATGGCTCTGGGTCACAAGTCAAAAGTTAGTTCTCAAATCATCAAGAATCCATATGGACGGCTCTGTCCAGGAGCTGAGACACCAGGTTTCTATGTCTTACAGATGTTTGTTCTGTCACTGACTAAAATGTCTGCAGGTGGCATGAGAAGGCCTGTAGTTGGTACCTATTCCCTATGCCAAGTCCTGGCAAGTGATTCTTTTCTTTTATTAATTTATTTACTTTACATCCCAATAATTGTAGCCCCCTCCCTTGTCTCCTCTCGGTCCTACCCTACCTCCCTCATCCCCCTATCTCCATCCCCTAGTCCTCAGAAAGGAGAGCCTTTCTCCCTTACCAACTGACCCCAGACTATCACGTCTCTTCAGGACTGCCTGCATCCTCTTCCTCTGTGGCCTAGCAAGGCCACCTCTCCAGGAGGAAGTGATCAAAGAGCAAGCAATGGAGTTCAGAGAATACCCTGCTCCCCTTACTAGGCTGGTACAGGATTCCACCTCGGTCTGTGTGAGTCTTCAGGATTGCAAGGTTTCTAATCACTGACTGCACAAGTCCCCAGGCTGCAATGCCATGCTCCCCTCCCCCCCAGCACAGCTTTATATCGAAGCCATCATCAGCCTGTGTTACAGATGATGGAACCAAGGGGCTCTTATGCTACTGGGTCCTTGAGCCTGGGCTGGCGGTGACTCCTCCCTAGTCCGTTTTATTTTCTAAATGTTCACCTAGAGGACAGCAGCAGCTCTGGGGTTTTAGGCATTGTGCAGCTGAAGTGGACACATGTGATCCCATTCCTCTTGTTCCACTCCTGGACAGCTGACAGGTTCTAAGAAGAACCTGGCTCTCCAGGGAGACCTGGAAAACTGCACCTTGAATGGGGGATGGGGAGCAGATCTCAGCTTCAGAAGACAGTCTGGGAACACACCCAATTGGTTTTTATAAATCCAGCTCAGCATGAGATCTGTGAACTGCTCAGTCTGTCCCTGGATGGCAACAGGAAAGGTCCATTCATGGACCAGAGTCCTGCCCTCAGTGAAAGAGATGGCAGGCCATAGGCAGAAGTGTGGCATGAAGGGAGCTTCAGGTTTGAAGAGAACATCAACTTCCCCCTGAGATCCCAGCCTGATCCTCAGACGTCCATTTTCCCTGGAGAGAGAGTTGAAGGGATCCCATGAGCTTATGGATGTCAACCTCCTATTTTGCCTAAAGTCTCTCCTTTGGGGATAAGTTGCAAGGAGATGAGGGGTGAGTGGATTCCTAATACCTTCTAGGTCCTGTGGGACATGCTGATTGAAATAATACTCTTCAGGATCCTGGATTGTCAAAATATAACACTGACCAATCAGAAGGGAAGGGATGGGCAATCTCGATGAACCTGGGCCAATCAAGATGGACTATGGAAAATGGAGTGTGGGGCCAATTGGATAGAGCATGGTGGGCCCATTAGATGAGAGTAGGCCAGTCAGTATGAAGTATGGAACACACAAGATGGAGCTTGGCCCATCACAGAGTATATGCCGACAGACCAAGGGCAGGGTAGTCTCACAGGGAGCTGATCATCTGTCCTGGGACCTCATCACACCTTCTTGTCTCTCTGCCCCAGGCAAACAGTCTGAGATAAGAAACTGGAGGATCTAAGCCCCACTCTCCTCTATGCCTGGCCTTTTAAGAAAGGATTGTGTTGGAAACAGGAGCAGGAACCCTGTGCTGTATTGGTCTGTCTGTCTGTTTGTCTGTCTGTCTGTCTGTCTGACTGACTCTGTAGAACACAGGGACCTTAGGCAGCCTCGGCACCTCAGCTGTCAAGGCCAGATCCACTCGGGATGCACAGATCCTAGATTAGCAGGTCCTTACAGCACAGATGATTTGTATGTGTTCCCAGGAACTGATGAATTAATTTTTAATAGTCAGTTGATTCTTATTGTAAAGGATGAATGTTCTCACCAGTCCTCATCCATCCCATCCTTGGGACGAAATACAGGACATCACTTTAATTGCTTTACTGTGTGTGCTTCCCGCAGTCTTTATGGCTCTGTGTTTCAGTTTATCATCAGGGACACTTGTACAGCACTGCCTGCTGCTCTGTGGAGATCCTCGTCTCCTGGTAGGCTCTGGTAGGAAGGAGGGAGCCCATGGAAGGCATCCTTCACGCCCCAGGTGTCTCCTCAGCTGACTTGTGACCCAGAGGCTGGCACCTTCAAGGGCAACGCAGCCAGCAGTTATAGCCCAGGCCAGACTGGGGGATCCCTCTGCCTGCATGTCCTATGCCATGTAGCCCTGGGGTGTCTCCACTGCTAAGCTGTGCCCCTTTTTAACACAGCAAAGCAGCCAGCTTTTAGGGTGAATTCTACCCAGTAGCTTTATCCCAATGCCTATTCCAACACTGTAAGAATGCACCCTTCCTAGAGTTTGAAATCTCTCTCTATCCTTGGTCAAATCACTGGGTAAATTCTCAGACAATTGGCACCCCACCCTTCCCCCAGATTGATAGGGGTGAGATTTCACTATATCCAATCACATGCCAGGAGACCTTAAGTGAGAGACTCTGGCCTTTCCTATTGTATGTTAGCCAAAGCAGATGTGGACATAGGACAGCCAGTGGGAACCCAGAGAAGACATGCCTGAGGGTAGCATTGCCCTGGGGGAAGCATGGCCCGGGGGGTGGGGGAAGAGATGAGAGTTCTGGATTCCTGGCCACCTACTGCCCACTGCTCTCCTTGGCAGAGCCAACCCATCCCCCTTGGGATTGAATAAGGGTGCTGAATTAGAGTGTGTTGTTGTTATCAATAACAAATGACAGCTGGGCATGGTGGCAAACACCTTAGGAGACAGAGGCAGGTAGATCTCTGTGAGTTCAAGGCCAGCCTGGCCTACAAAGCAGGACAGCCAAGGCTACACACAGAAACCCTA
The DNA here is from genome assembly GCF_030254825.1 of Meriones unguiculatus. Taxonomy (NCBI): domain Eukaryota; kingdom Metazoa; phylum Chordata; class Mammalia; order Rodentia; family Muridae; genus Meriones; species Meriones unguiculatus. Next base: position 82,572,783 of record NC_083352.1, on the reverse strand, counting down.
TCTTGAAAAAACAAACAAGACAAAACAAATAACAAATGAGGATGAAATGGTTTCCACTTCAGAAGATCATGGGGGTGTGTATGAGAAGTTCTTAGGGACCACCAGACAATACCCAGCGTTCTGGGCAGGGTCACTTACAGGTGAGGGGCTTGTTCCTGAGAGATGGCACCTCCCGCTGAGTTAACTCCACATCTGCAGAATGGTACAGGTGGAGCCCAGCAATCCAACACCTGACAAGACTCATTAGAAGGTGATTTTTACCATGCTCACATATGCTCTCATCCCTGCCATCATCACTTCAGTGCCAGCATGTCATCCTTGCTATCATCACTCTGTCACTCGTACCACCCTGCATTCCTGTCATCATGGCTCTGCTACTTCTCCTAGGCATTGCATAGACCTCAGCCTGGCTGTGGTCTCCACTGAGTATTCCCTTTAGTCTTCTTGTTTGCTCCTGTGTTCTTCCCCTAAGTTTGGTCCAGCTCAGCCCCTGGACTAATTCTCATCCTACCTGCTCTCACTTGCTAGGGGTCAGTACCATGCTTTGGCCCCTTCTAGGCATTGTTGACCACACATACAGAGGTTGTCTGCTTCCTTTTGTCCTCCTGTATCAGCAACTGGCACTCTGATGTGTTGTCTTGGTGACTGTCTTAGTTAGGGTTTCTATTTCTGTGATAAAACACCATGACCATAAGCAACATGGGGGAAGGGTTTATTTTGCTTATATTTCCACATCACAATCCACCATTGAAGGAAGTCAGAGTAGGAACTCAAGCAAGGCAGAGAGCTACAGGCAGGAACTGATGCAGAGGCTATGGAGGATCACTGCTTACTGGCTTGCTCCCCGTGGCTTGCTCAGCTACTTTTTTGTTGTTTTTGTCTATCTGTCTGTTCGTTTGTTTGTTTGGGGGTGTTGTTTGGTTTTTTGTTGTTTTTGTTTTTTGTTTTGCTTTTGCTCTGGTTTTCCAAGACAGGCTTTTTGTGTAATAGCCCTGGCTGTCCTGGACTCACTTTATAGACCAGGCTTGGCCTTGAACTCACAGAGATCCTCCTTCCTCTGCCTCCCAAGTGCTGGAATTAAAGCATGTGCCACCATGCTGGCACTCAGCCTGCTTTCTTCTAGAACCCAGGACCACCTGCCTAGTGATGGTACCACCCACAATGAGTTGGGCCCTCCCACATGATCACTAAATAAGAAAATAGACATGTCTACAGGAAAATGTTATGATGGTGTTTCTCAATTAAAAATTTCTCTTCCCAAATAACTGTAATTTGTGCCAAGTTGACAATAAACTAGCTAGGACAGTGACACCCTCCTGAAGAACAGTGAGGGACAAAGATATCATGTTCTCATCCCCACTTATGCGGGGTGTATGTGAGGAATATTCTGTTGTGCAGGCAGTTTGGCTGGCCTTCCCTTGGGGACCTTTAGGCTCCTGACAATGTCCTGTGTCAGTGCCTGTGTCCTGTGACATCATCTGGACCATGTATTTAGTGACTGGTCTGCCACTCCCTCTCTCTCTCTCTCTCTCTTACTCTTTCTCTCTTGCTCCTCTCCCGCTCTCTCTCCTTTCTCTATCGGGGTGCCCCTCCCTCTATCATGTCTCTCTCTCTCCATCTCCATCCGATAAACTTTTATATCTGTTGTGTATGAGGGGCATCATTTTTAAATACTGACAAGGATGACAGCACAGCTCTTCCTGAGAGAGGCAAAGATGCTGAAAAGGGAGGAAGAACTAGCCACGTCCTTTAACAGAAAGCCTAGCATGAAACAGCTATCCACTCTCCTCAGTGCAACATAGATCTCATCTTGAGAAATTCATAAATGCATTATAAAAGTCACTATAAAGTCAAAATCCAAGAAAAACAAAGAAAGGGGAAGGAAGAAGAAAAGAAAGGCTAGAAGGGAAAGGAGTAGATTTACAATGATCCAGCTTCAACTGTATAGGGGATAGAGAGTCTGCAAACAAGTGGGGCAGCTGGGTGCATTGGCACAGGCTTGTAATCTCATCACTCAGGGAGGTAGAGGCAGGTGGATCTCTGTGAGTTTGAGGCCAGCCTGGTCTACAGCCAGGGCTACACAGAGAAACCCTACCTCGAAAACCAAACAAAACAAAGCAAACAGGTGGGCAATGATAATGGTGATGATGATAGTAATAGTGGAAATGATAGTGATGGTAGTTAGCGATGATGATATATGATGGTGGTGTTGGCGATGGCAATGATGGTGACACTGATGGATATAGTGTTGATGATGATGGTGATGATAGTGATGATGTTGACAGCAATGATGGCAATGATGGTTGTGATAATGGTGATATTGCTGGTGATGATGCTATGGATGGCAATGAGGGTAACGGTAGTGGTGATAATATTGATAAGGATGCCGATGGTAATGATGTTGACAGTGATGATGAGGTGATGGCAATAGTAGTGATAGTGGCGATGATAACAGTGACATAGATGGTAATAGTTCCTCTTCCCAGGAACAAGAGACTTGGTAACATGACAGGGGTTCAAAACTGGGATTGAATAAGGGTGTTGAATTACAGTATGCTGTTGTTATCAATAACAAATGAGGATGAAATAGTTTCCGATTCAGAATCATATGGTGGTGGGGTGAGAAGTTTTTAGGGACCCCCAGAAAATGCCCAGAGCTCTGGGAGGTGCTTGTTACTGAGAGATGGTGCCTTCCCCCACTGTGTTAACTGCAGAATGGTGGAGGTGGAGCCATTGGAATTACCTATACTGGGCTAGGGCCAATTAAGATGGGAAGACCAAACACCCATGGCAGCACTCATCCTTTGGGCTGGTGATGCTGGGTTATATAAAAGGAGACAGTGAGCTAAGCACAAACAAACAAACCATACTTCTTCACTACATATGCCCCAAGGTCCTATCTCCTCTCTATGACTTCCCTGCTGTGATGAGAAATGTCCTTGAACTGTGAGATAAATTGACCCTTTCTCCCTTAAGTTATTTTTTGTCAGAATGTTTTGCCACAGCAACTGAGGAACTGGGAATGTGTTTCTCGTTCTGGAAATCCCTATGTCCTCATCCCACTCAGAGAGTTATAACCACCACACTCCCCCTGGTCTCTTGAGGGCCCCTGTTTTGTTTTGTTTTGTTTTGTTTTGTTTTGTTTTGTTTTGTTTTTTGACAGAGCCTCTGTATCTTCTCAAGTGCCTCCCTGCCCTCCACAACACCACCCAGCTGAATCTATAAGCCCTCAAACCTTACTGTGCATTTGGGTGTTTGCTTATTCTGCTGATGCCCTCTGATGCCCTTGTAAAGTCAGAAAATAAAAATAAAGAAGTACTTGTTCTCCACTTAACTTATTTGTCAGCTTAATTCTCACACCTCCAGTTACTGAACCTAAGAAGGTGGAATAAATGCTTTTCTCCCCACGGTGCTTAGAAATTAGTTTTCTCACCTGTGTCTCCAGCTGCCTACCCACAACCAGTGGAGATTTCTCCACTAACATAGTTCTGGGTGAGGGTTTGTAAAAGCAAATGCAGAAAGGCAATCTAAGTAAGCCATTGTCCTAGCAATTTCTATTTTAATGCCTTTCCCCAGACTGCTTTGAGCTGGGGTGTTTGGGGCCTTGCTGATCTGAGGTCAAGAGGAGCCCTCTGGCTGAGATATACTGGAGTTCTGACGGAGGGAAGAGACACAACCCACACACTTCTCAGAACATCAGCTCTGGTCTGTGGGCCTCAGACCCGCAGCAGATTCCAGCCAGGGTCCAGTTGCCTTTTACTTCGAGGAGCCTGCTGGATTCATTGGGTGTCACGGAGCAGACTTAACACATGATGGCGCTGGAGATGCCTACGAGTCCCCGGACTCTTGCAGACCCCCAGTCACTGCCTCCTGCTTTCCCAGCCTGGGTCACCATCTCCTCCTCCAACAAGATATGTGTGACATCTGTGAATAACAGCACATGGTGGCGATGTGGAATGACGGCCATGCATTAGCAGTGACCCTCACTGAGCAGCTCTGAGCCTGGCTCACTAGGGTGCTGGGAAGACAGGACAGAGGGGGTCTGAGGTCTTAGAGAGGAGGCTGAGGCTGTGGCTATGGTGGTCATGGCCACACTTTCCCCTCCTTCGTGGCTTTACTCACTTCATCCACACCCCAAAAACTGAGAGCTCTTAGTCCAGGTCAGGGTCAGTCTGGCTACCTCCAGTCACCCTCCAGGAGAACCAAGTGTCTCTTAGATGATTTATCACATGAGGGAAATGATCTTATATCTGCATTTAGACTGATGTTGTCAAATATAGCCAGGCGTTGGTGGCGCACGCCTTTAATCCCAATACTCAGGAGGCAGAGTCAGGAGGATCTCTATGAGTTTGAGGACAGCCTGGTCTGCAGAGCAAGTTCCAGGACAGCCAGCACTACACAGAGAAACTCTGTCAAAAAAAAAAAAAAAAAAAAAAAAAAAAAAAGCCAAAATTATAGCCAGACAGTGGTGGCACATGCCTTTAATCCCAGCACTTGGGAGGCAGAGACAAGTGGGTCTTTGTGAGTTCAAGGCCAGCCTTGAAGTCCAGGGCAGCCAGAGTTTCAGAAAGAAATCCTGTCTCAAAAACAAAATAAAACAACAACAACTCTATATATAGTTATATATATAGTTTTCTCTCTCTCTCTCTCTCTCTCTCTGTATATATATATATATATATATATATATATACATAGAGAGAGTGTGTGTGTGTATGTGTGTGTGTGTGAATACTAAAATTCACACTCAGAATTAAACTTTTAATTTGCATTATAGGAACCCTGTGCCCTGGGATTACTGTGACAGTTGAGAGACAATGATGGCAGACAGCACTTCTCCCAAGCTTGTTTCTGGTCCAGAGCAGGTGCTGCTGGGCCCCAGACAAGGAGTCCAGAGGATGCTTGCTAGGCTCTGGGCTGGACATCATCACTCAGGCTACCCAGGCTCTCTGTGGGCTAGCCAGTTCCATCACTGATTTGTCCCTGGATCCCTCACCCATCTCCGAGACTACTCTACTGGCCAGGGCTGAGGTTTCTGCAGTTTCTGTGGGATGTTTTGTTACAGTGGTTCTCAACCTTCCAATGCTGCATCCCTCTAACACACTTCCTCGTGTTGTGGTGATTCTGAGCATGAAGTTATTTCATTGCTACTTCATAACTGTAATTTTGCTACAATTGTGACTCATACTGTAAATATATGATATGCAAGATATCCGGTATGTGACCCCTAAGGGGGTCATGGCCCATAGGTTGAGAACCAGTATTCTACATGCCAGATGCCATGGAAAGGGGTGATGAAGTTCTTAAAAGCTTGCCTTAGAGTGTCTCAGAGTATCTGTCCACTTTCTGGTGTAACCTCTGGGACCCAGGACTATGGGCCCAGACCAGGGAGACCCTGAAGGAGGCTGAAGAAGTCACTGTGTCCTCCACAAGTTGCCCCTTCCTGGCAAAGACCACTTTTACCCCAAGCCCATGGCAGTCAAGGGCAGCGCAGGGCCCCAGTCTGAAGGCCCAGGTGAGCAGAGACAATTGTACACACCGCTGGTCTGTGTGCAGGGCGGGGCCTCCATCTGCAGGACAGAAGCACAAGGACACAGAAGGCTCTCCAGTGTTCATCTCAGACATGCCATCCTCTCCTCTCCCTGCCAATCACGTGTGTCCTGGAAACAAGTTCATGAGTTAAAACTCTCGACAAGGAGAGGAGAGATGTGCACATCGCCTGATGAATTAGAGCAGCCACGCGGAAATGCCGCACTACCACCTGATTTCATGCAGGCACAAAATGAATGACCTTCTCAGGCATGTGGGTTCTGAGGAAGGAAGTTTTTAAAGAGATCAAGGGCTTTGGAAATGTACTCTCATGCCTGAGAAGCAAAACACACTCTCCTCAAACCAGGACAAGGCTGGCCCCACCTCCCCCAACCCTAGGCAATGTAGCCCTTGCTCACAGGAAGCCCCAGGATGTGCTGACCCTTACACCTAAAGTCATTCCAGAGGCACCACTGACCTCTCACTCTTGTGTGTAGTGTTGTAAATGAGACCCCTGTGCTGTCCTCCTGTCTGTCCCCACAGTTCTGTCTGATAGCTGAGGCCAGGAGTTGGCTCAGGGGAAGATGGTGTTTATCAGTCAGGTGGGCTGTGCTGCGCTGTAGTATGAAGCAAGCCCGTGGGCTCAGGTTTGCCTCCTAAGCAAGGTCTCACTGATCCTCACAGAGTGACTCGGGGTCCCAGGACAGACCCTCGGCTGTCTACTCATATGGGACCCTGACAATAGCACCAGGAAAGAGGAGAGTCTTAGAGCAAGCCTGAACTTAACCCTAAAGTCTAACTCCACCCCAACTGCAGTGACCAGTCTGAAGCTCCTAGAGGGATGGAGATGGTGCCTCCTCTCAGCCCCCTTGGAGCTGGTTATGGCCTTTAGGGGGCTCATAGGAGTAAGGGGTGGTTAAAAATGGCCTGTCCCCTGTAGCACAGAGCAGGGTTGGGCCAGCCCTGATATGAAGCAACACTGGAAAAAGCAAAGAGCCCTGTCCTCCCCTGCTGTGCGAACAGCTCCTCTCCCAGATGGCAGGACCCAACAGAGCAGGGACAGCCATGGGGCAACATGGAGCAGAGGCCCCTGAACCTGGTACCTTATGAAAGATTCACCGCTGAGCCCCAGGGCTTCTGTGCCAGCTGTGCAGCCTTCCTTGGTGCAGGGACAAGGAACCAAGTGGACATGGATTTGCTTTCCCCAAACTGTCTCCTGTCCTAGTGCTGCAGAAGCATTTGCACCAGAGTCGAGTGGGGGCACCAGTGGCCTGTGGCCTCATCTGTGAAGCTCCAAGCTTCGTGGTCCCCCTCCCCCTATCCCAACCCGCTGCAGACAAACATGCTTCACGAAATCAACATTTGTGGGTGGTGTAACACACCTCCCCAAGCCAGCTCCAGCCAGAGCCAGGCAAGGCACCCAGACTCCTGCTTAGGTCTCAGGACAGAGGCGCGGGGGGGGGGAGGGGGCACAAAAAGAACCAAACAGGCACCAATGCTCAGCAGGCAGATAAGCTCAGCTGCACAGGTCCCCACTCTAGAGAATGAGACTCTAGAGAATGAGGGATCACTCAGACATGGGTCTTATGGAAGACATACTGGATGTGGGGCCCCAGGAAATCAGGATGTGGACACCACGCTGCCTCTGACCACCCAGGTTGGCTTGGTCCACATGCCTAACCTGCCTGCCCCTAAGATTCCTCAACTGTAAACCTGGAGGGACTGTCCTCCCCTGAGATGTTCCTGACTGAAAACCAAGGAGGAAAGGATTCAAGTGACACTTGGTCCTCCATGGTGGTCAGCTCAGAAGACCTCACCTGGAATCCATAAACATGATCCTCAAATTGCCTATGACCCAGAACCCCCTGACATGGTAGTAAATCAACTCTAGGTATGAGTGAGCAGATAAATGAGAGAATGAATGAATGAGTAAGTGAATGGATGAGTTAATGAATAAGTGAATGAGTGAATTACTGAGTGAATAAATGAATGAATGAGGAAATGAAAGCTTGAATGAAAGAGTGAGTAAGCAGCTTAGTGAGTGAGTGAATGAGGTTTTGAGTGACTGTTCCTTTTTTATCCCCTCTACACTGTCCTGTGTCACTAGTGGAGCCCATGTCAGTGTCCTAGGCCCCAGCGTATGGGTAGAACCCCAAGCCTGGCTTCATTCTGTTCCCTCTGTCATGAGGAGTTGACCTTGGGCACAGGTCAGGGTAGAGTGAAGCTTCCAGGCACAGGACATGAGTGAATGAGATGTCACATGAATATTTAAGCCTCACACTGGTGTTGAAGGCTGCCAGTTAGACACAGGCACTGAAAAGTTCTGACTTCTCTGAGGTAAAACCCTTGGCATGGCTGTCTGGCCTACAGCAGCAAGGAGTGGTGACATCTCCTATGGAGGAGGACCTGCTCCCCTCTTATCTCATGGGTCCCCATTACTGGTTCCCTGTGACCTGGGGACCCTGTGACACTCAACAAGAATGGCCATTGGTCCTGCCTTTGAGAGGCCACCGTGGCTCTGTGTTAACGGACATGAAGAACAAAGAGTTGTGACCTGTGATGAGCTGGTATGAAGCCGAGGGGCATGAGAGGGCGGAGTGACTGAAGTCGGGTTGCTAACAGTTAAGACAGGTGTTAAACTCTAAAGCACTTTATGTGGTTCCCGCAGTAAGTGTGAGAGGTGCTACTGAAGATGCAGGGAGGGAAAGCCATGGCATGTCCCCACGAAATCAGAGCAACTGAATAGAAATTAAGTAAGACTCGGGCACAGACAGTCTAGAAGATAATTATTTACTCATTCATTTAAAAATTTTTATTTATGTTTTATTTTACTTATTATTATAGCTGTGTGTGTGTGTGTGTGTGTGTGTGTGTGTGTGTGTGTGTAGATCAGATGACAACCTTGGGTATAAGTCCTCACTGTCTGTCTGTTTGAGGCATGGTCTCTTATTGGTTGCTGTGTGCACCAGGCTAGCCAGCCCATGAGCTTCCAGGGATTCTCCTGTCTGATTCCCATCATGCTCTGGGAGCACTGGGAACACATGTGTTTTACTTTGTCTACTTTTACATGGGTTATGTGGATTTGAACTCAGGTCCTCATGCTTGCACAGCAAGCACTTAACTTACTGAGCTGTATCCCATCCCTTTTGTTTTGTCTTTTTAAAAAGTCTTTGTGTGTATATACATGTGAAAACACACAGTTTAGATACAAGGACATACACAGATTTAAAAGGGAAAAGACAGAAAAATGTATTCCATACAGATGGTGACCAAAAGGAGAGCAGAGGTAGCCATAGGTGTGTCAGACAAAACAGGCACCCAGGGAAAGCCTGTCACAAGAGGCAGGAAGGACCTCCTGTGAGAGGATTGGGCAGGAGATGCAATGTGTGAATATCAGCACCTGCAGGAAAACCCTGATGGATGAAGCATGCTTGCCACCAGTGGGGGGGGGGGATCTCACACCGTTTTCCCAGCAGACGATTGAAGCAGCCACTCACAAGAACAGTTGGGTCAGCCAGTGAGGCCACAGGAAACAGAAGAGCTGGAAGACACGGTTGTCCAGATGATCACACAACCACACCAGAACAGACCTTCTTCCTGAGGCAACGGACCTTCCCCAGACACTTCCCATCATAAGTCACAGAACACGACAGAATACCAAGGTTGTGCCATGTTCCTTCTGCCACCACAGCAGAGGGGGCTGGGAGGAAGACACATTTGCCCATGACATGACCTTGCACAGGGAAACCCCAAACACCACAAATGTCAGGATGGATGGACAAGGGCAGCAAGGCCACAGAGTGAACAACATGGAAAAGCAGCCTTGTTCTGAGACAGCAACATGACCAATCCCCAAAGGAAATTAAGAAACGATCCCACTTTCAATAGCAGTGAAGAGAATGACACACCTAGGAAGGGGATTGGCTAGAGAGACTAGATATTCAACCCTGAAGATTGCAAACACTGCTGACAGAAAATACAAACACAGGAAAGAAGCCTCGTGTTGGAGATTGGTGTTGGTAAGTGACTGTGTTATCCAACATGATCCACATACCAGTGCCATCCTTGCCAATGTCGCAAGGCCCTCTGCTGCCTCCAGCAGATCTAGAAAACAAAATAAAGTTCATACAGAATCTCAAACGACTCCAAACATTCTTAAGAAAAAAAAAAGTGGGAAGCCCCGCATTTACAACTTTAGGAAAACTGCAAGACTCAGGAGTTAAGTCAAAAGGCTGTGGACATGAAAACAGACAGAGCAACCAGACAGAACAGAGAGGGTAGAAGCAAAGCCTCACAGAGGCGATGAAGTGATCTTGGAAAGATGTCAAGGAGAGACATTTGAACACGTGGTTTTGAAAATTCAGCCTCTATGTGCAGATGTGGAGGTAGACCCTCACCTCACACAGCACGGAAGATGAACTCAGATGGGCAGATGTGCGGTTGCGGGCCCAGCTGTGAACTTCCTCAGGGAAGAGGGGAGACGGTCTTGACAAGACGAGGAACAATTTTCACTATGTGATGATGTCCCACAGCTGACACTGTCCAGACAGCAAAGGTGACAGCTGATGGATCAGATGACAGTGTCAAAGCTTCTCTTTGTATCAGGAGGCATGGTCACCTGCAGGATGGAGAAAACGACCTCCCACTTTGTGAGCAGCCAGGGTTAATGTGTAAAGTGCGTAAACAGCCTCTGCTACTCAACAGGAAAAACCAAACCACCCTGGTGAAAATGGGCCAAGGACTTAAGAACACACTTCCTTGAAGCTACATAAATGGCCAGCAGATACACTGAAAGACATTCAAGATCACCAGCCGCTAGGAAAGTAAAAATCAGAGCCATACCGAGCCATCATCTCTCCCCATAGGAGCAGTCATTATGAAAAAGTAAAATCAGAAAGTAACCAAATTTGGCAAGGAGAAATGGAATTTAAATTAGTGCAGCTGTCCTGAGAAACACTATGGAGGTCCTCCAGAAACTTACAAGCAGGCCTGTCTCTGACCCGGTCATCCCCATGCTGGGCATTCATCCAGAACCAATGGCAGAATCTGGAAATTCTTTTTTTTTTTTTTTTACTCACCCATGTGAGCCAAGATCTGGATGCAGTCCAATTATCCTAAGGCTTGAGTGTGTGAAGATGATGGGGTACACCTATTCAATCGAATATTATTCAGTCTTAAAGAAGAAGTAACTACACAATTATACTTACATAATGTGTCTAAAGTAGCCAGACCCAGAGAAACAATGGAAAAAGTGTTGCTGCCAAGGACAAGGGTTGATGGTTGCTCCATGAACACAGAGATTGTTAGTGGGATGAATATGCCCCAGTTATCACACTCATACACACAGTTAACGCTACCAAGCCTCGCAGAAACAAGCATTCATTATAATCTATGTGTCTCAGACACCGTGCACAGAGACAAAGGTTAGGTAGGAGTCGTGAGAGGGAGGCTTCAGCCAATAGCCAGGAGTGATCACAGTTTCTCATACATCCTCACCACCGCTACCACCTGAGCAATTCTGCAGATGTTCTTAAGCCCCTCCAGATATCTCAGGGTAGGAGGCATGACCTAGACCTTCTGCTAGGGCCCCTGGGTCCCCGCTGCCTATCAGGCTGTGTCCTTGCAGGGCTTGGGATCCATTTCAGATAGCATGAAAGGCTAACGTGTGAGGTGGTTGAAAGGCGAGGAGTGGGGAGACACTATCCCTCCCTCAGGCATCTCAGAACACCACTCCTGTTAACTCAGTGCTCCTCAGGGCCATGATTGCTGAGACTCAGACTCAACCTGTGGGTCAGGGGGGATCACTACTGCACTGTGATGATTAGACCCAATATAACCTGAGAGCTGGACCAAAATAGCTCCCTGCCCAGCATCTGTGAAGCAGGTGGTTCTACAAGAGCACAGATTCTCACTCTGTCTGAGCAAGTACACTGTGAGGGGTGGGAGGCAGAACAACTGTTCCGGAATCCAAAGATCCTGTCTTTTCCTAGCCACACCAACCTCAGTGGCTTTGGTTTCATGAACTTATAGTCCATGCCAGGGCTTGGTGGCCAAGGTCTTCAGAGACCCCTGTACTGTGACCTCCTGATGTCTGGGGTACTCACTCCTCTTTTCCCTTCATCAGAAGCTCCAGGTCTTTCCAAAACATATCAGTTCTTCCTCTTTGGGGCCTTTCTACATGCTGTTCCTTCTGCCAGGAAACCCTCCATGTCACACTCATGACCTGGCGGCTAAAGTGAGGGGTCCCTTCACAGAGGAGCCTTGGAAGAAAAGCTGGTTTGTTTTAAAGTCTTTGGAATTGGAGAGCTGTAATGATGAGTGCATAGCAATCCATCCACTGCTTTCCACACTGGCTCAGATAAAGTCCTGAGCTCGGGCTAGTTTAATGACATGCTCACCTTAGGGAATCCAAAGTAAGTCACCTTTACACAAGGCCAGAGAGCCCAGGACTAGAACCAAGAAGCTAGTCCCCAAGGGCTGCAGAGAGATGGAATGACACAAAGACACTTCTTGTCAAGCCTCATCAATATCTGCATTCATGGCTACCTCGGTGGCCACACACTCAGAGGGCTCAGAGGAGCAGATGACTGGAAAGTTAAGAGCTGCTCAGATTAAAAACACACACACATCAATGGGGGCTTAGGCAAGATTGCTGTGAGTTCAAGTCCAGCCTGAGTTATAGAATGAGACACTCTAAAATTAAAAAGGAAAGGGCTGAAGAGACCATTCAGTAGGTAAGGAGTTCACTGTGTAAACATGAGAACCTATGTTCAGATCCCCACTACCCACATTTGGAGTGGGAAAAGGCTGGCATGGTTGCCTGTACCTGTAATCTAAGCCCTGAGGCGGCAGAGACAGACAGATTTTTGGAGTTTACTGAACAGCAGATCTAGTCAAACAAGTGAGTTCCAGATTCAGTGATGACCCTGCCTCAAAAACTAAGGTGGAGAGTAATCAAGGAAGATACCTGACATTGACGTTTGTCCACCACACAAATAAATGTACATGTTAGGGAAGAAAAGGGAGGGGAAGGGCGTGGGAGGAGAAGAGATAGCTACATTTCCTGCCCATGTCCCATCAAGCAAGCCTGGCGCTGGAACAGTGCTCCTGCCTCAGCCCCCTGCCTCTCCTAGCCTGACTCACTCTAGAAATGTGGCTCTCAACCTGTGAGATGCGACCCTTTCAGAGGGTTTGAATGACCCTTTCACAGGGGTCACTTAAGACCATCAGAAAACACAGATTCTTACATTGCAATTCATAAGAGTAGCAAAATTACAGTTATGAAGGAGCCACGAAAGTAATTTTATGATTACAGGAGTCACCACAGAATGAGGAACTGAGGAACTGTATTAAAGGGTCACAGCATTAGGAAGGCTGAGATTCACTGCTTTAGCATCTCAAGGTGGGTGGAAGGAGAAGATAGTGAGGAGAAGGAGAGGGCCCAGTCAGCCTCTGAATATGCAACAGCATTGTCATCAAGGCCAAAAACAGCCTCACCAGAAAATTTCTACCATGCGCAAGGACCCAGACAAATCCACAGTTGCCAGCATGGGGCTACCAAATTGCCCTAAGAAGCCATAGTGAAGCCATGACAACTGTCTGTACTTCAGGAGGAAAAACTGGATCTGAATAGTAGAGTCTGCGCCCTTCTGAGCACTGAGACTCCTGAGGCTCTGGAAATGGTGGTGGGTGCTCCCCAACCCTCTCCCCAACACTCCAGTATGCAAAGGTCAGGACTTTCCCTTCCTGTCCCCAGAACATAGTTAGACTCCAGTGCTGAAGCAAAGTCATGATTGTGTCGTGAACACTTGGCCCCACCGAGCCACCTTGCTCTCCATAAATCAGGAGGGAAACAGTGTGGCATCAATCAGGCGCGGTAATTGCTGCTAGCCCTGCTGTGGGAGAAATGCAGGCTCGGCTGCAGAGCCTCTGGTCTCAGCCTGAGCGATGGAAGCTGTATTCCAGCCTCATCAGGAACCTGCAGCCGACGCCAGCAGAGCACAGTTGGAGTCCCCATGCCAGAGGCTTAAAGTGCCATTCAGGTGAAACAGCCCATGGCTTTTATCATCTCCTCGTGTGCACACATGGAAGCAAGCCTGTGGTCTTTGAGAAGCAGGTCTCACTTAGGCATCTAGAATTCCCAGGGCTAGCAGTGGTGAGTCTCAACCCACTCTTCTTCTAACTCCCCTCCTAGCACCCCATCCCCATTGTCCCACATAAACCAGGGCAACCATCACTTCTGCATCTCAGGTCCTCGGACAAAGTGCTGGGCGTGTGGCGCACGCCTGTAATCCCAGCACTCAGGGATGCAGAGGCAGGTGAATGTCTGTGAGTTTCACCTGTGAGGCAGGTGAGTTCTGTGATTTTCTGTAGGCCAACCTAGTCTACAAAGTGAGTCTGGGACAGCCAAGGCTACACAGAGAAACTCTGTCTCAAAACAAACAAACAAACAAAAATAAAAACTAACAACAACAAAAAAGCCACACTGTCTGGTCAAGGATATTAGAAACCTAAGGCAGATATCCTCATAAGAGAGTTGCTGAAGGAAGCATTCCAGAAGTGGGAAGGGACAAAAACAAAGACAAGAGAATGGCTGTTGTGAATAAAACAGGTTATGTCAGGGAGAGCCGGTGTGGTGGCTAAACTCAACTGGGGAGCTGCCTTTGTTGGATTAGCCTGTGAAGAGGGCTATGTGGCATTTTCTTAATTGTTGATTCGTGCAGGAGGGCCCAGCCCATTGTGGGCAGAATCGAGCAGAATTAAAATAGTATTCTTATTCTGTTTTTTGTCTTTTTTTTTTTTTTTTTTTTTCCACAGCTGAGGACCGAACCCAGGGCCTTGCACTTGCTGGGCAGGCGCTCTACCACTGAGCTAAATCCCCAACCCCAGTATTCTTATTCTGAACATGAGACTGGAACAAACCAGTAAGCTGCATTCCTCCATGGTCCCTGCCTCACTTCTTGCCTCCAGGTTCCTGCCTTCAGTTCCTTCCCTGGCTTCCCTCAGCGATGAACTGTGACCTGACCGAATAAATCCTTTTCTTCCCCAAGCTGGTTTGAGTCAGAATGTTTATCATAGCAAAGGTGAGGGCTGGAGCCAGTGCCAGGAGACTCTGTAACTGTTCAGAGCTGGTACCCTGTCTCTTCCTTCCACCTTGCCTTTCTACATTCCTTATCTCTTCAGAGTGCAGGGAGACGTCACACTGTTGGAGAAGCGTCTTGTGCACTGTGTTTTCAGATGCTGGTTTCAGTGCCCTGAGACCTGGTTATCTCCCTGCCACAGGCATTTTGGTGTATGTTGAACCATCTCCTGTAGTTGATGTAAAGAAAACTCTCCAATTATTCCTGATTAGCTAATAAAGCTGTTGACAGCCTGGGCAGAAGAGAGGTAGGCAGAGTTTAGGTTTCTAGGCTTGGGGTTGGAGAAAGACCATGAGGCTGGGGAAAAGGATAAAAGGAAGAAAGAAGGTGGACCATGAGCACGTGGCCATGAGGACAGACTGATGGAACAGAAGCAGCTCAGACAGGAATGATTAAGGTAAGCAACATGGAAAGTGTAGCTGGTAGATAGCAAAATAGCTTAGAGGGCTGATATCTGCACAGCTCTAGTGCTTAAGGGTTATAAAATAAATTATAATCTGGTTGTTTGGGAATTAGCTGGGGTAGACAAGCCTTTGAGAGCCCAATATATTTTCTACATTAAGTTGTCACACCAATTGGAGGCAAAAGCTGACAGAAACCTAGGCTTAGACTGGAACTTCCTTAGATAGGGGCACACTGATTTTTGGAAAAGGGCTGAGAGCACAAGCAACGCTTTTTTAGGCTACAGCTACTGCGAAGACGAGGAGAACGATTCCTTGGCCATGGTGGTTTTCCCCCAAGCAGAGAAGCCTTTGAGCGTCTAATATATTTTATTCAACATCACACACCTCTCTAACAGACATTCAAAGGACAGTTGAAACATGAAGTGCAAAGACAGATATCTCCTAGCAGGGCTGTCTCTGCTTTTGATAAGAAAGTGTCTTTCCCAAGGTCCATCAGGCCTCATCCCCTTGGAGACTCCTAGGACTCTCTGCATCTGTCCTACGTCTATGTCTGTCCCCTGAAGGAAAAAAAAAAGTGACACAACTTAAGTAGGTCCCCTTCTGACAGTGCTGCCTAGACTTTGAACTCTTAGAACAAAATGAATGCCTCCAGCCACACTGGAACTCAAGACACTTCCAGACCATTCCAGTGAGGGTTGGAGATGCTCCAAGATGAATTACCAGCTTCACGGCCTCATCTCAGGTTTCAGGATCCTTTCTTGGGGAGGCTGAAGTGCCACATCCCTTCAGGCTTCACAGACAGTGGTCTGTGCCTTGGAAAGGGGGAAGGGATATGAAAAGAGGGTGGAAACCGGGTTGGGGATTGCCGCTGACCACTGGTGTATTTTCAGGCTTAAAACATGGTTCTGAGCATGAGATGGGAGTGCCTGCAAGCTGCTATGAAAACCCCCCAACTGGCAGCTACCCAAGACTGTGGACTCAGGGCCGCTCTTAAATGATGAGGGATCAATGAAATGGAATCCAGTAACAGCAAGTGTCACCTGAGCCCCCTCCAGCTCCCTATTCTCCCCATCTGACCTCAACCCTGTTCCCTATTCAATCTCTCCTGCCTTAGCACAGATGAAAACATGGTACTGGCCATCCCCTCTCCCAAGAGGACCAGGATTGGGAACTTCCCCTCTGGGCTTCTTCAACCTGCCAGAATTGTTGAGCATAAGAAGAGTGGGAACAGTCAGAGCCAAGAGGGCCTCAGGGAAGAAGCTTGGGGGGGGGGCTACTTTGGAAGTCATGGGTACTATTTGCGGGTAATGTGGGGTGAGCAGCCAATAGCATTTAAAATATTTTCAACCCAGCACCCTGGTAATATGTGGGGGTCAGTAAGAAAGCAGTGATGGGACGTCTCTATGTGGACACTGCACGACTGGTCCAGAAATCCAGGAAACACTGTTCTCAACAGTTACAGCTTCCTGAAGGTAGAGTGTGTTAATGCTAATCCATGCTTGCAATCCCAAGGCAGGAGGATTACCTTGAGTTTGAGGCCAGCTTGTGCTACATAGTGAGGTATAAGCCAACCTGGGCTACAGAGAGAGAACTTGGATCAAAAAACAAACAAACAAACAAACAAAAAGGTACAGACTATATGTGAGAGGACTACAGATTTGGAGAAGAAATACTGTAGGCCCTGAGCAATGGTTCCCAGATTGGGTGGCCCAGAGCTGGTAGCTTCCCACCACAACCAAGATGCTTTACGAAGGACCTTACATGAGCAACTGGTTCTGTAATTGTTACAGATTATTTGTTTATTGTTTTCATTTCCCAAAATAAGACAGGACTAAAGCTCAAAAAGGTGACATACAAAATGGTTATGAGTAGAATAAATCCCTCATTGTTTTGCAAGAGGGTTCTTTTAGTTTTTAATTTTTTTGACACAGGATCTCATATAACCCATAGCTGACCTCTAACTTACAATGAAGCTGAGACTGGCCTTGGACTCCTGATCCTCCTATCCCTACCTCCAAAGTACTAGAACTACAGTCCTGTAGCACCACGCCCAGTTTATACAGTGCTAAGGACTGAACCCAGTGCCTCTACTAGCTGAGGTTTTGTTTTGTTTTGAGACAGGGTTTCTCTGTGTAGCCTTGGTTGTTCTGGACTTAGTAGACCAGGCTGGCCTCAAACTCACAGAGATCCCCCTGCCTCTGACTCCCAGAGTGCTGGGATTACAGGAGCATGCTACCATGCCTGGCTTTAAGCTACATTTTAAATAAAGGTTTATTTGTATTTATATGCACGTGTTCGTCTATACGAGTCCCATGTGTGCAGGTGCCTATGGAAGCCACAATATAAGGCCAGATTTCTTAGAACTAGAGTTTCAGTTGTGAGCACCTGATACAGGGTTGAGAGCTGAACTTGGATCTTCTGGAAGAGCAGTAAATGTT
The DNA here is from genome assembly GCF_030254825.1 of Meriones unguiculatus. Classification (NCBI taxonomy): domain Eukaryota; kingdom Metazoa; phylum Chordata; class Mammalia; order Rodentia; family Muridae; genus Meriones; species Meriones unguiculatus. The sequence continues at coordinate 82,555,275 of NC_083352.1, read as the reverse complement.
CTTAGTAACCATTCGCATTCCCTGCAGTCCAGGCTATACTGTTGTTGCTACTTTGGCCTCACAAAACCTTGTCCTTATTGAAGACAGCATTGATCACGCTGTCTGTAAGCCCTATTTCAGAGAGATTATGTATGTAAACAAGTACACACAAGCCTATCCCCTCCCACTCCTGCTCACCCCTGCCCACATACACATAGGCATACGTACTCGGATGGCAGCAATTTTAGTGCATTCTTATATAGTACATGATTCTAAATGGCTACATTTCAGTGCCCTCATTATTTTTAATGGCTCTGTGACCAATTGTAAGATGTTTCATAACTTACTTAAGCAATTTCCTATCTACAAACATTCATCTCGATCTTCTATTTCACACAGCACCGTAATGAGTGTCTTTGTTCCAGCCTCTTTGTATACATTACAGGCTTCTTAATGCCTGCTTGGTATGCAGCAAACATAATGTATAATCACTTACAAACCGCATCTTCTGTTTCCAACACTTACCTGGCCTCCCAGGTTGCCGCCATCCTAAATAAATTTGTTATTGCGTGTGTCTCTGCACACAACACTTGATCCTTTGAGAATAAGTTTCTACAATGGAGGTGCTGGGGAAATTTGTTTTAACTTTATCTGGTTAGAACCCACTTTCTGAAACTGGAGTCAGGGCCACCCTGCATGGTAATGTCGGTTGTACCCTGAGAGGATGAAGAGGAGCCCATTGTCCCTCCATCAAGGATTCTAGTGTCATGCACAGTAAGTGGCTTTCCTAATTTGCATATGGGCATTGTGGTTGGCAGCAGCACCCTAGCTGAGTCATCAAAAGAAGAATCTGAGGTCAAAGGAACCCGGGAGAAACCAAAGACCCTTAGGGTATGTTTGCCATGTGGATAGGGAGGCACCATGCCCTCCTCTCTGTCCTCACTCAGAATTGGAGAGGATGGTGCTCTGGACCTTCCTAGTTATCCTCAAACAACCCAGCTGGGCTTAGTTTGAGGTGTTCCTTCCTGGAGCTTTACCTGTTATCAGGTATTATGGTCTGGGTCTGTCATAGTTTTTGTCAACCTGGAAAGAGGAAATCACAACTGAGGAGTTGCCTCCATTGGTATGGCTTATGGGCTGTTGGGTGTGTGTGTGGGGGTGGCATTTTCCTCTTCACTAATTCATGTGGAAGGGTCTGTACACAGTGGGCTGCATCATCCCTGAACATGGGGCCCAAGCTGCATAATAAAGGTAGCTGAATTTGAACTGGGGATCACGTCAGAAAGCAGTATTTCTCCGTGATCTGTTTCCATTCCTTCCTGGCTCGAGTCCCTGCCTTGGCTTCCTTTGATGATGGACTCAAACCCTTAGCCAAACCTTGCCCTTCCATAGCAACAGAAAGCAAACTAGGACAGGATCTGAAGTGGCCCCACAAAGCTCATGTGTTGACTTTGTGGTCCCCACTGTGGCAACAATCATAGAAATGTATGGTTCTGGCCCTATTGGTGGATTAGTCCATTGACGAGTTCACAGCTTAACTGTGGGATACTGGGAGATGGGGAATACTCTGGGAAGTAGAACCTATTGGAGAAAGTAAGCCACAGGGATAAAGGGGTATATTTTGTTTGTATTCTACTACTGTGTGTTCTCTTTCTCTCTCTCCCTTCTTCCCTCCCTCCCTCTCTCCTTCTCCCTCCATGCCAGACAAGAAGTGAGCAGCTCTGCCCCTCCCTACACCCTCCCAGCTATAATGGTGTCACCATTGCCCAGAAACAATGGACACTAAGCAGCCATGAACTGAAACCTCTGAAATGAATCCAAATAACACTTTCCTACCCTAAGTTCATTTTCTCAGGTATTTTTGTCACAGCTATGGAAAGTTGTACATCAAATAAAAAAATGTCTCTACAAGGTCCCAAAGAAAGATCTTTGAAGCCAGGCATGCTCACTCTATGATCCCAGCACTGATCCTGAGTTTGAGCCCGGCTTGTCTGAGGCTAGAGTAGTCTTTAAGGTGAGATGGGGAGGGATCCACAGGGGATACACTTGGAGACCCAAGTGACGATCTTGATATTGGCTCTTATGTGAAAGAACAAGCCAATTATGAATTCACTAGGGACTGCATCTCAAAGACACATTTGACCCAAGACTTGCAGGTCACAACATCTTTTTCAGCCAACTGGGTTTTTTTCCTCCACCTTCACTATATAAGTAATGGAGCCTCTTTTATGATCTGACATGAAGAATTTAATTCTCTCCATGCTTCCAGCTCCCATACTGCAGCTAAGTTGGAAAGGGACCAAGAGACTCGGATAATCCCATCAGCAAAAGCAGATGTTGCATTGCCGTGCAGAACCCAGTTGAGTTCCTCAGACAACTTCCTTCAGGTGAAAATGAGGTGCTCGGCATTGTTCTATTCAAGGATTTCTACCATGAAACAGAGTTTGTATTTATTAAGTAAAGGAGCCAGGTAGTGGTGGCTCTGAGTTTGAGGCCAGCCTGGTCTACAGAGTGAGTTCCAGGACAGCCAGGGCTACACAGAAAAATCTTGTCTCAATGGTGAGAAAATAGAAAAAGAAAAATCTTTAGGAGCTAGAGATAAGGCTCAGTGGGTAAACTGCTTGTGGTACAAGCATGAATAACTGAGTTTGGATCTCCAGAATCCATGTCAAACCAGATACAGTAGCATGGGTCTGTAATCCCATTGCTTCAATGATGGGAGGCAGAGACAGCCTAATCTCCTGAGGTTCATAGCCAGCTAACCTGGTGTGTGCTACAGTGAACAAAAGACCTGATGTCAATCAGGATAGAAGCTAAGGACTGACACACAAGATCGTCCTCTGACTTCCAGACTCACTTCTGCATACATAGTTATCACAAACACACACACACACACACACACACACACACACACACACACACACAGTGGAGGGAGGGAAGGCTTTAGAATAGATTTGAAAGAGGAATAGCACACAACCAAAACATTCGTGTGGACCTGTCACAAGAGAGCTACCCTTGACTGTCTTCACAGTAGCATATATGGTCTCAGTGACTTCACTTCTAAACAATCTGTTTATTATATAGTGTTCTGCCTGCATGTGAGCCAGCAGGCCAGAAGAGGGCACTAGATCTCTCTATAGATGGGTGTAGGTACCATGTGGTTGCTGGGGATTGAACTCCTAACCTTTGGAAGAACAGCCAGTGCTCTTAACTGCTGAGCCATTTTTCCAGTTCTTGGCTGAGTGACTTCTAAAGTTTTATTGTTCAGATAATTGTTGAAGAACTTGTTATTGTTTTCGAAAAGGAGAACATAGAGTGGTTTTTGAGGGGCACTGGACAGAATCCCAGGCTGATAAGATCAAAAGGGGTCAAAAAGAGTCAAGGAAGTTCTTCCTATATGTTGGTGGAAAGGAAGTTAATGTGTTTTGACTGTGAATGTACTTCCTAATCGTGTCAATGAGATTCTCAAAAAAAATTACAGGTTTACAAATGAGGAAGGAGGAAGGTCAAACACGGAGATTTCACACAGTTCTAGTAACTTGGTAGACCACCTTGCAGGGCAGACTGAAGCCAACACAATGTCAGTGACAGGGACAGTGACCAGGACTGCTCGCTCTCACTCTCTATCTATCTATTTGGTTTTTGGTTTCTAAAGATAGAGTTTCTCTGTATAGCCCTGGCTGTCCTGGAACTCACACTGTAGGCCAGATTGACCCTGGGTGGGAGGAACCACTCCTGCAGAAACACCTTCTACTGTCTTTGTCCAGTCCAGAGAGGCTGTCCCCCACTCACCCACTCCTACCCCCACTCCAGCCCATCCCACCCCACCCTCCCACCCCCCTTGAAGGCACCCTTACCTCACTAGAGTAATAAATCTTCTTTGTGTTGAGAATTTGGTGTCTGGGTGTGTTCTGGGCTGACCCACCCAGAGGCCCCTTACACTCACACATGAGGGGAAGAAAATTTAAAGATGGTTGTTAGGACCGAACAAATTTTGTTGTTATTATTATTCTTTCCCTGAGGTTTGGAGCTCTCAGAAAATACAAGCGGATGGGGAGGTGGAGGTGCAATCACTGTGAAGATTCAAGGTAAACTCCTGTCTCTATTTAAAAAATAAAATTCCCCTTTGCCAGGCAGCATGCAGCCACTGCACCTGGCACAATTCCCATTTCATTCATCTCCAAACTAAGCTGTTAAGACGCCAAGCTGAGGCACTGAAGCCTGGGGCACACTGCAATCACAACACTCTTGTTTTAAGGACATGATGGTGGGTGGGTGCGGTGGCATGGAACTTTGATCCCAGCCATCACAAGGCTGAGGCTGGAAGATCAAGGTCATCCCAGGCTATGTATTGTTGAGACCCCATCTCTCAACAAAACAGCAAAATAGGATGTTGGGATTCAGCTGGTGAGGTGCTTGCCTAGCACACACAAAACTCTGTGTTAGAGCCCAATACCACATAGAGCAGTGGTTCTTAAACTGTGGGTTGAGACCCCTTCAGGATTCAAATGACCCTTTCAGAGGGGTTGCCTTAGACAAGGAGAAAACACAGATCTTTACATTATGATTCATAAGAGGAGCAAAATTACAGTTATGAAGCAATGAAAATAATTTTATTGTTGGGGCTCACCACAACATGAGGAACTCCATTAAAGGCTCACAGAGTTACGAAGGCTGAACCACTGACCTGAAGCCAGGCACGGTGACTAATGCTTGTAACTAAGCACTTGAGAAGTAGAGGCAGGAGGAACCGAAGCTCAAGGCTGTCTTCCACCACAATTCAAAGCAGGCCAGGGAGACACAAGATGTAGCTATAAAATGTTACAACACCCATGTTTTAACCAATGTTTCTGTAGGTCGATCCAAGCGCTTGTGAAAACAGACACAATTAGCTCAGGTTTCTCTGTGAAACATAACCCATGGACCTTCCTTGGCAACACCTGGACCTCATCCAGCTAGTCAGGGATCTGGGGCCTTGAGTAAGCCTCTTAGCCTCTTTCTATGAAGTTAAGGCCATGCACACCTTTTTCCAAGGCCACTGTGGAGAAGCTTCTAAGTAGTGGGATACTCCCACCAGGCTCGAATATCTCAAGTCTCCCATATGTGGGTGAGGACGGTGAAGGCTAAAGTTATTTTTCAGGATCTTTGAGCCAGCTAAAATTCACCAAGTCTTCACTAGAGTCTGTACTTGTTACTGATACGTGACCTTTTGATGACAGAAGGCCAAAACCACACCCTTATGCATAATCAAACTTCCTTTGAAATAGGTCACATATTCCTGAAAGCAGCAGCCTTAGGAAGCTCCAGCAGTGTGGTTTAATCCAGATGCCTCTAAAGTTGGTGTTAAACACAAGTGATGGGCTAGGGATACAGTCCATTTGTAAAGTACTTGCCTAGTATGCATGAGGCTCTGGGTTCCATCCCCAGGACCATATAAACCACATACAGCAGTGCACCCCTGTAATCCCAGCACTCAAGTAGATTCAGGAGGATCAGAAGTTCAAGGTAATCTTTGGCTACATAACAAGTTTGAGGCCAGCCTGGTGTCTCCAAAAAGGAAAAAAAAAAAAAGAAAGAAAGAAAAGAAAGAGCAAGCAAGGCTGGAGCTTGCCACTGGACCTGTAGTTCTTATGTACACATCCAACTATATGTGGCATAGGACAAAATTCCACACAGAAACCTAACCTCCTCAGATCAAAACCAACCTATGATTCTAGGTTTTATTTTACATACCAGAGGTCTCCTGATGAACCCAGCCAGGTTCCCACAGGATAAAACCAGGGCAGTTTCTGTTGAGACTTTTATACCAGTTTGTAACTCCCACTCCTGTCCCCCTCTAAAAAAGTTCAAATAGAAACAGAGAACACAAAAATGAACTCAGGAGGGACATACCAGTGGTGGCCTCCACAAGACAAGACACAGAGGCCACAAAAGCTCAGTGTGAGGCATGTTTGATGTGCACTGGCTAGCAGTGTCTGAACCCAGTGAGGTAGAAAACACTCCTGCAACATGTTACAAGAAAATAATTTATTATTCACAAATAAGGCCTGAGGGAGAGCAGAAGCCTAGATCTCACTGTGAGTCAATCTGTTGCAAAATATTTGATCACACTGTGAATCCTGTGATTGTGTTATTTACTGGGGGGGGTTCTAGTTGTGGTGTGGCTCAGCCCTAGCACACACTTTTAATCCAAGTGTTTTCTGCTTGAATATTGTAAACAGGAGTAAATAAAGTTAACCCAAGGTCAAGAGGCAGAGCAAGCAACCAGTTGACAAGAAGTGAACACAGGAAAAAAAAAAAAACATGAAGAATAAGAGGAAGTCAAGAGGGATGCACATAAAGTAGAATGGAGGAACATTCAGTTGGAGGGTTTTTTGAGACAGCATGGAGGGGAGCTTCCTTTTTCTTTTGTGACCTCGGCTGAGGAGGAAGGTCAGCTGGGTGCTTTCTCTGTCTCTCTGACCCCAGCATCTGGCTCCTGAGTCTTTATTGGTAAAATCATCAAATGATTGTGCTTTTTTGTTGTTAAACACACGAGTCAGCCAAGGCCCAGATAGCAAGCCAGCTGGGGCAAGAAGTACCAGTGCATGCATCAACTACATCACAGATGTGTGGTCCCAAAAGACAGTCTTCATGAGCTCATGTACCTCGGGGGTCACAAGCCACTGACTTACAGTGTTAAAGGACATCATGTTCCTAAGGAAGCCTTAGATGAAAATCAAATGTGTGCCAGAGAACAACACTGGATGCCATTTCTCAAGTATCATCTGTTATTACAAACAATGATGAAAATGCCAACTATTCTATTTTACCAATAAAGACCCAGAAGTCAGATGCCGGGGTGAAAACTTGCTATCTCAGAAAGGCAGAGAAAGTAATCAGCTAACCTTTCTTCTCAGCTCAGGTCTGGATGGAAAAAAAACCAAAAGGCTGACTAGTACAACTGACAGCCCAGGAGGAAAAAGCCAAAACACCCAAGGTCTATTGTGTGTGTATGCAAATGCACATGCACGTGGAAGCCAACATCAACCTCAAGTGTTTTCCTGAACCACTATCCACTTTTTAAAGATGTACAGTTATATATGTGTGGGGGTGAGGTACAGGGAAGTTGTCCTAGGATCTAACCAGTCTCCCCACACATATATACACAACATAAATAAAATGCAATAAAAAATTTAAGCACGTGTGATGTACATATTAAGTAAAACATATTAAGTAAATGTGAAAACATATTAAGTAAATATGTTGCTTTGCATAAATGTAGTACACAAAACAGAATATGTTTGTGTCCATTTCGGAAGCAGTTGGAAATGTCTTAATCCCAAACTAAATGTCAGCCTGGGAAACTAAGCAAGACCCTATGTTGAAACGAAAAGGGCTGGGAATATAACTCAGTGATAGTGTTTTACCTAGCAAGAGTGAGGCCCTGAGTCCATGTTCAGAACTGAAAGGGGAATAAAGAAATAAGGAAATTTCTTTCCTAAGCAGGACCATTATGTTCCATCCTGCTCAACTCTCTGATCCAAGAATCTTGGCCAGATACCAGAAAAACTGCAGCCCAGCAGAACTCACGTCGGTAATACTAGCAACTTAACCGAGCCAGGATTGCCAGAGTTCGACACCAAACAGGCTCAGAGTGAGATCCTGTATTTAAAAAAGAATCCGGCCGCGCTGTCTCCTAGCTGGGGTTTCGCTCGGCCACTGCAGCTCTCAGGCACTGACAGCTCACCGCCTCAAATATTTATGGTTCACAAGCTCGGGAAACCTTCTGAGTCAGAAGACGAGAGCCTAGGCTCCCTAGTGATCTAAAAGCCGGGATGTCAGAAGTGAGCAAAAGACCGCTAGCCTCACTAAGCAGGGATTCCCTCCCAACAAAATCCGGCCTCGCCTCCATACCTTATGGTTTCTCCAGCTGCAGCGGAAGTTGGCGCGCGGCCACTAACTGCACTTTCGCCAAGCCTAGTGGCATCCAAAACAAATAAAAAACAAAATTTTTGCATGAACACAAATTCCCATCGTAAGATAGAAATGGACAACAACACCTAAGGCCTACATATTTCTTTAGTGGAGCAAACAGCTCGTGGCGTGACGAATCTACCACTAGATTCCGGAAGTGCTATCCTCTTAGCGGAAGTTGCGTTTCCTCCATTTTGTGGCTCGCTATGGCGGCTGTGTTGAAGTTGCGACGGGGATGTTGCGCCTTTGACTGAGAGGGTAGGCTAGGCGAGGCATCAGGGACGTTGTGTGGCTCAGCAGCAGACCGGCCCGGACGTCCGGGACGCTGTCATGTACGGTGCCGGCGGGGGCCGCGCCAAGCCAGAGAGGAAAGGCGGAGCGAAGGAGGAGGCCGGGCCCGGCGGCACCGGCACTGGGGGCAACCGGGTGGAGCTTCTGGTTTTCGGCTATGCCTGCAAGTTGTTCCGCGACGACGAGCGGGCTTTGGCCCAAGAACAGGGACAGCACCTCATCCCCTGGATGGGGGACCACAAGATCCTCATCGACAGGTCGGTTCCTCCCCCCACCCGTCGACCCTCCCCTCCCTCGCCCGCTTGATTTCGCCTGATGTTGACTTGATGGCCAGGACCGGAAAGGGGGTTTTGCGGAGCCCGGGGACCCGGGGGCCTCCCTGCCCTAAGTTCCCCGGCGTCCGGGGGGAGGGTACGGTGAAACCGGCCCTAAGGCTCCGGCCAGAGCTTGCGCCGCGCCGTCCGCCGAAGGGATCGACTCTGCTCCCGCAACCCCTCGAGCCCGGGCTGCCGCTGGCGACTCAGCGCGGTGGAAGCTGCCCGGGCCTCCCGCCCGCGCCATGGGGCGGGTGCCGCTGTCCCTCCGCTCGTTGTGCGGGAGGGAGCCCGGGAGTGCGCTTTTGTTCCTCCGAAGCGCCGCACGCCAAGGCCGTGGGTAGAAGCTTCTTTTGGACCCCGTGAGTTAGCCTGAACTGTCTCTGGCCGGCTTGACTTTTGGCGTCCGGCGAGACCCTCCCCGCGGTTATGCGACCATTTGACCAACCGCGGTGGTGGGTGAAGTTGCCGTCTGTTGGAGGCCGGTCGACCCCGTGCGGACCTTGCTCTTAGGGGTAGTGTTTCTTAGAGCTGGTTTCACTGTTTCCTAAAGCTGAAGGGTGGAGCTGGGTTACCTTTGTGTTGTTTCTTTTCAAATCACACCCACTTAAGGGTGCCCTGAATTGAGGGTAAAGGGGTGGGACTGGATTCCTAAAGGTGTTTGATTTGAAAAGGATGGCATTACATGATGTGGGTGGTTTGCTCCCCACCTCTCTTCTCATTTTTTTCAGTCCCTCTTTCCTTCTCCACCATCCTGGGTTTGGGTATTTGTCCTTCCATTGGGCAGTATTGCTTCTGAGGCCAGGACTGAAAGGCTAACTGTGGGCAACCATTAAGCTGTGGAGTGGTTTTCTCCAAGTGAAGGAAACCCATCGTTTGAGACAAGTAAAACTGGATTCTGCAAAGACTTGGGACATGCATGACTGTAGGGATGACCACTGAACTGACCAGAATGGACACAGTAATGACTAGCAGGCCTTACAGTCTCTTACATCTCCATTTGTGGAGAGATCTAGGAGAAAGGACTCATGAAGGGAGTGTTGCAGGCCAGATCCGCTCTGGATCTGATGGTCCACTCTGCTGGAATGTGCAATGCCTTTGAACCTCGGTTGATAGCAAGTGATATTGCCTGACCTGTCAGGCTTCGTAGGCACTCACTGTGATGTGTTGTACTGTTACAGTTGGGCAAATGCTGAGGCCTCTACACCATATGCCGTTTCCATATCATCCTGTGCATGATTTGAGCTAGATCTCCCAAAACCGGTGGGGAGCAAACACCACACATGTATATGTGTAATATTTGAAAATAATACATTTGTAAGTTAAGGAGGTTTACATCAAAGTTAAACACATTTTGATAATTAATAAAATGAAACAGTTGGGATTCCCAGGAATTTTTGGCCTTTTTCCAGTGGTGTGCTTTTTCTGTCCTTAATCTGGTCTCCATTAAAAAAAGTCAACATTAATAAATTATTCAAACTTTTCTCAGTCCACGTTTACTTTTGCAACCTAAATTTGAGTATCTAAACTTCACTAACTCGTTCACGTTTACTGTCTGGCGGTTGTACGTTGACAGCATCTCCATCGACTCTTTGTGTTCAAACATAGCAGAAAGTGCTCTTCTTAGTCATATTTGGAAAGTGCCCATTGGTCTTCAATGATGTGTATTCATCCTGGGACTTAAAGTTAAAGGGACAAACTGAAGCTGTGCCTTCCATTGGTTTTGCCGTGTTTGCAGTGAACCTCCTTAAACTGCATGTATATGTCACTGTTCCTTTGTATGTGTGTCTCTCTACCACATAACCCAGCACTTCTTTCCTCAGCCAAGTGGCTAGGGGCGAGCCTAGCCAAGATTTTACCTCCAATGGACGCAAGTTTCTTTGGTGAAGATCTCTCCTGAGAGTTCGGGACTAGCAGGAAGAAGCGAGGAAATTTCGCCCGTTTGGTTCTGTCGGATAGGTATTTATGGACTCGGTCTGTGTGAATGTAAGCTGTGATATTTAACTACTGAGAACAGATATTTTTTTACAAGTGGCATTGAATGGTTGACCAAAGCATACATGGTAAGAACTGCTAGCAAGGGGGATACGTTTTCTGCCCTAAAGGATTGTCTGCCTTTAGCTCTAAGTTCTGTTGTGCTGTAGAGAGGTGCTTAGACTTTGTTATGATTACTTCAGATTAGAAGTAGGTGAGAGATGACTAGTCATGTTAAATATAAATCTGAAGCTTTGTATTTGTTTTAATATTTTTATTTCATTTTTTAATTGGTAAGTATGTGCATAGAGTGTCACACACAATCAGCATGGGTGTAGACTTCTGTCCACTGACCAGTTCGTTCACATTACAGATATGACGGGCGTGGTCACCTGCATGACCTCTCTGCGTACGATGCTGAGTACGCCACGTGGAACCGAGACTACCAGCTGTCTGAAGAGGAGGCGCGGGTAGAGGCGCTGTGTGATGAAGAGAGGTATTTAGCCTTGCATACGGACTTGCTTGAGGAGGAGGCAAGGCAAGGTACTGCTCAAGAAAGACTTACTTTAGCCACACCTTTTTAAAATTTTAAGTATTTAAAAGTTACTCCCATTCATTTTTTTATACTCACTCTTTCTGATATTATCTTGACAGTACCCAGTGGATTGGAAAAACAGGAGTCTTTGCGTTCTGAGAGGACCTCAGGATAGTTTATATATAGAGCCACAGAGAATTTTCCCAGCTTTTGAGGGCAGACTGGGATTTGAAAAACAAAAACAAACAAACAAAAAAAAAAACCAAACAAAACAAAAAAACCCAAAAAACAAAACTCTTTAACTGTTCTTCTTTAACAGTATCGTATGAATTAAATGTTCTTGTCTTTGCTTTAATGATCTTTAATACAGTTCTTAATCCCAAAATTTCCTCAGCAGGAAGAAATTTTCCATAAAAGACGTGTATTCTTCTGTCTGTGGGTAAACACATACTGGCAAAAGTATATACCGATAGATACCAAGTGTGCATTTCCAGAAACATTTTCTCCTCAAAAAAGAGTGTATTGTATGCTTTACTGATAGCTGCACTTTAGAAGTTTGTGAGTTTTTCTCAGTAAACTTCCATTTTTGTTAATAAAATTCTCATTTTTATTCAAGAGGAAGAATACAAAAGATTGAGTGAAGCGCTGGCGGAGGATGGGAACTACAGTGCTGTAGGGTTCACTTACGGCAGTGACTATTATGACCCATCAGAGCCCACAGAAGAGGAGGAGCCTTCAAAGCAGAGAGGTGAGGGGAGAGAAGGCCTGACCCTTTTGGGCATTGGCTGCAGCACCACTGTGACACTATGAGGTTCCTTCTTTTGCTGGAGCAAAGCTAGAAACTAGAAGATGAGTTGTGAGTGCCAGTGGAAGGCAGTTCTGATTAGCTGCCTGGATCCAGTGACTTCTCCCCTGCTCCTTTAGGGTGGGTCTCACGGAGTTCCTTATCCTGGGATCATGCTTCTGCATCCTTCCTATCTTAGTCATTGTGTGTGAAGAGGCACTGTGACCAAGGCAACTCTTAGGAAAGAAAGCATTTAACTGGGGCTTGCTTGTAGTTTTTGAGGCTTAGTTCGTTATCATTACAATGGGGAGCATGTCAGTATGCAGACAGGTACTGAGGCAATACTTGAACTACATCTTGATCCATAGGCAGACAGAGACAGACAGTCAGACCCTGGGATAGGCATGGGCATTAGAAATCTCATACCCCATCACCAGTGACACACTTCCTCCAACAAGGCCGTATCTTCTAATCTTTTTAATCCTTTCAAATAGTGCCACTCCCTGGTGACTAAGCATTCAGACACATGAGCCATTTTTATTCTAATCATCACACTTCCATAATGTCAGTATCCATTCTGTTTCGCCCAGGAATTGTTAGTAACACTATGTTATGAACATCTTTCTGCATCTCCTGTCCCCAGAAGAAGTGTCCAATGAAAGACACCTGAGGGGTTTGTTAAAACTAAACAAAAAGACAAGCCTGTTAGTACAACATTAAAGGTTGAAGTCAGTGCCCTCCTTAGGCTAATGTGGCTACTCCAAACATAAAAAATAGCACTGTCAAAAACTAAGCATTTATAGTGGAAGCAGAGTCCTTGGTCACTTGTGTGAGCTCCGTGAGCCTTGAGAGCATCATTGTCATAGTAGGACATACCATTAGCTATCTTCAGTAACAGTGATGGGAACTTCAGGCATTAGGGACATGTCACTGACAATCAGTGTTGCCAGATGTTCTGTCTGAAGAAGAGGAAGACCTTTAACTTTGGAAAGCCATTCATATATTTAAAATAGGAACCTGGATTACATCCTACAGAGACTTAATGTCACAGCTAAATCCCCAGAACCCATGTGGTAGCCCTCACAAGTTGTCCCCTGACCGCCACACATGTGTAGTCACACACAAAATAATGTCATTTTAGAAATAAATAAGTGGGTAAAGATTCAGTTGGCTATTGAGCTGTGTTACTTTTCTGTGTTACAGAAAAGGTATAGCATGTGGGACCTTGTCTAGTATATAGCAGACAACAGTTAATGGATGAAATAGACATTTTAAAAATGCATTGTGACTACTTTTGTAAAGAGGATAGCTTGCTTGGGTGGAGCGGCTTTATTGTTTTACAATTTGGTGATCAAACACTGATTACCTTATGTTGCTATCTGCGATCTACAGAAACAGTCGAAGGGTAGATTTGATGCCAGTTAATACATCTGCTTTAAACAAGGGTCTGGTAAAGGCAGAATTAGCTCAGAGTGGTAGAGCGGATCTAGGCTCTATCTTATCCAGCATGGTAAGAAAATTACCCATTTAGCATAAAAGAGACAAAGATAACTAGTCTCTATTACTGTCAGAGGATGTTAAGAACACTCATCGGTGGCTTGGTTGGTGAAAATATTAGTTGTACATCCATGTGGACCCATCTAAAGGCTGGAAAGAATAGCAGGAGCAGCTGTAATCCCATCACAGCTATGGGAGATGGGAGGTAGAGCTAGAATCTGTTCAGCTAGCCCAAATGCTGCCCCTCTGTCAAAGCTGAAGGACAACCCAAGGTTGTCCTCTGATGTCCACATATGCACTGTGGCAAACCCATGCCCAGTTAAAGAATATTTGTTGAGTATCTCCTAAGCCGTAAGTATTCTGCTTTGGGGAAGTGGTTGTGTGTTAGCTCCCTTACACCAAGGAAGTGAGCTGGGCTGCGCTGAAATAAACACAGACAGATAGATATAGGAAGCATATGCCCAGGATCCCAAGGTCAAGAAATACCCAAGCTGGAGTTCACATTTCCACCTGCCCCAGAAACATGCACCTGTTGCTGCACCACCCACCACCTCTTTGGAATCTGTGAACGGGAGAGTCAGATGTAATGGGATAGAGCAGGAAGCTGGAAGGGGTTTTTGGATGTAGTGGTGCAGTGGTAAAGAGTAAGAAGACCAGACTGTATCATTGCCTGCTGTTAGTGAGTCATCATGTTGAAGTTCTTTAATTTTTTTTTAACAGAGAAAAGTGAGGCTGAAAACTTGGAAGAAAATGAAGAGCCTTTCATTGCCCCTCTAGGATTAAGTGTCCCGTCTGACGTGGAGCTGGTATGTGTGCTTCCCAAACATTCCTACTATTTGTTGCTCTTCTTTGTGTTGCATGAGAGGGCAGGTGGTAAAACGCAGCCACTGTTAGGTACTTTGTGCTGCATGCTTGTTTGTGAGTTGTAGAGAAAGAGCACAGCTCACTTCCTCTGAAGAAAAATGGTAGCAGGTGTGGTGGTGCACAGCTGTCATCTTGGGACTTGGGAGTCTAAGGCAGGAGCATCTCAAGTTCCATGCCAGCCTGAGTGCTTCAGACAGAGACCCTGTCTCAGAAAACAAGAGGAGGAGGTCTGGAGAGATGCTCTGTTTGAATTGCTTTCTGCCCTTGCAGAGGACCCTGGTTCTGTTCCCAGCATCTACATCAGGTGGCTCACAACCACCTACTTCTTCAGTTCCAGGCATCCTACGCCCTCTGCCTTCCCCAGGCTCCTACACACACAGTACACATAGCCTCATGAAGGTATACACATTCATATACATACATACATACATGTATACATACATGCATACATACATACGTACTGTATTTTTTAAGAACATACATTTTTAAAACAAAAGGAAGGGGCAACGAAAGGAGAGAGTGGAAGTAGAGCACCATGACCAGCTGTGTGCACCAGTGAGTTGCACTGGGTCTCTGGAGTTCTGTAGGATCTCTGAGTTTACTAGCCATTCAAGACTAGGCTGAGATATTGCAGTCCACATACAGATGTGAAAACAGTTGTGCTCAAGGGCAGTCTTGCTTTCAGCAAAGATTCTGCTTCTGGCTTTTTCTGGTGTGAATTGTGGAGGCACTTGCTGTTTGCCTTACATTCATTGGACACTTGGATGCATGTGACATGTCCAGGTCACCCTTCCATGTGTGAGGAAAGCAGAGGGAGAGCTCTGAATGCTCCTACTTGTCTCAGTTGAGGCTCCAGGTTGGCATTTTGTCTGATAAGCCATTTTGCCAGTCCCTTTTTAAATTAGTTTTGAAACAGAGTCTTGTGTAACCCAGGCTGACCTCAGACTCAGTGTGTATCTGAGATTAGGCTTGAACTCCTGACCCTCTCTTCCTCCACCCACCAAATGCTGCCATAACAGGCGTGTCTGTCCAGCCCAACCATGTTTGGAAAGGGTTCCTAAGGATTCATGTTCAGGAAAATGTGTTTTGATATTATTTTCACTCAATGGCAAATGTCAGAAGTATAGATAGTTGTTCCAGGTTATATGCTTGGCACACTACATCATCAGGTGGACAGTAAACACCCTAACCCACCGACGGTGACAGCCCCCTGACAGTCTCTCTACCCCTAGTTTGGTGACCCTCAGTTCACATGGACTTGAGGCTCTTACTCTTTTCCTTTCCTGCATCCTGTGAGGGAAAGTGGTGCCTGACCCTCCCTTTTGACGTCTTTTCCGAATCTGGGTAGAAATGTCTGTGTGATTACTGTTATGGTTACTTCCCTGTTTCTGTCTTTTGATTGTTTTGTTGTGGTTAGAGCTGACAATGTTTACCTGAAGAGTTAATATCCTAGTTTTACATTAAGACATATTTTTGGTTTTTTAAGATTCATTTTAAATTATGCATGTCTGTGTAGGAGGCGGTACACATTAGTGAAGGTGCCCATGGAGGCCAAAAGAGGGTGTGAAATCCCCGGGACCTGGAGTTACAGGCAGTTGTGAGTTGCCCACGGTGGATGGGTGCTGGGAATAAAGCCTGGGTCCAGCTATCCTGGAACTCACAGAATTCTGCCTGCTTCTGCTTCCTGAATGGGATTAAATGTGTATTCCACCCCACCTAGTTGTTTATTTTCTTCATTATGTGTACGGGTGGGGGGGCCGGGGAGCATTGTGCACAAGTGTGGAGGGTACCTAAGGAGGCCAGAAAAGGGTGTAAGATTCCCCTGGAAATAGTTACAATCAAGTGTACGCCTAAAAGTGCTGGGATTCAAACTTGGGTCTTCTTCAAGAACAATATGTGCTCTTATTGCTGAGCCATCTCTCCAGCTTCTCCCTTTCCCATTTTTTGAGATAGGTTCAATTTACATACCCTACATTAGCCTTGACCTTTTGATCTTCTTTCTTCTATCTGCCAAGTATGAGGTGTTTTGTGTGCATATGTGCTCCTGCAAGTATAAGCTAGAGGTCAACGTCAGGTGTCTTTTTTCAGGAGCCATTCACCTTAGTTTTGAGACAGTAACTCTTGGACCGGGGGCTCACATGTTGGGCTGGGTTGATTAACTTCAAACCCTAAGGTTTATTTCTTCATCCTCTGTCTTCCCAGTGATGCTATTTCAGGCACATGCCACCATGCCCAGCTCTTCACGTGCATTCTGGGGATTGAATGCAGGTCCTCATGCATGTGCAACAAGCTCCTTTTGTCTGAGCCTTCTCAGCCCTATTGTTTTTGACACAAAGATTTTTTTTAATGTCTGTGCAAACATAAAAACATAGATACAATAGAATGCTGA
This sequence comes from Meriones unguiculatus, assembly GCF_030254825.1. Classification (NCBI taxonomy): domain Eukaryota; kingdom Metazoa; phylum Chordata; class Mammalia; order Rodentia; family Muridae; genus Meriones; species Meriones unguiculatus. The sequence continues at coordinate 82,538,692 of NC_083352.1, read as the reverse complement.
TGGCTTATTCCTGTTATAAGATCTGACAGCTCTGTACAGAGCATCACTAGTTCAGTAGTTACCTTGAATCTACAGACACTGAAGGGAGCCTTGCTCTGTTCCTGCAGTTCTCCAGTGTTATTTGAGAGGTCCCTGAATAGAGTGCATGTGGCGTGTGAAAGAAAAACCTGCTCGAGTCCTTGGCTGAGTGTCTACTTTGCCTTTTCCCCCCTCTGTCACTGTCAGTATCTTACTCTTCTCAATTGTGGCTCTCATTTGGTAGATTGTGGAGTGTTGGTGGCAGTGTACTGCCTTTGTGGTGTTGGTGGTAGTTCTGGTTGGTGACTAAGCATGCGTGGTACATAGGTTCTATGGATGAGTGTTGCTTTGACAACTGAAGATGGGAGGCTTTGACCGGGAAGGAGGCAGGTGCTTTTGGCGCTCTTGGTTTATACCAGCTGTTGGGTGAGAGCATAGTGAACACAAGACACCTGGGGTCACTGCCTGCTTCCTGTTGTGTACCTACCTCACGCCAGCGTGACTGACTCACAGTCCCTGATCCATGCCTGCTGAGCCTTTAGGATTCAAGCCTCTTTGGATGATCTGACCTTGGATTTTAGAAGTTTGTTTTGTTTTGTTTTATGGTACTTTTATAGGTGTGTTTTTCTGCTCCAAGAGAAGAGAAACAGAAAACCTGTTTTCCTCCAAATATGTATTTATGTATCATGTGTCCTGACATGTTATAGTCATTTGTCCTTTTCCCAGGTACTCAAAACCCTGTGTCCTTCCCAGAGTCCCACCCATCAGCTTAGCTATCTACTCTGGCTGGCTGTGTTGCCCTGTGGAGCCTTGTAACAAATGAGATGAAGTGCAGAGTTCTTTGTTTGGCCCATCTTTCCACCCATTCTTCTCTCCCAAGACAGTAGAAAGGCAAACATGGGTGTCTGCACCTAGTGTGATGAGTCCTGAGCCATGAAGGATGTCTTCCAGGTGGTTATGGCCTCATGGGCTTGCCTGTGGGTTGGTACTGTATTTTATTGGGTTCCACAAGCTACCATTAGTCAGGGCTAGGGGCCCAGAAGTTTTACTGCTTAGCAGGCCTGTTAGAACATGTTTCTGGGAAAGTGCTCTGGACAGTGGGAAAGGAAAAAGAGGGCTTTATTATATGCTATGTGTAACATTTTAGTCTTTTATGGAACTGTAGGCACTTCCTGTGGACATGCTGTGTTCTAGGCCTGTTCCCGTGCATCTGTGCTTGCAAATCCCAGTCCTGTGAAACAGGAGAAGCCCTGGGCTCTGAGAGCTCCAGTGCAGCTCAGCTCTCCTGAGTTTTGACTAAACTTCATTGTCCATTTATCTATGGTAAAGGAGGGCCGGTCATCCCCCACCTGTGGGAGCTGCTCTAGCCTTGAGTCTGTGTGTGATTCTCCTGTGGTCCTGTTGGTATATCTGTTGTGTAACTGATCTGGTGCTTTGTGTGTGTGTGTGTGTGTGTTTCTTTTCATTCACACAATTCACAGACACCCCTCCCCTATTTACCACATTCTTTCTGAACCGCCCCTTCCTGTTCCCCTGCTGAGTCTATCCAGAACTTCTCAGAGGTCTTAGGAAATCTATCTTTGTGAAAAAGCTTCCTGTCCTGTGGCTGTCCCACTTCCCAGTTCTTCTTGAGTTTGGGTCTAAGCCGATGGAGTTACCAGGGAGAAGGGCTCCCAAAACAGGACTTAACACAAAGATGAGACAAAAAGAACATTTCCCTTCTGCTATATAGGCTTTGTGACATGCATACTTAACATGTTTGTTGATTTGAGGTTTTTTTGTTTTGTTTTGTGTTTTTTTTTTGTATGTTTGTGTGCAGGTAGAGGGGGGATTTGGGCTCTTATGTGATTATTTAGTGCCAGAATTCAAATCCAGAGCCTCAAGAGTGCTAAGCATGTGCTCTGCCATTGAGTTGTACCCCAGTTTTTATTACCTGTTTTTATTGTTGATGTTTTGGGGTTTTTGTTTTTTTGTGGAGCTTTAGTTTTGTTTTGTTTTTGAAATAAGGTTTTATTATATGGCCTTGGAATTCATAGAGAACTGCCTACCTTGCCTTCCAAGTGCTGGAATGAAATGCTGCTACCATAGCAGGCTTACTGAGTATATCTTTAAAATAGTATTCTATAGTGATGGAATGGTAGTGACGGTCGTAAATGAAAGAGAACTTTAGGTCCGAGTAGTACAGGTGAGAGAATGTTGCCTTAGCTTCTGATGCTGTGATAAAGTACCCTGATAGAAGCAACTTAGGTGGGAAGGGCTTTTTCCCCTTCTCAAAGTTCAAGATATAGTCCTGGCAGGGAAGTCAGGGTGGCAGGAGCTTGAAGCAGTTGATCACATCGAATCTGTAATCAGGAACAGAGGAATGAATGCGCATGCTGCTGTGTACAGTCCAAGATCCGAGCCAGGGCTTGGTGCCGACCACAGTGGGCAGGCCTTTCCACCTCATTTAACAGTAGTCAAAATAATCCCCAACAGGCGTGCTCAACGGCCCATCTTCCACATGATACTAGATTCTGCCAAATTGACAAGAAGAATTAACCATTGGATTTCTCCAGGAGAAAGGTTTTTTTCTTATATTTTATTATCCTGGTCGCACATCTTGAAGTACGTTCAAATGATACTTTGGAGTTGGCAAGGTGTCTCAGCAGATAAAGGCACTTGCCATCAAGCCTGACAACCTGTTTTATTCCTGGGACCCATATAATAGAAGAGAACTGACTCCTGCAAATTGTCCTGGTTCCAGGGATTGAACTCAGGTTATCAGGCAAATCGTCCACAAGAGCACCCACACTCATACAAAAAATAAATAATGTGAAGGAAAAAAAAATAAAAACAAGATGCTTTGTTTTTGTGCAGTGATTGGTGCTGTGTTTGAACTATTACAGTCACAGTATTATCATAGTAGTTGATTTTAAGACATTGAGGCCTTCGATTAAGAGGTCCTTTAAGAGGCTGTGTGGCGAAATCAAGCCTACCTTCATAGGTCATACTGAAGTGATCCTCAATCCTTGGTATGTTAGAAAATGGACTGATTTGCAAATGGATCTTTGTGTTAAGCCAGAGCTGGTGAAAATCTGCATCAGGGCCCATATCCCAGTGTACACTGGGTTTCCTTGAACATGGAACCATTACCCAGGAGCCAAATAACTTTAAAACTGTAGACATTTCTCTTTAAAAAAAAAAAAAAATTATTACAGTGCATTTGCTTGGTGGTGGCAGCGGGTCTAACATGCACCACTGCATCTGTGTAGAGGTCAGAGGACAGCTTGCAGGGTTCCAGGGATTGACCTCAGGTTATCAGACTTAGCAGCAGACACTGTCACCCATTGAGCCATCTCATGGTCTTGACATTACTCTCTCTCTGTCTCTTTTGTTGTTGTTTGCTTTTAGAGACAGGGTTTCTCAACATTTCTACTTTTTAAAGTGAGGAGGACATTATTAATTAGGACATCATTAAATTTGAGAAATGAAGCCACTTTCATTTATAAAATATAAGGCCCTGAAGTTACATAAGCATCTTAACCACCCATCCTCAGTGTGAATAATTTCCAGGTTTTTTCCATGTAATTTTCTAGTGTTAACTCTTTGTTGATATTTAAAATATTGTACATTTCCTTATTTGGAGGCATTGGGAGCACACATGTGCCTCAGTACATACATGGAGGTCAGGAGTCAGCTCTCTCCTTCCACCACATAGATTATGGTAATTGAATTCAGGTTGTTAGACATGGTAATAAGCATATTCACTTGCTAAGCCACCTTGCTAGCCTTGAAATGTCCTATTTCTTAAATTGGGACAGTAAAACCAAGCTGTTCCTTTTAATTAAATCTTGTAACTCATTTTTATGTGTACGTGCATGTGGGTGCTCACACACACACACAGACTGATTACATGATTTTTTCCTCAGCCACCAACAGCCAAGATGCATGCCATCATTGAGCGCACAGCCAACTTCGTGTGTAAGCAGGGAGCACAGTTTGAGATCATGCTGAAGGCCAAGCAAGCACGGAACTCGCAGTTCGACTTCCTTCGATTTGATCACTACCTCAACCCCTACTACAAATTTATCCAAAAAGCCATGAAGGAAGGACGGTACACGGTGCTGGCAGAGAACAAGAACGAGGAGAAAAAAAGTACGTGGGACTGCCTCAGGGTAGGAAGGGTGGTCTGGAAGTGTGAAGGTACCCATTCTCAGAGGAATGTGACTGAAATCCAGACTTGAATTCTTGTGATCTGCTCATTAGCCCTGCTGGTGCACCATTCTCAATCCTTAGATCATACTTTACGGTTAAATATTGATGTGAGCCAAGCAGTCATCTAGGCTGGAAATGTTTCCTGTCCTTTTGGCTACTTAACAGTTTGAAGAGAAGAGTTTCACTGTCAGATTATTCTGCAGGTGCACACACTTGCGCCACAGTGCATAGGGTAGGAAGTTAAATCACACACGTTCACACAGATGCTTCCATTGACTTGGATTACCTATCTGAAGCTGTTTGGCAAGTGTCTCCATTTCAGATTCGTAGAAAGCCAGTTGTCTCCCTTTTGACTGACTCCCAGGGGTAAGCCTCCCTAGCCAGGTCTTCTATTGCACCTTGTTCCTGTCCCTCAGCCTTGCACACACCAGGCAAGCACCCTGCAAATAGAGCTGCACCTCCAACCCAGTCCAGCTGTGTAAATCTTAACGTTTACAGTTGTGTAAGTACAACTGTACATGTATTCCGTATTTGTGGTAATTCTGAGTTTTCGTGGGTTTTCATTTCTTTTCAGTTGTTACTGTTTTACTTTCATGAATCAAGGGTTTTGCCCCTTTTGAAAATAAGAATTTTCATTAAAGCATGCCAGTAAACACCAAAGGAAGGCTGAGAGGTAGAAAAAGGGCACTCCCTTCTGTCTGGCTTTTTTCTGAACAACTTGTATAACAACTAGGAACATTACCCCTTTGTATAGGGCTTTGTATACAAGTACCTAAGGGGGGGAAATTATGTAGGACTCTGCCCTTATCTGCTTTCAAATTTTCAACCCATTTGTATTCATTCCCCTCCCTCCTTTCTCCTCCCTGTCCCCTTCCCTTACTATATAAATACCCTCACACATGCCACCCCACCTCAAACTGAGACCCACCTGTCTCTGACCTTAAAAGCATGTGCCACCACACCTAGCCTGTGTTGCTCTTCTTTAATGTTTACTTGTTTATATTGTATATATGGCCCATTCATGCCATTGTATACATGTGGGGGTCAGAGGATGGCCTGCTTTTACCATGTGGATTCTGGGGATCAAACTCAGTGGCTCCCAAAGTTAATCAGTTGTCTGTCTGTCTTTTTAACTTAAGATTTATCTGTTTGTTTGCTTGAGGTTTTTTTTTTATGGCTGAGTGGTGGTGGTACACACCTTTAATCCCAACACTTGGGCAGCAGGGGCCAGCCTGGTCTACAGAGCAAGTTTCAGGACAGCCAGAGCTACACAGAGAAACTGTTTCAAAACCCAATATATATACACACATGTGTATATGTATTGTATGTGTGTATATGTATGTGATTGTTCTTTAAAGTCTATGCTACATCTGTTTAGGTACCTGTGGAAGCCAAGGTTTTAAGTCCCCTGCAGCTAGAGGTACAGGCAGTTATGAGTTGCCTACTATAGGTCCTCTGGAAGAACAACAAATACTCTTACCTGCTGAGTCATTATGTAGCCCCATATTTATTTTGGTCTTTGAGACTATGTCTCCTGTAGCCCAGGCTAGCTCTGAATTCTTTTGTTCAAAAGAAGTGGGAACTTCTTTTGTTCCCACTTGCCAAATGCTGGGATTAACTACAAGTATCTGCCACCAAGCAGAATCCTTCTAAGTAATAGTGATAATTTAGTCATGTTAACAGTTAAACCCAAACAAAAAATTGGTGGGGGCTAGAGTCTCAGTCTGGCTTGAGACTTGCAGCTATTCTCTTGTCTCTGGCTCTCAAGTGCTGAGATAACAAGTGTGTAATCAAACCTGATAGCCGACATCTTTAATTCAATTCCAGAGTCGGGGACGACCTCTGACAATGAAGATGAAGATGAGGAGGAGGATGGGAGTTACCTACACCCGTCTCTCTTTGCTTCCAAGAAGAGCAGCCGCTTGGAAGAGCTGATGAAGGTCTCTATCTCCTCACTAGGCTCACACTGTCACAAAATTGTTCCTCATTTACGTTTGGAAACACAAAGTATGCCATTTCCTGTGGTATAGCTATGTCTTTTTTATCACTGAGCTGTCTTCATTTCTCTGTTCCATGTGGTGACAAAGCATTTGTTTTCCTACATGCCTACATTATGGGTTGCACAAGCAAACAATTGCTGTTTTATTATATAAATAGTGTCGGTGAAGACTTGGAAGCTAATTTGTTTTGTAAATTGGAATTTAAGATTGGATTTTCTGGGTTTTTAATGTAGTGGAGCCTCGATTCCCTTCATAGATAATTCGTAAATACATGCTTTTACCTCCGGCTCTCCTCTCATCTTTGAGATCATCAGTGAGTGCATTTGCACTCTCCCCCTGCCGTTTGTAATGTAGAAGACAGTCTGTGAGGTTGAAGCATGGTTCTGCACGGTCACAGAAGAGTATTGATGTCTGGGAAGAATGGCTCTTGGCTAATGGGAGGGTAAGAGCTGTTGATGAGAAATCCAGCCCCACTGAGGAAGGCTGGAGTTTGAAGTTCTGTGTGAGTCTGTCTCCACACTGGTTAGTAGCTGTCTGGACTCAGTGCTCCCTCCACACTTTGCTTAGAAGTTGTAGAGGTGATAACTTCTAGTTCCTTACTTCCTCCAATCCTCACATTCAGCTAGAGCACTTGGCTCACTGGACAGGACTTGTTTGTGTATCCCCAGCTTAAAGAATAGTGGTTCTTGCCAAGAAGATTGTATTTGGGAGTGTGTGCTTTTACGGGTGGTGGCATGGTTAGAGGAGTAATGGAGGATGGTGGTTTTCAGAGGCTCAAGGAGGAGAGTTACCAGAGCTGAACTGGAGCCAGCAGGCCAGCATTGAGCTAGCAGCCTCAGGGCAAATGTGCTCTTGTGCCCAGATGGGGTTCTTCACTGGACACATGTATGTGCTTCTGCTGCCATGGCCTCCAGCTTTTCTTTTTTTGTTGCTCTGAGTATGACATAAGTGACTGCCTCTGCAGTGGCAGCTTTCACTATGTCTGAGTGTGTGCTGAGGTGTTTGTAAGGTGTGCCCATAGTACTGTGAGGTTGAGTCTTCTTCTCAGCAGGAAATTTTACACAGCTCAGAACTTAGAAGATGCTAAGGCCACTTGTCTTCTCTGTCTTTAGCCTTTGAAGGTGGTGGACCCGGATCACCCTCTAGCAGCCCTTGTCCGTAAAGCACAGGCTGACAGCTCAGCTCCAGCCCCTCCCACTGCAGATGGCACACCCACACAGCCCTCCCAGGTGGAGTACACGACAGACTGTGAGTACCCAGATCATCCTGTTGTATATCCAGCTTGCAACCACTGCCACCCTGCTCCCCATGCTCTCCCTCAATCCTGCGGAGCTTTCCTTCTAAACCTCCCCTCTGGTCCAGAAGGGAGTTACCTGGAGGGCATGTTTGCCTAGCCCATGGCTTTGCATTCCTGAAAAAGAAGGTCAGACAAGGGCAGAAAAATAAGCACCAGCCAACCATGCTTCCCAAAGCCACACTGACACCTCTGGCTCATGATTGGCTAGAGCTTTGGAGGAGGCTGGCAAGTGGCACCTAAGTTTAAAACTTTATTGTGCTAAACAGAGCACAGACCCTTAAGAATGACAAGAGCAGAGATCGGTTAGTCTTGTCTGTGCTGCAGAGTTGTTTGGTGCTGTGAGAATGCCCTGGTATTGGCACAGGATTAGGCAGAAACAGTTTTGTTGACAACAGCACGTAGGGGTGAGAAGATGTGAGGTTGTCTGTCTTGATGGCTTTGCATGTACAGTCCCTCAGTTTCTACAGGGGTTAGTTTTAGGGATACCACTTGCCCTCCAGCAGATAGGAAAACCTATGGTTTCCCTCACAGACTCTAGACTCCTTCCTGCAGAACTTGTTCTACACTGTGAAGACTGTGTGAATAGTTGTTATGCTGTATTGTTCAAGGGGTCATGACAAGGAAAAATTAGTGCCTGTTCAATACAAATACATCTTGTCCTCTTTTATTTTGAATCAGAGCTACTTGAATAGTAGGTGTGGGGCCTAAGAATATAGGGAGCTGGATGTAATGTGCAGGGGATTTTGTCTCTTTGGAATCTTATGATTGCTGCTCTCTTACCTTTCTGAGCATTGAAGGTGAGCATTCTGGAGAGGGATCACAGTCTGTCCTAGGTTCAATGTATCAGGTCTCATTGCTGTTCTGAGGCTAAGCATTGTGTGAGAATCATGTGAAAGAAGAACCCTAGCAAAGAAGAAACAGCCTGTGCGGTAGCTGGCCTGCTGCACATTGCGTTCCTCACATGAAGGGAGATGCCTGTGGGGTGGGTCTTGCACCAGGGAGGGAGCTGCCGTTTATGGAGGATGAACAGTCTTTATATATGCTAGCTCCTCTGCACTTCTGTCTCCACACTGGTCCACACAGATGTAGCATTTTGATGTGATAAAGTGACAAGACTGAAAATCAGTTGCTGGGCATGGTGGCATAGGCCTTTACATCTCAGCATTTGGGAGGCAGAGGCAGATAGATCTCTGAGTTCAAGGTGAGCCTGGGCTACTACAGTGAGACCTTATCTTTAAAAAGAAGCACTTCCTGAGTGAATTCTGTGAGCATTTCCCTAACAAATCTGGGCTGGAGTGTAGATCATTTCTTTAAATGATCAAATGGGTAGCGTTGCAAGGCTGCATGTTACGTGCCCTGCTGTCACATCCCAGTACAGCCAGCCATCCCTGCAGCATTCTGAAGATTGCTGCTGGCTCATGTGCACAGTTGGGAAGAGATCCATGTGCATAGTCCGCCTGTTTTTCATGCCCTGTGTAGCTCCAGAGAAAGCTCGTGAATTACTTAATCTGTAGCAATTGGAGGCTCTGCCAAGCAGTCTGTTTGCACTCCAGTGGGGAATGGATACTGGCACCCACTCCCACCTCATGCATGCCTGTTCCCTGCTTTTCTGTTTTTTTAAGTGTATATATATTCATGTGTACATCCATGTTCACGTATGTGGATCCTTGTTCACAAGTGCATGTGGAGTATCACAAGTGCATATTGAGTATCTTTAGTTAATCTCTGCCTAATTTTTTGTATGCATAGACCTAAGGAAAGGGAGAGGTATGGGGGCGGGGTTGTGTGTGGGTGTGTGTTTGGGGTTTTTGGATATTGGGCTCCTTCCTAGATTGGATTACTCTACTGTTTACTTTTTTTGAGATAGGATTGCTCACTGATTTAACTAAACTGGCTGGCCAGCAAGCCCCAGGGATCCTTCTGTATGTATGTCCCAGGTGCAAGTCACAACTCCCAGCTTTACAGGGGTACTGGGAATCCAAAGTCAGACATTCATGCTTGCACAGCAAGCACTTTACTCACTGAGCCATCCATCTTGCCCAACCCCTGCATTCCTATTCCAGGACTGTCTTGAATGTGCTTTGTAGTTCTTCTCCTGCCTGGAGGGCTGTTTCCCACCAGCCCACGAAGTCAGGAGGGATAGGAGACAAGGTACAGAGCTTGGAAGGCCAACAAGCACATATGGAGGTCAGACACTCTGAGAACCATTTCAGGGAGCTAGTTCAACTTTAATTCCCTTGGGGAGTAGGTGGGGACTTCAAGGATAGCTGTACATCATTGGTTAAAACTAGGCACTTGAAGGATGCTTGATTTGCATTAAACAGCATGATCCTATCATGAACTGGAACACAGTACCTAACTATCGTATAGGGGCAGGGAGGGGAGAGCTAGCAGGACGCTGTGTCAAAGGCAATATATCAAATGTGGTTAGGGACATCTATGTCTAGAGATACTCTCTAGGTGAAGCTAGGGAGAGAGCAGGAGGCCCTGCTGGTGAGAGCGAGTCCTTTACCTTAACGTGGAGCTCAGAATGGCCATCCAGACTGGGAGGGCTGCAACCTTGAACAGCAGGGTCCTTCCAAAATGCTTAAATAAAATGCATTGTCTATTCATGTTTCTGTATCCCTCTAGAGCCATAGAAGGGAGCAGTAGAGAAGTTAACTCTGTCATTAAAGGCTGAACAGTTACACACAGAGGTCAGTTGTGGTACATTGTGCCTAGACACTGTGGGCCAGGCAGGATGGTGGAGCAAGCTGATTGATCATAGCTTCCTTGTGACTCATCATCCCCAGTCTAGTGGGAACAGTGGCCTGAGGCAAACTTTGACAGCATAGGATGTCAAAGGATCAGACAGATTCAAGACAGGGCCCCAGGACCCCACAGTTCTTCCTGTGGCTCTGGGGGAGTCTCAGGCTTATTAAGTTCTATTTGAGAGCTAGTCCTACTCAACACTGCCCTCAACGAAAAAGGGCATCAGGCCTTGATGAAATGTCCTGGACATAAGGAAGCATAGATTATTTAGATGCCTGGAGTTTGTAAGAACAAACAGATATACATGGGGTTGGTAGGTTTCAGATATGTTCCTATTATCAGCTACAAGGACCACAGTCCTCAGAGCCTACCAACACAGCTCTCTGCCCAAGATCAAGAAAATCATGGGGTACAACAGGTGGACTCCCTGTGGTTTTACAGCAGAGCCAGGCCAGTGGCTAGAGCTTAGGATCTGAGTCTCAATGAAACTGCTCAAAAACCATCAGAAAAGTCCCAGCATCCTTGGCTGTGGGTCTGCTGCAGACAGGAACAGCCTTGGTCTCTCCAGGGCTCCAGCTCTGTAAGGTACCTGCCTGGAAATCTTGCCTCCCTCTGTACTTTCTTTGTGGGTGTCTGCTTCAGCTTGTTGCTCCTGTCTTACAGCTCTGTACACTTACTTGAGTCCAAATCACTGTCAAGCGCTTGTTACCTCCTGCTGTAAAATGGCCAAAATCTGGAATTTTTGGAGTTTCTCTGGCCCATTGCTGGTCATTCGAAGCAGCTCTGGCTCTGCTCAGTTAGGTGGCACTTGGTTTGCAGCCATTCATTAGTACAGCACCTAAATGTAGTCAAACAGAGGGACTGTGACTTAGACCAGTCACAGCTGATGGTTTAAGTTCTTTTGCAGTAAATTTATCCACATGTGGTGATTAGATTGCTTAAGTGTTAACAGAGGAAACTGCAGGGGTCCTGTGCAGCAGGTCACCGGCCTTTTTCCTGCTGTCCTTTTCTTATTTTCAGCATGTTTTGCTTCTGTTTATTATTGCTGCATGTGTAAGATGGAGTGATGCCCATGTCATGTGGAGTCACTTCTTTTTATGTGGGTTCTGGGGATAGAACTCAGGTTGTCAAGCTTTACAGCAAGCATTTTCCCCCTGAGCCTCCACTGCCCTTAAATTATTCTGCATCTTTCTAGTGTGTTCTACTGTTAAACTTCCAAAGGTTCGTTAATTAATTGTAATGTTCAGAATGTTGCTTACAGACAGTGGCCTATGACTTAGCCTGGTTTGTATCAGGGTTTGTATCTCCTGAATCTTCAGGAGATTCTTGGGAATTCCTTCTTTCCCACAGTTGCAGAGAGGGGTGGAATGACACTTGGAGAGATGTTCATGCATATGTATGACTGACCGCCATCATTCATTAACCTTGCCCCTGTCCTTGGACACTTCCTCGGCAAGTGTCCACCAAGCCTTACCACTTAGCTGACAGGACTGGAGCAGGAAGTGCCTGGGACTGTGGGGCCTTGGGCAGCAATGTCAGGACTCAGTGCAGAGTGTGCCTGGATTCCATTGCACTTGCACTTCAAAGAATAGGTGATAGCCTGGCAATAAATTACTGTTTGCCTGTGGCTTAGTACGACTATGCCCTTGGTTCTTGTAATGAGAAGAATGAACATGTCTGGCTGATGGAGAGGCTAATGCAGAGGGTTGTTACTATAAAGAGGTGCAAGGCTACTGTGGGCAGAGGGGCAGAGGGGGCGATGATGGCTATCCACACCCATATGTGCCCTCTTTACCAAGCTAGCACACTTTGTGTTCACTGTACTGGTGTGTTAAACAGCCATGTGTCTGTACATGTGGATGCCCTGTGGATAAAGGTCATGCCTGACATGCTTGTGTACCCTCTTGCCTTACTCTAGGAATGCACAAGGCTCTCAGAATGGTTTCTAGTGAGTAACTTTTAAAATGTTAAGAGGGATGGAGAGATGGGTCAATGGTTAAGAGTACATATTGCTCTTGCAGAGGACCTGAATTTAGTTCCCAGCACCCATGTTAGGAGGCTTACAGTGGCTTATAATTCTAACTCCAAGGGATCTGGTACTCTCTTCTGACCTCTTGCAGTCACAAACACATATAGAAACATACACACAAATAAAAGCAAATCTTAAATGACAAGCCTGATGGCATATACCTTTAATCCCAGTACCTGGGAGACAGAGGCAGGTGGATCTCTGAGAGTTCAAAGCCTGGTCTGCATAGTCCGACCAGCCTGGGCTGTTGCACAGTGAGACCTTGTCTGTATGTGTTGTGTTACTTCTGCAGGCGTTGGTTTTCCCATTTATACATATAGAATGTTAATTTATTATATTCTGAATGAAACATTGAAGAAAGCTTTTTCATAGTATTTTAAGATTCCGTATTGCAACGGACAAGTGAAACCTAGGGTGGTTTATGGAAATTTCCCTGATTATCTTAACAGTAAGGCAGAATATGAGAAATTTGAAAAGAAGTCTAATACAGGAGGGACATATCCTAACAGATTATAAAATGTGATCTGCTCTTGGAAGCTCACAAAATAGGTCTTAAAATATGGAGAGAAAACAGGTCTGAAGATGGTGGTTGTGGATCTGAAAGCAATCCTTGGAAGCAGATCTCACTGTCACCAGGCTAACCTGCCTGGTCTTTATCTGTTTAACTTGTTTGATTTATTATCTCTGTGTGTTCTCGTGTGTCATGCGTGCGTGTATACATGTGTGTATATGGCTTAAGTCACATGTATATGCCACAGCACGCATGTGGTGGTGACAGAACAACTTCAAGGAGTTGATTCACTCCTCAGTGGGTTCTGGGATCAGACTCTGGTTGTCAGGTGGGTGAGCACCTTCACTGGCCCACAGTCTTATTTTGAAGAGTTTGTATGTGCTCTTCTCCACCCTTTCAGCTCTGGGCCATAGCTGCTCCCTGGGCTTCTGTACCCCACCTTTCTCATCCCACCCCCATCCCTGTCAAGGTTTCTGTCCTGGGAAGCAGGTGCCAAGTGCTATGGTACTGCAGTGTAGGCTTTTATTTTGTTATTTTGAGGCCTCAACGGTTTTCTTTCTGTAATTGCACAGTAGCTTTTTAAAGCACTTGGCTTTTTGTCCAATTTTTCCAAAGCATTCAACTTTATATTCACAGAAACAGCAATTCTCTTCTTATTCAAATTGTGTGTTGGCATAAAATTTAACCAAATACGTAATTACAGTAAGTTTAACTGAAAAGAAATTGTTTAAGAGAAAAATCTGATAAAAGCAAAAATCTCAACCTTCCAAAGAAGAGACCACTCCGCCTGGTGTGTCATGGCGCAGGCTGCCTGAGTCAGGTGGAACCCACTGTCCTTCAAGTTGCTCTACAGCCTTAGCACAGAGAGGCCAGCACTGACTGGTCTGCAAAGGGTAGCGCAGAGGAGAGCCTGAAGGCAGGCACAGCCAGGAGTCAAGAGCAGTGTCTGGAAAAGAGAGCCAGCTGTTGCCGTCAGGCATCCAAAAGCTGACTTCTGAGTTCCAGAGCCAGATGGGGAGGTTGTCATAAAGAAAGACACTTCGGCAGGAGGAAGAGCCAGCCATCCTCTTTAAGCCAGTAGTCAACACTTGATTACACCTACAAATGGTTTTGTTGGTTTTGTTTTTAATGAACCTATTGAGGAAATAGGGGAAATGTTTAATGTACAAATAACTTTCACTGTTAGATAGATAGGAAATAAGTGACAGTCAGAAATCGGTACAAATAAGTAAGGTGAAAGTGAGTGTGCTTCATTTCAAAGGCTCAGCCCAACTGCTCCCCAGCCTCTGCACAAGGGCTTCCTAGGGAGGTTCCACAATGCATCAGGGCAAAGTTGGGTTGGAGGCCATAGAAAGATCATACACACAGTCTTATGGGCTTCTTAACCAAAGGGCCTGAATGAAAAAACGGATGTCACTGAAGCAAAGAGAAACTGATAGTGGTTTTATCAGTGGGATTGTGGGTGTGAGCAGGCAGTATGAATGACATTAAGTATGAGACTCTGTAAGCTCTACATCCAAAGCATATTCCCATTAGTCTCCAAGGACACCCATTCTGAGTAGGATTTCAGTAGTGGCCAAAGACTGAGGGGGCTTTACCACAGCATAGTGGGAGCTGTGTGGGTGTTTTGCTCCCCTGCACACCATCTGCGCACTGGACCTTGAATGGTGCTGTCTGCGCTGTGGGGGGTCCCATAGAGTGTGTGGAGGAAGGCCATTGTAAGGTAGAGGGAGGACATCTCTGTAGGTGTCAGGTATAGTGTCATTGAGAACTGAGAGAAGGAAGCAGAGGTGGAGTGGTGGCTGGTTTACCTGCCTCTGTGAACAGCTGCTTGTCATTTAAAGTGGTTTGGACCCCTTGCCAACAAACATTCAGGGTTTTGCTTTGTATTTTGAGGCATGGACTAATGTAACCCAAGCTTGCCTCAAACTCCACCTTGTACCCAAGGATGACCTCCAACTTGCTACTCTCCTTCCTCCAACTCCACAAGCTAGCATTGCAGACATGCACTGTCACACCTAGCTTTAGGTAATGCTGGGGACAAACCTAGGATTTCATGCATGTTAGAAAAATACTGTACCACTGAGCTGTACCCTGGCCTCAGGTGTTCAGGTATATATGGTCCACTGGTGAGTGAGTTTTTCACAGCTGTGACATTGATGTGCAACTTGAAAACACAGCCCACTGTTGTCTAGGCACAGCACTATAGGTCTGTGCTAGCAAAGCTAGTGGACCTTCTTTTTTTGCAGTGGTTACTCAGTAACCCAGGATATACCCAGGCTCCTTGTAGCTCACCTTCCACTATTTTTCCCAGATTTGTACAGCCTAGAAAAGAGGACCAATTAATTTTTATTTTATGAAATTTCTTCTAGAAGTTCTTTAAATTAAGATGTATAAAATTAAGTTTTTTTTTCATTTCTTAGCTTGATGATGAACCATTTTTCAAGCTCTATTCTGTATTGCTTTGCTACTTAACAATAAATCCTTATAGAAGTGTATAAGTAAATTATGCAAGAGGCATTAACGCTAAAATACTGTCTACTGTCAGAGCCAACAATGCTTTCTGTAATGTTCTAAAAATAACTAAAGTTAAAGTATTCCTTGTGACTAAGTTTTCTGTGTGTGTACATACGATTGCATGTGAACCTGGGTACATGTATGCCAGAGTTTTCTTGTGGCAGCCAGAGGACACTTTTGTGGAGTCACTTTCTCTTTCCACCTTGACATGGGTTCTCAGCATCAAACTCAGTTCATCAGGCCTGTGTACAAGCGAGTCTACCTGCTAAGCCACTTCCCTAGCCCTATCCTACTTTACATTTGTTATTGTATTTTTAAAGTTTGTGTGTGCTCGCATTTACAACATAGTACATGTAGGGAGTTCTGTAGCAGTCAGTTCTGTCCTTCCACCATGTGGGTCCCAGGAATCAAATTCAGTTGTCAGGCTTGGCAGCAAGACTCTCGACCCACTCAGCCATCTCACTGGTCCCTATCCCAGTGTTAACAGTTGGGTTACTGCTGACTATGGCATTTTCTTTTGTAGATAGTGTAATTGTTAGTCACGGGAGGTAGAAAGACAGAAAGAAGGCACTGTGGTTCTTCGAATTCGTGAGCATCCTTGAGGAGGCTTAAGCCCACATAACTACCTCAGCACAGAGGAAAGGGATGAGCCAGGCCTGAATAGCAAAACCTAAGCAGTGTGGATTATGGTAGAAAGATTTGACTGGAGCTCAGCAGCAGACCCTGTGATGTAACTTAATGCTGAACTGTAGGTAAAGCTGCTCACCACTCAAGAAGCATCCCTGAAAGAACTCTCTAGTAGAGATCTGGTGGTCAGGGGATGTAGCTCAGAAGTGGAACACTTACATGGCAGGCACAGGACTCCAGGTTCAGCCCTAACACCAGTCAGGACAGGTAAGTTACATGTTTTTGTCTTCTAGGGAATGAGTCCCCGTGAAATCATTTTTTTTCCCCAGGGTTGTATAGCTCAGTGGTGAACCACTTGCCTAGCACGCCCCCCCCCCCCTTTTTTGGTTTGTTTGTTTGTGTGTTTGCGAGACAGGGTTTCTCTATGTTGCCCTGGCTATCCTGGTTTTGTAGACCAGGCTGGCCTTGAACTCACTTAGATTCACCTGCCTCTACTTCCCAAGTGCTGGGATTAAAAGCATGCACCACCATGCCTGGTTCGCTTTCTGTTTACTCATTGCTGACTGCTTGGTTTTGGTATGAGTATTAGCTTCATTTTGTGATATTTTATGAGTGATGTGTATGTTCTTAGCTGGTGTGTGTTCTGTCTATAACTGTAATTCCTGCTTGCTTAACCTTAGTTCTGTGACTGACTAGATTTGTTTTTCTCTGCACAGAATCCTCAGTTGAATTCCACATTTAATTTAGCTCTTAGACATTTTGAGTCTCATAAACTAGTTTCTTATAGGGGCTCTCCAGAAGTTCACAAATTTTTGCATAAGTGAAAAGCAAATGCCCAGTGGCACATGGTTAATGACCCCCTGGTAGCTGCTGTATTCAGGGCACTCAGGAAGCAGAGGCAGGAAGCTCTTGTGATTGAAGTTAGCATGGCATATATTTAGTGTGAGAGCCTGTTTCGAAAAAAAGGAAGGAAGAAAGAAGAAAGAAAAAAGTCAGCCTTCAACCTTTGTGTAAAAGAAGTCCATCAGGGTCTGTGTGTGAGGTTTTTCAGATAACAGTTTCTGTCCCTCAGAGCTTTGTGAACCAGAGCCCATTGTAACTCTTGACACCACAGAGAACCCTGGGCTGGCAGGTGCTGGTGTTACTATTTGACTGGTTTTCGTCTGCTGGGTCTGATGCTGTTCTCTTAAATTCTTTTGTATCTGAAAGTGTTTGCTGCCTTTTAACATATGTAGCAATACAGCATCTACTGAGCCTCTACCGCCTACAACATAGTGACTCAGTCATGCCTTCATCTTCCCTGCACATTAGCTATGTGCTGATTGCACCCGGGCACCTGAGGCAACCTAAAGAACACCTCTGCCTTTAATGTCATTTGCTTAGTCAGCTCTGTTTCCCGTGTGTGCCTTCAGCAGGAGGCTCACATTCCCCTCTTTGTTAGGCTCTTTCAGTTCCATTTACTGTTGCTCTGGTCCTCCTTTTCCTGTGAAGGTCCTGTTCCCTGGTTGTGGCTCTGCCTCTGCTTGGCATCAGGTGATTATTCTGTATTCTCTGATTGATCCTGTTCATATTGCGTTGGTTCTGTGTTCGTGTTTCAGTCCTCTTTCTAAGCTGTACAGCCTGTCTGGGGCCAGAACTTCTTAGAGGTCAGGAGTAAACATTTCCAGCTTCCAGGGTCCTACCAAGCTGCCCACCTCTGTGATTGTCATATGAAAGTGGCCACAGACAAGATAGCTGGGCAACAATAATATTTTTATATAAGCCAAGAGCTAGAGGCAGGAGGATCACAGGTTCTACATGAAATGCCATCAGGGGAAACAATACAAAAACTCTGTAGCCACCAGGATTTGAGAACCATATATTTTCTATATTGTAAAAATAACTACTTTTCTTGTTTTTATTTCCATTTTTCTGTTTAAATATATGAATGCAGTTTTGCACTTGGGGCATGTGAACAAACAGATGAGAACCCCACATTGACCCCTGCTTGGTTGACAGCGTCCTGATCCTACCTTCTGATCTCGCTTGTTTTCTGTTGCTGTGATAAAGTACCCTGGCAGAAAGCAGCTTGGGAGAGAAAGGGTTTGTTCAGCTCACTGTTCCAGGGCACAGTCCAGCACAGGAAGGAAGACACAGAGGTGGGAGCCTAAAGCAGCTGGTCTTATCCATCCACGGCCCAGAACACAACTTTAGAACCCTGTCTCCAATGATAAGGTGTAAGCAGTTGGAGGAAGGTTCCTCTGATCTCCACATACATGAGCGAATTTTAATTTTTACTTAGTTAAATTTTAACTTAGCTCAAAGAGGCTTTTCTAGAGGAAAATCTAATCCAAGAAAAGAAAGAACTTTTAAACGTGTTGGATGTACGGATACATCTGGTGGCCCATCCCAGATGTGACCTTCATGCACCACTGCATAAGTCATTCCAGTTCTATTTTCAGGCCGGTGATGGCAAAACAAGCCTTTTCTTTTCTTTCCTCTTCTTTTCTTTTCCTTCCTTCCTTCCTTCCTTCCTTCCTTCCTTCCTTCCTTCTTTTTGTATTTTGTTTTTTGTTTTTCGAGACAGCGTTTCTCTGTGTAGCTTGACTGTCCTAAACTCGATTTGTAGACCAGGCTGGCTTCAAACTCAACATCAGTCCACCTGCCTCTGCCTCCCCAAGTGCTGGGATAAAGGCATGAGCCGCCATGCCTGACAACAAGTCTTTTCTTGAAGACACTTTTTAAAAAAATTATTTGTGTGTGTGTGTGTGTGTGTGTGTGTGTGTGTACGCTTTTAAAAAAATTAATTATTGTGTGTGTGTTTAAAAATTAATTATTGTGTGTGTATGCATGTGAGAGCACATTTGTATGAAGGCCAGAGGATTTCAGAAATGCCTACATAATCACCTCCCTTGAGACAAATTGCTAATTAGCCTGGAACTCACCAGTTAAGCTAGACAGCCTCAACAGAGAGTCCCACAGACTCACCCTCCTGCCACCACTTTCCAAGCTCTGGGATTAGAAGTATTCAACAATGCACTGTGTATTTTTCTATAGGATTTGGGCCTTGAACACAGGTCTTTATGCTTATAGCAAAAGCATTTCATGTCAGAGCAATCTCCCCAGCCAGAAGCCGCAACAGGGCAGCAACAGGGCAGGTAAACTGGTGTGGCATATGGTGTCCATTTTCTCAGATATGTCAATGTGTGCACCCTGTTAGCAGACTACTGTAATGGGATTGTCTACTGTAATGGGATGTCCTTGAGACAGATGCTGAGCCAGTTATTAAGTCTCTTGTATGCTTGCAGGGATGAAGAGGACAGTGACATTTTTCTATTTAAAAACTGGGCAGCGCATTGTAAGGAGTTTTGAGGTTGCTTGACTTTGTTTTTACCCTCTACAGTAGAAGATTCTGTATTAGAAAGTGCTGACTGCTTTATACTAGGAAAGGATCTTTTGGGGATTCCTGATAGTCAGGTACCTGGGATCAGAGGATGAAACAAAATCTAGAGAACTGAGCTGACTGTGTGGGAAAGAGAAACTTGGGGTTCTCGGCTCTGTTTTCCCCTGTTCTACCTCTGGAGACTTTGAAGGTTTTCAATATCCACTCTTTGTGTGAACTTTCCTGTGCTGAAAAGGAATGACTCAGCAGTGACGATGACTGTTATTGGTGCCAACATTTATGCTCAAGACACTTTGGCCTCCACTGAGTGTGCAACTTTAGTGTGAAGGAAGCAGGGCTTTTCGGAGACAAAAGAAGTCTGCTTACCTCACGATACCTGCTGCAGTGCACAAATAGCAGCAGGCATCTGTTGTCAGGGAAAAGGTGATGTGGAGTTCCTCACTGACTCTGAGATTACTGTGGTAATAATCATCCTGACACTGGTCCTGGCAAAACACATCCGTGAGAAATGACTGCTTCTGGCAGTGAGCCAGGCTGTGGTGCTTTAGAGCAAGCCTTCCCAGGCAGTCACTGCAGATTTGCCTAAGTTTTGCTTTGTGATTGCCTCCTTGTGGAAGTGGATACATTGCTAGATAAAAAGGAATGAGTGTAACTGTACTGTTGGGACTCCTGTGCCCTGAGATTGCCAGTCTGATTGTGCTCAGAGGTGCAGCAGGTGAAGGAAGCACACAGCTGGCTGGCTGGCTGGCTGGGAGTGTTTCCTGAGAAACTGCAGGGAATGGTGACATACACCACTCAGCATATCTGTGAGTTTATTTCTGCAGTTGAATGGATCACAAGGACTCTTATCAAATCAAGAGTTAGACAGTTCCTTGATGTCTTATAATATGACAGCTTTATTGGGAGGGAATGAAAAGTAAAAGATAGAGCCTCTGAAGGACATGGGGTTTGCCTTGGCTTCTTTCTTTCTTAGTCTTTTTTTTTTTTTTTTTTTGCTTCTGGTTTACCATAGTGTGAACTAAGCAGCTCTGAAACCATGAGCCAAAATAACTTCATTCCTCTCTTACATACTTTATGTCTGGGGTTTGGGTCACAACGGTACAGACAGACTAATTCAGTACAGCATTGCGGAGTGGTAAGAGTAGATCCACAAGATGCCGGGATGCACACACCATCCTCTCAGTGCAACTGCTGTACACTGAAAGAATGGAAAAGAGCGAGAAACCAAATGTTGGGTATGGTGGTTTGTGCCTGTGTCCGTAATTTCCATACTTAAGAAGTAGAGATGGGAGGATTGCCACAAGTTCAAGGCCAGCCTAGCCTACAGAGTAAACCCTGTTTCAAAACAAACAAAATCAAGAAAGTCACAGTTGTTATGGGATCAAGAAGAGCTGTTGCTCCTCCCACTTTCCCTGTTTTCAGAAAGACTGAAAATTTCAGATACTAAATGTAAAAGCATTTTATATTTGGAAAAAGTTGCCTTTCAGGAGGGGCGGGGGCGGACTTGTGGTACTGGGGAGGCAGACAAGTATTTCTGTAGAAAGTACCAAGCTTGCAGCCTTTGTCCAGAGTTGTCAGCAGCGCCACAGTGAGCTCCATCAGCTCATGTCTGCATAGGATGTGTGGTGCAGAGTGTGGTTGAAGGTGATGGGCAGTTAATCCTGAATCAGGAAGAGTGCCACTCTCCTCACTAGCACACTTGGTCTGCTAGAAGTGACAGTCCTGTGTCAGCAGCTTTGATGATAGTTTCTGTATATGTGTATGTGTGGCTATGCGTGTATCATGGCATGAAAATGGAAATCCAAGGATAACTTGCAGGAATCGGGTCTCTCCTACCGTGTGGCTCTTGAGGATCAAATTCAGGTCATTTGGCTTGGCAGCAAATACGTTTACCCGCTGAGCCATCTTTCCAGCCCCCCAATATTTGTCTTTCTACAGAGTGTTGCCCACCCCCACTCTCAGTCCCAAATAGTGAGGTAACTTACCTAATTATCCCTGTGTCACTTACCCATAGGGATTTGTTCTGAAGACTGCATTGTTAGAAAATTGTACATCTTGATTATACCTTGGTGTGTGCATACACACACTAAGATGGCTGTGACATCACTGGTAACAGTCACATGGAACCCTCATTGACCTAAGCATCATGCAATTACATTCTTATTTCCCTTGTTTTTATTTGGAGCCCTATACACTTTAAAACGTACATTTAGTAAAATTTGTAAATTTAGCAAAAAAAAAAAAAGTTTTGTTAAGCTAGCTTTGTTTCTTGGGAAACACTTGGTACTGGTTTTGGGGTTTTTTTGTTTGTTTGTTTCTTTTTGTTCTTGAACTTTCGTAAAGTGTTATATTGTTAGCTTCATGAAGAAATGCATCAGTTTGTTCGGGGTGATAGAGAAGAGGTGTAACAGAAATACATACAAGCCAGTGGTGGAGGGCAAAATTGATAGGTGGATGTGTAAATCCAAGAGGGGCCAGGCTTAGCCATGAAGCAAGATTGCCAGTGGTGCTTGCTAACTAAGAATCTGACTAGGATATGCCAGAAGTTTGTGGGTCTGCGAGGATGAACTCTAGACTCTGCTGAGGCCTTGTCAGCCATAGACCAGCTTTCTCAAACAGCAGCAGAAAATCTTCCCAGCACATTCTGCTGCTTTGGCTCTGTTGGCAAGAGGCAGTCAGGTGCTGATTCAAAGGATCACTTTCATTGTGTCTACTTTCAGAGCGGATTGATTCATCCTGGGTAGAAATTCCCAAGTACAGCTGTGTTTGCCAGCCTATTACTTATCCACAGTGCTGTGTCAGCAACCATGTGCCCTGCACATTTAATAGATGATTTCTTTTGTTCGTCACATCTTGGTAGGAGCAACAGCCTCACCACCATTTCCCCAGTCCTGATGCCATGGATCCATCTTGAAAACTGTCCTGTTCAGATGACTCACCACTCAGTTGCATGTACTGCTAGGTCTATAGTGCCCAGCTGACTGACACAAATCCTTACTTTGCAAGTGGGTGTCAGAAAGTAACTGAGAGGGAAAATGGAACCATGCCTGGTAATCCAGGCCTTAATGGCAGCTATAGTAGTCTGAGGAAAGAGATTGTAAGATCAAGGCCCACCTGGGCTATAGAGTGAATTCCAGGCCAGCCTGGGCAACTTATTGAAAACTTGTTTCAGAATAATAAAGGAGGAAATGGAAGATGGATGGCTTAGTGGTTAAGAGCACTTGGCCTGGAAACATGGGGACCTGAGTCTAAATCAGCAGTACACACATAAAAGCCAGATGTGGCTGCACATACCAGTTATACAGCGTGGGGTTAGAGACAGAAAGATCCCAGGAGTTCACTGGCCTGCCAACCTAGCCAAAATGGTGAACTTCTGACTTAGTGAAAAATCTTGCCTATCTCAGAGCAATAAGGCAGAAACAGTTGGAGATGACACATTGTCACATGCAGGTACCACACACATATCACACATACCATACACAAAAATAAATAAATAGTAATGAGGGCTGGATATGTGGCTCACACAAGACTCTTTATTTGCTCATCAGTATGGGGTGAGGGAAAGTATCAGTAATGTGCTTCCTCTTTGCTGTAAACTCAAGAATGTGATGAATAAGGTAAGATGTTCCTCGTTTCTTTGATTATAATGAGTATATGCTAAATTTTTGTTTCAATTAGAGTGGGATATAACTATACTTTGAAAGTCAAGTGCATACTTGTTCTGCACCTCACAGAACAATCTGGGTTCCAGAATTACTTGTAGCATTGGTCTCTGGTGTTGGGTGAGGCTCTACCCACCCTTGCTGTAGCTATACCTCTGCTCCTCCACATCCTGAGGTTACGTGCTCTGGGATCTTTCTCTGTGACAGACAGTGATCTGACTTCACTCATATACCCCTCAAGCTTTCTCAGAGTTTTTAACACTCCAACCTGGTGGAGTTTTGGTTGTCTTACACCTTGGGAAGAACAGAACTTGTAGAAGGTGTGTGTATATAGTATGTATTCTGGAAAGGGTTCATTAGAAGAGCACACACAGTAGTGGCTGGGTTGTCCACCAGCTCTCTGCATGCTACAGAAAATGAGAACTTGGTGACCTCTGAATGAATATGGCTGAATGCTTCAGCAATCAGGGTGCTGCTCAAGACCTGGAAGATTCCAGAGAGTTGTTAGTCTTCAGTATATGTTGGAAGGCTAGCATAGTTGAAGTCTGATACCAACAAAATGCTGAGATGACAGTCGCAGCAAAAGTACAGTTAAGTGGACTTACCAGCAGGAAATGAAGGGAAGTGGCTGGAGAGATGGCTCAGCAGTGAAAAGCACTGGCTTCTCTTCCAGATGACCCAGGTTCAGTTTTGAGCCACCTGTAACTCCAGTCTCAGGAGGTCTAATGTCTTCTGGCTTCGGAAGGCACCAGGTACACATTGGTGCACAGATATCCATGTAGGCAAAACACTTCATCCATATAAAAATACATAAAATCTTTTTTAGGAGAGAAAGAAGTGAAAGCAGACAGGCATGCAGTACTGTTTTGACTCAAACATCATTATGTATGTGGTCTACCCATGAGAAGATGCTGCCCACCTTATGGATGGGTCACCTCTCAGTTAGTCCTTCCGGAAAGTGCACTCACAGACCCCTACGGAGGCATGTTGCTTATTTTATTCTGTCAAGTTAATTGCCATCAAGTTGACAAGATTAAGCATCACGAGTCTACCCTTTGTCAGCCTGACCCCCCCCATTACTCTTTATATCATGCTTAATTTGCAAATGAATAACAAAGCCATAATTCAGCCTGAAGTGTTAAAAGTGTACTATGTACAACTGGAAATATACCGGTTTTCCCCCAGAGCAGATGTCTATACCCTATAAGTTAAATATGATACGTAGATCAACAACACTTAAGTACTGACATTTTCTTAATACTATATACTATTACTATACTAATAGTAATAGAATAGGAAAAGAAAGAAAATACAAATATCTGCATACATATAAATCCACAAACATTTTAACAATGTTAGACAGAAACATACATGGCAGTTACAGTCCTCATTTGGCCAGATGATTGGTCATTTGGCCATAGCTGTTTAAATTTTTCTACTGCCCAACTCATATACTCAGCAAGTCCTGGTTCTTTACCTGTGGGAGTGGTCTGAAACTCACTTCATACCACAGAAAGGCTTAGAATTTGTGTCCTCGCTGCCTCGGCCTCCTGAAGGTTCTGGCTCTTACCACCCTACTTGGATTGAGTAGTTAGTTTCATACTTGCTCAGAATGTAGTCACACCAAAAAAGACTCTACTCTTCATTCCTCCATTGCGGTCCAGTCTCTCCAGTTTCTAGTAACTCCTTTCTTATTCTGTCGACTCAAGGACATCAGGAGCCTGAGTGGCCAGGGGAAAGTCAGCCTACAGTTTAATTGAATCCTTGTAATACTTCTTATGCTTCCTAATAGAAGCACTCCTTTTGGAACCAAGACATCCAAGCCAGCAGGGCAGATTGCAGGAACAGAAAGCAGAATATTGCCAGTGGGTCACTAAGGGTAGTGGTTGAGTGGTACCATTCCCATTCTACCCCTTGATTCTTGGATCCATGAATCCTGGCTATAGGAGAAGCTACCGTATTCTGAACACTGAATCAAACATATGCAGTCTTCTAGAGGGCTCTGCCCAGCCCTTCAGGCCACTGCCACCTACTTGGCTCTGTAGCTAGCTGTGTCTTTAAAAGGCCATTCCACCATTTTGTCAAGCCAGCTGCTTTAGGATGGCAAAACTACTGAATTCCAAGAGTGTGAGCCCGCACTGTATGAAATGAATTCCTTGGCACTCAGTAGCAAATATACCTAGGTCAGCCTTGACAAATGGGAATTCATGTTGTTGATCCTATGCATAATCTCCATTTTTGTCATCATGACCACTTTGTTCATGAGTCTGTTGGGCAATGACAAGAATGGCCAAGAAAAGGAGTTGACTTCTGTCTACAAAACAGGCCATCATACTTGCTTGTTGACATTTTCCTCTACTGATATGTCACCATTTGAGAAACATTTAATACACAGGACACAGTTATCTTCACTTCGTTTGAAGAGCTCTGTGTATATTCTTCTTCTCCAAATGGCTTTCTCCCAGTTTTTCAGTTATGCTCCTTCCAAGTCGTTCATCCAAACCACTGGGTATGGCCAATAAGTCAGTGTATATTGCACATCTGTCCAAATAAAATGTTTATGAACAGCAAGATACCTTATTGAGGTAAACGTGCTTGCCACTAAGCCTGATAGCCTGAGGTCAGTCCTAGGATCCGCTTAGTGGAAGGAGAGAATTCCTACAGGTTGTCCTCTAACCTCAGTACACGCCAGTAACATGCATACATGCACAGAGAGAAATAAATTAATAGAAAATGAAATAAATGAGTAAAAATAGTATTTAAAATACACAACTCTGTTTCTTCCCCAAAGTTGTACCCACCACAAGGATTTTCCTTCACCGTGTCCTTCAGGGTTATCCCAGGAAGGTACTATAATACTAGACCTAGCTATCTACTTCTGGTGGATGGACTTTATATAAAATTAATAAATAAGGCCTTGCTCTTGTGCTCAGTCATCCAATCACAGAGAACACCTTATGAGGTAATGCTTGGGGACAGAAGGCATTGTTGGAAGAGTAGAAACTATAGGCATTTAGGTAACTTCTTCATGTAACTTTTAAGACCTGCTTGAGCCCAATCACATAAATACTACTTCCTGTTGATGATGGTAATGCCTAGCCTATGACGGGCAGCTCAAGT
The DNA here is from genome assembly GCF_030254825.1 of Meriones unguiculatus. Lineage (NCBI taxonomy): Eukaryota > Metazoa > Chordata > Mammalia > Rodentia > Muridae > Meriones > Meriones unguiculatus. The sequence goes on along the minus strand of NC_083352.1, from coordinate 82,512,584 downwards.
CACGTGGTAGATTAGTACCCATTGTCAAATATTCAGTTTCTATTAAGTCCCAGTAGCAGGCAAAGAGCTGTCTCAAAGAAAATTATGGTCCATAGGTGGCAACAAGGTCTTGGCTCCAAAATCCAAAGGCCTCTACTATGATTCACCTGTGTGGACCTGTCAAAGGCTACAAACAGCATCCCTAGCTACCATGGACACCTCAGATACCATCAGGTTTGCTGGATCATATGGCCTGAGTGGAGTTGTTACAGGGATTTTGGTTATTGTTTTGGACCCATTCCTGGTGCCACAGCCTGTATTAGGCATGATTCTGGAGAGTTCTCTTCCCTTATTTAATCATTCTTGGATATATGCTTTCAGAACCACCAATCAAGATTAGTCATCCTGGGTTCTAATAGTGCCATCTTTCTAAGCCGTAGTGACTACTACTGAAGCCAAGGACAGTGGGCTGGTCCATCAGGTTGGGCACCTGTATGTTGGCTGTTGGCAGCTGTTTTTTAGTCTGCCACTCTCGTCTAAGGCTATGGTCTCAGCCAACAGTCGTAGGCTTTGCTGTGGTTTCTCCATCACTTGACTATATTAACTCCTGTGTTTGTCTCTTTGGGGCTCTTGTTTGTTTGCCGGGAACATCCTCTAGTAACTTGCCACAAGAAACTACGCAGGAAGACATACTTCTTACTTCAGTCCTTGGATATCTGAAACTGTATAGACTCTGCTCCTACTGGATAGATAGTAGAGTGGACCTAGAATTATGGGTAGATATGTGTTTTTTTCCTCTAGTTTTGGGGTGCTCTGTGCTACCACTTCTCTTGGCCTAGGCTGAGACTCCCTGTTTTCTCTTATGCAACTGGTACTTTCACTGAACAGTATGTCCATGCCAGTGCTATGTCAGGAATGCCTAGACAAAGTATTTGCATTTGGCACTGCCATTCTAGAGAACAAAACAGATGGTAAACAGTAGAGAGACAGCAGGCCCTACATCTGCAGTTTTGCTTTCTATGAGATCTACAGTCTTAGGATATTGAATGGAAATTTCCAGAAACAAGCATTGCAAAACTTTTTAATCGTGCACTATTATGAGTTGCATGATAAGATTTGGAATTGTCCCAGTCGTTCCCACCTCGTCTTGAGTTGTTCCGTTGCCCAGCTGATCGCTACCCTCCCGATCTCACATAGGACTGGTCTTCTGTTTGTCTTAGAGTTCATGTTCAGATGGTCCTTTTCAGGTTGGTTGTCTAGCATTGCTACATGCCTGTGCCTAGGCCATCTATGTGCACAGCACAGTGGCATGTTTGGAGAATAACCCTGTTCGCTTAACTTCCATTATGTACATTACTGGAGTAGTTCCACTTCACTGTTTATTTCTGTTGTCACACTTACTGTGACTGACTTGCAAGTTAAACCTTTATGGGTTTATGTGTGTAATAACAGCCATGCAGGGCTCAGCGCTATTCACAGTGGATGATGTTCCCACAGCACAGTGAGAATACAGATGATTCTGACCAAAGGCTTAAGAGAAATCTGTCATGAGCTGGGGTGGTTCTCACAGAGGCCCTAAGAAAAGAGGAAGAAGAAGCTCGTGGAAATGCCTCCCAGACAGAAGCTTGTCTGAACTCCTGGCAGAGGTATTGCTGAGAGGTCCAGGAAATCTGACTGGATGCATCGCATTCCGGAGACCAGAACTTAAAAACCCAGTCCTGGTCAGGCATGCTGGTGTGTTCCTGTAAGGTGTAGATGAAAGCCCAAGACAGTTCTGGACACAGTTGGTTTAGAACAAGTATGAACTTTGTAGATAGGAGTGCTGAGTAAATAGTTCTTAGACAAACACAGCCCAGGAGACAGTAATTCTGCCTTCATCAAAGGAATAGAATGTGAAACCTTTGTCCTCAGAAAAGGCTGAGGAGTGCCTGTCAGACAGCTAGAGGTGGGAAGGAGGTTGAAGGGTATGGCATGAACGGTTCATAGCTCCAGGGCAGAGTCATAGTGGGCTCCCTCCCCACCCCCACCCCCGCACTTGACCTCAGGGTACTTTACCAGGGATAGCCAGAAGGTGGGTCACTGCTGCTTCTCAGAATCCCTCAGGTGACCTGTGAGCTTTTTAACATCTCTCCTTTAATGTCATAGGTATGTCTTAGGAAGGTCTCTGGAACCTCAGCACACACCTGTGCTTGGGCTCAGCAAGAGTTGAAGGGCTCTAACAGGGCTTAAAGGGCTAGCAGTGTGACTCTTGGTAGAATGGCTGCTAGCAAGTATAAAGCCCTGGGGTCAGTCTCCAACACTGTATAAACTGAGGGTGCTGACACACACCTGTAATTCCAGTGCAGGGGAGGTAAAGACAGGATTATCGGGAGATCAAGGCCATCCTCCACGGTACAGCAAGTTCAAGAAAAGACTAAAAGATGATTAGGCAGACTGCCAGTCTTGCCTTGGGCTGTTGCACATGGAAGCTTGTGCACAGCTGGAGAAGTGCTTCTGAGTGGGCCTCCCAGTCAGCAGCTCACCTCTCCATGTTGCTGTCTAGATGGCCTGGGCACCTGGTGGAGTCCTGTCAGTTTACTGGCTATGGGTCTACAGCTCTCATGAAGTGTATTTACTAGCATAATGGCACATCATATTTTCACTCACTTAAGAACCCACTCCTGGTCAGGCCATGATAGTGTGTTCCTGTAGTCCTAGCTCCTCACTAAACTGAAGAAGGGTCCTTACTTGAGCCTAAGGCTTAGAGACCAGCTGGGAACAGAACAAGACTCCATATCAAGATGGGAATATAAGCAAAGCCCTTGGAAACCTCAGTTATAACATGCTGAGGCAGCAGAGGCCTCTTGGGACATGTCCTGGGAACAGCAGCCTAGCATTAGAGAACACGGGCAGTTCCCTGGGTCAGCCACTTTTCTTACATGGCACTGCTATCCACATCTTCTGTTGTAGGTGCCATGTTTTTTGTTTTTTGTTTTTTTAAGTGTGTTGTTCTTTTTATGTGCATGATTGTTTTTCTGTATACATGTGTTCGGTGCCTCTGGAGGCCAGAAGAGGGAGTTGGGTCCCTTGGAACTGGAGTTTTAGATCATTATGAGTTATAGATGGGTATGAGCTGGCCAGTGTGGGTGCTAGGAACCGAACTTGGATTCTCTTTAAGAGCAGTATGTGATCTTATCCACTGGGCCATCTCTCCAGCACCTTTTCTTTTTTCTTGTAATAGCATCTTATTTAACCTTGTTATATTCTATATGTGACTTTCTGAATAATATTGTGAGATGTGTTTGATTGGACAGTCCAGTAGTATTAGGCACATTTACATTGTTACTTGGCTGGTTTCTGGTACCTTTATTATTTTGCAAAATATAAAACCTTAAAATCTTTAGGTGGCTTTTTAATGTAAACTAAGATTTTGCAAAGATATTGCAAACATGATACTTGAGCTACTTAATTAAGTTTTATGAAAGATTCTACAGAAGGCTTTAAAGTGAGATTATGAAAAGTCAGATAGTATATTTGTAATTTACATTATAAAATAAGAAAGCCTGTGAGTATGTTTGTGGGGGTATTTCCGTGTGTGGTGGGGGGAGGGATAAGGATTTTTGTTGGTACTTAATAGTGGCTTGGAAACCTGGGGTCAGCTGGTGACAAGGCTATAGACTCCACTGCTACAGAGTGGGTAGCCAAGGAGACGCTGAGCCAGGACTGGCTCGTGTGGGCTGTGGTCACCACAGTATTTCAGCACTGGGTTATTTGAGAACAGCACAGCTAAGCTCTACCCTCTGAGTGCATCAGGAGCTTTCAAGGACTTGTCAATGATTTGGAGATGTGCCTCCCTTGGGGCAGTAACAGGCATGCAGTCTTAGCATTGCAGGAATTACCACAGGTGGTGTGGGTCCTCCCACATCTGCCTGGGGGAGGGACTTCCAAAAACAGGAGCTAGTGGGTTAAACCTAAGAAGAGCCTCAAGACAAGCAGAGACACTGCACATAGCAGAAGCAGAAGCAACAGAGTGAGGGCTCATGTGTGCAGGATGAGCTAATGGGCTTAGGACCATTGAGAAGCCTGGCTCTCGCGCCATTGTTGGGACTTGTCCATTGCTCTGGTGCCCTTTACAGGAAACGGCAGATCCAGCTTCCTCCTTAACACCTATTCATCCTTGACATTGTGTGTGGGACTCTGGGAACAGCAGTGTGAAGAAGAGTGTGCATAACTACAGCATGGGTCTTTTGAGCCTGTGTAGTGCCTTATGCCAGAACACCACCACCTCTGGAGTCCTTTTGAGGTCACAGAAGTGTCCTCTCTGAGGCTTGAATTGAAATCTTGAGCATTGTCATATGGAGTAAGAAGTCAGTGGGAGGCAGGTGCCACCTCTCTTTGGTCTAGCCTCAGTAATCTTTGTTGTGCCTGTAGACCTGTTCACCAAACAGTTTGGTTTTGAAGCTTTGCTGCTGATTAAGTTGTAAGTGGTACTCTGTCCAGTACTGTCAGTGTTTGTAGGGGTAGCTCTCCAAGATACTGGGTTGGACATCTTGCTAGCACATCATGTTTCTTGACCAAACAAATACTGAGTGCTCAGTGCTGGAAAACGGGTGCCAGTGAGAAGATCCGTCTTTCACCATGAGCTCCTCCTTGCCGGCCCTGCCATCTGAAGGGATGTATTAGGTGTCTGTGAGCAGAGGTGGAAAATGCCCAGGGCCACATAACCCATGCAGACACTTAGCTATTGCTGTTCCTGTGTACCAGAGTCTGTAATACTGAGCTGGGATGGCACTGCAGACTTCATGTGTGTGACATGCCTGATAAAAGGTGAGTCACACCACAACTGTTCCAACAGCATGAGGGAATTGCATACACATTTTCTGTCAGAGCTAGAAAGACTCCTCTCCTCCCTCTGGGACAGTAATTACTCTACCATGATATTTATCCCAGTAGCGGCTATGTATTGCTGAGTCCACAGTGGTTTACCATGCCACCATTTCAGATGAACAAGTGAAAATCAGTAAGAGTCCTTCGTTCCTATCCCCTAATGAAGAGGAAATTAATTCCCTCTGTAGACAGCATTGCTATTTATCTACAAGAGGATTAGAAGTGAAAACCCTGTGACTTCATTGAGCCTTCTTTGCTCAGTGCTGGTTTTGAACATTTTTCAAAAAGATGAGTAGGGCCAAAAGAGTTGGCTAAGCAGTAAGAGCACATGCTGTTCTTGAAGAGGAGCTGGGTTTCCTAACACCCACATGGCAGCTCACAACTTTCGGATCTCCAGTACCAGGGGATCTGACACCCTCTTCTGATCACTGCAGGCACCAGGCACACACATACATGCAGGCAAAATACTTGTACATCTAAATAATAAAATAAATAAATCCATAAAAATGTTTCAAGAAGATGGTTACCTTTCAGGACTGGTATTAGCACAGTAGGTTGCTGTCCTTTGTGCAGAAAGTGAGCAGGAGGCTGATACTGATGACTGTTGATTATAGGAAAGGCTAGAAGTAGCTCCAGAGATGTTAGACTTCTGAACTGAATACAGTGGCTCCATGCTGGGCATGTGGACAGCACAGTTTCTAAAATGAACAATAGAGTGGAAAAAAAAACAGATTCCAGAAAATGTAGCCAGTACTGGGCGAGGGAGAGTTAGGGAGTTCACTCACTGTGTGATATCAGGTTAGCTGACAAGCCAAGTGGGAAGAGGGCTCTCCATCAGTTATTCCTGCAGAGAGAGGGAGTTTCACTCTGCATTTAGGGAGGACTTTCCCACCTGCACTTTGTACACAAGAAAGGAGTTGCGTTTATTCAGGGGAACTAAAACCTGAGCCTTTGGGGGACATTGCACTTTCACTCTGTGACACCTGTCATTGGCCTCTTGCTCACAAAACCTGTTTCTTACAGCAACCGTGGCAGCCATGTACTACAGCTACTACATGTTGCCAGATGGCACCTACTGCCTAGCACCACCCCCACCTGGGATCGATGTGGCCACTTACTACAGCACCCTTCCTGCTGGAGTGACTGTGTCCAGTTCGCCCGGTGTGACTACCACTGTACCACCACCTCCCGGGACCACACCTCCTCCACCCCCAACCACAGCTGAAACAAGCAGTGGGGTTACCTCCACAACCACCACCACAAGGTATGTGCCGTCTGTTCAGCATGGTGGTTGCTGCAGTGACCAGTGTTCTCCATAATTAGCATGGTTATCATTCATATGGTATTGCCGCACACCTGTACTCGTAGCTTTGGAAGGATGAAACAAAAGGAGGAAAAGTTCAAAGCCATGGCCAGGCAGGGTCAGGCAGTGTCTGAGATCATCTACACAGTGAGCTAGCCAAAGATAAACAATGAGTCCTTGTTGGGGTGGAGGAGTGGGTAGTTCAAGGCCAGCTAGATAATTACATTATGGGTGTTCCCTGCACTGGGGAGGTGGAAACAAGAGGATCAGGAGTTCAGGGTATTCTTCAGTATAATTGGCTACAGAGCAAGACCCCATTTTAATACCAAAAACAGTTTTTAAGCAGTGAAATCTAGCCACATTTGAATGTGACTCTCGGGCAGCACCTGGTATCTGTTCCTTAATTCTGGGCTGCTCTGGTGTAGTGTTTTGACACCTCAGCTGGGCAGGGTTAAGCAGAGCCCAAGTGAGGCAGACTGAACTCGTCAGAGCCCACGGGGTTTCATACAGTTGAGTGAGGGAAGGGCTCTGTTGGCCACTCCTTGAGATATCACATTGTACAGTTGGCATCTAGTATAAAATCATTAATAGCAGAAGGACAGAGTGCTCAGCACCCCATGGAGGGTCGTCTGTGTGTGTCAGGTCTGTTAGAGGCTGCTGCAAAGCTTGACTAAAGCTCCCCTTTCTAATCATGCCTAGAAGTCAGATGTGGGCTAAGAACTAAGAACACTAAGAACTAGATCACTAGCCTAGCCTGTGGGAGGAGTTGGGGAATGACACTTGGGGCCACACTGTTGAGACAGTGAACCAGTGAAGGATGTTGAGCCATGCTTGACAGCTGTCTTTAATGACTTTTCCTTCTTTTGTTCCTAAGAAGTAGCTCATAGTTAAAAATGAATGCTAATTGGGAAGAAGAATTGAACTTGTCTCTGAGACTTTGAACCTCATTCTTTAATAAATCCCACTGTCAGGTTTTTGTTGTTTTTTGTTTGTTTTTTGTTTTCTTTTCTTTTCTTTTCTTTTTTTGAGATAGGGTCTCACTGTATAACCTGGGCTCCAGTATTGGGCTTGCAAGGTGCCACATGCAGCTTCCTGTATTGTCACTTCATCAGTGGTGATCTGGACCCTATTAGTGCCCAGGAACTGGCTTCATTAGGTTGAGGGGCTTCTTGTCTTTAGAACAAGAGTCTTGTTCTTACGTGGCTGAACCGGAAAGGACCCTCCAACTGCCAATGCCAGGCTTAAGCTATGCCAAGTTCAGGGTTGCTCACCAGCTCTTCTCCACAGTGCGCTTGCTCCCGTGGCCATCATACCCCCGCCCCCTGACATCCAGCCTGTGATTGATAAGCTGGCAGAGTACGTCGCTAGAAACGGCCTTAAATTTGAGACCAGTGTTCGAGCCAAGAACGATCAGAGGTGAGATGAGGAGGTTTAAGTGTTGGGCTGGGGTGTGTTGGGCTGGCACTCATGAATTTCAGTGGCAGTGTTTGCCTGGCATTTATGACTTCCTGAGATCAAGCCCTGTTTTGAAAAAACAACAACAACGAAAACCTCAAAACATTTAAGCATGTCAAGTATATGAGATTTGGGGTTTTCATTTAGTATTCTTTAAATCCTGTTATGATTCCTTTGTGCTTTCATCTTCTCTAGAATATCTATAACTAGACATATTTTTGTTCGTTCATCTTATTAAATTACTTAGAGTTGGAGAGGGTTCTTGTTGTTTCTATTGTGCAGTAAAAATGTAGGTGCTTGAAAGGCTGGAATTCATATTTCAAGGGTCCTTATCCCCTACACCTGGCAGTGTGTATAAAATGTGAGCTGCATTTTTACCTGTGATAGGACCCTGGAGAGTGGGTTAGCCCTCTGCCTGATTCACATAGAGTCTATGAAGTTGTTCTAATAAATTCTATGAGCTGTCCAGCACAGTGCAGACCACATGTGGAAACACCGAAGCCTGTGTGCAGGTCATGCTGGGTCACCAGGTCCTTTTCTGTTCACAGATTTGAGTTCCTTCAGCCCTGGCACCAGTACAACGCCTACTATGAGTTTAAAAAGCAGTTCTTTCTGCAGAAGGAAGGAGGCGGTAGCACACAGGTAGGAGCTGCAGGTGGGAAGGCATGGAGCGCTGATGACAGAAGGGACTTCCTGGACTTTCAAGTCTACACTATGTCTAACCCATCCCTTCAAGAGGTGAAGCTGTCTTAGGTCTTTTGAAACACCCACTTGTGCCTCGGTAACCATTTGTCCTGCATGTTCCAAACAAACACCACTGTTGGCAGAGTGAAGGACATGGTCTAGCCTTCAGTTCCTGGTCCTTCTGCCCCCGCCTCCCATGTGCAGGATGGCAGGTGTGCCACTGTGCCTAGTTTGCTTTTGATTGCTCTGTAATGCTCCTTGTGGTGGGTATGCTGGACTCTGGCTGCCACAGGCACACAGTCCCTTGAACAGTTCTCTTGCCCTCGCCGCACTTTGTCCTGTCCCTCACACTCTTGAGCTTATTCTGCCGGAAATAATTGCTGAGACTGAAGCATCTCGTTCATCTATAGGCAGTGGGGGACTGTTCTGAATGTATTCTCAGTAACTAGGCTCCAAGGGAAGTTACTCCTCCCCCCATTTAGTCTGTCATACTAGAAAAATACAGGTAGGACTGGGGATGTAGCTCAGTGGCAGAGCGCTTGCCTAGCATATCAGAGGCCCTGGGTCCAGTACACACGCACACACACAGACACACGAAAGCACCCAAGAAAATCCTACACCAGAATTTCAAATGTGGAAAGGCTGGCTATTACAGATGGGTTGGAGATGAGTTTTGATGTGTTTTTTAGAATGACCTCATCCAGCATAGACTGGCCTCAAACTCTCTTTGGTCAAGGATACCCTTGAACTCCTTGTGCTCTTGCTTTTACCTTTTGAATGGTGGGCTTATAGGTGTGGACTGTGGAATATATTGACAAACCCTTGTATTTGTCATGTAGCCGTGCTCAGTGATGTCTTTTTTCAGGCAGCATCAACAGCTGAAGAGGCTCCTACAGAAAACGCTGCTGAAGAGTCAAGTGAAGCTGGGGAGGACGCCGCTCCTGAGGGTATGGCAGAGACTGGGGGAAGAGGCAGCGGGAAGAAGGAGGCTGGGTCCAGCAAGAGCACCGTGGACGGGAAGCTCGTAAAAGGTGCGCTGCCCAGATGAAGCCCAAGCCTCATGGGCTTCCCTCCTGAGGGACAGGACTAGGTACCTCAACCATGGGGGCTTATTGGGCTTGCCGTCGTGAACTGCCATATTCAGACATGCTCACCTTGTCCTGCTTCTACAGCATGTGTCTGGAGCTCTGTGGATAGAAGCTAGTCCGAGGATGCGTCAGCTTTCAGCTTGAGCCATTTAGTGGATGTGTTTATACATTTTCAGATACTGTTTCACCCTCCCCCTGAAACTTTCTGTGCTCACCTCCTTGTACTGGGGACTGCTCCTGGGACTCACTTAGCTAGGCAAGTGCTCTCCACTAGGTTCCAGCTCCAGTCCCTGTGCAGACTGTTGTGATGAAGTTTGTTTTCTTTATCCACATGGCTCTCTTGAGCACATTTGTCAGGCAGTGCTGCACTCACTTACGTTTGGTCTCCTTGCCCTGCCTCTGGCCAGGTGATGTAGTCTAGCAGGACAGATGTGTGTAAGTGGCTGATACTATAGAAGACAGGAGAAAGGCTGCTTCGAGCCAGTTAGCAGAGCCCTGTGGTAGAATGTAAAGAAGTCATCGGATTCCATTTACTGAAAGAGAGACTGCAGAAAAGGGTGTGGTGTTGGATGTTCAGAGATAAGGGAGGTCCGAAATGTGGTCTGGTGACAGGTGTTTCTAGTGATTCAGTCTGGAGAGGTGTACTGTCCAGCATCTGGGCCTTTGCTTCTTGTGGGTTCTGTGGTTACTAACAAATTCTTTATCTAGCATTGACTTTTTGAGGTTAAGACAGAGGGACAGGTGGGGTCCTTTGGGGACCCAGTGCCTAGTGTAGGAGTGGCAACAGAAGAAGTACAAGCTTGAGTAGAAGAGTGACAGTAGACACAGGCAGCAGTCTCCTGCCTGACCTGGAGTGGCCTTTGGGATGGGGTGGGGTAATGGTGAGTATTCACAGTAATCTGGCTATTATTAGGAAAGCACTGTTTACAAAGTCAGGTGACTATCTACTCCAGCCCTCACTGAAATAAGCAGAGACACAGTGCCAAGCAGAGGGGCAGCTTCTGCATTCGAAGCCATTCAAGATACTATCCCATGCTGGAAGGACATACAGTGCTTACTTCTAAGGGGAGGAGAGAGATCTGTGGACAGTGATCCACAGACAGGCACTGCCAGCAAGGAGAAGGTGGAAAGCTGGGACTAAGGGACATCCATGAGCTGGCTGTTTTCCAGGAGGCACCCTCCAGACTGCTCTTGCCTGGTTTGGCTGAGGAGCCACAGAGAAAGGAGCTCCACGACCAGCTGCTACATGAGCCTGCCCACCCTGGCAGGAGATGCCCGAGAAGTGAGGACAGGATGCATGGTGTTTGACAGCACTCCTCCCACAGTGAGACCTGGAAGAAGCAGACCTGCTTCTCTGAGGTTCAGGATGGCAAAGCCCAGCCCTGCAGAGATTCAGAAGCCAGCTGCTGAGCCTCTAGTCCTGAGTATTAGAACAGATCCTTAGGTCTTTATGTTCAAAAGAGCTGAGATGTTATAAAACTCGGGCCTCTGTGACAGCTCCAGATTACTGGTAGCTTAAGCATGATGAAATCACCAGGGTCAGCTGGGCACGGTGGTGCATACCTGTAATTCCAGCACTCAGGGAGGCAGAGGCAGGCAGATCTCAGTGAGTTTGAGGCCAGCCTGGTCTACAAAGTGAGTCCAGGATAGCCAAGACTACACAGAGAAACCCTATCTAAGAAAACAAAAAGAAAAGGAAGATCACCAGCATCAGTCAGATTGACTAGAGAACAGCTCGGGAAGCTCTCAGAAATCGTAAAGGAAGGGACAGGTGTAGAAGAGAGAGGTTCATCCACGTAGAAATAGCCAGGCTTCTCTCTTGAAGAGGAGAGAAAGCAGGTCAGTGCCTCATTTCTCAGCACATCTGAAAGCCAGACCTGGAGGCGAATCAGCACCCCGAAGTCCTGAGTCCACAGAAATAAGGGCATTGAGAACATCAAAGAGTTATTATGGGCTAGGGCATATAGCTCAGTGGTAGCACTTCCCTGCATTCTATCCCCTATACTGCCTAGGGTGAAAAATACTATGCAATAAAATACTATTCCAAAAAAGACAATAGCATTACCTGTTTATGTTGGTGAACAAAATTAAAAAAAAAGATTGAGTGAGCAGTGAACCCAGGAAGTGAGCTGGGGTTCAGTACAGCATTAGTCTGAGCATGTTCAGTCCTTGGTATCAGAGGCAGAGAGGAAGAAGAGCAGAACATGGCACAGGCCTAGAACCCAGCACTACAGAAGCTGAGGCAGGATTTCAAATGTAAACTTTCTGATATAAGATGCTCATAAAGGAGAAATTACTAGAAAGTAATTTTTTAAAAAGTCAGTAAACTGTGTTATGTGTGCTTAAGAGAAAAATAATATAAATATAAACACAACGTTGTAAATCTTTTTTAAAATACACAAGGATAGCATGCTCATCCCCTTAAATGGAAATGAACTCAAGTCACGGAAAAATACCATTTCAAAGAAGACATAAATTGCCAAAATTATTTCAGGAAAAGAAGAGAAAGGAAGAAAACCTGACAGATTTTTAGTCCGGGAGATTTTCTGAAATACTGCTTGGTGAACAGCCTCTAGAACCAGGCAAGAGGCCAAAACAAATTAAAGGCTGGCTTAATCCACCCTGGAGAACCAGACTGTCTCCACCCCAAAAGCTCCTCCAGAGCTTATAGGAGCCAGGGAGTTGAGCTCTAAGAGCTCAGCGATCTATAGACCTCAGCACTAAGAAGCACGATGTTAAAATATTAAATGGAACCTGGCTACATAAAGTGGTGACAGGAATGGGCAGTGGGTCTTGTTCCAGGGCTCTGGTGTGGCCACTCTATCATCTGTCTGCAAGCAGACTTCTGGGGCGCTGAGAAAGTGCTGCTGCTTTTGAAACTTCCCTATACAATGATAATTGACGCTGGACGGGCAGGTCCCACTTCGACTCTTACTCTACTATGTGTGTCCCGGGCAGGGATCAAATTCAAGGTGTCAAACCTTGCAGCAAGTGCCCTATGAACTGAGCCATCTCGCCAGCCCTCTTCACTTTTAAAGAGTTAATAAGACTTAGGGATCTCAACAGCAGTGATTTCAGAAGTACAGTGTCTTAAAGTGCAGTCAGTATGGGCAGTGCCTGCCCATGATTTCAGCACGGGAGGAGTGGGAGCTCAGGGCCACAGCTTCGTGAGCCTACATGCGACCCTGTAGCAAAAGGAAGAGGGAAGAGTAAGAAGAAAGGGAAAGAAATTGTTAACATATATAATCTTAGAATCAGAGAATTGCCAGAATTGAAATCAGACTTAATAGATCTAGGGAAACAGAGCCGGAATAAAGTCAAAAGGCAAATGTCAAAGGAACAGTAAATTAGAAGATAGAGGGTTAATGCCCTTACTATAGAAAGAGCTTTTTTAAAAAAAAAAAAAAGAGAGAGAGAGAAAGAGGTTTTTTTGAGTCAGAAAATGTGCTGAGGCCATTCTTCAGAAGAAAATACAAGGCTAGTGTGCCAGGGTTTGTTTTAAAGACGCTGGTCTTTCTTCTCAGATTGGTAGTTGGGGTTGGAAAGAAACAGCTTAGCAGGTGAGAGCACCTTGCACTTGCAGAGGTTCACTTCCCAGAGCCCACATACTGATTCACAGCCATCCGTAACTCCAGTCCTAAGGGATCCAGCACCTTCTTCTGACCTCCAAGAACACCAGGCATGTATGTACATATATACAGGTAAAACATTCATGCACATAAAATAAATAAATCTGAAACAAAATCGTAAAACTAGATTTTTTTTTCTTTTTAATTAGTATTGGGACTGAGGAGATGGCTGTATGAGTAAAGTGCTTACTATGCAAAGATAAGGACCTGCATTCATATCCCTAGCATCTACTGAAAAGCCAAGGGTGACTGTAACCCCAGCATCTGGGGTAAGGAAGAGCAGAAACAGGATTCCCTGGGCTCATTGGCCAGCCAGGCCGGCCATTAGTTAATACCAGTTTCAGTGAGAGATCTTGTCTCAAAGAGTAAGGTAGAAAATGGCAGAGGAAGACACCAGCCTCTCATCTCCACTCTCATATATGTGCTCACCTACACATACGTGTGCACGTATAAATGCCACACAATATATATAATATCACTTATCCAGCCAAAGTGCCATGCTCCTGCATTCCCACCTACTCAGGTTGAAGAGAGGAATCCTTTGCGTTCAGGAGTTTAAGACTAACCTGGGCAGTATAACTAAGACCTCATCTCCAAATGCAAATTATGTTTATACCCATGTGGAGAAGAAGGATTTAAGGCCATGGGTGTGCTTCAGAGAGGCTTTGCTGGACCCCGGCCTTGAAGTCAGATGTGCCAGGAGGATGGGATCCTGCAGGCAGCAGGCAAGGATGACTGACTGACTCAGCTTGAGCACAGTGAAGAAAGGCAGATGTAGCTGGATCACACCAAGTCTTGGGCACTTGGAGAAAGAGCTTTAAGATTAGTGGTAATGCAATTAGTGGCGTGCAAAATATTCCAGAAGAATTCCCAAGGCGTTTGACTAGGCTGACTTACCTAGAGAAGCTTCCTAGCCTTGGCCTGTTGGTTCTCATTAGTGCAGTGGGACACGGGGAACCTGGTAACCGCGTCATCAGCACTGAGTGAGGGCAGGGCACCTAGACACACAGGTTAGGGGACACTTGAATTAGGTTCCTTGGGTGGCAAGGGGAGGGATGGGATATGGTGCTTTGGCTCTGTCTAGCTGTGAATGCCTCTCCAGACTGAGTATGGCAAAATGTTCTACAGACTTGGGTTGACATGATCTGCAGGACTGTTCCCTTTTCTGGAAACAGTATAAGTGTTCTCAAATTGTCGTGTATTTTACTCTCACTTCATAAGTGACTCCATTTACATTTTATTTCTTTTACATTTTATTCCATTTACATTTCCTCTCTTTTAAAAATGTCCATGACCCTCTGCTTATTAAACAGACTCTATTACTACAGGCAGTAAAGGGTTTGTTTTGTTAAACTTAGTTTTCTTAAGGAACCTTAAGACATGTACAAAAATAGCATAGGCACAGTAACCCACATCACCTCACCAAGTACTCACCACGGCCTTCAGCAGTCAACCCTTGGGCTGCATCATTCTGCAGATCTTCACCACCACACCATTAGCGAAGGCACCTGGGTTGCTAGAAAAGCTGCAGACTTTGGTTAGTGTCTGATCAGCATTACAACACCGCAAGAGGGTAAAGTGTGCTGTGCTGCCTGCCAGGTGTGGGATGGAAGTCAGCTCTCCTGGGTCTTGGGCATTAAATACAGTGTATGTCGCAGGCATGTGTCCTGTTTAACCTACACAGTGTGAGGAAAGTCTCCCTCAGCCCAGCACATGGCCAGGTGACCTGCCCTGGGAAGCTAAGAGTCTAGGAGGAGGGCACCACAGTCATAGCCCTGCTGGAACCTGTGTTCCCACAACCCACTTCACTCAGAGGCAGTGGTTTCCAGTGCACTGGAGATGCCCTTCATTGTAGCTTCTTGACACTTGTCATGAATAAAGGCTATAGCATCCAACTGTGTCCAGCCACCTTTAAGAGTCACTTGGCATAGTGATTGACAGAGACTCTTGACAAGCTGATTCAAGCGCAGGAAGACTTTCTTTTTTAAGGCCTTTGTATTTCTCTTAAATTAAGTATTCCTCCATTGGTTAGGGGTTGGGGCTATATCCCCTAATTTTTTGTTACACCTTGAAATGTTTGTAATAGGTGTAAAGTAAGTTCTGGCATGATGCTTGTCGTGTTAGCTGAATAAAGGAATGGATTCCATGTTTGTTTTCATCTTGGTTGTCGTTTTGGTTTAGATTTTGAAGAGTAGGCTTATTTAAATGCTTCTTAGTTGAGCCATGTCACATGCCTACTCACACCAATTCAGCTACATGCCAGATTCTTTCAAAATAATTTTTTTAATGACAGGTTAGTAAGATGTCTCTGTGGGTAAAGGCACGTGCCACCAATTCTGCCAACCTGAGTTTAATGCCCACAACCTGTGGTAGGAGAGAGCTAATTCCCAGTTGCCCTCTAACCTTGACGTGCACATGTGGCACATTCGCATACACAACAAATAAATGTTTAAAAGTTTTCTTAAAAAAGGAAAATGACAAAAATTGACCATTTAACCCTGAAGATGGCCACTCCATGTTCAGTAGGTATGTACTATGGCAGTACCACTGTGCTGCCCATGACAAGCATGGATGTGTGTCTGAACCATGCTTATCATGGGCACCACAGTGGTCAAAGGAGTCCTGTTTAAATGCTTTGACACTGCAGTGGCCCCACCTGTACAACACACATACACACTGTGCCTTCGCTGTAGATGCCATCTGCCTGTCAACCATCTCTCTTGTAATTGGTACTGCGTATGACAGTGTCTGTGCATTCTGCCTCTGTAGCCTGAAAGTGCGTCACACTTACCAACTTTTCTCAACAGCTTCATTTGCTCCAATAAGCTTTGCCATCAAGGCCAAGGAAAACGACCTCCTTCCCCTGGAAAAAAACCGAGTCAAACTGGATGATGATAGTGAAGAAGATGAAGAAGGCAGGGAATGCCAGGAAAGCACAAGCAGTGTGGCCAACCCCAGCCCAGCTGCAGCCCCACCCTGTGTGGTTGTGGAGGAGAAGAAACCCCAGCTTACCCAGGAGGAGCTAGAAGCAAAGCAAGGTTTGTCGATAGCTTTGAAAGTTCTTAAAAGAGTACAAATATAAGATTTATGTTCTAAGCTAGAAATTCTAAGTCTGCAAACGAAAGCCTGGAGCCATGCAGGAGCGTTCTGAAAGCCCCACTTGTGATGCTGTGTGGCACTGTGCACTCCTTAGCTTGATGCAGTGCCCTTGGCAATCTGTACTCAGAGCAGCCTAATGTGCTAAGCGGACGGCTCTAATGGAGGCGCACTTTGTACTTGGACGACAGCCCCGGGGTGAGACACCAGGCCTGGACTCCCCGCTCTGGTTAATGCACCAAACTTGGAGAGGCCCTTTTGTGAGAATGTCTTTCAGAAGAACCATCAGCCCTTGAAGATGATGCCTGCTGGAGCTGATTTCTCAGCCTCGGCTCATCTTCATGGGTCACAGCATGGCCAGTAGCATGTGGGGTGTTCAGGCTGGGGCTGGAACTGCTACAGTGCTTGCCTAAGCTTGTTCTAACTGCTTTTCTTGGGTTGTGTTTCTGGCTGTGCATGAACAGACCATACAACACTGGTTATGGGAGGCTCTGGAGCCAGAGAAGCATGTCTTCCAGAGACAGGTGCTCACCCTCAGTGCACTTACAGTCACCGTGTGTGTGTGTGTGTGTGTGTGTGTGTGTGTGTGTGTGTGTACTCCCTGTGTGTGAGCTCAGCAGTTTGCCATGCCCTCAGAGCTGAGACACTTCCCACAGGGCATCATTCATTACTGACTTGGAGTGTTTGGGGCTCCTGTGTCTAGGAACCATTCTGCTGTTCCCAGTACCCAGCCCCAGATTCTGCCACCGTGGGACCCCTTCAGCCTCGCTGCTTTTGAGAGTAAAAAGACATCATAAGTTTATTTTCTTTAAATTCTGGTCTGTTCCAGGTGTCTACCTGCTCTGAGGTTCGTCTTAAAATGACAGTGTTTATATAGCCAGTGTTTATATACCTGTGAAAATTAGAAATAATATCCTGCTTGCTGTGGACTCTGCCTTTTTTGTTTTCTTTAGCAAAACAAAAGCTGGAGGATCGTCTTGCTGCTGCTGCCCGGGAAAAGCTGGCCCAGGCATCCAAGGAATCAAAGGAGAAGCAGCTTCAGGCTGAACGTAAAAGGAAAGCAGCTTTGTTTTTACAAACCTTAAAAAATCCTCTTCCGGAATCAGAAGTTGGGAAGCTTGAGGAAAGTGCTTTCAGTGTGGAGGTACGTAGACGGTAGTCCCGATGGCATGCTTGTTTGCAGTAGATGAAAGTTGGTTCTGGGCTCTCCTGCCCTTGGAGCCCCAGCCCAAGTTGGTGCCAGCAGCCCTGCACCTGCCTCCAGCATAGTCACAGGAGTCTGTGAAGAGAGACTGTGACAGTCGCCCTATAAACACATCAAATGCAGGCTGCAGTCTCGGAACAGAGGCGTGGATCCTCATCAGGAAGCTCAGCCCATGGACTCCCATGCAGGACCTCCAGCTGCCTGTGGTCTGACAGATATGGCTAGAGCAGGGCCTCAGTGGTTGGAGCCACATTGTTGAGCTTACACTTGAGCAGAGATCTCAGTGTCAGCACCTGTGTCTGTATTGTACTGTAATTAAAAAAGAGGGTAAACGACACTCACCTGTATCTTTGCTTGGTATAGTTCTGTGGCAGAGTACTACTGTGTGGGAGTCCATGAGCTCATTCTCAATACCAAGAGGTCATGGAGAACCCCGGCAGCTTGGTCCTAAGTGATGGCCTTGAACAGAGCCATCACATGGTACCTTGTGTGAAGCCATGTGAAGCAGTGCCTAGCTCCAGGAACTCTCAGTAAAGGCTGTTGGCAGCAGTGGTGTGTGTTGTTTTGTGACAATTCTGGTCGTGCCTGTCTGTCTCCAAGTGTCTTTAAATATTTTATATGCTTGGTGTCTTGGGGTTTTGTTGCTGTGAAGAGACACCATGACTACAACAACTCTTTTAAAGGACAATGTTTAATTGGTGCTGGTTTACAGTTCAGAGGTTTAAGTCCAATAGCAGCATGGCTGGAAGCATGGCCAGCAGACAGGCAGACTTGGTGCTAGAGAGATGCGGAGAGTTCGAAGCCCAGCCCAGTGATACACTTTTTCCAGCAAGGCCACACTGATGTTGCCACTCCATTAGGGCCTTATGGGGGCCATTTTCATTCAGACTACCACACTTGACTTTCCTTCATAATGCAGAACAAGCCCTTTCCTCTTGTTTGCTGTTGTTGAAAAGGGAAAAGGGGCTGGAACTCACATCATTTCTCTTGCCTTAGCCTCACAAATTTCAAGGTTGCAGGCATGTGCCACCACACCCATCTCCTTCACCCTTTTTAACTTTTAATTGCAGTGCGCCTATGGTTAAAGACTCTTCCCCATCTCCTGAATATCCAGACCAGCTGCTTCTGTGTCCACCGTCTATATTTTTAGTGGTCCTGTTTTCAGGATGATCTCTGCAGTGGCCTTTCCAGAATGAGCTTTTCTTGAAGGTGGCAAAACATAGCAGCAACCCCACTAGGGCACTATAACCCCATTTCCTAGAGCCCCACAGATGTAGACTATCTTCTGGTCCCTCAAAGCCTGTTCCTGGAGAAGTGAAAGAACAAAGTACACTGTGGCCTCAGGTGAGGGCATAGGTGAGGCACTGTGGCAGGGACCGTGCAGGAGGGAGTGCAGAAACATGAGCTCTGCAGCTGTGGAAAACATGGGCAGCAAGCAGAGAAACCTCAAACAAGGGCCTGCCTGGGTAGTGGTATGTGGGATTTGACTGAGTTGCTTACTGTTTTCACTCTCATTTGTACAGTGAACAGAGATTAAGACATATCTATAAGCCTACTGTGTAGTTGAGTAGGTGGAGTGCTGTCTTTGACACGTCAATACACCCTGTTACCTTAGCATGGGGAGATAGAGGCAGGAGGTTCAAAGTTCTGTGTCATCCTTGGTTATGCCAAGTTTGAAGTCAACCTTTGCTACATGAGACCTTGTCTCCAAGTTGGGGTGAAAGTTAGACAGGACAGTATGAGAAGGCTCAGTAGGTAGAGGTGCTGCCAAGCCTAGTAAGCATGAGTGTGATCCCTAAGACCCATATGGTGGAAAGAGAAAACTGACTCAGTAATGTGTCCTCTGACCTCCACACACTTGCACACACAGGCACGTAATATATAAAGAAGTGTGATTTGTAAAAATAGGTAAGACCACACCTGCAGATAGATAAAAACAAGTCATGGACACAAGGTTGCCTCTGTTCTCATCTGGCTGTTTTAGTGGGAATTCAGTCTATCAAAGTCACTTGTCATCAGCCTGCTGGTGGCTGACCCAGCTTGTGCCTTCTCTCAGAGTGCCTTCTCTCATCTTGTCTGCCAGCCTTGGCCCAGTCTGTAATCCACGGCTTTTGACTCTGGAATGGTCTCCCTGGTTGTGTGTGCACTAGCTGCTTCAACAGAACGGGAACCTGAGGAGCAGATGGTGATAAGTGTCTGATTGCTTTGAAACAAGGACAGTTCATGAATGGTAGTCAAACCCAAAATGTTACTAATCTCAAGAAACCTCATGGAATACACTGCCATTTACTTCACCAAACGCCTTGATGTACACTTGGCCTACAAATGTTGGCACAGTCACCCAGTTAACCACATAGATGTAGTCAAGAGTTCTCACAGGCTCCAAAAGGAAGTGAGATAAGGTTATAGGTAGCACTGCTAGATGTGTCAGACTGAGACGAGCTCAGCCAGCTCCTCAGGATGGGCAGGTGCGCTTGGGGCAGCATTTCACCATACGTGTGTAACATGGTCCTTTCCTGCGCGCTGGTCTGCCCAGTGCCATTGGCCATTAGAAGTGATTTTTACTTAGGTAGGTGTGATTTTTCAGTGATGTCTTAAACTGTACTCACTGACATAGAAAAATATTGCTGAATGGGTATGATGGCCCATACTTTTAATCCCAGCACTCAGGCAGATCTCTGAGTTCCAGGCCAACCAGGGCTGCTTAAGTAAGACCCTATCTAAAAGAAGAAAGAGGTTAATGGCACACTAAAATTTTAAGCAGTGGCTAAGAATATTCCATCAATGGTGATTAGCCTGTCTGTGGTTAAGCATAGTGGCCTAAGGGGCAGGAAGCTTGGGGAAAAGCTGGGAGACCTTCTTCCTGTGTGACAACTGCAAGTAGCCATCTGGCCTCTGTTCAACCCACTGGATAACTTTTCACTGTGAGCTAGCATTCTTTAAGTCCTGTGCATGGATGCTCACCAGCTGCCTGCCAGAGTGGACCCGAGTAAAGCAGGAAGGCGGCCCTCCTACCCACAGTTGTAGGTTTACAAATGACATGCTCTCCACTTCTACCCCCATTCCATTCCAGGGCTCCCAGACATCTGGGGCAGAATGGGCAGCTGGTCCCACAGAGCATCTACTTTGAATTTTCCATAAATCTTACTGCTAAGTCCTACAGGCACAAAATGAGAACTCTTCCATGAGTGCCACTCGATGACCACATTTCTCCTGATAGGTCAGAGGCTTGTCCTTTGAGACAGGATCTCACTCTAACCCAGGCTAGTCTAGAATTAACTTTGTAGCCCAAGCAGGCCTCAAACTCACAGCAGTTCTCCTATCTCTGCTTCCCACCTGCTTTTTCTATTTCTCAGTCGCAGCTTTGATCCACCACACACAGCAGGGAGATGTTTATAGATAACCACTGAAAGGTGGTCTTTCCTCAGAGACAAGTATCTACCCTTTTAGAGTTGTATTTCCTGTTGACATCCACACGTTCACTTTGTTTTTAGGAAACTGGTGTCATGCCTTGTCCTCTGCTGGTTGGAGGCAGAACTCTGCCCATGTTGGAGGTGAAGCCTCCAGAAAGGCCTTCAAGCAGATGCAGAGACCCACCGAGAGGAGAAGAAGAAAGAGAAAAGAAGAAGAAGAAGCACAAAAAACGGTCTCGAACGAGGTCCCGCTCCCCCAAGTACCACTCATCTTCCAAGCCCAGGTCTAGATCCCACTCAAAAGCAAAGCACTCCCTGCCCAGTGCCTACCGGACAGTGCGGCGGTCGAGGTGGGTGTGCTGCGCTCATGCCCTCCTGCTCCTGGTCTGCCCTACACTCTGAGCTTCCTCCTCGCACCCGTAGAACCAGCAGAAATGTAAAATGAGCACAGACTGGAGTGTGTGTGGGTGTGTCTGTGTCCTGCAAATCTAAAGGAAATGTTTCAAACACCATTGTGTAGGCTTTTCAGAGCTCATCAGCCAGTACAGGTTACATGATTTATTTATGTTTCTTATCTGATTGCTTATTTATACCCACTCTTTACTCAGGAGGCGGAGGCAAGAGGATCTCCAATTCAAGGCCAGTCTAAGTTACACTAGGGTGATAGCTCAGTCAGTATATCTTGCTGCCAACCTGAGGAATTGAATGAAGAGGCCAGGCATAGTGGTGCATGCCTCTCATTCTAGCGTAGGGGAGCTGGGTACAGGCTGAGGCTAAATTTCAGCCAGCTTAGCCCAATCAGGGAAATCCACCCAGTGAGAGACTTTGTCTTGTAAAGTAAGGTAAATGGGCTGGGTGTAGGGGCAGAAGCCTTTACTCCCCACACTTGGGAAGCAGAGGCAGGTGTGTTCTGAGTTCGAGGCCAACTTCATCTATATAGCATTTTCTGGGCTACCTAGGGCTACAAAAAATCAAGACAAACAAACTCACAGTGAATGACTGCTGAGGAAGAACACCCAAGGTTGTCCTGCCCTCTACATATACACACAAATAAAACAAGTTATCCGCCCTTCCATGGAAATGTGTGAAAAAGGAAATTGTGGGTGAGCTTGGAGACATGACTGTGATCCTAGTCCTTGGGAAATAGAGGCAGGAGGATGGAGGCATTCAAGATTATCTTCGACTATGTAGCAGCAAACTTGAGAGCCTGAGACTTCCTCTTAGGGGGTAGCAGGATGGATGCTTTACAGGTTATAAAGAGCCTGGCACATGTGCTGAGTTGTAGGAGTTCATAGGCTGCCATGCTGGAGTGAATGAACTTCCTATGCTGGTTGTCTCTGAGTGTGAAGTGGTACAGCAGCCCTCCGCCCAGTCTGTGTTCAGATGTTCCAAACAGTGTCTTCCAGTGAGTGTGAAATCTGTTTCCTCCTCTGAGCCTGCTGCCTCTCCAAACATCCCACCATAAAGCTCTCTTGATAAGGAGCCAGGTAGCCAGGAAGCGGCTTGACGTTTCTGGCAACAGAATTAGTAAACTTGTACTTCAGGGGTCTCAGAGCATACCCTGTGGTATTAGAAGGTTTAAAATGAAGCTCAGCGGTAGCTGGTGTGAGTGAGATCCAGAGCACCTATTCAGTCCTTAGCTCTCACCCTGCCCTGGACATTCATGTGTCCCCTGGACTCTGATCACACACCCAGCTTCCTTCACTCCCAGCATGCATCTTTCTTCTGGGATGGTGCCCTGTGTTCTTGGATGTACTGTGCACATTGGTCTGTCTGCGTATATCCTGAAAGCAGCATGCTTTCTTCTTCCTTACCCACACCAAGGCCAGGGCTTGACAAGTCCTCATTTTGGGTGGCTTTGTCTTCATGGTAAGCCTTTGGCTCTAGTTCTTAGAAGTTCAACACTTGGTACTGTTACTATGCACATGCAGAAACCTTGCTATTTTGTAATTAAATGAATAGTTTTGCTGTCATGCTTTAGGTTTGTTGTTGTTTTATGCTCCTAGAATTTGTTACAGATCCAAAGAGCACAGGCTATCCCAGTCCTTCAGCCTCCTTCTGGCCAATCAGTCAATTCTCCCTGATCTCCTGTACCCCAGGGCTCAGACAAGGGGATGAACAGCCCCATCATGACTCCCAGGCCTTGAGCCAACAGAGAGAGCTCCTAGACTCTTCCTCGATGCAGGCACCACACTAATCCCAGCATGTGGTACGGCACACTGCCACTGACTTCTCACTGTCCAGCTTGTCCCCAGGTTGGTGCCCTTGACTGGAAGTGTTCACCTAACCCATGCATTATAAGTTCCTGGCTATATTTAACTGTAGTCCTTCGCTATAAAGGATCAACTCATTCTATAATACTCTGTCTTCAGTGCCTACAGGTCCTGGAGCAAAACCCTACTCCTTAGTGTAATTCTCAGTTAAAAGACAAAATGACACTGAATTTTTTCTGACTATTATTTCTCCTTTCATGGCAGGCCACCAGTTTTATCTTAATTTGACCTTTGGTGAAAATGTTTTACAGTGTCAGAGCTTGGTTATTCTCAAAGCTCTCCAAACTTCTGACTCAGTGGCTGAGGTGGGATCACAAAGCTACTTTGGATTAATCTGGTTAAATAACTCACATCCTTTAGGGCAGGAGATAAGTCCATCTTTGATTTTTTGGTCTTATGGTTTAGATAGAACATCAAGACAAAGTACAGCCTTGTTGCGTAGTAAGAGTGTTGGTGCTCTCTCACACACACACGCACCCTCATCTGCACCAGCTGCTTGCTGTTTGTGCATACAACACACTGAGAGCTGGAACATGGCCCCTGGAAGGAGCCGTCTTCAGCTGCACAGCAGACTACACCCTTTACCTTTTGCTCATATTTTCCCAAGCTGAAAGCAGAACTGCTTGCCCAGTCCAGGCCCTGTTAGCACTCTCAGGATCAAAGCAGTTTGAAAGCAGTTATAGTGGTACAGTAGCCATGCCTATGATCCCAGCACTCAGATTGAGGCAGAAGGGAGGATGTCCAGGGCCAGCCTGTTTTACATAGAGAGAAACACCAAATACACTGTTGCAGTTGTGACTGAATCATGATGGCAGGCTCCATACTATGAGCTGTTGACACTCTTAACTACAGTGCAGAAAGTGCTGATGATACTGTCATTATTTTGTCTTTAACTATCCTCTCAGGTAGAGTAGCCCATTACCATGGTAACAGCTACAATAGGACGTACTTACTAGACTTATTTTTCAGGCCTGACACATCCTAAGTGGTCATTTTTAAATGATGACTGCTAGCTCAAAGTAAAATGCTACAGTTGTTGGCATTCTCCAATGGGAGCATACTGCAACTGAAATGCATTATTATCTTCTCTATATTAAGTGGTTCTAGTCCCATATAAAGTGCAGGACAGTATGATTTGTTTATTGTGTGATCTACCATAGTGCTGAAGCTTCACTTACTCTGTATGGCCAAACTGTAGGTGGCACTGTATCTGCAAAAGCAAGCTCTTCATAACAAGAATGTTTGGTTTCATAATGCTCAGCACCTCAGAAACAGTGGCTGTGAGGAGTTTGAGGCAGCCTTGACCAAAGTGTAAATCATGTCTGTGCCACTGCCCCTGCTCTTACTTGTGCTGTGTCCAGCTTTAAGTCCTGCTGAGGCAGCAGGCACACAGTTAAGTCATCTGTAGTACTTTCAGGGCAGCCCAGCCATTGGAGAGGATCTGCATAAGAACATTCCGTAAGGGTAACTTTATAAGTCCCTTCCAATGGGGGAGGGGGTCGAGTTGATGAGTTTTTGTTTTGTTTGTTTGTTTGTTGCTAGTTTTATTTACCATTCAGTAAGTGTAGTGGCACACTCCTTTAATCCCAGCACTCAGGAGGCAGAGGCAGGCAGACCTCTGAGTTCCAGGACAGCCAGGGCTACACAGAGAAACCCTGTCTCTAAAAACAAAACAAACAACAACAAAAAGCCAAAAAGAAACTTGTTCAGACAAAATTTAGGTTCGATTTTAGTGTGAAATTGGTGAGTCTTTACTATCTTGTTTCTCAGTGGTAAACTATGTTAACAAACCAGAAAAGGAAATGTAATCCCCAAACATGTTTTTTAAAGGGAGAAGGGGAATGGTTGGAACTTCTGTGTGGTGACACTTCCCATATGGATGTGGGCTGTTAGTTTTATGTTAGGGTGACCTGTGAACAAGCCAGGTAAGGCTCAGGTGTCTGCACTTTACAATGACAAGCCTGTGGGAGGAATGAACAAGAGGGTGACTTGACCCCAGTGCAGTTAACCTTCACACCACTGGCCAGTTCCCACTAGGTTAGATCCGCACCCTGGCTGCCAGGTCACCTGTTGGTGTCCCACAGCTTGAGAAGCCCAGGTGCAGTGAGTGGAGCAGATGAGTTGGTTCCTGTCGGTGCCGACACTAGCATTTAGACGTTAGTTTGGAGTTTTATCATTCAGAGTCTCCTGCCTCCCAGAGCAAAGCATTGTGGTCATTCAGGAAGGGATGTCTTTGTCGAACTATGCCTGGAAGTTTTGAGTTTCAAGCACTTTGTCTTCTTTAAGAAGGCCTGTTGTGACATTGCACTGCAGCTTTACTCTTAAGCTGGGATTCCCGGCTCTTGCCCTATCCTGGCATCAGTATTAAGAGCCTGGTTAACAAAATGAAAAGCATTAAGGCTTGCTTAACTAAAGTGAGACCTAAGGAATTACCGGCTGTTGTTTGCTGCCCTGTTCTGAGCAGGGCTTCCTTCCCAGAAGATTTGAATTCTACTGGGAACAGCCACTGTGTTCTGAAGAATTCATAATACTAATAGCCACTGCAAAACGGTATTGTACTTCAACGTTCTGAATCCTCAGGCATTAAAAACTAACTTATTTTTCCTAATTGTTGAGTTTATTGTAGAATTCTATGCTAAGCATCCATAGGTGCTAAAGCTTTGAGTGAGCGGAGCTTTCTCACGGCTCTGGTAGCACCCAGCCCGGCACATTTCATTCTGAATGTGAAGTATGTGCCTCCGACCGCAGGCCCTCAGCCTCCCCAGGGATCTTGAGTGTGGAGCCTTGTCCCAGCAGCTCGGCAGTGGCGGCAGCACAGCAGGAGAGTTATCAGGCAGCCTCGGCCTCGAGCAGCTTTGACTCCTGGAGCTCTTTTGAGGGGAAACCTGGTAAACCGTCAAGGTGTCTGACTGCCCCCACCTCTGTAGTCTGTATAGCCTAGGGAAGGTCTGGGGAGGCACACCGCCTAGACCAGCCCTGCTGGAGAAGCCGGCATGGGCTCATGGGAGCCAGGGTGTGACCAGAACTTGATTTCCTGAACAACTGTGTGTTGTTTGTATTGGGAGGGAGGACTTCGTTGTGCTTAGAATGATTCAATGAAGAACTTTTTCAAATGAGGGAATCAAACTGCTCTCTTTATATTGTTTTTGAGTGGGTTGTCATGGAAACAGAACAAAGAGAGGAGTTTGAGTTTGTTAGGGCTTTTTTTCCCACCTAAATTTCTGCTTATTGCAGATTTTCCTGAAATAGCAGATGGACGGAGAACTAAAATTAAAGTCTCAAGCCATCACTGAGAAACCCTCTATTAAGGCTCTGTACACCCCAAAGGGTGAGGTGGTCTTGAGGGTCTTTCTTGCTTTTTGTGGAATATATTCCGGCATGAATCAAAGAATAAGTATTAGGAGATGGTTTTGTGACCATGAAGCCCCCCATAAACTTAAAGTAGTCAGTCTGTCATGAGGGCATCATGTTCTGAGCAGATGCAGGGTTTGGGCTTCATGCCAGTGGCCCTGCAGTGTGCTCCTGATGCCTCAGTGGCCCTGCAGTGTGCTCCTGATGCCTCCTGCCATGCGGCCTGAGATGAGTGACAGGAGGATGGCCAGATGCAGCCTGCAGTCCTTGGCTTCTCAGCTTTTAGTTTCTCCCTACTGCCATTATCTCAGCACCTTTTTCTGCCTGAGGGTAGGAGCATCTTCAGTGAGCTGAAAGCTTCAGGCCAAGAGTAAGCACAAGGCAGGAGCAGGGGAGTGCAAGCGCAGCCTCCTGGAGACGCACGCGCCTTGCTGTAGTGCAGGCAGGGGTGGGGAGAGGTGCTGTGCCTCCAAGCTGGTGTCAGTATGTAGGGCCTCTAAAGAAGCAGGGCTCTGAGCAGCCTGCATCTCAGACAGGGGCTTCTCGCCTCATGCTAGGGATGTGTATACCACAAAGACCAGGCCTCAGACAGAACTAAACTCCACCTTGTTGTCTATCTAGGTCACGCTCTCGGTCCCCGAGAAGGAGAGCTCATTCTCCCGAGAGACGACGGGAAGACAGGAGTGTCCCCACTGCTTACCGGATGAGCAGCAGCCCTGGAGCCAGCAGGAAACGGACCCGGTCCAGGTAGGCTACCATATCTCACAGGGGGGAAAAATGCAGTCTTGGTGTCACCTCTGTGAAACAGTTGCAGATAGTGGAAGAGTGCAGTCCTGATCTTCAGTAATAATGTCTCTTCTGGGAGCCCAGGCTTACCTAGCATAATAGTAAGGTACTGTCTCTTGGCATTGGATCACCAGTAGCGAGGGTGTGGGGGTCCAGGGCACACTTGTGTCCATGCCTATGGAGGCCTCACATGGTTTTTCTCTGGACCCTGTTTTTCTTTATCACTAGCCCAGAGACCTTGCTGTCTCTACTGGATCTGCCCCAGTCCCTCTTACTTGTCTACAGGGAACAGAGGGGTCAACTAGGAAAGTATAAACTCCTGACTCAGTGTCCTGCTTTGTCTCTAGTAATGGCCACTGGAGCCTGGGTGGTGAATAATGAATGATGGTGAGCAGGGCAGAGAATGGGTCCAAGCTCTGGCTCTGAACCTCTGATAGGTATCTCTCTCTCCATCATGAAGATAACAGGGAGGTCAGCCAACATGGTTATAGAGCAGAAGTCCCAACCACTATGTTTGAGCCTGGCTTTTACCCCTCTGAGCTACAGTTTTCTAGCACTTTCACCTGGTGAGAACCCCAAGCTGCCCTGGCCTCACCTGTCAGTCTCGAGGCCTAGCACTTTGTCTTGCTCTTCTCTAACTTTGGGGAAGCTGGCCACACTCTGTGGCACCTATCTTTGTTGCTGTGCTCATCACCTTTCCATCTCTAAAAGTGCAGTGCCTGAGATAATCAGCTTACAGAAAGCAAGGGTTGATTGTGGTCAGCTTCCAGGATCTCAGTCTGTTAGCCCTGTTGCTTTAGGCCTGTGCTGGGGCAATGAATTGTGGTGGAAGCACATGTTAGGGCCAACCCCTTTGGTGACCAGGAAGCAAAAAGGAAGGTCTGGTCCCTGTTACCCTCTTTAGGGGCATGTTCCCAGTGACCTACTAGCCTTCCACTAGGTGCCTCTTGATAGCACCAGACCTTCCCTGCAGGACCTGTACCCTTTGAGGTGCCAATTTATAATAGTATAGTAGTCTTGGACCACCAATTCCTAGTAATGACACGGAGACTTTTTATTTGTTATAAAAGTTTGGCCTTAGCTTAGGCTTGTTCCCAACTAGCTTTAACTTAAATTAACCCCTTTATATTAATCTGTGTTTTGCCACATAGTCCATTACCTCTCAGTCAGAGTCCGGGCATTATTTCTTCCTCCATGTCAGCTGGTGAGTTCCTATCTCTGCCCAGAAGTCCCACCTTTCTTTTCTGCCTTTGCTATTGGCCAGTCAGCTCTTTTTTTAAACTAATCAGTACTTGAGGGAAGTATGTTTCCGAAATATGATGCAGCCAAAGAATAACAACAGCAAAGTGTGTCCTGTACTCAGCTCTCGACTGGTACAGAAATCAGCATTTGAATACTACAAAGACAGCCTTCACACAGTGCACAAAGTTCTGTATAGGCCTTTAGAAGACATTGGAAATCTAGACCACGGCTGCAGTGGGTGCAGCCACTCTATGGGAGCCATGTTCTCAGCATAGGTGCTAGCCTGGAGCACCCTCCTGGTTCTAACTGCTAGTGTCACCTAATGGATTCCTTTAGTTCCCAATTGAACAGGAGTCATCAGACCTCTACATATCGTGGGACAAAGCAGCCAGAAAGGGTTACAATTTTTAGGGAGCAGACCCTGGATTTCAGGTGAAGAGTACACATCCAGGGCCCCAGCTGTTGCCCACAAAGGACGTGAGCACTGACCTTAGAATCTCTCCTCTGGAGGTAGCCTAAGGTGATAGCACAAAACAGCCTGTTAGCTGGTCACAGGATGCTCTGTTAATTGGGGAAAGGGATCACTTTCCTTAGCCTGAGAAGCCATTGGAGGAGCTGTTAGGCTGATGGATGTCATCAAAGGTTTCCAATACAAGTTCACATTTATAAATTACATTCCAGCCTTTGTAATCCTACCAGCTACTGCATGCAGTGCATAGACTTTGTTCCTTAAGCAAGTGGTTTAACATTTCAAGTTCATCATCACCTTTGGTATATGTAAAGGGCATGGTCTAAAATTAATTCTTACAGCAAAAGATCTTTCTCAACAGAAGAAATGCTTGCTTTGCCCTCAAATTAACCTTTGCATTCAAGGGGAGATGATGGAAGAATGTGTGGAGGGGCCAGTGTCCCTGTCTTAGGCATCAGGACTTAAGCTTTTCTGCTGGAGCACTGTCTTCCCAAAAAGACAGGAAGAGGTAGATGAGCTGCACTAGAGACCTCTCAGCTGAGGACTGCTGGTTACCCAGGAACAGCCACTGAGAGTGTACAGCTACTAGCCCAATACTTTCTGCCACAGGCCTGGAGCTGGTACATTTGCCATCCAGCTCCTTTAGTCCTCCTGTATCAGACTCTGTCTCTCTCTCTCTCTCCCTTTCTCTCTCTCTCTCTCTCCTCCCCCTCTCTCTCCTCCCCCTCTCTCCCCTCCCCCTTTCTCCCTCCCTTTCCCTTCCTCTCTCTCCCTCCTTCCCTTCCTCTCTCTTCCTCCCTCTGTCCCTTTCTCTCCCTCTCCTCCCTCTCTCTATCTTTCTCTCTATGCTTCCATCTCAGTGTCTCGGTGGGGTCTGCTTTAGTCCTGTGGCCTGTAGCTGATTCACTGTTACTCTGACACTGTGTCACCCAGATGGAGGGGCATGTTGCTGCCCCAACACCACACAGTCTGAAACAGTTTCCTGCAGGCTGATTTGGCAGTTTTGTTTTTTATTTTTGTTTTTTCAGACAGGGTTTCTCTGTTAGTCTTGGTTGTCCTTGAACTTGATAAGTAGACCAGGCTGGCCTCGAAATCAGGGGCCTGCCAGCTTCTGCCTCCCAAGTGCTGGGATCAAATGTGTGTGCCACCACTGTCCTGTCTACTAACTAGGGGTTTTAACATGGTACCAAGAGCACACAGAGGCATTTGGTCAACAACATCTTTGCTGTGTGTCCTCTCCTGCTACCCTCTGGCTCCACCCACTGCCCTTTCTTCCCACATGTGCTAAAGAGTCCTGGTTAGCTGCAGGTGCTGCAGAAAGCCACAGGCAGGATCATGGTACTCATCCATGGAAGCAGCATCAAGTTCTCTGCAGAATGCATCCTTAGTAATGGTACACCTGGTCCCTCAGCTAAAGTTGCCTTTGCCTTCACCTCTCAGAACAAGCAGGTCGCCTTCTAGGGGACACCAAGCAAAACACAGAACTCTGTTCCCAGCAGTTTTCTGCCATGTTAGTTGGTGGCGACAAGAATAGCTACTTACTGGTCCTGTCTCTCTTCTTTCATTAGCTGGCTCCTCCCGTGTTGAGCACTGCTCTGGACATTGTTGACTATACAATTTTCTGTTGCCTTATTCTGGCTGATTGTGGCAGACTCCAGGAGCTTCCAAGCCAGTTGTCACATTGTTCTGACTCTTGGTTCTTTGTAGACACTAGCTTCTCTGTACAAATGTCCAGACTCCCTGCTGCCTTTCCTGCCCCAGCTCTGAGGTCTGTCCCTTCTCTACTCCTTTTCATTCTTCTAATTTTTATTTTATTATTTATGTGCATGGTTGCTTACATGCGTGTATGCCTGTGCATCACATGCATGCCTGGTGTCTGTGGAGGCCAGATGGTTGTTGAACTGCCATATGGGTGCTAGAAATTGAACCAGGTTCTTTGGAAGAGAAGTCAGTGCTTTTAACCACTGGCCCATCCCTCCAGCCCACCCACTTCCTTTTAGTGAAGGTTTGAAACTCAGGATCTAAGCCTGATACATGTGTTTAGAGTGAAAAATGCGGGACAGGGCAGAGCAGTGCACACCTGTGACCTAGCCAGCCGTTCAGCACTCAGAAGGTGAAAAAAGAAGAAGGATCAAGAGTTAAAGGATATCCACAGCTGCATAAGTTCATGAGACCCTGTCTCCAAATAACCCAACAAAATTAGTAAAACATGAAAGCAAACAGCAGCATCCTACACAGCATGTGCACGCGTGGTGAATCGTGTTTCACTGGAGTACACAAAGTTCCCACTGTCACCAACAGGATGTCCTGGTTATTTCACTGCAGTAAGGAAGGAGACGGTAGGAGTAGCGCCTTGCCATTGCATTTCTAGAGCAAAGCGCTGCATCTGGCATAGCATCTGAAGCTAATGACTGAAGGGTTCTCACTGTGTCTGAGATGCTCCTCATTCAAGGTGAACTTGGAAAAAGAAAAGATGTATATTACAGTCCCCTCCGCCACCAGAAAAAAAACATGGCTGAAAAGCATATAGGGTGGGGCTGCTGAGATGGCTCAGTGGGTAAAGGTGCCTGCTACCAAGCATGACCACCTGGGTGTTGTCTCCCAAACCCACATGTTGGAAAAGAGAACTGACTCCCACAGTTTTTCCTCTGACCTCTACATGGGAGCCTTGCCACACACAAGTGTATGCATGCACACACAAAATAAGTAAATATAAATGTTTTTTAAAATGAGAGGAAGCCAGGGGTGGTGCACACACCAGCACTCAGGAGGCAGAGGCAGGCAGTCTCTGTAAGTTTAAGGCCAGCCTGGTCTACAGAGAGAGCCCTAGGACAGCCAGGCTAAAATAAATAAAATGAATAAAAGCTGAGAGGATATAAAGCAGTTAATACTGCATTCAAAACACAATAGAAGATCAGGGAAGGGAAAGGAAAACAAATGAGGCAAAGAGAAAGTAGATGATTAAGCAGGTCAGACAGATCTTTATACAGTAGTTGTTTTGGAGATTTGGGGGTTTGGATAGTGGTAGGGGTGAACCCAAGGCCTCTCCATGGCTAAACAATGCACTCATGGAGCTGTACCTCCTGTAAGAGACACTTTAGGGCCTGGGGTGTAGCTCAGTTGGGAGAGGACTAAGGATCCTGAACAAGGCATGCCTATAGAAGGTGGAGTGTGGGGTCATCTCAGCTACATGACCAGTTTGAAGCCAGCCTGGGATAGTGGAACTTTATTCGGGGGGTGGGGGGGCACTTTAAAGATAAATATACTGACGGAAAAGATTTTTAAAAGGCAAGAAAGATCCACTTCCCCATTTTCATGGCAAGGGTATTTTAGCATCAGGCTATGATGTTCCAAATGTATGCAAAATGGAACAATGGCTCTTCCAGTGTTTGGAACAGAAACAACAGAATGCAGTGCAAGCAGATGGGCAGACACCGGAGACTTACAGCCATGGCCTGCAGCCCAAGAGCACACCTGCTTTTGAAGTAGGTGTACAACACTGACTAAGACAGTGGTGCTCTGTGTTCATCACAGAGCAGTGTGCTAAAGACCTGTGACAGTATGGAAAGCCACAGGTGCGTTTACAGCACACTTTATGTATCCTTGCTGAGAGAAGTCATCACTGGAAAAGAGTCAGCCATTCTTGGAGGTAGCTGATGTGGAAGTGTGGCCTTTCTGCTTTGTGGGGACCAGCTAGGAAAGAGGGCAATTTCTGTAATGTTTGCATTATACTACAAGAGAACAGAATGTAGAAACATGGCCAATCTATGTTAAGAATCTGGGGAAAGAACACAGTGGAAGCAAGGAAATTATAAAAGTGAGATGAGACATTTGCAAAATACAAAACAAGCAGCATAAGAAAGGAGTAGAACCAGACTGGAAAGCTGGCTCAGCGGCTAAGAGCACTGTCTGTTCTTCCAGAGGTCCTGAGTTCAGTTCCCAGCAAACCACATGGTGGCTTACAACCATCTGTAATGAAATCTGGTGTCCTCTTCTGATATGCAGGCAAAACATAGGCAGATATTGTATACATAATAAATAAATCTTAAAGAAAAGGAAAAAAAAAGAAAGGAAAGAAAGGAGAAGAACCAAAGATGGTTCATGGAAAATAGTCAAAGAATTGACCAGTCTGTGGTTAAATTGATCAAGCAGGAAAGGCCTGCAGACTCGTAATGAATAATAAGGCAATTCAGTCTCCCAGAGAGATGGACAGTGTCCCAAACTGATACAGGGAAGGACATCACCTGATCAGTTCCTTGTCTATTTAGGAACATCCAGTTTAGGTATTGGAATTTACAGTTTTAGAACCTTACTCTCAGCTCCAACCCAGTTTTCTCTTTGAGTCCGGCATGCAGGAGTAGTGAGGTCACTGCTCAGGGACCTTCTCAGCGGAAAGAGGAGGGCCACTCTCCACTCACCTCCAAGACCATATGACTAATTCCTAGGCCAGCAAGAACTCCGCATATTTGTGGTCACAGACCAGTCCTCTGAGAAACCTAGAGCCTTTCCTCAGTTCTCACAAACTGCTCACACCTCCTCTCCTCAGTAATCTATAGATCGAACTCAAACCCATCAGAAATTCTAGGCCTTTTTAGGAACTGGCAGACAAACTCTGAAACCATGACCATCAAAGAGCCTAGATCCCTGTGGAAGCCACAGTCAAGCCTCATGGCAAAGCACCAAGCGGATTGCAGCATCCTCCAAGCCCACGCTGCAGTCTGACCTGAGCTTAGACCACAGCACTGATGCAGTTCAGGGATGGTAGAGTTCTCTAGCAGAACTTGCTCAACCCACTGGACACTGGGATGAGAAAGAACGAACTACTGACACTGGTTCATTTAGATCAACAACCTAAATGCACAAGACAGAACAAGGAGACAGAATGTGTGCCTGAGACTCCTTAGGTATAGAAAACCCTGGTGGTGGGCTAGGGAGACAGCTCTGCCAGTAAAGTGCCTACCACACAAGCAGGAGGCCCTGAGTTCTAGCCATAAGAGACACACAACAGATGGCAGGCACGTGCTTGTAATACCAGTACCAGCAAAACAGGCAGGCAGGCCCCTGCAACTCAGCAGACAGAATTCTGATTTTGCAGCCAGCCAGGCTTCCACAGTGAGACCCTGTCTCCAAAAAAAGAAAGTGGATAGCAACTGAAGAACAAAGTCTGAGGTTGTCCTCCAACATGCACGTGCACGTGCACCCCACAAGAACACAGAAGACCCTACCAATGGCAGGAAAGAGCAGGAAAGTCAGCATCATTACGTGAAAAACCTGCTTCCAGGGGCAGTTGAGAGACCAAGTGGTTATTCCCCTAGAAATAAAAACACCCACAGTACTTGTGTCTGCCTGAAGTCCATGTCAAAGCCAGAGGCCACTGACATCACAGAAAAACACATTAGCAGGGCACACAGAGAGGATGTAAGTCAAGAGTAAGGGAACACAGAGTTTCTGCTTTTGCTTAGTGGCCGTGCTTAGTGGACAAGGGTGTTCCCAGCCTGTTTTCATAGCCACAGGCCTGAGGCCTCCTCTTAGAAACGGTGTACAGTTTCTTACAAAGTTACAGGTGCGCCTGATAGACTCTATTGCTGCTCTTCTTCCCAGAGTTTACTGGGAACATTGGGCACAGAAGCAAGGGGATGTCAGTTTACTAAAACTGCACACAGAACAGTGCTGCTGTTAGCATAAGAACAAGTAAGGACATGCCTAGATTTACAGGTGAAGCACCATTGAGTAGGTTTACCTGGAAGTACCATTGAGCCCCACACACAGTGGTATGGGGATTGGTTCCTATATAGCAGAGGTCACCACTGAGAGAATGTTCCAAAACAACAGGCCACAGTGTTGCTTTGGCCACTCAGCAACAGCACAGAGGGCCAAGTTGCAAAGAGTGCCTCAGCAACTTCAGAAGTAAGCAAACTACTTTGTTCCTGCAAAAGCTTGACTTCTTCCTCTGTGAAGTCAGACTGTTAGGATTAAACCAGGGCTGCTGAGATGGCTCAGCAAGTAAAGGCACTTTGTTCTACAATCTTGGCAGCCTGGGTGTGATCCCCAGGACTCATGAAAAGGTGGAAGAATGGAAAACCATCCTTAGTTTCCATACTTACAGACTCCAAACACAGCCTCTCTTTAGGCAGGAGCATTCCACATCATGACACCAAAGATATGCAGGGAGTTATACAGCCTTGTAAAAGACAGGGTGCAACCCAGAGTAACAGTTGATTCAGCCTTGTCAATCAGTGGCTGTGTGGACAGGCTTTGGTGGGCTCTTCCTGGAGGATAGATGGCTGGGCCAAGTTGGGAAGGACCTTTGTGCCTCTGTGATCCCTTTGGAAACCCAAATACCTCAGAGCCGAGTCCATGATGACCACAAGAGAGAAATAGTCAAAACTGACTTACCCGTACTCCCATTAAAATGGACCCACTTTGAAAGATAGAGCTTAGCAGGGAGGCTGTCTGGTAGTGTACTGCAGCCCAGAGGGGAGGAAAAAGCCCAAGGAGTCAATGGTAGATCTGCAGAGCATGTCAGAACAGACTTAGTAGGAGAGGGAGTGCAGGCTGGCAGTGTTGCTGCCCTGTGTGCTGGGGTGAGAGAAGACACAGCATTCACCAAGTATGTGTCTTCCCAGGCTCTCCATCTTGTGTGTGTGTATACATCTGTAGATGGTAGAAACAGCTAGGCAATGCCAGAGCCTTCAGAAGGAGTGGAATGGGGCCTGATGGGCTTGGGAGCACTGTCCTGCAACAGGAGCAGGGCAGTGGTCAGAACTGAGCTGGCACTGCATGCAGCAGACACTCCCAGGCTGCCTCCTCCTGAGTTTTCATCAGTTGAAGGAGGAGTGTGTAGGATTTGGCTGATAATTTCCTATCTCTTGGTATGAATGAGAAAACAGTGTAGACTTTCCTAGAGGCTGCACTTGGTGGTTATCTTTGTATTTTCAATGCAAATAGATTGTTCGTTGTACATTAAATGCCAGACATTTCCCCAGGACCAAGCTTCTCCCATGGAGAGGCTGGCTTCTGGATAGTTCTTTTAACACCAGTACCCTGTGGATACACAGGCTCAGTTGGCTGAAGGATTACAGCTCTCTGAGACATGCATATGAGGCTGGAGATGTACTCAGCCGGTAAAGTGCTTGCCTAGCATGCACGATGCCCTGGAATTGATTTGCCAGTACCACATACCAGTCATGGTTGTGCATCCTATAATCCCAGAATTTAGAAGATGGAAGAAGGAGGATCAGAAGTTTAAGGTCACCCTCAGCTACACAGTGAGTTCAAAGCCAGCCAGAATATATATCTCAAAAAGAAGGAAAAAAAGCTCATGTGTTCAGACTGCCCTCTTGTCACGCTGCATGTACCCTGAGAAGAACATTTCCTTTTCAGAAGTCCCCATGAGAAGAAAAAGAAGCGGCACTCACGGTCTCACACCAAGGCCAAGGCCCGGTCACAGTCAACATCCCCGAGTAAGCAGGCAGCACAGCGTCCTTCAGCCCATTCAGCCCACTCGGCCAGCATCTCTCCTGTGGAGAGCCGAGGTTCCTCCCAGGAACGCTCCAGGTAAGCATGACCTCTAGATGGCTCTCAGTGGGAAAGGGCAAAAGGAGGCCAGTGAGGCCTGGATAGCACCTGCTGTGAGTGCCTCAGCCAGGCCCCACTGTTGCCAATAAGGGTTACCAAGTAACTTGAAGTGGGTGTCCTGACCTCAAGCAGGAGCATGTGGGCCCACCCCCTCTGAATCCATGCAATCAGGTTCCTTCCATGGGGAAAAGGGCTAAGGTGCAGGACGTAGTGGGTCTCTGAGCAAGCAGAGTCTCAGGAGGCTGTTCCTGTTGGGATTGCATCTACCAAACAATCAGGCCTTGAATTCTAGGAATCTTGAGTCTAGGGCAGGTCATGTGAGGTTCCTGGGATGGAAGATGGCTCAGTGGGTAAAGTGCTTGTAGCATAAAAGCCTGAGGACCTGAAGTTGATCCCTGCACCCATGTGAAGAGCAGGCGCAGCAGCATGTACCTGTAATAACAGCAGGCTGAGGTAAAGATGGGAGGACCAGCACTGTCCAGTCCATGAGCAATAGACTGAGTGAGAGACCCCTGCTAGTTTTACAAGTATAGGGTGAGGGAACTGATCTTGAGATTCTTGAGTGTGTCTGAGCCTCTGCTCTTTTCTCTGCATTAGGGGGGTTTCTCAGGAAAAAGATGGCCAGATCTCCTCAGCAATCGTCTCCTCTGTGCAGAGCAAAATAACTCAGGTAAGCTGTGAGTGCCCCCCCTCTTTCCTTTACATTTTTTTAATATCCACCCCCCAAACACACACCCCTCTTCTGCTAATTTTCGTTCTTGCCCCCTTGTTTGACCAGTCTTGACCCAGGTCAGAATCTTAGGCTGGTCACCTGTTGACTCAGTGGTTCTGGCCCCGCACAGCCAGGCACTAGTTGAGAGTCCATGATGCAGGAAGGGGGAGGGTCACTTCCTGGGAGCCTCATCTTTCAGGGGAAGCCCATGTCCCCCTTGTGGGATTGCCATGCTGTGGAGCCTGACTCTCCACAGGTGACAAGCACATCCTGGGCCCTGCTTGTGCCCTGAGGCCACAGGGGGTCACAGCTATGGGAGACTCATGACGTGACAAAGAGGGTGACTTTGGTCCCTGTGCAGCCTGGAATGGGTTCACAGCTCTATTAACTCAAAGGCAGGAGGCTCAGAGATTTCCCTCCTGTCTCCCCCACAGGATCTCATGGCCAAAGTAAGAGCAATGCTCGCAGCTTCGAAAAACCTGCAAACCAGTGCATCCTGAGATAGCAGGCACGGAGCCGGCCCCAGGCGAGCTGCACTCAGCTGCGGCCACAGGTGCTGGGCTTCAGCTCAGAGCGGCCACAGCCCAGAAGTCAGGAACTGAGCTGCAAGCTCTGCCGATCTACACTTGGCTTCCCAGGCTCTGCAGTCTGACTCCCTGGGTCAGTTGGTGGCTTTTGTAAATTTTTGGTGACATTTTCAGTTTCAGATTTTTGACCAGCAGTCTCTTACCTGTATATTTGTAAATATATCATGTTTCTGTGAAAATGTATTATCAAATAAAATGGGAGGAAACACCTTTTCTAGCTAGCAGTCTGAGGTGGCTCCTTCCTTTGGCACATTTGTAGTTTTAATGTGTGCTAGCATGTGGGGAAAGCAGAGCTTCCCTCCAGTGATGGCTTCTCCCTGGCTATGGAAGGGGAATGTTGCAGATGTCCCACCCATGTCCTCTGCAGGGCTCTGCCAGGCCAGTCAGTCAGCGGTCGTCCTGACATCCTGGCTCTTGACTGCCCCATGAAGATGCAGGTTTGTGTGTCCCTCCCTTCGGGAGGCCTTTGTTCTTGGAGTACTCACGTGCTAAGTGCACAGGGTCCTGATACCGGAAATGATGACCTGCCGCCCCAGGCTGAGACCAGAGCCCCATTGCCATGCTGACACTCAAGCTTGCTGTGGACTGTTCTGTGCTGGTCAGACTTCCCTTGCAGGTCCTGCCATGTGCCCAACCAGAAATGGGCTCCTTTCCTCCTGTGGTTTTGGTGTTTCCATCAAGACACTCACAGCCCCCAGAAGCCGGTGTGGTCAGGGCATGTGACAGAGTTGGTGGCTCTGGAAAATGGGTATTTGTGAAAGATAGCCCCCAAGGTGGCCCAGCAAGCGCAGAGCAGTGCAGGAATGTCACCAACAGTGCTGAGAACCAGTGCTGCCTTTAAAGCACCTGCTGGGCTCCCGGCTCCTCCGCTCCCTACCTATGCTGGGTGTTCTTGTCGTCCTCACTGGCCACTGGCCAGCCCTGGGCTTCCCTCATGAATGTCAGGTTATATCAGTGTCTGGACCTCTCCCCATCCTGAGTGGCTTCAGCTACAGATGGTGACTTTTATTATCCTCCGTACTCAAGATACCCTCAGAGGACTTCCTGACACTGAGCCAGACTTCGTGCCTATCCTGAGCTCTGGCTCCCACTGGGCCACACACAACTCACTAGCTTGCTGGGACCACAGAGTGCAGGGTAAGTCTGGAGAGAGAAAATGTTGACCAAGGGTGACAGCACTGCCACCCTCGTGATTCTAGACTCTTAGAGGCATCAGGTAAATGAAGAAGCTGTTTGTTTGCAGTTGACATGACAGGATCTCACTATGTAGACCACCTGGCCTTGCACTCACAGAGATCTACTTGCCTCTGCCTCTCAAATACTAGGATTAAAGGTGTGTGTCTGCGCACCTGTCCATTAAAAAAAAAAAAAAAAAAAAAACTTTTTAAAGGGTTTTCATATCTGTGTAGAATTTTTTTACATTTATTTATTATGTTAGTGGCCTCAAACTCACCATGTAGTCAAGGATGACTTTGAACTCCTGATCCTTCTGCCTCTGTACCTCAAGTTGCCAGATGTGCACCACCTTGCCAGGCTGGAAGTGGGGCTCCTTGTAATTTTTAACGATCAAGAAAATGAAGTGGTCAGACTGGTCTGCTTAGTTCCAGACCAGCCAGGGCTGCATTGTGTGGAGAGATGGCTCAGTGGTTAAGAATACTAGTTCTTCCAAAGGACCCAGGTTTGATTTCCAGCACCCATATATCAGCTCCCAACTGTCTTTAATTCAAATCCTAGGGAATTCCATGCCCTCCTCTGGGCCCCATGGGCATCAGGCACCCATGGTAATTGTACATATATGTAGACAAAACACACAAAAAGTAAAATCTTTTTTTTTTTCTTTTTGGTTTTTCGAGACAGGGTTTTTCTGTGTAGACCAGGCTGGCCTGGAACTCAGAGATCCATCTGCCTCTGCCTCCTGAGTGCTGAGATTGCAGGCATGCACCACCACTGCCCAGCTATAATTTATATTTTTAAAAAATATTTTTTCCTGAACTGTGCTTTATACACTATGATAGAGTCAGGGTGGCGGGCTCGGTGAGGCAGAGCCGCAGCTCCGTGCCAGTCTGTGGCAGTCTACGTCTTGTTCTTGGTGTTTGCGTGCAGTCCTCTTACACTGCTGTGTTAATCTCCACTGTGAAAGTTCTGGGCTTTCACAGTGTCAGTGGGGAAGGTATCATTTGGGAGTCCACATCGAGGGGAGGACCAGTCTCATCTCTGGTGTGGATGTGCCTGTTCAGTCACTGGAGGGCACCCGTGGGTAATAACTAGTGCTCATCTTTGGGAATTCTGTGTGGGATTCCATCAGCTCATGACTCAGTGAGGAACTTCACAGTATCTTTGAGATGTTCAGGAATGCTAAGGTGATGATGACATGGGCGCGGGTTCAAGAGCTCTTTAGAACACTTGCTTGAGCAGGACCCCAGGTGGCCTCCTCTCCAAACAAACCTCAAGCTAGGCCAAGCTCTCTTTGGGACAAAGCTGTCCTGTGGCCACGCCCTCCTTTATCTCCTTGTCTGTAGAGAGCTGATCTAGGTTCTCACTGCTGCAGGCTGCTGGCTCTGCCCATGGTGAAGCCACCTCCCACTGCGCCAGAGAGACCTACACATTGGTGGCCGTGCCGGCTCCTGACACCCAGTGATTCACACCCTTTTGAGTTGTTCAGGGCCCAGCTTTCAGTGGTGCAGCTGGCTCCAGTGGGGACATTCAACCTCAGAGGAAATTGAGGTGCTGTTACCCAAGAAAGTACAAGGAGGCTAGGCCCAGACACCCAGGGCTCACCATGCCCCTTAATACAAAGGCTGGTGATTATACATGTGCCCAGGCCCAAGGCAGGGTCAAAGGGCCTGTGTCTCTGGTTCCTTCATGTCCACTGAGTTTTCAGTTATCTTAGGCTGTGCAAAGGTCCCCAGAAGGATAGCCTGTACCATCTCACTTCAGCAGCATGAAAAGTTGCTTTAATTACAAGCTGTTATGCGGGCACAGTTTATGGAAACATGAACATCAAAAGCAGGAGATTGGAGAAAGCATTTGGAGGGCTCCCCACTCACCCACATCTCACGGCAGAGCAGAAGCCTCTGTGTCCTGCCCAGGACAGATCACATGGCAACGAAACCAGGATGATCCCCGTCACTGACCTGGAAGTGATCCAGGTTACCTTTTGTACAGCAAAACTCCATGCAAAAGCAGGGAAAAAAAGAAAGAAAAGGCTACACTGTAGGCAGAAGAACCCCAGGGGCTGGCAGCAGCCTCTTAATCTGCATGCAAATCTCCGGCTCCTAAGAGAACCCAACACTTGGCAGCAACGGCTCGTTGTGTCCAGAGACTTCACTGCCCTGGCCACGGCCTCTGCTCAGTTTTAATGGCACCAGCCGGGCGGATCCTTCCCTCAGAGATGCCTCAAGGGAGAGAGATGAAAAACACAGCAGCCCCCAAGAGGGCAGTGGGAGGCCAGAGGACAGTAAAATCCATTGATCATTGAAGCCTCCAAGAGGGGTGCAGAGCAGGAGGCAGGTCTCAGAACTGAAGGGACAAGATAGGGCCCACCAATGAGATGGGGCTATAAGTGAAGAAGAGAGTCAAGAAAGCGGTGTGGTGGGCAAGAGCTAGGATTCTGCTGAATGGAGATGAACAAGAGAGTGATAGAAAACCGGCTCTGAGTCCCCAAAAACTGGTGCCCAGACTGTGACCCCTGCGTCTGTTTCCCAGTGACAGGACTCCTTGGAGAACTGGCTAGCACCAGGGCTGGGCAGGAGGCCAAGTGGAAGCCAGGCTCAGAAGTGCCCAAAGTGACTGACATCCCGAGTAGGTGGAGCTTACCAAAAGAGCCAACTGAAGAGCCCTCACCAGAGCTACCTAGTTAATGTCGGCTTAGATTCTAGCGTGTGAGTCAATATCCATGAATCTATGCTGATGCCCATAGAAGACAGCAAAGTAAATGGGAAAGAGACAAATGGGGAGCGCTCATCCCTCACACGGACACCTACTGTCGTCAGGTCCTCAGGCCAGCTCACAGCCAGAGGCCAGATGGCCCTCAAACCCAGTCCCGCATCACTTAACAGGCCTCTGCAGAACTGGCTGTGCTTCCTCATTTGTCACCATTTGAACATCACTGAGCTTGTTCAAGACAGCTACGACATCACTGTGCTGCAAACTCGAGTGGGACTCCTGCAGGCCCCTCCCCCAGGGTGTATGCGGGCAACTCCTTCCTGAGGGATGGACCCAGGTGAATGACACCACGCAGCCAAGACACAAACACCCTGACCAGGTTCCCTACCCCCCTCTCGAGACGGGATTTCTCTGTGTAGCCCTGGCTGTCCTGGAACTCTATAGACCAGGCTGGCCTAGAACTCAAAGATCTGCTTGCCTCTGCCTTCCAAATACTGGGACTAAAAGCATGCACAACCACTACCCAGCTAAGTCACAGATTCTGCCTAATGGAGTATTAATTCTGCCATGAATTTTTTTTTCTACAAACTCATAGACATGGTAGTCCACCTCAAAAAAGCCCAGCCCTGAGCTGATGGTGAGAAAAATAGGTGCCAAGTCCCAGCTCGCTAGCCGGAACATTGTACCAGACAGCCGCTGGTCCCAAAGTAAGACTTAAACTGCCAGGAGGAAACAGTCGCTAGCCATAGTGTCCAGCATGGATAACGTCTTTACATTAGGGGAAATTCAGTTGCCAGAACCATTTGTTAAATTGTTTAGGGTTTTTTTTTGAGACAGGGTCACACACAGTTCAGTC
Organism: Meriones unguiculatus; assembly: GCF_030254825.1. Taxonomy (NCBI): domain Eukaryota; kingdom Metazoa; phylum Chordata; class Mammalia; order Rodentia; family Muridae; genus Meriones; species Meriones unguiculatus. The sequence continues at coordinate 82,470,128 of NC_083352.1, read as the reverse complement.
TGGTCTAACATTTGCTGTGTGTCCAAGGCTGGCCTTGAGCTTCTGACCCACCTACCTGTATCCCCCAAGTGCTAGGATTTTACCCACCATACCCACTCTTGGTTAATTCTGATGTAAGGCCCTTAACCACTCATGAGCAGTGGCAGCCTAAGTGGTTATGGTAGACGCTGGTGACAAAGCTAGGAACACACTATTCTGTCTCCGCAATATTTCTATGAGTCAAAATGTTCTAAATTTAGAATCTTATTGTAAAAAAAACAAAAAGCACATGAACACAAACTGCACATTCCAGGGCTGTCAACCAGGAAGGCCAGTGCTCTGACTGTGAGGCAGAAGTAGAGCCCTCATGCCTGTCACCCATGCCACGGTGCCCTACGCACAACCTAGGCTCCTTGAGTGCAATAGGAAGAATGGGGTCATGACTTCACTGAGACACGTGGCCTCGGTTCCCCTCCAGGGAGGTGGGCGTGACACTCTTGGCAGTGTGCCCAGCAGGCATCGTTCTGCCTCACAGCTCCCATGATCAGGCTTCAAAGCTGATTTCCAGAATATCTTAGGATTGATCCTCGGTTATTTCCTCCACAACAGATAGTAATGGGGGGGGGGGGGGAACAGCACACTTGCAAAGGCAGTATTTATACGGTGACTTCAATAGAGTGAATAGTTCTAGAATAAAATATTAAAAGACATGTGAATGTGATGGCCACAGTTCTGGGTCCAGAGCACTGTAGAACCAGGTACTTAGAGAGGTGGGCTTAGAGAGGTAAGGCACCAGTGGGTTGGAAGGCTGCAGCTTGCTTGCCGGGGGTGGGGGGGAGGTCCAGGAAGCCCCTAAGAGATCTAGCTGAGGCCAATGCCAAGACAATGGGAGCCACACAGCAGCCATCCAGAGTGGGCAGAATAGGCCCTCAGGGCCAGAAACAAGCAGAAAAGTTGCAGGGGGCCTGAGGGTATGAGATGCTGCTAAGGAGATATCAAGAAAGTGAAGGGGCATAGTGTGAGCACAGAGGGTAGACACAGCCCACATGTGCATCCATAGCCACGTGGGCAAACAGGATATGGTCCCTGTAGAAAGTGCAATATTATTCAGCCTTTAAAAAAAAATAGGAAGCTCTGACAAAGGCTGAAGTGTAGCTGGACCTTGACATGCCCAGTGGGACAAGCCAGCCACCAAAGAACAAATCATGCAGGGGTCGGTAATGTAAGGACAAGGGAGCCAGCAAGTTCATAGAGACAGGATGGCCAGTGCCAGAGGCTGGGAGTCAATTTTAAATCCCTTAACAGGGCGTTTAATGACCTTGGTTGGGGGTCAGAAGAGATGGCACCACGGTGGGTTAGAGCAGTCATTGCTATTGCAGAGAACATGGGTTCAATTCCCAGCCCCCACAGGGTGGCTCTCAGCCATTCATAACTCTAGTTCCAGGGGACCCGATGCTATCTTCCGGCCTCTTCAGGCACCAGGAACACACGTGCTACACAGATACACATGCAGAACTAAGGTATGAAGTAAGAAACCAGACTATGTACAGGTTTTGATGGAAAATTCTAGTAGTCATTATCCTTTGAGAAAGGAGCATTCCTCTAAATGAATAGTGAAAGTAAGCTAGTGATAGTATTAGTCTCATTCCTCAAATCTTGCTTTGTTAACCATGCACATAAAATATTGTTTAAAACCTTGGTTGGTTGGGGGAATGGGGGATTTTTAAATGGCTGGGACTGATGCTCTGCCTCAGTGGCTTGACAGCATGGTCCAGGTTCAGTTCCCAGAACCCACATGGTAGCTCACAACCACATGTGACTCCAGTTCCAGGGGATCAGATGCCCTCTTGGGACTCCTCGGACTCCTGCATGTACAGGGTTCACATAAATTCACACACACATTAAAGAAATATAAATAAATCTTTTTAGGGAAAGAAAAAAAAAAAACAGTTGAGCCAGCTCACTGGCTCAGCAAATACAGGCACTTCCACACAAGGCTGGCAACCCGAGTTTAATCCCCCAGAACCCATGCTTTAGCAGAGAACTGACTCCCACAAGCTGTGCTCTTATCTACAGATATATGGGGCTCCAGAGAGCAGCCAGGGTGGAGTACTGGGAAACAGAGGCAACAGAGACAAATGCGGGACAGCAGAAGCAGGGAGGAGGGAAGGAGCTGGAGAGCTGAGGCACCAGAAGGGCCAGGCTGGGAGAATCCTGGGGTTCTGTAAAGCCTTTGGCATCAGGGATCCCAAGACCCAAGGCCTGAGCTCTGCAAAATCAGTAGCCAGGAAGCCGATATCCCAACACCTTAAGAATGGCAGCACTAGGAGACAGTGTCCGCTGTTCATTGCCTCTGGAAGCTGGTTACATCAGCTGCAAAATGTCAAGACTGCTAGTAGTTAAAGCTCAGAGCAATAAGCCTCCGAGCTGATAATGAAGAATCTTAAGTCTCTGGTATCTAAAGCCTGGAGCACTAGGCCACCCAGCTCTTGGGGGCCATAAGCCTCCTAAGCTTTGGGAATTCCAAGGACCAGATCTGCCAGCACTGGGACGGAATATCATGCATGATTCCTGTCAAAGCAGAGAAGGAGTAGCCAACTGGGTGTTAACAATAGCACCACCAGGTTCCCACCCATGTGTGCCTGAGATGGGCAGAAGGGGACGCTGGCTCGAGTGGGGTTCTCTTAAAGGTAGAGACAGCCCCACTGTTCCCTGCACCGGGCCTGGCACTACAAGCTGCTGAGGCTGATAGTGGATATCTCTGCCCTCTGGGGATGACCCTTCGGGAGCCAGGCAGTGAACAGAGGAGGCCCAAACAGGTGGCAGAAGGGGAATGCTGCTAGGGGCGCAAATGAGGCGGTGCTGAGTGAGCAGGGGCCAGAGGGAAGGGATGCTTTTAAGAGATGAAGCAAAAAGCATTTGCAGAAAGATCTGAGGCAGAGGCGTTCAGTGAATCAGAAGGGAAGATCGACTCCACGCAGAGCTAGTGCAAAGGTCCTGCAGCAGGAGTGCGTCTGGAGGCCAGTGGAAGAGGTCAGGGACTCTGCCGGGCGAGGGGAGCAGGTGAGAGCAAGTAGAGTAAAATCAGAACAGAGAAAGATGCCGTAGGCTGGGGAGAGGAGCTTGGGTTTGGCTTCCCAAGCACATAAAAGACCTTTTGCAGGGCGTGATGTGGGCGGTGACGCCTCACTCATCTTTGGAAAGGATGACTTGGCTCTGATTCAGCAGTCTGCCTGTTGGAAGGGGGGAAGTAGAGACTTTGGGGAGAAGGTGCCTCAGGGTCCAGAGCAGTGGGTCTCCACCTTCCTAATGCTGAGACCCTTGAAGACACTTCCTTATGTTGTGGTGACCCCCAACCACAAAATTAGTTCATTGCTACTTCATAACTGTAATGTTGCTACTGTAAATAGAAATATCTAATATGCAGGATACCTGATCTGTAACCCCCAAAGGGGTCATGACCCACACGTTGAGAACCACTGGTCTAGGGCAGAGGGCCCCAGACTCACTGGCTATAAACCGCCATTGGCAGACCGCTCTCTCCCTGGTTCGAATGGAGAATCTCCCCATCTTTATCTCCAAGTGGTGCCACAATCCTGGTATTGCTGTCTGTGGCCACATCATACCGCGCCTCCAAGGTCATGTGGCCAGCACTGCTGTGACTTCTCCTCTGTTCGCTTGCTTGGTGTTTTGCTAAAAAACACTTTCAAAACTCTGTAGCCAGGTCGGCCTGAAGATCACCATCCTCCTGCCTCCCAAATGCTGGGATTTCAAACCCCCACTACCATGCCCGGCCTCCTCTGCTTTTGTCAGAACATTTGGCCGTGGGTTGAGAGTCACCTGGATGATCCCCAGTCATCTCAAGGTCCTTAACTCAATTACACCTGCAAAGACCCCCATCAAGGCCAGGCACTGGAGCCCACACCTGAAATCCCAACACTCAAGAGGCCGAGGCAGACAGAGTTCTAAACAAACAAAAAAGGTGTCTGTACAGCTAAGAGCATCTCTGTAATGTCCAGTGGACATCATGCAGGCGAAGCCCAGATTGCTCATTACAGGTGAAGATGAGACCACCACCCCACCTAGCTTTCTCCCAAAGCTGATCTCACAAAGAGTGCCTGCGAATGCTGTTTCCTCTCTTCCAGTCTAACAGGTCTTCTCGGTGGGGACTGAGTTCTCTTCTAATGCCATTTGATGCTAATGTCATGTGTTAATATAGTAAACCTGACAGTGTCTAGAATCACCTTGGAAACAAGCCTCCCAGCACACCTGTGAGAGATTATCTAGATTAGGTTAGCCTCTGGGCACCCTTGAAGGGATTATCCAGATTAGCTTAATTGAGATAGGAAGACCTTTTTGTAACTGTGGGCTGATATGGAGTGATACGGAGTCTGTCTTTTCCACTCCAGGGCTTTCTCACATCGAGGTTCTAAACCCTAAACTCACACACAGGCACACAGGCACACAAACATGCTCGCACGAGCGCACACACACACTTGTCTGTGCTGGAAAAGGTGACCCATCTCCTGTTGTCACTGCAGAGTGTTGAAGTATGTGAAGAATCTAACGGGCTCTCAAAACCACGCAGATCCTGAAAATAGGGACCGGATAAGCCACAGCTAGGCCTTGGGGGAGGGAACTTTGCCTGAAATTCAGGGAGCATCTCCCCTTCAGGGACATCACCTGAGCCTCAATTTCCCTGTGCAGACAACAGACTGTAATCCCAACCACACCAACAGTGGCTGCTGAGGAAGGGGCTGGGGACCCAGAAGCTAAACTGGGGGCCAGGTGAGGGTGGGGGAACTGAGCTTTGAACTCTGTCCCCGGACCCAGCCAGTTTCCAACCCATCACTCCACATTGTCACCTGCCTAGGGGTTATTTTCTCTGGACCTCAGTTTCTTTGTGTACAAATTGGGAACTATGGTTTCCACCCCTTTAAGGCTTGTGAGAAAGAACATTTCATCTGTAAAGTGCTGAGCGGATGCCAGATCCCAGCTAATGTGAGCTATTCATAGCTTCCCTTTCCGTCGCGACTCAGGATGAGAGAGCCTGTCCAGCCCGCCGGAAGCCTAAAGGTTCACTTCCCGCACCTCAAAACACAAATTCTCCGTCCTCACACCTGCAGCAGAAGCTAGGTGCTTCCTGGAGGACCAGGGGGAAAGGTGCTCTGTGCTCAGCGCTCCATACAAGGACTCAGGTGCGTCCTCGGCCTACCCACCCAACCCACGCCCCGACTCCCGCCCACCTCACCCATCCCATCCCACCTCACCCATCCCATCCCACACCCCCGCTTTCTCCTACTCTCATTCCTACCACACTAACCCCCTCCCTCCACCCGTTCCCTCTGCATCGGGGTGCTCACTCCCACTCGCCCCAAGACTCTGTGGCCCGCGGGCTCCCCCGTGCGTCCATCATGCGCGCTGCTGCGATCTCCAGGTCCTGAATGATCAGAAACTAGACCGAGAGCTCTAGCAGGCGACTAGGGGGCACTTCCATGGGACCGAGGGCGACTCTAGAACACTCGCACCCCAATCCACCCGCTCCCCGCCTGGAGCAGCACTCCAGCACTCGGGGTGGGCAAACCTTTTGTACAGACCACCGGGTCCCTCCCGCGCTGGGGGGTACCCCTTTAAGGGAGTGGGCGGGATGATGTCTGATTAGCATATATTAGCATGGCCCTGCCCCGGAGGCGGGCGGGCGCGCGGCTCAGTCCCGCGGAGCGGACCTGAGCGGGCGCGGAGCCGAGCGAGGCGCAGAGCTGGCTGCTGGCGGGCGCGGGGACCCTCGCCACCCCGCCTCCGAGAGCGGGATGGGACGCCGCCAGCAGGGACCAGGGTCCCCCCGGGGACCTGGCCCTCCACGCACCGGGCCCGGGCTGCCGCCGCTGCTGCTGGCGCTGGCGCTGGCGGCCCACGGGGGCTGCGCAGCGCCCGCTCCCCGCGCGGAGGACCTCAACCTCGGGATGGTGAGTGTGCGGCGCGGGACCCGGGGAGCCTGAGGGCCGAGTCCGCGGGCGTTCCCGGGGTGCAAGCGAGAAGAGAGATTCTCCCTTGGTCCCCGCAGAGAGGTGCGGGGGGGGGACCCATTTCCAAGGCAGAGAAACTGAGGCTGGGGCTCGGTCTGAGCGGGGCGCACGCGAGCGGGTCTAGGAGGACGCGGGTCCCTTTCCCGCTCCGTGCGACTGTGCGCGGCCGCCGCGGGCGCCCCGGGGAGGTGGTCGCCCAGCTGGAGCCGAGTCCCTGGTTAAGAGCGGCTCCACAGAGACCTCTGGCGGGGTGGCCGGCGTCATAGACGCCCGGAGCGGTGCGCCCCGTGAGCTCCGCGGCCGGAGTGGGAGGTCAGGGGCGCGCGCCCCGGGCCGGGGACGCGCATGTTGGCGCCCGCAAAACCTGGGCTTGCCGAGTTTGCCCCGCTGACGACGTCGGGAGAGCCTCCTACACGGCGTGAGCGGCGCGACCCCCCTTCTCCCTCCTCCCCGGGAACGCTCGGCCTTGTCCCGCCGGTGCGGGCGACCACCTCTGCCTGGTCGAGCCCGCTGCCGTCCCCATCCCGCCAAGTCCCCCTGCCGGGGCTGGGCTGGCCACCCCTGCCTGGGGGCCGCGGCTCCGGCTTCTCCCCACCTCTCGTCTACCCTCCTGACCCAAGTCGGCTGGAAACCCGCAGGAGCCCCGGAAGGTTTCCGTGAGACTTTATGGCTCCGCAGGCCCGCGAAGCCCTCTGCAAAGGCACGCGACGGGTGTAGAGCCCGCTTTCGAGGAGGCCCCAGCCTGGGCGCCCTTGATCCTCCGAGAGACGGAGACCCGGCCAGGGGCGGCTTCCTGACTGGCACAAGCCAGCCAGTCTCCTAATCCGCTCCCAGCCGGGTCTGCTCTGTTGTCAGTGGGGACCCTCCTGAACCCTTAGGTCTAGGCAAGGTGTCATGGAGGTTTCGTGCTGGAGGAGACACCCGGGGCGCGGACAACCCCCTGTTCGGCAAGACTTGCCTCTGGAGCTAAGGGAGAGGCTGCTGACTCCCGCTCCCAGGCATCTGAGGTGGCAGCAGCCCCATGCTTTCTCTGCCCACTTGCAGACGTCTGGTGGCCTCCGGGGTGGCCTCCTCCCATCCCAACGGCCTCTAAAATAGTAGTTCTTCACACTCGTGCTTCTAGGCTTTCATAGCTGCGCCCCCCTCCCCATGCCATGAGCACTGGGACATCCAGTCCCTGTTCTGGATGGGTGACAATAGAGCCCAGATCCCCTCTTTCTTTTGGCTCTCAGGGTGTCTCAAAAGGGGCCGGTGAGGGGAGAGGGGACGCCGAGGTAGAGTCGGGGCGGGGGCGCTCCTGTCCGTGCAAGTTCTCCATCAGGCCCAGTGCACTTAGGAAGTTTTGCAGCAGCAGGATCTCGAGGTTGGGGTAGGGCTGACTCCTCCCCCGGCACCTGTGGGCCTCATCCTACTTTCCCCCTACGCTCCTGAGTTCCTGAGCACCCCAGGATCACCAACCCACCCGCACCCTGAAGATCTCACTGAGCAGGGCGCGTGACTTAGCCTTGCGAGAGGCAGCAGAACCCTGTCGTTCAGTCCTGGGCGAAGCGGGAAGATGCAGCAGGCAGCCCCCTGCCCAGGACAATACCCTCCCGGGTGTGGGAACGGTCCGGCCTGCCTCTCCTGTGCTGGTGGTGGGCGCCCTCTGGTGGCCCTCTAGGGGCTGGCACCTGAGAGCGTGGGGTGCAGGGGCGCAGAGCAGCCAAAGATGGGCGGGCTTTGGGTGGGAGCTTTCCGATGTCCCTCAGACCGCCCTCTGCGGGCTGTTGAGTGAATTCAGGTCTGGATGCCTCTGAGGAGAAGGGCGCCTTTGTGTTTGTGATTAGCCGCTGCCAGACAGCGCTGCACCCACGGCTGGGCTACCCGGGAGGGGCTAACGCCTGGGAATAGAGCCTAGAAGAGGCCCCAGGCCCCCTGGAAGGACACCCAGGATGTGGTTCCCCACAGCCTAGCGGGCCCTGTTTTATCACTCCGTTTCTTTGAGTGGTTAATGCCCCACGGCAAAGTGTGTCGCCCCAGGGAAGGTTCTGGAGAGTGGTGTCCTGGCGGCCCTTGCAGTGTCCAGCTGGGTAGCCACGGGGAAGTGGACAGCTCCACACAGGCAGATCAGGCTCCAGCGCTCACATCCTGTGGTTTTCACTCACAGCCTGCCTCGGAGAACGTTTCATCCACCGCCTGGCTCCGCGGGTTCTCGCCATCACCCCCCTCATATTTCATTCACAAATGTCATATCACTCAGCCAGGCCTGACTCCCTCGTGGACGCTGTGGATCTGGCGGCCTGTGGCTGCGAGGGGTCTGCTTGAGAGCCCCCTTCATGCTGGCAGCTCAGCAACCGATCTGGGAAGTTTCTACTCTGCTGTTTCCTCTCGCTGTTGAGTCTCTTCCGCTGCTGGCCCCGCACAGCAGGGCAGGTGCAGAGCTTCGCAGTGGATATGCCCACAACTGCGGGCTAGCTGCTGGGACGGAGGATGGCCAGGATAAGCAGAGACCTTGGGAGGGGGGCCAGTGATGACAGGTGGAAGCAGGGACATGGAGTGCAGAGTGCCCCCCTCTTAAAGCCTAAACCACCCTCCTGTGCCCACCTCTGCTCCCACAGCTGCCTGCATCCTGCTGAGCCCGCTCAGGAATTCCCCTAACGCCCACACCTGTGCTCCGGGAACTACAGTTGTTCCGTGTGGATCCAAACCAAGATGGCCGGGTGGTTAAGCAGAAGTGGATCCATACCTGCTGATACAGCTGCAGGGAAACTGAGGCAGGAGGATGGTATTAAGGCCAGCATGGGTTAGAGAGTGAGACTGGCTTAGAAAGTGGAAAGAGGGGTTAGAGATGTCATTCAGTTGCTTGCCTAGCATGTACGGACCACTGGCTGCCAGCCCCAGCCCCACCAAAACAAACAAACAAAAAAACAGGCATGGTGGCACACACATGTGATCCCAGCAGTGGGACGCAGAGGGCAGAGGATAAGGTCCTATTTAAGGTCATTTTTTTAAGGTCACCTTTGGCTACAGAGCAAGTTCAAGGCCAGCCTGAGCAACAGGAGACATCTTTTTTAGAAAAGGACCAATGCTGGCCATGGTGGTGTATGCAGCTTTAACTCTGTAATCCTAGCACTCAGGAAGGAAGAGTTCAAGACCAGCCTGGTCTACATAGGGAGTTCTAGGACTACCTAGTGAGATACTGTCTCAAACAAACAGAAAGAAGATGAGACTGTGCATCAGTTTCCGGTGGTCTTAGTTCAGCCGTTCTCAACCTGTGTGTGGGTCGAGACCCCTTTGGGGGCCGACTGACCCTTTCACAGGGGTCACACATCACATACCCTGACCATCAGAGAATGACATCGCTAGCCGTGACAGTAGCAGAACCACAGCTATGACATGACAACAAAAATAATTTTGCGGCTGGGGGTCACCACAGTGTGAGGACTGTATCAAAGGGTGGCAGCGTTAGGAAGGCTGAGGGCCACTGTCTTAGCTGCTGCTGTGACTACAGCAGCTTAGAAACCAAAGTGCTTAACTGAGTACGGTTCCCGAGGGTAGAGCTCACGATGGCAGCGGTGAAGCAGTGGCTGCAGGAATCACTGAGAGCTCCCATCTCGGGTGGCGAAGAACACACTGTCAGGCAATTCTTTGACAAAGTCGGGCTCCCAGTGGCACACCTCCTAATCCTCTCCAAACAGTACTGCAAATGAGCCTGTGGTGGGGGTCGCTTTAATCCAAACCACAGCATGGGTCCTTTGCCTAACTTGTGACGGGCCCTGGGTTCTTTCCTAGCACACACACACACACACACACACACACACACACACACACACACACACGTGTGCATGTACCAAAAGAGTAGGAAACAGGTCTTGATGCCCGTTGCTTTGTGCTTTGCTTCGGTTTGAGACAAGGTCTCACCGCATAGCTACTGCCATCCTCGAACTCACAGAGGTCTGCCTGCCCCTGCCCCCTGAGTGCTAGCGTTAAAGGAGTATGCCGCCACACCTGGCCTCTCTGTGGCTATCTAATGTGGAGCCCTTTTCCCCAGACCCGGACTGGGTCCCAAGCTGCTGCTTACCTGCTCTGTGACCGAGCAGATCATAGCGCCTCAGGGTTCTTTCCTGTCCAATGGGCCTGGAGGAGCGGGCTGTACCTAGGGAGGGGAAGCTGGAAAAGTCCAGGAGGCTTACAGGGTGTTCTCCAGTGAGGACCGCTGGGGGCCTCCCAGGGCGTGTTAGATGCCTGTGGCCCTAACTGTAAACGTAAAACTTGCAGTAACACTTGGCCCTGGATCCGCGTAGGGGCCAGTGCTGGCACGTGAAGGATAAGACAGTAAAGATGGGATGGCTATGTGGTAGGCACGCAGCCTGCATCCCCTCATAGCTCCAAGCCCCACTCTGTCCCTGTCCCCAGACCCTTCACCCCTTAATGTCCACCTCCTTCCCAGGCTCTAGCGCCTAGCTATTTCCCGCATCAGACCTTCACACCTGCTCTCCCCAGGGCTTACCTGGACAGCCCCGCGTCTACCCAGAACAACTTCGTGGAGTGTCCTTCTAACTGTCCCCTCTGCCCATCCCTCCCCTCCCTTGCAGTGGTCACAGGATAAGCCCGGAGGCCAGACAGCTCTAGCCCCAGCTCGGCGCTCACTCACGTGCTGTGTAAAATGGAGGAACGGTAGCGCACACCAGGTCAACTTGCGGTGACTTACAGAATGCCCACCTTTCGCAAAGAGGAGCACAGGGAAAACAAACAAACAGCGCCCACCACCCTCCACACACCCCGGGGGTCTTGTGGAGCTTCCTCGGGCCTGCAAGTAGGAAGCATTCAGTGGCCCTTCGCTCAAGATCCCTGGAGTGGCCGTCATCAGGACCAGAGCGGCCCGAGACACTGTGCTTAGGCTTCCTTCATCTTCCCCTCCGTACTGCCCACTTCTGGGCAGATCTGCCCTGCTCTGCCTAGCAGCCCTCACAGCCAGCCCTTGGCCCAGTCAGGACCTGAATACCCAGGCATGGGAATCATTCCAGCTGCCTGCTAGGACCAATCTTTATAAAAGGGCTGGAGATCTTTATTTGGGGGCTGGAGAGAGGTTCACTCGGTAAAGTGCTCATGCAAGCATGAGGACCTGAGTTCAACCTCCCTCCACCCAGAACCCATGATCACAAAGCTGGTCATGGGGCAAGCAAGATGGCCCAATAGTTAAGAGCCTGTATGAAAGATCCAAGTTTGGTTCCCAGTTGAGTCCCAATACCTACAGCGGGTGCCTCACGACTGCCTGTAATTCCGTCTCCAGGCGATCAGATGCCTCTGGCCTCCTTGGACACCTGCACTCACAACTACCTACACATAAACACATTAATAAATATTTTTTTAGCTGGGTGTGGTGGCACACACCTGTAATTCCAGCACTCAGGGAGCCAGAGGCAGACAGATCTCTGTGGGTTTGAGGCCAGCCTGGTCTACAAAGCAATTCCAAGACAGCCAACACTACACAGAGAAACCGTGTCTCAAAAAGGCTATAAATATATATAATGTTGATATTCACATTAATATTTATTATTATATACAAATATATTTAAATATATACATATATTTTAAGCATGGCATGGTGGAACATACTTGTAATCCTGATACTGGGGAGGCAGAAATGGGAGATGCTTGGAGCTTGCTGACCATACAGACTCTTCAGTGAACTCCAGGCCAATGAGAGACCCCGTTTCAAAGGAACTAGGCAGTGTTCCTGAGGGTTGCACCGGAAGTTGTCCTCTGGCCTCGCCACTCGTACATACTCAGTAGTAAGTACATGAGTCATATATGCTATGTGCCATGTAACTGGACAGGTTACCCAGCTCATCTGGGCCTCGGTTTCCTCCCCTGTAACTGGGGTTCCCATTGGTGTTGCCCTTACAAGGGCCTGAGGGGCTTGATGGAAAAAAGATAGTAGGTGTGAGGAGTGGGTGGCCAAAGGTAGCACTGCCCATGATCGGTAGCTCCTATAGTTATTTATCTATCGTATGAATTATAGCAGGCACTGGCCCTGCTCCTGACACTGGTTGGAAGGACAAGAGCCTGGATTCAGCTTCTGGGCCTCAGTTTCCCTACCTGTGAGATGGGGCTGCTGATATCTGCTTGCCTCCAGCTGGTGGGTACAGTTGGAGAGGGGTGAGGGGTGGCTGTGAGCTTTACAGTATAGCCCGGGTGCCAGGCAAGGTCTGCAGGCTCCTGGGGCCACAGATGGCACCTAACCAGGGCTGCAGGCAGAGCTGCCCAGGTTCTAAGAGACAGTTGGTAAGTCCTCACAGGGGCTTGGGCAGCCGCTGTGCTCTATAAATTTGCTAAAATCATCTGAAGGATTTTAACACTGTATATATTATGCCTCGTTAGAGCTGTAAAAAGATACACATTGTGTCAAATGGTGATAAACGCAACAGTAAGATGGGAAAGAGGAGGGGCCAGCACTGACTTCGTGTTTACATCTGTGTGGGAATCCCACACTACCTGGGAAGCCTCAGTACTGGTCTGCAGTAATGGTCCAGTTCTCTGACAGGGCTGGGAGGAAGTGGTGTCCAGCCTTGGGGTGGGACTCCCCTTCTCCTGGCCCCACCCCCTCCCCAGTGGCCTTCTGGAAGGTTCACCCTGAGCCTCACAGCACCCGCCTGCTGCCGCCTCCGTTGCCCTGGAGACAGCGGTCTGTCTCCGTGGCGACAGTGGAAGGAGGACCAGGCAGGCGAGCAGGAAGCCTGAGGCCCAGGACTGGGTGTGTGGTCCCTGCTCTAGAGGTATTCGGAAGAGGGGAGAGAAAGAGAGGAGGACCTACCTCTAACTACCCTACCTGCAGACAGCGAGGTGGGGAGGGGCTTACACCCCAGCTGGCTCAGAGCGGGTGGGTTGGGGTGATAAGGGACTCGCTGGTTGCTAGCTGTGAGTCAAGGCGCCTCTTTTGTAGAAGTCTTGTCTTCTAGGTGGCTTTTGTCAGCCTAGGCAGCCCCAAGTCCCCTTAGGCTAACTGATACCTCAGCAGCCCATTCTCCTCACTTGACATTTATCAGCCACTATTCCCAGATGATAATGTGAAGCTCTGAGTGTTTGGGGTTCACCCGCCTGGAGAGGGATGAGCTGGCCGCCTGAGGCTTCCACACCCTCATACCTGATGTATGAATGGTGGCTGCCTCTTGTGTGTCCAGCTGAGGCCAGCACTGGCAGTCACGCACCTCCCCAAGCCAAAGCCCACTGTAGTCAGCCCCTCCTAGGACTGGGGCTGCCAGAATTCTGAGGGTTGAGCTCGCTTTTGATGGAGGCAGCGCATCTGAGAATGCAGGTGCAATGCTGCCAATCCCCAATTAATAGTCTTCAATGGACAAGCATCAACTGCCATCCCAGCTTAGAGGAAGAGGGGTGACCCTCCGCTCATACCCTCTGCTCCCTCACCCACTCATGTGCACTCCTGGAAGAGGGACCCATTCTTCCCAAGGTATTCTGCGTATAGGATGAGGAAACTCCAGCGGTGCTTCCTGCAGGAGGAAACAGTAGCCATGAAGCCCTGTGTCCCTGGCTTGAGCCTGGGAGCTTCAAAGGGAGTTTTGAAAATGTGGGGTGTGTGTGTGTGTGTATGTGAAAATAACCAAAATGTTAAAAATAGTTTTTGAAGCTGGGCATGATGACACATGCCTTTAATCCAGCATTCCGGGAGGCAGAGGCAGGCAGATCTCTGAGACCAACCTGGTCTACAAAGCAAGTCCAGGACAGCCAAGGCTACACAAAGAAACCCTGTTTAGTTTTTTGAGAGAAAATGCCAAAACAGGGTCTCACCGAAGCTGGCCCCAAACAGAATCTAAAACGGGGCAGTAGACAGGTCTGGGCTGCGCCCAGGGACAGGGCTCCCACTTCTGGTCTGCTTTGGGGAACGTTGCCCTGCCCTTCAGTCTTAGAAGCAGGTCTCTGGCATCCCCTCACGTCCTGGCAGCTTCCCACTAAGGAAGGCTGGGGTGGGGTGGATTTTGAAAGAGAAGCCCCAGCAAGGATACATGTTTTCTGGAGAGGGGACCTGGAGGGCACCCTGCGAATTCGTGCAAACTGCATCGTCCAGGCTGAACCTCCTAGCCAGCATAGCTTGCCCCGATTGTGGCCCCGAGGGAAAGCTGAAGGCCAGTTCTCAAGACATCAACTGGGCTCCCAAACAACATCCATCATAGCAGCAACCAGCCAGAAGACATAGCCTGGGTAACAGCCTCAGGATAGGATCCTCAGGCCAAGGAAGGATGAATGGGTTGATTTTCTTTAAATGTCCATCAAAAAAGAAGTAGGTTATGGGTGTATTGCCATATAACTTTAATGCCAGCACTGGGGAGGCAGAGACAGGAGGATCTCTACGAGTTCAGGACCAGCCTGGTCTACATATCAAGTTTCAGGCTAACCAGGGCGACATGGTGAGACACTGTCTCAAAAAGGGGTGTGGGTGAGCTCTTGGACTCATGGCTCAATGATTGAGAGCACTTGTTCCTATTGCAGAGGACCTGGGTTCAATTCCCAGTAGCCACATGGGGGTTCGAAGCCACCCATAGCTCCAGTCCTGGGGATCTGATGACATCTTCTGACCTCTGTGGGCAGCAAGCATGCATGTGGCTACATATCTCACTCAAAGTAAAATACACCATTCTAACTTAGAATAACTTAAAAACGAAAGAGTACTTGTTGCTCTTGCAGAAGACCCTAGTTGGGCTCCCAGCACCCACACTGGGCAGTTCACAACCACCTGTTAACTTCAGCTCCAAGGTTCTTCTCTCCTCTGAAGTCACCTGCATTCATATACAGAGACACACACAACGACTTAAACTTTCTCTGTAGTTTTTTTTTTTTAAGTCAGTGTCTTACTGTGTAGCCCTGGCTATCCTGGAACTCTCTCTCTCTCTCTCTCTCTCTCTCTCTCTGTGTATGTGTAGACTAGGCTGGCTTTTAACTTTCAGGGATTTATCTGTCTCTGCCTCCCAAATGCTAGAATTAAAGGTATGCACCACCACAGCTGGGAAATTTAAAATTAAAAAAAAAAAAAAGATAAGGAGAGTGCTTGCCTAACATACACAGAGCCCTGGGTTCAATCCCTAGCACGATAATCCCAGCCCTTGGGCAGTGGGAGCAGGAGCATCAGAAGTTCAAGGTCATTTTTGGCTACAAGGTGAGTTTGAAGCCAGACTAGACTATGTGAGATCCTGTCTCCAAAGAGGGGTAGCTGGTTGGGGAGCGGGGTGGGGGCGGTAGACACATTTAACCCCAGCACTTGGAAGAAAGAAGCAGGCTGATCTCTGGGATCTTAAGCGCAACCTGATGTACATAGCCAGCCAAGATTCTACAGTAAGACCCTGTTTCAAAGTGTGTGTGTGTGTTTAGATGAGATGGAAGGAAATTAGTCTGCAGGGTTGGGCCCCTTGTTTGTGCCCTTCTTGAAAAGGAGGGTGGTTTTGACTCAGAGTACCCTGCTCCACACAACCTTTGGGTAAACAGGAGCCAGCTAGATGTATGCCTCAAGCAGGGTGATTGGCACAATCTTGCGGCGCATGTGGACTCTAGCACCATCTGGTGGTTGCCGGCAAACATTGGTCCATCATGCGCTCACCCACATCTCAGGCATCGTGTTTATCAACTGCTTATAACTTGATTTAAGGACAGGGGTGTGGGACTAGGGGCGGCCAGGGTTCAGGAGGCATTTTTCCCGGCAACGTCCATGAGCTTGGGCAGCAATTCCTCAGGTCGCTGCACCCTAATAACGTCTCACTCCGTTCTGTGTCTCAGGAGTGGCTGAGCAGGTTTGGCTACCTGCCACCTGCAGACCCGGCGACAGGGCAGCTCCAGAAGCAAGAGGAGCTTTCCAAGGCCATTACCGCCATGCAGCAGTTTGGCGGCCTGGAGACCACCGGCATCCTGGGTTAGTTCTCTGAGAGGCACCGAGAGGCTCCTTGGTTCCCTCAGGGCTGCACTAGCCTTGGTCAGACCCACCCTGGCTCCTCAGGACCCCACAATTAGCCCCTGAGGACTCAGACTGGCCGGAGCCATGAACTTGAATGTAGCCTTAACCTGGTGGGGAGAGCTGGGTTTGAGCACACCTGGCCTTTAAGCCATTGGCCCTGAGGGATCGTCATTGGGGAAGTAGAGTCAGGCCTGCCTGCTGACCTGTGTCCACTGTACAGATGAGGCCACTCTGGCCCTGATGAAGACCCCTCGCTGCTCCCTCCCGGACCTGCCTCCTGGGGCCCAAGCGAGAAAGAAACGACAGACTCCGCCACCAACCAAATGGAGCAAGAGGAACCTTTCTTGGAGGTATGGGGCCGGGGGTGGGGGGGTGGGGAAGGCAGGGAATCCCCAGGGTAGTGTCTCTCTGTCCCTCTGCCATCACTGGGGCCAGACCTGTTCAGAGAGGATCCTACCAGTGTGTAGACCGTGGCTGGAGTGTGGGCCAGACACTGAAATACAGCCCACCCAGGCCATGTGGAAAGCTGTCGTTTGCTTATGATCTTTGGCCACATCTGCATTCATCTCCTGAGGATTAGAAAAAGGCAGGCGAAAGGGGGACACTCATGCCGAGGAGGGGGTAACACCACCTCAGTGGGAGGTCCAGAAAGGCCTCAGGGACAGCTGGCCTCCACTCTGACCCTGACCCTAGGGTCCGGACATTCCCACGGGACTCACCCCTGGGCCGGGATACCGTGCGCGCACTCATGTACTACGCCCTCAAAGTCTGGAGTGACATCACACCCTTGAACTTCCACGAGGTAGCGGGCAACACTGCTGACATCCAGATCGACTTCTCCAAGGCTGACCACAATGACAACTACCCCTTTGATGGCCCTGGGGGCACCGTAGCCCATGCATTCTTCCCTGGTGATCACCACACGGCGGGAGACACCCACTTTGATGATGATGAGGCATGGACCTTCCGCTCCTCAGGTAGGCAGGGGCTGGTCCTGAGTATGGGGAAACCCTGGGCCTGGGCAGCTCCTGTGGGTCCTGAAAACACCACAGTAACGCTCTGAAAACCTATAAAAGATAGATGCAGCTGTGGCCCCCAGAATGAGTCCCCACTCAGGCATAAACAATTCAACCCTACCCCTGAAAGCTGTTGGGCCTTTCTCATGATACTGATCTACCAAGTGTCTGCAGTCAACTTGGCAAACCTAGCTAGTCCCCTGCCCAGTGCACAGGAGCCCAGGCCTCTTATGTGGGATCTGCATTTGAGCCTAGAAAACCCTGCCAATCATGGGACATCGCCACAATGGCCTGGCACTACAGGGACGAGCTTCCATACCATGAAAGTGTAAGAGGCCCCTGGGAAACCCCTTCCAGCCCCACAGGGCCTCTGTAGGAGCCCAGCATGGTCTTAGCAGACCTGCAGCACTCAGGTGTCTAGCTGGAGCCCCCAGCACAGCTAGGATGCAGACAGGCCCTGACCAGCTCTGTGTGTGGTCGGCCCCGTCACAAGCGAGGGGGTCCTGTCGTCCCATGCTCATGCTGCTTCTGTGTCTTCAGATGCCCATGGGATGGACCTATTTGCGGTGGCCGTCCATGAGTTTGGTCACGCCATTGGCCTGAGCCATGTTGCTGCCCCAAGCTCCATCATGCAGCCGTACTACCAGGGCCCCGTGGGTGACCCACTACGCTATGGGCTTCCCTACGAGGACAGGGTGCGTGTCTGGCAGTTGTATGGTGAGTGTCCCCAAAGCTTTGTATGGACTGCATGGAGGTGGGGCTGGGAACAAACGCCCCGGGTTGCTGGAAGCTCTGCTCATGTCTGTGACCTCTTAGTCTAGATTTCTGTGGGCATTCGTCTGCTGGGAGTGGCACAGAGGGGAGAGGAGAGGCGCCCCGGGCATGAGACACAGGGCTGCCCTCTAATGCTGATTCTCCCTGGTGCTTAGAGTCCTGGAGATCCCACATCTGTCCCTCAAAGGTTTGAAGGGTCTTGGAAGCAGTAAAAGTGGACCCAGGCCTACAAAGCACTGGGCAACTAAAGGAAGAGCATAGCCATGGGGTGAGCCCGGGTCAGATAGCTTCTCCTGGATAGCTCATGAGAATGAGAGAATATCCCTACAGGAGTGTGGCAATAGCCCTAGAGCATCAAAGGCCAGACCGTTTGCCCAGAGTAGCCTACAGGACCAAGAGGCAGGTAAATCTATGACAGTGAGAGGCAGGCAGCTTGCCTAGAATAGTCCCATCGGAGTGCAAACAGCCAAAACAGGAACAGAGCTGGCTCGGCACTGCTCCCAAGACACAGCAGGAAGTAAGTACAAGCGTCTCTGTCCCAGCGCCCAGCTGGAAGATGATGCCCTGGGAGGAAGTGATGTTTGCTTTACAGAAACACCATCCTGCCCCGGTAGAGCCACCCTGCCCCCAGCCTCGCCCTGCACCTCTCCAACCTTGCTGTTCCCTGTTGTCCGCTCCACTCCCCGTACCCTGTCTGAGTAGGGGTTTTGTTTGTTGTTGTTTTGTCTTTTATGGTGATGGTGTTTTCATTTGTTTTTGCAGGTTTCTTTCTTTTTATTTTAGTGTGTGTGTGTGTGTGTGTGTGTGTGCGCGCGCGCATGCGCGCGCGCATGCATGTGCACCACATGCATGCCTGTGCATACAGAGGTCAGGAGAGGGCACTGGGTCCTCTAGAACTAGAGACACAGGGAGTTTGTGAGCCGCTGAGTGGATGCTGGGAACCTAACCCAGGTCCTTTGCCAGAGTAGCAACCATCTGTATCCATTGAGCTAGCTCCCCAGCCTTGTGGGGTTTGTTTGTTTTTTAATGTGTGTAAATTTCTTTCCTGCATGTACGTATGTGCACCACATGCATACCTGGTACTGACGGATGCCGGAAGAGGGCATCGGATCCCCCGGAAGTGGAGTTACAGACAGTTGTGAGCTTCTGGGAACTGCACCCAGGTCCTCCGCAAAAGCAGCCAGTGCTCTTAAGAGCTGAGCCATCCCTCCAGCCCCTACGCATTGCTTCTAATGCAGCAAACTACCCCCCAGCTCCCCTCTCTCCAGTCACAGAGCTCTTCAAGCACCACCCTCTCTGGATCTAAAACACTCACTATGCTGAACTGGGCCTCGAAGAGCTTTCTCTAAGGATTGCCCCGTGAGGAACAAGGCCTTCTGTAGCTGGTGGTCCCACCCCCACCCCAAGTGTGTGCGGTCAAGGTTTCTCCCTCACAGCAGTCAGACTCAGTTCCTTCCCATGACTAAATGAACCCAGCACCGGGTGACGTACCTGTTAAGCTCTGGTGACCAGTGCTGTGGACATTGGTGCAGACTTCTTGCGGATCACTTGGCTTCCGTCTTTCAGGGGTGTCCACGCAGGAGTGTGCTGAGGGACACTGAGGCACTGGACAAGCTCTTCAGGCCATAGCATAGTTCACGGGCTTGGTGGGCTGCCCTTCCTCAACAGCCATCCAGCTGAGTGGGCAAAGCGGGGCACCTGCCAGTCTCTCAGCCCAGCCTCCATGCCCAGGGCCCTGGGTTTAACGCAGTCTTTCTGTCTCCACAGGTGTGCGGGAGTCCGTGTCCCCTACTGCCCAGCTAGATACCCCAGAGCCTGAGGAACCGCCCTTCCTGCCAGAGCCCCCCAACAATCGGTCTGACACCCTGTAAGTCGTGTCCTTGGCCAGCCTGTCCTTGTCCAGTGCTGCCCCTTCTGGGCACATAGTACGCACTGTAGCCCAGGACTTTAAGGAAGTCACTGATGTAGGTCCTGACAGGGCCTAAGGGACACTCTTCTCTTAAACTTCCCAATAGGTGATGGGGGAGGGGAAAGGGACTGTTAACCCGAGAGCGACAGTGAACCTCAAATAGTCCCTCTCCTACAGCCTGGTTCACTAAGCCTGGGACCTTGATGACTAAGAGATCTTGCAACCCAGTGGCTGGTCTGACACCCATTCGTTTGGGGTATGGAAGACTCAGCATTTCGTGTTAGTATCAGTCCCTCTTCAGAGCTGACTCAGGGCTAGATCAGGTAATCCTGCGTCCCCATTCCATTTCGCCCTCTCTCCCGACCCCTGCTCCCTTTGAGTCCATTCATGTCTGTCCCTGTGGCTTGGGCTCTCAGGACAGTACTGGGTTCCTAAGTAGACGGACTGTGTTGAGAGTCACTCACTCAGCCTGTCCGTTCTCCTCCCTGACCCCACACTGCCCCTGATGTGCCCACACATTTGGGCTTTTGGTTTTGGTTTCTGTGATGGTCGGCGCTACTCTTGCCTTAGCTGTACATCAGGAACTGCCGTTGCACTCAAAGTGCTGTTCTGCTGGTTCTGGGTTTTTTGTTTTGTTTTGGGGGGATAAAGTCTTTGCCTATATTGCAGGCTGACCTTGAACTCCTCCAATTTTTCTGACTCAGCCCCCAGGTGCTGGGATTGTGGGCATGAGCCAATAAGCTTAGCCCACCATTATTTCGTATCTGTGGAAGGTGTGTGCTTGCGTGCATGCGTTTCTTGTATTGGAGATCCTTGGGCATATAAAGCAAATGTACTGATCTACACCCCAAACTCTGTGTTGTTTTGTTGGTACTTTTTGTTTGGGTTTGTTGTTGTTGTTTGGGTTTTTTGTTTGTTTGGTTGGTTGGATTGTTTTTGTGGTTTTGTTTTTTTGTTTTGTTTTGGTTTTTTGAGACAGGGTTTCCCTGTGTAGCCTTGACTGTCCTGGACCCTTTTGTAGACCAGGCTGGCCTCAAACTCAGCTGGTGGCCTACCTCTGCCTCTTGAGTGCCAGGTTTAAAGGCATGCACCACCACACCCAGCAAAATCCCACTTATTTAAAGACTAGGTAACACTAGGGACAGGGCCTCAGAGGTATATGCCCTGTGAGAGTCATTTTTCTCCTATCAACCCTTCCACCCAGCTCGGTAGGGGGGTACATGTGTGTGACCCCTGCCAAAGGGCTCTGCACCATGACCAAGCATGTTATCATGCATGTGCACACTGCTTGCTGTCTGTGGCCCTGCAGGTAGCTTCCTGGGGAGCCTCTGCAGCAGACCCCAGGGCTGGCCGCCTCTCAGCAAATGAACCACACAGTCTCCATCAGTGTATCGTGTGCTGTCACTGACACTGCCTCACCCACAGCTCTGCTCTCAGGCCCCTTGGTATAGGGCAGTGTCTGGGGTCCCGTGCTTGCACAGCTCGTACTGTGGGAGACAGGACCCACTCAGACTCTGGAGTATGACACTGGATCTTCCATCTACAGTTACACCAGTGAACACTCACAGCTCAGCCCTACCCACTGGGAAACTGAGGTGTTCTTATTTCCTGTCTACTATTTTAAGGATTTTTAAAATGATGTGTTTCTGTGTGGATATGTGAGTTCAGAAGCCAGGGGGAGCTAGAGTTACAGGTTGTTCTGAGCCACCAGATGTGGGTGCTGGAAACTGACCTCTGCCGGAGTAGAAAATGTTTGTTTGCTTGTTTGTTTTGAGACAGGGTCCTGGCTTTCCTAGAGCTCATTCTGTAGACCAGGCTAGCCTCAAACTTACAGAAATCTGCCTGCTTTGCCTCCCAAGTGCTGGGATTAAAGGTGTTGTGCAACTATGCTCAGTTTTCAGAAGATAATGTTCAGCACTGAGCCATATCTCTAGTTCCTTTCATTCTATTTCAGACAAGGTCTTACTGTGGAGCCCAGTGTTGAATGACTGTCTAGGGAGTTATAGAAACATCTCTTCACAGGGCCCCGATGAGAGGATTCTGGTCTAGCCTACTGAACCAGTGACTTTTCAGGGGCTACTCAGAGGAACATGGGTGAGGGTTGCTCATGAGAGTATGTGTGACGCAAAAACAGCTGTATTACTGAAAAGCCCACCCCAGCCTGAGTAAGGACTCAAAAGCTGCGTCCTTAGAACTTCTGTGTGACTGGCAGGTAGTTCAGCCAATTGGAGATTCTCCTCTTTCCCCTCTCCTTTGCCTCCCCCCAGCAGTGTCATATAACCTTAGAAGGGACCCTGTGATTTTGTTAAGTTTCAGGAACTTCATGAGACTTGGGAATTTTGCTTCCCTTCTAAATAGTAAGGACCATTCCTCCTGGGAATGTTTTGAGTGTTTTTCATTCCCAGGCAATTGCAACTCAACACTCAAGCTGACCAGGAAATGGTGATCCTCCTGTCTCAACCTCCAGAATGTAATATTATATGCATGGTGTGGTTACAAACCGGATTTAAGCTCACATTCTTTGCTTTTGTTCTTTAGTCATCATTATTGGCTTGTTGGGTGTTGTCTGGTGTTTTGAGCCAGTCCCATATAGACTAGGCTAGCCCCAGGGTCACGTTGTAGCTTAGAGGCTAGTTGGGCCTTCACTGTAATTCACCTTGCTTGCCTAGTGGGTACTGCCTGCCATGTGGACACAGGTTGTTGTGGGGTCTTCCAGGATGCCCATCCCCATGAATCTGGCAGAAGTAGAGCAGATGCTTGGGTTGGGTTCTCTGCCTCTCTGCCCATCTCACATTCTGCCCTGCAGGCCTCGGAAGGACGTGCCTCACAGGTGCACTGCCCACTTTGATGCTGTGGCCCAGATCCGTGGCGAAGCATTCTTCTTCAAAGGTAACGTTGGGGTCCTGTGGAAGGAAGGAAGGATCCCCACAGCCACAGCAGGCTCCTGCAGCTGCCTTCCTTTTCCTCACCCAGGCAAGTACTTCTGGAGGTTGACCAGGGACCGGCATTTGGTGTCACTGCAGCCGGCTCAAATGCATCGCTTCTGGCGGGGCCTGCCACTGCACCTGGACAGCGTGGACGCTGTGTATGAACGTACCAGTGACCACAAGATTGTCTTCTTCAAAGGTGAGTGAAGCGTGCCCTGGCTTCCCTCCTTGCTGTGTGACCTGCCTCAGCCTCCCTGGCATCCCTGCTGACCTTGGCTGTAACCTTGCACACTGGTCTGAGAGAGCAGCTGTGCTCTTTGGATATGTGTATTGAGGACTACTGTCGACTCATCCTGTAGGGGCTGCTGCAGACACACGCAAGCAAAAAAGAAAGACATCTCCCGGGCAGGTGGCGGCAGGTGGCGGCAGGTGGACATCTGAGGAGGGAGTGTATTCGAAGAAGCATTAGAGGTGATGAGGGAGAGCAAACTAAGGCAGGCAGGGCCTATCTAGGGACTTGCCATTGAGCAAAAGCCCAGGGACAGAGTCCAGGCCAGGTTCACAGCCAGTGTGAAGACAGAAACAGCCCCTCTGAGTACAGAACTAAGAGCAACCGCTGGGACCTTAAAGAGGCCATGAAATGCAAGGGGGATGTGAGGCCACAGCCCCTAGCAGCAGCCTCTGCCTAGGTCACCTCATCTTGTTCCCAAGTCTGAAGGACAGCTTCTAGCCTTCACTGCTGGACTTGGGCAAATTCCCAGCCAGCTTGGGTCACATACTGAGACTGTCTCTCAAAAATCGGGGCCAGGGGGCTAAGGCTATCAATTTGATTAAAATATTTGCTCAGAGCCAGGTGGAGGTAGCATACGCCTTTAAGCCCAACACTCAAGGAGACAGAGGCAGGTGGACCTCATGAGTTCGAGGCCATTCAGGGCTACACAGAGAAATCCCATCCTTGACAAGAAAATTGCTTAACGTGCATAAAGCCCAGGGTTTGCACCTCTGCACTGCATGTTGAAGCTGTGTTAATCCCAAAACTTGGGAGTTAGAGGCAGGAGGACCATCAATTCTGTATCATCCTCGGCCACACAGCAAGTTGGAAGCCAGCCTTAGTTACAAAGCAGGAAGCTAAAGAGGGTAGGAGGCACTATGAGGTGAGAGCCTCCTGGGCCCACGCACAGGTAGAAATGGAATTCTTCCTATCCTGGCTATGACAGGAACTTGGGATTGATGTAAGCAAGTGGCTTTCCCTTGGCTGGAAGGCGTCGCTGCCTCTCCATCTGAAGTGGTACCAGCCCGGATGAGACAGCTGGTTACATTGCATCCTCAGTCAAAGGTGCTCAGCTCTCTTTCTCCCTTTTATTCAGTCTGCGGTGCCAGCCCATGGGACGGTGCTGCCCACATTTTAGGTGGGTCTTCACACCTCAGCCCAATCTAAAATATTCCTCCCAGGCCTGACCAGAGGCTTGAGTCTGTATACTCTCGATGTTAACTATTGAGCCGCCTTTTCCCCTCAAGACAGGGTCTCACTGTGTAGCTGTGGCTAGCCTAGAATTCAGTGTGTATCCACAGGTTGGCTAGTTTTTCCTCTAGGATTTTCACTCAGTTGAGACTGAACCCCAACACCAGTTGTTCCTAAGCATCAGCCCCTGAGCCAATGATGCCACAGCACAGTGATATGCATCTTCATCTATAGATACCCACTTCTATGTCACCAGGGTCCCAACCGGAACATTCTCTCGGGCCTTCAGTATCTACCACCTGAGGCTTCAACCCTCATGTGCCTGTGGACTATCATCCACGGGTGTCCTGACCCATACTGTTTGGTGGTGGTCACTGGACTGGTGTCCTGGATGGTGTAAATACAGGTTTCTTCATTATGTTCCCACCTCCACCATGTAGTTATCAGGAAGCCCTGGAAATAGTAAAAAAGCAACTAAGCCTCTTGCCCTGGGTCCCCTGGATAGAGCCTGTCTGGTCCCCTGGTGCTACCTTGTATTCAGTATCTTAGTTTCAGTGTCTCACAGAGACGCCTGCATCTCACCTGTGATCTAGCCTTGGACTGAATGCCATCTGCCATAAGATGGTCACACCAGGCTTGGGGATGCGGCTCAGTTGGTAGCTCGCCTGCTTAGGCATGGGTTCAATCCCTAGAACCCATAAACAAGGTATGGAGGCACATGCCTTTAGTCCAAGAAGTCAGGTGATGGAAGCAGGAGGATCAGAAGTCCAAGGTCATCCTTGAGCTACATAGTGAATTTGAGACCAGCCTGACCCACATGAGACCCTGTCTCAAAAAGGGGGAGGGAATGTTCCTGCCCTTCACGCGTTATATTGACGGAGCAGGGGAACAGGGGTCTTAGTGCTCTGTCTCTAAGGGGCCGCCAGAATAGGACCCAATTCTTAAGCACTGGTTACCTGAGTGAACGCACAGCAAGCATACAGCAGGTGCTCAGTCAATGACAACACGTCTCCTCCTCAAAGTGGTGATACGGGGTTACGGCCATGTACTGCCACCTGGGTGAAAGATGGGGGACGTTAAGAAAAGTCAAGACTGGAGCCTTTGCCGCAGCCCATGGCTCTTTCTCTCGCCACCAGGAGACAGATACTGGGTGTTTAAGGACAACAACGTAGAGGAAGGGTACCCGCGACCCGTCTCCGACTTCAGCCTCCCACCAGGTGGCATCGATGCTGTCTTCTCCTGGGCCCACAATGATAGGACTTATTTCTTTAAGGACCAGCTGTACTGGCGCTACGATGACCACACACGGCGCATGGACCCTGGCTACCCTGCCCAGGGCCCCCTGTGGAGGGGTGTCCCCAGCGTGCTGGATGACGCCATGCGCTGGTCTGATGGTGAGCACCATACAGGGGACAATGCTCCTTGTCTGTAGATGGGGATCATGATGGGTTGGGGGATGGGGTTCCCTGAACCACTGTATGCCCCACCCTTAGCTGTCTGGGAGTTCTGAGGGGTTCAGGGCCTCACCTCTCAGGCTTTGCACACTGACCTCCTGCTTTTCATTCCCCAGACACACTGGACTTCCAGCCTTTATGCATTTTCCTCAGAGTGCCCATAGCCTCTCCCCAATGCTAAAAACAGATGCACATGGAATAAATGCCGGGTAAATGCTGGCAAAGATGACTGGAGGTTAACAGTCCATTCCTGTGTCCCACGGTCGTCTCCAGCTGCCCACACCAGGCCCATGCTTCTGACAGGTCCAAACAGGACATCTTAGACAGGCAAAGTCCCCCTCCCCCAGCACCTCCCTGTGACTGAGACACCAGCTCAGCCTTCCTCCTCCCCTA
The DNA here is from genome assembly GCF_030254825.1 of Meriones unguiculatus. Lineage (NCBI taxonomy): Eukaryota > Metazoa > Chordata > Mammalia > Rodentia > Muridae > Meriones > Meriones unguiculatus. The sequence goes on along the minus strand of NC_083352.1, from coordinate 82,444,248 downwards.
TCCAGGTGCATCCTACTTCTTCCGAGGCCAGGAGTACTGGAAGGTGCTGGATGGCGAGCTGGAGGCAGCACCCGGGTACCCACAGTCCACAGCCCGGGACTGGCTGGTATGTGGTGAGCCGCTGGCAGATGCAGAGGATGTAGGGACTGGACCCCAGGGCCGCAGCGGGGCACAGGATGGCCTGGCAGTATGCTCCTGCACTTCAGACGCACACAAGTCTGCACTGCCATCTCTGCTGCTGCTGCTGCCGCCCCTGCTGTGGGGCCTGTGGACCTCAGTCTCCACCAAGGCATCCTGAGGGCAGTGCTGGCCTCACGGATCAAGGAGCCGAGGAGGGCAGGGACAAACTGGCCAGTAGGCAGCAGGACTTGTGCTCCAAGCATCCGGTCCTCCTGTCCTTCCTTTCTTTCACTGAACCCAGGGGTGCTGTGCCCTCTGCTGGAGCGGCCTCAGCTGGGACCGTGGGGCTTGTCCGTGCACCCTTCCCACCTGGAGCGGCCATCGGCAGTGCTCCTTCCCTCTTCTGCGCACCATGCTGCTTCATCGCACCTTACTGGGCTGCCCAAGCCCAGCTGTCACAACCCCGGGATGCCTTGTCTACACCTGAGCAGCTCTGACGTCTGCATGTGGGCTGATGGGGGACAACGGGAGGTCCTCGTGGTGTTCGTAGGGGCTACTGTGCCTGTTTCATGAGTGAGAGAGTCGACGCCCCAATGGGGGAACATGGTGGGAAAAGGGAACCTACCAGGAGTCTCACCCGCTGCCGTTTGCAGTAGCCAGTGTCGTATCAGCTGGTACAGAGGAGCAGTCGGGATCTGCCTGCAGGCACACAGATGCTGGCCAGGGGCCTTGCTCCAACCATCCGGCGCACAGCCAACTCTCTCCTCATCCTAGACAGGCTAGAAGTGGAGGCTGTATCCTGTTATCTCCCTCCTTGTGGCCAGGAGAGAAGTCTGGGTCTCCCTGGAATGCTGTGGCTTGGGAGTGAGGTGCCTATAGAGACATCTCTCATCTGCCAGCACCCATTGCTTCAGCAAGATGCCTCATACAGTTTTGGACTAAGATCTTGCCGCCTAGACTCACAGCTGTCCCCTCTGCAGCTGTGGATGGGGGTTCACTTAGAGAAGAAGGGCAATTGGGTGCACACAGGGTGACAGGGAAGGGCAGCTGCAGGGATAATAGTATCAGGGTCTTCCGGAGCCATGAGAGTGTTACCACCTCTCCTGCCCTGACCATCTGACTTGGAGATGTAGGGCTATGGGAGAACTGGTGCTCTGAGAGACAGACCCTCACGGTCCAGAAAAGGCCTCTGTGGTGGAACCCAAGATGGGAGTGTTCAGGTCCAGGGAGGAACCACCACATTCAAATTTCTGGGGTGGATGGGCCTGAGGTTCGGATATAGAGAAAGCAGTTTCTGTCATTGGACACATGATGAAAGTTAATGCTCTCACACCCACCTACCCCTCCTGCAACTGGCCCAGTCCCGTCTCAGGTAAGAAAGACCTCTCCACCCCCAGGCCAGACATATACATGGCACTGCTGCCACCCCTTCCCAGGCCAGGCTTGAGTGCTGACAGGATGGAGTGAACGGCCAGCCAGGCCTGTGCTTCCCCCTTCCCGGCCCCATGCCACAGCCACCTGTCACACTGGACAGGCCAGGGTGTGGGGGAGTCTGAGGTTTCCCTGTCACGAAAGCCACCCCTCTCTGCACCTGTATCAAAGCACGTTCCTAAGAGGCCCCACGCTGTCCACCAGCCTGCAGGACGCAGCTGTCCTGTACAGTAGCAGGGAGGGTCCTAAGAGTCTTTGTCACAGCACTGAAAGCCAGGTCTGCAGGCTTGAGCTCTCTGATGCTGGTGTCTCACTCATTTTAAAACCCAAACTCTTAATAAAATTTTTCTACACTGGATAGGTGACAGGTCGGCGGTGGAGCACTTGGCTAGTGTACACAAGGCGCTGGGTTTGAGTTCCAGTACAACCTCCCCTGCCCCCTCTAAAGTCCTCTGATTTCTGGCCTTGAGTGAGATGGTCAATGGGCACAAAGTTCTCTGGACAGCCCTTCCATACCCTCCCATGCCTCCCTCATTGCTGCAGCCAGTGGTCTCTCAGGGGGAATGGGTGGAGCAGGTAGGTGCCAATGCTCTGCTCCCACCAGGCTGTGCCCTGCTGGGTCCCTGTGTCTCACGGTATGCTGCACCTCCCTGTGCAGAGGCTTCGGAAATGAAATAAGAGCGTCTGCCCCCAGGTTGTTGGATACGATGCAGACTCTGGGAGCAGCCCATGCTTCCCAGGACTTGACTCCTCCTGAGGGCTTGCTCTCCAGAAAACCTGGGGACTACCAGGCCACCAAATTTTGAGACTCCCTCATTGTCTCCCTGTGTCCTCATCACATACTCTCCAGAAAAGCAGGCAACCAAGTGCCGTGATCCCCACTCAGCCGACTCCTACCCAGGTGCTGCCACCCAGTCTTGCCTGCCCCTGACCAACCTACCTAAATATTCTGGGGCCTAACCGGCTCTTGTCCTGCAGCAGCCGCCAGCATGCTACCACATGGCATTCTTTTCTAGACAAATCGCTGCTAAACACAAATTTCACTCGTCATTCTGATCTGTGTGGTCTGAGTCCTGGGCCCAGCTGGCCCTCCGCACCCATGTGGATGGTCCGTCTGTGACCATGGTGAAACCCTAGAAAGGAGGTCTCAATACTCATGCTACCCAGGGAGGTCCTAGTACCCAGCAAGGGTAGTCATGCACTCTTGGGCTTTCTTTGGCCTTATAAGCAAACGTGTGCTCTGTGTATGGGAAGAAGTTCACGGAACCCGTCTGTCACTGTCGGCTGGCAGCCCAGTCAGGGTTCCATGAGACCACCTCCTTGCCATGGCCAGGAGTGGGCACCGTGAGTCCTTCAATGCACCACCCTGGGCTGGCAAAGATGGTGCCTGTCGCCAAGCCTGAGGACGTGAGTTCAGGACCACCCACATGTGGAGGGAGAGAACAAGCTCCTCCATGCTGACCCAGCACCTTCACACGTGCCACGTGGTGCACACCGCCCCCACCCACACAAAGTAAATGATATGATTTCATTGTTGTTAAAAGGTGCCATCCTGTGGGCCATGTTTCACATTGCAGCTTAGCCCTAAACAGTCCCAGCACTATCACCTTGGGGCCAGTATGCCAACTTGGATGGGGGCCCACAATTTAGTCCATACTATGTAGAAAGGCATGCATGGTGCCAAGCAAGTGTATCAGAGATGAGGTCAGAGCCACACTGGCTGGGTCACCAAGAACAGTCATGGTTTCCATGCTGAGGCGTGGCCCAGACACACTCGCCTGAATCCTGGAACAATGCTGAAGAGAGTGAAGGCAGCCACTTCCTATTCCAGATGAGGAAACTGAGAGCCAAGGGTTGAAATGGTGACATCTCAGTGATCCTGGGCTATGAGACTCCTGATGTCTTGAGGTCTGGTCTCTGGGGTCTTGTTGGGACATCCAGAAACGTTGTAGGATATTTGCCAGAGAAGGCTGCATGGACACATGGACAGATTTAAGCTAATAGAGCGGCTTTGCTAGCTGGCTGGTGACTGCACTGAGTGTTTGGGATCCCAGTGTAGCCCAGAGCCCTTTCTCAGGGTGAGCTTTTAAGCACAAAACCCATATCTTGGGCTGACATATACTTCAGTTAACAAGAACAGTTATCCAGAAGCAGAACTAACAGAAGCCAAAAAGCAAGTTTAGTCCTTTAGAGATACCAAGTGTCTCAGAGTATAGTAGCCAAGGAGCAGCGAGGGAGTTATCAATTGGAGATGTTTCAGGTCCTTTGATCAGTCACTGCTTAATGCTTTGGAGGAGTCTGACACCCCACCCTCAAAAGGAAACAAATTAGAAAGCTGCCTGGTCTGTTGCCTGTGGAGGTGAGTCTGGCTAAGGAAACTTCTGTTTGGACACCTAGGAAGGGCGGGAGCCTGCTGCTGTGTCCAGTGTCCAGGGTCTGCGAGATGTCACTGTTTCCCCCTTGTCGGCTCAGGTATATAGATGTGTGGTCGCCACCCCTGGGTGTCCTTACTGTGTGCTCTCTGCGTCTCTCTATGTGTTTCTGTCAGTTCTGTTTCCCTGTATTGACCAGTGGCTTTCTCTGGTGAGAGAAACCCACACGCGCGCACACACACACACACACACACACACTCCCCACTTAAGACTTGCCCCCACTTGTTGGGGACCCAGATCATTTTGGCTTTGCTAGATCACCCAGGGAAACAACACAAACCCTCCAGCTGCCCACTCCTGGAGGGCTCTCTTGTTAATTGACTCCTCCTCATGATCCTGTCCTGGTTAGTCCCTGTGGAGGCAGGGAAGGGCTGGGCCTCTCATCCAGGGACCCTGCTGCCTAAGCAAAATGCACACAGGGGGGTGGACACACCTTCTCTGGTGATGAGATGCAGTTAGCTTATAGATACCCAGCAAAGTCTTGCTCTCTATCAGAAGACTATCTCCTAGCTGAAAGTGCTGTTCCCCAATCAAAGATGCAGATTTACAACAAAGGTTCCTGGGATATGGGCAGAAACCAAATCCCCGGCAATAGCCCAACACCAAGTTCCTATATTTGTTCAACCAACCATTCTGGCTACCCCTGTCTAGATTAAACAACACCCAGTGACCCTGGAAACTAAAAGGGGAACTGTAGTCCACATTGTCCGGCTTAGAGAGATAGGTGCCCTGTGCCCTGCCAGTCACCCTGGAATAGCTCTCTCCTGTCTATGAAGAAACTTGGGACCTGTGATTCTCCTGTGAGGCTCCACAGTGCTGGTTCTCAACCTGTGGATCATGACCCCTTTGGCAAACCTTTATCTCCAAAAATATCTGTTACAACTCATCACAGTATGAAGTAGCAACAAAAATAATTTTATACTTGGGGGTTCACCACAACATGAGGAACTTTATTAAAGGGTCACAGCATTAGAAGGGTGAGAGCCACTGTGTCAAAAGTTTTCTGGGTCTATATATACCGACCTTGGGCTACATAATGTTGGGTTAGAGAGCCCAATTTTGTACCTCAGAGGCTACCTATCTCGGCTACCAGCTGAAGGGAGCAACAGGAGCCACCTCAGAGTAGGACTGCTGCCTCCATTCAGATCCCAACTCCAAAGAGAGATTCGAGAGTTCCTAGGTGCCGTATTGATGCCTCTGGAATCCAGAATTTGCAGACATAGCAAGGCTTCTATACACCAGGACAAGGGGTCTAACAAAGAGGAACACTGAGCCCCTAATCTGGACTGAGACTAAACAAAATTGGCACTTGAGGTTTTAAAAACAGCTCTGACTCCAGCTCTGGCCCTAATACTTTCAGCTGTCTCAAAACCTTTTCATCTGTTTGTCCAGGGTACAAAAGACATTACAGATGGGGTTTCAACCCAAACTTTGGGGCCATGGAAACGCCCTGTGACACACCTGTCCAAATGATTGGACACTGTAGGCACAGATGGCCAACCTATCTAAGAGCTGGGGCAACTGTTGCTGGTCTATGGAAACAAGCAAAGAAGTTAACCTCTGCGTAGTCAGGGTCTTACACTAACAGCACCCCCACACTGTTGAGGCCCCCTTGCGAGGAAAGAATCCTGGCTGTCCAATGTCTGTGTGACCCAGTACCAGGCCCTACTCCTTCACCACCCTCCAGTGGCTTGAGAAACTGCCATCAGCCCTGTTACCCTCTTGCCTGGTGACGGCCCACAGGTGCTCATCCATGACTGTCACCAGAGGAAAGGTAAATTCAGGTTCTGTAGGGGCTGTAAGTAGTTACTTTAACTGAAATGATTTGGGCCCAAACCAGGTACCTCAGCCCAGACAGCAGAACTAATCAATGTGGCCCAGGCTCTCTGCTGGGGAAAAGGAAAGTCCATTGCCATATGCACGGACAGTTGCTATGCTTTTACTACCACGCATATCCATAGAAAAGGAGAGCTTCTCACTCCTGGGGGAAAGGACAGTATCTTGACCCCCCTAAAGGATATTTGGCTTCCCAATGAGTTGGGGTCCTCCACTGCTGTGGACACCAAAAAGACTCCCCGAGACAAGAGGCAACCAGGCCCCTGACCTGAAAATGGTCCTAAGACCAGTGAGTTCTGTTGATATTTTGATGACACACCCCCAACATGGTGCTGACTCAGACCCCATGGTACAACCAAGAGAAAATAGGGGTGCAAACAGAAGGAATGGACAGCTCAACCCCAGAGCTTGGTGGAGGATACCACAATCAGATCGTTGTCCCAGAAACAACTGGAAAGACTCTGGTAAGACCTTCACCAAGCAACTCGCCTGAGGTCCACAAAACCTTCTGAGTGCCTCACACCAAGTTATGTTTTACCTGGAGTGGACAGAATGGTGCAAAATGTCTCAGCCAGATGCCAACGTCGTGCTCAAGTAAATCCAGAACAAGGAACCCTTTCCCAGGAAGGGGTCCAAAGGAGAGGCCAGCACCCTGGCAAACTCTGGGAACCTGGCTTTACTGAGATCTGGCCTAGCAAGGGAGGAGAAAACAAAGTACTTGTTAGTTTTTATAGATGGGTAGAGATGTTCCCCACCCAGACTGAAACTGCTCACATAGTAGCTCAAAAGCTCCTACAGACACTGGTGCCTCAATTTGACCTCCCCCTAACAATGGAGTCCAACAATGGCCTGGCTTTCATAGCCAAAACCTCGCAATAAATAATAAAATCTTTAGGGATAGATTGTAAACTTCTCTGTGCATATAGACCTCAGAGTTCTGGGCAGGTAGAAAAAAAAACAAGGACATTAAAAAAAAAAATCAGACAAAACTCTAATTAGAGTCCAGCGAAGGGTAGACAGGCCTCCTTTCTTTGCTTTGCTTCGGGTCCGCTGCACCCCACATAGGGAGGGATTTACTGTCCATGAGACAATGTTTAGCAGACCTCCTCCATGGCTTACCCTGCTCAGAGACAAGCAGTTGGAAGAACTCTCTAACCATTCCTTTCTCAAGACACTACAGGCCTTCCAGCCCTCCATAAAGGCCACTTACTAGACTAAGAGAGACGCAGGCAACCTCTGAGTATTCAAGTCTGGTGATAATGTCTGGGTCAGGCAGACAGCCAAAGGGTACTTAAAGCAACTTGGAAAGGGCCCTACATGCTGATTTCAGCTGTGAAAGTGGCTGGCTTTATACCATGGATCCACCACACCCACGTCAAGAAAGTGGAAACGAGGGCCAACAACACCCAATGACTCTCTGGGACTTCCAGCTCATTATGGTTTCCTCAGGCCCCAGGCCCTCCCACTCTCCAGCCCTCTTCCTCCTCCTAAGTCTTATGTTTGGTCTGAAAACAGGAAAATGGTCCAACCCTCACTGTCCTCAGGCCTGGAACTGGAACTAAGGAAGACAGATATAGGCAAGGTATTAGCTAGTATGACTACAGGCCAGCAACCAGAGAAAGATGTGAGATTATCTTTTCAGATAAGAATAGAGTTTACATTTCTATTCATGCCCTGTGGCTTGGCCCCCTAGTTGCCAAGAACAAGTGAGTATCCATTACAAAAGATTCTAAAATGAAGACTTCCTGAAAGCACACAGATAAATATATAGAAAGAAAGCTCCCTCCCAAGAAATGCACAACAGGAGAATGCAATCCAATGGCCATAAAATTAAAAATCTGGAAATTCTGTAAGAAAGATTCTGGACTTTAGAAAAGAGGAAAAAGCTGGGAATTGGACTCCACGCCACAGAAAGGGACCCTGGGAATAGAGTTATATTCTCAGCCAGATATCAAAGAATCTCCAGTTATGCTTACACCCCCAGCCACCATCCTCTGTAGGGAAATGCACTAACCAGACTGTCAGCCCACAGACTACCAAAACTCACTGTGACTGGGGCAGCCCAAATTAATGTCAGAGGACTTACAAAGGGCTGAACTTGTCAAATACCCAAAACCTTTACCTAGGCACTTCCCCTGATTCTGCTGCCTGCTAGTCTGCCTACAACATTACTGAGCCCCAAGACTACTTGGTGGCCATGTAGTCATGGTTTGACTAAATGTGCCCCTTCTGATGCTTTCTAAACGAGTTGACCCGTTGCTTAGCACCTAAAGCTATTAAAAGTTTCCGTTTCTGAATTAAAACAACAGTTAGAGTCCCTTGCAGACCTGGGCCTACAGAATTGGAGAGGCTTAGACTTACTTCTCATAAGATAAGGAAACTATACCTGTCTTTCTGAGAAACCTGTTTTGCCTATGCTAATTGATCAGAAGTAATTAGAGAAAATCTTGCCACGGTTGGGTGTTGGTATAATGTTCTTTTGGAATGTATACAATTTACCCTTGTTCATGCAAATGCTGATTTCTTCCCCCCCCATCTGGTTTCAATCTGGACATTGCTTTGTGATGTTTATTCTAAGCATCACCTGTCTCAAGTTTGTGTAAACATGCCACCATTTGTTCTCTGTATTGTTAATTAAACAACGAGCCACAATTCTGTGTAATGGAGAAGATAGGGTGGGACAACCTGGTCGGGAGGGGAGAGAGAGAAAGATGGAAGGAGGAGCGGAGAATCCGCAGAAGAGGTCTTGGAGCCATGTGGAGAGATGGGACCGGACCTAAGATATGACTAAAAGCAAGTATAATGGGTAAAATCTGAATGGTAGGAAACTATGCGGGCTTGGAGGTTTAAGTGGAATAACTATTGCCCAGCATTGTGCTCTAGGTTAATTAAATAAATCCCAGTCTCTGTGTGGTGATTTGGGTATACAGCTGGTTTAGGACTAACCACTGCTTAACTAAAAGATAATTCAATAGTAAATATTAATATAACACATAACAGTTGGGGGAAACTTCAAAAGAGAGAGAGAAAGATATAAATCAAAGAACTGATACCTGTCTCTATTCTCTGGTCCTCCTGGCTAACTAATCTGCTGTCAGCACTAGCTGGGCCTGTAATTCACATTCTGGTTGGAACAGCATGGTGCTGCATTTTTAGCTCTATGACCAGGTGTGCATCAGTGCAGTAAAATTAATGGTCCTTAGAACCAACCACATCTCTTTAGAGCAGGATGAGTCCATGATTTGACTCACTCGCTAAGTGGGGAATATAACAGGGTCCCAAACCTTAGCACAGCTGACTCCATAATAGAAGTACCATTCAGGCCATAAAATCCAGCACATAGACAATACCACCTGCCAAAACAAAAACAAGGACCTAATCCATTTGGGGGGGAGGAGAGGGGGTTTCTGTAGTTCGGCTTCTGGCTGTTCTTGTTAACTAAAGTATGTCAACCCAGGATATGGTCTTTATGCTTAAAAGCTCACTCTGAAAGAAGTCTCAGGGCTACAACTAGGATCTTAAACACTCAGTGCAGTCACCAGCCAGCTAATAAAGACTTTCTATTGGCTTAAATCTCCCCATGTAAGGCCGTGCCCCCTTCTCCGGAGAATCGTATTTATGTCTTGTTATTTTGTGCGGTGCTGTTTTAGAAGAGACAGATGACCTTGATCTCCTGATTCTCTAGCCGCTTCCTGCCAGGTCAGCAGTTCTCAACCTATGGGTCACAACCCTTTTGGGGGAGTCAAGTGACCCTTTCACAGGACTTGCCCAAGACCATCAGAAAAGACAGATATTTAGGACTCATAACAGTGGCAAAATTATAGTTATAAATTAGCAACGAAAGTAATTTTATGGCTGGGGGTCACCACAACATGAGAAACTATATTAAAGGGTCATGGCCTTAGAAGGGTTGAGAACCACTGCCCTGAGTGAGGGGATTTCTGCTATACACTACCATGCCCGGCTTATGCTGTGCTGGGGCTGGAACCCAGGACTCCACCAACATTAGAGAAGCACCATTCCAACTCAGCCCACAGCCTTTCAAAGTTATTTTCTACTGAAGGCAGGGATAGAATAAGGCAAATCACTGATTGACCACTGCTGGTAAAGTCTGGAAGCAGTAAAGATGAAGGACAGGAGAGCCTAATGGTCAGGCCAGTTGAAACTGGGAACTTTGGAGGTTATCACCCTGACCTGATCCTGACTTCCAGGAACGCATGTCATCAACTGTCTCAAGCTGGTGACGCTTCTTTGATCTCTAACACATTCTGTTTGGGGGACCTATATAATGCAGCAGTCCCTATCTTTGTCATGGGAACATAAAAGGACTCTATGATTGCAGAGCTGTGGGTACACTTGATCCCATGGAATGGTGGCACACACCTGCCATCCTAATACTTGGCAGCCAGAGGCAGGAAGACCAAGTGTTCAAGGCCGCAGACCTGAGTTCAGTTCCCAGCAGGCAGAAGCCAGTGCCCCAACCAATCAGCATCTGTCAGTATGAACCAACATGCATTCTGCTCTTTTGTTGCTGTTTGTTTTTGTGGTGCCGGGGATTAAACACGGAACCTGGCCTGTTAGATCAGGATTGATGTGGGAAAGAAAGAGGAGACCGACCTCTACAAGACCAGATCGTCCATTAGTCAGAACCATTGAAGCATACTAGACTCTATGGGAATGGAGACTGTGGGTCCAGACAAAGGGAACTGTAGGGGGAGGTGTCTACTGAGCAGAAGAGGGAACTTTTGGGAGGAAGGCTTTTGCTTTTAATTAATTAACATCCTGACTACACTTTCCCCTCCGCCCTCTCCTCTGAGTCCTCCTCCCCAACTATCCACTCCTCCTCCCTTTCTCTTCAGAAAAGGAGAGGCCTCCCATGAATATCAAACAGCTTTGGCATACCAAGATGCAATAAGAACGGACACATCTTCTCCTATTGAGGCTAGAAGGGGCAGGCCAGTGAGAGGAAATAGTCCCAAAGGCAGGAAACAGTCTGTTCCCACTGTTAGGAGCCCCACATGAAGGCCAAGTTACACAACTGATACATAATGGGGGGGGGGGGGCTAGATTAGTCCCATGCATGCTCCCTGGCTGGTGGTTCAGTCTCTGTGGGCTCCCATGCAATGGGGAGGAAGGTTTTATCAGTGCATATATTTAGTCTTTATAGTTTGAAGGCCAGCTGCCCTCAGCGGATGCTTCAGTGCTATGCTGGCTTTCTTGAAAGGCAGGTGTTCTTATCATTATGCTGAATCAGGAGTTTTTCAGATCTCTGAGGTTCTGTGTTTTAGGTCCTTAGCTCTTCATGACACATGCCTTTCATCGGTGAGTTATACCCCAGCCCTAAACTACACACCTGCTGCCTCTGAGATACATTTTATTTTATTTAGGCTTTTAAAAGCCAGAATCTCATTAAGTGGTCACACTTGTCCTGGAATGCTCTATGTAGACCAGGCTAGCCTGAGCACTGCTGTGTTCTTCCTCCTGCTCTGCCTCCTGAGTGCTAGGATTTCAGGGTTAAACCACCACACCTGGCTGCATGCAACCTGCTTTAATTTTTTTCCTATTATTTTATTATGAATTTTTTGTGTGTCTGTGTATGTATGTCTGTGTACCACATACATGCTTAGTGCCCATAGAAGAGTTACACACACTTGTGAGCCACCATGTGGATGCTGGAAGTAGAACCAGATGCTCTGAGAAGAGCAGCCACTTAATCAGAGTCATTCCTCCATCACCGCTACCATGCCCATTTAATGTTTGTTGTTTTGTTTTGTTTTGTTTTGTTTTACTTCTTATGAAATCTGCATTTTAACAAAAACCAGATCAGTGCAAAGTCCCTGCGGCTGCTAGGTAGAGGCTTTGAAGATGGAAGGTGGTTATGTCTTAGTTACCAGACTATGGACTGGTTCAGGAGATAAACAACAGTGGCTAGTGGTGCAGTACAGAAGCCTGTGTGGATGGAGGACAAAATTAGGGTAGGAACCCAGATGACTGGCTAACTTGCTAGGGCCTGGGGAGGGAGGTGGCTCTTGAGAACTGACCCAGTAATATCCAGGCAGTTTGCTAGGTGAGAAAGCAGGACTTCTGTAGGTTTTCACCATGAAGCCAGGGACCTGGAAGGCTATGATGTGTTTGATTTCCCTCTGCCCCAGACTCTAACCCAATAGTCCTGGCTGTGGGGACTTCTGCCTGCCCTTGTCTGCTCTGCATGCCTTCAGGCTGTGACTCTCCTTCCTACCAGCTGGAGATTGCTGGGGTTGGTCTGGTGCTATGTATTCAAATGCTAAATACGGCCCCCAAGATCTAGTTGCAGTCCTATACATTCTCACTTACATGGAAATATGTTGTGTAAATTTTGCTCCCTTGTTATTGCTGATTGGCTAAGAAAGAAAGGCCTGTAGCTGGGCAGAATAGAAGTAGGCAGAGCTTCGGTTCCTGGGCTGGAGGTCTCAGGTAGGGGCCGTGAGGGCCGGAGAAGTGGAAGAGAGAAAGAAGGAAGATGAAGAAAGCAGTCATCCTGATAGCGCAGATCCAGCCCAGACAGGACTTATTGGCAAATGACTTGGGAAATGCAGCTGAGAGACAGCTAGACTAGATTAGAAAATTTGTTTAATCATACCTACTCAGTTATTGTGCTAAAGAGGTTTTAAAAAAAAAATCTATAAGTCTCTGTCTCAGGTCATAGAGTAGCCCTGAAGAGTTCTTAAATAATCAACAACAGGAAATGGCTACCACTGTCAGGTTGAGTTCATCAGAAAGAAGCAGCGGTCTGTGACACCTGTGACAGTGGCAGGCTCACAGGCTCACAGGCTAGCTTGGGGCCCACAGAGGAGCTGTTGATCCCCACAGATGGGGATCTTTTGGGGCCAGAAGACACAGGTAATGCTAGGGCCCCTGAAACCCTCTCTCAGGCTCCACCTGCTCGACTACTGCTCAGTGTAAGGAGCTTGTCAGAAGTTTTCTAAGTCCCTTCTCTTTCTGGGCCTCATGCTTTTTCAATTTTCTCCCAAGACAAGTTTTCTCTGTGTGTCCCTGACTGTCCTGGAACTTACTCTGTATACCAGGCTGGCCTCAAACTCACAGATCACCTGTGTCTCCTGAGTGCTGAGATTAAAGGTGTGCACCACCACCATCTGCCTGCCTGAACCTCATGATTTTGATGAAGGTGAATTTAGATGAAGGAAAGACAATGAGTTGGAACATGGCATTGTACTGGGCCAACCACCCTCTCCAGCATTCCATTACCCCTAGAAAACCCATGACCAGTTTTCCATCTCCAACTAGTGTTAGATCACAGAGGCTGCCAGTGTAGAGGGGATTCACCGCACCTTGTATTTAGTGCCTTTCTGTAATCTGCTAAGGTCCTAGCATGTGTCAGTCCTGAGATCTGACAGGACAATACAATTAACTTCCAAAATTTTTGCCTTCTAACCTATCTAATACCTCCACTTGTTGGCTAGTTTTATGTGAACTTGACATGAGCTAGAGTCATCAGACAGGAGAGAGGTCAGTTGAGAAAATGCCTCTGTAAGAGCCAGCTGTGGGTAAGCCCGTAGGGCATTTTCTTAATTAGTGACTGATGTGGGAGGACCCAGGTTATCTTAGTTAGAGTTTCCATTGCTGTGAAGAGACACCACGACCAAGGCAACTCTTGTAAGGAAAACAGTTAATTGGGGCTGTCTTACAGTATCAGTGGTTTGGTCCATTATCATCATGGTGGGAAGCATGGCAGCGTGCAGGCAGACATGGTGCTAGAAAAGGAGCTGAGAGTTCTACATCTTGATCTGAAGGCAGCTGGGGGAGCCTGTCTCACGCTGGCCAGGCTTGAATAACCACAGTGACATACCTCCTCTAACAAGGCCATATCTCCTCCAATAAGGCCAAACCTCCTAATACTGCCACTTCCCATGGCCAACCAAACTCAAACCACCACACAGGGCATTATGCATGCTGCCTGCTCTGAGCTGGCGGTCCTGGATGCTAGAAGCAGCAGGCTGAGCAAGGCACAAGGAGCATGCCAGTAAGCAGCACCCCTCCAGGCTCTCTGCAACAGTTCCTGACCCCAGGTTCCTACCTTGAGTCCTTGTCCTGGCTTCCATCAATGATGAAAAGCGATACGGAAGTGTAAGCCAAATAAACCCCTTCCTCCCCAAGGTGCTTTTGGTCATGGTGTCATCACAGCTTGGTCATTGGTCATCACAGCAGTAGAAACCCTAACTAATACACTATTAATCTTCTAAACTCAGAAGCCCCTACATTCCAAGCCCAGACAACGCTATCAAAACTCAGACGTCCCTTCCCTCCTAAGTTTTGTTAGGCCCAGCACGAGCCTAAATATAAGAAGGTATGAAGAGAACTCAGGAAACTGATCATCCATCGATGCAAAATCACAAGAGGTGCATTCTGACCATTGCGCAATGGGGTCACCCCTGCTGGTCAGCAAGGAGTGGCACCGGGAGACAAAGACCTTAGGTTTTTAAAAGACACAAGGCGGGAATCTCCTGGGGTTGCTATCTTGGCAATTTGGGATTGGATGAGGTGTTTAACTTTTAAAATAATTGGTTAGTTCTGGTCACCCTTAGGTCCCGTCAGCCCTGCCGTAAATATCTGATCTCCAAGTCAGTTTGGAATTTCTTGCCAGATGAGATATAGCTACAGTTAAAGGTGGGAGGGTCTGTTCTGAGGAGTGGGGGTTTCAGGCTTTGGATCAAAGGTTAGGAGCTATGCAGGAGAAGGATTGGGGTCATTTGGCCCAGTTTCCAAACAAAGCTCATCTCACAGGCACAGCCGGTGATTTATTCTCCATTTAGTAGGGATCTCTGCTTGTTCTCTTCCTTATCTCTGCCCTCACAGATGGCTGATGTCAGGAACTTTTACATTCCTCGGCTCTCTGGAGAAGCACTGAGAGGCTTTAATTAACATGGGCCTAAAACTTGAAAATATAAGTTATAAGGCAATTAAAAGAAACATAGTTAGTCTGATTCTTTCAGTTTCTGAATATACTATTTCCCTTTGTTCTTCTGGTTGCTGTTGGATCTTCTATCCCAGCTTCACATGCATAACCCCCAACCACCGCTACTGTTGAGTGGCTGGCATTATTTAAGGCACTCATTGTCTGAAATCCATCTCAATACATGTCTACAGAACCTGGAAAGAATCTTTGTTACTTAAAATTGGCACCAGGCAGTGGTTGTGCACGCCTTTAATCCTAGCACTCGGGAAGCAGAGGCAGATGAAGTTCTGAGTTCCAGGATAGGCAAGGCTACACAGAGAAACCTTGGCTCACAAAAAAACCAAAAGAACAAAATTGTCAGGTCTTTTTTTTTTTCCTCCAGGAATCATGCACAGCCAAGCATTGTAAGAGGCAAGTTCCTGGTCAGAGTTCCAGAAGCAGGACAAGCTCACAAAAATTCTCTGCTTGGGGTTTTGCTTTGAGGCAGGGTATCACTCTTAGAGCTCAGAACAGCCTAGAACTCTCTATAAAGGCCTGGATAACTTTGAACTCACAGCAATCCTTCTACCTCAGCCTCAGGTGCTTTCGGTTGTTATTTGTTTTGAGGCAGGGTCTCACTGTCTGGAACTTGCAATCAATCCTTCTGCCTCAATCTTCAGAGTACTGGGATTACAGGTTGTATGTCACCAAGCCCAATTCATAAAACTTGTTGACCCCAGGGAGTCAGGAAGTTATATAGAATACAGGAAGTGATAAGTTTAGGGAATGGGGAGCCACACCTGAAATCCCAAGACCCAGGAGGCAAGAGGACTACTGAGAGTTCAAGGGGAAACTAGGAGACATGGTAAGACCCTGTCTCAAAACACAAAATAAGAAGTTAGAGAGATGGCTCAGTGGTTCAAAAGCCACACACCACTTTCAGTTTGTCCTCTCTGCCTCATGCTTGCACTGTAAGGTGTATGCTTGTGGTGGCTTAAAAAGGTTTGGCCCCCAGATTCATGTTTTTGAATGCTTGGCCATAGGGAGTGGCACTATTAGGAGATTTGGCCTTATTAGAGGAGGTGTGGCCTTGTTGGAAGAAGTGTGTCACTGTGTAAGTGGGCTTTGAGGTCTGCTCAGCCTCCTCCCAGTTCGAAAGAGAGCTCCTCCTGGCTGCCTTTGGATCAAGATGTACAACTGTCAGCTCCTCCAGCACCACGTCTGCCTGCACACTGCCAGGCTTCCCACCATGATGATAATGGACTAAACCTCTGAAACTATAAGCCAGCCCCAAATGAAGTGTTTGCCTTTATAAGAGTTGCCATGGTCGTGGTGTCTCTTCACAGCAATAAAACCCTCAGCTGCTCCTGCTGACATGCC
Source organism: Meriones unguiculatus (assembly GCF_030254825.1). Lineage (NCBI taxonomy): Eukaryota > Metazoa > Chordata > Mammalia > Rodentia > Muridae > Meriones > Meriones unguiculatus. Next base: position 82,428,117 of record NC_083352.1, on the reverse strand, counting down.
TGACATTTGTTGCCAGGCCTCCACTCCATCACAGATTTAACCATCTGGAAATGTATGCCCATATAAACTTCTTCCATAAGCTGTCTTGGTTATGGTGTTTTATATCACAGCTACAGAAGTATACTTAATACAATATGGAAATGTGACATCATGATGCTCAATTTTCACATCACTATAGTATAAATGTCATCACTTCTGCCATCACTATAGTATAAATGTCATCACAAAGATCCATTGTGCCACCACAATACTGCCTTCTGCCATTGTGATAATATATTGTATCCCCACAATGTTCCAGTGTGCCATTCCAGTACTCCATTGTGCCATCAGAATATTGTATTTTGATGTCACAGTGCATACTTGTATCACAACAACTTTAATAATGATATTATATAATGCCCTATTCTGACATCATAATTCTCCACTGTGCCACTGCAAACTCCTAAGATGACATCAAAGTGCTCCACTGTGTCAAGACAGTCCTCCATTGTGAGAAGCCATGCTCCATCGTGTGTGACATCACAAAGGACAATTTTGATAATTCCATGCTCTATTGTTGAATCACAAGGCTCCAGTGTACCATCATAATGATTTGTGACATTACATCACCCACTTGCATCATTAGAACATGAATTATGACATCACAATGTTCCATTTTTATATCAAATGCTCCATTGTTATATCACAGGACTTCATTGTTCAATCACAAAGCTCCATTGTGACATCACAATGTACCATTGTGATATCACATATGCCCATTTTGACATCACAATACTTCATTATGCCAACACAATATGGCATAATAAGGGATATTATTCTTTTATTCTTTTGTGACATAATCCAATTTTGACATTACAATTCTCTGTGGTGACACCATAATGTCTCAGTGTGACATCACAAGCCCCATTATGTCCTCACAATGCCTCACTGTGATAGTGTAATGCTCAATCCTGACATCCCAATTATCATTGTGATATCACAGTTCTCTGTTGTGACATCCCAGCACCCATTGTGACATCACAATGATTGGTTCTGACTTTGAAAAGATGAATGGTTGTTGTACAGTTACTGTTGGTGTGAGGAAACACCAGGACCATGGAAAGCAAAGGGTTATTTGGCTTAAATTTGCATATCACTGTTCATCATGAAAGGAAGTCAGGGCAGGAACCTGGGGGCAGGAACTGATACAGATGTCATGCAGGGTGCTGCTTGTGGCTTGCACCACCAGCTTGCTCAGTCTGCTTTCTTATAGCTCCCGGACCCACTGCTCAAGGGTAGCCCCACCTACAATGGATTGGGCCCTTCTCCATTAATAGGTAGTTAAGAAAATGCCTCAAAGCTGAATCTTATGGAGGAGTTTTCTCAACTGAGGCTCCCATTTTCCTCTCCAGTAGCTCTAGCTTGTGTTAAATTGACATGAAACTAGCCAGCACAATTGATCCCTTGTTAACTTGAGACACAAACATCACTATTAAGCCACAACCTTTCCTTTCTCATTCATTCCCAAGATCTCACATCAGCAGGAACATCACAATATAAAATATTCCAAATTGTGTAAGTCCCATAGCCTTTAAAAAAATTCAAACATCTAAAGTTTCAGTAATAAACCCTGCATGGTACTGGCATAGAAGCAGAATGGTGGATGAATGGAATTGAATAGAAGACCCAGAAATAAACCCACACGCTTATGGACACCTGATTTTTTACAAAGATGTCAAAACCATACAATGGAAAAAAGATAGCATCTTCAACAAATGGTGCTGGTCTAACTGGATGTCTACATGTAGAAAAATGAAAATAGATCCATACTTATCATCTGCACAAAACTAAAATCTAAGTGGATCAAAGACCTCAATATGAAAACGGACACACTAAACCTGTTAGAAGAAAAAGTGGGGAAGAGCCTGGAACTCATTGGCACAGGAGACAACTTCCTGAACAGAACATCAACAGCACAGGCTCTAAGATCAACAATCAATAAACAGGACCTCATGCAACTGAAAATCTTCTGTAAAACAAAGGACACTGTCATCAGAACAAAACGACAGCCTACAGATTGGGAAAGGATCTTCACCAACCCTATATCTGACAGAGGGCTAATATCCAGAATACATAAAGAACTTAAGAAGTTAAACAGCAACAAATCAAGTAACCCAATTAAAAAACAGAGCTAAACAGAGAATTCTCAATAGAGGAACATTGAATGGCAGAGAAACACTTAAAAGAAATGTTCAACATCCTTAGTCATCAGGGAAATGCAAATCAAAACGACCCTGAGATTTCACCATACACCCATCAGAATGGCTAAGATCAAAAACTCATTACAACACATGCTGGAGAGGATGTGGAGAAAGAGGAACCCTATTCCATTGCTGGTGGGAATGTAACTTGTACAACCACTTTAGAAATCAACCTGGCACTTTCTCAGACAATTAGGAATAGTGCTATCTCAAGATCCAGCTATACCACTCCTAGGCATATATCCAAAAGATGCTCAAGTATACAACAAGGACATTTGCTCAACCATGATAGTAGCAGCTTTATTTGTAATAGCCAGAAGCTGGAAACAATCCAGATGTCCCTCAGTTGAGGAATGGATACAGAAATTGTGGTACATTTACAAAATGGAATACTACTCAGCAATTAAAACCAAGGAAATCATGACATTTGCAGGCAAATGGTGGGATCTAGAAAAGATCATCCTGCGTGAGATCCCAGAAGCAGAAAGAAACACATGGTATATACTCACTTATAAGTGGATATTAGACATATAATATAGGATAATCATCTAAAATCTGTACACCTAAGGAAGCGAATCAAGAAGGAGGACCCTGGGTAAGATGCTCAATCTTCATTCAGAAAGGCAAATGGGACAGACATCAGAAGAGGGAGAAAACAGGAAACAGGACAGGACCCCACCACAGAGAGACTCTGAAAGACTCTACCCAGCAGGGTAACAAAACATATCCTGAGACTCATAACCAAACTTTGGACAGAGTGCAGGGAATCTTATGAAAGAAGGGGAAGACAGAAAGACCTGGAGGGGACAGGAGCTCCACAAGGACAGCAACAGAACCAAAAAATCTGGGCACAGGGGTCTTTTGTGAGACTGATACTCCAAACAAGGACCATGCATGGAGATAACCTAGAACCCCTGCACAGAAGTATCCCATGGCAGCTCAGTGTCCAAGAGAGTTCCCCAGTAATAGGAACAGGGACTGTCTCTGACATGAACTCATGGGCTGGCTCTTTGATCACCTCCATCTGAATGGGGAACAGCCTTACCAGGCCACAAAAGAAGACAATGAAGCCAGGCCTGATGAGACCTGAGAGACTAGCGTTAGATGGAAGGGGAGGAGGACCTCCCTATTATTGGACTTAGAGAGAGGCATAGGAGAAGAAGAGGAAGGGAGGGTAGGATTGGGAGGGGATGGGAGAGGAGACTACAGCTAGGATACAAAGTGAATAAACTAATTAATAAAAATAAAATTAAAAAGAAAGAGTCCCAGCTGGGCATTGTGTCACTTGCTTTTAATCCTGAATCTCTGAATTTGAGGCTAGCCTGCTCTACAGAGCCATATGGGATCACAAGCCACAGTTTAAGAGGATGGATTGTTACTTATGCAATGATCTTTCTCTAATCCCAATTATTTGAAAAGTTAATGTAGCAGGATCTTGGACCAAGGCCAGCCTCAGAAACTTGGTGAGACCTTGCCTTTTGTTTGTTTGTTTGTTTGTTTGTTTTTCAAGACATGGTTTCTCTGTGTGGCCCCAGCTACCCTGGAACTTTGTAGGCCTCAAAATCATAGATCTGCCTCCCTCTGCCTCCTGAGTGCTGGGATTAAAGTCATGTGTTATCAGTCTTGGCAAAACCTTTTCTAAAATAATAAAAACAAACAAAATGTTTCTAGCTCAAGTTTTGATTCCTTCTAATATTCTACACTGTAGCCTGAGGATCTTTCTGGAAGGTAGAATTATTTATAATGCTCAATGTCTTCACATCATTTTATATGTCATGTGTTCTCTGTTATCTCCCCACCTTCTCCCTCTCTTTCCAGAACTAAATCTTCAGATTTTCCCACCTCCCAACTCTCCTCTCCCTGGGGCCTACTCTTGCCTTCCTGGCTTCCTACTTATCTTTTGGGTCTGAGTTCCAAGACAGCCAGGGCTACACAGAGAAACCCTGTCTTGAAAAAAAAAAGAAGTTTGTTTTGTTTTGTTTTTTAATCCAAATACCTTTAAAATTCAAAGTCTCTCAACAGTGGTCTCCTGTCAAATCACAGATAGATAGATAGATAGATAGATAGATAGATAGATAGATAGATAGATAGATAGATAACTTTCCTACTTCAAGAGGGAAAAACCAGGGCATAGTCACAATCTGAACAAAGCAAAACCAAATTCCAAAACTGTAACTAACTTAATGTCCAATTATCTGGGATTCACTCACCATCTTCTGGGCTCCTCCAAGGGGCGTGGCTGCAGCACACACAGTTGTCTTCTGGCCTCTGACAGGCTCCCCTCCCTGCTGCTGCTATTCTTGGTGGCTGACATGGTACTGACATCTCCAAAACGCTGGGGCCCTCTGCTGTAGCTAGGCCGCACCTTCACCAGTAGCCTCTCATGGGCTTTCTTCCTGGAGCCAAGACTCAGTTTCTCTGTGTGACCCCTTCAGTCCTGGCCCTCCAACTGCTAGTGAAGCGGCACCTTCACCAGTGACCTCTCTTGGCTTCTCACAGAGCCAAGCCTCAGCTGCTCTCCATGACCGCTTCAGGCCTTCAAAACCAGAACCACCTGGGTGACCCTTACACTACCAAGGTCAGCTGCCATTGTGAGGTACAATCTTGGCCGCCTCCGGAACAAAACTTCTGTGTGCTGACTCCCAGAAAACACTTCCGATATTTCACCTCACCAAGACTGGTCTCTTTTTAGTTACCACTAATTTCTCAGCTCCCACTGACCAGTATCAATGATCCCAGTAAAACAGAGGCTTTACTTTAATGCTTCTGGTTTCATGTTAATCACAACTGATTCTTCAGTAACAGCTGTCCAGACCCCAAAGATCTTTTTACACAAATGGCCTGGTAGGGCCTTTGCTTTCCTCTGAAACCTCACAAGCCAAGCCTCCATGGTCTGCGCTGCTCTCAACGTTCTATCTTCCAAGTTCCTGTGGCATAGGTTACTGAGCTCTCAATACTCAATGACTTTTCTAGCTCAAAGTTCCATAGTCCTCCCACAATCCTCCCCAAAATAACATGGTCAGGTCTGCCACAGCAATATCCCACTCCTGGTACCAACTGTCTTAGTCAGGGTTTCTATTCCTGCAATGAAACACCATGACCAAAAGCAAGTTGAGTAGGAAAGGGTTTATTTGGCTTATACTTCCATATCACTGTTCATCACTGAAGGAAGTCAGCACAGAAACTCAAAGACTATATTAATACTATTAATTATTAATACTATTAATAATATTAATACTATTAAGACTATATTAATACTATTAATACTATTAAAACAATTATATTATAATACTATTAATATAACATAAAATATAATACTATTATATTATTATAGTATTATACTAGTGCTTTGTGCTAATACTTAATAATGACATAATACTATTAATACTTAATAGTGACATAATACTATTATGTCATAATACTATTATATCACATAATATTTTCCATCACAATGCTGGACTCTGACATTATATCTGATATTATGTCTTCACAAACATGAATTTTGGCTTCTGTGCTTCAGTCTGCTCTCACAAATGTGGAATGGGTCAGTCACCGTGATCCACTGTACCATCAATAGGTCACATGATTCTCAAACAATGCTGCACTTTGCTATCACAGTGGTGACTTGCGACACCCAAATTTTTCACTGTGACATCACTATAATTTGTAGTGCCATCACAACGCTACACTGTAATGTCACATTGCTGGACTGAAGCATCAAGATGTTTTACAGTCTAAGTGATGTCATCACAGTTCTCCCTTGTGATGAGACAACACTCCGTGTAAGGTCACAATCCTACAGTGTGAAGGTAAGTTGTTCAAAGTTCCATTATGACATCACAATGCTGAATTTTGACACTGCAATTACCAATTGTGCTAACGTAATGCTGAGTTGTGGCTTCATAATGCTATATTGCGACATTATGGTGCTCTGTTGTATCAGTACGATGCTGAATTTTGACAACACAATGTTGAATCGTAAACAGCACAATGCTGTATTTGATCACAATGCCTCAACGTGACATGAAGATGCCTGTTGTACCATGCCACCACGGCGCCCACTTGTGAGAACACAAGAACACAACAACTGGGCTGGAGAGGTAGCTCAGAGGTTAAGAGCACTGGCTGCCCTTCCAGAGGGTGTGAGTTCAATTCCCAGCACCCATCTATAATGAGATCTGCTGCCCTCCTCTGGTGTGCAGGGAGAACACTGTATATGTAATAAATAAATAAACCTTTCTAAAGAGATAAAAGAGCACAACAACTTATAGGCACTCCCTCTCCAGCCAGGATGGTACCTACCCGTGAACTCCACTGTGGCTTGAGCATCACCCCTTCCTTCCTGTGACTAACAGTTTTGTCTTCTCAAAGTCAATTTCTTTAAGTCAACATCATTAATAGCATTTCTGCATGTCTTATTTGTTGTTAACACTCCCTGGCTGCACTGGACCTCAACCCTTTTGACCAATCTACTCCCCATGCCTAATTTAAACAAGACAAAACAGTCTGAAGGAGAACTTTATTCTAAAGTAAACCTGTCTTCACAGCCAAGTGGTCTCTTTGCCTTTCTTTTCTTCTTCCACCTTGTACTATGACAATGCTGTTTTGTGATATGATGGCAAAGTACTCCACTGTGATAGAACTGCTGCCGTATGACATGGCAATACTGCATTATAACCAGCAGTGGCACGTGCCTTTAATTACAGCACCCAGAAGGCAGAGGCAGATGGAGCTCTGAGTTCATGGCCAGCCTGGTCTACAGAATGGTCTGGTGCTTTGTATTTAATTAACTCCTTGTCCCCCTAGATTCTTATAGTTCTACAAGCAAACCCTCACGTATACCAAATAATGCTGTGTAACCTTGCCTCCAGAATTATCCCTGATTTGCCAATATATGCCTATCCTAGGGCAGGCAGAAGAGAGGTAGGCAGAGCTACAGTTCATGGGCTTGAAGGTCAGAAGGATCACAGGTCAGGGAGACAGGAGAGGAGGAAGGAAGCAAGGTTGCCAGGGTTATTATAAAGAAGAACCATGTGGCCAGGAGGATTTTGCTCTGAGGACTGGTGATGGAGAGAAGCAGCCCAGATGAAAAGCATGTACAAGTATCTGGAGATTATGGATGGGAAATAGCCCAGACAGGAATTAAAGCAAATGGCATGGGATGTGGGTCTGGGAGATAACAGGGTAGCTTAGCGGGTTTGTATCTGCCCAGCCCTAGAGTTTAAGGCATGTTAAAAAATCTAACAGGTATCTGTGTCTCTTATTGATATGACAGCAGGTTAAATATTAACCACCATAATAATTATATGCACTTAATAGTCTATATATTATATGTATTACATATATATGTATATATAAAATAACCAATACAATACAACACAATAATAAGAATACAACATAATACAATCATCATACAACAACAGAGCGAGTCCAGGACAGCCAGGGCTGTTACACAGAGAAATCCTGTCTCAAAAAGTCAAAAACAAAAAAAAGCAAAAAACAAAATAAAACAAAAACCAATGCTATATTGTGCCATCATCATTCTAAATTGTGGCTTCACATTGTTCCATTTTTGTCATGAAAATGCTGAACTATGACATCAAAATTCTGAATTGTGCCTTCACAATGCTGCACTGTGCCGTCACAAAGATTCATTGTGGCATTACAAGGTTCTCCTGTGCCATCACAATGTTGAAGTGTAACATCCCAGTGTTGCGCGGTGGCATGACAGTTTTTCATTGTGATGTCTAACTTTCCACCGTCCAGTGTCCCACTGTGATATGCTGAGTGCTGGCAGCACAAAGCTCCACCAGCGGTGTGACCTCATAATGCCAGATTTTAACAACACAATGCTCCTCTTTTGCGTAACAACTTTCTGTGTGTCCTCGCAGAATTGAGAGGAGGAATTATAATATTTTATTGTGTGTGAAAAGGTTCCATTGTTATTACAATGTACCTGATGTCAGTTACCACGCTTGGTTGACACCCCACCTTATTGCTATAAAGAACCTGATCGTGTTTGTTTGTTGATCTGTTTTTCTGTTGTCTTTGTTTTTTGTGGAAGACTTTAGAATTTTGGATTAGAAAAGCAGGTGAATGTTGCATGAAGAACTTAACAGTTTTCTGGAAGACAGAGATGCTGAGAATAATGCCAACAGTGAGGACCCAGCTAATGGCATCACAGGAGGGTTATAAAGGACTCTGACGGGTAATAATTTGTGTGAGGCTGAATTTGGGAGGAATGGCCTACAATCTTCTACAGGGGAAACGTCAAGACAACGTGGCATTGTTTGTGGTGTGGTCATTACTGATTATGCTTATGCAAATCTGCAGTAAAAAAGAACAAGCAGGGCAGAAATGAGTTAAAAAAGTGCAGCTTGGGAAGAAAAGCATAGGGAAGCTTTAGAGCACAGTGAAGCCTGTGCTAAAGAAAGAGGCAGTTGTCGTTAAGATGAGGATCACTGGAGAGCAATATCCCACTCTGCATCAGACAGACAGGAAGAAGGCTTTCAGGGATTACCACCTCGTTCCAATCTGTGAAAGGAACAAGCCTCAGTTTTCTCGTCCTAGAAAACACAGATAAACAGCTTCCACTGTCGTCAAAGAGGTGAAGGGTCCATCCCAAGCCTGCAGCTGAGCCTGATGGCATCACACATGTGGTAATGTTTTTGCAGACTGTGGTGACACAACATTCTGAAAATATCTCATATTCTTAAGAGGCTGGAATTTTGCTGGACCTCACAGCCAGAGTTAATAATACACCTTGAAGCCACTTAAGACTGCTTTAGCCTACTGTGTACTCAAACTGATTGTTTAACCTGCCTATAAGGGAATTAAAAAAATGTAGCAATCAACCTTACTTGCTTTGGATTTCCCATATAATCAACTTTTACAATACAAGCTAAGTGCACAGCTGTAATTTGAAGTTATGTACTCTCCTAAGCCCCTAACACAATAATGCATGAGTATCATTTATTGAAAGCAGCAAATGCAGAAGTTGAAAGCAACTTCCTAAAGTCTGCCAGAAAGGTTGAAAGCAATCATTTACACATATTGGTGCAACTTAACACAGGCATTGATGCAGAGGCCGTGGAGGGGTGCTGCTTGCTGGCTTGCATCCTCCGTGGCTTGCTCAACCTGCTCTCTTATAGCACCTAGGACCGCCATCCCAGGGATGGCAGGGCCAATTTGCTAACTCCTCCTACATCAACCATCAATCAAGTGAACACACCGCAGGCCAATCCAGTGGGGGCACTTTCTCAGCTGAGGTTCCCTCTCCCCAGCCGACTCTGGCTTGTGTCAAGTTAACATAAAGCTAGCTAACAACGCTCTAGTCCTTCAACTGTTCCTACAGCTTTGCCAAACCACCAGGGAGGACCCACCAAGCAGGCATGCCACCCACAAGAAGCCTGCTGTCCTGGTCCTTCCCTGCTGACAGCTCCTGCCCAGGGTGTCTCACTGCACTGCACTGTCTGTCCCTCCACTACACACAAGCCCTGTACAGGCAATCCATGTCAAATTTCTCTGCAAACATACACACTCGTGCGCACACATAACTTCATTCTGGTTGTCTCATTCCCCAATTAGGCACACCACCATTGCTCTTCCCCAAAGCATCCTTGGCTTTTTTGTACTCTGCAGCCTCGTAAGTGCTGCTAAAATTCCTTCCTGGGGGGAGGATGGAAACATCCACCCCCTCTCATAAAGTCCCAACAACAGAGGTATGATTCCAGGAAAGTTCACTCTGGAGAGCCAGTGAGTTTACAGAGTACAGGTAAGAGGGTATTTATTGTGTGGGTGTTTCCCCCTACAAAAGGCTGCACCAGAATGTCTTTACCTAGAAGTCTTTCCAATGGCTTCCCACAATGATCTGTATGCCCTAGCCCCTCCTCACAACGACATGTAATTAGGGCAAAATTGCATACAACAGATGTTATGGAGTGCTGTAAACTCAGATGAGGGCCCCATGGCCTTTCCTCCTTCTATGGGGGAGGGGGAGTTCAGTCAGCAAACCCAACCGGGTTGATGCTTTGCAAGCAGGCACAGCTGAACTCCTGAAGTTAGGGATTGGCTCAGAGGATAGTCATGATCAACAAATGGTCACAGAAACAGTCATAAACTTTAACTCATACATACATCCTTCATGGCTAACAGAAGTAGAACCAGGAAGTAAATATTCTGAACAACAACAACAAAAAAAAAACCCCATGAAGTTGTTTAAATGAGTTTCATTTAACCAAAATAGATTTTATTCCCCAAAACACAAGGTTTCTACTTTGCCATAAATTATCAACTCCCTTAAAATTATTTTTGGTTTCTATAATTTTATAAAATATATAAAGAATATACTTTTATTCTTAATCATTATCCCATGGATATATGGTACTTCCATAATTCTACTTATAAAGTTTATCATTAGATTGTGATTTGTAGGTCACAGTTAACACAAATGAATACTAACATTTCTTTCTGTCTTCTTTGTATAACTTTAGGGATAATGTGTAGATAAAAAACATAAGATAAAGATTTTTGTAAATAACTTGAGACTCAGAAAGCTAGAACACTTTATTATATTTTCAAATCCCTCACAATTTCTGGGAAAGTGCAAAAAGGATGGATTAAAATATCACATACAAGAAAATCTCCAAGTCTGCACTTTTATTTGAAGGATAAGGACACTGGGAACAAGAATTTCCAGTTACTCACTATCCTCAGCCATATATTACTAAGATATGTTATGTACATGCTTCAGTAAGGTGGTTTAATCTCTGTGATAAAATAACATGTCAAGCAGTACATATCAGAGACAACAAGAACCATTCACTCCATGTATGTACTCAAATAAAGTTCATACACAATACACAGTTTTTCAAAATCCATTTTATGCCTTCTGGAGATCAGTTTAAAACTTCTCTGAAAGCAGGATTATTCTTCAGCTAAAACGGCCAGAGGGCTGTGCTTTGTGTAGTTTTTAACAGTGAGGTTATTTAGTAAATTTGGATGTTTAACCAATTCCATCCTTTCAAAGATGAGTTCAAATGATTCCAACATCTGTGATGAATTTCTTTCTATCCTACCTACTTAGTGATAAGTTCAAAATGTTGCCATTCTACATATTCATAAGATTTCTGTCCTATGCTAATTCTTCATGTACACCAAGATTTGAGGTATGGGCAGGGCATCATGGTGCACGCCTTTAGTCCCAGGCCTCAGGAGGCAGAAGTGGGCGGATCTCTGTGATTCTGAGGCCAGCCTGGTCTATATAGTGAGTTCCAGGGCAGCCAGGGCTACACAGAACCCTGTCTTAAAAAAAAAGGTTGAGGTATTAGTAAAAGCTATGTTAAATTTCTTATTTTATGGGGGGATTTACAGTATATTATTAGACTCTTCTGAGGCTAGATGTAGGACAGTGCTCTTTCCCATATGAATTTGCTACTGTCCAATAAAGAAAAGCTTTGATCCAAGGCCAGGCCATGTTATCACATCTGTAGTTGTTCTCAACTATGGATTTTTATGGAATAACTGCTACACACCTGCCACATTCCTCGTAGTGTCTCCCTCATCTATGAGCATTTGGTGCAACCTGAAGACTCAGCAGTTGTTAAGGACATTAGCTGAATGAATAGGGTTTTTATCCTTTATGAAATAGCCAGTGAAAACTATCTTACTATTAAGGTTTTGACAAATTCTCTACACTGCTGGGTTTCACTAGAGTATGAGTTCCCTGGTGCCGCTTAAGGCTGGAAGAAGTAATAAAGGCCTTGCCACAATCTTTGCATCTATAGGGTTTCTCTCTGGTATGAATTTTCTGATGCCGATTAAGCTGTGAGGAAAAGTAATAAGCTTTGCCACACTCTTTACATTGGTGAAATCTGTCTCCAGTATGGATTCTCTGGTGTTTAGTAAGGTATGAAGAACAGTTAAAAGCTTTGCCACACTCTTTACATACATAGGGTTTTTCTACAATATGTATTCTCTGATGCTTATTAAGGTACGAAGAACAGTTGAAGGCCTTGCCACATTCTTTACATATGTAGGGTTTCTCTCCGGTATGAATTCTCTGATGCCGATTAAGCTGTGAAGAAAAGTAATAAGATTTGCCACACTCTTTACATGTATAGAGTCTGTCTCCAATATGAATTCTCTGATGCTTAGAAAGATAGGAAGAACAGTTGAAGGCCTTGCCACACTCTTTACATATGTAGGGCTTCTCTCCGGTGTGGATTCTCTGATGCTTGGTAAGGTAGGATGTACAGTTGAAGGCCTTGCCGCACTCTTTACATATGTAGGGCTTCTCTCCGCTGTGGATCCGCTGGTGCCGAATAAGCTGGGAGGAACACTTAAAGGGTTTACCACACTCTTTACATCTGTACGGAATCTCTTCAAAATGAATTTTCATGTGCTGGATCAGATATGAGGAACAATAAAAGGCCTTGCCACACTCTTGGCATTTGTAGGATTTCTCTCCTGTGTGAATTATCTGGTGTCGAGTGAGGGTTGAACTATTATTGAAGGCTTTGCCACATTCTTGACATTTGTAGGGTTTCGCTCCAGTATGAAGTATTTGGTGTCTAGTAAGGTTTGAGTGATATTTGAAAGTTTTGCCACACTCTTTACATATGTAAGGTTCCTCTCCAGTGTGGATCCTCTGGTGCCGAATAAGCTGGGAGGAAAGTCTGAAGGGTTTACCACACTCTTTGCATCTAAAGGGCATCTCTTCAAAATGAATTTTCATGTGCTGGATCAAGAATGAAGAACAATAAAAGGCCTTGCCACACTCTTGGCATTTGTAGGGTTTCTCTCCTGTGTGAATTATCTGGTGTCGACTAAGAGTTGAACTGTTGTTGAAGGCTTTGCCACATTCTTGGCATTTGTAGGGCTTCGCTCCAGTGTGAACAATTTGGTGTCGGGTAAGGGTTGACTGATACCTGAAGGCTTTCCCACATTCCTTACATTTGTAGGGTTTCTCTCCAGTGTGGATCACCTGGTGTTGAGTAAGAGATGAGTGTTTACTAAAGGCCTTGCCACATTCTTTACACGTGTATGGTTTCTCTCCTTTATGAATTACCTGATGTTGACTAAGCGTGTGGCTCCTCTTGAAGGCTTTCCCGCATTCCTGACATCTGTAGGGTTTTGCTTCAGTATGAATGACTTGGTGTTGAGTGAGGGTTGAGTTATATTTAAAGGCTCTGCCGCAGTCTTTACATTTGTAGGGTTTCTCTCCAGTGTGAATTATCTGGTGCTGAGTCAGGACAGAGAGCGTAGTAAAGGCTCTGCCGCAGTCCTTACATTTGTAGGGTTTCTCTCTCTTATGAGTTATCTGGTGTTGAGTAAGGTTTCTACTTCGCTTGAAGGCTTTGCCACACTCCTTACATTTGTAGGGTCTTGCAGCAGTGTGGATTATGTGGTGTTGGTGCAGGACTGAGCGGTATTTGAAGGCTTTCCCACAGTCTTTACATCTGTAGGGCGTAGCTCCTTTAAGCACCCCGGGACGCTGCTCAGAAGGTGAGTCGGCACTAAAAGCTCGGCCATGTTCTTCACGCCTGTGCGGCCTCTCCTCACTGTGCACACATGGGTGCACGCTAAGTTCTTCCTGTTGATCAAAATCTTTTACAGAGTTGTTACACTCGCAAAGATTCTCTGGGGAGAAAAGAGGACATAGAATTTCAACCATGGCTAAAGCTAGGAGTTTGACTACTCGAACAACATTTTCTCTCCAACATGTTATTTCCCAGCCTCATTAATGACCTTCCTATTTTCATTATACATGTTCTGGATTCTCTGTATCTGTATCTGGATGTGGATGTAGAAAAGGATTGATTGGTGGTTAACTGAGCGTGGACGCGAGCTCATACCTACCTGGAAGCTCAGCTTTTAAGAGGGTGAAGCAGAAAGATCATGGTAAGTTCAAGGTGGGCATAGGCTCCATACAAAGGGCCAGGATAGCCTGGGCAGTACAGCTGGATTAGTCTCAAAGCAAGCAAACAAACAACAACTCCTGCATTTATAAAACTGTGTATTTTGGTGCACAGAAAATGAATTTGCTGCAGTCCTTCAAAAAGATAATCAGACTTTAAAATGTATTCTTTGTTCTTAAGCCTCTTTTCTAAAGGAATATTTGGTTCAAAGTTCAGTCAGCTACATTTCAACTGTTCAAGTTCTTAATTCAAGCATGGAAGTGGTTTTTTGTTTTGTTTTTTTAATTTTGTATATAATGTTCTGCCTTCATGTAGGCCTGCAGGCCAGAAGGGGGATCTCATTATAGATAGTTGTGAGCCACGATGTAGTTGCTAGGAACTGAACTCAGGACCTCTGGAAGAGCAACCAGTGCTCTTAATCTCTGAGCCATCTCTCCAGCCCGGAAGAGGTGCTTTTTAAGAATTAACCAAATTTCATTTAAGAGAAAAATTGTTTCCAAATGTGATGTGGACATTTAATCAAACATACAGTTTCTTAACAGTAACTTTCTGAGACGCTGTATGCTCTTGATCTCAGTTGACAAAAGGTTGTTTATTTGTTTGTTGTTGGAAAGAGTTGCCAATATTGCTTTCTGGCCTTCACACTCACTGACATTTGTAGACTTCTCCCCTGTATGAACTCTGTGGTGTCAGTTAAGAGTTGAACTATTACTGAAGCTTTTGCCACATTTCTGACATTCACAAGGTTTTTCTCTGGTGTGAACAATTTGGTATCCAGTAAGGGATGTTTGATATATGAAGGCTTTGCTACACTCTATCTTTCTTTACTGCAAATTGTCATAGTCACAATTTCCACATCTCCCTACCATATTTTGGAATAAATGGTTTTTTTGTCTTGTTCTTATGAAAAGTCTAGGGTATAATGAGAAGAAACACCTGAGGGAATCAAAATAACACATCAATCACCTCAGTTGCTACACTAAGGTGAATTCTTTCTAAAGCTAACATCAATAGCAAGTGGACATGACCTTTTATTGAATAGCAGAGTAGCAAACAGAAGGAAGAACCTTTCCATTTCCCAGGAAATGGAGGAATATGAAACTAACAAAAAGATAACAATAAGCTGCCTTGGTGACAAATTCCCAAGATGGTTAACACATCAATGCACCCCAAGTGATCATAAAAACTTTCCATTGGATAGAAAGTTGGTTACTTCTGTCCTCAACCACAGTCCTTCTTTTCTAAAAAGAGCACTCAACTATCACCCCAAAACAAAAACAACTGCCAACAGCATTCTGCCTTCTTGGGAGAGAAAAAGAGCACATGCATACATCTGTGAAGTGTCTGAAGGCTGTCTGATAGGTAACTTCAGTAGAGCCTGCTCCACAGTGGAGGGGGTGAACAGGTGTACTTTGGATATAGGGTCAGAACAGGAAGATGAAACCGAAATACCATTACAGTCATTACAGTCTCAATGAGACGACATTACTTCAGATAGTCAACCACAGAAGATAGAATCTTTTTTAAAAGATTTTTCTTTTAACCTATGCACATATGTGTATGCTGAGTGCAGCACCTCCAGAGGCCAGGAGGGGACAATAGAGCATCTGGATTATGGGAAGTTTGTGAGCACTCCCCCACCCCAAACCTGAGTGTTGAGAACCAAATTTGGGTCCTCTGCAAAAGCAGGACTAGCTCTCAACCACAGAGACTTCCCTCCAGTCCAAGCCCAGAGAATCCTAAGCAGAAATATGAGCAAACATTTCTAACAGGAAAGATAAAAATGAAACAATACAGAAAACAAAACAAAAATTACCTGAAGGACTCTAATGAACTCTATACAGCTCACTGGTATATTATCTGGACGGTCCTGGCCCATAGAAATAAGACAGTAGGTTTTATATTACTATTGTTTTAATTTGTTATTTGTACACTTAAAGGGTAATACATCCAGGGTTGAAGGAAGAGATGGCTCAACAGTTTTGAGCATGTATAGTTCTTGCAGAGACACCAGGTTCAGTTCCCAACACCCACATAGCAGCCCACAACTGTCTGTAACCCCAGCTCCTGAAAAATCATCTCCATTGAAACAGAGCTTCCCAAGCCACACCTGAAAACGAGGCTTCTGTTTCTTCTGATTCATTCTTACCCACCTGGGTACATGGCTCCTGACTGTTGTCTCTTCACATCCCAAGGCTCTTGTCTCTGCTCCAGCAATGTGACCAGGGAGGGCTTACACACAGTAAGACCTGTTTATTACAAAACAGAGAATGATGCTCAGTTAAGAGTCGCCTAATAAGTAATAACATTTCTCTGACCAAACTGTGATGGGAGAAAAGAAGAGATATAAAAGATTTGAAGAAATGGTTGGTCCCTAACAAATACATTAGGATATGTGTGAGGGGTTTTAACTTGGGACGGCGGGCTTCCCTTGCACACGTGACCAACTCAAAGCAAAAGGGGAGATGGAGTTTAAGACACAGCCACAATGCTTCAAGCCAGCTAGTTTCTGAAGTCACTACTGATCTAGAGCAGTGGTCCTCAACCTTCCTAATGCTGCAACACTTTAATACAGCTCATCATGTTGTGGTGACCCCAACCATACAATTATTTCACTGCCACTTCACAACTGTAATTTTACAGCTTTGAATCTTAACATAAATGTGTGCTATGCAGAATACCTGATATGTGGCCCCTGTGGGGCTGTGACTCACATGTTGAGAACCACTGATCTACAGTGAAGAAGATACACTTCCTCAAGAAAAGAGATTTCAAAATAAATACAATTAAAATGACCTTCTCCAGACCATCAAACCCCTACATACTTCCCTTATGCAAAGGAGTGTGAACAGCTGTCCTATGTAACAGAAGCCCCTGAGATACAGTCTACAGAGAGAAATCAGATGTCAAGAGGGAATTAAGAATTCTGTAGATGAGAAGTCCTCACCCAGGGAGACAAGGTTTCTGTAATTCTCCAACATCACATTTCTATATAAATTCCACTGAGCAGGGTCTAGGCATTCCCACTCCTCTGGAGAGAAATCAACCGACACATCCTTGAATGACAACAGCTCCTGAAATAAAAGTTGATAGCACAAAGAACTAAACAAAGAGAAAACAAACCACCTAATAAAATAACAACAACAACAACAACAACAACAACAAAAAACTTAACAGAGAATTCTCCAAAGAAGAAATACAAATAACCAATAAATACATCTTTGGCCATCAGGAATATGCAAATTTAAAACACTCCACCTCACCACAATCAGAATGGGCATAATCAAGAAAACAAACGATGATGAGGCTGTGGGGAAAGGAGAACACCTATTGGCAGGAGTGTAAACTGGTACACCACTATGGGAACTGGTGGGTTTTCTCAAAGAGCTGAAAACAAACCACCACATGTCCCAGCAACAACCCAGAGGGTTCCATCCACTGCAGAGATACTTGCTCATCCATGCCCATGTCTGCTCTAGTCCTAATGGCTGGGAAATGGAATCAACCTAGATGCCATCAGTTGAAGAGTGGACAATGAAAATGTGATGCACACACAACAGAATTGTATGCAGCTGCAAAGAAAGATGTAATTCCCAAGGAGATGGATAGAATTAAAAAAAAAACAAAAACACTGAGTTAGGTAACTGAGGCCTAGAAAGGCAAATGCCATGTGTTCTCTCTACTACGCTATCCTAGCTTTGGATTTTTAGATCGGTACCCTTCACTTGGGGTGCTTGTAGAGGCAAGGAAGCTAGACAGGGGCCACTGAACAGGGTGAGGCCTTAACAGAGCAGGGATAGTGCATACAACACGTGAAATGAAAGTAGCAAGAGGACACCAGACAGCATGTTCCGCAGCAGTTTGGGTCCTTTCACATCATTTATTGATCAAGAAAATGTGCCACTCCATAAGGAGTGGTTACTGCTCCTCATAAAGGGTAAACACACTTCTTGCCAAGCTTGACAATTTGAGTTCCAGCCTGGTGAAAGAAGAAAACCAACTCCAACAAACTGTCCTCTGACTTCCCCAAGCATGCTGTAGTACACACAACATGTAACCCCAGTCATACACACACACCACACACCACATGTGCACACATACAAAAGCAGACACAAATTAAGACCAGAAAAAGGATTCTAAAGTTATACAGAAAAGCAAAAGATACAGAAGAGTCAACAGAATACTAGAAAATAAGTTCACCAGATGGATGCTAGCTTACTTTAGTGGATTCAACTGAAAGTTCTCTTTTAGTTCTGAGGTCTCTGGATCAAGAAAGGTCTCCAGAGAAGTGACAAGGAGTTCGAGATTGTAGTATTAAAGGATAAGTTCATACACCCTAAAGTCGTCTCTGTGAATTGAGACAGGTGTGGGAGAGAACACTGCCCACTCATTTTCAATATTCTTTCTTGAGAGATGTTCACATAGCCCAGAACCACCCCAGAGAAACTTGGGGAAGGCCCAGGAGATGCTAGTAGAAATCATTTGCATTACATCTTAATAGCTTTGAAGAAGGTAGAACCTTCTTCGTTCTACCCACAGTGACCGGCTGCAGCCTCACAGCTATCTGATGCACGCCTTTGGTGTTTAAACTCACCTGAAGATGAGGCCAAAGCGTAACAGAGCTGACTCATTACACCCAATGAGAGCACCTTTACCCTGGGAAAGCAGGCCCAAAAAGAATCCATTATAGGACATGTTTAGTACATAGATGTCACCGTACGTCCTTGTTATAGAACCATTTACTCCTCAGTGAGTGATGCTGGCAATCACATCAACAGAGTGCACTAAATGTGCATCCCTACTTCACACCAAGTGCACAGGAACTACAGAGCTACACGACACCTTGTAGTGTTTACAGTTCAGAGCCTTGAGAACAGAAACTTAAGAGAGGGAGATGGCTCAGTGGGTAACTGCTTGCTGCACAGCCCTCGTGGAGAATGCCAGGTAAGACTAGAAGCCTCTTTGGAATCCTATCTTTCAGGAGATTGACAGGGAATGGCTGGGGTGACATGGCTGGCTTGACAGGTCATCATACTCTGGGTTCAAGAGAGCCTCTGTCTTAAAATGTAAGATGGAAAACAATTGAGGAAGACACCTGACCCCAGCACTTGGTCTCTACACACATGCACACCTATACCAGAACACAAATGTGCACCCACATATGTGAATATGCGTGCACACAAAAAATAAATAAAAGTCAAAGAAAGAAATGGAGACTTCTGAATACATCTATTTCAAAACTTAAAACACAAATAAAAATTCTAAAGCAATGGGAAATAATCACATTGAAAATAGGTAACTTCACTAACAATTTATAACTGTATTTATAAGATAAAACAGAGGCAAGGTTATCAGAATGGAAAGGTGTCAGAAGTCATTCCTGTACCACCACGCCACATTCTATGAGGGCTATTTTGGTGTTGTTGTTTGGTTTAGGTTTTGTTTGTCTGTCTTTTTACACAGGGTTTCTCTGTGAAGCCCTGGCTGTCCTGAAACTCACTCTGTAGACCAGGCTGTTCTCAAATTCATAGAGCTCTCCCTACCTCTGCCTACTGAGTACAGGATTAAAGGTGTGTACCACCACCACCTGGATCACATTCTGAAAAGATACTCAAATTCTATCTGAAGATGAGAAGCATAACACAGCCTATGCCATGTGCCTGTTATCCTAGCACTCAAGAGGGTCAAATAAGAGAACCCTAACTAACCCTAACCCTATCCCTAACCCTAAAGAGGAATGTGACGTCGGGGCCAGCCTGTGCTATGCAGCACAGTCTCAAACAGGCAGGGCAGAATAATAAAACCCTACTTCAACACATCAATAATGAATAAAACATGAGTTAAGTCTGCATGTCAATATTGTTTCCACTTCACAGAATAACCTTGGGTCTAGGGATGTAGCACCCGCTTCATAAGCATGATGCTCAAGGTTCAACCCCCATTACTACCAAAAAAAGAAAAGAAAAAAAAAAAAAAGAGTCTGAACTTTACAAGATGACAGTTTAAGAAGCAATAGGCAATCACCACCATCACAGTGTCTTCACATCTGCAGATTTGCCCAGGACAAAATGATAGAAGGTATTGTGGGAAGACACCTGAGCTCAGCACACATTTTTCTTGTCATTCTTCTGTAACAGTGTAGAAAAACTAATAGTATTTCTCTTAAAGAAAGTGTTGTGAGAAATCTAAAATGAAGTATACTAGAGGATGTCTGTAAGAGGATTTGCATAAACCATTGGAGTATCTGCAATCTGCATACTGTGGGAACCAAGGGACGACATGAGTCTCTCTACCCCTTCTACCTCAACTATAATTTCGTAACCAATGCAAACCACATTAGTAGCAGTGATCCTCAGCCTTCCTAACACTATGACCCTTTAACACAGTTCCTCATGTTGTGGTGACCCCCAACCATACAATTATTTTCTTTGCTGCTTCATAACTGTAATTTTGTACTGTTCTAAATCATAATATAAATAGTTTTGGAGACAGAGGTTTGCCAAACGGGTCGCCAATACAAGTTGAGAACCTCTGGTTTAGTGGCTTTCCCCTTCCAAATTGTCCATGAGACGTTGTTTTTGGAAAATCAGCCTGTTGGTATAATATTCTTTTAAAATGTATACACCTTACCCTTGTTCACTCAAATGCTGATTTCTCCCCCCACCCCCACTCTCTGGTTTCAATCTGGATATTGCACTGTTATACTCATTCTAAGCATCCTGTCTCAACTCTTGTGTAAACAGGCCAAAATAAAGCAACTAGACACAATGTTGAGCTGGGAGGAGCCAGAGGACAGGAAAGAGGGGAGGAGCTAGAGGGCAGGAAATGGGTGAGAGGAGAAAGGGTGAGAGAGAACTTGGAGAACAGAGCTGGAGGAGAGATCTTGGAACTACGTGGAGATGGACTGGACCTAAGTATCACTAAAAGCAAGTATAATGTGGGAAATCTAAATGTTAGGAAACTATGAGGGCTTGGAGGTTTAGGATGGAGTAACTATTGCCCAGCATTGTGTTCTAGGTTAACTAAATAAACCCAGTCTCTGTGTGGTGATCTGGGTATATAGCTGTTTAAGACTAACAGCAGCTTTACCAGAAGATACATCAATAGTAAATATGAATCACTGACTATAACATCAGCCAGAACACTTGAAACACAGGAAAGACCAAGGACAAATTGTCAGTTAAAGAGACCTTAACATACTGTATTAGCTAGGGTTCCCTAGAAAAACGGAATAAATAGAATGAATAAATATTAAAAGAGGATTTACAGGGGAGTCCAGGAGCAGGAGTCCAGGAGTCCCAAAACATGACAGGCTACAGCCATTGCTCTTGGGGCTGAACACACCATATATTTCAGACACAGGACCCAAAGGAACTCATGTCTGGTACTGACAACCGAGCAAACTACCCAAGCTAGTGAGACCATACATCTTAGAGGAGAACCTACAACTGTCATTTTACCAGGCCAGCGTAGTTTCCAGCTGTGTTCTAAGTATTCATCTCTATACTCACAGATAAATGTAGCCCTCACCCCTCCTTGAAGAAAATTCTCTTTGCAACAGATGGAGACCATTATTGAAAAGCACCAACTGATCAAAATGCAGAAACAATGACTGTTTCTGCCACAATTGATACACTGACCACACAAGTTCTACACCAGAAGCCAGGGAACATCACAGGGGTGGTGGGGTAGGGGCCAGAGGAGCCAGATGTCTCTCAGAAATGTCAGGGAAGCTACACCCAAGAAGCCTCAATAAAACAATTTCTAAACAAGACCAAACAAGAACCACACTAAGAGTCAGGCTAATGTCATGGGGCCCCAGCCTAGACAAAGAATTACAGGCTGGCAAGGATTGCTGAGACCTGGAGAAACAGTCTTCCCTCAGGAAGAGGCCTCCAACTGATTATTCAGTACCAAGTGGTCAGCCCTGAAATCATGTACATACAAGTAGCATAATACCGACTTTGGTTGCCTGTGTGCGAGTATGCATGCATGCGTGTGTACGTAACAAAGAAAAAGCTATGATTTTGAGAAAGGAAAGATATACAAGAGTGCTTGAAGGGGAAATTATGTAATTATATTAATTGTAAATATTAATTGCAAAAAACAAGAACAAAAAATTACCAGGCAGGGTGGCGCATGACTTTAATCTCAGCACTAAGGAAGTTATCTATGAGTTCTAGACTAGCTTGATCCAATTAGAGTTCCAGGATAGCCAAGTTACACTACACAGAGACTCTTTCTCTCTCCACATGTGTGTGTTAAAATAAAAATAAATAAATATATACATTTAAAAATAATTTATACAGTGTATTAGTTACTACTGTTGTGTTAAAACACCATGACCAAAAGCACTTTGGGGAGGAAAGAGTTTATTTTGCTTACAGTTCCACATCACTGTTCATCATCAAAGGAAGTCAGGGCAAGAACTCAAACAAGGCAGGAACCTAAAGGTAGGAGCTGATGTAAGGGCAATGGAGGGGTGCTTGCTTCTTGCAGTTTGCTCAGCCAGCTTTCTTATAGCATCTAGGACCCACCAGTCCAGGGAGGGCACCCCCAACAATGGCCTGGTCCTTCCATATCAATCAGTAATTGAGAAGATGCCACACAGGCCTGCCTGCAGCTGGTTCTAAAGGAGGCATTTACTCAACTGGAGGCTCCCTCTTCTCAGATGACTTCAGCTTGTGTCAAGTTGACATAAAACTAGCTAGAACATACAATACAACCTGGGTTAGACAATGGTTGTCTTCTCACCAGAGAGACTGAAAACCCTGCAGTTGCTCAGTTCACAAAGACAGATACCTCTGTAGTCCTAATCTCATGCTGAAGGCATAGACGATTCCTGGAGATCGCCACTAAATTTCAGTCCATGTTGGAAACCCAAAGAAATTGGGTTGTTATATCAGAAAAGGAATGTAGACACAATGGTAACAGCAGCAAAAGAAGCATAGATGAACTTAGCAACAAAGCTGTACGTTCAAAAAGCAAAGCTTTCCTCTAGGACTTCCTTTTAAATGAGTGGCCAATAGAAGGTATCATCCGCATTTAGAAAGAGTGTGATCACCTCAAATAATAACCAAGAAAATCCCTCACAACTGTGCCCAGTGGCTCATGTCTTAATTGATTCCAGGTCCAAAGTGACAACCAAGGTTAACCATCACACATACAGACAATTTTCACTTTGTGACAGCTGACATTTTCTGGATTAATTTAACATGAGAAGTTAAATTAACAGAAAAGGGAAAAAAATGGTAGCATAAAATACATTTCTCTTTAGTGCCATTAAGCTTAGGATAAAAGACCTGCCACGGAAAGGGTACCCAAAA
Source organism: Meriones unguiculatus (assembly GCF_030254825.1). NCBI lineage: Eukaryota > Metazoa > Chordata > Mammalia > Rodentia > Muridae > Meriones > Meriones unguiculatus. The sequence continues at coordinate 82,404,633 of NC_083352.1, read as the reverse complement.
CAGAACTCAAAGTAATACAATCTCAGCTTCACACTGCACACGGATGACCGATTTGTTTGTTGAAATAGGTTCTTGAGATGTAAGCTAGGTGGCCTGGTACTTCCTGTGCAGCCAAGCTGCCCCCTTAACTCAATCCCTTATGCAGCATCCCAACTGCTAGAAATACAGGCATGCACAACTACGCACAAATGTGAGCAATCACTTCAAAGAACCAGTAAGTCAAGGAAAATAAAATACTACAGGAAATTTCGGATCTTCTAATTTTCTATTTTTGCTGTTTTTCGTCCTTCCTTTCTTGAACTTCATGCAGTGTACTCAAGTAGGCACTAGAATGGGTGCTAGTCCCACCCTGAGATGAGATGTTCAACCTATACAAAAGCACATTACATTTCTGCTGAAGCAAAAGAACACAACAGAGACCTAGTCTACACATGGGCCCAGAGAAGACAGGATACACTTCAGCAAAGAAGAGAATGTTGAAACTCATAACAAGGGTGCTACATATACAGGGCGTGCCTACTGCCCTGATGTCAGACCTGAAAAAAAACAAACCAACAAAACAGAGTGACCCAAATCTTCACCTTTCATTGAAAGGACTATGTATGAACTGCCAAGCTTTGGGAACAAAGGAGGTGAAAAACCTCCCTAGACCTCAGGCAGTGAGTATCTATAAATACAAATATAAGTACATTCACAGGGTAATCATAAGGTAGACAAGTTAAAAATCACAAGTCCCTGTACAGTCCTTGAAAGTGTTTGTAGGAGTAACATAAGTGTTCTAGGAGCTACATAAAAGCATGAACTCTAATTTATTTGCAACAGCAATTTAACCCAGAACTGAGCACAGCCTCTAGAAGGCCTGTTACCAAAAAGATAACCCAGCTCTCAGGACACATTAGCAAAAACAAGGAAACTTCCAAGCCACCATGGGCTACCTAAAGAGATGTCTGTCATTAGAAAAAAAAGGGGGAAGGAGTGTTCCAGGGAAGATAAAAATAGGGAAAGGGGGAATCCCCCTTGTAAACTATTGGCAAGATGACAGTTGACTATCAGAATTTTTAAAGACTAATGTGAAAGCACTTCAAAAAAATACTAAAACTGACTTACTGTATGACCCAAAAGTCAGAATACAGAGTAAGTATACCAGGGTAAGGACAGTTATAATATTAGAATGGTCAAAATATATAAACAAATGCAATGTCTTCAAATAGAATGTACCAAAGATTTCCCCTTCCCTCCCCTTAAAGGCTGCTTGCTCACAGATACACCCTAGGATAGAATCCAGGGACCTTTACAGCTCCTATCTTGAGGCATGGCAGCTGGAACAGCTAGTATCAGCACCTGATGTCAGGAAGTATTGAAATTCAATTTAAAAAAAAATTGGAGGATGAAACCTTGAAGACACATCACCTCTGAAAGTCAGCCAGGGGGAAAGCTCAACCCAAACATAGCATGTGCCTAGAGAAGGTGAGGGAAGTGTGATGTGAAAAGTTTTTACTAGGAGTCTAACAACTAACCTGTGCTTTCTGCTCCGGGGCAAAGTCCATGAACACAAAACAAGTCCTTTCAAACTGCCACCTGATGTGCATGAAGGGGAAAAAATAAAAAGCAGAGTCTGTTTGAAATCTGCGCGGGGGCAGTTTAATGTGAAGACAGGAAGCTGGAGTGGGAAATTCTTAGGAATTCACGGTCCTGGCTAGAAGCTGCCCAATGAATTCGTGTGTTCAGGAGAAGGGGGCGCGGGAGCCCCAGCTCCGAGGCCCTCTCAGGAAGAACCCGAACGGGGAGTTGGATGTTCCCAAGATCACGCCATCGGCCGTCGGGCCTGTGCTCTCGCTGTGAGCCGTCGGGGCTGCCCCAGAAGAAATCGACCCTACACAGCGGCAGCTGCGGCACAGCCCTCGCTACTCGGAGGCCAGGGCCCCGACTCACCATGTCCGGATTCCCGTCGCGGGGTGTCCGGGTTCCCGGATCTCCGGTTTCCGCAGAGTCCCGTTCCGGGGTGTCTGGGTTCCCGCGTCTCCAGGTTCCTTAGTGATCCGTTCCGGAAGGTGAGGGTTCCGAGGTGTCTTGGAGTCCTCTAAGTGATGAGGTCACAGGCTGAGCAGCGACAGCGGGATCCGGAAGTGCAGATAGGAAACAGACTCCACCTTGGCAGCGCCCCCACACAAAACCATCCGAGGCTGAAGCTCGTCTCCCAGGCAGTTCTCAATAGAGAGGCCCTAAATGGAGAACGCTTCGGGGCTCCCCGCAGCCTTGACTGACAATGCAAGGCAGAGCAAGGACAAAAATGACAGGTCTTTGCTGCACAGATTGTTTTTTAAAGACTTATTTTACTTTTAAATATTTTTGGCAATCCTGAGAATTTTGTACAATGTATTTTGATCAGTGTACACCAATGTAGATTTTGCTGGTATTTGTAAAATATAATTTCATTTCTGGCCTTGTGATGAGCAACTGGGCATGTCAACATGACTTCCATTTTGTTCTGGAAATAATACTCTGATGTATATAGAATCCTATATTGACATTCTTTTTCTCTGACTTTAATGATGTAACTTCAGGGTTTAATTGCAGTTGTTGTTTTGTTTGTTTTTTGAGACAGGGTTTCTCTGTGTAGCCCTAATTGTCCCGGAACTCTCTCTATAGACTAGGCTGGCCTCGATCTCACAGAGATCTGCCTGCCTCTGCCACCCAAGTGCCACCACACCCAGCTTCATTTTATTTTCTTTTTTTAATATTTATTTTTATTTTATGTGCATTGGTGTTTTGCCTGCATGTGTGTCTGTGTGATATCCCTTGGAACTGGAGTTACAGACAGTTGTGAGCTGACATGTGAGTGCTGGGAATTGAACTCCGGTCCTCAGGAAGCGAAGCTAGTCCTCTTAACAGCTGAGCCATCTCTCAGCCCCGTTAATTTCTAGTTTTGATTACACCTTTTTGTAACTGAAATCGTACTCTCTTACATTTGTTTTTATTTTGCTTGTTTCTTTCTTGTCAGTTCATCTTTGACTATTTCCATTTTGACTTTGGTGTGTGTCTTAGGGTTACTATTGCTGGTATAAACATCATGACTAAAGCAACTTGGGAAGCAAAGGGTTTATTTTGCTTATGCTTCTACATCACTGTTCATCACTGAAGGAAATCAGGACAGGAACTCAGCCAGGGCAGGAATCTGGAGGCAGGAGCTGATGCAGAGGGCATGGTGGAGTGTTGCTTGCTGGCTTGCTCAGCCTGCTTTTTCATAGAATCCAGGACCACCAACCACAATGGGCTGGACCCTTCCCTATCAATCACTAATTAAGAAAATGCCCCACAGGCTTACCTGTACCCCAGTCTTATGGAGGTATTTTCTTAATTGTGCCTTCCTCTTCTCAGACAGCTCTACAATGTGTCAATTTGAGAAAGAAAAAAAAAAAGAAGAGACTAGGAAGAGGAGAGAGATGATAGTGGTATTTGGGGCATTTCAAATCCTAAGACAAACAGATAAGCTTTCAAGGAGAAAGACGAGCTAACTGGAAATGAAGTCTTCTTAAGCAGCTGCAGAAGAAGGCTTGATTTCTAAGAAATTATGTACAGAGTAGAGTCACATAAATAATGGCTTTCAACAAAGTACAGTAGGATAGGATGCCAATAACTTATATACTACAGATCAGTAGACCCATTTGTATGACCTCCAGAAATTTTGTGGGGTATTCACCAGGAAAAACTACTTGGACATGGGTTTAAGCCAACAGAAAGTCTTTGTTAGTTAGACAGCTATTAACACTAGATGTTCAGATCTCAGTGTAGCCCCAAGCCTTTCTCAGGGTGAGTTTTAAGCAGAGAAACCATCTTCTGGGTTGACACACTTCAGATGCAAGGACAGTTACCAGAAGTGGAACTACAGAAACCAAAAAGCAAGGTTAGTACATTTAGAGACTTTCCCTGAACTGTGAACTTTCATGGATTAGGTCTTTGTTTCCATTTGGCTGGTGGTGTTGTCTATGTGCTCAGTTTTAGGGCCTGAATGGTTCTTCCATCATGGAGTCAGCTCTGTTAAGATCTAGGGCCTTGGGAAGTTCTGGGGTCCTGTTACAAAAGGAACATGTCTAACAGCTTGCTTTCCCTGGCTTGCTCAACTACTGTTCTTAGGCCAACCTGCACAGGAGGGCGCTACCTTCAGTGAGCTCAGTCTTCCTACACCATCAGCAAGTAAGCCAATCTGATGGAGGCTATTCCTCAATTGAGGCTCCCTCTTCCAAACGGACTCTGGATTGCGTCAAGTCCACAGCTTAAGCTAAGTATGGTACTGTCTTAGTTACTTTTCCATTGCTGTGATAAAACACCATGGCCAAGGCACTGATAGAAAGAAGCGAGAGTTTATTTGGGGCACACAGTCATAGAAGGGTAGAAATCCATCTGCATCATGGCAGAGATCATGGAAGCAGGCAGGCAGGCATGGTCCTGGAGCAGCAGCTGACAGCTCACATCTGAGTGCACAAACAAGAAGCAGAGGCACACTGGGAATGGCCCAAGTCTTTTGAAACCCCAAAGCCTGCCACCCTAGTGATGCCTTCCTCAAGCAAGGACACATCTCTTATTCTTTCCTAAACAGCCAACAACTAGAGAGCCACATACTCAAAAACCAGAGACTTGTGGAAGATATTTCATTCAAGCTACCACAGACATGGTGTTTTACCACAGCAATAGAAAAGTAATAGAAGTTGGTACCAGGAGTACAGTATTGCTGTGAAGGAGAAAAAAAAAAAAAAAAAAAAAAAAAAAACATGTTGGATTTTTTTTTTTTTTTTTTTTTGAGAAATGTGGAGGATTTTGAGACTTTGGACTAGAAAAGTGGTTGGATGCTGTAAGCAGAGCTTAATAGACCATCCAAGTAGGCGATTGGAAAACAGTAGTGAAGAGAGTTATGTAGACTGTGGAGGCTCCGATCAAGAGGTTACACAAGGGAATGATGTTAGTAACCATTAGGTACCATTATTGTAATATTTTTGCAAAGGATGTGGCTGGATGCCTGCCTTGGTCCTAAGAATTTTTCTGGGAATAAATTTAAAAGTAAGGAAGTAATTGATTTGGTGGAGATTTCAAGAGAGTCTAATACTGACTCTGCTGAATAGTTTTATTAGTGATGAGTCTTATGTAGGTCTATAGTGAAAAAGAGCAAGTGCCACGTCCGTCTCGCCAGCTGCGCAGGCTGCAACAGTCCTGTGACAGCTTGGTGAAACCTGTAGGAGCATAAAGTTCTCCAAGGGGATGGATAAGGCTCTGAAGCCTGGACATTTGTTTAGGCGAAGACTCGGGCCTCCTGGGATGAAGAAATGGCTGGGGTAGCTCGGATGGCTTGGTTTCACTTTTGAATTTCTGCTTTGTCTCATAACGATTGCACACACTTCTTGGAAAAAATTGGGGGCATCTTTGAAAGCCCTGCTTTCCCAGAAATTATGTCTCAATAGAGGAAATTCAATTCATTGAGACTGGGCTTGAATCAACTTTTAGAAATGCTATATGTAACAATTCTGATAATATTTTTAAGTAATCAGTTGCAAAATAATTCTAGTTTACTACTAAATTTAGCTTTACTTTATTTTCCCAGGATAGGAACGTATTCTGTTCCAAATAGCTGATGCAGTTAGTGAACCTTATGATAGTACATGGTGTAAAAGGAACAGGGGATGGAAAGCAGAGGCAGATGTCTGTAAAAGTTATGAAGCCTGAAAAGAACATTTTGAGAACGTTTGAAATCAAAGGCAAGATTAGCATAATAATGTCTATACTGAGCCTAACGATTTGGAACCTGTCCCGCTATGGTCTTGATCAAGAGTTAAGCAAGGTTGATTGATCACGCTTTTTATGATAATATTAGCCTTTTTTAGTTGAATCTTTGATCTTTTTATGGTCTTTTTTTAGAAGTTATGTTTGATGATTATCAGTACTACGTGGCCACTTATCTTGGCACTCTTACAAATTCCTCTTAATGTTTTTTTCTGACTGTATAAATTGACTACTGAAACAGTAAAGTTTTGCAGCAGCATAAGAACTCACTGAGTCTGTGTTGTCTGTCGCGCCGAATCCTTCCCTCCTGAGATCTTCTAAGGACCCTGAGTCGGAATTTGCCCTGACCTCCCGTGCTGGTCGGTGGCAAGCAAGTGGTACACAAAGAAACACAAAATGTAGTTTGAGGAGAAAAAGAGCATCAGGAAAAGTTTGATGTTGTAGCCAAGCTTGTATTGAAAGAGATAGGGAGTTTAAGGAGAGGCCTGATCAGTGCTGGAATGAGGGAGGGATGTGCTCAGGACAAGACTTCACCCAGGTAAGCTTTCAACGTATGAAAAGAAAAGACAAGAAATTCTGATCCTATGAAGGGAAAACAAATTAAAGCTGCTGCAAATGTGATCAAGTGGGCTGGGTTTCACTCCAAGCTGACAGGAAAACTAGGCAGTGGTATCTCGGTGGTACTGGCTTTTCAGTCATGAAGGATACACTAGTAAGAGGGTCCTGGATTTGTTTGTTTGTTTTTTGAAACAGGGTCTCTCTTTGATCCTTGGCTGTCCTGAAACTCACTGTGTAGACCAGGCTGGCCTTGAACTCGGAGATCTGCCTACCTCTGCCACCTCCAGCTAGCTGAGTCCTGGATTCTTCATCAGTGGTTCTGGAGAGCCACTGAGATCAAGCATGTGACAGGGGAGGTCCTGGAAGCCCTGAGAGGCCATAGTTTGAAGCTGTGAAAGTGAGGCTTGTTTTGCATCTGAGATCCCAAGATGTTAGAGGTGCCAGAGTCTTGGAATATCTGCTAAGAAGAGCTACAGATATGGAGTAGAACAAGCCTAAGAGAGATGTTTGTAGCAAGGAGCAAAGCGAGAAAGGCAGATCCATTTAAGCCCTTTGACATCAGACATGAAGCTACAGGATTTAGAATTTTCCCTGTTGGGTTTCAATCTTGCTTTGGTCCAAAATTTCCTCACCATGTTATGATTCCTCCCTTTTGGAATGGTAATGCATTCTGTACATTGTATGTTAGAAGTATGCTATTTGCTTTTTTAATTTATGGGGGTTACAGTTAAGAGATTGCCTTGAGGGGCTGGAGAGATGGCTCAGTGATTAAGAGCACTGTCTGCTCCTCCAAAGGACCCGGGTTCAATTCCCAGCACCCACACGGCAGCTCACAACTGTCCGTAACCCCAATTCTAGGGAATCTGACACCTTCACACTAATGCACATAAAATAAAATTAAATACATTAAAAAAGAGAAATTGCCTTGAGTCTCAGAAGAGATTTTGAACTTTGAACTTCTAAATAGCGTTGAGCTTGAAAGACTATGGGGACTTTTGACATGGGACTAAATGCATTTACACTATGATATGGTCAGGAGTCTATAGAGGCTAGAGAGTGGGAGGTGATGCTTGGAATGAGCACAGCTCCCACAGGTTTTGAATATTTGGTCTATGGAACTGTTTCCAGAGAATTAGGAGGTGTGGCCTTGATGAAGGAGGTCTCTCACTAGGCATGGACTTTGAAGTTTCAGAAGACTCTTGCCATTCCTGGTGTGCTCTCTTTTTCCCCTTTGTGGTTCCATGTGTGAGCTCTCAGATGCTGCTCTGTCATGTCTGCCTCCTGCTGCCTGCTATCCTGCTTCACTATCAAGGACTCTAAGCCTCTGGAACCAGATGCCTTAAAAAAAAATACTGTTGTGGAAGTGATATTAGACTCTCAAGGGCTTCTCTGCCCCAGCTAGTTTCCAAATCATCGAGACAGAGACCTTTTAGATTTCTAAAACTTTTAAAGCACTGGGCAGATATCAACCCTCTAGGCTATCTTACTATTTCCCAGCTACACACCCTAAGTTACCTGCCATATTTGTTCCTGCCTGAGCTGCTTCTGTTCTATCAGGCCAGCCCTCATGGCCATGTCCTCATAGTCCACACTGCCCCACGGCGACTTCCTTCTCTCCACCTTCCTCTCCTCCGGCTACATCTGCTTCCTCTCTCCTCCCTGCACATTACTGGGTATATATTGAAAGGGAATGAAATGTTGAATAAAGATGTGTATACTGCCACATTCACTGAAGTGCTATCTACAGTATCTAAGAAACAGAAACAAAACCATCAACAGATGACTCATAAAAGACACACACTGTATGGACAAAATGGAATACATGTCATTAAAAATTAAATTCTTTGATCTGCAACATGGGTGACCTCAAAGAACTTTGTTAAGTGAAATAATACATATTGAAAGCACCATGTGTTTCAAAATAAACTCTGTGTGTTTGAGAGAGACAGACATACACACACAGAGACACAGGTGGGGACGGAGTCTATGTAGCCTTAGATTTCTGGCTTGGATTTCTGTGTGAATCTGGCTAGCCTCCATCTCATATAAATCTGCCTATCTTTGCCTCTGGGGCACTGGGGGTAAAGGCATGTGACACCTTACCCAATGCAAGAACCACTTTAAAAATTATTCAAAAATTATTCTTCAAGAAGTAGAAAGTAGAACAGCTGTTTTCTTCATGGAGAACGGAGGAAAGGGGATATCGGTAGGCTTAATAATTACAATAAGATAGGAAAGATACTTTCTCCATTCTCTTATGCAATCACATGACTCAGGCAAATGTGCTACCCACACAAAGTAACTAGAAGAAATTCTGAATTTTTTTAGTATAGGATATGAGAAAGGTTTAAGTAAAAAGTATGGTAATTATACATCTGATTACAATATTTACACAGTTATCAAAACTTCAAACCATACCTCACATATAATTATAATTATGGACGTATTACATATATTTTAAATGCAGAACTCCCAGAAGCACAAAACACAACTGTACCATAGAAATTCAAAGCTACACGTCAGAAGTGAGAGTTCTTATATGAGATGGAGACAGGAGACAAGAAGAATAATGAAAACAAACCATGACAGAAAACTATTCCGTGCTTATGTAGCTCATGATGAAACTAAGAGTCAATGAGATAAGGTGAATAACTACAAAATAACCCCAATATTATTTTGAAGACTTATTTTTCTATGTGCATTGGTGTTTTGCCTGCATGCATGTCTATGTGAGGGTGCCCGATCCTCTAGAACTGGAGTTACAGCCATTGTGAGCTTCCGTGTGGGTGCTGGGAATTGAGCTCCAGTCCTCCGTAAGACGGCCAGAGCCCTTAGCCACAGAGCCGTCTCTAGAGCACCCCCTACCAATAAAAACAGAAACAACAACAAATCCAACCTTTCAAGTGTCCATACTGAAGCCTTCTACAGGCACACTCATTCCACGTTAGTATATTTTCCTTTCAACAGGTACATGAAAAAAAAATCACATTTTCTGTTTTGTTTTTTAGGTAGTCTTACTCTACACTTCAGGGCAACCTTGAGCCTGCCTTGGCTGGCCTTGGAATGACTGTCCCGCCTCAGCTTTCCCAGGTCTCAGATTCAGGCGTAAAACGCTACACCCAGCAACAAACTCACTCTAATAGAGTATCGTGCCCTGCTTCTGGGGCATCTGTTATACTCTGTTGCTGTCCTATGTGCTTGATTGCTTCACACAAACGTCAGAACCCTGTAATCTGTGAAGCCTCCCAGTTTTCAGCTGAGAAAACTGGGCCAGTGAATTTGTTGAATTTCATGTCATGTTCAATTGAAAGGAAGAGGTAGAATTTTATTGTTAAGGGAAAAAAATGATGCCTGGGTATGGTGGTGCACGCCTTGAATCACAGCACTAGGAAGACAGAGGTCAAGACCAGCCTGGTCTACAGAGTGAGTTGCAGGACACCAAGAGCTACACAGTAAGAGCCTGTCTCAAAAATAAATAAATAAATAAATAAAAACAAAAACAAAAAAACAAGAAGTATAATATAGTAATTTAAAATGTCTCTATGTCTGTTCACTATAGTATAGCATTGAAGAATTATTTTGAAAAGTGAAATTTAATTAAGTCATAAAAATTTGGTAACTGGTTATATAAACAAAGTAATAAAATTCATGAGGCAAGTCATACATTATGTCTTCTATGAGTAACAGGTAAAGCAAAACTAATAACAGGAAATTTTAAACCATGATTTACATCATTTTGAAGAAATATGTTCAGTGAAAACGAAGTAAACTCCCCTTCATAATATGTGGAACTCTAGTTAGCTATAATTTATCAGCTTTTTAAATTTTAACTGTTTGTTCATTCTATATAGAATTCTAGAATTCTTTTCCCAATCCTTATTCAAGCAGACCCATCTACAATCCCCCTAAAATTTACCGTCAGATCATAATAGTAGGAAACCTGACTTTATATAAACGAATACCAAAATGTATGTGTGCTTTGTGAAACCAAAAAGGTGATATGGGAGGGGGTGATTCTGGGAAATTTTATAAATGGCAATTCAAGATTCAGAACACTAGGACACATTATAATACTCCTGTAACCCTCATAATTTTGAAGAATCATTAAAAGGGGTGAATAAAAATTATTCATACAAAATTGCCTCCAACAAATTATTTAATACATGATGGCACTGGCAAGATGAATTATGAGTCATTCACTATTTCTCAATACACTATTAAGTAGGAGCTGCCACCTGCATTCTTGGGTACAGTGGTTCAATGTCTATCACAAAATGAGATATCATTCAATATATGTCAGTAATGTGTTAAGAACCTTTCTCTATTTGTGAAAACAAAGTTCACATACAATCTACACAGCATTTAAAAATCCACTATGTGATCTATGGAGAAAATAGATCAATTCCCAGAGAAAAGTTTTGGTGTTTCTGATGGAAGGACCTGAGAATTGTGCCTTGTGCACAGTTTTGAGCAGTGTGAGGCTATTTAGTTAGTAAATGAGGGTTGGTGATGTTTATAGTCATTCACAGATGAGTTGCCTATGACTCTGGTATCTATGATCTATTTCTTTCAGGCACATTAGCGATGTTTAGTAAATTTTGTCAAATTTCATAAACTTGTAGAATGTCTATTTCATATCCATTCCCGTATGTGCATTAAGAGCTGAAATATTGGAAGAAAGAGAAAACAGGGAACAGGACAGGAGCCTACCACAGAGAGACTCTGAAAGACTCTACTCAACAGGGTATCAAAGCAGATACTGAGACTCATAACCAAACTTTGGGCAAAGTGCAGAGAATCTTATGAAAGAAGGGGGAGATAGTAAGACCTGGAAAGGACAGGAGCGCCACAAGGAATGTAACAGAACCAAAAAATCTGGGCACAGGGGTCTTTTGTGATACTGATATTCCAACCAAGGACCATTCATGGATATAATCTAGAACCCCTGCCCAGATGAAGCCCATGGCAGCTCAGAATCCAAGAGGGTACCCTAGTAAGGGGAACAGGGACTGTCTCTGACATGAACTCAGTGGCAGGCTCTTTGACCACCTCCCGCTGAGTGGGGAACAGCCTAGCCAGGCCACAGAGGAGGACAATGCAGCCAGTCCTGATGAGACCTGATAAGGTAGGATCAGATGGAATAGGAGGAGGACCTCCCCTATCAATGGACTTGAAGAGGGACATGGGAGGAAATGAAAGAGGGAGGGTGGGACTTGGAGGGAGTAAGGGAGGGGGATACAGCTGGGATACAAAGTGAATAAACTGTAATTAATATAAAAAATAAAAATTTAATAAAAAATGAGAAGAAATATGAATGAAAGCTTTCATATGTTGTTTATTTTGTAAAAGGATCTTCAAAATGAATAGTTGTCCTTTCTGAGGTGTGCATATTGGACAGTGGTCTTTTCTGAGTCATTACATATATAAATTTTCTGGGGCTGGACAGATGGCTCAGCAGTTAGCGCTCGCTGCTCTTGCAGAGGACCTGGGTTCAGTTCACAGCATCCACATGTCAGCCCACAACTCTATGTAACTCCAAGGGATTCAATGCCCTCTTGTGTTCTCCAAAGGCACTGCATGCTTGTGCACACGTGGGTAAAACATCCAAACAAACAAAAAAATAAATTAATATTTTTAATGTATGAATTTTCTATCTAGTAAGAATTTGCTTACATGAAATGATTGAATTTAATCAGTTTAATTTATTAATTCCTTTTCTTTAAAAATTAGTGTTCAATAACTTAAACATTTTTTGCTATACTTTCTAAAATTACACATATGTGTGTGGATATGTTCCAGAAGCTGGTGCTGGGTCCCCAGGAGCTGGAGTTATAAGTGGTTCTAACTCAGGTTCTCCTCAACAGCAGCTCATGGTGTTAACCACTCTCCAGCTCCCTTTACCACACTCTTCACCTTGGCCATGCTTCCCTCATGTCTGAGTCCTTTGATGATGAATAAAAGTTGAACAACTGTTGAAGGCTTCCCCACGTTGTCTGCATCTATAGGGTTTTTCTCCAGTATGGATTCTCTGGTGTCTAGACAGTGTTGAGCTGTCACTAAAGGCTGTGTCGCACTCTTTACACCGGAAGGGTTTATCTCCACTATAAATTACCTGGTGCCGATGAAGGAGTGAAGAACAAGCGAATGCTTTGCGCATTCTTTACAGCGATGGGCTTCTCTCCAGTGTGAATTCTCTGATGTTGATGGAGGCGTGAAGAGCAGCTGCAGGCCTTGCCACACTCTCTACACTTGTAGGGGCTAGCTGCAGTGTGCATCCTCTGATGCCGATTGAGGTATGAAGAACAGCTGTGGCCTTTGCCGCCCTCCTTGCGCTCGCAGGGCTTCTCTGTGGCATGACTTACCCGGTGTCGATTAAGGTGGGAAGAACAGCTCTGCCACATTCCCTACACCTACAGGCTTTCTCTCCAGCATGAGTCCTCTGGTGCTGGTTGAGGTGCGAAGAGCAACGAAAGGCTTTGCCACACTCTTTACGTATATGCGGCTTCTCCAGCATGAATTCTCTGATGCTGATTAAGTAGAGAAAAACAGCTGAAGGGTTTGCCACATTCTTGACATCTGTATGGGACTCTTCAGAAAGTATGAGGAACAGTTAAAGGCTTTGTTACACACTTTACATTTGTAGGGTTTCTCTCCTGTGTGAATTAGCTGGTATCAGGCAAGGGTTGAGCGATTATTGAAGACTTTGCCACATTCTTGACCTTTGTAGGGTTTCTCTCCTGTGTGAATTAGCTGGTGTCGAGTAAGGCTTGAACGTTTACGAAAGGCTTTCCCACATTCTTGACACTGGTAAAGCTTCTCTCTTTTCGGAGCCCTCTGTTGTTGACTAGAAGTCGCCATCCATAAACACTTTGTCACATTCTGTATAGTTGTGAGGCTTCTCTTGATCATGCCCACATGGGTGGGTAGCGAGTTTTGCGTGTTGAACCATGTCTTTCCCACATTGGTTATACTTGCCGAGGTTCTCTGGAAAAAGAGCACACTGGTCTCTACAGGATTTGAACCATGGGTTCAGTTGTGAATATTCTTGCAATAACTTTTCCCCTCCAATATAAATATCCTTATTATTACCTAGGATGAGACCTTCCTTGACGACCTTCCTATTTTAATTATACATACACTAAATTTAGGTTAGAAAAAATGAAGTGGCGAGTGGGTGTGGTGGCTCACACCAATAATACTGGCACTTGGGAAGCTGAGGCAAGAGAATTGTCATGAGTTCAAGGCTAGCCTGAGCTACATAGAAAATTCCAGGTTAGCCTAGTCTACAGAGTGAGGCCCTACTTTTAAGAGGGGGCTTCCTACGTTTATCAAATTTGTGCTTTTGGGCACAAGGAAAAGTTATCTGCTTGTGAAGGAATAATGACTCTTTCAAAAGAACCAGATCAGTCACATTTAGAACTGTTTCACCGTGTGTGGAGGGTGTATAAATGTGATGTGTGCCCTTATGTGTGTGCAAAGACCAGAGGACGGCGTTGGGGTCCCTCTCTACCACTCTCTGCCTTTTTGCTTTGAGACAGTATCTTCTTGAAACCAGAGCTCATGGTTCATGTCTAAGCTGGCAGCCAGCAAGCCCCAGCAATCCTCCCATCTCTGCCCCACTTGATGCTTCAGTTAAAGGACTGTGTACAACCAGGCCCAACTCATTATAAGACAGCTGAGATGCAGACTCTGGCACTCAGACTTTAGCAGCAAGTGCTCTTATCCACTGGGCCATCTCCCAGCCCCCAACTTCATTTTAAAAATTTTGCTATGGAAATGTTCAAATAAAAGTTTAGTGCAATTCTATATTTGATATTAATTGAAGCATGAAGTGCAGGCTTTTAACCAATTCCTAAATATTCTTTGAAAATACATTTCAGAGTATATATTTCTGTATATAAACACATTGCTCTTTAATAACTACCATAAACTGGGTTATTTTTCTGGACTGCCGTAAACCTCTGTTAGCAGTGTAGTTATTGTAGGACAGTTATCACACTATTATTTCCAGCATGCCAAGCTTTCTCATCTCCGCATTCACCCATACCTTCCCATTCTTTCCTTAATGTAAACTGTAAGGGCTACAGTTTCCATATCTTCCCCAGTGATATTTATGGAGGGATAGTTTTTAGCCTGCACCCATGCTAGGAGAATAATAAACAAAAGCCCACTCATGCTTTTTTTCCCACAGGTATTTAAGACTAACCAAAAGATAAGTACTTTGTAAATAACTATTTTCATAAATATCATTGTAAAAACTCCTAAAACTATTTAGAAGTTCAATAAACCCCAAGTAAGCACAAAGCTTGCAGGAAAGAAGAAGAAAAACCTAAGACAACAATGGGAGCTCTTCCTCCAACCCCAATATGATGCTCTGTGATAATGATAGTAATAATAATTTAAAAGGTTCTAAATCTCGCATATCATTATTACCTCTCAAGCATGAAAAAGAATAACATATTGCCATACTTCTGACATTCTTCAAGGCTATATGAGGATTTATTTCTGCATACCTTGCCACACAGTATAAAAGACAAAAATAGATGTTTCAGATCACATCTCAGGAAAGGGGGACACAAAAGAGAAATGATTATTGCAGAATCAAAAAGATGTCAAGAGCTTAGTCAACAGAAGCGGGTGAGCTTATAAAAATCTGAAGAAACATGTTCAAGGGGGCTGGAGAGATGGCTGCTCTTCCAGAGGACCCGGGTTCAATTCCCAGCACCCACATGGCAGCTCACAACTGTCTGTAATCCAATTCCAGGAAAGCCAACACCCTCCAAGAGACATACATGCAGGCAAGACACTAATGCACATAAAATAAAAATTTTAAAAAGAAACATGTTCAAACTTTTTCAACAGAGAAAATAAAAAAAATATATGCTTATAGAAAGCATGCAACAGGGCTGGAGAGATGGCTCAGAGGTTAAGAGCACTGGCTGCACTTCCAGAGGTCAGGAGTTCAATTCCCAGCAACCACGCCGTGGCTCATTTGTAATGAGATCTGGTGCCCCTTCTGGTGTACACGCAGACAGAACATTGTATACATAATAAATCTTTTAAAAAAAGAAAGGAAGAAAGAAAGGAAGGGAGGAAGGGAGGAAGTGAAGAAGGGAGGGAGGGAGGGAGGAAGGAAGCATGCAACAAAAACTAATTTAGGGGCTCAAATGAACTCTAGCACAATTTATTGGTGAGAACATTGCCCAAATGATCCCGATCCACAGAACAGAAATTATAGATTTTTAATTTGGATGTTATCTATACAGTTAAAATGAATGTACTTTGCCATGTACATTATGAGGTTTTAAAATATATAACATCATTTTCTGTGTTTCCATTACGTTTCATAAGAATACAGTACATTAACTAGACTCAGCTTGCTGTACAGTAGCTCTACTGCACTTGCTATGCCTGGTCAAATAAGATCGTGTGGTGTCTGACCAATGTTACCCAACCCCTCTCCTGAAACTAACAGGAGTCTTGGTGGACACCATCTATTCTCTCTACATCTGATATTATATTTAGAGTCCACATATAAATAAGATCATGTAGGGTGACTATCTGTGTCCTGTTATTTTAGACATCATAAAACTCTGGATGTTTCCTCATATTGCATCAAATAGTAACACTTTGTCTCTCAATTATATATATATGCTTCTGCTTACTGAAGAACTATTTGATTTAATATGTATCATGACTACGAGAATGTCACCATAAACATGGCATTGGAGACATCGGTGTGTGAGTTCATTTTCTTTGGCTATAAATTCTGTAGTAAGATTAATTGGTGGTTTCGGTTTTTTTATTCATTTATTTATTTAATTTTCTGTGGTTCTGGCTATCAAATCTGGTACTTGTTTATGTTAAGCAACTGTACTCAGATAGAGCTCTATGCTCAGCCAAGTCTCTGTCTCTGCCTCTCTCTCTTTCTGTCTCTCTCTCTCTCTCACACACACACACTCACATATACACACTCTTTCACTCACACACACCCACACTCACTCACACACACAGAGTATTTATAAAATATGTGCAACCTTATTAGAATTGTAACAATGATAGACATTTTAATTTTACTTTATATTGTCCTAATGTATACAGCATTAAAAGCTGCCACCCAACAATAATATACAACTTTAAAACTAAAATTATTATCAGCTGGTGTGAAAGAACCTATTCTAAAAAAAATGGAACACAGACTATGGAATTGGAAAACAAAGAAAACATTACTTCATAAAATTCTTAATAAACAATAATGTACTATGAAAAATGCTTACCAGATAAGTACAGTTTTCAATCTTAACAATATGCCCATGAAAATGTGCACTGTATGTTACTGACATTCAGAGTTCAAAAAACACTTCACACTCACAAACCAAGCAAAGCAAGGAAGTACTAAAATCACACATAAAAATCTCTGATAAGCAACTGTAATGAATATATAAATGACATTGGACAAACTTTTAAATTTACATGTATGTGAGTGTCTGTGGGAATGTATGTCACGTGTGAGTGTGCTCATGGAGGCAAGAAGAAGGGATCATAGCCCCAGACAGGTGGTTGTGAGCTGCCTTATGTGGGCGTTGGGAGTCAAATTCAGGTCATCTGGAAGAACAGCTTCTTTTCGATGTTACCATTCCATTTGCATGACTGAACACAGAGTTCTTTAGAAATATACACAATTTTCTGAGGCCCACAGTGCAGAAGAAGAAGAGGAGGAGGAGGAGGAGGAGAAGGGAGGAAGGAAGGAAGGAAGGAAGGAAGGAAGGAAGGAAGGAAGGAAGGAAGGAAGGAAGGAAGGAAGGAAGGAAGGAAGGAAGACAGATAGGGCAGGATTGTGCAGAGCTTCAAAGGAAGAACTTGCTGTCACCATTGATGTGCTATGAGATCGCTAAAGGAGCTTAGAAAAATGGGCAGTGTGATAAACACAGGGCAGCTCCCTTTCTCTGTCAGCAAAAGAAACAAATGTAGTCCCTTGAAAAATCATTTCCAATCTACATCTCAAAGTTTGTCTTCCTCCTGAATCTTTGGACTGCTCACCTGTGTCCTCAGGTTCTCTCATTCCTACCTGCCTGAGCATATGATTCCTGACTCTTGTCTCTTCACATTCCAAAGCTCCTTTCTCTGCTCCAGAAATGTGATCAGGTATGGTTTACACACAGCAAGATCTGTTTGTTGAAGAAACAGAAATCTTGAGATTTTTCCACCTTGAGCTGTGCTGGGGTGGGGTGAGGGAAAAGCCTAATAGGAAGGAGACTCTAGGAAATTATTTCCCCAGTGGTGTCTTATCTGACACAGTAGAATATGCATGAAGAATTTTCAGTTTGGAAATTAAGGCTTCTCTTGCACGTGTGAGTAAATCAAAGGAAAGATTTGGACTGTAAAATGCAGTCCACAATATTTCATGCCATCAAACTGCCAAAATTGCCATCCATCTAGAATGAAAGAAACACACTTCCCTTAAGAAAGATTTTTTAAAGGAGATCAAATTAAAATAATCTTTTCTATTCCTTTCTTGTGACGTGTAAGCTCCTGAGAGATATTCTACAAGGGGGAAGGGGATGAAATATGGTCAGGAGATTAAGAATTCTGGAAGGGGGCTGGAGAGATGGCTCAGCAGTTAAGGGCACTGTCTGCTCTTCCAGAGGACCTGATTTCAATTCCCAGCAACGATATGGTGGCTCACAATCATCTATACCAGGATCTGAGGTCCTCTTCTGGCATGAAGGTGTAGGTGCAGATAGAGAACTCATCTACATAAAATATATATTAACATCTTCTAAAAAAAAATTCTGTGGGGGAGATATTCTCACCCAGAGAGACAAGGTTTCTGTAATTCTCCAATATCACATCCCCATACAAATTACACTGAGCAGGGTCTAGGCATTCCCGCTCTTCTGAAGAGAAATCAATGGACACATCCTTGGATGACAACTCCTGTAATAAAAAACGAACAGTACTGTGTGATCTCCAGCTCCAGGAATACAGATTTTTTTAATCATCCCTCATTCTGTGATGAGCTTTCAGAGATATAGCTGCCTTTTCATGATCTTTGTTCCCATAAGTAATTCTTCATCCATACTCCTATAAGTAACCCCAATACACTGAATTAGTGAGTCACAGAACTATTTCCAGAACCATTTCCTTGGTCTGTGATCAGCACCCAGCTGGGGTGAATAAGCATTTATTTACATGTCCACAGGAAAATGTTAAACAGCACATAGAACCAAAGGCGAGTTTGGGAAGAGTAGTTGATTGTCCCTGCAATGGATGATGACGCATGCAACTGGAGCTGCTCTGTAAGTCAGTCATTCATGGGGATCATCTCAATATCAACATGGCCACCTTACTTCTCGTGGTAGAGATGGTGTAGCTCCTTGGTTCTATGCTCCCTGTGATGAGTGATAGGATATCTAACCAAAGGCTAGCCATCTTCTCGAGGAGTACAGTGTTTTTGATTGGGAATCCCAGAGAGGCCATCTACCTGTATGTGGCCAGGAGCCGCATGCTGCCTTGATGAATTTGGTGGGTCTCCTGTGTGAGCACAAGGATGCTTCAAAACAGCAGACAGAGGCTATATTGCAATGCCTGAAAACAGCACACATGAGATGGGAAGCAGCCCATGGTGTCTTTCAGCTGTGCAAGAAGAAATGCAACTGAGCCTCAGCTATCTTCTCAAAAAGAACTTGCCAGTGTGCAAGAGGAGTCTCGACCTGTAGATGCCATCTGCTGCGTTGGTGTCTAATTTAGTAAAGGAAGTTGAAAATACGGATGATGAGATGAAGCCATTAACTGGCAGCAAAGGAGGAAAGGGAAATGGAAATGGAGGTTAGATGGATGCTAAAGAGTCCTTCCTAAGATCTGAACCCACGGAATCCGTGAGAAGAATCAAAGAACAGGAAGAGAATGTGATGGGATCAGGACAAGCATTTGAGAAGAGAGAGTCTATGGTTTAATACGCAAACAGGAGCAACTTCCCACATACTTAAAAGAGTGTTTGTGTCCACTTTCTCTTCACACACCCACTGGTGAGTGCTCTGAGGGATTTGGGAGGGACTTGGAATGCTATGGGGAAATGGCTGAGGACCCAATTTAGGAAATGAATGATCAACCCCTTTCACTTCCCAACATGGCAGAAACTTAAAAACATAATGAACCCACAGGCCTATGTTCGCCCAGAGATAGAATTCTTCTCACTCACACTGCTTAAAGACTACTTTGTTTCAAAAAACAAAAACAGAAAAACAACAAAAAACAGGGCCATCATAACACCAGCACCAGGGTTATGATTTCTTATAAACATTTCTGAACACAAACCAAGACAATAGGGAGGTTAGTGTCTACATGATAGAAACAGAATTTACCTGCTGAAAAGACATGAAGAAATTCCATGAATAAAATCGCCTCATGGTAAGACTTCTGGCACACAGTTCACAGTGCTTCTGCTGGGAACACGCCAGTATTCATTCACGTGTGTGGTAAATATGCTCACTTTACACATGGGCTAAGCAAGTATCACATTAGTCACAAGATCCTTCAGAGGCAGACGTGGATGAAGAGCTCACACTGCACACTTGCAAAATGGGATCTACAGACCGCAACCTTGTCCATCCAGATGTTGGGCTCAACCATACCGCTTACAGTTTGGGAATTGTTTTTGTGCCACCTAAACCCTACCCACCCCGAGCCTTCTAGCATCACCAGGATAAGCAATGATCCAAAGCCACTGTTGCCAGCCATTCTCTCCATCCCAGATCTAAGGACCTCATGCTGATTGTGCCACTCTGGTGGCATGGATCCCAGTGAAGTCCCCTTACTAGTGTCAAACAGTAGCACACTGACCTACCATCTCAAACACCAGATCTCCTTCTCCCTCCTATCTATCATCTTCAGGTGGACAGAATCCAACTGCAGTCTATGTCACCCTTCAGAGAAAGCCAAGGTGTCAGGAATTTCTGGGGAGAAGCTAGTAGAATATATGAAGCTGGCTAAGTACCAAAGGAAACTGGAAAAGCCTCTCTCATATCCTATGCCAATAACATCACTACTGGAGGAGTAACTACATTTCCCATAACCCCTGAGCTGATGGCCCTAGGTTTTACAAGAAAACAAGGCTGAGCAAGCCATGGAGAGCAAGCCAATAAGCAGCACCCCTCCATGGCCTTAGCATCAGCTCCTGCCTCCAGGTCCCAGCCCTGGGTTCCCACCCTGACTTCCTGTGATGATGAGCAGTAATGAGAAATGTAAGCCAAATAAGATTTTTCATCCACAAACTGTTTTGATCATGGTGCTTCCTGTTATACTAATTAAGACTATCCAATCATATCCAGAGTGACATTAAATGTGGATGGATGGGCCTGGAGAGATGGCTCAATGGTTAAGAGCACTGACTGCTCTTCCAGAGGACCCAGGTTCAATTCCCAGCACCTGCATGGTGGCTCACAACTGTCTGTAACTCCATTTCCAGGGGACCTGACAATCCTAATCAGACATACATTTTTGCAGGCAAAACAGCAATGAACATAAAAATAAAATGCCAGGAGTGGTGGTACATGCCTGTAACCCCAGCACTCAGGGGGGCAGAGGCAGGTGGATCTCTGTGAATTCAAGGCCAGGCTGGTCTACAATCCAGTCCAGGAGAGAGCCAAGGCTACACAGAGAAACCCTGCTTTAAAAAAAACAAAGATAAATAAAATAAAATAAATATATTTGAAATGTGAATGGATAAAATCACCCAATAAAAAGGAAGATGTTGAGATGGGAACACACCTCAGCTATACAGTACAGGTCCAGAAAGTGCAAAGGCACCGGCTGAATCCTCGACACCAAAACAGGTATATCTATAGTAAGGGTGCAGGATGATGTCATAAATCCAGGAGGCTGATGACCCTCCATGAACAGAACATGTATTCTGTTTACAAATCTGTTTAAGAGAATTTCATCAGTTCCCTTAGACCTGGGAAAGAGGAGGCTAAGCATGCAGAAGACCAGCAATGTGGTGGTTTGACACATAACTATTACTTCTACAAAGGGATCAGGGTAAGGAAAGCTGTGAAATGCAAAGTTCGAGTTTCTCTCAATAGACATGTTTTCCGCACTATTCCCAACTGGTTTTGCTAACTTTGAGCTTCCATCTAGTGGGCATCAGGGAGAGATGGGGAAATGGCAGATCTCTGTCAGGGTGACCGGGAGCTCAGGACTTCTTAAGCTATCTCCTTTGCTCTGCTGTAAGCCTCTCAGTTCCCACAAGAAGTCTGCCCATGTACTAAGGTCCCAACTTGCATTCGAGGGACTACATTCTGTATCTCCATGCTCCGAATTAAAAGGAGACAGAATGTACAGATCTCCTTAGACCACAAGGGACAAGAAGTTTTCTTTTATTATTGTTGTTGTTTTGTTTTTTTCAGACAGGGTTTCTCTGTGTATCCTTGGCTGCCCTGGACATGTTTTGTAGACTAGGCTGGCCTCAAACTCACAGAAATCCACCTGCCTCTTCCTCCCTGAATGCTGGGATTACAGGTGTGCACCACTGCTCTCAGCTTTGACAAGAAGTTTTAAATAGGAGTATAAACCAATGTATGGGCTACAACCACCCATAGTCCAGAAAAGGGATTTTGAAAAACAAAAACATAATAGAGTCTTAGGTATCCCTGGAAGAACTTCACTGCATACTTTGGTAAGGACTACAGGACACCTGGATAATTTTGAAAAGATTTACCCATTTTATATATATGGATGTTTTGTCTGCAGGCTGATCTGCACACCAGAAGGGGGCATAGGGTCCTATGGACAACAGTTGTCTACTATGGAGACAGTAGTGAGGCATCATGTGGTGCTGGGAATTGAACTCAGGACCTCTGGAAGAGCAGCCAATGCTCTTAACAGCTGAGCCGTCTCCCCAGGCCCACACTCTGGACATTAACAAAGAGCAGAGATTTGTTTTTGTAAATAACAGGTCTCCTGCAGCCAGCTATGTTAGAAAGGCTGCTGTCAAAAAATTGCAGGATGAAAAAAAAATTGCAGGATGTTCAAGGTTAGCCTGGGATACATAAAGGGACCTTGCGTCAAAAATATTTTTTTAGGTGTTCAAAGGCACATGGAGTAAAAGAAAACTCTTAAACTTTTGTACATTATTATTGAGGTCATAAATTTCGCGCAGACATTTTTTAAATTGTCATGTTAGTGTGAGAGTTCCTAAATAAAAGTCAATTAACCATATGGTCTAGCAATCACAATCCAAGATATCGTAAATTAAAAAAAAAAAAAAGCCAGGAGGTGGCGCACCCTTTTAATCCTGGCACTTGGGAGACAGAGGCAGGCGGATCTCTATGAGTTCAATCTGCTCAAAATGTATGCCAGGCAGTTGACAGTGTTATGGAGAAGGGATGCTGGTCTGACCAACGGGTGGGAAAGGAATCTTAAGAGAGACGGTAGCACCAACCAAAGATCATGCACAGACTGGACTTCAGCCCCCTACCAGTATGTAACCGATGGGCATTTTGATCTTCATATGAGTTCCCTAATAAGTTCTCTATGACATGGACTCTGCTGCCTGCTTTCAATCACTTAGCCCTAGCCAAGCTGCCTTCCCTGGCCTCAGCATGAGGAGGAGCTCAGTCCTGATGCGACTTGATGTGCTGGGGTGGGCTGGAGTGGGTGGGGGAGCTCTCCTTATCTGAAGACAAAGGGAGGGGGGTAAAAAGCAAAGAAACAAACAATAACAACAACAACAAAAAAGAATTACTACCTGCAAGAGGACCCGAGTTCAGTTCTCAGCACGCGGAAAGGCTTACAGCCACCTGGAACTCCAGCTCCAGGGGATCTGACGCCGTCTTCTGGCCTGAGAGCACCTGCACTCACATCGCATAGCCTCAGACTTAGAACATATACATAAATACAAATAAAAATTTATAATAAAAATTTCACTGTCCCGCAGGCTGTGTGGACAGGGTCTTGCATGGATGCGGCCCATGAATTCGGCTGTTCAGGACACGGTGGCGAGTGGGCCCCTAGCCCAGAGCTCTTCTCAGGCAGGACCCATATATGGGGTTCAGGTGGTCCCCAAGATCCAGCCATTGACGCATAGTCAGGGAGCAAAGGTCGCAGATGAGCATCGGGCCGCCAGCCTTGTCCCCTCGCTGCGGGGCCAGAGGGACCGTCTCAAAATGAATCACCAGGATAAGGGCGCAGCGCGGCCCAGATCTGACCCTTCTCACCATGTCAGGATTCCAAAACGACTCGTTCGGCGCTGTCTCCTTCCAGGGTGTCCGGGTTCCAAGGTTCCCGGGTCTCTGGGTTCCGAGTGTCCCAGTGTCCTCAATGTCACTTTCCCAGCTCAGAGCTCCCCAAACTCCAAGAAGGAGACAGACACGAACCACCGCGGTGACACCCAAAAACTACCAGGCTGAGCTCCTTTCACGCGGATATCCCTGATTGGACTAAGATTCAGGCTCTTAAGCCGTGAGTGACAGGGAGTTTTACCAATCTAAGAGTGAATCCGGACAAAATGACAAGATTCCAGCTACACTTTCTTTAAGGCAGAGCCTTCTGGGTGCCTGACAGCCACTTGGGACATATTTGCACTTAATAACGAATATCTGCAAGTCCAGGAGGTGGGAAGAAGAAAGAGGAGGAGGAGGAGAAAGAGGAAGATGAAGAAGAAGGAGGAGGAGGAGGAGGCCCTAGCCTGATTGAACTCTTGCCAGTTGAAAACCAAGAATTCCAGCACAATTAAAAAAAAAAAATCTCTACACACGCATACACACAATTGCTAAAAGACAATATGTCCTTTATATTAAAATATTTCAAGAGTTTGTGGTCGCTTGCACCTTTAATCCCAGCACTTAGGAGGCAGAGGCAGAATCTCTGTAAATTTGAGTTTAATCTATTCTGTATCGAGTTCCAGACCAGCCAGTGCTACAAAGCTAGACCCTGTCTCACCAAAAAACAACCAACCAAAACCGCAGGCATTTCAAATAGCATGTTAAAATACAGTGAACCATGCTTACAGTTTGTATATATGACCTTCCGGTATGGCCTGCTATTTCCCAGATACAACGTTCTTGGACTTATACAAAGACCATACATTTTATTTACAAAAAGAATTAAAAAGTCAACTTTTTGTGGGTTTTGTTGTTGATGATGATGTTTGATAAACAGGGTCTCACTCTCTGTCCCTGGCTGTCCTGGAACTCAGTATGTAGACCAGGCTGGCCTCAAACTCGCAGAGATCCTCCTGCCTCTGTCTCTCCCGTGATAGGAACACAGGTGAGTGCCACCACACCTGACAACTGTTTTAACTCTAATGAAATCCGTGTGACCCTCAGTTTTACCTGATCAGCTGTCATCCCATGAGGTGCACCTGGGGACGGAAAGCAAAGGCAGAGCCCACACCCACACTGGAGCATGTGCCCTCCTATTCCTAAGTGCCTCCCTTTCCACTTCAAGCCCGTGCTTGTATCTATGTCCAGTCTACACTAAAATCATATTCAACTCCAATTATGCTCACTATGTCACATTCTGACATCATTTTCTGCAGAAGTCAAGAATCCCAGCTTTACCTAGGGATGCTACAGGTAGCAGCATGGTGCCATCCACCTTGTTTTCTGAGATGGGGTCTCGATAGCACTAGGCTGGAGCTTGGGGAATGGCCTAGGCTTGCCAGCGGGCCCCTCTCCACAACTGATTCACCACTCCCGTCTTTTTTATATGGGTACTGGAGAGCAGATTCAGATCTTCATATTTTTTTTTTGTCTGATTTAGGTCAGAGATAGCTGACCCTGTCTCTTTATTTAAATGTTTTTATTATAAACTAAAGGGAATAGTGTAAGGCTTTTCACTTGCAACCTCCTCCCCACCTCAGCACACACACATACACACACACACACACACACACACACACACACACACACACACACACTCCTTTTTCAATACAGGGTTTCTCCATGTAGCCCTGAACTCAATCTGTAGACCAAGCTGGCCTTGAGTTCACAGAGATCCATCTACCTGCCTCTTCCTCCCCAGTGCTGGGACTAAAGGCATGCACCACCACTACCTAACATTTCATGTACTTTTAACAACTGACAATCATGTTAAATCATGCTAACACTTCAAGCCATTTTCCACATTTAGTTGCTTCAACTTTCTCAGGCATTAAAACATACCCTAAGCAAACTTTAAAGGTGTGCTACGCAGTTATTCTCAGTACAAATAATGTATCATGCCGGTTAATTTTACAACCAAATTGAATTTTAAAGATTTATTGTATTGTATTGTGTGTAGATGTGTAGATACCTGCATGTGAGTGCAAGTGCCCTCAGAGGCCAGAAGCATTGAGCCTCCCTGGAGCTGGAGCTACAGACGGTGATAAGCGGCCAGATGCGGGTGGGCACTAGGACTCTAACTAGAATCCTCCACATCAGCAGTATATGCTTTTAATCACCAGTCCACGCTTCCAGCCTCAGACTACCAAACTCTTACCATTGCTGGAAGACATTTCTCTTTTATGAAATCCAAAGTATGATTGTTAAGCGACACATGACAGAAAAATAGACAAGAACATTTACAGAAATCAAAATGGTTATTATAAATGCTAAAATTATTATATGTGCTAAAATAGTATCATAAATGCTAAAATAAGAAACATGGGAATTAAGAAATTATCAATGTTGCTGAAAAGCACACCTCACGCTTCTACTTTAAATGCTTGACACATCATTTAAAGCAACATGAGTATGGCTGTTATTTAATAACATTTATAGTATGTTACTTCTCTGGGCAGACGTGCTTCACGCAATACTTGACAATGAGAAGAAATTACCTCATAATCATATCTTGACTTATTAATGGATTAATAATTTACTCAGTAATTTGGATGGCATGAAGATCAACAAAAGAAATAACTTGGTAATTGTTCGCTGTACAGTTCTACCCATCATTAATATCAAACCAATAGTCAGCCTCGATTGGTGCTTGCCAGTCTCTGTGTCCTGGTGTAGAGTCTTCGCATTCTCGGGCAACAGGCTCCAGGTACCAGGTGCTGGCCTCTTCAGCCCAAGTAGAGGAGAGATGTACGATAGAGCCTGTCTCTTCCAGCTTGGCTGATACCAGGGTCCTGAAGCACTCAAACACGTGTTAATGTGAGCACATATGTGCCTTACAGGTGCATAACACACATGGAGAATGAGAACTCATAAGCACCTCTCTGGACAATCTAGCATGCATACACATGCAATCATGACAAAGTGTGCATGAAGACCGACATGAGCACATGCTTGTGCGTCTATTGTGTACATATTTACTTCCATGAAGTAATGGGACGTGGCAGAGGGATAGTTTTCACCCAGTGTGGCTCCAATAGAAAATATCATCAAGGCCCTGGTTTGAATGATCGGTCTCTGGCTCATGGTGGTGTTTTGGGGACATTGTGGAAACTTTGCTTGGCAGAGCCCATCCGGAGAAGCAGTACACTAAAGGTGGGACCTCTGCAGTGTATTATCCTTGGCTTCTTCCCGTCTGTAGCTTTGTTTCCAGCCTTCCACGATGTGAACTGAAGTGCTTTTACCCACACCATGACAGACTGAGCTATGAAAAACCACTGGCCAAAAATCTTTATTCTTACAAGTTGTCTGGGTCACGTAACTTGTCCACAGTGACGGAAAACGCACTCCAGTGGTTTGACTGAGAAATGTCCCCTGCAGTCTCTGGCATTTGAATACTTGGTCCCCAGTTGGTGATGCTTGAAGAAGCCTAGAAGGTGAAACCTCGCTATGGGAAGTATGTCCCTAGAGGCAGACCTTCAGAGTTTAATGAGGTGTGCCATTTAAGTTCTCTCTCTGCTTCCTCTCTGTGGTTCAAGATGCAAGGCCTTAGCTCTCAGTTCCAGCTGCCATGCCTGATTGCTGCCTCACTTCCCCGCCTTAATGATGGACTCTTATTCCTCTGGACCCATTAACCCAAAATAAACCCTTCCTTCCTTCATTGTCTTGGCAATGGTGCTTTGCTTTATCACAGCAATAAAAAAATAACTAAGACAGGGAGTAATAAAGGAAATTGGTACTAGAGAAGCATGGCTATTGCAACTAAGCCTGACCATGAGGTTCTTGGACCTTTTGTACGAGTTTGTAGAAGGAAGTTGGGAGAATTTAGAGCTGTGGTCTACAGAAGCCTTTGAATGTTTAATAGATGACGTTAGCGGCAGCTCAGAAAACCTGTGTGGCGGGTTGAATATAAAACATCTCCCGTAGTCTCAGGCATTTGAACACTTTGGTTCCAAGTTGGTGGCACCATTTAGGGAGGTGGCGCAGATTTGCTGAAGGAATACATCATTGGGGTGGGCTTTGACAGTTCCTAGCCTCGCACTACTTTCCCTTCATTCTCTCTGCTTTAGGCTGTGAGCATGTGATCTCTCAGCCTCCTGCTCTGGCCACCAGCCCTGCCTGCTACCATGCTTCTCTGCCCTAACGGACTCTTAGTCCTCTGAAAATGTAAGCCCAAGTAAAGTCTTTCTTTTATGAGTTGCCTTGGTTATAGTAAATTTTTTGGTTATAGTATTTTATCACAGCAACAGAAAAATAACTAAGACAACCAGAACGCCTGTACTAAAGACCAGTTAGGAGGTTTCATGTGGGAAAAAAATTATTGGCAATTATCCCAAATGCTGTTTATCTTATATACCGGTAAAAAAAAAATCTATATATATATTTTGTTTATGCTCTAAAACTTTGTCAGAGGCTAAGTTTAAATGTATTGAACTAAGCCAGGTATGGTGGCACACACCTTTAATTCCAGCATTCAGGGAGGCAGAGGCAAGCATATTGCTGTGAGTTTGAGGCCAGCCTGGTCTACAAAGTGAGTCTAGGACAGCCACAACTACACGGGAAAACCCTGTCTCAAAAAAAAAAGATTAAAAAAAATGAACTAATTAAATTTGCCAGAGGAAATTTCAAGTCAGTGTAACAGTCAAATGTGGCATGATTATCGCTGACTGATTTTAGTCAGGTGGACAATGATAATTAGGAGGGAAAAAGAACATGGCTCCTGACCAGGAAAATTTCAAATTAAAAGTCACAAACATGAAAAGTGTATTGCTAAGGAGATCTGTGCCCACTGAAGAGAAACCAAGTACTTTTCTTGGGACAGTAGGAAATTGGCCAAATGCCACCTACCTTAGGTTCCAGGATAGCAAATTGTAAATTTATTTCCTTTGAGAAGAGAGTGCCACTGGGGTGCCCTGCTACCACATGGTCACCCAAGCGAGTGAGGTGTTTTCCTGGCTTCAGGTGTCCAAGCACTTAGAAGTTGCTGTAGCACTGCTCCATGAGTGAGCCCCAGCTGGTAGCTGCCCATGGCATCATCCACATGGTACTGGTTTTGTAGGTATGCAGGATCACTATGGCTCAGAAGCCACGCAACGTGCGTCAGGGTCAAACTGACTACAGAAGTGGGGAGTGAATGAAGCTGCAAGAGTGAAGCTAAAAGCTGGGCATGATGATGCATGCCTTTAATCCCAGCACTTGGCAGGCAAAGCCAGGTAGATCCCTTAATTTTAGGCCAACCTGGTCTACATAGCAAGTTTCAGGCCATCTAGGGATACAGCATAAGACCCTGTCACAAAGAGGAGGGCCTAAAGCTTCAAAACATCAATGCTGGAGATGCAGAGAACGAGGTATGTTTTCTAAGCAACGGAACAGGGCATGAATGAAGCCAGCCTAAGATATAGGCCACATGGCAAGGCCTCAGGGATGAGGCAGACCACACCCACTGGAATCCAGATAACCCCAACGTGTGCCCCAGATACTGAACATGGAGTTTGCTCTGCTGTTTCAGTGTTGGTTTGGTCCAATCCCTCCTTTCTACCTTCCAACGCCTCTCTTTAGAGAGGTTTGATCTCTGATATTTTACCTTGGATATATAACCTTGTTTTTTTATTTACATAATTTGACAGGTGATCACAGTAAGGAGTTTGTTTTTAGAGGCAGAAAAGACTATGGACTTAGACTTTTGGAAAATGTGAGACCTGGTATGGCTTGGGGACTTTTGCAAATGGACTAAATCCATCCTGTATTATGAGATGACCACTCCACGTTGGTCCACTGAGAGAATGCTGAGGCTTGAATCTGGAACTTTCCCTCTATGTTCATGTTTTTCACGTTTGGGCCTCACTTGGTGATGTTATTTTGGGAGGTCAAGAAAGCTTCAGGAAATGTGAAACAGCTAAAAGAAGTTGGGCACTGGGAATGTGTCTTAGCCACTTTCTGTCTTTCCTAACATGATGGAAACTGAGCTGGCCTTCATTCCTTCCCAACCATAATAAACTGGACCCCTGTATGCAGTTGAAATAGGGATTTCTTCTTTAAATTACCATTATAAAGTAATTTGATTAGAGGAGTGAAAAAAATAACTAAGACACAACATGAATTTTATTGATTTTATGTATCTAATTTTGTTGGTTTCCATTTTAAAAACACTGCATTAAGGTTAAAGAATGGCAATGTGAAAGTATTTCAGCAAAAACTCACAGCTACGTTGAAAAGCAGTGATACACTATAATGCATTTAAAAGTCAGTTATCTAAATTAAACTATCCATGCATACATACAGGTAACACACGATTACTGGAGTTATTTACACCACTAACTGTGTGTCAAGAATTGGTCTACATTCTACATAGGAATGGCTATATAAATGATCAGAACAAAATTTTTTTTCTTATATGCTTTCCACTACAATATTCATGTATTACATTTCTTTCTCTTCCAATCTTAAGATGGCTTACCAACATATGTGAGACTAATTGTAGATTTTTTTCTCATTACTTTTCACATCATGCATCATGACATTATGCATATAAATTTTAAAGTATCTTGAGTCTTTATAGCAAAAGCCTTAAATGCCACACTTGAAATGCATACAGTGTTAAAATTTCATTAGCACTGTATTTTACTCAGGACCATGAGAAAGTATTGATCTAAATGTAGTTGAAGTACACAGAGACAAAGGCCCTCAACGGCTGCACTGTAACAGAATGAATCATGGTGAAGGTCAACCACATTCAAACGAACAACTGAGGATGAAGAGATGGTTCAGCCTTAAATCCTGGGCTCACCACCAAAATGTCAAATAAGTAAGTGAAAAAAAAAAACACATTTAAATTCTAAAAAGCCCTCAGGATATAAGATCAGAAGGGAGGTTTTTAAACAGGATAAAAAAAAATATTCTATACTGTATATTCACTAAGCTTTTAACATATAGCCAGAATCTTCAAAAGCATAAAATTAGCGCTCTATTCTATTCCTATCTCGGTTTTGAATCTTTCACTTTATACTTCGACACGTCTGATGCCAATGCATAGACAGTCTAATCAAAACATAATGCTGTGTTGCAATTACAGTTATCAAGAATTGTCATCAGTAGAATTTGATAAGGGAATAATTAATAATTACCTTTCATAAAAGTATTTTATGCCAATGCATCCTGAAGAAAATTCAATAGAGTCAGCTATGGTGGTTTATGCTCATAATCCCGGCACTCAGTAGCCAGAATCAGGAGGATCACTGTTCAAGACCAGCCTGCTCTACATAAAAGAGTTGCAGGTTGCCAGGCACGGTGGTGCACGCCTGTAATCCCAGCACTCTGGGAGAGGCCAGAGTGGCAGAGGCCAATCTGGTCTACAAAGTGAGCCCAGAACAACCAAAGCTATACAGAGAAATCCTGTCTCAAACACACACACACACACACATACACACACACACAGACACACACACACACACACAGGGTTGCAGACCAAATAGGACTACACAGTGAAAGCCTGCCTCAAAAACAAACAACAACAACAAAAATACACACAGAAACATAAAGGAAAAACTCTAAGGAGACAGGAATTGTAAAAATCCCCACGGGAGTCAAAGCTATGGCAAAGGAATGTGTTCTGTCTGCCCATATTTGTTTCTACTATGCTACATACTTCTTGGCTATTCTGATTAATAAAGCATTTCCTGGCTGCTACTGAGTGCTAGTCTATGTTTCATCATCCAACAAAACACACAAGATGTCTTCCTCCCCAGTATCTGACACTCTTACAGAGAATGGCACGTGCTGAATAATTTCTGATAAAAATCAGAATTCCAGTCAAAGTTAAGTGCTACGAAGACAAGCTCGTGAGTATACATATGGGTAGAGGGCGATTGACAAGACGGCAAGACAAAGTCATTTCTTACGCTCTTTGTCCTTCTTTAGGTTGGTGCACACCTGAGCCTGTGTCGTGTCAGAAGCAGCCTTCGTTTTATAAAACTCAATGATCTGCTCCTCCAGTTTCCTTCTCTCTTCCTCCAGTTTCAGGATCTCCTCTTGCTGGATTCTCTTCAGGTGCTCGAACTTGTCCTGCAGCTATAAAATGAGAAGTCCATCCTGGACTCACAAAGACTCACAAAAAGGAGAGGATGACCCTAGAAAAACATATTTGCAATCCTTGGGCTTCTGCAAAGACTACAGAAGCCCTTAAAAGGGGTCAAGGGCATCTCTCCTCTACTCCTCAAAGTTTGGAAGGTGTTAGCAGTCACCTTGGAGTAGCCCAAAGACTGTCAAAAGGTAAAATTACAAAAACTAAGCTTCATAGTATAATTGGCTTCTATTTCTGTTTCTAGAGTTGGGCAACAGGCCAGGCTAAGGGACTTATTATTTTAGTATTCTACATTAATATTCTATTATATGAAATATAATAAGGGTGTCAAGGGGATGAGCAAAATGGGAGTTTAAAGGCAGAAGAGGGCTGCAAAAAGCAGAAATCGGGAGCAAAACCCAGATGGGTGTTGGAAAGTTGCTTTTCTTTCAGGTTTAAAAGCGAAGTTTTATTATGCTGATTCAAGTTGGCTATATTCTTTTGAGATTTTGTTTGTAGTTGGTTCTCTCCTTCCACTGTGGAGATTCTAGAATCTAACTCAGGTCACCAGGCTCAGCATCAAGCACCCTTACATGCTGAGCCACCTTGCTGGAACAAAACTGGTCCATTTTGAAACTTAATTAGATTACACATCATTCAGCATGGATAATTCCATTCTGGTTTACATTAAAACTGAATGCAGAAAGTTGGTATGAAACGAGCCTCCCCTAATTTGTAAAACTAAATGATTATGTTTATTACATTATTTCAGATGGTGTGGGGTAAGCAGAAGCTGCCCTGTGAGAGAACAGCTTGCAAGAGGCATTTCTGTCTTTCCACCACGCGGACTCCAAGAATTGAATTCGGGTCCTGAGGCTTGGTGGTAAGTGCAAAAGAGACACTTAATTAGCAAAGCACATGAGGTGTTGTGTGGTTTTAGAGAGCTGCATGTAGTAAAATGAGAGAGAACAGAAATGAAAGATTGAATTCATGACAAAGTGCAACTAGGTAAATTATCTCAAGTTTAGTATATAAAAATCATCAATATAAGGAAGTTTTCAAAAGAATACTCAGGATATGTCCAAACAACCCTCTGCTAAAAAGATTAATATAGTTAGAAACTAGTTTATTGATCAATATGATAAAGACTAGCCCTGAGGGGTTTGGGAGGCCTTCAGGCAAACTCTCTGGACAGGTGTCCCAGGGACCTCAGAATTCACTGCTGTGTTCTGCCCCAGTACTCAGTAATAACCTCCAGCCAATCTCAAGGGAGACCAGGTACGGCTTATGGCTCCATCTGATGCTCTTGAAGGTACAAATTGTAACTCTTGGGTTCTAACAGGTGATGCTAATTCTATGGGCATACACAAGGCAAGAGCTGTGAGATCAAGAAGTCTTCACATGGGTTTCAAAAGATATCATCGTTAGTGGGGAGAGGAGGGAGGCTGTCACAGGATCATGGCTACTACAGAGGGAATCCACTTACTTCAATGCCTAATGGAGCTATGAAGATGGGGCAGCCCCAAGATCCCTTCTGCTAGGTTCATGGGAAGTGACACTTAGGAGGTGTGGCCTTGTTGGAGTAGGTGTGGCTTTGTTGGAGAAAGTGCATCTCTAGGGGGTGGGCTTTGAGGTCTCAGATGCTCAAGCCACACCCAATTTGGCAATCTCTTCCTGTTGGGGATCCAGATGTAGAACTCTCGGCTACCTCTCCAGCACCATGTCTACCTGCATGCCGCCATGCTTCTGGCCAGGATGATAATGGACTAAACCTCTGAACTGTAAGCCAGCCTCAATTAAATGCTTTCCTTTATAAGAGCTGCTGTGGTCAAGGTGTCTCTCCACAACAATAAAGCCCTGATTAAGACAGTCCCCAGACTATTGGGTTCCATGCTGGGAGAGCTATCAGCAGAAGAGGTGCTGGATGAAGGAGAGCAGCCCCTGCCTGGTTATGTCAGAGACATGGTGCATTCAAAAGACAAACTCAAAATGCTCAAGAAAAATAATATAATTTCAGGCTATCATTTCATAAAGGCTATGTTAAGATCCTAGGTACTGAATTGCTGCTTTTAGAGAGAGAGAAAGTTTCCAGAACAAAAACCCACTAATCTCTAGGATGCATCACCAGAGGAACACCCAGGACACAGAGAATGGACGTGAGATGGGTCATACGTGCCTCCTTTTCCGCATCCTTAAAGGTCAGCTCCTTCTCCTTGACTCGTAGCATAAAAGTTTGCTTCAGTTCTTGCTCCTCCCTCTGACACTGGTCATGGAACTCTTGTCTTTTGGCTTCATACATCTCTTGAAAACTAAAAATGAAAGTTTGTTATTCTCATATTTAAATGCTAATAAAGGGCCAGTGAGATAGCTCAGCAAGGTGAGGGCTCTTGCTACAGAGCCTGAGCTGATCCTCAGGACAGGAGAAAAATCAGCTCCTGCAAGTTGTCCCCTGACCTCTGCATGCATGCACACACACATACACACAAAATAAATAAATGTTAAAAAATGTTTAAATTACTTTAAATGCTAATGTGAATTAGCATGTAAACTATGTATCTATGTTTCTAAAGTGACATCAGTATTCTGTGTAGTAACACCACAAATTTCTACATGATGTGATGTGAAAACTGATATTAATTATTTGAGTATCTGACTGACCACTAAAATTTGAAACCCTATGTCAGTGATTTCTTACTCCTGTACTTGATATTTTATTTCCCCGGGGTTTTGTTGGTGGTGGTGGCTTGTTTTGTTGATTTGTTTGTTTTGTTTTTGAGACAGAGTGTCACTATACAGCTCTGGCTTTCCTGGGACTCGTTATGCAGAACAAACTGTCCTTGACTTAGAGAGACTCACTCACCCATCTCTTTTGTCCACGTGCTGGGATTAAAGGCATTTGCCACCACAACTAGCTGTTTCTTCCTATCTTTGGACAACAGGGTTTTAGGAAAAAAGGTATGAAACTGTTTTCAAAATAATTCAATTAAAGCAAGCAAGGTATCCTGTAAAATATAACTAGCTTAGCATAGTGCAGGATTGGGGAGCTGGTTCGGGGCAGAGGTTCTCAACCTGAGGCTCACAACCCCCACAGAGAGCATACGGGGGCTGTTTACACTACGATTCACAACAGTAGCAAAATTACAGATATGAAGGACTAATGAGATCATTCTATGGTTGGGGTCACCACGACGTGAGGAACTGTATTAAAGGGTCACAGCATTAGGAAGGTTGAGAACCACTGGCTCAGTCAGTGGCTCTGCCCCCTCCTCACACACATATCTGAGTTAGATCCTCAGAACCCAAATGAAAAAAAAAAAAAATTAAAGCTGTGTTGCAGCAGTACAGGCCTATAAGCCCAGGGCTGGGGAAACAGATCAGGAGGATGGCTCACTGACCACACTGCCTAGCCAAATCTGCAAAGTCCAGGCTTAATGAGAGATTCTGTTTCAAAAAATAAGACGGGGAGTGACTGACAAAGACATTCAACATGGGCTTCTGGCCCCCCAGTGACAAACACGTCACTGTACCACAGCCGTCCTCCCAATCATGACATTCTCTACAAACTGAAACATTTGCCCCGGGAAGGAGTCCAGAACCCAGGAGGGTGATAAACAGGAGATCACATAAAAGAACAAAAAGAAAGAGAGGAAGGAAGGAAGGAAGGAAGGAAGGAAGGAAGGAAGGAAGGAAGGAAGGAAGAGAGGAAGGAAGAGAGGAAGGAAGAAAAGAAGGAAGGTAGGAAAGAGGGAAGGAAGAAAGGGAGGAAAGGAAGGGGGAGGAAAGGAGGGGGGAGGGAGAGAGGAAGGAAGGAAGGAAGGAAGGAAGGAAGGAAGGAAGGAAGGAAGGAAGGAAGGAAGGAAGGAAGGGATGAGAAGATTTCTGAGATCCCCTACCAACCACATACAAGGAAGTCAACAGTTTCTGGGGGTGGAGACTGTGGATAGAGATGTGTTTGGACTGTGGAGTTGCCTGCAAGCTCAGGGGAGCCCCAGTTTTGCGGTTTCTATGAGGTGCCGCTGAGGGCTGGTGTGGGCTTTTTGATCATGAGTTATCCTTGCTCCTTGTAAGTAAACCTACACCTGGGATCCCTTTCTGGGGTCAGGGTACATGAGCATACATGCGTGCATGTCTGTCTGTGTGTGCGCACATGTGAGCATATGAGCATGTGTATGTGTTGCATCTCTCCAGGAAAAAAATTTGTCTCACAACACACATGCACATATATACATATCCACATACATACACATACAAAGATGGTTCAGCTTTGGTTGTCTCCAGAAAGCCACACTGTTACAACATGAATATAGTCGAACAGTACTATTCATACTTTTGAAGTCAAAATGTTATTACTCAGACTTAAATGTTCTGTTCTTAGGCTTTTCCACTTGACTTCCAACACTTTAGAGAACTGCTTTTCTTTTCTTATTACTTATTTTTATTTCATGTGCCCTGGTGTTTGCCTGAGTGTTTGTCTGTGTGAGGGTGTTGGATTCCCTGGAATCAAGCTACATCTGTGAGCTGTCACGTGGGTTATGAGAATTCACCCTACGCCCCTGGAAGAGCAGCCAGTGCTCTTAACGGTTGAGCCATCCCCAACACAAACCTATAAAACTGCTTTTCAATGACTTTCCAGCAAGTTCTTCTCAAAGCCTTTGTTAATTGTATTAATAAATGCTAATACTTAAATACTCCTCTGTGAACCTCTGTGTTGCACAAACACAAATGTTTTTTTTTTAATATGTTTGCCCTGGAGTTCACAGTTCAAAACATGCAGCATTGGATGCACTCTAGCACAGTGGTTCTCAGCCTTCTTAATGCTGTGACCCGTTAATATAGTTCCTTATGTTGTGGTGACCCCAACCATAAAATTATTTTCATTGCTTCTTCATAACTGTAATTTTGCTGCTGTTATGAATCATGATGTAAATATCTGATATGCAGGATGCCTTTTCATCGTTACTAATTGTTGACCCAAAGGGCTCGAGTCCCAAAAGTTGAGAACCACTGCTCCAGCAAATAAATGAGCCCTGTCATCGAAGCTGCTCCTGATGTTTCCATCTGGGTCCAAAAACGATTAAAAATCTAAAAGTCTGTGACGAGCCACATCCTCATTCTTGAGTGAGCATACTTTGTGGGTTTTAGGGCATCCTAAATGATCAGTTCATATGCAACAGCGACTTCTCTTTAAAGCTTTGTTTACTTTTAATTTTATGTGTGTCTGCACGTATGTCTGCATAGCTTGTGCATGCCAGGTGGCCACACTAGCCATCAGAGGGCATTGGACCCCCTAGGACCAGAGTCACAGATCATTGTAGGGCGCCATGTGGGTGCTGAGAATTGAACCCGGGTCCTCTGCAAGAGCAGCCAGCGCCACCAACCACTGAGCCATCTCACCAGCCCATTAGCAATGTTTTCACTCACCTCACTGGCTGATTGTTTGGGCCCATGTCATTGAAGCCCAGTTTCTGCAGCCTGTTGCTCCTGTAGCATTCATAGTGCTGAGTGTGGGTTAGATCTTTCAGGTCTTCCATATTAGTACACAGAAGCAAGTCCCGGAGCTTCGCAAAGTCACAGTGATTTTCGTTTTCCACTAGTCAAAATAAAACCAGTATAAATTCAATTAGGGAGGCTGTTGTTCTTTTCCTGAATGGCATGTTTCAGGAGGATAGAGACCATGTGCATGTGGCACATTGGTTAACAAAGGACTTGGTAGATAAGGTCTAAGCCAGATGCTGGCAATTTCCTATGCAAAAGGATCAGAGAGAGAGAGAGAGAGAGAGAGAGACTCTAAGCCAGAAGTTCCCAACCTGTAGGTCTCGACCCCTTTGAGGGTCAAATGACCCTTTCACAGGGGCCACATATCAGACATCCAGCATATCGTATATTTACTTTATGTTTCATAACAGTAGAAAATTGCAAAGTATCAACAAAAATATTATGGTTGGGGTTCACCACAACATGGAGAACTGTATTAAAGGATCACAGCATTAGGAAGGGTGAGGACCACGGCTCTAACTGGGGTGCTTAAATGAAAGAAAATTTGTGTCATTTGCAACTACTGACCTACAAATTAGCTAGGGTTATCAATGCTTGCCCAGATCAAAATTCTGTCTTGAGACTATAAATGACACAGTATATATTGGATTTAATCACCGTGAAACACGATTTCATATTTACCTTGCAAAACTCCCCAAGGGTAATGACGACCCTTGACCGTCCTTTTTCCAACTTTCACCTCCTCCATGCTTCCTACCACAGCAAAAGGTAACACCCCCTGGACAAATTAAAATGATACAAGTTAAACTCCCTCAAAGCAATATGGCTTGCGGTGTTGCTCTTTTCTTTCTGTATGGAAAGAGCAGAGGTGAGGCTAGTCCAATACATTTAACAGGCAAATAGTCTACCCTGTGTCAGGTTTTAACACTTAGAGAAAACATTTGCTAATTGATTTTTGTAAGCATTAATCTCAGGCTGGCGTATAATAAAAACTACCTACCTAGTATTTCCTAAAGGCATCCTGATGCATGCAGTACAAAGATAAAAAAAAAGATTGAATTGTTAATATACATATTTTTTTCTCATTGTCTTTACACTAAACACGAAGACAATATTAATGAGTTGATATGAAAACCTCT
Source organism: Meriones unguiculatus (assembly GCF_030254825.1). Lineage (NCBI taxonomy): Eukaryota > Metazoa > Chordata > Mammalia > Rodentia > Muridae > Meriones > Meriones unguiculatus. The sequence continues at coordinate 82,366,291 of NC_083352.1, read as the reverse complement.
CTTTTTTTCTTTTTTTAGGTTTTCAAAAGATGGTCTTTCTTTGCAGCCCTGGCTGTCCTGGAACTCACTCTGTAGACCAGGCTGGCCTCGAACTCACAGAGATTCACCTTTCTCTGCCTCTCGAATGCTGGGATTAAAGACACGCTCCACCATGCCCAGTTAGAGAACATTCTTACTAATAATATATAAATAGCAGATAAAACTATTAAAAATAAAAATTAAGCTGGGCATAATGCTGCACACCTTTAATCCCAGCACTCAGGAAGCAGAGGCATCAAAGTCAGGCTGGTCCACAGAGTGACCCCAGGATTGTCTGAGCTAAATAGTAAACTCCTGCCTCAAAAAATTGATTTTTATTAGCTAATGGGTACACAGCATAACATATGCTAAAAATCAATATCACATATGTCTTCAGGAGGGCCAGGGAGAGAGCTTCATTGATAAAGTGCCTACTGTGTGAGCAGAAGAACTTGAGTCTGATCCCACATAGAAAACCAGGCATGGTGGCCTGTGCTTGTAATCGCAACACCCAGGAAATGAGAACAGGCAGAGAGATCCCAGGGGCTTGCCAGCCAGTCAGCCCACCATACTTGGTAACACCCGAGCCAGTGAGAGACCCTGCCTCAAAAACAGAAGGCAGCACCAGAGGTTGTGCTCTGGCTTCCACAGGTGCACACACACACACACACACACACACACACAAGCACACACACACGCCATATAAATACCAATCAGTGCAGTTAACAAAACTTTTTAAGAAAATCTAAAATAGATCTACAATATGATTCAACCACCCCATTTCTAGTTATACAAAGAAAAAGAAACTGGCGCAATGAACGAATGTCTGAACACCCATATTTATTGTGCCATTATTCATAATAACTAAGACATTAAAAAAAAAAGGTGTTCACGGATGGATGAGAGGATCGAGAAGGCATAGTCTATATACGCACTCTCAATGGTAAATAAGAGCTTATTACAAAAGGGAGCTGGATGGGGGTGCAGAGACAAGGGGTCAGTGGTTAAGAGCACAGCCTGCTCTTCCTGAGGACCCAAGTTCAATTCCCAGCACCCACGGGTGGCTCACAGTCATCTGTAACTCTAGTTCCAAAGGGTCTGCTCTCCTCTCTCCCAAGGGGACCAGGCCACACACGGGTACATAGACAGACATGCAGGCAAATCACCCATGATATAAAATAACGAAATATTATTTTTAATATTTAATGGAGCTGGAGGATACTATCTATGTTCAGTGAAATAAGCCAGACACAGAAAAACAGGGGCTGTATAGCCTCTCATACAAGAATTTTGAAAATTCAAGAGCCAGGCGTGGTAGCACATGTCTGTGACCCCAGCACTCAGAAGGCAGAGGTGGGTGAATCTCTGAGTTTGAGGCTAGCCTCGTCTACAAAGATTTGAGACAGCCAGGGCTACACAGAGAAACCCTGTCTGAAAGAGAGGGAGGGAGGGAGAGAAAAAGGAGAGAGAGAGAGAGAGGGAGAGAGAGAGAGAGAGAGAGAATTCAGTCGGAGAAGCTCAGGATTCAATTCACAATGCTGAAAAAAAATCAATTTAAATGTATCATAGTGATGACTGGAGTTTGGGAAGGGGGTGAGTTAGGGGCTATAAAGAGAGACTGGATAATGAGTACAAAAAGAGATGGGTGGAATGATTTAGGCTACTTTACAGCATAATGGGAAACAATGAAACAGAAAAAGAGAGAATACAAGAAACCCTTGTAACTTATAAGGAAAAGGCAAAATTCCAGTCTGAAAAGAACAAAAAGCCTAAATGTATGTCTCTCTCAAGACATAAAATATACATAAACGTAGGAAGAGACATTTCACACCTGTAGTCACTCGAAATGCAAATCAAAACTACAGTAGTCTCTGCTCATACTAAGTAAAGTAGCCTGATCTTTTTAAATTTATATAGTATGAATTAAGGTGAAGAAACGGACTCAAAAGTCCTGGGGCAGGTGCTTTGGGAATCAACAGAATAGCTAGCTCTTCAAATGATTGGATGTAGTTATCGTATAACCTAAGAATTCTATTTCTAGATATATACCCAAGAGAAATTGTATACCGACACAAACATTTTCTATAAATGTTTATAATAACATTCTTCATAATTAGCTGAAATGTGGAATGAACAAAAACGTAGCAATTCACACAATGGTATATGGGAGAACACACACGAAAGTACTGAGACATGTACAATATTGTAAATGTGGAAAATATCTGATTGAAGACAATAGATTAAAAAAGATTACATGTGACTTTTTCACATAAAATACGTAGAAGAGGAAACACATAAGAAAATACCTATTATATACATAAGTCGGTGACTAAATATACATTTACAGCTTAAACGCTATTTTCCCATCTGGCCTGACTATGCCCCCGACCCAAAGACCACCTAACAAAAACCCCAACGCCAAGTGTAAGAGGACCTCTTTTGAGCTGATGGTCAGGGTTCTTCAAGGAACTCCCAAAACATTACAGACTACTCCTATTGCTCTCGGTTGCCCCTGAGAGGTGCTGAAGACACTATGCCTTTTAAATGTAGGGTCCAGAGTCCCCTGAGCTAGAACTGACCAGAGAGCTTCCTCTCTGAGGACTTGCTTTCATGGTTCAAGAAGGAATCATGCAGGTTTTCAAAAGCCCTTCCCAACTATGACCTCAACGAACCGCAATACCCAGCATGAAACAATAGCCCTGAAAGTGCAGTGGCGGCAGGCATGCCTTGGCAGGAACCAACAGCTCTCTAATTGGACTAAGATCTGACCAACAAGAGGGAAACATGTCTACTAGCTGAAACCTAGCCAACTACCCAGGGCCAGTGCAATCATGGATCTTGGAGAAGAACCCACAGCCACCACTTTACTAAGCCAGCTTTATCTCTAACTGCCACCTAAATATTTGTTCTGATAAGTGTAGTCCTCACCCCTCATCAGGGAAACTTGTCTCTGCAACAGATAAAAACTATTACAGAAAGCCAAAACCAACATAAATGCTGAGTTGTGGACTCCAGTACCAACAGGTAATCTACAATACAACCCTCCAACAGTGATCCCAGTACTCAGGAGGAGAAATTAGGAGAATCAGGGCTTTCAGGTCAGCCTCATCTATGTCACAGTAAATTCAAGGACAACCTGGGTCACGTGAAACCCTTCCAAGAAAGTAGGAGGGAGGGCAAGGAAGGGGACGTGAGAGGAGGGGACATTCCCTCACAATGTATTTTGAGGAAAAATACATTGTCTGTTGGCTCTTGCCAGATACAAGTGTCAATAAAGCACAGGAAACATTACACACTGTACCTCCTCCCCACATGTGAGAGAGAGCGCCTGCTCAGCAGACGAAGGAAGCTTACGTTTACTGAGCTGCTGACTTGAGCAGTGGCTTCGTCATCGATCGAGAACTGATACAGCTGGACGCCACTGCTGACCAGTTCACTCATGATGTTACTCTTGAACCTCTGCAGGTCGCTTTTGGACAGTGAGTCGGCTTTGGCAATCAGTGGGATGATGTTCACCTGTGAAGAAGGAAGAACTGTCACCACTTTCAGTCTAAACCCTCTACACCTGGGAAAGGCTGTGGTGTGGTTTGCTGCTGCTGCTGTGACAAGACCTTCAGTGGCATTCGGCGAGGAGTGCTGGTGTACCCACACGTGTGCCCCGGCAGGCTCAGCCACAGAGAATTTCTGGTTTTGCGGAAGTACCGAGGACTAAATCTCAAGCCTTGACTGTTCTGGGTAAATGTTCTACCCCGAGCTGTATTGTGAGCCCTCGTCTCTTATCAGAGCTCAGGCTTTAGAAGTCTTAATCTTGCCTCGTTTCTAAAACTCGCAGGCCCTCAGTGCCTCTGGAATTAGCATAATCTAAGCTGTAAGGCTCAGTAGACCGATTGCTTAGCAAACTGAAGGATGAAAAGGGCTTTCATCAAAATGGTGGGCAAGTTTTTCTCTTAGCTGTCCTTGATGTAATAACTTCTCCATAAATACATAGTAACCAGTGTCTATCTCTCATACACCTTTGCTCTACCTAAGTCATAGCTATTTCTGCTTAAGCCTGTGATATGGTATAAATAAATATCAGCTTTAAGTTGGTTGCTTTTATTTTAGAATTCTCAAATCACATTTTTTCAAATCCTTGGGCAAATCCAGTGTTTTTCCAAAACCACTAACGGGGGGTGGGGTGGGAGGGAGGTCTAGTAAATGACTAGAAAATGTAATCAAATGAACAGAACTGAATCTAAACTTCTTATATATATGCGTCCATTTAGTTGACTGTTTACAAGAATATATTCTCACAAGAAATTCAAGCAGTGACGTATATAAGGTCAGAAATGAAAGTATTCTGGTCAAAGTTCTGACCATTTCACATGTGCCTTTATGAAACTACGTTATAAATGTGTCATTTTATGATTAAAAACTTAAGTGTTCTCATAGAAGCAGATGCAAACTTTAAATTCAAGGTGTTACAGAGACTGAGAAAACTTGAGCTAAAACACCCATCACCCGTTGTCCAATCCCGCTGTCCTTATGAATACGACGAACCTAGCCTTCAGCTAATTCTTCCGTAAAGCGACTGCCCCTCTATCCACTCTAATCAGATGGCAGTCATTTGAAGACATTTTTTAAAATTGAATTTACTATATGGTACTATAAAATAATTCTGTGAACCTTTGGCTGGTGCCATGGATGAAATGAAACATGAAACTTTTCTGATTCTGGCTTTAGAACAGCCTGAAGAACAAGCTGAGCACTTTGGAGCTGAAGTGCAGGATCGTGCACGCCTTTAAGGAGCCGGCCTTTCCTGTGGCACAGTCTACGCAAGTCATTGTAGGTCCACGTGGACATGAGCCTAGAGCCCCTCCATGCCCAACAGGACACCCTCTCCCTCTAGACTGTCAGTTCTCACATCTACAGCAAGGTTCTTATCTTGTCCTTACACCAAGGACTCACAAAAACTTGAAGATTTTTCTAAAACCATGGGGATAAGAAGTCAAAGGAAGTCCAACTTGCTATGGTTGCATCTATGATCCCAACACTTAGGAGGCTGAGGCAGGAGGATCATGACTTCTAGGACAACCTGAGCTACACAGCAAGCCCCTCTGTGAACAAAGCAAGTCCACATGTCTCTTCGGATCCCACAGGTTTTGCTTTGGGGTCTCCTTTTACACAGCAGGCAGCAGCTACATGCGTGTTCTGTGTTCTGAGGCTCCTCTGAGAGAATCTGAAGCCATAATCAAAAAAGTTTCAAGTTTCATTTCATCAATGGTAGCAGTCAAAGGTTCGCACGATTATTTTGTAGCACCATATAGTAAATTCAGTTTTAAAAATATATACAAATGACTGTCATCTGATTAGAATTTAATCACAGAAAAAAAAATCAAGTTTTATTTTAGTGCTTTTCCTGTATCTCTCTCCAGACAGATAAAATGGGGGGGGGGGGGGGTGACTGAGTTGTGTCCGTTATTGCTGCTGTTGTTTTTGCTTGTTTGTTTGAGGCAAAGTCTCACCCTGCAACTCAGGCTGCCTGTAGACTATTATAGCCCAGGCTGGCCTCAAACTCAGAGGTACCCTCCCGTCTCATCCCCATAAATGCTGGGATTACAGGTGTGCATCCCCATACCAGTCATTGTTTTAATTAAATTTACCCGGAATGAAAGCTAAGATGAACTCTATCAAACATTAAATCTCCCTCCCTCTAAATGTTATATATTGACATCTTAATCCTCTATATCTCCAAATGTTTCAGTACTTGTAAATAGAAACTCTAAAGTTAAGACTGGTACAGTGGGGTTGCTTATCAACCTTCTAAGAAGGAGAAATTTCGACTAGTGTAATGGTACATACTTTTAATCCCAACACTGAAAAAACTGAATAAGGAAAATCAGGAGGTCAAAGCCAACCTCAGCTACATAATGAGTTCAAGGCCAGCTTGGGCTACATAAGGCCCTGTCTCAAAAAAAAAAAAAAAAAAATGCTGTACATACAGACACCGGAAGGCAGGCAATGTGAAAAAAAGTAAAGACACAGCCAGCCATCTACAAGCCAAGGAGATAATTATTGGCACCTTGAGACTCAAGCTTCCTGGACTATGTGAAAAATGATTTTTTAAAATTTATTTCGACCATCCACTCTATGGCATTTTGTCAGGAACGCCTTAGAAAATTCATTCAAGTGCTTTCAAGAGCAAGAGAAAAGATGTTCAAATATATGCAGATAAGACAGCCGGCAGTTGCATATAAATAAATGCCTGAAGATGCATTGAACCTTGAAAGACTGAGGCGGGCATCAAACATACCCTTTTGTCGATGCTCTTCATGGTTAACAGGTCCAAGGCCTTGAGAGAATGTCCCGTTGGAGCAATGAAGTAAAGACAGACGTGGATTCGAGAATCGTGATAGTCGGCCAAGGAGCGCTTGATTTTCAGCTCCTCCTGGAGGTATGCTTCAAACTGGGCATCAAGGTACTCAACTAGTGGCTGGTAGCTTTAAAACAAAATTAAACATTTAGCAGAGCGTTAATAAAGTCCGAATCAATCTGATGTCTTAGCATTTAATCAACACTGTGCTCACCGAACAGTTTGCCACTTCCTAAAATTGATGCATTTCATGGCCATAAAACATAATTCCAAGCTGGGGAGGGTGCAGCTCAGTTGGTAGAATGCATGATATCCACGTCCTGATCCCCAAAGAATGTTATTTTATTTCAGGGAAGAAGGGGACACAGTCGTAATTTAAAAGTTGAAGTTGGTCATAGCAGCACATGCCTGGAATCCTAACACCAGGAGGCTAGGGAAGGAGGACGGCTCTGAGTAGGACTAGCCTGAACTACCTAGTAAAGTCAAAGTTTAGGAGGTTGGAGACGGGGGTTGAGGAGCTGGTTCTGTGGTTAACAACACTGTCTGCTCTACCAGAGGTCCTGAGTTCAATTTCCAGCAACCACACGGTGGCTCACAACCGTCTATACCGGGATCCGATGCCCTCTTCTGGCGTGCAGGTGTAAATAGTGCGCTCACATACATAATATAAATAAATCTTTAAAAAAAAATAAAGCAAAAATAAATCTTTTAAAAAAGCAAAACCCGAGAGGAAGAAAATTAATAATAAATTAATAATAATAAACCAGAAATTTGAGACAAGGTCATTGGGACGCTCTGTACACACTTCACTCCTGTGATAATTGCCCATCAAGACACCAGAAAGACCAGAAGAGACTGCTGTGCGGGGTAGTGCCTTAGCCAGGACTGACAGCTGGCACCTGGGGCAGTAATAAACAAAGGACTTTTTGCCTAAATGCTCTAGATGGACTCCAGAAGACACCGTGAGTGATTTTTCGCTGGCTCTGTCCTGGTTGGGTTTTTGTCAAGTTGACACAAGCTGCGGTTATCTGGGAAGAAGAAACTCAGCTAAGAAAATGCCCCTCGAGAAATCACACTGCCCATGCGCAAGTCTGCCCGGCATTTTCTTGACTAAGGATGGATGTGGGAGGCCGGAGCTCACTTCGGATGGTGTCTGAAGTTCAGGCTGAGCGAGGCACGGGAAGAGCAGTCCAGTAAGCGTCACTTTCCAAGGCTTCTGCTTCAGTTCCTGCCTCCCTGCGTTTTGCCTTCCCTTCAGTGGACTGCGACCTGGGTTGTGGACACCAAATTAACCCTTTCCTCCCTGAGTGGCTTTTGGTCACGGTTTTCCATTCGCAGCAACAGAAACCAAACTGGGAGAGTAGCTCTGGCTGGTCTCAAGCGCACAGCAAATCCTCCTGTTTCAGTGTCTCACAGGCACCGCCAGGCCTGACATTTTTTGGACTGCAGAGCTGTAAAGGAGTGTCTATGGTTTTAAGCATCATTTTGGGGTGATTTATCTCAGTGGATTGACGCAAAGCAAGGCTCTCTGTGGATCTTAATCTACCACAGAACAGCGTTTAGAGTCTATTAGAACAAAGCTGATTTCTAAAATGTTCATTTTCTAAACATAACTACTGAAAGCAACCCGCCTCTCCTTCCTTCTAGCTAGTCTTTGTTCAAAACTTATCCGGAAACAGCAAAATAATGGGGAGTATTTATTTAGTCTTCTCTGTAAAGAAAAAAGAAAAAAAACACACTAATGTTTAGAGTTTGTTGGCTTCAAGCCTGGCGTGGTGGTGCACTCCTTTAATCCTAGTATTTGGGAGGCAGGGGTAGGGAGATCTCTGAGTTCGAGGCCAGCCTGGTCTATAGAGTGAGCTCCAGGAGGGCCAGGCTACAATGAGGTACCCTGTCTTGAAAAACAAATTAAAAACAAACTGAAGTAATAAAAAGACTTTGCTGGCTTTGGTGATATGAATATTTCGGTCCTGGCTAATTCTGCACTGCTCACATGATGCCGTTTAGATGCAGGGTTGGGGCAGAGCAGGCTGGAGAGGTGGCTCAGCTAAGACCACTCCCTTGCCACACTCTTCCAGACCACCCAGGTTTGATTCCCAGCAGCCACGTGGGAGCTCACAACTCCCTGTCACTTTAATTACAGGAGATATAACACTCTCTTCTGGCCTCCGTGGACACCAGGCATGCACGTAGCGCACAGACATACATACAGGCAAAAACATCCATTTACATAAAATAAAATCTTTACATCATACAACTACACTAGATACATAAAAGCATCAATTTCACAAGGATATTATTTAATGAGGAAAGAGTTAAAGCTAGGGAGAAAAGACATAATTTCCCGTAGAAGGATTTTACAATTTAGGGCTGAAGAGACGGCTCAGTGGTTAGGAGCACATGCTGCTCTTTCAGAGGACACAAGTTCGGTTCCTAGCACCCATCAGGTGGTTTCTACCTCCAGTAACTCCAGCTGCAAGAGGCTCCGGGGCCTCTAGTCTCTACAGGCACCTTGCATGTGTGCGTGTGTGCGTGTGTGTGACACATAGACACACACAACTAAGATGAGAAAAATAAATCTTTTCTAGAGCTATTACAACTCATTGAGATGTGACGGATTTTAAACAAAATGACAAAACACACTGCCTGTTGACATATACTTTTAGCCCCAGCACTTGGGAAGCAGAAGCAGGCAGATATCTCTGGGTTTAAGGTCAGCCTGATGCTGTGTAGGGAGTTCCAGGCCAGTCAAAGCTACATAGTAAAGACGCCGTCTCAAAAAAAAAAAAAAAAAAAAATTAAAAAAATAAGAAACCATTAACCTGGCATCCTTGTTGATTTGATCGCCATACCCCACTGTTTTCACAACAGTCAATTTCAGGGGAATATTTCTTTCTAGGAGTTCATATGTCTTCACTTTAAGTCCAACCTTTGAATAGAAATGGGAGGTCTTGTTCTCTTTCATATTGGTATTGAACAGTGTATTGATCAGTGTTGATTTTCCAATTCCAGTTTCTCCTGTAATGAACATAAACACATCATTGAAGACTCATTGAAGGTATGCTAAACTAGGCATGGTGGCGCACGCCTCTCATCCCGGCACTCAGGAGGCAGAGGCAGGTGGATCGCTGTGAGTTCAAGGCCAGCCTGATCTACAAAGCAAGTGCAGGATGGCCACAGCTACACAGAGAAACCCTGTCTTAGAAAAAGAGAGAGAGAGAGCACTCGAACCCCAAAAAGTGGCTTAAGTGGGAGTGGCCTGATTTGAGAAGGATTAGAAGGTGTGGCCTTGTTGGAAGAAGTGTGTCACTGAGCGTGAGCTTCAAGGTTTTAAAGGTGCAAGCCAGGTCAGACTCTCTCTCTTCCTGCTGCCTATGGATCAGGAACTCTCCGCTATCTCTCCAGCACCCTGCATCTAAACAGCATCATGTGCGCAGCGCGGAATTAGCCAGGACGGAAATATGCTCTCTGCCTGATGATCACGGACGAAACCTCTGAAACTATAAGTAAACACCACTTAAATGCTTTTCTTTTATTTAAGAGTCGCTGTGGCCATAGTGTCTCTTCAAAGCAATAGAACCCTGACTAAGACACGCAGAAATCTGCCTGCTCAGCTGCCATAATGCTAGGATTGAAGACATTTGCCACTAAAGTAGGCTGAAGGGTTCTTCAGTATTTAAACAGTGCCTCTAAGGGGAGGAAAAACAATATAAATGTGAAGAAACTGTCTTGAATTAGCATCAATCTACTGCTGTTTGATATCAGTTTAAGTGAGTAGGAGACAAATGAAAGTGTAATTTAAATGCGGTGTTTGGCACTTACCCACGCAGAGAATGTTGAAAGAGAACCCTTTCTGGATAGATTTGCTCACCAGCTGAGTGGGCAAACATTCAAACCCAAAATGTCCCAGAGTGGTTAAGCAGCGGATGTTCTCGTTTTGCTTCGATAGAAGAGAAATAAAAGCGGTCTCGTTAGAATCAGAAAAAAAAAAAAAAAAAAAAAAAAACATCATTTGAAAAGACAACTCTGATTATATTTTTAAAAAACAGGGCTGGTTATCCCTGCATTGTCTTCTCCATGCAAATGTATGAAGTGAAACAAAAACAACCCACATAGATGTTGATGTTATTGTTATAAGTAAATTGAGTCAACCTCTGATCACATGATTTAAAAAAAAAAAAAGAACACCATGAGAAACTCCCTGGTTTTATTCTAAAATAGTAGTGGCTTTTCTATATTAAAGAAAATTTTAATATTGCTGTAGTGTGTATCTATGTTAAGAAAACCTAAGGAAGATATGGTGGTACACAGCTGTGTTCCCAGCACTCAGGGCCTCAAAGCAGGAGGATCGGGAGTTCCAGGCCAGCCTCGGCTACCAGCCTAAACATAACATCTTGGCTAAAGAAAAACTTTAGCCAGGTGTGGTGGCACACATCTTTAATCTCAGAGCTTGGTGGCACTTCTGAGTTGAGATCTGTTGATGGGGATGTGTTACCAGCAGCTCCTGAAGCAGTAAACAGAAGACTATGGTAAACAAAACTAAAATTAAAGATGAAAAGGGATATATTAAAACAGACCTCACAAAAATACAAAAGGACATTAAAAATCAGGATGACAGTTTAGGGCACTCAGCACTCACCAGTTTCTCCTGCCGGTTGAATCAAAACAACTGGAGAACTGCCAAAACATTCAGACAAGCTTGGAGAAACTTAAGAGGCCTTAGACAGTAGAGCAGAGGGTGCCCTGGAGCTAATTATGCAGCTTCATGGCAGAGAGCATGGTCAGAGATGAGGGAAAACCTGGACCCATCACACGAGTGGTGCTGTGCTGAAATGCTGTCTCTTCAGACAGTGGCAATGGGATCTCCAGGGAAACTGGTTCTCAAGAAGCTCTGAGTCCAGCCAGGCCCACAGTGGTGCACAACTTTAATCCCAGCATGCAAGAGGCAGAGGTAGGTGGATCTATGAGTTAGGCCAGCCTGATCTACAGAATGAGTTCCAGGACAGCCAGAGCTACACAGAGAAACTGTGTCAACAACAACAACAAAAAAAAGTCCCTGGGCTGGAGAGATGGCTCAGAGGTTAAGAACACTGGCTGTTCTTCCAAAGGTCCTGAGTTCAATTCCCAGCAAGCACATGATGGCTCATAACCATCTATAATGAGATCTGGTGCCCTCTTCTGGCATGCAGGCACATGAACTAGCAGTATAGTGTATAAATAATAAATTTAAAAATTAAAAAAAAAAGTCCCTAAGATGACACTTCTAGTGGCACAATGGGGCACTCTTTTGAGAAGACGCTGGACTCGTCGTTTCTCTAGGAGTCACGACTCCTGGTCTCCTTTCCACTGGGAGCCTTCAGCAGTTCGCCCATGGCGGGAAACGCCTTCAGTAGTCCGCCCATGGCGGGAAACGCCCGCCAAAACCCACCGAGAACTTCGCGCAGTGAGAAACTGGTCTGACACACAAAGAAGGACTGTCTCACTTTCAGACTGGCGGCTCAGAAAGCCAGCTGGAGGAATTCAGAAAGAGATGTTGCATGTCATTCCGTGCAACTGCTTTTGGGAACTAAGTCCCAGAATATCAGAGCTGTGGAAGGTAGATTGATAGCTAAGATTGCAATAAATTAGACGTCTTCTGCCCAGCAAAGAAAATGATTGACAGTGAAGAAACAAACTACAGAATAGGAGAAAATATTTTCCAATTACTCATCTGACTAGAGATAGAATTCCCTGGTCTTAGGGGCTCTGTGGTCAACACAGGTAGCTGTCAGAGAGGCAGAATTCACACTGGTAACAGGGTCTCCCACCCTTCCTCGGCATTCCCATCTGGGGAGGTGGGGTGCAGAGGGGTGGGGACAAATTGAACAGTGGAGGAGAATGAATGGGTCTCTGCACATCTTTCTCCATGAAGTGTTTTGCAACAGTGATACAAAACTGATAACACCCCTAGAGTGACTTTAAATTTTGATTTAGTTTCCTTTGCTTTTAAATGAGACTGTTTTGTACACACACACACAAAGATCAATAGAGTCAAGAAACATGTTAACAATTGTTTAAGCCATCATTTACATTTAAATATAATCAATAGTAAAGTTCATTCATTTTCAAAAACTGCCTCTTTTGTTATCCAGACCTGATTCAACTTATAGTCAATATTTTGAAACCACTTACTAAAGGACACAATGCATGGTTATATATGAAAGATGTACTTAACTGTATCGTCATTGTTATTTGTTTGTGTCAACATGTTCATTGACTTTTCTGCCATCCCAGACTGAAAAGGCTGAAATAAAGAGAGAAAGCTTTGTCAATTCCACCTACAAAGATCATATTCTTTAACCTTAGGCCATTAAAGAATCCAATATAGAGATAACACAAACTCTGTCATTCTATTCACACCTTTGACCTGTTTGAAGTTGGAGCTTTCATCCTAAACAAGCTTGTATGTGCTCAAAAAAGTAGTCGGTAGTCAGTATATAAAGTACCATTGTTTAACCGATAATACCCAAAACAACAACAACCAAAAAAGATAAGCTCTTTCAAAGTCAAGAGTATACTGAGATTATGGATTATTCCAGCTATCAATGAATTTCACTGTGACCTTCCGTACATGCATTACACTATTCTCAGTCCTCCATTTAAATGGCTCTGAGCATGAGAAAAAGAAGCAGAAGAACAAGAAGGGAGACTCTTAAGAATGACTTCAATTCCCAGAGGAGCGTAAGCCTGAGGCTGGAGTATCAAAACTCAGCCGTTAAAGGAGAAATGAAAAGAGGCGAAATTAGGGACATTGCAAAAGGAAAGGAGGCTTCCCAAAATCTACACAAATTCTTTAGGAACCGAACCAAACCCATTTTTTTTTTTCATTTACAAAGCATCTTCATGCACCTAGCACTGTGCTAGATGATTTACCTCATGCAGTACTTAAAGGACATCTAAGCTCTTCAGACCCAGAAATATCAAGTGACTTACTTGCCCTGGGTTTCAGCTGTGAAATGAGTCTGAACGAACTCGGAGGCCGAAATGCTCTCCCTTGCTATCTGCAGATTTGGACCAAATTAATAGCGACTGTATTTGCAACATTTGGGAACGAGGAGTACAAAAGAATGTGTTGTGCTGATTTCTAAACAGAGCAGTTTGAGAAGGCCATGCTAACCTACTTTTGAGTACAGTGCAAAGATACTAAGCATATGAAACCTTTTTGAAAGGATTTATGTATTTGTGTGTTATGCATTTGAGTGTCTTGCCTGTGTGTGTATATGTGTGTACTGTGTGAAAGCCTGGTACCCTAGAGGTCAGAAGATGACATTGGATGCCCCGAAATTAGAATTACAATCACTTGTGAGTTGCCGTGTGAGTGCCAGGAAACCCAGGTCCTCTGCAAAAAGAGAATTTGCTCTGTAAACCAGGCTGGACTTGAACTCAGAGATCCACCTGCCTCTGCCTCCACACCAGGCCCAGCTTACAGCAAATGTTCTTAACTGCTGAGCCATCTCTACAACCCCCATAAGGAATTTTTTTTTAATATGTATAAGGTGAAACAAAATTGTTTCATTCATGCCTGGGGATTAGTCAACACTACTGTATAAGTTTGTCAAATGTTTCCTTGATGTTAAATAAGATTCTCTCACAAATGGTCTCTTTTCCACTGTATGATTTTCTATATAGATTTAGTAGGATCTTTTTGTTATTTATTTTGGTTTTTCAAGACAGGGTTTCTCTGTGTAGCTTTGGCTGTGCTGGAACACACTATATAGACCAGGCTTGCCTTGAACTCACAGAGATCTGCCTGCTTCTGCCTCCAAAGTGCTAGAATTAAAGGTTCTCATCACCAAGGCCCAGCCTAAGCAGAATCTTTTTTTTTTTTTTTCAAAACAGGGTTTCTCTGTGTAGCCTTGGCTGTCCTGGACTCTCTTTGTAGACTAGGATGGCATTGAACTCACAGCAATCTGTCTGTCTCTGCCTCCCAGAGTGCTGGGATTACAGGGGTGCACCACCACACCCCAGCTCTTAGTAGAATCTTTATGTTAGCCATTACCAAGATTTTCAGTCCTGATCTGAAATCAATAATACTCAAAAAGTAAAAAGGGGATTGTTTCAAAACCTCTTATAACTACCCATTCTCAGAATATAAGGTTAAACGCCAGACTTGGCAGCATATGTGTATAAGCTCAGCTCTTGAGGGGAGGGGCAGAGGCAGGAGGAGCAGAGGCGGGAGGAACAGGAGTTCAAGATCATTATCTGATGCACAGCCCGTGTATTCGTCAGGGTTTCTGTGGCTGTAATGAAGCACCATGACCAAAAAGCATGTTGGGGAGGAAAGGGTTTATTCAGCTTACACTTCCACATCATGTTCATCAAAGGATGTCAGGCCAGGAACGCAAACAAGGCAGGGACCGGGAGGCAGGAGCTGATGCAGAGGCCATGGAGGGTGCTGCTTACTGGGCTGCTCCCCATGGCTAGCTCAGCCTGCTTTCTTATAGCACCTGGGACCACCAGCCCAGGAGCAGCCCCACCCACATGGGCTAGGCCCTCCCACAATCAATGAGATTGGATGCCCTGAAATTAGAATTACAATCACTTGTGAGCTGCCTTGTGAGTGCCAGGAAACCCAGGTCCTCTGCAAAAAGAGAATTTGCTCTGTAGACAGGCTGGACTTGAACTCAGAGGTCCACCTGCCTCTGCCTGCTATTTAAGAAGAAACGCCTCACAGTGATTACCACTGCACAGCTGGTACATTGTGGCAAGCGTGCTAAAGCACAAATGCAAGCTTTGTATTTATAAGCCCAATTCCTATAATTCTTGTATTTATTAATTCTTGTAATTTATTTACTTTCTTATAATTTATTTATTCACTTTATATCCCCTCCCTCCTCTCTTTCCAGTCCCACCCTCCCTTCATCTTTCCCCTATTCTCGCTTTCTTCCTCCTCAGAAAAGCAGAGCTCCCCCCAACCCCCGACTCCACCAACCCACCCTAGCACATCAAGTTGCATCAGGACTGAGTGCATCCTCTTTCCCTGTAGCCTGGCGAGGAAGCCCACCAGGGGAAAGTGATTGAAAAGCAGACAACAGAGAGACAGCTACAGCTTTTACTAGGGATCCTACATGAAACTGGAGCCACCCATTGACTACATCTGTGTTGGGAGCCTAGGTCCAGTCCATGCATGGTCTTTGGTTGGTGCTTCGGTCTCCGAAAGCCCCTCTGGGCCCTTCTTTGTTGGCTCCATTGTTCTTCTTGTGGAGCTCCTGGCACCTTCAGGTCCGTCTATCCTTCCCCTCACTTTTCCACAAGACTACACATGCCTCACCCAATGTTTGGCCATGCGTCTCAGCATCTGTTTTGATCCGCTGCTAGGTGGAGCCTCTCAGAGGACAACTGTGCTAGGCTCCCTTCTATCTGCAAGCAGAGCAGAATATGGTTATCAGTGTCAGAGGTTGGCCCTCTCCCATGGGGTGGGCCTCAGGTGGGCCAGGCATTGGTTGGACATTCCCTCAATCTCTGCTCTATCTTTATCCCTGCACATCTTGCAGGCAGGTAAATTTTACTGAAGAAGACACCCTCTAACTAGACAGGACTCCTAATGGAGGGAGGGGAACACCAACCCACCCTCAAAAACTTTGACGAAAACCATAATTCTTAATCACATGATCGAAACTCTCCTCTGAAAAGCCCACACCTATTTCTCTCTCTCTCTCTCTCTGTCTCTCTCTTCCTCTCTGTCTCTCTGTCTCTCTGCCTCTCTCTCTCTCTCTCTCTCTCTCTCTCTCTCTCTCTCTCTCAGGAGTCTTGCTTTCTTCCCATAACCTCTCTTTCTCTCAGTCCTTGTGCTTAAAAATCTGTGCTGAAAAAAAAAATCTGTGCTGAAAATGTGTTCTAATAAACTCCAACTTTGTCTAATTAACAAAATTAATAAAGCCAATGTCTTAAACAAATAAAAGTATTTTTCTAGCACTTAAATCTAGAGCAGATGGTGGCTGGAGAGGTGATTCAGTGGATAAGAGCATTCGCTGCTCTTCCAGAGGACCCAGGTTCAGTTCCCAGCACCCACATCAGGCAGCTCACAACCATCTGTATGCCAGCTCTAGGCAATCCAACACCTCTGGTTTCCACGGGACCCTGTACTCCTGTGCACATGCCTGCATGTAAGCATACACACCTACACGCAGTTAAAAATAATAGAAAACGTTTTTTAAATATAGAGTACAAGTCTCCAAATATGAGTCCCTAGAGAGCCCTAAGTTTCTTTCAGGATACCCATGAGATTTTTTTTTTCTAGCAATGCTAGGATGTGATTTGTTTTTTCTTCTACGTTGAAGTTTATACCAGTGATTCAAAAGCAATGGTGGAGCTGGTTGGTCAGTCCAGGACTCAGAAGGCAAAGGCAGGGGAGCTAGCCGGTTAGCAGAGTGAGTTCCGGGACAGCCAGGACTCTATAGAGAAACCCTGTCTTGAATAATAATGATGATAATAATAATAACAACAACAACAACTAGGGCAGGCTTGGAGGCACACATCAGTAAACCCAGTCAAGGCAGGAGAAATTCAAATTTGAAGACAGCTTCAGGTATTTAGTAAGTTTTATTTGAAGGCTGCACAACAAGACTGGGGGAGGGGGAATGAAGGAGGAGGAGGGACGAAAAAATGAGAGGGAGAGGATGTTGATGAGAACAAAGGGGGTGAAAGAAAAGAATGGCAGAATCCCAGAGGGCAGAACCTCCTCCTCCACCAGGAAATACCAATTCTATAGCCGCACTCCGAGGCCAAGCACCCTGGAAGACGACTGGACATCAACGTGAGAGGAAGCTCGTAGAACCCGGACTACAATCACGTACAGAGGGAAACAAATTATCCTGACATCTGCCATCCTCGCTTCCTATCTGGAAGGGCAGGGAGGCTCCCTCTGTGCGGGATAAGCTCGGAAGGGAGTCTCGGAACACTCTTAAAAGATGCTGAGATCCCAGCTCTAGGGAGGTTTCCCAAGACTCGCATGCTGGGGAGTTACCAAAACAGGCACAATTGTCTTACTCTGTAGAAAGATCTCTCTCGTTATCTCCCGGCAAAGCTCCAGAATGCTGAAGCCGGAGTCGCCTTGAGAAGGAAGCCATGGTCTGACTCCGAATAGATTTGGTGGTCAGAAACCCTGTGTATTAGGTTTTTTATTTTCTCATCCCTGGGGGGTCGGGGAGAGCGACAAAAGCAGCTTAAGGGTAGTTTGTTTTGTTTTTTGTTTGGTTTTGGGTTTTGCTGTTGTTTGTTTGGTTTTGTTTGCTTTGACTCACGTTAAGGGTACAGCCAGTCATGGTGGGCACAATGGTTTACATTGTCAACCCAGCAGGACCCAGGACCACCTAAGAAATGAGCCAATGGCCGAGCAGGGATTCTCTAGACTAGGTTACCCTGTGTTGCTGCCTCTGAGCACTCCCGTTGAGGTGGGAAGCCCCGTGGAAACCTGGGCCACACCGTTCCCTAGCCTTAGGTATGGCGCTGCACAGGAGAGAGGAAGGCCTCTGAACAGCCGCCTGGCTTTCTCGCCTTGACTGATTGTGAACCTCGAACTGTGAGCCAAAGTAAATGCTTCTGATGGTGGGGGAGGTTGTGCCACAGCAGCAGAGGAAGATGATAGCTAATGCGGAAAGCTGGTAAGGAGAAATGGGACAATTGCTGTAATGAACCCTGACCGCGTGGTTCTTAGGCCTTGTGGTAAGAACGAGTTAGAGTTTGAAACTTTGGGCCAGAAAAGTCCTTGACTGCTTACGGTAAGCAGAGCTTAGTGGGACATTCTAGCAGGAGCTTGGAAGACAAGAATGTTGAGACAAAGGTGGATAGGGTAGGGCCATCTCATGAGGTATCAGAGGGAAGCAGATTCTATGAGGAACTGGCATACATACAGACTGTAAGTGTTACAGCTCTGAGGAGAAAGGTTTCCCCTATGTAAGTGTTGCAGCTCTGAGGAAAGGTTATCTTGGCAGTCCAGATCCAAGGAATGCCACAAAATCATACCACACAGCAAACCTCACACAGAGATTTGTTGGGAAAGACACAACAAATGTCTCTTCTGGGGAGAGAAGCAGAGAACTGAATGGGAGGCAGGCTTATAGAGAGAGTCTGGGGTGGGGTGGGGCTCTTTTTCAAGGCGGAGACTTTCAGGGTGGGGATTGTTGGAATTTCAAGTCCTGAGCTTGGGACAAACTTAAGTGGAATTTTAAGCTCAGGGATTGGTGGGTTTTCAAGCTCAGGGATTGGTGGGTTTTCAAAGCCTAGAAGTGAATTTGGCCCCTACAGGGGCCATTTGTGTGATAGCCAAGAATCTGGCTGCTTTCTGTCAGGGTTCTGAGAACTTAGTGGGGTTGAACTTCAAAGTATGGACTGGTTATTTGGTGGAGGGAATATCAAGAGAGGAGAACATTCATGCTGTGATGTGGCTACTGTTTTCTAGGCTTGCCGGGTGAAGGGGACAAAGAGTTGGGCAGAAGGAGATAGAAAATGCACAGTTGGGAGTGAAAAAGAGCACCTAGGAGTTTGAAGTTGTAGCAGAGGCAATAGGCAATAGCTATCCATCCAGGAGAAACCTCCCTCTCTGGGCTGGAACAATATGGTGTCCTGAGAACAAGCCCTTACCCATCAAAGGGTTGGGAGGAGAAATAACCTTTGGCAGAGTGCAAGCCTTACATATGGGAATCCTTGGCCTTGATCCACAGCACCACACTAAATGGCATGGAGGTGCATGCCTGTAATCCCAGCACTCAGGAGGTGCAAGCAGAAGGATTATACATTCAAAGTCTTGCTTGACTACTTAGCGAGTTCAAGACTATTGTGGGCTATATGAAACCATATTTGGTTGATTGGTTAGTTAGTTGGCTGGTTGATTGTTTGGTTGGCTGGTTGGTTGATTGGTTTTTCAAGACAGGGTCTTTCTGTGTAGCCTTGGCTGTCCTGGAACTCACTCTGTAGATCAGGCTGGTCTTGAACTCGGAGATCTGCCCCAAGTGCTGAGATTAGACTTTTTTTTAAAAGAAGGTTCTGGAATGCTGACTCAGTGAATGACTAAGAGTGCTTGGTATGCATACATAAGGATCTGAGTTCAAATCGCAGTGACCACCATAATTCTTTTATTGGAGAATGGTGGTAGGATTGCTGGGCTTTGATGGTTATCTGCCAGCTCCAGTTTTAGTGAGATACTGTCTCAATGAAGTAAATGGAGAAAGTAATAAAAGACACCCAGCATCCTCCTTTATTCTCTAGACACACACACACACACACGCACACACCCCTAAAGCAATTTTTTCCAAGCTCAGACATATAGTTCTTGGAGTGTTTTCAGCCTTCTGTGACATTGAAAAGACATTGTGGTATTTCAAAATCCATTTGTGTGGCTGAGGAGCTCCCACCTAACTTTTATGTGAGTGTAATTAATCGGCATTAATGAAATGCTAATGACACTCACAGTAGAAAATTATAGAGCTGTGGGAAAACAAAGTTTTTTTTTTCTCAAGCTGTGGACAGCTGCTTGCTTGGCAAGCTGCTTTGTTATAGAGTATTCTGCAAAAAAAAAAAAACCAAAAAAAACATGTTTTCACCCTGGCTTTTACCTTGAAACAGAAATAAGCAGGAGGTTTTGCCAAGTTTCTTTAACTTGCCTGTGAGACCTTGGACCATGTCTGCCATACAGGAATGCGGTCTTAGAAAACAAGTTTGAGGGTTCTACGAACCCAGTCCTTGTACTGATATAAACGATTTTTGCTTTGCCTTTAAAAAGGAGCTGTGGAATAAACTTGGCTGCTTCAGTATTGACTGCACACCCTCCCAAAACTATCCTAAGTTTTCTGTCTCTTTCTTTTAACCTGTAATTTTTCAATCCGCACTCTCTCCATCATGTCCCGAATTACCTACAGCCGCTCCATCATAGAGCTACATAAACACAGCCCAAGCATTGAACATACTCAAGTTAAATTGTATGCTTGTGAATCAATATTTGACAGTTCCCATCCGAAAAGCTTTTCAAAGGAGAAATATGTAAAATCTGTTCATGATTGGCATTAGTTAGCTAACCATTCTTTACATTTGATTTCAGTAATAGAAAGTGCTAAGGTTAACATGGCCAGGGTGGTTCTGACTTGTAATCCCAGCGCTTGGGAGGCTGAACAGGATGCCATGAATGCCAAGCATGGGCTAGCAAAAACCCATCTCAAAGCAAACAGAAAAAGAGGGGTAAGGGACAGGTGTCGGGTAGAGAGGGAACACTGACCCATTAACTGTGAATTCTAGCTAAACAGGAATTTCATTGTAGCTGAGCCTAATGCTGTAGACCTGTAATGCCAGTTAGGTACCTGAGGCAGACCTGTTTCACAATAGAAGGAAGAGAGGAGGAGGAGAAAAACTATGGGGCTTGAGGTATGGATCAGAACTTAAGAGTGCTTTTTGCTCTTGTGGAGATCCATAACTCCAGGTCCAAGGATCAGATGTCTTCTGACATCAGCAGGCACCAAGCACATTGTGCAAAACATATACATGCAGGCAAAACATTCCTACAAATAAAATAAAGAAACCTTTCTTTAAAGTTCAATGAAAAAAGGACAGGGTATATAATTCAATAGAAAAGAGTTTTCCCAGGCTCGGGCTTAATCCTCAATAGCTTGCTCATGAGCACATGAACACGTACTCACGAATTCCAATCGGTGGATCTGTAATTAGATTTTTTTGTATATTTTAGTTTTCTTCAGTGTAAAGTTGGCAGGTTGGGAATGTGGGGATGACAAGATGAGGTGAACTGCAGCTGAGTTGTTCCCTGGGAAGGAATGACAACTGCAAGGGGTACGTTTCTGATTGACAAAGGCTGTCTGTCCGGCCCTGGGCTCACCCATTTAGGGCACTCAGAACAGGAGCTCCTGTGGAAGGCTGATGGAGAAAACTCAGCAGACCCTCCTTCAGACTAGGAGGTCTGCAGCTCCCTAGGGAACAGCAGGCTTGCCCAGCTGAGCCCAAGGTGTGAAGAGCACGCCTAGACAACGCTGGCACATAGGCGTTCAAGATCTGAAACCAGCAGTGGGGTAGCCATTGGCCCAGGGAAGTGGAAGTGTCAGGCTCAGCCAGCTGGCCCAGCCACAGGGGCCCAGTCACTGGTCATCACTGGCTCAAGAGTCAGGACCGTGCATCGTCAGCACCTTTTCCCACCCAAGTCCAAGCAGACTGTGGAGGCTGCGGCGTCACTGGGCGGAGCCACCCTGCGTGACCTTTGTCTTTGGTGAGTGGAAGAGTGTGGAGGACAGAGAACTTCTTGCGTGAGCTGTTCCAGGCAGCCCACGGAGCCCCTCTCCAAGACGTTTCTAATCGGTGTCCCTCTGGGGACTTGGGTCTTTCATCCGTAAAGTCTTTCCTAAGCCATTATAATAAACTTAGTCTCATATTTTCTGGATGCTGTGCCTAGAAGGGATGTGGAATCTCTGCCCCGGCTCCCCACCACGTCTGGTCCCACCCTTCTGTCTCTGTGTCTGTCTTAAGTGACACACACTTGTTTGTTTTTTTGTTTGTTTTGGGTACTGGGGATTGAACCCAGGACTTCCCGCATGCAAGGCATCCAAGCCGCTCTACCCCTGATTAGTCCACAGCTCCCCCCCCCACCCCGCCCCACTATATTTTAAATTTTGAGGTAAGACCGAAGTTGTTCGGGATAGTCTTGCCTTTGTAGTCTTCTTGAAACTTCTCTGAGTGCTGAAACTAGGCCTGCAGCACCCTCTGGCTCAGGTCAACCCTGCAGCAGCTAGCTCCACGCTAACTCTACCGAGCAAAACATCTGTATCGCTAACAGATGCTGCACTGCATCTCTGTGTCAGATGATAGTTAATAATACACTTGAAGCCAGCTTGACCAGCATGAGGTCCTGCCTCAAAAACAAAAATAATAATTCACGAATTAGAAAGCTGGTGCTGTTTACTTTTCTTTTTTTTTCTGACATACATAATATTGTGTGTTTGAGGTAAGTCTAATATAAATCATAATAAAATTAGAGATACAAAAAAACACTTCAGTCACCAGCACTTACATGTAGAACTGAGCATTTACTAAGCCAAGTTAGTGGTTTGATGGTGGATCACCTCACTGCATTATAATTTATGTCAGTGTCCTGCTGCTAGATGCAGAGCATATTTCTCTGTCACTGTAGCCAGAATGGAGTACACAGGATCCTGCCTCAAAAATAAGTTTTAAAAAAATAGAGCAATTAAAAATATAAAAGCAGACAGTAAAACCCTCCCAGGTATTCATTTAGCAAGTATGTATTACCAGGTACTGGGCATTGAAAACAGATAAGCAGGTGTAGTTCCTGCCTTCAAGAAGCTTAACGTCACACATGGGTGAGATATGAAGATGAGTTGCCAGATAGTTTCAGTGAGCAGAAAAGTACTTCTTGAACAAGGAAAATGCAAATGAAGTGTCTGGTTAGGTACGACATCAAAATCTCTTCAGATTTAAGCTCTTACACGAACAACATGTAAATACCTAGGCTGATAGATGGCTCCAATGATAAAGTGCTTATCACTAAATCCAATCCCTGGGTCCCAGGTAAATGTGTAAGGAGAACACCAACTCCATGTGTACCATGGCACACGTACCCCCAACACACACACACACACACTAAATACTAAAAACACTAAAGTTTTTCTTTTTTCAAGTAAAAACACGATATATATCAGCATGCTCCTTATCTGATGGGGCTTTTGTTGGATTTTATAATGTATATCACAATACAAAATCTTTTAAGAGGAGCCTGGAGGTCACCACTCAGAAGGCAGAGGCAGGCAGATCTCTGTGAGTTTGAGGGCAGCCTGGTCTACAGGGCTAGTTCCAGGCCAGCTAGGGCTACATAGAGAAACTCTTTCTTGAACTCCCCCTTTCCCCTCAAAAAAAATTAATATATATAACAAAGAAATGCATTTAACCTTGCATGGTGCAAGCCTTTAATCCCAGCACTTAGGAGGCAGTTGGATTTCTGTGAGTTCCAGGCCAGTCTGTTCCAGGCTTTCCAGGCCAGCCGGAGCTACAAGGTGAAACCTTGTTTGTTTTGTTGTGGTGGTGGTTTTTGAGACAGGGTTTCTCTACGTAGCCTTGGCTGTCCTGGAATTGCTTTGTAGACCAGGCTAGCTTCAAACTCACAGAGATCCACCTGTCTCTGCCTCCCAGGACTGGGATCACAGGTGTGCTGCTGCTGTGCCTGGAAACCCTGTATCTTTTTTTTAATTATGAGTATATGTATACATCTATGTGGTGATACGCACATGTGAGTGCAAGTGCCCTCAAGGGCCAGAAGAGGATGCAGAATCTCCTGAGGCCAGATCACAGGCGACTGTGAGCAGCCCATCATGGATGCTAGCAACCCAACCCAAACCCAGGTCTTCTGAAAGAGCACCAACCACTCCTAACTGCTGAGCCATCTCTCCAGCCACAGCAGTTTTGGTGGGTATAGGGTTTCACTATGTAGCTCTGGCTGGCCTGCTACATACACAAGGCTGCCTCAAACTTGCAGTGATCTTCCCGCATTAATTTTCCAAGTGCTGGCATGAGGGTGTGCATGACCACGCCTGGCTGAGGCCAGCATTTTCCTAACTTCATTTGGTCCCTTTTTATAACACACAGCAGGGTATTATTATTTAGCACACTTTGGGAAAGCCCTAACTTAGTAACCTCGGAGTCGTTTTCAGTTTGTGTATACTAAGGAGAGGCTCTGTCCTGACGGACTTGATAGATGTAAGGGTTTTTATTATTATTATTTGCATTTTGTGTGTATGAGTGTTCTGCCTGTGTATGTATACTGTGTGCTGGCTGATGCTGGCAGAGGCCAGAGGAGGACGCCAAGGCTCCTGGAACAGATAGCTGCCCCCTGCAAGAGCAGCCGGTGTTCTTAACCACTGACCCATCTCTCCAGCTGGATGAACGTAGTTTTTGGTGTCAGTTTTGGCTTTGAGATCATTGAGTTTGAAACTTAAGGACATTTTTATTAGTTTTTTTTTTCTGGCTCTTTTTGAGAGCTTATAAGTGATAAAATAAGAGCCTCGTTCCTAAAGGTTTTTTTCTTCCTCTATTTGTTTGTTTATTTGTTTGTTTGTTTGTTTGTTTTGTGGAGTGTGTGGAAGGAAGTCAGAGGGGAACTTACAGAAGTCAGGGATCAAACTCAAGCCCTGAACACTGGCAGCACACTCCTTTACCTGCTGACCTGGCCTTAAGGTACTTTTTTCAGACACTTTCTCACTATATAGCCCTGACTAGCCTGGAACTTGCTATGCAGACCAGCATGGCTTCGAACTCACATCTGCCTTCCTCTGTCCCCCAGGTGCTGAGATTATAATTATGCACCATAACTTCCTGCTCCTAGGGTTTTGTTTGTTTGTTTGTTTGGTTGGTTGGTTGGTTGGTTGGTTGGTTGGATTTTATTTTGGGTGGGGTGGTGGGGTTATTTGTTTGTTTTTTAGACAGGGGTTTCTCTTTGAAAACCTGGACGCCCTAGAACTAGCTCTGTAGGCCAGGCTGGCCTTGAACTCGCAGAGATCTGTCTGCCTCTGCTTTCCGAGTGCTGCTAAAGTGCTTTTAAATTAATCTGGAAAGGTCTGCCTCTTGGTAAATTGGCTGTGAAATTTTAAGATTGGTATCATGTCTCAGGCAGTGAGTGAATGGCTGGGTTTTCCTCTTTTAAAGGGAACTGCTGCCAGGTGGTGATGGCACAGGCCTTTCATCCCACTCCAGATGCAAAGGCAGGTGGATCTCTGAGAGTGTGAGGCCAGCCTGATCTATAGAGCAAGCTTCGGGACAGTCAAGCTACACAGAGAAGCCCTGTCTCGAAAAAGAAAAAGAGAGAAAGAAAAAAGAAAGAAAGAAAGAAAGAGAGAGAGAGAGAGAAAGAAAGGAGGGAGGGAGGGAGGAAGGAAGATCCCTTTACAGATACGCTTTACTTGGTTTCTTTGGGGGCTCCTCATGAAAATGCCATAATTATGCCCATTATTGTTTATAATTTATATGTGCTGATTTTAAAAACTTTTTAATAAAAGAAATGGCATCTTCATTTCTGTCACTGGCTGTTGTTTGAGAGCTGTTTTTCCAGGTGTCTTTGTGAGCAGACAAAGACTGTTCTTTTATGGTAATTAGCAAATTCATACATTTCACTCTGCTACTAAAATAACTAACTTACCCCTCCTCCCCTTCTTCCTCCTCCTCCTCCATTTTTGAGGCAGAGTCTTACTATTTCCCAGGCTGGACTCCAACTCATTACGTAGCCAAGGACAACCTTGCTCTCCCAATCCTCCTCCCTCTACCTCCTGAGTGCTAAAATTACAGGTCTTTACCACCAAGCCCAGCTTATTAGATGGAACTCAGGGCTTTATGAATGCTAGGCAAGGGCTCTACCAAATGAACTACAGCCTCAGCCCTGGTTTCTCCCGTTTCTAAGGGGAAAAAAAAATCTAATCTTTCTGAAGACTTTCAATTAATAAGGCAAGGACACTATGTTCTCTATTCTGGGAAAATGACATGAAAAGACTAAGTTTCTTGAAGTTGATAACATTCACAGCCCTTTGGCTTTTTGCTTGTTTCTTTTTTGCTTTGGGGGAACAGGTCTCTCTTGCTGACTTAGAGCTCACTCTGTAGACCAGGCTGACCTCAAGCTCATGGAGATCCACCTTCTTGTGCTGAGATTAAAGCTGTGTACCCCAAATGCCTGGCAACCTCTATTTTTAAAATCTGTGAATCAGACATCTAAAAGCCTGAGATGGCAGTAGTTCATGCCTGTTGTCCCCACGCTAGACAGGCTGAGGCAGAAGGATGGCCAAGAGTTCAAAGCCAGCCTGGGCTATACAAATCTTGCCTCGGAAAAAAGAGGTGGGGGGAGGGAAGTGAGGGAAATGAAGGACAATTAAAGTGCTTTTTCTTTATTTTAAAGAATGTCACCAGACTGTGGTGCTAAAAAGCCTTTAATCCCAGCACGCAGAAGGCAGAGGTAGGTGGATCACTGAGTTCGAGGCCAGCCTGGGCTACAAAGCAAGTTCTAGGACAGCCAGGGCTACACAGAGAAACCTGTCTCTGCAGCTTGCTGTTCTCTGTCTTAATGAACAGGTTGTCCTTTTCTTTTCGGACTCCATACGTCTCTCCTGACCAAGACTTCTGAATTCTGTCTGCTTCCTATGGCACCACTCATTCTAGGAGCCCAATCTAAAATTGTATCTTACCAAAATTGTATCTCTGCCAAAAGACGATTTGGGCTATCACAGCCAAAAAAGGCTTACATAGCTGGGTGTAGTGTCACACGCCTTTAATACCAGTATTGGGGAGGCAGAGGCAGACAGATCTGTGAGTTCGAGGCCAGCCTGAACTACAGCGCAAGTTCCAGAACAGCCAAGGCTGCATAAAGAAACCCTGTCTCCAAAAAACCAAAACAAAAATGAAAAGAAAATAATTAAAAATCAATAATGGCAGACATAAAACACTGTTGTCCAGGCCCAGCACACACCAATTCAATTAAAAAAATCTCTGAAAACAAGAGCGGAGCTTTAGTATGACTTCCAATTTCCCCAAGTGTCTAAACAGGCCGAGAACCATTACACTTCTCACCCGAGACAATGTAAACATTTGTACCACACAAGAAGTCCTCCATACAGTTACCCAAGGTAATGGACAAGCAAGTGTGAGCTGGCGTGGTGTGACCTCGGGACTTGGGAGGTGGCAACAGGGGAATCAGGAGGTCAAGGTTCTCCTTGACGGCATAGTAAGTCTGAGGCCAGACTCTACTTCACAGGACCTTCCTCACACAGATCACACGGGGCTGGAGACATGGCTCAGCAGTTAAGGACACTTGTTACTCTTGCAGTGGGTTTGGTCCCCAGCACCCCCATGGCAGATCACAACAGTTTATAGCTATAGTTTCAGTGGACGTACGGTCTTCAGGCACATGCCTGGTACATGTACATACAGGCAGGCAACACTCATACACATAACATGATTTTTTTGTTTTTTCAAGACAAGGTTTTCTTCTGTAGTCCTGCCTGTCCTAAAACAGTAAAAGAAAAATCAATGTTATAGTTGTCTAACTTTTAAGCTTGTGTCTTTGGGGCTTCTCTGTATATTGTCTTCTATAGCAGAATCGTCCAAGGTTTAAATTCAGTTTTAATGACATTATTAACAATGTGTTTCCTCTTTCTCCCAATTATACCCCTGCAGACTGCTTTACTTTCCCAGAAGATGAAAGAGAAGAAATGAATGATGGATTCCAGATACAAGGATGACATGTAAATCTCTGAAACCTCTAAAATGCTATTGTTGTGGGGAGAAATTGCTCAGCCATTAAGAGCACTTGTTCTTGCAGAGGACCAGGGTTCAACTCCCAGCACCTTATATGGAAGCTACTGCTGTGACTACAGTCCCCAGGGATCTAGTGCCATCTTCTGGCCTCAGTGGGCACTGCACACGCATGGTAAACAGACAAACTTGCAGGCAAAACACCCGTGCACATAAAACAAATTTTTTAAAAATCTATTGTAAAGCTGGGAAAGAGTGTTTGCCTACCATGCACAAGGCCCTGGGTTCAATTGGCAGTGTTGAGAAAAAAATCTATTATAGAATGGCTAGGATGATATCTCAGTCAGTACACTGCCTGCCTGACAGGCATGAGGACTCAGTTTGATTCCCAGAACCAAAGTTTAAAAAAAAAAAATTCCAGGCATGGGCTGGGAACATGGGCCTGAGTTCAGATCCCTTGGAGCCATGTGAAAGCCAGCTGTAGTAGCACACATCTGTAATCCCAGGGTTTCTAGGGCAAGAAGAGAGGCAGAGACAGAGGAGCCCCTGGGGCTCTCAGGCCAGCCAGCCTGGTGCATGCAGCAGCAAACGAAAAGTGCAGTGGGGACGGACGTCTGACGCTCTGCGCACCGCCACATGTGCATTTCCCTGTGCATACATGTACATGCCTGCACAAGCACACAAGCATACATGCATGTAGATACGCATGTGCATCACATATACACACATATTTACACATACACATACACATACATGCGAGGAATGGTGGCCCAGTGCTGAGGAGCCACATACAATCAGATCTTTGGAGCTCGCTGGACAGCCAGTCTAGTCTACTAGGAAGTGCCAGGGCCAGGGAGGGACCTGTCTGAAAAAGAAAAAGTGGCGGTGCCTGGGAAACAATGGGAAGTTGTCCCCTGACCTTTACGATAGTATGTGACACGTCCTGGAGAAGTTAACACACATCTAAAGTGAAGCCCTGGCAGCCCAGAGAGACAGAGTACTGACGTCCACCTTGGATAACCGGTGTTTTTATTGGGGTTACTAATGGGAGTACAGGGGAGGGTTACTCCTTTGTTTTTGTTTCTTTGGATTTTTGAGGCAGGGTTTCTCTGTGTAGTCCTGAATCTCCTGGACCTCACTCTGTAGACATGGCTGGCCGCAAACTCAGAGATATCCCCCTGCCTCTGCCTCCTGAGGGCTGGGATTAAAGGTGTGTGCCGCCACTGCCTGACTAGATGAGGGTTGTTTATAAGAAGCAGGATGACACAGAAGCAGCCATGTCAAGAGTCCACTCTGACCTGGCTGACAGCTCAGGAAGGCTGGGTCCTGGAGCACAGCTGGAAGGGAGCACAGCAGTCCAGGAACTTGCCTCTGCACTTGGGTGGTCTTCTCCACCCACACTTGTCTCCTCGTTCACAGTGGGGGAGGGGCCCTAGAGAAGTCTCCAGGCTTCTAGTCTCCTAGCCATAGGATGGTTTGGGGAATTTTTATTTTATTTTGTGTGCTTTGTCATTCTGTATGTCTGTATGACAACAGAGGGCTTCAGATCCCATTACAGATGGTTTTAAGCCACCATGTGGTTGCCAGGACTTGGACTCACGATCCCTGGGAAAGCAACTAGTGCTTTTAACCACTGAGCCACCTCTCCAGCCCCATGATGGTTTGTGCATCTCCTGAGTCTTATGAGCCTCTTCCTCCCTCCTGCAGAGAAGTTGTCAGTTTGGAGGAAACTGCCATACAATGGCATGCTGCCATGGACATAAGTATACCTGTACACGTATGAACATATATGAACATACACATGTATACATGCATGGACACACACATGAAAGCAATCTTCAAAAACTTGTTTTTTGAGCCTATCCTTACAATTCTAGAATGTAACAAAGTATTGTGTCAGCTGATGAGATGTAGGTGCCCCGAGACATTGTTTCTATGGAAACTGGTCAACTATTTGGAATAACTCAATAGATGCCCTTCACTTTAAAAAGATGGCTGTCGAATTAGGTGTGAGCAAGGAGGGGTGTGCTTGCTGTTCCAGGAGTCACTGATATTCCAGGATGTGGCCATGGACTTCACCAGAGAGGAGTGGGCACAGCTGACCCTAGCTCAGAAGACCTTCTACCGAGACGTGATGCTGGAGAACTACCGGAATCTGGTGGCCCTGGGTGAGCCCTGAGTTGTTGGGACAAGAGAGACCATTCAAATGAGTTTATTTGCTTAGGAGGCAAAAGGCATGAAAGCCACAGGAAAGAATGCTGTTTTCATCTGTTTGTTTGGAAGCAAGGTTTCTCTCTATAGCCCTTACTGTCCTGGAACTCCTTTGTAGAACAGGCTGGCCTCAAACTCACAGAGATCAGCCTGCCTCTGTCCCCCAAGTACTGGGATTAAAGGCCTGCACCACCACCACCCAGCTGAATGCTGGCCTGTTTTGGAGACAGACATTTGTTTGCTGTTCATTTCCCTCTGGCATAAGACTGACTTTGTTCACATGACTCTTTTCTTTTTGGAGACATATCCTAGCCTGGCCTCAAACTCATGGAAACCTTGTGCCTCCCGAGTGCTGGGATGATGGGTAATGGATGAGCCAGCATGCCTGATTTGGAAGTGGTTCTGGAAATGACTTCTGTTCCCTATAAACATGTGAGACCTACATTCCCCCTCGCCCAGGACACCAGCTTTCTAAGCCAGAAGTGATCACACAGTTGGAGCAGGAGGTGCAGTGGACAGCAGAAAGCAGCAGGCAGCTGGACACTGTTACAGGTGAGAAGCAAGATCAGCGGGAAAATGGATCCTTCTCAAGTGTTCCACAGAGTGTGTGTTCTGTGGGATGGAAAGAGTATTTATATCATTCAGCTTTCCATTCACATTGTATCATTTATACAAAGTGGATATGTCTTTTTTCCTTATTACTGAATAGAAAATATACACTTATTATGAAAACTGATATTCTGGAAGTGAAAGTGTGAACTTCTGTAAACACTGTTACAAACCACCCCCTAGTGTTTTCTCTGTGTTTTCTTCTGTTAGTATTTTTTATATTATGTGTGTGGTACACAGAATTTGTCTGTGTACCAAGTATGTGTTGTGCCCCAGGTGGCTAGAAAGGGGCTTCAGAGGCCCTGGGACTGGAGTTACTGACGGCTGTTAGCCACCCTATAGGAGCTGGGAATTGAACCTAGGTCCTTTGCAAGAGCAGCCAGTCCTCCTAACCACTGAGCCATCTCTCCAGTATTTTTTAAATTTCATTATTTTTTAAGATCTTTTCTTTCCATATCAGAACTTCTCTATTTGGCTTTCTTTTACTTTGTCTTTATTATCTAACTCTACTTTCTGTCCATAGCCCAGAGCCTCACTTCTGAGCCCCTAGTTTACCTTTCTCATTTGATCCCTACCTCTTCTGTGCCACCCAGGTTGTTTCCCTGGCGTCTCACTAATGTCCTTTCCCTCAGAGTTAGTGGCTGATGTCAGTCGTGTGCTGTTGGACCGGACAACATGGACGCAGCAATCATGTCTTCTTCCTCTTCCTTCTCCTCCTCCTCCTCCTCCTCCTCCTCCTCCTCCTCCTCCTCCTCTTCTTCTTCTTCTTCTTCTTCTTCTTCTTCTTCCTGCCGGCAGACTGGCCTCTGGAAGTCAAAATGCTCCCATGCAGGTTTGTCCTCTGTGCCCAGTCATGGAGGCTCAACCAGCACAAGAGCCATAGACACTTCCAGCCTTCCAGCTCCTCGGCCTGGCAGAGGACAAATGGCTCCTTGATTCAGCGACCTCCACCACCCTCGCCCAGCCAGGGTAACATTGCAGGTCTGTTTTGTCCTCATACTGGGATCCCAAGGACTTGTTGCCAACTTCTGTCTTGGGAGACTTCAGATGCCTTCTCAGTTCTCTTCATATGCAGGAGACCAGGCCTTAGGCCTGAATCCTAGAGCTGCTATTGTCAGATCTAGATACAATATGCCTTGTTGCCAGACTCAAGAAACAGGCCTGAATGAAACCTTTTACTATCCCTGTATTTAGCTTAAGGACAATTAATGTTCATAGCAGTCTCACCTATGTCTCATGGTAAATAACTAGATACAAAGGCAAAATAAATGTTGTTTGAGGATCTTAAAAACGTCTTAAGATTGTTAACACAAGATATAAATGTTTGAGGGTCTAAGAAAATGTTTTAAGGTTGGTAAATGCAAGTTATAAGGTTGCAAGGTCTAAGGTGATTTAAGGTATCTTAAATAGGTAAAAAGGCTTAATAGTTCCTCGTGTTGCTATGCTACTGTTATATTGACTATCCAGAGCTTTGAACTTTATCAATAGAGCTCTGATTTATTAATCTAACTCTAATACAAAAACATTCCACTATACCACCCACTATCATGGTTCCAAGCTCAAGATTTTTAAATCTCCATAATGTGTGCTTATACTCAAGGTTAAAATCAAGTGGGCTTTTGTCCCTTGTACTTCAGGAAAGGCTTCTGCCTTTTCAGAGCTCACCTTAAAGAATATTTATGCTGTTAACATAAATGTGTATGTCTACTGCCTTTTTCTACAATGTATATTTCAATGCAGGTTACAATTGTGACGCTAATAGGTCTAAAGTTTTACATCCTTCATAAAACTTAAAAGTAATACTTGTAAGCTGCGGGAAATCCACCTCTCAGGTCAGTTGGGCTCTAGATAAGTATTGTACTTATTGCCTATCTCAGAAGGTGGGATTCCTCTCCTTTCCCTGGTTTGGGGACTTCCCTTTCCTGGTTACTTGATTGCTGCCTTCTACAGGCAACACTGGCTGGATTGGTGAGTTCTCCTCATTGGCCAGCTACTGGATTGGTGAGTTCTCCTCATTGGCCAGCCACTGGATTGGTGAGCTCACCTCATTGATCTGTATAAATGCCTCTCTTGGTAGGGGAAGCTTGGCCATTCAGCATCTACAACTTCCTACTATCTTTTGAGATGGAGGGACCCCCCCCCCAGCCAGTCTTCATTGGCTACAATTGACCCTTTTTGCTGGCCTCCATTTAGGACTTCCTCTTTCCCCTAGGAGAGATTTTTTCCCCTCTACACCCACAGTTTCTCCCCCTCACACTTGCCTACAAAAATCCTAGTGCTAGGTAAACTATGCCTCCTATGGGCAGCTGTGCCCTTACAGCCAAAGCTGAGGAGCTGTTGGATCAGGTAGGACCATTTCTACTGGGTTAAACCTTGATCTTGGGACGCCATGACAGATCACTGACTCCTACCTCCCAATGGAAATAGTCCATTTGTCCGTTCCTCCAGATTCTCCTCTGGGATGTCTTCTGAAGAATTTCAGGTTTCTACACCTAGTGCCTGCTTTAAGGGCCTCTAAGTTTACACACTAAAGTGTGTAAACTCCCTACTTGGTCAAACTTGGCCTCAATTTCCTTAGATGACAGATCCAAAGCAAAGCCTTTTTAATTACTGCCAGTGACTGGGTAAATGCAGGTTCCCTCAGGTAAATGGAGGTTCCCATGCTCAGGTCTCTTTGATCCAAACCTTCCACCTCTGTTGGCTCTCCCAAAAGTTTTAAATATACACCGAAAGAATTTTCTCCATAATCTCCTTAACTTTATCTTCTGCCTATATATATGTTCTGTCAGACCCAGGTGCTTCCTACATCCACAACAGTGGCAAAGCAGCTACCACAAGTATTCCAGTCTGACTTCACAGACTTCCATCAGGCTGGACCTGCACCTTCCCTCGCAGCCATGGATGTTCTCACAGACCCTGGACAGCATCAAAGCAGCCTGTTCTTCCTGGACTTGGCCAGCATTTCCGCCTTTTGACCTCCCTACACCGCCCCCAGTGTCAGCAGGAAGTAGCCAGAAGAGAATCTATACCCATTATTCACTTATTAACAAAAGGCTGAAATGGTATGCTTCTGGCCCAGGACAAGCAGCTCCAGGTTCTCCCAGCGTTCCCCAGTCCCTACCTGCTGCCTGTGTGGCTGGCAACTCTCTGCTGGAAACCCTCTACCCTAAACTTTTCAGGGCAGAGGCTTTCCCTCCTCCTCCTCTTGACCATGTAATCTGGACACTTTGTTGCTATTATTTTCCTTTCTCTCTTACCCCTTCACATAGCAACCAAGAGCTGCTTCCTTCTAATGAACCTAAATTTATATACTTTAACTTACCTTATATGAGAAGCAGCCCAAGTTCCTCATTTTTTAATTATAGAAAAAGGGAAGAATGTAAGTATTTAGGCACCTGCTTCTGGGTTGCCAGCAACCTATGATGTCATCATGTGTCACAGGCCAGGTAGCCACACCTGGCAGATGTGGTTAGGTTGTTCCTTAAAAGGATCAACCCACTACTTTGTCTCTCTCTTGGCCTCTCTTACCTCTTGCCCTCTTACCCTTTCTTTGTGGGGGCATTCCCCTCTCTTCCCCTATCATGTCTCCCTCTCTCCTTCTCTGTCTCTTCATCTTCATCTAATAAATCCCTTTCATATAAGATCTGCTGTGCGCCTCATCATTCATTAATTGGTCCCAACATTAATAACGGCTAAAATTCAAAGTTCTCTGGCTACAAGATACTTGTCGGCCCTTTCTGGTATGGGTCTGCCAATTCACTGAAACATCAACTAAATTCCAAAAAATAACCAACTGGGCTTTGCTTGTTAGAGCCTAAATTGGCACAACTGACCCAAAACTTAAAACTTTCTTGTCTCTTTGCTTGATTTTCGTTTAAAGGCTTTGAGTTACAATGATATTGATTTGGGAAAAAAATATTTGAACAAGCTGGTGAAGGCACATGCCTTTAATCCCAACACAAGGTAAAAAACAAAAACAAAAACAAAAAAAAAAAAACAACAAAAAAAAAGTCAAATCTCTGAGTTCCGGATCAGCCTAATTTATAAAATAAAAGCCAGGTGGCAACTCCTGCTGTTTAGCCACCTGCAGAGATAGTCTAAGATTCAAAGTAACAAAATTTTCTTTAAGGTTACCATGTAAATTCTTTTTTTCTTAATTATAAATATTATGTCCTTATTGTTCTAAAGATTAGATTCACATCAATTTTTGGTTTATGTAAAAAGAGATTATTTCACACTGCTCTAGAAAGGCCAGCCAATCTCAGAAAGTGGGACATCCACAGGAGAACTGGTGCCAAAGAATATTTTGGCTTAAGAAATATGTTCTGTTGGTCAATGTAAGGACTCAAAATTAGGCTGCGAGACAAATATGCAAACTGCATGCCTAAAAACTTTTAAATACTGACTAAATTAAGATGTCACACTGCTCTGGAAGCTGGCTTATCCTTTCAAACGTAAGACATTTTCACAGGGGACAAATGTTGGTCACACCTGATACAAAAAAGACACAGGAGGCTTACAGTTAAGTCCTAAAAACTCAAAAATTATCATTCATATGTTTAAAAGGCAAAACCATCCATCCCATATCAAAAAGGGTGCAAGCCAGAGATTGCCAAAACAAATGTAAAAACCCAGGTACAAGATGCCTAGGGTATGCTTAAATGCTAAAAGTAAAAGAGAGTTTATATAAAGTTTGGCTATAAAAGCAAAACTGTCCATTCTGTATAAAAAAGGGGATAGGACAAAAATAGGAACAGCACATATAAAAACCTAGACCTAAACCTCTAAACAGGTACAAGATGCCTAGGGTATGCTTAAACTCTAAATTAAAAAGGAGTTTATATAAAGTTTACTTAAAACATGCCTTTTCTATTGCTCAGGGCAATCAGCTTGTCTCACTAATGGAAGGCCTTTTCCCAGGAAATAGATACAGCTTGGCCTAATAAAACAGGCGCCCAAGTGCCCAAAAAGATATTTTGATCTATACAACCTTGTTTTGATTTCAACATGATAATGATTGTGTGTTCAATAATAATGGTAATTTATATTGCTAATCCCTTTACATGGGAACAACTCTGAAACTGACTGAGACATAAAATATGTCTCCAGCCAGAACTTCAACAATACATGGCCAATAAATCCTTGGCTACAATATCCTCAAATTTTATTATACCATTCTTTTAATTGGCATAGATAAAATTGGTTTACAGTTTAGTTTCATCCTGAACATCTCATACATTTATAATTTCAGAACTGTATAATGCTTGTGATAAATTATATATTTGCAGAACAAAAGGACTGGACACTGGAGATGCTGGATCAAACCTGACAGAATCCTCCTTCCAGCAATGCTGAGACATTGACACATCTGTTCCAGCATCTTGCATGTTCCAGCATTCTGCTTGTTCCTGCCTCAACTGCTTCAATTGCTGTTTCTCATCAAAGCCCATTCCCAAGAAAGCTTTGAAGAAAGCTACTAATCTCAATTGGTCGAGCATTTTAGACTGTTCCAAACAGGACTTCTATTAAGCCTGAAATTTCTCAACATTCAAAGACTGGACCACAAATGTTATTGCTTGCTTAATTAACCATTTTTCCCCAATTTTCTTTGGGCCCCTTAACAGGATTTCTATGTGTCCAAAATGTCACCTAGAAGAAATCCACAATAATGACGTCCAATTTTCCATAAGGGGGGTTGGGTAGGTTTTTGGTTGTTTTCTATGGCTATGAATGTTTAATGTCATTGGGAGATGGTTATAATTATTAATAGCCTTATTAAGAGAGAAAACAAGGTTAAACTCAAGGATTCCTCTCTTTTCCTTTTTATTTTCTCTTTTTCTTAGATAAGGAGAAAAGAGGTTAAAAAGAAAGAAAGGAGGAATACACGGATATCTTAGAGGAATAATAAGACAAAAGGTAGATTATTGAATCTACTCAACTTAAGGTTTTATTTGTTATTCTCAAATAAGGTTATTTTTAACTCATTGGTAGAGGATTTTGTATATTGATGAAAAAATAAGTCTATTTTTGATACTTTGGTATAAGCTTTAGTATATTGATACAAATCCAAGGTTATTTCCCATACTTTTTTAACTGCTATTAAAAACTATTTAGGGTATTAGTTAATAGTTAATTGCTAGTTAATCAACTCATAGTCATGTCAGACAGTAGTCTAATTTATCACAGGCGTATACATCCTAAGTTTAACAGATAGATATGATTTTGTAGACAGATCGATTACATAAAGATAGGAAGTCTTCAAAAACTTCAGAGACCTACAGAATATGGCATTTTAAAATGTCTTTATTGTTTTGGAGGTTCTCTGACAATGAGACAGGTCATCTCCTAGCAGCACCCCACCTACCTCAAAGAAGATGAGCATCGAAGAACCTCCATATGGAGATGGCTTCAAATATGGCAAATGAGCCACTCGGGTAAAGAAAATACCCTCCCTTCACTACAGACAAATTCCGCCAAAAATGGGCAAGCTTGAATGCAGGACAAGTCAACTGCCAAGACAGGGTAAGCAAGTCCTGACTAGTTCCTGCTTCATATATATGTCTGTCAAATATTCTGAGGCAGAAGGCTGAAGATGATGCTCCAACATTATATAGAGTTTTGGGTGACTGTTCAGGCAACAAACTGTCTCTGTCAATTTTTTATTTTTTTGGAAGCTGCTAACACGCACTTCCTGTTTACTCCAGTAACTAATTTTAATCCTTCTCAAGTCTCTGGTGGGGTTGAAGACCAATAGTTATAGTTCCACAATTAATCTTAAGTTTTTTAGAATTTAAGAAAATGTTTTCATATAGGTAATGCCAGTAAGAATAAAAGTTAATTTAGGTATAGAATTCTAAACTTTTCGAGATAGGGTAGATAATCAAATACTTTCTCCTAAGTTGCCAAATGCATGTAAAGTGGACATTGCACATGTAAATCTTACCTAATAGTTTTCATAACTTTTATAATTATTATTGTATTGAAAAAAGAAGGAGCCTTTTATTGGGCCTAAAGGGGGAAATGTTGGTATAATGTTCTTGTGGAATGCATACAATTTACCCTTGTTTATTTAAATGCTGATTTCTCTACCCCACTATCTGGTTTCATTCCAGACATTGCATTGTGATGCTTATTCTGAGCATCACTGGTTTCAAGTTTCTGTAAACATGCCACCGTTTGTTCTCTGTATTGTAATTAAACAACCAGCTCCAATGCTGAGCAATGGAGAGGATAGGGTGGGACATCCTGGGCCGGAGTGGGGGAGAAGGAAGCAAATGGGGAGAGAGGAGGAGAATCCGCAGGAGAGGTCTTGAAACCACGTGGAGAGACAGAACGGACCTAGGTTATGATGAAAAGCAAGTATAGTGGGTGAAATCTGAATGGTAGGAAACTATGAGGGCTTGGAGGTTTAAGATGGAATATCCATTGCTCAGCATTGTGCTCTAGGTTAATTAAATCCCAGTCTCTGTGTGGTGATTTGAGTATACAGCTGATTTAGCTTGTTTAACTACAAGATAATTCAATAGTAAATATTAATATACCACAACAGACATAGCATCAGACAGCATTCAGATTTGAATTATCATCACAGAATCAATGTAAGAGAGAAACCTTATGACTATATGGAGTATAGGAAAATCTTCAGTCAGAATGCTGTTCTTACTAATTGTATTCTTCTTGGCGAAAAACCCGGTCAATGTAGAAAGACGTTCAACCAACATTCAACTCCTAACCAACCTCAGATAGTCCTCACAGGAGAAAAACCCTACTTGTGTGATGAATGTGGGAGAAGATTCCGCCACAGAATGCACCTCATTGAACATCAGAGAATCCATACAGGGGAAAAGCCTTTCATGTGTAACGAATGTGGGAAAGCCTTCAGGCTGCCATTATCCTTTAAGCATCACCTGAGAAGCCACACAGGAGAGAAACCCTACAAGTGTAATAATGAGTGTGGTAAAGCTTTTAGTCAAAGCTCGACCCTCACTGAGCATCATAGACTTCACACTGGAGAGAGACCCTATCAATGTAGTTTTTGTGGGAAAGCCTTCACAGAGGTCACAAAAGGACACATACAGGAGAGAAACCCTATGAGTGTATTGAATGTGGGAAAGCCTTCAGCTTGAGTGCATACCTTAAACAACATGGGAAAATCCACAGCCATGAGAAATTGTGTGAGTATAAATGTGAGAGAACCTCAGATTGAAGTCCTTCCCTTAGTGGCACAAAACTCAGGGGGAAACATGAACATAGAGAGATGGGAAGTTGTTAAAATCATCCTTTTCATTCACCATCAAATGATTCATGGTGCAAAGAAAGCTTACCTACCAGTGAGTTCTTACTGCTTAGAAACCAAATTTATAACTGAATTTAGTAGTTTATAACATCTCCAGGAGGTCTTATAAATAGCGAGCATTACTTTTACAAACACTGGGTCCTGTTCAGATTCCAGTGTAAAGCCTAAAAAAAGGATGGGGAGGACGACATGCCTGTAATTCTAGCACTCCGGGTTTGCTGATCATTTTTTTCCTTGTGATCCTAGCAGTTGTCGGTGGGGAGGATTAAGGATATTTTTAAATTACAGCAGTGTTGATGATAACAGGGCAAATGAGGAGGGTTGGGGATTTAAGGCTACCCTCCACTATAGATGCAGTTCAAGGCATATATGGGCTAGTTGAGTCCCTGTTGTTGTTTTGTTTTGTTTTGTTTTGTTTTTTTAAGAAAAAAACATGAAAATCTAAAAGGGAATAACCTATAATTACTAAACTGTAAATTTATTCTATAATACTTTTTAGTTATATTAATATTGATTAAACAAGGCAATATCGCAATATAGCCAGTTATATAAAATAGAATAAAGAGAAAAAAGCAATATTGTTTGAAGGTTTTTCATTTTGTTCTTTATCTACAGGTTTTTTTATACTTATAAAAAATTCTTTTCCAAAAGACAATTGGATTTTTAGCCTGTCTTAATACTATCTATGGAACTTAATAGTTTGCTATACTAACTAAAATTTGCTCTCTTTTTAGCAGAATAAAAATACATTTTAAATTTTAAGGTATTAAGCTAGGCTACTCAAGCTTGTAAGCCAGGCACTCAGGAGGTCGAGATGGTGAGGTTGCTATGAGTTTGAGGGCAGCTTAGCATACATAGGTAAGCCTTGTCTCAAACACACACAGTCTGCAAAACCTCACATGCTCAAAGGTCCCCATCAAGTGGAGGACAATGTCAGGTCCTTAACGAGAAATGCCATCTGAGGAGAGGCCCAGCATACACAGCTTTGGTTCTGGCCAAGTGTCAGGTTCTTGTTCGCCATTTTACATTTTCTCACACTCCATTACACCTCCACGTGATCTCCTTTCTGCCTCAGATATCCTCCCCACACTCCATGTCTCTGTAGGATCCTCCAGGTCCTCCTACTTTCTTCTGTGTGCTGACACAAAGAGGAACAATGGTGTGCCTGACCACTAACTGAGCTAGCACTTACGTTTTCCTAGTAACCTTGAATCTAAGCCATGAACTTGAAAATCCAAGCCATGGCACCAACAAAGGTATTAGATTATTGTCCAAAACTGAAAGAAACTGGCTCCCAATCTGAGCCCAAATTCTTTATGGGAGTCTTCTCACTTTTGCAGTGATGAAGTTGGGTTCTCTTAAGCTAACTGCCCTGTACTAACTGCCCTGGAGTTTAATGTCTCTTTTTTTTTTGAGTCCCGGCCAGAGCTATTTCAGGTCAGTTTGGGACGCCTCTTGTGGGAACGTCCTTGCACAACACTTTTAAGGGCAATTCTAGTTCAGGTCTGATGTAATAGAAGTTTTGGTTTCTTTGTAAACTCAGTTATGTTATGAAAATGTGGATTTTAGTTGGGCTTTAGTGTGTCCACAGCTCCTAATTGTCTCCTGTGGGGTGTGTGGGACGTGGCTTTTGCTGGCTGGTAATAGCCTTCCTCCTGCATCATGGAGAGTGGCTTGGTCTAGGGCTCTGAAGATAGGAGGGTATGGCTTGCCATGGCCTGGCTTGCAGTGTTGGTGTGTGGCAAGTGGCAGTTTTGAGAGACCTGAGGCGAACAGTGTGGCAGTTTGGAGCAGACAGAAACTCACAGGGCGCAACGGCTTTGAGAAGACTGCGTTTGCTGTTCATGGAGAGTGGTGTGGCCCCCAATGACCCACTGATTCTACACAGTCAGGAAAAGTAAAGAGGTCTGGGCCCCTCTCCTCACTCATCTGCTGTCTTCTCCTTAGGGTTAAGGGTTTGGGGGAAGAGAGGTAGAGGCCTAAATACCCCAAATAGAGTGCTACAGTCTGACCAGAACAAAACAATAACCCCCAGGTGGTGGTGAAGAGTGTGTGTGTGTGTGTGTGTGTGTGTGTGTGTGTGTGTGAAGGAAGGTTGTCTGTATTTATATTCTCTACTACCTAGTTTATACTTGTTTCTTTTTCCTTTGCCTCTATTAGACTGAGGGCCTTTTATGGGTAAGGCTCCCTTTTTATTCATCTCTTCCTTACAATGACTAGCACAGAATCTGAGAAAATGCATTCCTTAAATGTTTGCTAAAAAAAAAAAAAAAAAGAGCTGGACAGACTGATGCCTTGTTTTATTGTTGTTATTGTAGTACTGGGGATTGTTTTGTGGAAACAGTGCACAGAACAAGCCCTTGGTCATTTAGCCACATTTCTAACTTTTATGTTTTGGATGAATTTTTATTTTTCAAATCTTCCAACAGTTGCTAAGATAGCTCAGTGGTCAAGATTATCTGTATTTGACCCTTAAAATACTCTCTTCCAACAGGCTGTTCCTCTTCACAGTATGACTAATATATTCCCAGACTTCCCTCTCAGGCAACTTCATCAGGAAACCTGCAACAATTCACCTGAATTCTTTAGGACTCCCACAGAACGCTTATTCTCACAGCAGACTCCCTTTCATTGACCAGATTTTTTTAGGAGGGGAGAGGGTAACAGGTCCTGGTAGCCCGGGTTGGTCTCAAACTCACCATGTAGCCAAGGATGATCTTGAACTCTTGATCCTCCTGTCTTCACTTCCTGAGTGCTGAGATTATAATGGAAGACCACTCTTAAGTTTATGCAGTTTTGGAATCTAAGGCAGGGCCTTGAGCAAGTAGATGAATACCAACTGAACTACATCCTTAGCCCTACGGATGTATGCATGAATATATGTTTGTGTTTATTTGAGGCAAACTGTCCCTGTGTAGCCCAGACTGGCCTCTAACTCACTGCAATCTTTACTGGTCTTTGAGTGCTGGGATTACAGCCGTGTGCCACTATGCCCGCCTTTTAATATTAACTTGAAATTTGTGGCATGCATATTATGGATATTTATGAGCTGCAGTGTGAGATTGCAGTGCACACATACAGTCATATCTGCGTAATTGGCATATTCGTCCACTTCACCTTTGCATTAAAAATACTCAAAACACTCTGTATCAGCTACTTACACAAATCTTCCACTATGCAACAGGACATTAGAAATTATTGTCGATCATGCCTGTAATTCCAACAATGGAAAGGCAGAGGCTAGCCAAGTGTACAGTGTGAGACTGTTATATATATATATATATATATATATATATATATATAGTCTGACGAATGAAAACTCCTTTGATTTGAAGGCACATCCCATCTATTTCTAGGCCACCAAAAGAGCAGGAAACAAAAGGGAATAGGAAAAGGTAGGAACCTCCTGCTCAACAGTTGCAGTGCCCGTAAGGAAACTATGAAGGGCACACTCTTAACTCCGAAGACTTCCGCCCGAGATGCCCGGCTTCAAATAGAATGGGCAGGATCTTCACTTTAGCTCCGCCCAATGCTGAAAGAACTGATGTCTTGTGAAAGGGGAGGGGCGGGGCTCGTGCCCTTGAAGCCGTCAACTGGACCCAAGCTTAGCCAGCCTTGGTTCAAGTTGTTAAAATCCCGAGGTGAGCGAGGGCTACAGGTCTGGGTATTGGGGGTCAGTAGGGCTGCGTCTCCTGTCAGTCCCCCTGAGGCGCGGTGCTTTCGGCAACAGCTATTCCCATCGTGTGTCCGAGTCAAAGTCTCCTCGCTCCTGTTCTGAGTGGCTACCCGGCCGAGGTCTTGCAGCGCTTACCAGAGCTGTGAGCCCTTGCGTGTGTGGTAGCCGGCTGTAATGGTGTAATCGAGGCTGGCAGCGAGCTGCAGCGAATGCTGTGACCTCGAGACCATGTCCCGTGAACGACAAGGAATAAACCCGGCAGACTCAGGAGTTTAGCGCTTCAGTAAGAAAAACTCCCTGAGCAGGGACGGGTTCCAAGAGAGGACACCATTCAAGTGGCAAGGACGAGGTGTTTCTAAATAGTTACAGCACAAAGAATAGTGGGCAAAGAGTAAATAAGGCGACTTGTCTTCTGGTGGTCCGTGGGGCACCTGTAAGTAGCGGAGCTTTGATCTGTTGTAGAGCATCTGTGATCCGAAGCAGGGGAGTTTTCCAGAAGATTAGGTCAGAGACGCCCTGACTGGTACCTTAACTGCTTATTTCCCCACTGTCTCCTGCCTCATTTGGAGAGAGAGACTCCAATGTGACCAGTGTATTGGTGTGTTCGCACACTGCAGTAGCTTTTGAAAACCCTGTCAGCAGGCCATGATGTTCCTAACTTCCCGAATGGGGAATCTAAAAGCCAGGCGCGGTGGT
Organism: Meriones unguiculatus; assembly: GCF_030254825.1. Taxonomy (NCBI): domain Eukaryota; kingdom Metazoa; phylum Chordata; class Mammalia; order Rodentia; family Muridae; genus Meriones; species Meriones unguiculatus. The sequence goes on along the minus strand of NC_083352.1, from coordinate 82,323,157 downwards.
ACACTCCTGTAATCCAGCCTCGGGAGGTTGAGGCAGGCAGAGCTCTGTGATTTTGAGGCAAGTCTGGTCACAGCAAGTTTCAGGAAAGCCAGAGCTGCACACAAAAACCCTGTCCCAAAAAAACAAAAATTAAAAAATTTACATTTAAAACAATAAAATTAAACCCTGTTGTCCAGGCCCAGCACACTCCAATTCAATAAAAAAATAAAAAATAAATAAGTAAATAAAGCAGGGGCTGAGCCTCGGTTACTTCCAAATTTCTCCAAGTATCTAAACAGGATGGAAACCATTACACTTCTCACCCGAGACAATGTAAACATTTGTACCACACAAGAAGTCCTCCATACAGTTACCCAAGGTAATGGACAAGCAAGTGTGAGCTGGCGTAGTGTGACCTCGGGACTTGGGAGGTGGTGACAGGAGAATCAGTAGGTCAGGGTTCTCCTTGATGACATAGTAAGTCTGAGGCCAGACTCTACTTCACAGGACCCTCCTCACACAGATCACACAGGGCTGGAGACACGGCTCAGCAGTTAAAGACACTTGTTACTCTTGCAGAGGACCGTGGGTTTGGTCCCCAGCACCCCCATGGCAGATCACATTGATCTATAGTTTCAGTGGATGTATGGTCACCAGGCACATACATGGTGCATGTACATACAGGCAGGCAACAGTCATACATAAAGATAAAAAAAATACTAACAGAAACTGATGTTATAGTTGTCTAACTTTTAAGCTTGTGTCTTTGGGGTTTCTCTCTATATTGTCTGGTACAGCAGAATCTTCCAAGGTTTAAATTCAGCTTTAATGACATTATTAGCATTGTGTTTCCTCTTTCTCCCAATTATACCCCTGCAGACTGCTTTACTTTTCCAGCAGAAGATGAAAGAAAAAGAAGTGAATGATGGATTGCAAATACGAGGGTGCCAGGTAAATCTAATTTCCTTTCCTCTAAAATGCTATTGTTGTGGGGAGAAATTGCTCAGCCATTAAGAGCACTTGTTCTTGCAGAGGACCAGGGTTCAACTCCCAGCACCTTATATGGAAGCTACTGCTGTGACTACAGTCCCCAGGGATCTAGTGCCATCTTCTGGCCTCTGTGGGCACTGCACACACATGGTAAACAGACAAACTTGCAGGCAAAACACCAAAAAACATAAAAGCAAATTTAAAAACTTTATGGAAAACTGGGAAAGAGTGTTTACCTACCATGCACAAGGCTCTGGGTTCAATTGGCAGTGTTGGGGTAAAAATCTATTTTATAATGGCTAGGATGATATCTCAGTCAGTACACTGCCTGCCTGACTCAGTTGAATTCCAAGAAGCCATGTTAAAAAAAAAAAAATCCAGGCATGGGCTACGAAGATGGGCCCAACAGATATTAAATATTGTGTCAGCTGATGAGATGTAGGTGCCCCAAGACATTGTTTCTATGGAAACTGGTCAAATATTTGGAATAACTCAATAGATGCCCTTCACTTTAAAAAGATGGATGTCGAATTAGGTGTGAGCAAGGAGGGGTGCGCTTGCTGTTCCAGGAGTCGCTGACATTCCAGGATGTGGCCGTGGACTTCACCAGAGAGGAGTGGGCACAGCTGACCCCAGCTCAGAAGACCCTCTACCGAGACGTGATGCTGTAGAACTACCGGAATCTGGTGGCCCTGGGTGAGCCCTGAGTTGTTGGGACAAGAGAGACCATTCAAATGAGTTCATTTCCTTCGGATGTAGGAGGCATCAAAACCTTTGTGAATGTAGTTCAGGCCATAGGAAAGAATGCTGGCCAGTTTTTCTGTCTGTTTGTTTGTTTTTGTTTGTTTGGAAACAAGGTTTTCTCTGTAGTCCTGACTGTCCTGGATCTCCTTTGTAGAACAGGCTGTCCTTGGGGCTGGAGAGGTGGCTCAGGCTAAGAGTGCTGGCTGCTTTTCCAAAGGTCTCAGTTCAATTCCCAGCAACACGTGATGGCTCACAGCCATTTATAATTCGATCTGCTGCCCTCTTCTGGTGTATAGGCAGAACACTGTGTACATAATAAATAAATAAATCTTAGAAGAAGAAAAAAAAAGAACAGGCTGGCCTTGATCTCACAGAGATCAGCCTGCCTCTGCCTTCCCAAGTGCTGGCATTAAAGGCCTGTGTCTCCACTGCCCCGCTGAATGCTGGCCATTTTTTGAGACAGACATTTGTCTGATGTTCCTTTCCTTCAGGCACAAAACTGACTTTGTTCACATGACTTTTTTCTTTTTGGAGACAAGGTCTCATTACATATGCTAGTCTGGGCTCAAACTCATGAAAACCCCTGTGCCTCCCAACTGCTGGGATGATGGGGATGATGGGTAACGGATGAGCCAGCATGCCTGATTTGGAAGTGGTTCTAGAAATGACTTCTGTTCCCTATAAACATGTGAGACCTACATTCCCCCTCGCCCAGGGCACCAGCTTTCTAAGCCAGAAGTGATCACACAGTTGGAGCAGGAGGTGCAGTGGACAGCAGAAAGCAGCAGCCAGCTGGACACTGTTACAGGTGAGAAGCAAGATCCGTGGGAAAATGGATCCTTCCCTTCTCAAGTGTTCCACAGAGTGTGTGTTCTGTGGGATGGAAAGAGTATTTATATCATTCAGCTTTCCATTCACATTGTATCATTTATGGAAGGTGGAAATGGCTGCCTTTTTCTTATGATTGCATAGAAAATATACACTTATTATGAAAACCGATATTCTGGAAGTGAAAGTGTGAACTTCTGTAAAGAGATTGCCCCCTAGGGTTTTCTCTGTATTTTCTCCATTTCTCCTGTTAGTTTTCTCTCTCTCTCTTTCTCTCTCTCTCTCTTTCTCTCTCTCTCTCTTTTTCCATTTTGTGTTATGTGTGAGGGTGCTGGCCTGAGTTTGTCTCTGCACCAAGTACATGCAGTGCCACAATTCGTTTATTAACATCAAGTGTCTTCCTTAACTGCAAGGACTCACACTTGACCCCAGAGCTTGCAGGTTGTGTTAGGGAGGTTAGCCAGTTTCCTGTGGGGATCCCATCTCTGCCTCCTGAGCACTAGGATTCCAGGTGAGGCACCACACCGCCCCAGCGTTTCCATCGAGGCTGGGAGCAAACTGTCATCCTCAGAATGCACAGCCAGCACTCTACCCATGAGCCAGCTCCCAGGGCTCTGCTGGGTCCTCTCAAGAGACTGAGAGGGCCCTGTCCCTTGTGTGACTGAGTTCTGCCATGCCCTCTGGAATATCAAATACTTCACTGTTACTGGAATCACCTCATGGCTGTTTATCTAAAATGTCCTTATAGATGAGAAGGGACCTGGGCTGTATCCAGTGGATTTAGCAGCTGGGAAGGTGAGCAATATATCAGTGACCAAAATTATAGGGACTGATGAGGAGAATGGTTCTTTCCTAGGTAGATACTGGAGGCTAAAAAGGAAACAGACCAGAGCCAGCAAGAAGAATCAGTGGGTAAAGGAGATTGCCAGGAAACGTGACAACTTGAGTTTGATCCCCAAAACCCACAGAGTGGAAGGAGAGAATGCCCCCTGACTTCCACACACATGCACCGGCCTGTGCCCAATTATGTTTAAAAGCAAAGCCTGCAGACAGCGAGCTGGTGAGCATGGAGGGACACACCTGCATGCTAGCACTGAAGAGGATCACGTGCAGCTAGACTGCCTAGACAACATAAGTGCTGTGAGCCAGCCTGGACTATCTAGTAAGAACCTATCTCCCAATAAACAAAAACAGAAGGTGCCAGGCATGGAGGTGCGCTCCTGTAATCCCAGCACTCAGGAACAGAGGAAAAAGAATTAGGAGTTGATAGCCAATCTTGGCTACCCAGGGAGACCCTGAGTAAGAAAAGTGGAGGGGGGAGGGACTGCCATTAAACATGAAGATGTCTTAGATTAATCAGGGGCTTCCTTCCTGGACAGCTAGCTTAGCACTATAGACTCTGAATGAAAAAAACATAGCTGGACTTACAGTTCTATTGGGGTAGGAATCATGCAGCAGTTTCTATGTCAGCGCTTAGATTTATACTGTTTGCCCTATAAGGAACTCCTGATAATCCATGCCAGCAGGCTTGGCGAGTGCAGACGATCCTATCTCAGCAGCCCCTCCAGTTGCACCCACTGAAGCTATACATTAGTTAAGGGGCCTTGCCCTCTTGGAGAGAGAGTGTGCCCAGGCTCTCCCAGATGTGAGTGATGTATTGCCCTGTTCTTGTAACCATGGGGGACATGTGTCAGAGCTGTGTGGTCATCCCAAGGAAGCTGGGTAGCTATGTAAGTGCCTTAAGAGTTATGTCAGAAGCTGGGGTGGATGGCACACGGTTATAATGCTAGCACTCAGGAAGCTGAGACAGGAGGATGGCTAGCCTGGGCTACACAGCGAGACACTATCTCAAAGAAATAAAACAAACAAATAAAAAAAGTAAGGGGAAATCAAAATGAAAAATTGTGTACTTATAAGTCATAAAATCTGGTTTTCATATACAAACAGGCAGGGTAACTTCTAAAGTATTAACCATGATTATTTTGGGGGGATGTGGTTCTTCTAAAGATTTTGTTTTTACTTGTATTTCTTTTATGTTATGTTTGCATTCATGTATGTTAGTGCATAACATGTATGCAGTAGCTGTGGGTGCCAGAAGAGGGCGACAGATCCCCTAGAACTGGAGTCACAGACAGTTGTGAGCTATGATGTAGGCTCTGGGAAGGAGGCCAGATCCTCTGCTCTGAGAGCATCCACTGCTCTCAGCTGCTGAGCCATCTCTCCAGCCCCAAGGACTCTTTCCTTTATTCATTTCTACATTTACTATGTTTTTTCTTTGTGTTGCTTGTATCATTTTAGACAAAAAATAAAAATAGGAAGAAGTAATTTAAAAATAAATAAGTTGGCATTACAATAGAACAGTTTGCAAATTAGCTTAAGAAAGCCTGGACCTAGATCTGCCCTCTCAAAGCTGCCCTCTCCAGTATCCTCCATAGTCTTTGTCTGACATTTTCTGTTCTTTCATCCACTTGTTCTCAACCATGGATACCTCTGGATGGCCACTTTCTTGCTATGACCACCACAGGTGCATTTTAAATGTCCCCATGCTCACCGTTTCCTGTCCTCCTTTCTTAGTCTTCCTGCTTGTTGTATGTCCATATTTTAAATGTGCATTATATTACCATCAAGATTATCTCATCATTCTGTATGTGATGGTTTTGTACATTCTGAATCTCTTTTAGGTGGGGTGAACAAATGTGTAATGAAAAAGACATCACTCAAGCAGAACGCATCTGATGAAAATCAGCCCCATGAAGTTAGAACGGAAAAACTAACAGGGGTCTCTTTCGAGTACTCCATCTTAGGAGGACTCTGGGATTTTGATTATCCGTTAGAATTGAGCCAAGAAAAGCAGCAGAAGCATTTGGAACAGGTATCTTTCACCCACCAAAAAGCTACACAGGGAAGCATGGGGTGTACTAAGTTTGAGGAAAACTGTAATTTGAATTCAGACTCTATGCATCAGAGAATCCCTCCTGTTGAAAAACCTCTCTGCTATGACACACAAGGAAAAGACATCAGACAGCATTCAGATCTGACTTATTATCATGGAGTGTATGTGAGAGTGAAACCTTATGACTATAACAAGTGTGGGAAAATCTTCAGTCAGAATGCTGTTCTTACTAATTGTGCTCTTCTTCCATAGAATCTTAGTGAATGTGGAGAGACATTCAACCAACATTCAGCTGCTAATCAACCTCAGATAGTCCTCACAGTGGAAAAACCCTACGTGTGTGATGAGTGTGGGAGAAGATTCCGCCACAGAATGCACCTCATTGAACATCAGAGAATCCATACAGGGGAAAAGCCTTTCATGTGTAACGAATGTGGGAAAGCCTTCAGGCAACATTCATCCTTTAAGCAGCACCTGAGAAGCCACACAGGAGAGAAGCCCTACAAGTGTAATGAGTGTGGTAAAGCTTTTAACCGAATCACATCCCTCACTGAGCATCACAGACTTCACACTGGGGAGAGACCCTATCAGTGTAGTTTTTGTGGGAAAGCCTTCAGCCAGAGGTCACATCTTAATCGGCACAAAAGGACACATACAGGAGAGAAGCCCTATGAGTGTATTGACTGTGGGAAAGCCTTCAGCTTGAGTGCATACCTTAAACAACATGGGAAAATCCACAGCCGTGAGAAATTGGGTAAGCAGAAATGTGAGAGAACCTTAGACCGAAGTCCCTTCCCAGTGACACATAACTCAGGAGAGACATGAACATAGAGAGATGGGAAGTTGTCAAAAATTCCTTCATTCATGATGAAATTATTCATGGTGGAAAGACAGCTTGCCTACCAGTGAGCTTTTACTGCATAAAACACAAATTTATAAGAGATTTTAGCTTTTTATAACATTCCCAGGAGGTCTTATACTGAGTATTATTACTTTAACAAATAGAAATATGTTGGCTCGTGCTCTGATTCCAGGGTAAAACCTAAATATAGGAAGGAGTGATGACATGCCTGCAATTCTAGCACTCCAGGTTTGTTGTTGCTGTTGTTTTCTTTGTAATCCTAGCAGCTGGTGGTGGGGAGGATTAGGAATTTAGGGGTCCCCTCCACTATGGATGGAGTCCAAGGCCATATGGGCTAGTTGAGTCCATTTTTTTTAAGAAAAGAAAATAGGAAAAAAAACACAAATCTAAAAGTCAAAAACCTATAATCACTAAATTGTAAATTTATTCTATAATGCTGCTTAATTATATGAATATTGCGTAAATAAGGTGATGTTATAATATAGCCAGTTAAATAAAATAGAATAAACAGAAAGAGTAATATTTCTCAAACTTTAGTCATTTTGTGCTTTATTTACAATTTCTTCCATACTGGGTCTTAATTCTTTTCTAAAGGACAATAGGATTTTTAGCCTGTCTTAATATTATCTGTGGAACTTAATAGTTTGCTATACTAACTAAAATTTGCTCTCTTTTTAGCAGAATAAAAATACATTTTAAATTTTAAGGTATTCAGCTAGGTATGGTGACTCAAGCTTGTAAGCCAGGCACTCAGGAGGTCGAGATGGGGAGGTTGCTATGAGTTTGAGGGCAGCTTAGCATACATAGGTAAGCCTTGTCTCAAACACACACAGTCTGTAAAACCTCACATGTTCAAAGGTCCCCATCAAGTGGAGGACAATGTCAGGTCCTTAACAAGAAATGCCATCTGAGGAGAGGCCCAGCATACACAGCTTTGGTTCTGGCCAAGTGTCAGGTTCTTGTTTGCCATTTTACATTCTCTCACACTCCATTACCCCTCCACATGATTGCCTTTCTGCCTCAGATATCCTCCCCACACCCCATGTCTCTAGGATCCTCCAGGTCCTCCTACTTTCTTCTGTGTGCTGACACAAAGAGGAACAATGGTGTGCCTGACCACTACTGAGCTAGCACTTATGTTTTCCTAGTAACCTTGAATCTAAGCCATGAACTTGAAAATCCAAGCCATGGCACCAACAAAGGTATTAGATTATTGCCCAAAACTGAAAGAAACTGGCTCCCAATCTGAGCCCAAATTCTTTATGGGACACACACACACACACACACACACACACACACACACCCTTATTTGGACAATACTAAATAGAACATCTCTGTCTCCTCAAATCCTTTGCACTGATGAAGTGGGGTTCTCTTAAGCCCTTTGTACTAATTGTCCTGGAGTTTAATGTCTCTTTCTTTGGAGTCCCGGCCAGAGCTATTTCAGGTCAGTTTGGGACCCCTCTTGTGGGAACGTCCTTGCACAACACTTTTGAGGGCAATTCCAGTTCAGGTCTGATCAGAACAAAACAATAACCTCCAGGTGGTGGGAGAGAGAGAGTGTGTGTGTGTGTTTGTGAAGGAATATTCTCTGTATTTATACTCTCCCACTATGTAGTTTATAGTTGTTTCTTTTTCCTTTGCCTCTATTAGACTGTGGGCCTTTTGTGGGTAAGGCTCCCCTCTTATTCATCTCTTCCCTACAATATCTAGCACAGAATCTGAGACTATGTGTTCCATAAATGTTTGCTGAAAAAAATAGTTTTATGCCTTATTTTATTGTTATTATTGTAATACTGGGGATTATTTACTGGACAGGATGCATGAAAGAAAAGCCCCTGACCATTTAGCCACATTTCTTTTTTTGTAGTTTGTTTTTTGTTTTTAATGTGCTAAAGTGGAAGTTTCTGGTTTCTTTTAAGATTCAATGAGACTGTGATGTTTTGCTGGAGGCTAGCTTGTGAGAGGGCATGTGTTGTTTTGCGCTGAGCTGTCTCATGCAAGGGGCATGACTTTGGCCAACTGAGAACATCTGTGGCTGAACTCTGAGGAGAAAAGATATACAGAAGCCCACAAACAGACAGTGTTTTTTGGATTGACTTCACTGCATTGATCTTCGTGTTTGGACACTTGAGTTCACAGAGAGAAACTTTCCAGAGAAATTCTCAGGGCAATCCAGCTGAGTCTTACTGCTTTTGCTAACTTGTTCTGATCTTCTGAATCACGCTGATTCCTTTTGCTGCTTAGTGTTGGCCTTTAGACTGGACTGCCGGTGTCTGGACAAGGAAGAGTGGACTCATCCAAGGAACAACTTCTAAAAAGGTCTACAATAACCTTTACCTAATAACCTTCCTTTTCCCCTACCTCAGGTCAGTGGGTGAAAGGGAGGTAGAACATTTAAGAACCCTAAATAAAGTAGGTTTGGTGAAAAATCTAAGCCTATAATCTACATTGGTGTTTTTCCTGCATGTACGTCTGTGGTTGTCAGATCTTGAAGTTACAGACCGTTGTGAGCTGCCATGTGGGTGCTAGGATTGAGCCCTACTCCTCTGGAAGAGCAATCGGTGCTCCCAACCACTGGGCCATGTTTCCAGCTCCCTTAGCCACATTTCTAACTTCATGTTTTGGATGAATGTTTCTTTTTCAAGTCTTCCAACACCAACTGCTAAGATAGCTCAGTGGTCAGGATTGTTTGTATTTGATCCTCAGATAGTCTCTTCCAACAGGCCATTACCTCTTCACAATTTGCCTGATATATTCTCAGTCTTCCTGCTAAGGAGGCTTTATCAGGAAACCTGCAATAATCACCTGAATCCTTTAGGACTTCACATAGCAGATTCCCCTTCATATTTCAGTTTTCTTTTCTTTTCTTTTTCTTTTTTTTTTTTTTTTTTTTTTTTTTTTTTGAGACAGGGTCTGGTAGTCCAGGTTGACCTCAAACTCACCATGTAGCCAAGGATGATCCTGAACTCTTGATCCTCCTGTGTTCACTTCTTCAGTGCTGAGATTATATGTCACACCACATGAAGTTTTAGTGCTGGTGTCTAAGGCAGGGATTTGAGCACATTGGTAAATGCTTTACCAACTGAACTACATCCTTGGCCCTATGTATATGTGCATGAATATATGTTTTGTGTTTATTTGAGTCAAACTGTCACTATGTAGCCCAGCCTGGCCTCAAATTCACTGCAGTCTCTACCCCCACGAAGTGTTGAGATTACAGCCATGTGCTGCCACACCCACCTATTAAGAAACTTGAAATTTTTGACTCGCATATTATACATATGAGATAGAGTGTGACATTGCAGTGTACACAGAGTCATATCAGGATATTTGGCGTATCCGTCCACTAACGACATCTTTGCCTTAAAAACATTGAAAATCCCGTTTATCCGCTACTTGGGTGTATGCAAATATTACACTGTACAACGGGATGCTAGAAATTATTGTAGGTCGCGTCTGTAACTCCAACACTGGAAAGGCAGAGGCTAGCCAGGTGTACAGTGTGAGACTGTTAACAGAAGGGAAAAGTTTCTGACTGACGAATGGAAACTTCTTTGATTTGAAGGTACTCAAAAGAGCAGGAAACAGAAGGGAATAGTAAAACATCGGAACTTCCCGGCCACCAGTCGAGTGCCTGGTGGGAAAGTATAAGCGCAACTGGGTGAACTCCAAAGACTTCCAACCGAGTTGGGTAGAGGGAAGGGACGTGTTCAAAAGGACTGGGCGGGATCATCCCTTTAGCCCCAGCCAAAGCCCGCAGAACTTGCGCCCTGTGAAAAGAAAGGGGCTGGACTAGCGCGTCCTTGACGTCATCACGCTGCGCCCATGCTCCGCTGGCCTTGGTCCGAGTGGGAAACAGCTGAGGTGAGCGAGGGTTCCAGGTCTGGGTATTGGAGGGTCCGCTGGGCTTGGTCTCCTGTCAGTCTCCCTGAGGCGCGGTGCTTTTGGCAGCCGCTGATTTCTAATATAGCTGCGAGTCAAAGTCTCCCCGTTCCTGTACAGGAAGCTGAAGTCAAAGTCTCGTTCCTGTCTTGCCCTGCTTAGCGGAGCTGTGAGCCCGTGTGTGTATCAGCCTGTAAAATGTGTGTAGCAGCTTGTAATGGCTGGAATCAAGGCTGGCAGCAAGCAGCAATCAATGCTGTGTTAACGACAAGGAATAAACCCCCGCAGACTCGGACGTTAAGCGCTTCAAACAACACCCATTATTAGAAAAACTCCCTGAGCAGAGACCAGTTCCAGAAAGAAAGGACACCATTCAAGTGGCAAGGATGAGGTGTTTTTAACTGGTTACAGCACTAAGAATAGTGGGGAAAGGGTAAATAAGGTGACTTATGTAGCGAAATGTCTTTAGTTCATCAGTTGAAAAAAAACTCATTAGAGGGCACATGATCTAGGTCAGCTGAAAACCGACTTGTGAGAGCGCGTGATGTTTTGCAGGAAGCTGTCCTGTGCAAGGGGCGTGGCTTTTGCCAGCTGGAAAAACAGCCCTGCTTGGACTCCGGTAAATAGAAGCTCACGGACAGGGAGGTGACAATGGTTTTCCATCGGTATTTTTTGTGAGGTGCACATCGCTTTGCTGGTCTTGGCTTTTCTACACTTCACTTTGGAGAGAAATGCTCCAGAGCAAAGAACTTCTCGTGACAATCTGATTGGTACTTGTGCCTGTCGCTGACTAGAGTTCGTGGAGTCTTCCTTTTTCTGCTGAATCCTGCTGATTCTTGTTGCTGTTTGGTGTTGGATTTTGGACGGACTGCTGGTATCTGGACAACGACGAGTTGACTCACCCCAAGGAACTACGTCTAAAAAGGTCCACAACCCCCTTTTTCTAATAATCTTATTTCTTCCCTACCTCTGCTCAGTGGTTAGGAAGGGAGGTAAAAGTGTTTAAGAACCCTAAATAAAATAGGTTTTGGAAAAAGTCTATAAGCCTACAGACTTGTCATCTGGTCGTCTGTGGGGCACCAGTAAGTAGCAGAGCTTTGATCTGTAGAGCATCTGTGATCCGAAGCAGGGGAGTTTCCAGATTAGGTCAGAGACGCCCTGGGGCTGGTCCCTTAACTGCTTCTCTTCTCTGTCTCCTGCCTCATTTGGAGAGAGACTCCAATGTGACCAGTGTGTTGGTGTGTTTGCACACTGCAGTAGCTTTTGAAAACCCTGTGAGCAGGCCATGATGTTCCTAACTTCCCGAATGGGGAATCTAAAAGCCAGGCGCGGTGGTGCACCCCTGTAATCCAGCCTCGGGAGGTTGAGGCAGGCGGAGCTCTGTGATTTTGAGGCAAGTCTGGTCTATACAGCAAGTTCCAGGAAAGCCAGAGCTGCACACAAAAACCTTGTCCCAAAAAAGCAAAAATTAAAAAATTAAACACTGTTGTCCAGGCACAGCATACTCCAATTCAATAAAAATCTCTGAAAGCAAGGGCTGAGCCTCAGTATCCTTTCAGTTTCCCCAAGTATCTAAACAGGATGGAAACCATTACACTTCTCACCCGAGACAATGTAAACATTTGTACCACACAAGAAGTCCTCCATACAGTTACCCAAGGTAATGGAGAAGCAAGTGTGAGCTGGCGTGGTGTGACCTCGGGACTTGGGAGGTGGTGACAGGAGAATCAGTAGGTCAGGGTTCTCCTTGACGACATAGTTAGTCCTCTACTTCACAGGACCCTCCTCAAAGAGATCACACGGGGCTGGAGACTTGGCTCAGCAGTTAAGGACACTTGTTACTCTTGCAGAGGACCGTGGGTTTGGTCCCCAGCACCCCCATGGCAGATCACATTGATCTATAGTTTCAGTGGATGTATGGTCACCAGGCACATACATGGTACATGTACACACAGACAGGCAACACACACACATAAAGATAAAAAAATACAGAGAAACTGATGTTGTAATTGTCTAACTTTTAAGCTTGTGTCTTTGGTGCTTCTCTGTATATTGTCTGCACAGCAGAATCTTCCAAGGTTTAAATTCAGTTTTGTTTTTGTTTTTGTTTTGTGATTTGTTTATACAGTATTCTGCCTGCATTCGTGCCTGCAAACCAGAAGAGGGGATCAGATCTTACTATAGCTGGTTATGAGCCGCTATGTGGTTGCTGGGAATTGAACTCAGAACTTTGAAAAAACAACCAGTCTTATTAATCTCTGAGCTATCTCCCTAGTTCCCCCCCCCTTTCTTTTTTCAAGACAGGGTTTCTCTGTGTAGCCTTGGTTGTCCTGGACTCACTTTGTATAACAGGCTGGCCTTGAACTCACTGAGATTTTCCTGCCTCTGCCTCCAAGATTGCTGGGATTACAGTCATGTGCAACTGTGACTGGCTCTAAATTTTAGGCCAGGATGGCCTCAAACTTGTTATCCTCCTGCCTCTGCCTCTATCAGTAAATCCTACCAGCATGCACCTCCATAACCTGCTAAATTCTTTAATGCCATATATTAACAATGTTTTTCTCTTTCCTCCTTATACCCTCTCAGGATACTTCCTTTTCCCAAAAGAAGATGAAAGAGAAAGAAGTGAATGATGGGTTCCAGATAGGGGGGTGCCAGGTAAATTTAATTTCTTCTCCTCTGAAATGCTATTTTTGTAGGGAGAAATTGCTCAGCCATTAAAGGCACTTGTTTCTTGCAAAGCACCAGGGTTCAATTCCCAGCAGCTAAATGGCAGCTTATGTCTGTAACTCAAGGCCCCAGTGCCATCTTCTGGCCTCTGTGGGCACTGCATACATATGGTAAACAGACAAACTTGCAAGCAAAACACCCACATACATAAAAACAAATTTTAAAAATCTATTGTAAATCCAGAAAGAATGTTTGTCTACCATACCATACCATACCATATACAAGGCCCTGCGTTCAATCCGCAGTGTTGGGGTAAAAATCTATTATAGAATGGCTAGGATGATATCTCAGTCAGTACACTGCCTGCCTGACAGGCATGAGGACTGAGTTTGATTCCCAGAACCAAGGTTAAAAAAAATTCCAGGCATGGGCTGAGAGCGTGGGCCCAACAGACACAGCGCTTGTTGTCTGAGAGTAAGGGCCTGAGTTCAGATCCCTTGGAGCCATGTGAAAGCCAGCTGTGGTAGCACACATCTGTAATCCCAGGGTTTCTAGGGCAAGAAGAGGCAGAGACAGAGGAGCCCCTGGGGCTCTCAGGCCAGCCAGCCTGGTGCATGCAGCAGCAAACGAAAAGTGCTGTGGGGACGGACGTCTGACGCTCTGCACACCGCTACATGTGCATTTCCCTGTGCATACATGTACATGCCTGCACAAGCACACAAGCATACATGCATGTAGATACGCATGTGCATCACATATACACACATATTTACACATACACATACACATACATGCGAGGAATGGTGGCCCAGTGCTGAGGAGCCACATACAATCAGATCTTTGGAGCTCGCTGGACAGCCAGTCTAGTCTACTAGGAAGTGCCAGGGCCAGGGAGGGACCTGTCTGAAAAAGAAAAAGTGGCGGTGCCTGGGAAACAATGGGAAGTTGTCCCCTGACCTTTACGATAGTATGTGACACATCCTGGAGAAGTTAACACACATCTAAAGTGAAGCCCTGGCAGCCCAGAGAGACAGAGTACTGACGTCCACCTTGGATAACCGGTGTTTTTATTGGGGTTACTAATGGGAGTACAGGGGAGGGTTACTCCTTTGTTTTTGTTTCTTTGGATTTTTGAGGCAGGGTTTCTCTGTGTAGTCCTGAATCTCCTGGACCTCACTCTGTAGACATGGCTGGCTGCAAACTCAGAGATAACCCCCTGCCTCTGCCTCCTGAGGGCTGGGATTAAAGGCGTGTGCCGCCACTGCCTGACTAGATGAGGGTTGTTTATAAGAAGCAGGATGACACAGAAGCAGCCATGTCAAGAGCCCACTCTGACCTGGCTGACAGCTCAGGAAGGCTGGGTCCTAGAGCACAGCTGGAAGGGAGCACAGCAGTCCGGGAACTTGCCTCTGCACTTGGGTGGTCTTCTCCACCCACACTTGTCTCCTCGTTCACAGTGGGAGAGGGGCCCTAGAGAAGTCTCCAGGCTTCTAGTCTCCTAGCCACAGGACGGTTTGTTTATCTGCTGAGTCTTACCAGCCTCTCCCTCCCTCCTGGAGAGGTTTCCATTGAGGGGAAACTGCCATACAGTAGCATGCTGATGGGGCATAAGTACACCTGGACACTCATGAACATACATGTGCATGCACACACACACAGACACACATGAAAGCAAGCTTCAAAACCCTGTTTGAGCCTATTATTACAGTTCTAGAATATGACTAAGTATTGTGTCAGCTGAGGAGATGTAAGTGCCCAAAGACATTGTCTCTATGGAAACTAATAAAAATTAGTTTCAAATAATTTGGAGTAACTCAATAAATGACCTTCACTTTAAAAAGAACAGCTTTCAGCCTGGAACTGTGGTGCATGCCAGTAATCCCAGCACTCTGGAGGCAGAAGCAGGTGGATCTCTGTGAGTTTGAGGCCATCTGGTCTATAAATGAATCCAGGACAGCCAAGGCTATGCAGAGAGACCAACTGGGAAAAAATAAATAAATAAAGTAGCTGTCGAATTAGGTGTGAGCAAGGAGGGGTGCGCTTGCTGTTCCAGATGCTGCTGACATTCCAGGATGTGGCCGTGGACTTCACCAGAGAGGAGTGGGCACAGCTGACCCCAGCTCAGAAGACCCTCTACCGAGACGTGATGCTGGAGAACTACCGGAATCTGGTGGCCCTGGGTGAGCCCTGAGTTTATAAATAAATAAATGAGTTTTATTTCCTTCAGATGTAGGAGGTATCAAAACCTTTGTAAATGCAGTTTAGGCCATAGGAAAGAATGCTGGCCAGTTTTTCTGTTTGTTTGGACACAAGGCTTTTCTGTGAAGCTCTGACTGTCCTAGAACTCCTTTGTAAAACAGGCTGTCCTTGGGGCTGGAGAGGTGGCTCAGGCTAAGAGTGCTGGCTGCTCTTCCAAAGGTCTCTCAGTTCAATTCCCAGCAACACGTGATGGCTCACAGCCATCTACAATGAGATCTGCTGCCCTCTTCTGGTGTATAGGCAGAACACTGTGTACATAATAAATAAATAAATCTTAGAAGAAGAAAAAAAAAAAGAACAGGCTGGCCTTGATCTCACAGAGATCAGCCTGCCTCTGCCTTCCCAAGTGCTGGCATTAAAGGCCTGTGTCTCCACTGCCCCGCTGAATGCTGGCCATTTTAGGAGACAGACATTTGTCTGCTGTTCTTCTCCTTCAGGTACAAGACTGACTTTGTTCACATGACTTTTTTCTTTTTGGAGACAAGGTCTCACTACATATGCTAGTCTGAGCTCAAACTCATGGAAACCTTGTGCCTCTCGAGTGCTGGGATGATGGGTAATGGATGAGCCAGCATGCCTGGTTTGGAAGTGGTCCCAGAAACAACATTTGTTCCCTATAAACATGTGAGACCTACATTTCCCCTCGCCCAGGGCACCAGCTTTCTAAGCCAGAAGTGATCACACAGTTGGAGCAGGAGGTGCAGTGGACAGCAGAAAGCAGCAGGCAGCTGGACACTGTTACAGGTGAGAAGCAAGACCAGTGGGAAAATGGATCCTTCTCAAGTGTTCCACAGAGTGGAACACAGAGAGTGTGTGTTCTATGGGATGGAAGGAGTATTTATATCATTCAGCTTTCCATTCACATTGTATCATTTATGGAAGGTGGAAATGGCTGCCTTTTTCTTATGATTGCATAGAAAATATACACTTACTGTGAAAACTGATATTCTGGAAATGAAAGTGTGAACCTCTGTAAAGAGATTGCCCCCTAGGGTTTTCTCTGTATTTTCTCCATTTCTCCTGTTAGTTCTCCTTTTTTTTTTTTTTTTTTCCATTTTGTGTTATGTGTGAGGGTGCTGGGTAGCTATGTAAGTGCCTTAAGAGTTATATCAGAAACTGGAGTGGTGGCACACGGCTGTAATGCTAGCACTCAGGAAGCTGAGACAGGAGGATGGACCATCAGTTTTAAGGCCAGCCTGGGCTACACAGTGAGACACTATCTCAAAGAAATAAAACAACAAAGAGGAAACCAAAATGAAATTTTTTATCATGCTTATCATTAGTGCCTGTTTAAAATCTGTTTCTCCTATTAAATCAGGCAGGGTAACTTCAAGTATTTGCTCTGTGGTTGCTCTGGTTTGGTTTTTAGAGACAGGGTTTCTCTGTATTGCTTTGGCTGTTCTGGACTTCTCTATAGACCCGGCAAGCTGGCCTTGAACTCACAGAGATCACATGCCTCGGGCCTCCCCAAGAGCTATGATTACAGGCCTGCACCACTGTGCCCAGCTGACTTCTTAAGTATTAACCATGATTATTTTTAGGTGATGTGACTTTTGTAAAGATTTAGTTTTACTTGTATTTATTTTATGTGCATGTTTGTGTTCATGTGTGTCCATGCACCGCATGTGTGCAGTAGGTGTGAGCTGGAAGAGGGTGTCACATCCCTGGAACTGGAGTCACAGTCTTTATGAGCCACCCAGTTTGCACTGGGATGGAAGCCAGGTCCCCTGCAAGAGCATCCACTGCTCTCAGCTGCTGAGCCATCTCTCCAGCCCCAAGGACTCTTTCCTTCATGCATTGCTCCATTTATTTTAATATGTTATTCTGTGTGTTACTTGTATCCCTTTAAACAAATATTTTAAATAGGAAAAAATAATGTTTAAATAAACAAGTAGAGATTACAACAGGACAGTCTGCAAATTAGCTTAAGAGAGCCTGGACCCAGATCTGCCCTCTCAAAACACACTGTTCCGCCAGTATCCTCCATAGTCTTTGTCTGACATTTTCTGTTCTTTCATCCACTTGTTCTCAACCATGGATACCTCTGGATGGCCACTTTCTTGCTATGACCATCACAGGTGCGTTTTAAATGTCCCCATGTTCACCTTTTCCTGTCCTCCTTTCTTAGTCTTCCTGCTTGTTGTATGTCCATATTTTAAATGTGCATTATATTACCATCAGGATTATCTCATCATTCTGTATGTGATGGTTTGTACATTCTGAATCTCTTTTAGGTGGGGTGGACAGACGTATAATGAAAAAGACATCACTCAAGCAGAATACAGCCGATGAAAATCAGCCCCATGAAGTTAGAATGGAAAAGCTAACAGGGGCCTCTTTTGAGTACTCCATCTTAGGAGGACTCTGGGATTTTGATTATCCATTAGAATTGAACCAAGAAAAGCAGCAGAAGCATTTGGAACAGGTATCTTTCACCCACCAAAAAGCTACACAGGGAAGCATGGGGTGTACTAAGTTTGAGGAAAACTATAATCTGAATTCAGACCCTATGCATCAGAGAATCCCTCCTGTTAAAAATCCTCTCCATTATGACACCAAGGAAAAAGCATCAGACAGCATTCAGATCTGACTTATTATCATGGAGTGTATGTAAGAGTGAAACCCTATGACTATAATGAATGTGGAAAAATCTTCAGTCAGAATGTTGTTCTTACTAATTGTGCTCTTCTTCCGTAGAATCTCGGTGAATGTGAAGAGACGTTCAACCAACATTCAACTCCTAACCAACCTCAGATAGTCCTAATAGGAGAAAAACCCTACTTGTGTGATGAATGTGGGAGAAGATTCCGCCACAGAATGCACCTCATTGAACATCAGAGAATCCATACAGGGGAAAAGCCGTTCATGTGTAACGAATGTGGGAAAGCCTTCAGGCAGCCTTCGTCCTTTAAGCTGCACCTGAGAAGCCACACAGGAGAGAAACCCTACAAGTGTAATCAGTGTGGTAAAGCTTTTAGTCAAAGCTCAACCCTCACTGAGCATCACAGACTTCACACTGGGGAGAGACCCTATCAGTGTAGTTTCTGTGGGAGAGCCTTCAGCCGAAGATCAAATCTTAATCGGCACAAAAGGACACATACAGGAGAGAAGCCCTATGAGTGTATTGACTGTGGGAAAGCCTTCAGCTTGAGTGCAAATCTTAACTTACACAGGAAAATCCACAGCCGTGAGAAATTGTGTGAGTATAAATGTGAGAGAACCTCAGACTGAAGTCCTTCCCTTAGTGGCACAAAACTCAGGGAAAACAAAAATAATCCGTGCCAGCAGACTTGGCTTGTGCAGACCCCTCCTATCTCAGCAGCCCCTCCAGTCTCACTGAAGCTAGACAGTAGGTAGGGGCCTTGGCCTTCGGAGTGAGAGTGTGCTCTCGCTTTCCCAGGTGGGAGTGATGTTCTGGTAACCACAGGGGACAGAGATGTGTGGGTTATCCACCCCGCCCAAAAAAAAGCAGGTGAAAACCAAAAATGAAATTTTATCATAATTAATCCCTTTTTAAAATCTGTGTTGGTATAAAATTAGGTAGGGTAACTTCTAACTTACTATGATTAACTGTCGAGGAGGCGACTAAATTTTAAAGATTTTTTTTTTAAATTCGTATTTATGTGTATGTTTGTGATCATTAAGTCCAAAACCACAGCATGGAGACCATCACTCACATAGGCCATCAGCAAGAGTGCTTCTGTTTTAGAAACAGGGATCCTGCATGTAGGGGTCAGCCACTTTACAAAGCGGTGACTCAGTTTGTGGGTGAAGACAGGAGTTCCAGCAAGAGTTAGGAAACCTTAAACTTGATTGGTGGGCAGCAAGGCAGTTCAATGGGTCTGGTTTTGATTGGCCCTTACCAAGGTGGCCAGCAGACCACATTCTTGTGTCATGAACATTTAACCATAAGATGAGCTACCTAAACCATGTAGGGGCTTCAAGCACAGATGGCCAATCTTGAGAATAAGAACGCCACGTTCTTGTCGTTCTCCACTGGCTGCCCTCGCTTTTGATTGGCAGACCCTCCACTGGGGGATATTTATGGTCTGTTCGTGGGTCTGACGACTTCTAGGGGTCAGGTCCACTCCTGGCACAAAATGGAGTTAGTCAAGTCCTCCCATGTTCATGTGTGTCCGTGCACCGCATGTGTGCCCGTGCACCGCATGTGTGCAGTAGCTGTGAGCTAGAAGAGGGCGACAGATCCCCTGGAACTGGAGTCACAGTCTTTATGAGCCACCCAGTTTGCACTGGGATGGAAGCCAGGTCCCCTGCAAGAGCATCCACTGCTCTCAGCTGCTGAGCCATCTCTCCAGCCCCAAGGACTCTTTCCTTCATGCATTGCTCCATTTATTTTAATACATTATTCTGTGTGTTACTTGTATCCCTTTAAACAAATATTTTAAATAGGAAAAAATAATGTTTAAATAAACAAGTAGAGATTTCAACAGGACAGTCTGCAAATTAGCTTAAGAGAGCCTGGACCCAGATCTGCCCTCTCAAAGCACACTGTTCCGCCAGTATCCTCCATAGTCTTTGTCTGACATTTTCTGTTCTTTCATCCACTTGTTCTCAACCATGGATACCTCTGGATGGCCACTTTCTTGCTATGACCACCACAGGTGCGTTTTAAATGTCCCCATGCTCACCGTTTCCTGTCCTCCTTTCTTAGTCTTCCTGCTTGTTGTATGTCCATATTTTAAATGTGCATTATATTACCATCAGGATTAGCTCATCATTCTGTATGTGATGGTTTTGTACATTCTGAATCTCTTTTAGGTGGGGTGGACAGACGTGTAATGAAAAAGACATCACTCAAGCAGAATACAGCCGATGAAAATCAGCCCCATGAAGTTAGAATGGAAAAACTAACAGGGGCCTCTTTCGAGTACTCCATCTTAGGAGGACTCTGGGATTTTGATTATCCATTAGAATTGAACCAAGAAAAGCAGCAGAAGCATTTGGAACAGGTATCTTTCACCCACCAAAAAGCTACACAGGGAAGCATGGGGTGTACTAAGTTTGAGGAAAACTATAATCTGACTTTAGACCCTATGCATCAGAGAATCCCTCCTGTTGAAAATTCTCTCTGCAATGACACACAAGGAAAAAGCATCAGACAGCATTCAGATCTGACTTATTATCATGGAGTGTATGTAAGAGTGAAACCCTATGACTATGAGTGTGGGAAAATCTTCAGTCAGAATGTTGTTCTTACTAATTGTATTCTTCTTGGAGAGAAACATGGTGAATGTGGAGAGACATTCAACCAACATTCAGCTGCTAACCAGCCTCAGATAGTCCTCACAGGAGAAAAACCCTACTTGTGTGATGAGTGTGGGAGAAGATTCCGCCACAGAATGCACCTCATTGAACATCAGAGAATCCATACAGGGGAAAAGCCTTTCATGTGTAACGAATGTGGGAAAGCATTCAGGCTGCCATTATCCTTTAAGCGTCACCTGAGAAGCCACACAGGCGAGAAACCCTACAAGTGTAATCAGTGTGGTAAAGCTTTTAGCCGAAGCACAACCCTCACTGAGCATCACCGACTTCACACTGGGGAGAGACCTTATGAATGTAGTTTCTGTGGGAAAACCTTCAGCCGAAGATCACATCTTAATCAGCACAAAAGGACACATACAGGAGAGAAGCCCTATGAGTGTAATGAATGTGGGAAAGTGTTCAACCGTAATGCACACCTTAACTTACACAGGAAAATCCACAGATGTGTGTAATGGACTGTAAATGTGAGAGAACCTCAGACTGAAGTCCTTCCCTTAGTGGCACAAAACTCAAGAAAAACAGAGAGAGAGACGGGAAGTTGTTAAAACGATTCTTTTCATTCAGTAGCAAATTGTTCATGGCAGGAAGAAAGCTTACCTACAAGTGAGTTTTTACTGCATTGGAACCAAATTTATAACTGAATTTAGTAGTTTATAACATCTCCAGAAGGTCTTATAAATAGTAAACATTACTTTTACAAACTGAAATATATTGGGCCCTGTTCAGATTCCAGTGCAAAACCCAAATAAAGGTGGGAAGGATGACATGCCTGTAATTCTAGCACTCCGGGTGTGCTGCTTGTGGTTGCTTTGTAATCCTAACAGTTGGAGGTGGGGAGGATTAGGAATTTAAGGCTGCCCTCCAGTATGGATGGAGTTGAAGGCCATTTTGTGTTAGAGGAATGTCTACTATGTTTTAAAGTGCTGTTGAGTGCCTTGTGATCCGGTTGGGGCCCTGCCTTGGGCATTGTTACGAATGTTGAACTATCTCCTTTAACCATGTGATGATAAGGAATGTTCCCGGTTATTCCAGACTGGTAAATAAAGGTGCTGAAGCCTAGGACTGGGTTGCAAAGAGGCAGGCAAACTTTTAGGTTCCTGGGCTTGGGTTTGAGAGGGAGAGGAGAAAATGTCAGACGAGGTAGCAGGAGATGAATCCAGAGAGAGAGAGAGAGAGAGAGAGAGAGAGAGAGAGAGGAGTCTTCATAGGGCAAGATGTCAATAAGCATGTGGCTGTAAGGACAGACTGGATGGAACAAGCCATCTGGGAGCCATCAGATTGCCAGGTGATTCGCTTTTATGTAGGTTTTAAAGATACTAGGGTCAGAATAGCACAGTATCTGCCTAGTATAGTTCTTGAAGTTTAATAATAAATCATAATCATTTTTTGTCAGTCATTGGGAACCCGACTGGTTAAAGAAAACTATTAATTTACTGTATTAATTTAGAAAGCATAACCATTCTTTCTACAAATTTGGGTTGTTGAGACCCTGTTTTAAAAAAGAAAATAGGAAAAGAAAAGCACAAAAATCTAAAACTCAAGAATTTATAATTACTAAACTGTTATGTTTATTCTATAATACTTTTTATATGAATATTGATTACACAAGGCAATATTGCAGTATAGCCAGGTATATAAAACGGAATGAATAGAAAGCATATTTCTTTTTTTAATCTTTCTGTAATTTATTTATTATGTACACAGTATCTGCATGTACACCTGCAGGCCAGAAGAGGGCACCAGATCTCATTATAGATGGTTGTGAGCCACCATGTGGTTGCTGGGAATTGAACTCAGGACCTCTCGAAGAGCAGCCAGTGCCCTTAACCTCTGAGCCATCACTCCAGTCCTGCATAATATGTCTTAAACTTTATTCATTTTGTGCTTTAATTATACTTTCTCTTAATTCTTTTTCTAAAGGACAGTAGAATTTTTAGCCAGGCCTAATAAATATTATCTATGGAACTTAATAGTTTGCTATACTAACTAAAATTTGTTCTGCTTTCTAGAACAATAAAAATAATCTCAAAATGTAAAATACTCAAGTGGGCATGGTACCTCAAGCTTGTAAGACAGAGGCACTCAGGAGGTGGAGATGGTGAGATTGCTATGAGTTTGAGGGCAGCTTAGGATACACAGGTAAGCTGTGTCTCAGAAACACACGGACCCTGCAAAACCTCACATGCTCAAAGGTCCCCATCAAGTGGAGGACAATGTCAGGTCCTTAACAAGAAATGCCATCTGAGGAGAGGCCCAGCATACACTCTGGCCAAGTGTCAGGTTCTTGTTCGCCATTTTACATTCTCTCACACTCCATTGGCCCCTCCACACACATGTTCTTTCTGCTTCAGATGTCCTCCCCACACCCCACGTGTATCAGAATACATAAATGACATGCCCCGCAAAAGGTGGGGTACAAAAAGGTTTACTGTGGGAAGGGCAGGGGGAGAGAGGGAGAGAAGACAGAGTCTGAGTGGACCACGAGAGAGAGGTAGGCAGTGTGGAAGAGCAAAGCGGGGAGGGAAATGGGCAGAGAATGCAAGAGGAGAGAAAAGAGACAGGAGTCTTTTCATCCTGGGCCCTTGGCTCCAGCAGCAGCAGGTGATGACTTAAGAGGTTGCTAAGCAACCTAGAGGCTGGTTGGAAGGGCTGCCTCTATGCTAACAGCAAGTCCCTCTGTAGGATCCT
Organism: Meriones unguiculatus; assembly: GCF_030254825.1. Classification (NCBI taxonomy): domain Eukaryota; kingdom Metazoa; phylum Chordata; class Mammalia; order Rodentia; family Muridae; genus Meriones; species Meriones unguiculatus. The sequence goes on along the minus strand of NC_083352.1, from coordinate 82,300,073 downwards.
CCAAGTCCTCCTGCTGTATTTTACAAACTGACACAAAGAGGAATCGTGGAATGCCTTGACACTAACTGAACTAGCATCAGTGTCTTCCTAGGAACCTGGAATACAACTGTGGCCTTGAACACTGCCAAGCACCAACAAAAGTGTTAGATTATTGTCCAAAACAGAAACTGGCTCCCAGTCTGAGCCCAAATTCCTTATGGAAGCTACACACACACACACACACACACCCTTAGCTGGACAAAACAGAACATCCCACTCTCTTCAGGTCCTTTCCACCTTCTGCCAGAGGTGGAAGCTCTGTTAAGTGCTTTGTACTAATTGCCCTGGAATTTAGTGTTTCTTTCTTTGGAGTCCAGACAAAACTTATTTCAAGCCAGTTTGGGACACCTCTTGTGTAAACGTCCTTGCTACCCTTTTGAGGGCAAGTCTCATTGTGTGGGGGGGGGGGTCCTCTGTATTTATACTCTCTACTGCCTAGTTTATAATTGTTTCTTTTTCCTTTGCCTCTGTTAGACTGTGGGCCTTTTTTGAGTTAGGCTCTGCTTTTATTCATCTCTTCCCTACAATGACTAGCACAGAATCTGAGAAAAAAATGTGTTCCATAAATATTTACTAAGAAAAAAAAAGTTTGACAGATTGATACCTTGTTTTATTGCTACTGTAATACTGGGGATTGTTTTGTGGACAGGGTGCATGAACTGGCTATTTAGCATTTACCAACGTTTTGGATGAATTTTTGTTTTTCAAATCTTCCAGTTGCTAAAATAGCTCAGTGGTCAAGATTATCTGTATTTGACCCTCAAAAAGTCTCTTCCAACAGACTGCTCCTCTTCACAGAATGACTAATATATTCCCAGGGTTCCCTCTCTGGAAGCTTTATCAGGAAAGCTGCAACAAATCACCTGACTCCTTTAGGACTCCCACAAAACGTGTATTCTCACAGCAGACTCCCTTTCATAGTCCAGCTTTTTTGCTTGTTTGTCTGTTTGCTTTTGAGACAGCATCTGGTAGCCCAGGTTGGACCTTAACTCACTTCCTGCCTTCACTTCCTCAGTGTTGAGAATATATGCAAGACCACAGGAAATTTATGCAGTGTTGGGATCTAGGGCAGGGCCTTGAGGAAGTAGGTAAGTATTTTAGAAGCTGAACTACATCCTTAGCCCTATGTATGTATGCATGAATATATGTTTGTGTTTAGTTGAGGCAAGCCGTCAACATAATACCCGGACTGGCCTCACTGCAATCGCTATCGGTCTTTGAGTGCTGGGATCACAGCCATGTGCCACCATGCCCACCTTTTAACATTAAACTGAAATGTTTTGACGTGCATATTATGTACATTTGGATACGATGTGACATTGAAGTGCACACATACAGTCATATCAGGGTGATTGACAGATCCATCCACTTGCCATATCTTTGCCTTGAAAACATTCAAAACCCTCTGTATCTGCTACATTTTTATGCAAATATTGCACTGTGCAGCCGGACATTAAACACTTAGAGTAGATCACGCCTGTAATTCCAATACTGCAAAAGAGGAAGCTTAGCCAGGTGTACAGTGTGAGACTGCTTAAAAAAAGGAAAAAGGAAAGTTTCTGTCTGACGAATGCAAGTTCCTTAATTTGAAGGCATGCCCCATCTATATCTGGGAAATCCAAAGACCAGAAAAACAAAATGGAATAGGAAAAGGTAGGAACTTCCCGATGACCAGTTATAGTGCCTGTGGGTAAAGCATAAGCCAATCTTTTTTTTTTAATTCTTTATTAATTACACTTTATTCACAAGCCAGACAATCTTAACCATGAAAATTTCCGCCCAAGGTGCGGTGGGGAAGAGGGACGGGTTCAAAAGGACTGAGCAGCACATTCCCTTTAGCCTCGCCCAAACCGAAAAACGGTTAAGTTGGGGGCGGAGGTAGCGCATCCATGGCGTCATCACGCTGCGCCCATGCTCTGCCAGCACTGATGTGAGTGCTGGACCTCCAAGGTGAGCGAGGGCTCCACATCTGGGTTTTGGGGTTCGGTTCTGCAGGGCTGGGTCTCCTGTCAATCTCCCTGAGGCGCGGTGCTTTCGGCAGCAGCTGACTCCCAAGTGTCTTTGAGTCAAAGTCTCCTCGCTCCTGTTCTGAGTGGCTGCCCGGCCGAGGTCTTGCAGCGCTTACCAGAGCTGTGAGCCCTTGTGTGTGGTAGCCGGCTGTAATGGTGTAATCGAGGCTGGCAGCGAGCTGCAGCGAATGCTGTGACCTCGAGACCACGTCCCGTGGACGACAAGGAATAAACCCTGCAGACTCGGGAGTTTAGCGCTTCAGACAACAAAAAAACAAAAAACAGAAAGAAAAAAAAATCCCTAAGCAGGGACCAGTTCAAGAGAGAACACCATTCAAGTGGCAAGGACGAGGTGTTTCTAAATAGTTACAGCACAAAGAATAGTGGGCAAAGAGTAAATAAGGCGACTTGTCTTCTGGTGGTCCGTGGGGCACCTGTAAGTAGCGGAGCTTTGATCTGTAGAGCATCTGTGATCCGCAGCAGGGGAGTTTTCCAGAGGATTAGGTCAGAGACGCCCTGACTGGTGCCTTAACTGCTTCTCTTCCCTGTCTCCTGCCTCATTTGGAGAGAGACTCCAATGTGACCAGTGTGTTGGTGTGTTTGCACACTGCAGTAGCTTTTGAAAACCCTGTGAGCAGGCCATGATGTTCCAAACTTCCCGAATGGGGAATCTAAAAGCCAGGCGCGGTGGTGCACTCCTGTAATCCAGCCTCAGGAGGTTGAGGCAGGCGGAGCTCTGTGAGTTTAAGGCAAGTCTCATCTATGCAGCAAGTTCCAGGAAAGCCACAACTGCACAAAGAAACCCTATTCCAAAAAAACAAAAGTAAAATTTTTTTAATTTAAAACAATGAAACTTTTGTCCGTGCCCAGCAATCTCCAATTCAATAAAAAAATCTCTGAAAGCAGGGGCTGAGCCTTGGTTACTTTAAAATTTCCCTAAGTATTGAAAACCATTACACTTCCCACATGAGACAATGGAAATAAATATTTGTACCACACAAGAAGTCCTCCAGAGAGTTACCCAAGGTAATGGACAAGCAAGTGTGAGCTGGCGTGGTGTGACCTCGGGAACTGGGAGGTGGTCACAGGGGAATCAGGTTAAGGTTCTCCTTGACGACATAGTAAGTCTGAGGCCAGACTCTACTTCACAGGACCCTCCTCACACAGATCACACGGGGCTGGAGACATGGCTCAGCAGTTAAGGACACTTGTTACTCTTGCAGAGGACTGTGGGTTTAGTCCCCAGCACCCCCATGGCAGATCACATTGATCTATAGTTTCAGTGGATGTATGGTCACCAGGCACATACATGGTGCATGTACATACAGGCAGGCAACAGTCATACACTTTTTTTTCCTGTGTAGTGTGTCTGTCCTGGAACTCTGTAGACCAGGCTGACCTGAAATTCAGATATCTGGTGGGATTGGGAGGGGTTGGGGGAGGTGGCTACAGCTGGGATACAAAGAGAATAAACTGTAAGTAATAAAATTAAAATATTTTTAAAAAAAGAAATTCAGAGATCTGCCTGCCTCTGCATCCCAGTGCTGGGATTAAAGGCCTGTGTCACAAGCACCCAGCAAAGTAAATATATATATATATTCTTTTTTAAGAAAAAAAAAAAAAAAGGGAAAACAGTTAAAAAAAAAACAATAACGGAGAACTGACCGTTTATAGTTGCTTATGTTTTAAGCTTGTGTCTTTGGGGCCTCTCTGTATATTGTCTTCTATTGCAGAATGTTCCAAGGTTTAGTTGCAGTTTTAATGACATTAACAATGTGTTGCCTCTTTCTCCCAATTATACCCTCTCAGGATACTTTCCTTTCCCAGAAGAAGATGAAAGAGAAAGAAGTGAATGATGGATTCCAGATAGGAAGGTGCCAGGTAAATTTAATTTCCTCTCCTCTAAAATGCTATTGTTGTGGGGAGAAATTGCTCAGCCATTAAAGGCACTTAGAAGACTAAGGTTCAATTCCCAGCACTTACATGGCAGCCGATGTCTGTAACTCCAATCCCCAGGGATCCAGTGCCATCTTCTGGCCTCTGTGGGCACTGCACACACATGATAAATGAACAAACTTGCAGGCAAAACACCCAAAAACATAAAAACAAAATTTAAAAACTTTATGGAAAACTGGGAAAGACTGTTTGCCTACCATGCACAAGGCCCTGGGTTCAATTGTCAGTTTTGGGGTAAAAATCTATTTTACAATGGCTAGGATGATATCTCAATCAGTACACTGCCTTCCTGACAAATGTGAGGACTGAGTTTGATCCCAAGAAACCAGGTTAAAAAAAAAAAATCCAGGCATGGGCTACGAAGATGGGCCCAACAAATACTAAATATTGTGTCAGCTGATGAGATGTAGGTGCCCCAAGACATTGTTTCTATGGAAACTGGTCAACTATTTGGAATAACTCAATAGATGCCCTTCACTTTAAAAAGATGGCTGTCGAATTAGGTGTGAGCAAGGAGGGGTGCGCTTGCTTTTCCAGGTGCTGCTGACATTCCAGGATGTGGCCATGGACTTCACCAGAGAGGAGTGGGCACAGCTGACCCCAGCTCAGAAGACCCTCTACCGAGACGTGATGCTGGAGAACTACCGGAATCTGGTAGCCCTGGGTGAGCCCTGAGTTGTTGGGACAAGAGAGACCATTCAAATGAGTTTATTTCCTTCGGATGTAGAGGCATCGAAACCTTTGTGAATATGGTTTAGGTGTTTGTTTTTTGTTTGTTTGTTTGTTTGTTTGTTTGGAAACAAGGCTTTTCTCTGCAGCCCTGGCTGTCCTGGAACTCCTTTGTAGAACAGGCTGGCCTTGATCTCACAGAGATCAGCCTGCCTCTGCCTTCCCAAGTGCTGGCATTAAAGGCCTGTGCCTCCACTGCCCAGCTAAATGTGGGCCATTTTTTGAGACAGACATTTGTCTGATGTTCCTTTCCTTCAGGCACAAAACTGACTTTGTTCACATTGACTCTTTTCTTTTTTGAGACAAGGTCATTACATATCCTAGCCTGGCCTCAAACTCATGAAAACGCCTCCCGAGTGCTGGGATGATGGGTAACGGATGAGCCAGCATGCCTGATTTGGAAGTGGTCCCAGAAACAACATTTGTTCCCTATAAACATGTGAGACCTACATTCCCCCTCGCCCAGGGCACCAGCTTTCTAAGCCAGAAGTGATCACACAGTTGGAGCAGGAGGTGCAGTGGACAGCAGAAAGCAGCAGGCAGCTGGACACTGTTACAGGTGAGAAGCAAGACCAGTGGGAAAATGGATCCTTCTCAAGTGTTCCACAGAGTGTGTGTTCTGTGGGATGGAAAGAGTATTTATATCATTCAGCTTTCCATTCACATTGTATCATTTATGGAAGGTGGAAATGGCTGCCTTTTTCTTATGATTGCATAGAAAATATACACTTATTATGAAAACCGATATTCTGGAAGTGAAAGTGTGAACTTCTGTAAAGAGATTGCCCCCTAGGGTTTTCTCTGTATTTTCTCCATTTCTCCTGTTAGTTCTCTCTCTCTCTCTCTCTCTTTCCATTTTGTGTTATGTGTGAGGGTGCTGGCCTGCGTTTGTCTCTGCACCAAGTACATGCAGTGCCACAATTCGTTTATTAACATCAAGTGTCTTCCTTAACTGCAAGGACTCACACTTGACCCCAGAGCTTGCAGGTTGTGTTAGGGAGGTTAGCCAGTTTCCTGTGGGGATCCCGTCTCTGCCTCCTGAGCACTAGGATTCCAGGTGAGGCACCACACCGCCCCAGCGTTTCCATCGAGGCTGGGAGCATACAGTCATAAAATCTGGTTTTCATATACAAACAGGCAGGGTAACTTCTAAAGTATTAACCACGATTATTTTGGGGGAATGTGGTTCTTTTAAAGATTTTGTTTTTACTTGTATTTCTTTTTTGTTATGTTTGCATTCATGTATGTCAGTGCACCACATGTATGCAGTAGCTGTGGGTGCCAGAAGAGGGCGACAGATCCCCTGGAACTGGAGTCACAGTCTTTATGAGCCACCAAGTGGGCGCTGGGATGGAAGCCAGGTCCTCTGCAAGAGCATCCACTGCTCTCAGCTGCTGAGCCATCTCTCCAGCCCCAAGGACTCTTTCCTTCATGCATTGCTCCATTTATTTTAATACGTTATTCTGTGTGTTACTTGTATGCCTTTAAACAAAAATTTTAAATGGGATGAATTTTTAAATAAACAAGTAGAGATTACAACAGGACAGTCTGCAAATTAGCTTAAGAGAGCCTGGACCTAGATCTGCCCTCTCAAAGCACACTGTTCCGCCAGTATCCTCCATAGTCTTTGTCTGACATTTTCTGTTCTTTCATCCACTTGTTCTCAACCATGGATACCTCTGGATGGCCACTTTCTTGCTATGACCACCACAGGTGCATTTTAAATGTCCCCATGCTCATCGTTTCTTGTCCTCCTTTCTTAGTCTTCCTGCTTGTTGTATGTCCATATTTTAAATGTGCATTATATTACCATCAGGATTAGCTCATCATTCTGTATGTGATGGTTTTGTACATTCTGAATCTCTTTTAGGTGGGGTGGACAGACGTGTAATGAAAAAGACATCACTCAAGCAGAACACAACTGATGAAAATCAGCCCCATGAAGTTAGAATGGAAAAGCTAACAGGGGCCTCTTTTGAGTACTCCATCTTAGGAGGAGTACTCTGGGATTTTGATTATCCGTTAGAATTGAACCAAGAAAAGCAGCAGAAACATTTGGAACAGGTATCTTTCACCCACCAAAAAGCTACACTGGGAAGCATGGGGTGTACTAAGTTTGAGGAAAACTATAATTTGAATTCAGACCCTATGCATCAGAGAATCCATCCTGTTGAAAAGCCTCTCTGCTATGACACACAAGGAAAAGGCATCAGACAACATTCAAATTTGATTTATTATCATGGAGTGTATGTAAGAGTGAAACCTTATGACTATAACAAGTGTGGGAAAATCTTCAGTCAGAATGCTGTTCTTACTAATTGTATTCTTCTTGGAGAGGAACCTGGTGAATGTGGAGAGACATTCAACCAAATTTCAACTCCTTACCAGCCTCAGATAGTCCTCACAGGAGAAAAACCCTACTTGTGTGATGAATGTGGGAGAAGATTCCGCCACAGAATGCACCTCATTGAACATCAGAGAATCCATACAGGGGAAAAGCCGTTCATGTGTAACGAATGTGGGAAAGCCTTCAGGCAACATTCATCCTTTAAGCAGCACCTGAGAAGCCACACAGGAGAGAAGCCCTACAAGTGTAATGAGTGTGGTAAAGCTTTTAGCCATATCACAGCCCTCACTGAGCATCACAGACTTCACACTGGGGAGAGACCCTATCAGTGTAGTTTTTGTGGGAAAGCCTTCAGCCAGAGGTCACATCTTAATCGGCACAAAAGGACACATACAGGAGAGAAGCCCTATGAGTGTATTGACTGTGGGAAAGCCTTTAGCCGGAATGCACACCTTAACTTACACAGGAAAATCCACAGCCGTGAGAAATTCTGTGAGCATAAATGTGAGAGAACCTCAGATTGAAGTCCTTCCCTTAGTGGCACAAAACTCAGGAGAGACATGAACATATAAAGGTGGGAAGTTGTCAAATTCATTCCTTCATTCACCATCAAATGATTCATGGTGGAAAGAAAGCTTACCTACTAGTGAGTTCTTACTGCATTGAAAGCAAATTTATAACTGAATTTAGTACTTTACAACATTCCTCTGAGAGCTAGAGAGATGGCTTAGAGGTTAAGAGCACTGACTGTTCTTCCAAAGGTCCTGAGTTCAATTCCCAGCAACCAGATTGTGGCCCACAACTGTCTATAATAAGATTGGGTGCCTTCTTCCGTTGTGCAGGTGTACATGCAGTCAGTATAAGGTATACATAATAAAGAAATAAAGCTTAAAAAATTCCTTGGAGGTCTAAAAGTAGTGATTATTATTACTTTTACAATCAAAAATATATTGGGCCATGTTCTGCTTGCCTGTCATTCTAGCACTCTAGGTTTGCTGTTGTGCTATTGTTTTCTTTGTAATCCTAGCACGTGGTGCTGGGCAGATTAGGAATTTAAGAATACCCTCCCCTATGGATGGACCTCAAGGCCAATATGGTCTAGTTGGGACCATCTTTAAAAGAAAAAAGAAATCAGAAAAAAAAATAATCTTAGTCAATATCCTGTAATTACTACACTTTAAATTTATTCTCTAATAGTGTTTTATGATATGAATGTTGATTAAACAAGGCAACACTGTAATATAGCCAGTTATATAAAATAGAATAAACAGAAAGTAATATTTCGCAAAATTTAGTCATTTTGTGCCTTGTTTACAGTTTTTTCTATATTTAGTCTTAATTCTTTTCTAAAAGACAATAGGAATTTTAGGCTGGCCTAACAGAACTTAATAGTTTACTATACTAACCAAAATTTGTTCTTCCTAGTAGAATAAAAATACATTTTAAAACTTACTAGGTCTCAATGGCAGGAGTCTACTTCTGCTATCTTACAAACATCTGTTAACTCTTTTTTTGAAATATGCATTTCAATACAATGGTAATACTAATTTTTGTAATTAATAATTTTCCTTCTGTAAACTAAACTTCATATATTCTTCAGGTAATTAAAAAGTTATACGACCAGCCAGGCGCTGTGACACTCACCTGCAATCTCAGCACTTAGGGAAGCAGAGGTGGGAGGATGTCTGTGAGTTTGAGGCCAGCCTGGTCTACAAAGTGAGTCCAGGACAGCCAAGGCTACACAGAGAAACTCTGTCTCAGAAACAAAACAAAACAAAACAAAAGGTCATAAAACCTGGATCCACCTGCCATAGATCAAACAGACTCCAGACAAGTACACTGGCCTGATCTTGAAAATGGGAATTTTCCCCTGGTCTTGGGACTCTTCACCTTCCCCAATTACTTACTTTCTTATTTATTTATCGCACATGATTGCTCCATTTTCATGCATACCAGATTCTTCACCTTCCCCAATTACTAGGAGCCTTTATTTGTTTGTTTATTTATTTAGTGCTTATGAGTACTCCATTTTCATGCATACTAGAAGTAGGAATAAGATTCCATTACAGATGGTTGTGAGCCACCATGTGGGTGCTGGGGATTGAACTCAGGACCTCTGGAAGAACAGCTAGTACTCTTAACCTCTGAGCCATCTGTCCAGCCCCTACTAAGAATTTTTATTTCTGTCCCTAGTCTATATTTGTCTCAGCAGATTTTTCACTTCGCTGACAGACTCCATCCAGGACTGCAAACTGCTGAGCTCTGAACTTTCTAAAAGCTGATGTAAACCAGTCCAGCCAAGATGATTGCTCCCTGTCTTTCAGCTGTTCAACTAATCCGATGCTTCTGAGAATTGCCCCATTGCCCAGTCTTTGACTAGCATTTCAGACTCTCTGGGCCCCATAACAACATCCTAATGTCAGCTGAAAATAATTACAGAAGAAAATCCGTTGTCCATTGTCTCACCTAACAAGCTGAACTGCTACATCCAAAGGAATTTTCTGGCATAGGGGACAAATGGGTTCCTATAATGCCAATTGATATATCAAAAATGGGCCCTTTGTCCTGTTCCTCCTGGTTATGCTTTATGTCCCTTATGTGATAAACTTTATTTCACACTTCATTCAAATAAATACCGTATTGTCAAGTTTATGATACTAAGGACATGATATATAATGTCCTTATATAATGGACAGGATATATGACATCAAATATTTGATTCAGATACATAAGAACAGGGGAGATTGTAAGGAGGCAGCCACAAAGCCCATACTTCTTAAGAGCAACTCTTACATTTGCTCCCCCGTTTTGCTAGCAAGGTCAAACTACCTTCACATTCCCAAGCCTGAAGAGCCATTTCCTACTGACCTACTGTTAACTGGTAAAAAATAAAATAATAATAATAATAATAACATGTTATCTTAACCGAGGTGCATAAATTGTAAAAATATATTGCCTGCAAAACCCTCACTTACTACAGACAGATGACCCACCTCTTTGTTCCCTTATCACCTTGAGCTCTGAACCAAATGTCTAGGCTTAATTTATATTAAGGACCTTGGATTCCAGATCGAATGTCTTAGAAAGTAGTTAAAGCCCTTAAGGCCAGGCGTCCTGGTTCCGGTCCAGCTTCCAATCCATAAAGTTGGACTGACACTCACCAATACCCACTCACCTGGCGGTTTTCACCTTTTAAATACTCAATGCAGCTTTCCCTTGGGGACTCAGTTCGGATCCTGATCTGTCCGCCTCCCTACGAGCGCAGAAAATAAAGCGTGCATTTTAAGCTTCTGTCTCTGAAGTCAGTTTTCTGAGCTTCCACCCCGAACCCAACACAAATATTACACTGTGTAACAGGACATTAGAAATTATTGTGGATCACGACTGTAGTTCCAACACTGGGAAGGCGGAAGATAGCCAGGTGTACAGTGTGAGCCTGTTCAAAAAAAAAAAAAAGTCTGACCAATGTAAAGTCCTTTGATTTGAAGGCGTGTCTCATCTATTCCTGGGAAATCAAAACTCCAGAAAACAAAATGGAATAGGAAAAGGTAGGAACCTCCTGCTCAGCGGTCGCAGTGCCTGAGGGAAAAATATAAGCGGGACACTATTAACACTTGTTTCAAACGGACTGGGCAGGATATTCCCTTTAGTTCCGCCCAAAGCTGAAAGAACTGGCGCCCTGCAAAGAGGGGGCGGGGCTAGATCCCTTGACGCCATCACCCTGCGCCCATGCCTTGCCGGCCTCGGTCCGAGTGGGAGACTCCTTGAAGGTGAGCGTGGGCTGCAGGTCTGGGTATTGGGGGTCAGTGGGGCTGCGTCTCCTGTCAGTCCCCCTGAGGCGCGGTGCTTTTGGCAACAGCTATTCCCATCGTGTGTCCGAGTCAAAGTCTCTCGCTCCTGTTCTGAGTGGCTGCCCGGCCGAGGTCTTGCAGCGCTTACCAGAGCTGTGAGCCCTTGTGTGTGGTAGCCGGCTGTAATGGTGTAATCGAGGCTGGCAGCGAGCTGCAGCGAATGCTGTGACCTCGAGACCATGTCCCGTGGACGACAAGAAATAAACCCTGCAGACTCGGGATTGGAGCGCTTCAGACAACAAAAAACAGAAAGAAAAAAAAAAAAACTCCCTAAGCAGGGACGGGTTCCAAGAGAGGACACCATTCAAGTGGCAAGGACGAGGTGTTTCTAAATAGTTACAGCATAAAGAATAGTGGGGAAAGAGTAAATAAGGCGACTTGTCTTCTGGTGCCCCACTTGTCCGTGGGGCACCTGTAAGTAGCGGAGCTTTGATCTGTAGAGCATCTGTGATCCGCAGCAGGGGAGTTTTCCAGAAGATTAGGTCAGAGACGCCCTGACTGGTGCCTTAACTGCTTATTTCCCCTCTGTCTCCTGCCTCATTTGGAGAGAGAGACTCCAATGTGACCAGTGTGTTGGTGTGTTTGCACACTGCAGTAGCTTTTGAAAACCCTGTGAGCAGGCCATGATGTTCCTAACTTCCCCAAAGGGAAATCTGAGCGTTAGTGAGATTCATTTACTACTTTGAAAACACTATAAAATCCTGTTAAGTATCTCTGACCTGACTATTCTAGAAAGGTAGCAAAAATGATTTCTGAACATGGGCATTGCCCCTGACAGAAGTCACTTGGTAAGCTCTAGCTATCCATAATGCTAGAAGTTTAAATGGATTGTTTGTGGCACCAGCCTGTTTGTAATTTTGGAGGGTCCCCTAGAACTACTCCTACAGAGGTCTTGAGCCACTATGTGGGTGCTGGGAACTGAATCTAAGTCCTCTGGAAGAGCAACTAGCGCTTAACCATCCCTCCAGCCTAACTCACGGGAGGCTAATGTATAAGGATTTCCCAGCTCAAGATCTGCCTGGGCTACAGTGGAGAAAGATAGACTTCAGGAAGAAAAGGCAGAAGGCAGAACCATTGGTTTGTTAGATAGATAGGGGAAAGGGGGAAGGCTGCCTTAACACTGTATAGCTTTGAGTGTTTTAATTTTTTATTTTTTTTTTTTAATTTTAGGTGCTCAGAGGTTCATAATGTCAATAGTCCACTCATCCATCCATGCCAAATGGGTTGTGGGGAAGGTGATTGGTACAGCGATGGTAAAAACTGCTAAAGTAAGAGTAACCAGACTTGTTTTGGATCCGTACTTACTAAAGGTGAGGGTCAGTGCCTATTTTACGGTGGTGTTGATGAGTTACCAACCTGTGGATCTCAACCCCTTTGAGGGTCACATCAGATATTTACATACCATTCATAACAGTAGCAAAATTACAGTTATGAAGTAACAACGAAATAATTTTACTGTTGGGGTCACCGCAACATAAGGAACTCCATTAAAGGATCACAGCATTAGGAAGGTTGAGAACCACTGCCTTTGGGTCTGAACAGAAAAGCATTCCCTGTTGCTAGAAATTGGACATCTGCAGCAATCTAGATACCGCTGGCCTTTAGGTGTAACCTGGGTCATAGGATTTTGGGAATGCAGTTCATTCAAGTTTCCTCTGATATTTCTTGTAGTCATTCGCTGGGCAGAACAGAGGACAAGACTTCCTTCTTTCCTCCCAGATTGCTGTAGAGACCATCTCAGGAAAGAGATATTTGAGCTGAGCCTCCAGTATGGGTTTATTCCTGGACCTGGTGGTGAAAAGTCATTGCAGCGCTGATGAATACTTGGTGGTGGGCCTTTAGCTATGATGGCTGGTGGCCCTCCTGCAGAAATACCAGGTGGCTCCACACATTGAGGCCAGGGTTTGGTGTTTGAGTTTAAGAAATGCAAGGACAGTTGGAGGTGGACTGTGAAGGGTCCTTGGTGCTTTGTTGTTCTGTTTGGTTTCGAGACAGGGTTTCACTGTGTAGCCCTGGCTGCCCTGGAACTCAGTTCTGTAGATCAGGCTGGCTTTGTACCCACAGAGATCCACCTGTCTCTGCCAGAGGTGTGCACCACTACACCCAGCAAGCCACTGTGTAGTGATTTCATCCCTTAAATAAAGGAAAGACTGGTGGGGGGGTGGGGAGGTGGACGCCTTTAATCCCAGCACTCAGGAGGCAGAGTCAGGTGAATCAGCCTGGTCTACAGAGTGAGTTTCAAGACAGCCAGGGCTACATGGAGAAACACTGTCTCAAAAAACTGAATGAATGAATGAATGAGACTAACATATAGATAAGACCAGCATAAGGAGAGACTAAGGAGATTTTTGCAAAGATATGGAGTAAAAACAATAAGGGCCCTGACTAATGAGGCAGCAGCAGGAATTGGGGAAAGATAGACTTCAGGGGCACAGAGCTGTTGATTTGTTAGATGAATAGGGAGGGAGGGGCAGGTGCCAGGTGTTGTTGCTGTGTTCAGGTTTGACTCCCAGGCAGTCAGGAATGCTGGTCACGATCCACAGTCAGGAAACGGGCCGACAGGACTGTTCAGTAGGTGAAGTGCTTGCCACCAAGCCTGACAACTTGTTTTTGACCAGAACTCACATGGTAGAAGCAGGGAACTGACTACCGTAAGTTGTCCTCTGACTGCCACATCTGTCCTGTGATAGATAAAGTAAGTGTAATAAAAACATATCCTGTAAGAGCAAAATCAGTAGCATCAGGCCTGTCATCTCAGCTTCTCAAGAGGCAGAAACAGGATTGCAAATTCAAAACCAGCCTGGGCAACCTTTTTTTTTTTTTTTTCTTCAAGACAGGGTTTCTCTATGTAGCCCTGGCTGTCCTACAACTCACTCCGTAAACCAAACTGGCCTTGAACTCAAGAGATCCACCTACCTCTGCCTCCCTTGTGCTGAGATTAAAGGCATGTGCTGTGACTACCACCTGGCCTTCTTATAATATTTGTCTTAATAACTTTATAACTTAATAACTTGAGTTATTTCGAGTTTAGGGCCTCCTGTAGTGGAAGGAAACAGTGGGAGCGGTTTGCGGACTCATGCAGCTAGTGAGGAGAGCAGTATATATAGGAGGCTGGAAAGGAGGCCTCTGTGGGAAGGGTCTCATATAAAGACATAACCACTGATAGAGCCAGGGTAAATAAAGAAATGACTTCCATACCTCAGAAATAGCTCTGGCAAAGTCCTTGCCAGTTTCCAAAAACTAAGCTAAGTGTGGTACTAGATGCTTCCAAAGGTATTTCATGATCCATTGCCAAGTCCTGGCTGTTGTCTACACATTGATTTTCATGTTCTTTCTGCACCATCATGTCACAAATGGGGCTTACTGATGTGCTCTGGTCCTTCTCTCAACAGTACTTTAATAAGCGGAAAACCTACTTTGCCCATGATGCCCTCCAGCAGTGCAGCGTCGGGGACATCGTGCTCCTCAAAGCCTTGCCCGTCCCACGAACAAAGCATGTGAAACATGAACTGGCTGAGATCATCTTCAGAGTTGGCCGAGTTATCGACCCAATCACAGGAAAGCCCTGTGCAGGAACAGCCTACCTAGAGAGTCCACTCAGTTCAGAAACCACTCACCTAAGCAAAACCCTGGAAGGCCTCAAGGTCTCAACCTAGGGAAGAAGGAGCCAAAGGGATTTCTGTCTATATGTTTGTCCTGTGCCTTTCATTACTAACTGTCCAGTTTCCCTTATGATATTAAAAGTAGTAAATGAAACACAGTGTTCTGTAAAGGCTTATGTCATGTTTCAGATTCTCTGCACTTTCAGGTTACACGGGATGCCTGTGTATGCTTCGTCATCTTGTAAGCTCACATTGTTTTCTTTTGCTTTGTTTTTTTGGGTTGTTTGTTTGTTTCAAGAAATCTTGGACTTATCTTTGTACCTTCATTTTGAAAGAAAACCTTTTGATAGTAACATCGAAGGCTAACCTCCAAAGTTTTGATAGTTTTTTTTTTTAATTGTGTGTCTGTGTCCATGATGAGTGTAAGGACACATGTGCCATGACACACCCATGTCAGTCACAGGACAGCTTTGTGGAGTCAGTTCTCACCTTCTACTTTTACATACATTCCAGGTATCACACTCAAATTGCTGGGTTTGCTCAGCTAGCACCTTTACCCACTGAGCCATCTTGCACCGAGGTTTGGTTTTTTGTTTATCTGTTTGTTTGTTTTTAGATTTATATAAGTGTTCTACCTACAAGTACACCTGCAAGCCAGAAGAGGACATCAGATCACATTATAATGTGATATAATGGTTGTGAGCCCTCTGTGGTTGCTGGGAATTGAACTCAGGACCTTTGGAAGAGCAGCCAGTGCTCTTAACTGCTGACCCATCTCTAGCCCTCCTGTTGGCACCAAGATTTGATAGTTTATATTCAAGGTAAATTTATTTTTCTCTGCTTTCACCAAATCCCAAGAAGAAACGCCATCAGATTGAGCTGTATTTATAATAGTGTGACATGGAAAGTAAAATCTTCAGGTCCCAGCTGGGTGCAGTGGTGCGCACCTTGTAATCCCAGCACTTGGGGAGACAGAGGCAGGCATAGTGCTGTGAATTCGAGGCTAACCTGGTCTACAAAGTGAGTCCAGGACAACTAAGACTGCACAGAGAAACACTGTCTCTTTAAAAATAATAATAATAATAACTAGGATTCCATGCATATCCTAGGCTACATGAGTTCTTAAGAGCTGATCAACAATTACTTAAAGCACTTTCCCTGGAGTGGTTTGTTTTCAGACTGCATCTCACACTTTAACCCAGGTTGGCCTTGAACTCAGCAATCCTCCATCAGTTCCGAGTGCTGTAATCACAGGTGTGAACCACCATGCCCAGAAAGTTGGCGGGCTCTATGCATTTGAGGTGGAGTTGCTTTTCATTAGTGTGACAATGACACATTATTTTAAGTGCTCTAAGTTAGACTTTTTTTTTTTTTTTCTAACTGCAGAAACTTTGGCCTTTGTATTTGAGTGGTCTGACTCCTAGAAAAAGACAGAGTATATTTTAACTTCAGCCAATACGTATTTCTTTGTTTTGTTGTCTTGAGATAGCATCTCAGTATTCAGCCCAGGTGAGCCTTGAATTTACAATCCTCCTACCTCAAGCATCTGGGTTAATGGGCATATGCCACCAGGCCTAGCTCGATAAAAGGTATCATTGATGAGCACAGACAGGCACTGGTCATCAGACTCGAAAGGTGGGGAGGGACACATAGGTGTCCTTACGACAAATAGGACCCATGAAGGGTAAGTGGCAAGAGCCCAGAGAACCTAACCAATGAGAGTGCTAGAAATTTTGAAGTATGCAGAATAGTAAAAAAGAGGCATGGAGAGGGTATGTCAAGCCAAGGAAAAAGTGGTAAGGACCTACTAAGTAACATTCGCACCCATGTCACCTGGCAGCTCAAAACTTAGCTCCAAATGCAGAGGATCTGGTACCCTCTGCTGGCCCCCATGAGCACTGTGTGCACCCCCCTCCAAAAACAAAAACAAAACACTACCTGGAGTTTTTGAAGCAGAATAGAATTGTTGGGGCATTTTGTATATAGGTAGACATCCTAGAGATAGGATAATGGATTACTTAAGGTTGTCAAAATGACAGTTGGTGTTTAATTATGAAGTTAAACATCAGTTTAGCCATGCGTGGTGGCGCACACCTGTGGTTCCAGCACTGGGGAGGTAGAGGCAGGCGGAGCTCTGAGTTTGAGGCCAGCCTGCTCTACTGAGCGGTGCCAGGATAGCCAAGGCTACACAGAGAAACCCTTCATGTGTCAGGGAGAGGCTGCCAGGGAGGAGGGAGGAGGGATCCTAAAACCTAAACTAAAACCTAAACAGAAAGGTGGGATAGCTTATGGTCCTAGGAAAAACTCTTGGCTTGGTGCCAGGACAGGTCATAGAAGGAGAAGCCTTTTGGAGCAGTGGTTCCCAATACTATGACCCTTTAATACAGTTTTATATTGTGGGCAGACCCACCTGGAAACCAATAGGGAAGCAGGATCTCAGTTCCTAAGACCATCAGAAATGTGTGGTCTTAGGCAACCCCTGGGGTCTCGACCCACAGGTTGAGAACTGAAGTTTTAGAGGATCTCCCTCTCTGCTCTCTGGCAGGTGGAAGTGTGTGGTACTCTCAGGATGTGACTGACACCTGTCGGATCGCTCGGGTCTCCAACCCCAGGCATCTCTAAGACCCTTGAGACACTGGTGTCCAAGCTGATGCTAAGCAACACAAAAGCAGAGTTAGCAAAAAAAAATGCACAGGTGCCAAGTTTGCGTTCCAAGAGAGGTCTGAAACCCTTAACATGAAATTGAGTCACATCAGTCCTGCTAAGGCATTCCTGTGATCCCAGCGCTCCAGGGGAGGAGGCAGGAGGACTGAGAGTTTGAGACCGGCCTGTACTGCACAGCGAGGCCCTGCTTAAGTGAGTATAAATAGGTAAACTGGGTACGATGGCCCTCGAATGGCATCTCAGCACCAGAAGGGTCAGGCAAGGGGATTACTGTCGGAACACGGCCCAAGAATGGAGTCATACCAGAGGAATTCTGAATGTTTGCGCGAAAACTCCCAAGAAAACAAGAATTTTGTGACCCCAGTTTCTTCAAAACACAACTGTGCTCCGGGAATGTGCTTCAGTGCCCCTCCCAGGTGCAGTGGAGAGAGAGGAGTTTACTTCAGATTACTCATTAGTGTTTGCCGCTGTTGTTATTAGCCTCTGTGGGAAAGCCTTTTGGCCACGTGTGGCTTGTCCTTTTGGTTGTACACTGAACTCATGCAATTCTTCTTAACCCTCAGAGTATAAATGGTCTGATATCACATGAGGCTTTAGTCCACCTCGTTTTCAGGCTCCATTCTCCCAGGCTCAATGCCCCTCAAGAGCCGGGTAAAGAGATCATCACAAAACTGGACTCCACAGAAAGACCTTGTCTCATGCAAGTTGAGAAACTGAGGATCTGTGTGAGAAAGATGGGGCTCACCCGTCTTGAAGAGGCCCTGCCCCAGTCCATAGTTGGGACTACAGTTGTATGAAACTCCCTTGGCCTCCTTCACATTCAAAGGAAAAAGCACCTCTGCCAGTCTGAACCCCCCCCTCCACCACCCATAAGACCAGCCCCTGTTCTTTGTTCAAATTCTGCTTGTTAGAAAACTGTACCAATGGGGACTGGAGAGATGGCTCACTGGTTAAGAGCACTGGTTGCTCTTCCAGAGGTCCCGGGTTCAATTCCCAAGACTTACATGGCAGTTCACAATTGGCTGTAGCTCTAGTTGCAGGGGTCCCATGCCCTCACACAGTCATATGCGCAAGCAAACCACCAATGCACATAAAATAGAAAGAAAATTGCACCTTCTGAGCTTCAAGATTACAGGTGGTACAGAATCAGTTCCCACCCCTCCTCCTACCCAGATGGTAGAACCATGCATGGAAAGTGTCTTCCTCTTGGCCTCTGCAGCCTAGCCCTGGCCTCTGGAGGTAACGGAGGCCCAGGCTGCTCCCCGTTTCTGTGCTCAGGATCTAGCTCTGTTTCTGCCTCCTCTGTCTTGCTGAAGTTTTCGTGGTAGCTCTTTTATTATCCTTACAGAATACATTTTCCCCTATACCAGTCGTCGTCAACCTTCCCAACATGCTCTGGAGTTTCCCATCCACAAATCTGCTCCTTTCTTGTGGCTCTTCCCCTGCACACTCCCGTGCTGACCACTTTTCCTTTCTCACATCCATTTCTGGGCTCGCTCATCTACGGTTGTGCTCCGCAGCTGGTCGGCGCGCCCCCTGGCGGCAGCACGGCGGCGCTGCCGCGGTAGCACGCCGCTCCCCTCCTAGCGGCCGCGCCCCTACACTACAGCGGCCTAGCGCCCTGCCCCGCCCCAGCCTGGTCGGCCCGGCCGGGGGAGGGGTCGCGGCAGCGGCGGCGTCAGCGACAGCCAGGCGGTAGGAGCTTCGTGCTCCGGAGCAAGATGGCGGCGCGGGTGGTGCTCGCTCGAGGAGGCCTGCTGCGGCCAGCCGCCCCCGGCAGCTTCCTGCCCGGGCTCCGGTGAGCAGCGCCGCCCTTTCCGGGGCCCGGCCGGGGAGGGGCCGCCTTGGGGCGAAGGGCGCAGGGTCCCCGGGGCGGGCTGTGGGACGTCGGGGGCCGGCCTCGGAGTCCCAGGCGGCCGAGCGCCGGCGTAGCTGGAGAGCCTTCCGGGGACCCGCGGGGTTCAAGGTCACGGTGCTCGCCGGCGCCGCCCTTGCCGGGGACGCCCCGGGCCGGGCTCGCGGGCCGCGGCTGCCCGCAGGCTGCGCGCGCGGCGCCCTCTGCAGCGACACGGTGGCAGGTGTCCCCCGCCCCCCTCCACGGCGGGGAAGCTGCACCCCGAGGTCCCGACTCGGAGTAGTCCTTGACTTAAATTTGGAAGCGGAGTTGTTAAAGAGAAAAAAAAAAAGGAATTGACGGTGGCCAGCGAAGTAGCTGCTGAGTTCGCTGCTCAAACTTTTTCTTCCAGCCTCCGCGGGTTACTGTTCAGCTGTGCGAAGCTGTCACCTTGACAGCTTAAAGAACCGAAGGCCATCCTAAGTTAGCGACAGATTCGTTTTCCCTTCCTTCCTTTGTGTGGTTATTTTATTTTTAACCCGCCTAGGATTTATTTTTTATGTTGTGTGTATAAGTGTTTTCCCTGCATGTGTGTGTGCCACACAGGCGCCCGGTGACAGCCAGAAGGTGGTTTTGGAGTTACAGAGGTTGTGAGCCGCCATGTGGGGGCTGGGAATTGAATGTGGGTGCCCTTCACCGCTGAGCCATCTCTCCAGCCTCTTTTTATTTATTTATTTCAGACAAGGTCTTGATACATGTATCCCTGGCTGGCCTTGAACTTTCTACGAACCTCCTACCTCAGACTCCTAAGTACTGCAATCGCAGGTGTACCCTACCAAGCCCAGCCTTGACTAATTGAAATGTTACCTTTTTAAAAATTAGCTCTCGCACTGGTGTGTGAAATTGGTTTTCTTCCAGGGTCAGACTTAGCAGCCAGGGCCTTTACCCTTTAAGTTATCTCACTAGTCCCAACTTTTTTTTGAAAGCTTTCGTGTGTGTGTGTGTGTGTATGTATGTATGTATGTATGTGTATGTGTATGAATGAATGAACGCATGCGTTACCTGCATATGTGTATGTGCACCTGTGCATTTCTGGTGCCTACAGGGTCCCCTGGAGCTATAGTTACCGAGAGGGCTGTGGGCCACCACATGGATGCTGGGAACCGAATTCTGGTCCTCTAGGAGAGGAAGAAGTGGTCTTAAGCATTGAGCCATCTCTCCAGCCCTGTGGGAGTGTTGTATAATATGGCTTGTTTAACTTAGTAGCAATCTTAAGTAGTGGGGTGTGCATTTCAGAAGACGGAGCGGGCAAGAGACATACCTCTAGAGAAAGTGTGAACTCTTGTATGTCAGGCCTAGTGCCTTTTCTAGGACGGATACAACTTGTAGGTGCAAATTATTTAAATCACCTGTGATATGGGTCCGAGCTGAATCAACAAACAACCTACTTTCACATCTGTTGTTACTGAGCAAGCAATCTGAGCCCCTGAAGTTTGTATTTTGTTCCTTTGGAACCAGGCAGCTGAAACCCGAGGTGCTCCCTGAAGAGCTAATGCTCAAAGTTGTAAAGCTCGTACATTAGAGATTTGGACCTACCGGGTACCGCTACTTCCTGCTGGAGCCAAATGCCCTCTATACCATGACTCCTTAAAGGCACTCTCAGCCCCCCTCCCTTTCTGCCAGACCTCTCCAGGAGGAAGAAGGGAGGGATCCAGAGCATTTTAGAACCCTGTAAAGTTTGAGGTGTGGGCTGTTCAGATGGAAAAACCAAATTTCCGGCCTACAGGCAACTGGTGGAAATTGTCAGCATCATACTTTTTGTGTTTTGACTGAGTTTTGTTTTATCTTGTTTTGGGTTTTGGTTTGTTTGCTTGTTTGGGGGGTTATGGTTTTTCAAGACAGGGTTTCACTGCGTGGCTGTGCTGGAACTTGCTCTGTAGATCAGGCTAGCTCTGTTAAAGGTGTACCCCATTACCACCTGGCTTGTTTGTTTGGTTTGGTTTGGCTTGGTTTGGTTTGGTTTGGCTTGGCTTGGTTTGGTTTAAAGCTACGGTAACGGATGAAATTGTTGGAAGGAGAGAATGTGGCTAGTGAAGTAGCTGAGAAAAAAGCAAGCGCTAGCGTGTGCCACCATCTCTGGGCTGATGGGTAGAAGAGCATGAGCCAGCAAGGAAGACTGGGAAAGAGCAGCCAACACCACCACTATGTGGCAGCTGTCAGAGAGGGAATATTTGTTGGACTGATCAACTGTGCCTGACACTGGCTAAAAGGTTAAGATAACAGAAAAAACAAAAACAAAAATATATTTGCCTACTAGGGTGTTAGGATGACCTGACCTTGCAACATGGTTTTCAGAAATGGATCAGGAGATCTTTCTGGGACGTGTGTGTGTGCACACTCGCATGCACACACCAGTAAAATGGTCACAGCCCCTTTGCATGTCACATATCGGATCTTGACCTTACCATTAAAAAAAAAAAATAGCAAAGTTACAGCTATGAAACAGCAACAAGAATCATTTTATGGTGGGCGATCACCACAGATTGAGAAACTGTATGAAAAGGATGCAGCGTTAGGAAGGTTGAGAACCACTGGTCTAGATCTTTAGCTCAACAGGTGCTTCTTCAGGGGCCTCATCTCCAGGAGGCCCTGCCTCCTCCACCCTGCCCTGCCCCATCTTAGCCCCTGGGCCTCTGTCCCAGAGCCTATCTCATGTTGGCTGTGATCATGTTTCCCTGTGCTCAGCTCTTGGAGGTCAAGCTGGGTTTATTCTTCTGTATGTCCTTCCACACTGGCCCAACCCTAACAAGTGCAGTTAGCAAACATTTGGGGCTTAGATCGGGGAGGCCCACTGTGCTTCTGCCGCCATGGTCTGAAGGTTAAATATATTTCCTTCCTTCATTTTGGCTCTAACTAAAACTTAGTGCTGCCTCTCATTTGGTCAGGACTGTTTCCACCTCTGTGTTTTTGTTTTTGTCCAGGGTGGAGGGTGTCTCGTTGTTCTGTTGCTATTGGGCTTGCATTTTGTTTTGATTTGAGGCAAGGTTCCTATCCCTGGCTGGCTAGAAACTTGAAATGTAGATCAGACTAGCTTCAAACTCAGAGATCTGCCAGGCTCTGTCTCTAGTACCAGGGATGGAACCCAGGGTCTCACTCATACTAGCCATTTAGCTACACCCATCCTCCAGCCCCAGGGGTGTCTTTCAAAAGGATTCTTTCCCTTCATCTCTACACCCACCGTCTGAAAGGTAGACCATCCTTTGTCCCATGCTCTGAGTGGTTTGTTTTATTTTGTTTTTTCATTATGATTCTTTCAAAAAAGGTTCTGCTGGGCATGGCAGGAGAACCTGGAGAGCCCAGGCTCTGCGCTCCCTGCCCTTGTTGCGGGCTCAGGACTTCTAGGCTGCTTTTTATGCTTGTTTTGAAAGTCAGCTAGCATTGCATCATATGCAGGTATACCATCCAGAAGCCTAGGCACCCTGTTCATGTAGCTCTCTGCTGCAACCCCTCCCTCCTCTCCCCATTCTGCTCTCCAGCCTCACTGAGCTGTTGGCCTTACAGAAGTGTGCTGTCCACTTCCACAGCTCTGTGTCCTTGTACATGTTGTTCTCGACTGGAGTTATCACCTGCCTTGTCCATCTGTCCTGCTTGACCTCCAGGGCAGAGCTGCAGTATCTCTACCAGAGTCTCTTTTGCTCCTCTTGAGTCCAAGCCGATAATTCATTCCCCTGAGGTCTGGCAGTGTGTGTCTGCTTTGGTATCTGTGGTCATTCTGGCTGTTTTCTCCAGGAGAGGGAACCAGCTTAGCATTTGGTTGAACTTGATATCAACAGGGCCTAGTACACAATGCTTATTCTCAAGTCCAGTGTTTGCTAGAAAGTGGGAGCCTCTGTGTGTGTGTGTGTGTGTGTGTGTGTGTGTGTGTGTGTATGTAGCTGGCCTTTCTTGGATCTTATCATCCTGGCAGCTGTTATCATAGCTCTCTCCATATTTGGATTAGACTATGAGATAGACTGGATGACATCACCCATCCTTGTGCCCAGGACTGGGCATAGCATATCAGCTGATACCTTCCCCTCAAACAAGATTTCAGTTTGACACCCAAAGCCAGGCTCACACGTTCAGCTGGAGGTATAAGTTTGGGACACATCCCAGTTGACAGAGACACTTTGAGTGTTGTTTGTTTTTTGCCACTTCTGAGCTCATCCTTTAGTCTCTCTGAGCCAGTCTTTCGAAAGTCCTACCTTGCTCTAATGGGAAGACATACTCAAATGGTATCAATCAGCCCATGGAAAGAAATGTGTGTTGATTAACTTTTAATCCCCTTAAGCCCTAAGGAAAAGGAGAAAAGTGTCATTGGGGTTTTCCACCCCATGTTTAGCCTGCAAATAATTTTTTATTAGATTCACGTACATAAAGTATTAAATGCAATAAAATTAAATAGTCATATTTGTGTATGCTTGTCTGCATATCTGAAGGATACACTTAAAAAAATTAGGACATCTGAGCACTGAGGAGGCAGAGACAGATCAAGAGTTCAAATCTAGCCTCAGCTTCACAGTGAATTTCATGTCATTCTGGGCTACATGAGACTAGATCTAAAGATAGAAAACCAAATACACTGTAAAGTGCTCAATAAATATTGATGATGGGGAAGAAAATAAATGCATAGGTGATCAGGGATTTGGTCTTAAGTGACATTCTTAGTATAGTAATTTTTTTTAACGTTTTCATTGTACTTCATTCAGTTGGTCCTATTGTTGGTGGTAGTGGTGGTATTGAGACAGAGATTCATACTGTAGGCCAGCCTGGTGTACCTCACTGTGTAGACCAGGCTGGTCTTGAACTTGAGGCAGTTTTCCTGGCTCCTCCTCAGCTAGGCACTAGGTACTCTTTTCTTAATTGGTCATGATTTTGTTTTTGTTTTTTTGCTTGTTTGTTTTTTGAAACAAGATTTCTTTCATAGCCCTGGTTGTCCTGGAACTCACTCTGTAGACCAGGCTAGCCTTGAACTTAGAGATCTGCCTGCCTCTGCCTCCAGAGTGCTGGGATCAAAGTCATGTGCCACCCCCCACCCCACTCCTCATCCCCCACCCCTGCTAGGCAGTCTGGTTTTTGAAAAGATAGGCAAAGGCTGTGGCAAGAGCCAACTGGTTCTAAGTGGGCCTGTCTGGACTTCAGCGTTGGCACAGGTGATCAAGGACTCTGTACACTGTACAGTTCACCCTGAATCCAGGAGGGGGTGACCAGTAAGCAGGCTGTTGGGCCCACCCTAGAGTGCTTTCATCTACGTAAAGATGAGTGCAAGGCAAAGGGCTCAGGAAGAGACTAAAAGCAGCAAGACTTAGGGTATGCTGGTAAAAGCACTCAATTAGAGCAGACAGAGGGCTCAGCAAAAGAAGAGGAAGCAGAGCACTGCAAACTTCCCAGAGGAGGAGAGGAAAGCAGTCTTTAAGAAAGGAAAGAAGGGGCTGGAGAGATGGCTCAGAGGTTAAGAGCACTGGCTGCTCTTCTAGAGGTCCTGAATTCAATTCCCAGCAACCACACGATGGCTCACAACCATCTATAATGAGTTCTGGTAACCTCTTTTTGTGTGCAGGCACAAATGTAGGTAGAACATTGTATCATTAAATATTTAAGATCTTTTTTTAAGTAAATATTTTTTATTAATTATTAAGAAAGGAAAGAAATAGCCCAGTTGTGGTTGGGCAAACCTATAATCCCAGCACTCAGGGAGGCAGAGGCAGGCGGATCTGTCTGTGTTTGAGGCCAGCCTGGTCTACAAATTGAGTCCAGGACAGCCAAGGCAGCACAGAGAAACTCTGACTCCAAAATCCAAAAAAGAAAAGAAAGGAAAGAAATAGTGCTGTTTCCTGTCTTCCAAAGTGCATAGGCTTCACCTGGTACCAGCGTAGGCAAGGTGCAGTCAAGACTTGATTACTCCAGTCAGCTAAACCACGTAGAATTCCCCAGACCACCCTCTTTTGCTGCTGTGGCTGTCCCTGACTGCGTTCACTGAGCCAGACATCTATTGAACAGGTACTTCACCTAGACAGGGTAGCTTCAGGACCTGCCAGTGAGCTGTCTTCCCAATTATGGCCTTCTTTGGGTCTGAATAATCTATTGTACTCTGAAGAATAAGCATAAGAGAAACAAGTATTTGGATTCAGACATGTTTATGAAACTCGTGTATAACCAAACAAAAAGTTAAAGTTTAGAAAAATAATGTTAAAACCTTTTTATTTAGGGTGTGGGTGCTTCGCCCGCATGTGTGCCTGTGTGCAACTTGCATGCCTGGTCCCCACGAAAGCCAAAAGGGAACCTGAAACTGGAGTTTCAGAAAGTTGTGAGCCACTGTGTGGGTGCTAGAAATTAAACCTTGGTCCTCTGGAAGAGTAGCCAGAATTCTTAACTGCTGAGCCATCTCTTCTGCAACTCTTAAAAAAAAAAAAAGAAAAGAAAGTGTGTTTAAAACCCTTGAGGCCACACCTGGTGGCACACACCTTTAATCCTAGCACTCAAGAGGCAGATGCCCGTGGATCTCTGTGGGTTTGGGAGCAGCCTAGTGTACCTAGCAAGTTCCAGGCCCCACCCAGGACAACATAGTGAGACCCTGTCTGGGCATGGAAATACACACCTGTGCTCAGAAGACGGAGCAGGGGAATTGCCACAAATTTGAAGCCAGCCTGTTCTCCATAGGGAGGTTCAGGCCAACCAAAAATGTTTAAGAAAGCTCTCTCTTTTTTTTTTTTTTTTAAAGTTATGTTAGCCAAAGGTGGTGACACACGCCTGTAATCCCAGCACTCAGGAAGCAGAGACAGGCAGATCTCTGTGAGTTTGAATCCAGTATGGTCTACAAAGCAAGTCCAGAACAGCCAAGGCTACATAGAGAAACCAAACAGAAAAAAAAAAAGTGAATTAAAAAATTTAATTTCTTGAAATAAAATGTGCTGTAGTTCATTTAGAGATTCTGCAAAATAAGTTTATTTTTTGTAGTCAAACAATGGATTGATGGTAGAAACAAACACTATATGATGTTGAAGAAAAAAAGAGTGTCCGTATAGCCCAGGCTATACTGTCTTTCCATCTCAAGCTTTCCGTCTCCCAGCCTGAGCCTGTGGAGGGTGGAGACTGTTAAAATTCATTATTTGCCGTTTTTAGTTACGTGTCGTGTGTGGGTGTGGACATGTTAGTGCCGTGCCCACCGGGAGCAGGGCTGCCGGGCAGGTGGCTGAGCTGCCTAATGCGGATGCTGGGAACTGAACGTGGCTCCTCTGCGAGAGCAGCCCATGCTCTCATGGAGCCATCTCTCCAGACCCATCAACAATTTGTTAAGCCTTTTTTGAGTATGTTATATAGACACATGTACATCTTTGCACTTAAAAATGTAAAAAAAAGGGGCCATCGAAATGGCGAAGTGAGTTAAAGCACTTGCTACACAATCCTGATGACCTGCGTTCAATCCCCAGAACTCATCTTAAAGGGCCAGCTGCATACCAGGTGATACATGCCTTTGATCCCAGCACTTGGGAGCCAGAGGGAGGAGGATCTGCGTTCAAGGCTCTACACAGTGAGATCCTGTCTCAAAAAAAATTTTTTAATCAGGCTAGGACTATGGGTCAGACCACTTGCCTAATATTTGTGAGGCCCTAAATTCAGTTCCCAGTACTGAAAAAAAGGGGGGAGGGGGGTAGTGGTGGATAGAACCTGAGGAATGACACCCGAGGCTGTCTTCTGACTTCCACATGTAAATGTGGACCCGTGAACACACACACACACACACACATAAAATAAGGTGTATATATATACATTTATCACAAAGTCTAGGTTACAAAATGAAATGGGAAAAATATTATTTCCCACCCAAGCTCAGTCACATTCCCAGTTTTTGTGTATATGGTACTATGTGTCTACATTTCCCACGCAATTTCTCTCAGAGATTTCAGCGTGTTAGCATATCGTCAGTGCAGCACGTGGAATTGCCTCTCTTTTAAATTATGTTTTAAATTTCTTTTGGGTATTTGGGATACGGTCTCTTACAGTCCAGATCGGCCTTGAACTTTAACTGATACCTGATCTCCCTGCCTCTGCCTCTGCTGTAATTATAGGCATGCTACTCTGCTCAGCTTCAGAACAACTTTATCACTTTTGTGTGTATGAGTGGAGGTCAGGGGCAGCCACCAGGAAGTTCTCCGCTGTCACTTGGTACCGTCTTCTGATTATCAGGTCACAGACCTGTGGCTGGCACCTGCTGAGCCAAAGGCCCCAGAACTATCTTCTAACCAGCTTTTTTTTTTTAAGTTGTGTACACAGTAAGTTTCATTTTTTAAATTTATTTTGTTCTAATAGTGGGCTTCATATATTTATGCTTATGCCTTGCTCATCTTAGCCTTCCACCCCTCCCCAGGGATTTATGGAAACCATTGTGCTTCTGGAAATGTGACAGAACTGTTCTTAAGTTTACAACGCTTTTTATTCTTCCCTAGGAAGGTGACGTCCTCAAGTCACAGAGCTCGGGAAGACAGCTGGCTAAAATCCTTGTTTGTCAGAAAGGTCGACCCAAGAAAAGATGCCCACTCTAACCTCCTGGCCAAGAAGGAGACGAGCAGTCTGTACAAGTTACAATGTGAGTAGCGGCTCCCACCCTCCCATGGTTGGCTCCGTCCATCTACTCATAAGTTTATCATTGCATTTTCTTTTGTTTCAGTTCACAACGTTAAGCCGGAATGCCTAGAAGCATACAACAAAATTTGGTGTGTATCTCCAACTATCGTTTCCTGCAGGGAAGGGATGTATGTAACGGTTTTCATATGTGTTGGCTCAGCTAACCCTTGAGAGCAGAGGAGAGATCTTTGCTCTCCCTAACACTGAATGTTCAGTGGTTCAAAGGTTAGCCTGCCTGGGGGAGCAGGAGCAGGAGTGGGGGTTACTCCGATGACAACACTGCCAGGGGGCACTTTGGTTTGGTCTTAAGCACTGGCCCAGCTCACTCATCAGGACCCTGGAAGACCTCTGATCCATCTGTGACTTTGGCGTTGACTCCATTCAGGCCTTCCTCGCTGCCTGGGCTTAAAGAACTCCCCTCTCCGGCCAGCTTGGAGTGTCAGCAGTTAGAAGTATTAGAAGTATGACCTCCGTTGTTTTTCCCTAAGTAAAACTGATACAGTGAAGTCCTGTGTGAGGAGCTGGGGTGGTCTTGGTGAGAAGGTCTGTAATGCCAGCTCATGGAAGGTGAAGATGAAAGAATAGGGGTCATTCTTGACTACACAGTGAGTTCCAGGCTGGAGGGCAACTTGGGCTGCAATATGAAACTCTTTCTAAAACTTCAAAAAATTAGCTAGATGTGGTAGTGCATGCCTTTAATGACAGCACTCGGGAGGCAGAGGCAGGCAGGGCTCTGTGAATTCAAGGCCAGCCTGGTCTACATACCAAGTTCCAGGCCAACCAAGACTACATAGTGACACCCTGTCTGGCTCTATTTTTTCCAGTAAATTAAAAATAAAGGAGTTAGAGGAGTTAAGAGCATGTGTTGCTCTTGCAGAGGACCTGGGTTTCCAATGCCCACATGTTGGATAATAACATTGGATAATAATATTGCTGTGCTCTGAGGTTGTGACCAGGGTAGCTTAGAGAAGAAGCAAGTTATTGGGGGCTTACCATTTCAGAGGGTGAGTCTGTGGCCATGATGGCTGGGAGTATGGCAGGCAGGCAGGCAGGCAGGAAGCTAGTAGATCAGTAGCCTGTAGCTTACATCTTGATGCACAAGCGTGAGGCAAAGAGAGAGAGCTGACTGGGAATGCCACAGGCTTTTGAAGCTTCAAAGCCCATCCCCCCATGACACCCTCCTCCAGCAAGGCCACACCTCCTAATCCTTCACAAACAAACAGTTCCGTCTAGGGACCAAGCATTGGAATATATGGGGTCCATTCTCCTTTAAAAGTCCACCAATTCTGGGTTCCATAGTAATGGGACTAGGAACTGTCTCTGATATGAACTGATTGGCCTGCTCTTTGATCACCTCCCCCTGAGGGGGGAGCAGCCTTACCAGGCCACAGAGGAAGATAATGCAGCCAGTACTGATGAGACCTGATAGACTAGGATCAGAAGGAAGGAGAGGAGGACCTCCCTTATCAGTGGACTTGGGGAGGGACATGGATGGAGAAGGGGGAAAGAGGGTGGGATTGGGAGGGGAGGAGGGAGGGAGCTACAGGGGAGATACAAAGTGAATAAACTAATTATTAAAAATGAAAATTAATTAATTAATAAAGTTCACCAATTCCAGGGGATCCAGCACTCTCTTGTGGGCCCCACAAGCATTGCATACACAGATATATAAACATAAAATAAAAATAAATTGTGACCTGTAATCCCAGTGCTTTGGAGACAGAGGCAGACAGAGCACGTAAATTTGAGACTAGCTTGGTCTAAGTACCAGGACAGCCAGGGATAGATAGAGAAACCCTGTCTCAAAACACCAATAATAAATCTTTAAAGTAAATAAGTAAACATGGCCAAAACCAAAGATGTTAATCTATTTTTTTTCCTCACAAAATGGCATTTTGTCTGTGTTTATGCTTCCCTGGGTCATCTTCCTTGTCCTGTTTGTTTGCCATCTTAGACTTGTGGCTGTATGTCTTATATGTGTTTGGACAGCTTGCACGCCCTTCAAACTAAACACCCCAGTCTCCCTCTCCTCCTCTGTCCCTGACATGTTATATTTAACACTTTCCGGGCTCTTGGAGGTCACCTGCCTTATATCAGGGTTCCCTGTCCTCTCTTCCTCCAACTCTTTCTCAGCCTTCTAAACCCCGTCCCCAGGTTAACTTTCTTTCTGGCTGGCCTCCTGGGCGAGAGCGACATGTCCCTTATTTCGCTAGCAAACTGTTACCCCAAAGTATGTCAGACCAAGCTGCTTGAGTTCTGTTTTCTTCCCTTGTTGTGTTTTATTTTGTTTGTTTCTTTTTTCTTTCCTTTTCATTAAAACTTTCAGCAGCGCCTGTTCCCATACCTTAACTGCTGTCTGGACTTTAAAGGCCCTTGTTAGGAGACCGCCCACCCATCCAGCTCTCAGGTACCAGTCTACCTCCTGGCCTCCACTTGATAAGGCCAGGGCTTGTCAGAGCAAGCCTTGGGGCCCCTGCACAAAGAACGGACTGGTTCTGAGCGTCAGTCTGTGCAGATGAGAAGCCCAGGGCCCTCTCACCGCCCTGCTCCCCCTTCTCCCAGACCTCGTACCTTTCTGGTCCCCACCTTGGTCACCCACGCTGATGTCACTCTTACCGAGCAGTGCCACCAAACAGTTGTTTGCTTCCGGCTCACATCAGGCACCAGAAAAAAAACCTGAATTCATCCTTTCCCACCCCAGATTTGGATTATTCCTGGGCAGCCCTGGATTATATATCAAGCACACTTAATAGCAGATCTTAAGCTTAAAAAAAAAAAAATCAATGTACACACAAAAGAAAAGGTCACCTTTCAAGATATATACATGGCTATTCTTGTTGGTGCACGCCTGTGATTCCAAAATTCCAGAATTCCAGAGACAGGATTCTGAGTTCAAGGCCAGCCAGGAATGTGTAGTAATAAGACATTGTATCAGAAGCAACACAGAATTAGGTGGATGTGGGAGCATGTGACTATAATACAGACACTAACAGGAGGGAAGGTGGGGGGTGGGAAGTGGCGGGCAGAGGCAGGGAGATCATTGCAAGTTAGAAGCCTATGGGATCCACATAGCAAGTTCCAGACTGGCCAGGGATACATAGCAAAATCCTATGTCAAAAAAACCGAACAAACAAACTACACATGTAGTACCTATCACCAGCCTTCTACAGTCATGTTGTCACAAGTAGCATTTCTTTCTTTCTTTTTTTCAAAAGACAGGATCTAGTGTAACTGTTCAGTATAGCCAGGCATATGCCTGTAGATAGTGGCATATGCCCATAATGCCAGTGCCTAGGAAGAGTCAGCCCCAAGTTTAAGATCATTGTCAGC
The DNA here is from genome assembly GCF_030254825.1 of Meriones unguiculatus. Taxonomy (NCBI): domain Eukaryota; kingdom Metazoa; phylum Chordata; class Mammalia; order Rodentia; family Muridae; genus Meriones; species Meriones unguiculatus. The sequence continues at coordinate 82,269,048 of NC_083352.1, read as the reverse complement.
TACATGAGACCATGTCTACATCATAGAAAGGTCTCTGTGGAGCGGAGCTCAGCTATGACACCTGTTAAAAGTCAGACATGGCCATGGCTTGTCCAGGCCGAGCCACCAGTCCTGTTCATGGTGATCCCAAATTGGATGGTATGTCCGTTGTGAGACCTCAGATCCCTGTAGCTGGCTAAGTTGTTGAGTGGGGCCTATTGTTGCCTCAAGTGTATATTTCATTTTGACTCTTGCTCATTGTCATACCCCACTGGCGACCTTTAAGACTATGAACACTGGCTTGCTCCACATCTCTGTATCTGGATGTCCCCACCCTACCCCCATGCTCTGTGGAGCTGCCCATTGCTTACCTCAGTCATGAATGCTTCTTCCCACTTTCTGATTTTTTCCATGGTCTTGTATGTAATTCCCGTCTTTTGTTTTATATGGGAAACAGCAGAACTTAACTTTTGTAAACAGCACATTCCTAAATAGCCTTTTTTCTTCTTCTTCTTTCTCCTGAAATAGCAAATAGTAGAGCCATTGCTCCTGGACTCCGGGACCTTTGGTCCTTTGTAAATCCTGTTATCGGTGTGCCGGAGTGGTGTGAACCCTTGTAGATAACCTGGGGTTAAAACCTCAGCCATTGATGAGGTGGATGCTGATAGAGAGCAGCATGTGGCCAGCACTTCGGTTCCAGACATCATCTTAGAATGTGCTGTGGAGGGCTGGAGAGATGACTCAGTGGTTTAGAGTACTTGCTGTTCTTGCAGAAGACTTAGGTTCGAGGCCCAGAGCCCACACCGAGGTTTGCAACCATCCCTAACTCCAGTTCCACAGGAACCAATGCACTCTCTGGCTTCTGTGGGCACCAGGCACACAATGGTACACAGACATGCATGCAGATAAACACTCATACACCTAAAACAAAACAAAGTACGTATGATGTGGAGGCTGTTGCTGGAACACACAGTAAGCTGGTATGCTCTAGTTGATGCTCCCGTGACGTCCTTGGGGAAACCTCTTCCCCATTTAATCGGCGTTGCTGTCTCTTCTCTTTAAGTCAGGAAGTGTTACCAAAGATCCATGAAGACAAGCAGTACCCTTGTACCTTGGTGGGGACGTGGAACACATGGTATGGCGAACAGGATCAAGCTGGTAGGAAGCAAAAGTCTTTGGGATAAATACTTTTTCCTCTTGCTGCTTTGCAGTCATTTAAATTAGTTTGTCATTTAATGCTTGCTTTTACAATCTTCTTCAAGTCCCATTCTGGGTTCTTGGATCAAGTGGTCTCTTCAGTCACTTACTGTAAAATTACCTTTAAAAAAAGTTAATATCTGTTACAGAAGCTTTTTAAAATAAACTCAAGGGTGGATACAAGGCACACCACAATGCTGTACTGTGTTCATGTGGTGTGCATCTGTATTGTCAAGGTAAATGCCATGATACTTAATGTCTGCTATCTTTAAAAATGCATTTCAGTCCACCTCTGGAGGTATGAAGGAGGCTACCCAGCCCTCACGGAGGTCATGAATAAACTCAGAGAAAACAAGGTAATGATTTGGAGGGGAAGATGTGTGTGTCTGTGTCTGTGTGTGTGTGTGTGTGTGTGTGTGTGTACACATACTTGTGCAGTTTAATGATACAGGCTATATTCCAACAGAACTTCATGATGACACAATTATCAGCTTTTGTTAGTAAACCATTCAGTCTTCATAGTAGAAATTTCACCATATGAACTCTTAAAGTTACATGTAAGCATGAAATTACCAGTTTTTAAAAAATATTTGTTTATTTATTATGTGTGCAATGTATGTCTATAGGCCAGAAGAGGGTACCAGATCTCATTATAGATGGTTGTGAGCCACTATGTGGTTGCTGGGAATTGAACTCAGGACCTCTGGAAGAGGAACCAGTGCTCTTAACCTCTGAGCCATCTCTCCAGACCAAAATTACCAGTTTTAATACCATCAAAATCCCAGTTCCTCTGTGATAGCACACTGAAACTGACAGCGCTTTAACACTGGCTAAGCTCTGGACACAGCCCTGGACTGCAGCTGGAAACTCAGCCCCATACTTATATTTTGTGTGTTTGTTTTCTTTTTAAATTTTTGTTTGTTTGAGACAGAGTCTCATATAGCTTAGGCTAGCCTCAAACTTCTCATGTGCCCAGAAATGGCCTTTGTTATGGGTTCAGGAATACCCCCTCACCGACCACTCAGACACCAGGCTCAAATCAACAGTGGTTTATTGAACGCTAAACAGGACACAATCTGCTTGACTGGCCAGGGGCACAGTCTGATCTGGGGAGTCAGACTGTGACATTAGCCTACTCCTAAAGCAGGTTTTTTTAAGAAAAACTGTAACCAAGTAGCAACCGGGTAACAACACTGTAACCAGGTGTAGGAAACAAGCCGCATCTAGGTAACAACCAGGTATCAAGTATAGGAAGCAACATTACATCATTTTGACTAGCTAGACAAGCGTTGACTAGCTAGACAAGCGTTTCTAACTGACCTTTAATTTGATTGGTTCTGCAGTTGGGGAACTTCCTTGGAGTATCCAGGTAACAAAGTATACAAATATTGAGAAATGAAACCATAGAGACATAATCAAAATGGAGACTTGGAGGCAAAATGGCTTCTGATAGTCTAGAGGCTGCATCAGGTGTAAACAGAGGAGCCATAGTTATGCCGAGAACTAAAGTAGGTCTCAATAGAGGGGCTATAGAGTTTAAGCAGCTTACAACAGCCTTGAGCTCCTGATTCTCCTGCTGCTCAAATGCTGGGATCATAGGTGCTCACCCCTACACCTAGTTTATGTGGTGCTGGAGTCAAACCCTGGCTAGGGTTTTAAAGGACTTGTTTCTCTTGCTGAAGACCGAGGTTTGATTCTCACACCCACATGGCAGCTCACAACCATCTGTGACTCCAGTTCCAAGGGATCTGATGCCTTCTGAGCTCCATGGGTGCCAGGCACATGCCTGGTGCACATATATATCTATGCAGGCAAAATTTTCACACCCATGAAATAAAATAAACAAATCTTTATAAAGACAGACAAACAAAAACCCTGGCTACATTAGGGAGTGAGGGGGGATGCTGAATTCATTATTCCAATCCAATGGATAAAAACTAAGATGTAAACTGGGCCTGGTGGTGCACACCTGTAATCCCAGCACCCGGAAGGCAGAGGCAGGCAGAGCTCTGAGTTGAAAGCCAGCCTGGTCTACAGAGTGATTTCCAGGACAGCCAATGCTACACAGAGACACACACCTAAGATGGTCTTATTTATAACCATATCTTGTGGAATGTAGTTGTCACTAATATTATATGCAAGTGTCTGCAGATTTCATGAGTGTAATTTTTTTCACCCAAAGGAATTTATAAATTTCCGTAAGGCCAGAAGTGACATGCTTCTCTCCAGGAAGAATCAGTTGCTGTTGGAGTTCAGTTTTTGGAATGAGCCGGCGCCGAGATCAGGACCCAATATATATGAACTCAGGTCTTACAAACTCCGAGTAAGTAGCAAACGCAGGCCAGCTGCCCTCATGCTGCTCCCTGATGTAGGCAGTAAAGCAGAAGTGAGCATTTTGTTATGTGTGTTTAGCCTCTTACATTTGTTTTTCGGGGGTGTTGGCTGTAATTGGAAACAGGGCTATTCTATAGTTCTCCCATTGAATTTTAGCTCCTTCTGCTGTAGTCTTCTGAGTGCTGGGATTACAGACATCCACCACCTGGCGGCTTATATTTTGATTTGACTTCTTTTCTCCCATCTAGTCTTTCTTGACTAGATTTATTTTTTTCTTTCTCATCCCTTCTCTTCTGCTAAGTCCTTTTGTATTTATTGCATTCTGTATAATGTTTATTACTTGATGTTTTTACAAATATTTTTTTGAGGCTGCTTGCAAGCTGTACATAGCCAGAGATAGCCCTCAACTGTGATCCCTCTGCTCTCACCTCCTGAACACTGAGATCACTGGTGTGCGCTACCACACCCTGTATGTACAATGCTGAGGATCAAACCCAGAGCTTTATGCGTGCCAGGCAAACACTCTATTAACTGAGCCCCATTCCATCTCCAGCCCAAGAAAGCATTTTGTTTTTCAGAGGAAAGCCCTCAAGTGCAGAACCAGGCACACTGTATAGCAGCTACACCTGCTGAACCAAGAGTGCCTAATAAACACCGAGGGTTGCGCAAATCATACAGCTCCATATGAGTGAGAATGAAAGTGAGCCAGGCACGGTGGCACTTGCCTTTAATTCCAGCACTTAGGGTGCAAAGACAGGCAGATCTCCATGGTCCAAAGCCACCCTGGGCTATGTAGCAAGTTTCAGGAGAGCCAAGGCTACATAGAAAAATCCTGTCTCAAAAGACAGCAACAAAAAGAACTAGAAAAAAAAAATAAGAATGAGAGTGAGTGCATTACAGCTTTCTAAGTGTGTCCTTTCCGTATACTAAAAAGAATGACCTAGAGATAGCCTCATTTTTACTGATGCCCTCCAGTTGTACTTGCAGTAGAACACGTGGCTAATGGTAGCCACTAACCACTTCATTCTATACACATCCTTCATCCTCCCCAGCCTCCAGTGCAGCAGCATTAAAAGGTGGTCTAATGGGGGCTGGAGAGATGGCTCAGCAGTTAAGAGCATTGTCTGCTCTCCCAGAGGACCCCGGCTCAATTCCCAGCACCCGCATGGCAGCTCACAACTGTCTGTAACTCTAATTCTAGTGGATCCGACTCCCTCACACAAACACCAAATGTACATAAAAATAAATTAAAAAATTTAAAGGTCTAATGATCATGGAAAAATGGAAAGAGGTGTTTGGTGCATCAAAGGATAGACTAACAATGGTTTTATCACCATTATCACCATTCGTGGTGACTTCCGTTATGTTAGGTTGTCTTCTCATATAACACCATAAAATACTAAGTGATGGCTTAGGAATGCAGCAAAGAGTCACAGTTTTGCTCCTATTCCGTTTTTTCATACAGCTAACCAAAATCTAAATTCCATTTCAGCCAGGAACAATGATCGAATGGGGCAATTACTGGTAAGTAGTCTGTTAGTCTCATTAACATGATTTTTAGCCACTCCATGAATTATTTTTGTTTGTTTTGCTTTTTTGAGATAATCTCATATCCCAGCCTACCTTCAACCTCACTAGGTAGCCCAGATGGCCCTTGAACTCCTGATCCTAGTGCTTCCACCTCCCAGGTTCCTGGACTTCAGGTGTGTGCCACCATGCCTGGTTCATACTGTAAGTCATTAGGTTAAAACAACAACAACAACAACAACAACAAAGAAGTCTTAAATGCCTCGTCCTGGTGCTGCACTTTTAAACATTGTTTCTTGCTATGCTTGCTAGGATAGCTTTGAAGGCCTGGGCGCAAATGTTCTCCCTGCTTCGCCTCCAAAGTAACCAGGACTGCAGACACACACCACCGTCCTTTCAAGATGTATTTTTGTGTGATGTGTCCGGGTGTCCTGTCTGCATGTGTGTCTTTGCACTACGTGCATGCATTGCCCACAGAGTCCGAAAGATGGTGTTGGATCCTCTGGACCTGGAGTTACAGATGTTTGCCACTCATCATGAGGGTGCTGGGACCAAACCTGGGTCCTCTAGAAGAGCAGCCAGTGCTCTAAACCACACAGCCATCTCTCCAGCCTCTTCCAGATTTGTTTTCTTTAATCTTCTTTGTACTACATTTTTGTTTGTTCATTGCTAGGGCTTTGTGCCTGTGGAGGTCAGAGGACAACTTCCAGGAGCTGCCTTTCTCCTTCTATATGGTCCCAAGGATGATGCTCAGGCCATCGGGTTTGGCAGCAAGTGCCTTACCAAGATGACCCCTGAGTCGACTTGCTGGCCCCTGGTTTAGAAGGCTTTGTTTTATATTTTTATGAAAAATTTCAAGCATGTACAAAACTAGAGAGAGCGATATAACGGATCCTATTCTATAGCCATTCCTACGCTTCCATAATTGTTAATACAAACCACACACCACATCTTCCCTTTAGGAGGCCAAGATGGGACAGTCAGAAGACATAGCAAGACCCTGTCTCAGGAAAAACAAACACATACACAAAAATAAACTAACTCATGGCCACTCTTGTTTAGGTTTAACTCCTCCAGTTCAGACTCACGAGAATTACCAAGACCATGTGCTGTTCAGTCTGTAGCCATTTCTGCATATAGCTGTTCAAAAGAAGCCCTTGCAAAACACATCCAACACTCTGTGACACTGTTCTCTGCACTTCTTGAGGCCATTTATTCAGGAATCTGGGTTTTGTTACATTAACAGAGCAAATGGAATTAGTGATACAGTTGTTTTTCTCTTTATAGTCTGAGTAACAAAGTCCCAACACACGGCTTAGACGAACAAAGTATAAGATTGATGATTCTTTCTGAAAACTGGTACCTTAAGCCTCATGCCAGTGGCTTATGCCTGCAATGTTAGCAGGAAGATGTCCGCAAGTTAGATGCCAGCCTCTGGGGTACAATGGAAGATAATGTCTAGAGAAAAAAAAAAAAAAAAAAAAAAGTTTAGTCTTGGCACATGGAAAAACGTATAGATTAGCAGTACGGAACTGAGGGACTAGAAGCTGACACTTGATTACATTTGTGGACAGGTTCTTTTTGACAAATACGCCAAGATAAATCTTCCTTTGTTGAGGGAAGATAGTTATTTCATCTCAGTATATGAAACTCAGTATATGAAGAAGAAAAAAAAAAAGGATGAGTTTCACTCCTTCACATTATGAAAAAAAAAATGAATGAGTCTGGAGAGATGGCTCAGTGGGTAACAGCATTTGCTGCTTTTGCAGAGTACCCATGTTGGGTTCTTGACATCCAAGGCAGCTCACGAGCATCTGTAGCTCCAGTTCCAGGGGATCTGATGCGCTTTACTGGCCAATGAGGGCACTGCACACACTGCATACATGCAGGTAAATGCTCATCCATGTAAAACAAAAACAAACATTCTTTAAATGGAAGAACTGAAGCATGAAATCTTTAGAAAAAAACTTAGGGAAAGCGTTTTTGAGTCTGAACTAGGCACAAGTTCTTAGGCTCAGTACAAAACCCCAATCAAGCTAGATGCGGCAATGCACACTGCCCAGCACTCAGGAGGCAGAGGCCAGAGGGTCAGGGGGTCAAGGCTGTCCTAGTCCACATAGCAAGTCTGAGACTACCCCAGGCTGCTGGGGCCCTGCCTCAAACAAACAAACAAGAAGTACATGTTTGATTATACACTCTGAGAGATGCCTTTTTACCAAGGGCTTTTTGTTCAGGTTTTTGAGCTGTTCATTTTAGCCCAGTGGTTCTCAGCCTTCCTAATGCTGGGGCCCTTTAACACAGTTCCTCATGTTGTAGCGACCCCCCCCAACCATGAAATTATTTTTGTCGCTACTTTATAACTGTAATTTTGCTACTGTTATAAATAATAAGTATCTGTGTTTTCTGATGGTCTTAGGTGACCCCTGTTGTTCGAATCCCCCAAAAGGGCTGCTACCCACAGGTTGAGAAGCACTGTTTTAGCCTATAACTTGGGTTTAGATGTTCATACAATTAGGATGCCACTAACTAATATTTTTTTCACAGGGAATCCAAGGGATATGCTGAGGTTCCTCAGTTATGTTAAACTTTCTGTATAGCCAGTTCAGCATTTGACTTATATTTTGGCACATAGGTAACTATTAAGATGGTGGCCTACTCTGCTGCATACACTTGTCATTACCAGGCTACGGCAAGTATATTTTCTTTGCCTTCCATAACCGAATTGGAAAACCTCAGAATGAAATGAATAATCCAGAATATTTTATTACTACCAATGAAAGGCTCTTTTCTTCCTCCTGAACATTCACAGTGCACAGTTCAGTTGATTTCCTTAATTCGAGATAATTGATCATATTTGTAATTTCTGTGACGATATCTGTATAATTTATGGATAATGTACAGGACCTTGACAACAGAGGAACCCGGAAGCCTGGGTGGGTCACGCTTGGGATGCGTGGACACAGGAATGGGAACGGAGGTGTAAAGGGTCTTCATCGGGCTAGCGTCGCCGCTAACAGGGCAGCTTACGCCTCTGGTTCTGAGCCCCATTAGCGTCTTAGAAGTCAGTCTATAAAGTTTTCCACAGTAAAAGAATACGCTGTCGGGGCAACTGGGGATGGTAGACACACCTGTAGTCCTAGCGTTTGGCAAACTGAGGCCAGGTCATGCTTTCAAGGCCAGCCTAGGCTGCCATAGTAAGACTCTAACTCAGTAAAATAAAGTATCCTGTCCCTCAAATGTTATTTTTTTCACTATAGAAGTTAGTAGCTTATTTTTCAGGTTCCAGGCATTTAAATAAGTCAGATTGAATCTGTCTCCCCAAATTTCACCAGCGATAAGCCCTTTGTGTGCCTGAGACCAGGCCAGAGCCATGGGTAATATTAATACAGATTTTTTTGGGTAATCCATGGTGAGGACACCCTCGATAGACCCTAGCTTTGTTCTCCTGGTAGGATGGGATCTCTACATCATTTGAAGCCTCTGCCTTCATTTTTATCTGGGATGATAGAAAATTGATTTTGGAGGAAAATACATTTTTAAACATTGTCAAGATTTCACATGATCTCACTGAATGTGAAGCAGAGTGCCTGGTGCCAGTAGATGATGATTAAGTTTTTAAAAACAAAGCAAAACAAAACAAACAAAAAAAACTGATGCTTTTTTGCAGTGTTGAATCTTGAAAAGGAAAAGGGGTTTGGTTAGTTGGTTTGTTTTAGAGCACTTTTTTTTTTAATGATTTGTTTATATCAGTTTTAAATGTGTATGTGTGTACGTGCATGCACATGCATGCATCTGTAGAGGCCAGCAGAGGGCACTAGATTCCTTGAAGGTGGGGGAACAGGTGCTCATGAGCCCTCTGACAGGGGTGTAGGGAATCAAAACTTGGGTCCTCAAGAAGACCAGCAAATGCTCTTAACACTGAGCCATCTCTCCAAACCCCAGATTCCTATCTTAGACTGTTTCAATCACAACTCTGGTTTGTACATCAGTAGCACACATGCATGTACTTCCCCCACAGTACACAGTTTTCTCGGAAAACAAAAAGTTACAGGCAGCTTCATTTAAAAATATATATATATATTATTTTTTACAACTTATTCACTTTGTATCTAGATTGTAGCTCCCTCCCTCATCTCCTTCCAGTCCCACCCAGCCACCCACCTTCCCTCCCTCCCTCCTTCCCTAATCCCCCTCTCCTAGTCCACTGAAAAGAGGACATCCTCCTTCCCTACTATCTGGCCGTAGTCTATTAAGTCTCATCAGGACTGCCTGGATCCTCTTCCTCTGTGGCCTGGTAATGCCACCCCAACAGGGGGGAAGTGATCAAAGAGCAGCACCCGAGTTCATGTCAAAGACAGCTCCTGCTCCCCTTACTGGGGAACCCACATGGAGACTGAGCTGCCTGTGTGCTACATCAGAGCAGGAGTGCATAGTCCTTGATTGATGCATAAGTCTCTGCAGAACCCCCTGGGCCCAGATTTTTTGGCTCTATTGGTCTTCTTGTGGAGCTCCTGTCCCATCTAGGTCTTTCTATCTCCCTGCACTTTGCCCAAAGTACTGTGAATCTCTGCATCTGCTTTGATCCCCTGCTGGGTGGAGTCAGAAAACATCTGTGGTAGGCTCCTGTCCTGTTTCCTCTCTTCCACTGCTTCTACTGTCTATCCTGTTTGCCCTTCAGAATGAGAATTAAGCATCCTCCCTAGGGTCTTCCTTGCTGTTTAGCTTTTTTAGGTATGTAGATTTTAGCAGCTTCATTTGTATTAATGAAAGTACTGACTTGGCGTGCTGCCGAAAAGGGGCCTCCTCACAGTACCCCGTTTCTTTCTGCTGTGAAAGAGTCCCTTTATATCTATTTCTTTTTTGTTTCTTTTTTTTTTTTCTTTTTTTCAAGACAGGGTTTCTCTGTGTAGCCTTGGCTGTCCTGGACTCCCTTTGTAGACCAGGAACTCACAGAGATCCATCCACCTGCCTCTGCCTCCCGGTATCAAAGGTGTGCACCACCTTGCTGGCTTTGCTATGTCTATCTCAACCCACAGGAATGGAGTCCCCTTAGATATGGTACCCTTAGCATCTTGGGTGTTGTGTGCCCTACTGAAGCAATTCGTTGTTGTTTAGAGGCAGAGTTTCCCTCTGTGTAGCCCCAGCTGACCTCTGACTCACAGAATCCACCTGTCTCTGCCTCTGGAGCACTGGCATTAAAGGCGTGTGCCACCACCGCCCCGCTGAAGCAATTCTTTTAAAATGTTTTTATTATTTCTTTGAGAGTTTTAGACAATGTATTTTGACCATATTCATTTCCATTCCCCAACATCCCCTATCCTCCCCCCACCTCCCTACTCACCCTTCATCATGGTTTTTCTCTTATCTCTCTCCTAATAAACCCACAAAGTACAGTTTGGTGTTGGCTGACCACTCTTAGGGGAGGGCCCAGGAGGGCCAACCCTGGAGAGAGGTCGATAACAGCAGGTGTCACACCATTAAAAAAAATTTTTATATATATAGTTTAATATATCTTTCCTTCTCTCGGCAGCAATCAAATGCCAATTACTCCTCAACTAGGAGTGGGTCTCTGTATATACCTCCTCTCCTGCCTGCTGGGATTTTGTTTGGCCTGAGCTTTTGATGTTTTTGTGTATGCTGTTATAACTGCTGTGGGTTCATAAATGCATTTTCTAATTTACGTCTAGAAAACAGTTTCCTTGAAGTCATCCACCACCTCTGGCTCTCACAATCCTTCTGCCCTCTCTTCTGAACAGATCCTGAGCTTTTGTATCTTTATAGATATTCCTGAGGACTGAACACCTCAAAGTCTCTTACTCTGCATGTTGACCAGCTGTGGGTCTCTGTTAATTATCATCCACAAGAAAAGCTCTGATGAGGGTTCAGTAATGTACTGATGTAACAGCCTGGCTCTAAGTCCCTAGGGGTCATTTTATTGCTGTGTCCATTTAATAGAATTATAGTAGCAGGTTGTCCTCATTAAGAGTGTCAAGTATGGATTCCACCTCCTGGAATAGGGCTTAAATCCAACCCAGAAGTGGTCGATTGTCCCAATCATATTAGTGCCACCATTGTACCACTGGGCTTGTCTTGTGAGGAGAATTATTGTAGATTGCAAAGTTTACAGCCATGAAGCAGTTCCTTCTAACAGGTCTTCTCTCCTTCCTATTTATGTCAAGAGTCAGAAGTATATCCTTAAAGTTAGTAATAAACAGAAGTATCACCACATATCTTTATGTTGCTGTTTTTATTTTTGAAAAGTGATCACTAATATTATCTAGTCACAAAAATAATTAGCCTCCTAAGCTCTGGGATACTGAGGTGAGAAGATCACCATGAGTTTGAAGTTAGTGGGCTATATATAAGCTTGCCTAGGGTACAGGATGAGGTACTAAATAAATAAAGACTTGATTGCTTTTAATAATTTGATATATGTTAAGAGAAGCCAGTCTGCTTTGCTAACAGCTGGCTCTGAGTGGAGGAAATAGTCTGATTCTTGGCTTTGTCTAGAAAGGGTCTCAACCCAGCACAGGCTGGCCTGGACTCACTGTGTGGTTCAGGCTGCTCTCTGTCTTACCTTCCGCCTTTGCCTCCCAAGTGCTGGCATTACGGGTGTGCATGAGCACAGCCGAGGGCCTGCCGACTCTCCTTAACTGTCTGATACTGCTTTTCTCTCCTAGGGCGCGTGCCATTCGCTTTAGGCAGGACAGTAATGAGGCGGTTGGGGGATTCTTCTCTCAAATTGGGCAGCTATATATGGTGCATCATCTTTGGGGTATGTATATTGTTTCTTCTTTTGTGACTTCCCGGGTTGAAGAATTCATTACTAATCAAGTTGTGATCAACAGTGGGATAAATCTGGACTCTGTAACCTTAAACACTACAGCAAATGCAAACGTGCACAAGTCACACGTGGGTGGTGAGCGCTGGGCTGTCTAGAACAAAAAGGCCAACAGCAACAGGTCAGCCGGTCATCAGCTTAGCTACTGGTAATGAGTCAGGCCAAAGTCAGATAAGGTGGCAGAACTCAGGAAGCTGAGGGAGGAGGTGAGAGGTCACCACCAGCATGGGCTACACGGCAGATTCCAGACAGCATTGAGCTACAAAGCAGGATGGGGCAAAAAATAAAATAAAGGCACGGGCTGCTAAAGAGGGTTCAGAGCATCATCGGAAGGGGGAATAGGAGGTGGGAGGATGGGTATAGTTATATTTCATTGCATGTATGTATATAAATGAAAATTAAAATGGGAAAAACAGCACCACCAGGGTTTCGAGAGATGGTGCAGCCATTGAGAACTCACTGTTCTTCCGAAGAACTCCAGCTCTTGGGGATCTCTCTGATGCTTTTCCAGTCTCTGCAGGCAGCTGCACTCACCTGGCATACCTCACACAAGTACACATACCTACACATAAATAAATGAAAATACACATGGCGCTGACCTGGTGTAGGACAGTTGCCTAGCCTGTGCAAGGCTCTGATTCACTCTTCATCAGGAAAAAGAAATCCCCAAAAATAGTGCAGTCTGGCTACATAGTAGCAGAGCTGTGGGGAAGCTCAGCTTCGGTGGATACAAAAAAAGATAATTCCTCCATCTTCCTCGCTCCCAGAACCCCCGCTGCCGCCAGGGCTTTTCGCTCAACTGAGCTTACCTTTAGGAAACTGAGGCCCTGCACTAATGCTACCTTATGCCAGTAACCCCTCATCCTCACAGCCCCCGCGGGTAGCCTTGTCCTGAGCTCTGCCCTTCTGCTGAGCAGAGATTTAGCTCCACAGAGACCAGAGTTCATAAACAAATGTCAACGAACAAACAATAACAGCAGAGAACAGCATGTGTTCTAGAGCTGGTGGGCTGACTCGCAGGTTGAGAGCACTGATGGCTCTTGGGGAGGACCCAGTTCATTTACCAGCACCCACATGGTGACTCTCCATTCCCACCTGTAACTTCAAGTCTAGAGGATCTCTGGCTCTCTTCTGGCCTCCATACCATGCACAGAACACACATACATACATACATGCAGGCAAAACATCCATACACATAAGATAAAAATTAAAACTTAAAAACAAAAGCACATGTTTTACCCAGATCATGCTGTTCATGCCTGTAATCCCAACACCTGGGAGGCAAAGGCAGGACTGTGGTCTACAGGCCATTGCTTATCTGATCGGAAAGTTCCTAGTCGTAAATGTATTGCGCTGTTGCAGAAGCTCCCTTTGTAAAGACGGCTTATGCTACCTGTCATATAAAACCACAAGAGCGCAGACAGCATCAGTCCTCTCAGAGGCCTAACCCTGATTTCTCAGTCCACGCCTGTGACTTTCCAAGTCTGTTACTGAGTGGCCACATAGTGCCAGGGAAAACGACGTGGCTGGCTGCACGCCTGTGCTCCTAGAAATGTGGGCCCTGTGTCTGACTCAGGTCTTCGCTGTGCTTCTGTTTAAGCTTATAAAGATCTGCAGAGCAGGGAGGACATCCGGAACGCAGCATGGCACAAGCACGGCTGGGAGGAACTGGTGTACTACACAGGTAAGTTGTAGTGACTCCTTCCATCCTCCTGCTTGGAGTGTGTGCTTTTTGTTTGGTTTGGTTTGTTTGTTTTTTGAGACAGGATTTCTCTGTGTAGCCCTGGCTGTCCTGGAATCACTCTGTAGACCAGGCTGTCCTCGAACTCACAGAGATGTGCTGCCTCTGCTTCTGGGACTAACGGTGTGCGACACCACCGCCCAGCTGAGTGTGCATTTGTAAATATGCAGATGTGAGCTGTCTCACTCTTCCTTTCTATGGGATACATTTAGATCCAGCATTATTTGGGGTTTTGTTTTAGTTTAAAGAAACTTTTGAGAAAGTGCTGTTTTTCACAACCAAGACTTCTAATTTCCCACTAAAAAGCAGCTCTCCGGGTCAGCTCTCTTCCGTTTTCATGAACACCCAAGTCGGTGGTGGCTCCTCTCTCTGCTGCGGTAATCAGTCCCTTTCCTAGCACTCCCGTGCTTTCTAACAGCAAGTGTGTCTGGTCTTCGCAGGCACCTTGGGAGTGTGTCTTCATCCCCGTGTGTTTGGAAAGGCAGTAACCTCGATCTTGTTTTTCAGTCCCACTCATTCAGGAAATGGAGTCCAGGATCATGATCCCGCTGAAGACCTCGCCCCTGCAGTGACGCTTCCGCGTGCCTACATAGACTGCTGTGACGGATCTATGTCATGATTTCATTTCACCATTCATCAAGTGAAAAACACCGGGAGGTGTAAACCGCTGTACATAGCTTGTAGAATCTCTCTTCTTTACAATTCACGTAATCATGCAAAGGGAAATCAGGAGGATTGAACTGACTGGAGCGGCGCTCTGAAACATCTCTGCTTACCAAATGTTACCTAGCCTCCAGCCCTTCAGGAAAACACAGGATCATTTAAAGCCGGGTGTTGGGTGTGGGAGTTTAGCACTCAGGGAACTGATGCAGGAAATCATAGCAAGTCCTAGGCCAACCTGGACTGCGCAGAGCATTTTAAACCAGCTAGGAGCACTGGCCTTGCATTGTATCTCAAAAATAAAAATCAAAATTCGAATCATCTCTGAGTAAAATCCCCAGCTATGAAAACAATTAGTTATTTCTAGCAATTAAAAAAAAATCTATTTTATGATTACAGACTTCTACAAATTTCTTTCCTTCAGGAAGAAAAACAAATGATGTCACGTTTCCGGGGCAGTTTTTCTGAGTTTCAAACTAGGAGCAAATTATGAGTGTACCCATTGGCTGCAAATGTTACGATTGTGCAGCTTTTGGCCAGTCAGTCGGCAGCTGAGAGCGTGTTACCCGAGCTGAAAGGATGGCCACGGTAGTCTAAACGATCGTGCAGTTTCCACCAGGCACGTTTCCCAAGGGCTGGCGTGAACCAGTGCACCACATGCAATTTTCGAATAAACACCTCAACTAGCACTAATTTTATTTGTAATATTTTTCTATAAAACAAGTAGCTCTTGGAAAAAAGGTTTTATTTTGTAAGCCACTGTTTGTGACCTCTGACCTCTGGTTCTATTTTGGTAAGCTCACCGCAGACACTCGAAGACCTCGTCAGGAGGGCAGTGCACACTGGCCCTCAGTTGGCATAAAGCTTCATACTCCGTCTGTCTCTGTTTGGTTTTGTTTTTTAATATAGTGTGCCAATGTTGTGACTGTAATCATGTGAAAGTCCCATTGAGCTGAAGAATTCTGTCTGCCCTACAAATTGATATGTGTAAAATAAAGTATAACTAAATCTATCAGATGTCTAATTTTTACATTCGAATGGTTTTCTCCAAGAACATATAAAAGTAAATAAAGTCCTCTTAATTTTCACATTTTGCATGATTGAGACTTTTTTTTTTACTTAGCTGGTTGGAATTCTTTTCTTTTTTTGGATCCAGGTCTAAGCATGTAGCCAAGGAAGCCTCTAAGTCATGCCTCCACTGGTCAGTGCTAGGATGACTTGTGTGCACACCATTCTGTTTGTTGGATTTATTTATTTTGTATGAGGGAAGCGGGGCACATGAGCCACATTGTTCTTGGAAATCAGAGTCCATTTTCTCCTTCCACCAAGTACATCTCTGGGATCGAACTCACATTGTCAGGTTTGACTGCTGAGCCATTTCACTGGCCCTTGAGGTCTTTTCTCTGAACTTGTGCTTCAGAGAACTCGGACTGGAGCCCTGGCCTCAGGGGGAAGATGCGGCAGAGCACAGAAAGCAAGCACTGATTAGTTGCTTTGGTTTGCTTTGGTTTTTTGAGGCAGAGTCTCACTCTATAGCCCAGGCTGGCCTAGAACATTTGGAATCTTCTGGCCTTTGCTTCCCACATGTGCTGAGATTATATATCTGAGCAACACACCTTAAAAAAAATTTTTTTTTTTTGCATGATCTGCCAACAAACTCACTGTGATTATCAACCTCCATGACCCTCTCCTCTTCAGGAGGAAACTCTGCTGTCTTCCTCTCTGAGTTTTTCCTGAAAATTGCAATTTAAAAATTTTTGTAACTGTTATTGTAATTGTGTGTGTGTGTGTGTGCATGTTTATGAGTGCACAGTATATGGCAGTCAGAAGACAAGTTTTGGAGTTGGTTCATTCCTCCTTTTTCTACCATGTTGGTCCCAGAGATTAAAAAAATTTATTTTATGATTACAGACTTCTACAAATTTCATGCCATGCCTCAGGTCATGAGGCAGCTACATATACTTTGAGGGCCAGCCTGGGTTGCATGAAACCCTATCTCCAAAAGAAGGCTAAACACAAAGCATGGCGTTACTCCTGTCATGCTCCACTCCTACCCACTCCCCAGATAAACTACTGCTTTAATGACTCTCCTGTATGTTTTTCTCCCCAGACAAGTATTTCTCCATGATAGGGAGGGAGACCACCGCCACCACCCGCCCTGTCCCCAGGAACAGTGTGAGTGAGCGAGCTTTTGCCTTGACAGTGCTGAGAATCTTAATGGCCAGGTTCATTAGTTGAGTGAGTGACGTGTCCACCAGTCACATGAGTTCTGTTCACATCCTCCAAAGTGCCTGCACATCTCTCCCCGTGGAATCCCTACAGCCCTGAGGGCAGCAGTGCAAGAACTGCAGTCTTGGGCAGACAGAGGTGCCCACTGCTTCCTGACTGCCTCCAGGTCCCGTCAGAGCTGAAGCGGTTTCCACAGCACGCCTTATCTAATTCATTACTAGCGTTGACCATCTACCTACAGCAGGAGCATCCACCTTCACCCAGTTCTTACTGACGCTTGCCACAGCCCTGATAAGAGATGAAGTCTTACTCCCTCGGCCTCTAAAAAGACCTATTTCAGAAAGCAAAGCTAGGATTACAGGTCTGTGCAACCGTGCCTGCTGCTCTGTGGTGCTGGAGATAGACCCTAGGGTTTCCTGACTGCCAGGCAAGCACGCTACTGACTGAGCTCCTTCAACTCCTTACCCTTAAAAGGGGGCAGGGAGGGCAGAGCTGGAGAGATGGCTGCTCTTCCAGAGGACCCAGGTTCAATTCCCAGCCCTCACATGGCAGCTCACAAGCGTCCGTAATTCCTTTTCCAGGGGATCCAACACCCTCCCACAGACATACAGGCAGGCACAACACCACTGTACACAAAATAAAAATACATTCTTTTTTTTTTTAAATGGCAGGCCTTTAATCCCAGCATTCAGGAGGCAGAGGCAGGCAGACCTCTGTAAGTTCAAAGCCAGCCTAGTCTACAGAGCAAGTTCCAGGACAGTCAGAGCTACACAGAGAAACCCTGTCTCAAAAAACAAACAATATTTATCTTTGTGTGTCTGTTTATGAGTGCACAGAACATGAAATGAGAGGACAGCTCACAAGAGTCAGGCCGCTTTCTATCATGTGGGTCCCTGGGATCAAGTTCAGCTCATCAGGCTTGGCAGCAGGCGCCTTCACCCGCTGAGCCGTCTCAGCAGCCCCTCTTTCTTTTTAACTATACTTATTTTTGTGGGTATGTATATGTTGGATCAGGTCTCTCCTTCTACCACGTGGGCCCTGGGGAGCAAATTCGGGTCGTCAGATCATCAGGGTTGGCAGCAAGGGCCTTTACCTGCGGAGCCGTCACTGGTCCTCTCCACCCTTTCTTTTAATATGTAGTGTGTGGGGGGGGTGCCTGCATGTAGGTGTACATACTGTAGACATGCAGGTGCCTGTGGAGGCCAGAAAAGAACACTGGATCCCTGGAACTGGAGTTACAGGTGGTTGTAGGCAACCCCACGTGGGTGCTAGGAACCAAGACTTCAAGAGCAGTAAATACTCTCAACCAAACCATCTCCTTACCCCAACTCCTGAAAAAAAAAATTTTTTTTTTTTTAAATTTTTGTTTCTATGTTTTGGGGGGTGTGTGTGGGCACACCCGTGCCATAGAGTGTGTGCGGGAGGTCTGAAGACAATCTTGTTGGAGTGGGTTCTCTCCACCTTTATGTGGACTCTGGGAATCCAACCAGCCTTGCATGGCAAACACCTTTACCCACTGAGCCCTCCCACTGGCCCTGTTGAGACAGGGGCTCAGGCAGCCCAGGCAGGCTGGCCTCAGTAAGGTGGGCCTTGAAATCCTACTTTGCATAACCACCGCTAAATCTTGCTCACTCACTTGCTTTTTCTTGTCTTTCTTTTTTCTTTTTTGTAGTCTCTTCTTGCCCGGAGCCCCAGATTTCCCCTGCCTCAGGCCCCAGAGTGCTAGGATTACATATGCCACTGTATGTAGCTACAAGGACTTATTTCGCTTCAACTTAATATCTAGACAGACTTTAATTCCTTAACTTCCTGTGCGTACAGAAAGTCTTTACAGATTGAAAACTGGCACCCCATGAAGGAGCTGCGCGCACTGTGCTGCTCTGGACTCTGGAAACCCACCCTCTGTATCCACACATGGGCAGCACCGCTGGGAGAAGCACCCCTGGCTGCTTCCAGCCAGTCTACAACTGGACAAGCATCAGAAAGGTCAGGACAGTTCTTGCCTCATTCATATTCGCCCCTGACACAACAAAGAAGAGATTGTCCCACTCTGGGTGGTGAGCTCAGAGCCGGTGGCCTATGGCCCACAGAACAACTCACGGTACAGCTGGAAACTGTTCTCTCTCCCATCAGAACCTCAATCTCACCTTTATCAGATTCCTCTGGGGCAAATTCAGCGCGCACCTGTGCAGGCCACCATCCTGTCGAAGCAGGCTCTTGTAAGCTCGGTGGCAGCCGCCTCCTCCACCTCAGCTCTGGCTTGTGTGCTCCAGGTGGTGATGAAAACTGAGACCCTTTGTGGCAGCCCTCGGCTGAGACCCAGCATGCTGGCTCCTGCTCATTTTGCTCTGCTGAAAAGTGCAAACCCACAAAGCAGCATCTAGGAGAACTGCCAGGAAGCGTTTACAACCAGGGAACAACAGCCTTGTTGTCTGGAGCCTGTGTGACCCTGCCAAGCACAGCCCTCCACGCCAATCCTTCCAAACCTAAAGCTTTTCTTTTTCTTTCTTTTTTTTTTTTTTTTTTTCTTGAGCCAGGTCTTCATTATAGCTCAGGCTGACCCGGCCTGAGAAATTATGGTCCTCCTGCCTCAGATTCTTGAGTGCTAAAGTTTCCAGGCATGTGGCACCATGCCCAGCCACCCTCAACTGATTTGTAATTTGGCTAAGTTATAGGTTTTTCAAATAACTTACAGTGGTTAAACGTCAGGCCGTGGAGGCCGAGCCTGGGGCTGGGGCTCAGTTGGTAGAGCGCTTGTCATGAAGCCTTGCATCGTCCTCAGCACGGCACGCCTGTGACCCCGGCACTCAGGAGGTGGAGGCAGGCTGAGCAGCAGGTTAAGGTCACCCTCAGGGCAGCGGTGGCACATGTCTTTAATCCCAGCACATGGCAGGCAGACACAGTTGGATCTCTAAATTCAAGGCCAGCCTAGATTACGGAGTTCCAGGTCAGCCAGGGCTACAGTGATTCAGGCTACCCTGTCTCAAAACAACAAATCTCTGGGCTCCACTCCTAGCACCAATGAGAGAAAACAAACAAACCACTAATGGCTACTCCATGTGCCTTCCCACGCCATGTCCTTCCTCCCACCCATCTTTTCAGCAAGGAGGGTGAACTATCTCATACTTTCTAGGCAACTTCTGAGATGTCTGTCTCCTAATATTTCTTCATATAAACACGGACCTTCCAGGTCTTTCTTCCCAAGCCATCTGTGATAAAGAACTATGTGTGTGCATGCCTCTAGGTGTATGCAGGTGTTTGTGCATGCATGTGTGTGTGTTCACAAGCATGCATCTGTGTGTGTGTACAAGTGAGTGCATGCGTGTATGTATGTGGGTGGGTGTGGTTTAGGTGCCAGGTACACACATGCCAAGGCACACATGTAGAGGTTGGAGGACAACTTTTGTCCTCTCTGCTGTGAGTTCCAGGGACTAAACATTAAAATGGCCAGGATCTCTCAGCAAGCACTTTTACCCACTGAACCATCTCTTGGGCCCAAGAACTGTTCTTCTCCCTTCTTGATTTGTAAACCTTGTACATTTGATGTAACTTTCAAATATGTTCTTATTTCCTCTTTTTTTTTTTTTTAAGATTTATTTATTCTGTATACAGTGTTTTGCCTGAATGTACACCTGCAGGCCAGAAGAGGGAACCAATGGTTGTGAGCCACCATGTGGTAGCTGGGAATTGAACTCATGACCTCTAGAAAAGCAGCCAGTGCTCTAAACCACAAGCTATCTCTTCAGCCCCCTAGTTTTTTGTTGTTGGTAGTGGTGGGTTTTTTTTTGTTTGTTTGTTTGTTTTTGAGATAATCTTGCTTTGTGGCTCTGGTTATAGAACAGGCAAGGTGAGGGGGGGAGGCTACAGAGATGTCTCAGAAGTTAAGAGCACTGGCTGCTCTTCCAAAGGTCCTGAGTTCCAATTCCTAGCAACCACATGGTGGCTCACAACCATCTGTAATGAGATCTGGTGCCCTCTTCTGGTGTGCAGGCATACATGCAGGCAGAGCACCGTATACATAATAAATAAACAAATCTTAAAAAACAAACAAACAAACAAAAAAAACTTGTAGCAGAGCAGAATCTTGCAGAAAAAAAAAAAAAAGAATAGACAAGGTTGGTCTCAAATGTGGCAACGATCCGCCTGACTCTGTCTCCTGCATGCTGGGATTACAGACAGGAGCTACTACTTTTGGCCCAGTAGCAACAACTTTTAAGACCAGTCCTCTACTGCGACTTTTTTCAATGTTTATTTTTATTATTTTCAACTGTGTGTATGTGTGTTTCTGCAGGTAGGTATGTATACATGAATGCATGTGCCCGAAGAAGTCAGAGACATCAGATCCCCCAGAGCTGGAATCACAGACAGTTAGTTATAAACCACTAGCTATGGGTGCTGGAAATTCAACTCAGGTCTTCTATAAGAGCAGCAAACACAGCCGGGCAGTGGTGGTACACACCTTTGATCCCAGCACTTGGGAAGCAGAGGCAGTCAGATCAAGGCCAGACTGGTCTACAGAGTAAGTTCCAGGACAGCCAAGACTACACAGGGAAACCCTGTCTCAAAAAACAAAACCAAACCACCACAACAACAAAAAGAACAGCAAATGCCTTTAATCCCAGCACTCAGGAGGCAGAGGCAGGTAGATCTCTGTGAGTTTCAGGACAGCCTGGTCTACAAAGCAATTCCAGAAACCCTGTCTCGAAAAAGCAAAAAACAAAAAACAAACAAAAAAAAAACCCCTAAATAAATAAATAAATGATAAGATACAACATATCTTTTCTTTTTATTATTTTTCTAGAGACTGTGGTTGGCCTGGAACTCTCCATCCTCCTGCCTCAGCCTTCCAGGTGCTGGGATTAGATATGTGTACCCCCATACTCAGCCGCATAAAACAAAGTCAGGTGAAAAAAGGATTTCCCATCCTATGTGCCAGTGTTTCCTGTAATGAGGTAGGGACAGGGGCATGGCACTCACTGCTATGAACGGAGAAACATCAGCTCTCTTTTTAGCATGAGGGTTGTTTGTACTTGCACACTTAGAGTTGCTAAAACACTAGACACAGAAATTCCTAAGAGGCAGAATTGAAAATTGACCAAATCAGCTAGCTGTAGGATGATGTCCACCTTTAATCCAGCATGTGGGAGGCAGGAGGATCTCAGAGTTCAAGGCCAGCCTAGGCTACCTAGTGAGACCTGTCTCAAAAAAGAAAAAATGCTGAACAAGCCTGTTCTAATAAACAAACTTTTTCTCATTAATTCATTTATGTACTTATGTATCTATCTACCTATCTAATTATTTATATTTTTGGTTTTTTGAGACAGGGTTTCTCTATGTAGTCTTGGATGTCCTGGAACTCACTCTGTAGACCAGGCTGGCCTCTGCCTCCCAATTAAAGGCTGGTGTCACCACCACCTCGCACAAGCATTCTTTATATACCAAAGAGAAACTCAATATTCACTTAAGGCTATTGAATCCATGTTGCAAGAGTAAAAGCATTTAGTTTACTATGCATCTCAGAAAGAATTCCAGGTAAAATATATGCAGGAATATTCACAAAGAATTCAGACTATAAAACTCTCCAGGTAATTAGTAGTCATATTGGTACAGTAGAAAAAATAGCTATCTCCTAGACTCTACCAGGAGTCTGACTGTGTAGCTTCGAGAAGGGGGAGTTGTTCTGAGTGAGCAGAAGACGAGATTATTCTTCCAGTTCTCCCAAGAGCTCAACAAAGTCAGTGATATACCACTTGGCATTGTCCTTTACTTGCTGCCTGATCACATTTCCGCCAAATCCAATGAAAGCATCCTAAGAAGGAAAGGCGAGAGAGATTAACGTCCTTAAAATGGCTGCAGAGATGGCTAAGAAGTTACTCTTAACCTCTTCCAAAGGTCCTGAGTTCACTACCACATGGTGGCTCACAACCATCTATAATGAGATCTGGTTACCTCTTCTGGCATGCGAGTGTACATGCAGGCAGAACACTGTCTACATAATAAATAAATAAATCTTTGAAAAGGCACACCCAGAAACATATATAAAAATAAATATAAAATATATATAAGTGGAAATTTACCTATACCCTTTAAAAACACACATATGCACATTTGGTTTTTCTTCCCACCCCAAGTTCCCAGAATAAAGACTCATGAGACTCAAAACAGTATGCAAACACCTAGGCCATACAGCTAGGCTCATCTCTGACTATCTAATATCTTAAAATAACCCATTCATTCCATCTATATTCTGCCACATGGCTGGTTACCTATGCTCAAGTACCATGTGTCTGTCCTCTTCACATCTTGCCAGGTGACTCTCTCCTGCCTGGCTCTATGCCTGCCAGATGCCCCACTTTCTATTTCCTGCCTCCGTTATAGCCATTAACTTTTTATTGACAGGTGATGCTTCCATACAGACACAAGACATTCCTTCTACACACACACACACACACATACACATACACACACACACACACACACAAACACACAGACACACACTCAGTCTCATTCTCTGCCTCCAACTTGCTGATAAGATACAGGCCTCAGCTACTTCTTAGTGCTATGGCTGCCTGCCTGCCACCATGCTCCCTGCCCTGATGATAATGCACTAACCCTCTGAAACTGTAAGCAAGCCCCCAATTAAATGCTTTCTTTCCCAAGTTGCCTTGGTCATGGTGTCTCTTCACAGCAATAGAACAGTGACTAGAACAGTTATTCATGAGTGTTCCTAAAGAGAACTTTATGTGTTTTAGGTGCTCTGTGTTCTTATCATGATATCTAGCTATTCCTGTTTAACTTCTGTTGTAAACTTCATATGATTTTAGGGCAGACCCAGAAAAAAATTAACACCTTACAAAAAAAAAATCCTTAAATACATACAGCAGGAGGGCAGGCTTCCATGTCCGTAGCTCCATCTCCGATCATGATTATTTTCTTAAAGTGAAATTTTTCCTTTAAAAAGCCAATAACCTTTCCTTTCCCACCAGATTCGGCTGTTGGCTGTGTCTCATCGAAACCTGCATATTCACCTGAAGAGAACAGTAAGAAAATATTAGATTCACGGAAGCAGTTTTACTCAGCCCAGCCTGTTCATACGGATAATACCCAAACTTAAAACATTAAGATTAAAATAGCTCTGGGCATAAGACCTGACCCCCACACACACACACGCACACCCATTCCTGAGGAGGTAGCTCAGTGTATCACCTTGAGTTCAATTAGCTGCATCTTCTGAGCTGCTGTAGGGATCCTAAACATTGTTGAGATAGCAGAGCACCATAATTTAGCAATACATCAATTTGTCACATTAATACACTAATAGTACCTAAAGGAAATACAAACTTACTCTCACTTTTGTTTCTGAAGTAGGATCTCACGGAAATGAGACTATCCTTGAACTTTCCATGTCCTAAGCTGACCCTGAGTGTTCCATATATGGAGCACAGCCATCACAGGTGTGCTCGTGGCCTTATGCCTGGTTTATTCGGTGCTTGGTATGGACCTAGGGCTTCCTGCATGCTTAGGCAAGCGTTCTACCAACTGAATCCTCTCCCAAGCTCCAAACTTATTCCTGTTCTTATGGAAACTAACACACTCATTAGTGGAGCTTGAGACTGGTTTGGTGTTTGAAGCTGGGTGTCACCTTGTAGCCAGGCTCATGTAGAACGTGAAGCAATCCTCCTTCAAGCTCCCAAATGTTAAGAGTGTGTCCTTAGGCCTGGTTCACTCTTTTGTTTTTTGTGTTGTTTTGTTTTTGTTGGCTTCATTTGTTTTGTTTTTACTTATTTACTTATTTGTTTTTGTTTCTTTCTGACAGGGTTTCTCTGTATAGTTATGGCTGTCCTGGAACTCACTATGTGAGCTCAGGCTGGCCTAGAACTCACAGAAATTTGCCTGCCTTAGCCTCCCAAGTGCTGGGATTAAAAGTGTGTGCTGCCACCACCTAGCTTGCTTTGTTTTTATTTTTAAAGATGGAGTTTAAGTAGTCAAAGATGATCTTCAATTCCTAATCCTCCTGCCTCTACTTCCCAGTGCTGTGATTGCTATGAGTATTCCCTTCCCCAGCTTCAGACTTTTTAAGTCAGTGAGATGGAGACAAGCATGCATGGCCCCTTCGTGGAGTCAGCAGACAGCTCTGGGAAGTCAGATTTCTCCTTCCATCTTTTTAAAGATTTTATTTATTCATTACGTATACAATGTACTGTCTGCATGTACCCCTGCACGCCAGAAGAGGGCACCAAGTTACAGATGCTTATGAGCCACCATGTGGATGCTGGGAACTGAACTCAGGACCTTTGGAAGAGAAGCCAGTGCTCTTAACCTCTGAGCCACCTCTCCAGCCCCCTCTCCTTCCATCTTTATGGAGGCTCCAGGAACTGAATTCAAGCCAGGCTTCTTTGGGGAGCGCCTTTATCTGCTGAGCCAGCTCAAAGGCCCTCTTGGTTTCAAGACTACCAGCTACCCTGTGACATAGCTAGAGAGCTCGTTTGTTTGTTTGTTTGTTTGTTTGTTTGTTTGTTGAGATAGGGCTACATGCAGTCCAGGCTATCCTCGGCCTTACTGTGTATCCTGAAATGATCATGAACTCCTGATTTTCCTGTTTCCACCTGGTGGGAGCCAACCTGCCTGGTTTATGTGCCAACCCAGTACTTCCAGCAGGCTGGGCAAGCACTCTACCACAGGGCCCCAACCCGGCTGGAGAGTGCTGTTGTGCGCCATTTATTCTGGGTTTTCATTATTTATTTAGAATGAGAGAGACAGAGCGAGAGAGTGTGTGTACACATGTTATACATGTTGAGGGCAGGTGTGGAATCTAGACGAAATTCAGGTCCTCCAAAGGAGCAGCATATACTCTTAACTGCTAAGCCATGTCTCATCTTGGTTTTGGATTTTATTTTTAAGTATTCTATTTTTTATCTATACAGTGTTCTATCTGCATGTACACCTGCAGGCCAGAAGACACCAGATCTCATTATAGATGGTTGGGAGCCACCATGTGGTTGCTGGGAATTAAACACAGGACCTCTGGAAAAGCAGCCAGTGTTCTTAAACTCTGAGCCATCTCTCTAGCCCCGGTTTTGGATTTTAGAGACAAAGTTTTGTTCTGTAGCCCAGACTGGACTCAAACTTGAAATCCTCCTGCCTCAGCATCTGCGAGTCCAGCATAACAGGAGCCTTCTTGAGATGCTATAAAAATGTAGCTGTGACCCCAGGTGTCCAACGCAGTGGTAATGCAGCAACTCACTAACCAAACTCCTTCTTGGGTCTAAATTGCTCCAGATACAGTTTCTTCAAGATTGTAACATCACAAAATAAGCCAGACAGGCTAACATTTTAGTTTACATATAGATGGGTGACAATATAAATATGCAAAGTCAAGCCAGAGCCTCAGCCTGCAAAACCTCAGCCTGTTTTGCAGAGCAAAAAGGATATCAATCAAAAGAGCCATTCACATGGGGCTGCTGGGAGTGCTCAGTCATTTGGAGTGCAGACAGCTCCTGCAGAGGACCCGAGTTCTGTTCCCAGTACCCAGCTTCAGGTGTCTCACAGTGGCCTGTAACTCCAGCTGCAGGAGATCTGACGCCTTCTTGAATGTGGTTTTATTCTTAAGATTTATTTATTTTTAGGTACGTGAGTGTTTTACCTGCATGCTTCTTTGTGGACCACGTGAGTGCCTGGTAGGTTCAGAGGCCAGAAGAGGGAATCGGATGCCCTGCAACTGGAGTTACAGGTAGTGGTGGGCTGTCCAATATGGGTGCTAAGAATTGAACCAGCGTCCTCTGAAAGAGCAGCTAGTGCTCTTAACCCCCGACCACTTCTCCAGCCCCCAAAAAATGTGTTTAAAAGAATAACTCATGTGGGGCTGGAGAGAAGGCTCAGAAGTTAAGAGCACTGGCTCTTCTTCCAGGGGACCTGGGTTCAATTCCCGGCACCCACACAGCAGCTTACAACTGTCTGTAACTCCAGTTCTAGGGGATCCAGCACCCTCGCACAGACAGACAGACATGCAGGCAAAACACCAATGCACATAAAATAAAAATAAATAAATCTTTGAGGAAGAAGAAGAAGAAGAAGAAGGAGGAGGAGGAGGAGGAGGAGGAGAAGGAGAAGAAGAAGAAGAATTCATGTACCTCTTAACTCCAGGGCCACCACTCTTTAAGTTATATCCCAACAGACACTACCTAGGACATTGAATGATAGAACAGGAAAGCAAAGAAATATACTACCATTAAAGCCGTACCATTGAAGTAGAATTTCAGCCTATTGGCAAACACGTTGCTTGTTGGGATATTGAGCTTTGCAGCCACATGCTCCACGATACTCCTAAAGCCGCCAGATATGAGGAACACCTGGACATTCCGCTCCTGTAGGCGGCTCACCAGCTCCCTACAGAAAGAAACACAGATACCAATTATCAATTAATACAAAAAGAGAACATGAAAAAAAAAATGCTAATTTTTTTCTCTTGGATCCAATGCTGGAGGTCTGTCTATAAGGACAGTTCTACTGTAGGATTAACATTTTATATGTTGGGGGCTGGAGAAATGGCCCAGAGGTTAAGACAACTGGCTGCTCTTCCAAAGGTCCTGAGTTCAATTCCCAGCAGCCACATGGTAGCTATAACCATCTAGAATGAGATCTGATGTCATCTTCTGGCATGCAGGTGTACTTGCAGGCAAAACACTGTATACACAATAAACAAATAAATAAATCTTTAAATAAAATCATTTTCTTGAACTTCTAGCCAGTCAGAGTGGCCATCCTGAAGCCATGCACCTCTCTCTGCTTATGCTTTTCACTTTCACTATCAATTTCATTTTTATTCATGTATCTACTTTTGTGTTCCTTTGTTGTGAGGTTGTTCTTATTGTTGCTTTATCCTTCTCACTGTCCTCTGGTTTGGTTGCTTGTTGTTGTTTTTAAGACAAACTCCTGCTGTGTGGCCAGACTAGCCTTGAACTCCCAACAGCAGTCCTGCCTCAGCCACCCCTTCATTTGTAGTCCAGATGTTTTTTTTGTTGGTGGTGGTGGTGTGTCTGTTTTGCTGTCTGCTTTTACAATAGGAGCTCATGTGTCTGCGGGTTATTTTGAACTTCTGATCACCTGACACACAAGGATGAGTCACACAAACACCCAGTTTGTGTGTGTGTCTGTTCATTCTGAGACAAGGTCTCATTAGGTAGCCCAGGTTGGCCCTGAACTCAACGTCCTCGTATCTCGGCTTCCTGAGTACTAGATTTACAAATGTGCACTACCAATCCCATATGTGCTTAAGCTGGGCAGTGGCACACGCCTTAAGTTCCAGGCAGAGAAAGGCAGATCTCAGTGATCGAGGCCAGCCTGGTGTGCAGAGCAAATTCTGGGACAGCCAGGGCTACACAGAGAAACCCTGTCTCAAAAAAGAAAAAAAAAAAAGGTGGGAGGCAGAGAGGAAGAGAATAAAAAAGGAAAAGAAAGAAATTAATGGGTGGAGTTTTTCTGCTTTGGGTTACCACTGCACCACATTGAGATAAATTATGAAACCCCAGAGAAGCCTGGTGCATTGGGAGGAAAGACAGGAGCAAGACCGGAGAGTAAGATAAGAGCAGATATAAGTACCAACAGAGCCATGCAGAAGGGCACCCCAAAATAACTTACTCTCAGGAGGAGAGAGCATCCCAAGCTCAAGCTGATAAGAAGACATCATGCTTAGAGCTGTGCTTACCTTATGCCGGGGGTCAGGTGTGGCGGGTGCTCTGCTAGGAGCCTTTGCACCTGCTCCCTGGAGGGCTGGATCAGTGCCAGGCGCTCAGTGAGGGCATCTTTGAAAGGCAATGCTCCTCCCATGGCTCTCCGTGTCCTAGGAGGAAAACCCAAGGATCAGGCCAACCATCATAGCTGTCCTTGAAGTCAACATACCTTCCCATGCCAGGACTTCTGGATAACTATCAGGAAAGAGGTAGTGCCACGAGCCCAGCTCTACAACAGAGATGCTTGTATGCTGCATTCAGGAGGCCTGCTTGAGAACTCACATCGATTCTCTGACGCCATGTACCGTGCATCTACAGCCGGGTCAGAAACCCACACATCTGCAGGCAAGCACCTTGCTTGCAAACCGTGAACGTTCTTTGTTTTTGTTCTTTGAGACAGGGTTTCACTGTGTAGCCTTGGACTTGATTTGTAGACCAGGCTGGCCTTGAACTCACACAGATCTACCTATCTCTGCCTCCCTAAGTGCTGGGATTACAGGCGTATGCCACTGTGCCCCACCCGAGAACTTTTATAACCGAGAAAGGAAATGAAGGCTGAAAGCCCATTTCAAACGCAGCTGAGTGAGCGACAGCCATAGACCAGGAAGATGTCACTGCTGCAGAGTGTGGAGGGCAGAGGGAAGGGAAGGAAGGCTCTAACGTGGGATCTCTTTTCCACTGAAGCAGCAAGCGCTGTACTTTCAACCATTTCGGGAAGCCCTGAATGTTTAGAGCCCTGGGCTATCTTCTTGGATTAATCATTTTCCCAGCCTGCCTAAGAATGTGTCTCGTCTGCAGAGACAACTGTTTTGCTTTCTTTGTTCCTGCTGCAATGTTTGCAGATGGATAAATGAAGACAGCACTCCAGCAAATTCAGTTCTGGACAACGAAAGGAAACACCTGGTGCTTTGTCTTAGTGCTGGACAGAAACAAAGCCAAGGGACTGAGACCCTAACCAAGCCTCTCATCAGTCATTCTTCTTTTTAACAGGGTGAATTCTTTCCCATCTCA
Organism: Meriones unguiculatus; assembly: GCF_030254825.1. Lineage (NCBI taxonomy): Eukaryota > Metazoa > Chordata > Mammalia > Rodentia > Muridae > Meriones > Meriones unguiculatus. The sequence goes on along the minus strand of NC_083352.1, from coordinate 82,239,800 downwards.
TAAAGGGACTATAGACCTTTCGTACATTTCAGACACAGCAGCCTCCACACCACAGAATTTGGCCAGCTCATCAATTCCTTCTTCCCTGATGACTGTGCTGTCGACATCAAAGCACACTGCATCTGCTGAGCAGAAGAGCTTCCTCAGCTCTGAGTGTGAGACCATCCTGGGAAGAATTTTCTTCCTAGAAGAGAAAAAGAACTGTGCGTAAAGGGGTGGGCAGGTGACGCAGTAGGACAGTGTTTGCCCAGTGTGTGTGAAGCCCTGAGTTCCACTCCTACCACCACCTAAGGCAGGTGTAGTGGTGTATGCCTGTGATCCCAGCTCTTAAGAGTTAGAGGCAGGAGGATCAAGAGTTTAAGATTGGGGCTGCAGAGATGGCTCTGTGGTTAAGAGCACTTGTGGCTCTTCCAAAGGGCACTGTTCAGTTCCCAGAACTCTCATCGGGCAGCTCACACCCGCCTATAAACCACAGCTGCAGGGGACCGAACCATTACCCCCTTCTGGCACACACACACACTTAAATAAAAATAGCAATAATTTTTAAAAAGTGAGTTGCTGGCCAGTGGTGGCTCACGCCTTTAATCCCACCGCTCAGGAGTCAGAAGAGGCCAGCCTGGTCTACAGAGTGAGTACCAGGACAGCCAGGGCTACACAGTGAGACCCTGTCTCAAAACACCCACAGAAAGAAAGAGAGAGATTAAGATCATCTTTTGCCACATAGCAAGTTTAAGGCCAGCCTGGGCTACATAAGACCCAGACAAAAATGGTGGCTGGGAGATGACTCAATAGGTAAAGATGTTTGCTGCCAAACCTTAATCCCTGGAAGCCACATGGTGGAAGCGAAGAGAGGAATCATGAAAAGTTGTCCTCTGACCTCCACACAACCACTGCGCTAAACATGTATCTGCACTCAACTCAATAAGACATTTAAGAAAAAGAAAGAGAGAGAGAGAGAGAAAGGAAGGAAGGAAGGAAGGAAGGAAGGAAGGAAGGAAAGAAAGAAAGAAACAAAGAAAGAAAGAAACAAAGAAAGAAAGAGAAAGAAAGAAAGCTTGTTCCTTAAATATATCATGTGATCCAACTGAGCAGGACAGTGAGGCACAGGTTGGGGGAAGGCAAGCTAGGAAGAGAAATCATGTTGAAATGAGACAGTGATTGAGAATAACAGGCACCTGGAACCTTGAAATCAGTGAGAACACAAAGCCAGGTCAGGCGCCTGGCCTGGAACCTGAGAGTAAACAAAAATGTCCTTAAGAGGTTCCCAGTATTGCAGGGATGCTGGGAATGGCGGTGTATGTTTGTGCTTGCAACCTCAGCACTAGGGAGGGGAGGGGAGGGGGATCAGGAGTCAAAGGTCATATTTAAGTATATAGTGAGTCTGAGTTAATAAGGTCTAGGCAAGCCTGGGCTAGAAAGTCTATCTCTCACTAAATAAATAAACAAGTAGGTATGGATGATGATACATACCTGTGTTCCCAGCACTAAAGAGGCTGAGGCAGGAGGACTGTGAGCTAATGCTAGGCCGGTACTACATAGTGACACTAGTCTAAAACCAAAAACGGAGCTGGAGAGATGGCTCAGTGGTTAAGAACACAGGCTGCTCTTCTGGAGGATCTGGGTTCAATTCCCAGCACCCATGTGGCAGCTCACCACTGTCTGTACCTCCAGTTCCAGGAGACCCACTGCACCAGGCATGCTCATGGTGCACATACCTGCGCATTCAGGCACAATAGCCAAACACATAAAATGAAAATAAAGAAATCTTCTAAAACATCCTTGGCTAGAGGGAAGGCAATCTACTAAGTTCAGTTGCTTCAAAGTAAATTGTGTACATTAGACTTTCACACACAGGAAGAAAAGTCACTGCTGGGAAACGGACTCTGAAACCTTCACATCTGGCTTTTGGGGGAAGGGAAGCCCGGGGCTGGGGGATGGAGAGAGTGCTGGTAGAAAGGTCTGTGTTCAAACAGGCCCAGGCGACCCACAGCCCTCTGTGCTGAAGAATCGGGCTTCAGCTTGGCTGTGGATTCACCTGACTTTAGTTTTTAAAAGATTGTGCTGGTAAGCCCTTCTTAATGGAGCTCCAAAGTGAAAACACAGGTTTTCCTTCATGGCTGGATTTAGGAGGCCTGAACTGGGGTAAGAGTGAAAAAATCTCCTTGTGCAAACAAATCCCAGCCTTTCCAGCTGGTATCTTGCAAGAGGCAACTAAGATTACCTTAGCTCTTCTACCATTTGTTACAATGACCTCTTATCTTCAAAGATAGGTTTTTATCTGCACTAAGAACATAGAAGCAGATGCGGTGGTGAGTGTCTGTCATCCCCGCACATAGAAGGTAGAAAAGAGAGAATCAAGAGTTCAGGGCCAATGAGGCTGCAAGAAACCCTGCCTCAAAATGAGGACAGTTGGCTGGGCTGTGGTGGCTCACACCTTTAATCCCAGCCCTTGGGGGACAGAGGCAGGTGGATCTTTGCAAGTTTGAGTCCAGCCTGATCTACAGAGTGAGTTCCAGCATAACAGAGAAACCCTGACTCAAAATAACGAACAAAAAACTAACTAAATAAATACATAAATAGGAGACAGTTAAGGTCAGCATAGTGGGGCTGGAATGGTAGCTCACTGGCTAGGAGCACTTGCTGCTCTTCCAGAGGACCCAGGTTCAGTTCTCAGCACCCACATGGCAGCTCATAACCCCATTTGTAACTCCAGTCCCAAGAAATCCAGTGCTTTCTTCTGGCCTCTGCATGCACTAGTACATATGTAGTACAAATACATAAAATAAAAATAAATAAATAATTAAAGTGGTCCCAGAGGCTCAATACATCGGGCAGAACCAAGTTTACCAGGCTCTGGTAGTGGGTAATACACACTTAGGGAAAAGCTATTCAGAATGCCTGAACAGTGCAAAATAGATTGTGGGAAACTTCTAGATCCAAGTCAAAGACCCTCTCTGGAGTCAGGGGAAGGTTAATGGTCAGTATTTTTGTTATTGTTTGTTTGTTTATTATTGCAGAAGGATTTACCAGTTAGCCCAGGCTGGTGCGGAACATCTCACGTAGCCTAGGCTATGGCAAACACAAGGCCTTCATGCCTTAGACTACAGGCACATGGCACTACACCTGGCCATTTACCTTTTGTGATTAAAGAAAACAGCTATTCTGGATGAGTGAGATGGCTCGGTGTAAGTAGAGGACCCTGCTGCCAAGCCTGATACCCTGAGGTCTGTCCCTACGACATGCACCATGGCACCCATGTACCCAGAAACATACACAATAAATAAGTAAATAAATAAATGCAAAAAGAATTAGTTAAATGGCTCAGCAGTTAAGAGCACTTGTTGTTCTTGCTGAGGACCAGGGTTCAGTTCCCAGAGTCTACGCGGTGATTCAGAACCATCCATAACTTTTAGCTCCAGAGGATCCAGGGACCTCTTCCAACTCCAGTGGGCACTGAATGTAACTTTGTGCACACACAGACAGGCAGGCAAAATACCCACACACATGGAATATCTTTCCTTCTTTCTTTGAGACATGGTCTCTCTCTACACAATCCTGGCTGGCCTGGAACTCGCTCACAGAGCTCCTCTCACCTCTGCCCCTGGAGCGCTGGGATCACAGGTGTGCCCACTGTGCAGGCAAAATGAGTAAATTTTTTTGAGAAAGCCAGTTATTCAAGCCAGGCATGACATAATGCATATCTGAAGTGTCACAACCCAGAAGGCTGTGGCAGGAGACTTACTGTGAATTACACACAAACCTGGGATACAAAATGAGACCTTGACACACACAAAAAGCTGGGGAAATGGCTCAGCAGTTAGGAGCACCAGCTGCTCTTCCAGAGGACTTGGTTTTGGTCCCAGAACCCATAAAGTGGCTCACAGATGATTACACCTCCAGTTCCAGGGAATCTGATACCCTCCTTTGGCCTCCTCAGGCACTGGCCAGGCAAGTGGTACACAGATATGCATGGGGGCAAAAACACCCATACATACAACAAAAATTTAATTTCATTAAAAAAGAAGAAATAGATAAGCTTCCTGTCACTATATATCATATGTTATGGGATACAGTGCTTCTTCTTCTTCTTCTTCTTCTTCTTCTTCTTCTTCTTCTTCTTCTTCTTCTTCTTCTTCTTCTTTCTCTACCTCCTCCTTCTTCTAAACATAAGTTCTTCTGTATCCTACCCAGCCTGGCCTCAAACCTGCTATGTAGCTAAGGGTAACCTTGAACTCCTGATCCTCCCATCTCTACCTCCAGAGTGCTGAGAGGCATCAACATGGCACATAGTTTATACTGTGGAACCCAGGGCTTTGAGTATGCTAAGCATGCACTCTACCACATCCTCAAGCCAACAGATGCTCCTTTTCACTCCAGTGAGGAGGCTAGCTCATAAGCAAGCCTAACAACCAAATGCATGGAGCCACCTAGTACTCACGATCCTCCAGTGCTGGGTTCCTGGTGACAGTGTCTTTCTCGTCCCCTTCCTTTGTTGGTTAGAAATGCACCAAAAACCTCAGGTTAAAGATTTCTAAAGGAAGATCTGTGGGTTTTGCAAGACACTAAAAAACAAAAAACAAAACAAGAGAAATTTAAATGAGAAAATGACCAACCAGGAAGACTCGTGGCAAGAAGAAGGCCGAGGGGCTGAGGACTGTGGCTCAGTTGGTAAAGCACTTGCATAGCCTGCAGCAAGCCCAGGGTGCCGCCCTCTGCAGTGCAGAAGCCAGGGTTGGTGGCCTACACCTGTAATCCCAGCTCTCAGGGGCAGAAGCAGTTCAGAGGGGCAGAAGTTGAAGGTCACTTTAGGCTACATAGGAAGTCTGTGGTTCAAGGCAAGCCTGGATTACAGGAGACCCTGTCGAAAGGAAAGTGGGGGAGGGGCTGACTGACCTCCTAGTAAGGTTGTTCCAACAGTGGTTCAAGTCCAAAGTTTCCTAAAACTGCTTCCCCTGGGCGATGCTTGAACACTGAAAAGAAGTAGCTGCGTCCTTGTGGCTTCCCCTCTGCCACAGCCAGGAATTACCAGAGGAGTGGAATACAAAGAGAAGGTGTGGGAAAGAGGAGGGCAACACACAAGTACACGGCGCAGCAGGCCTGAGTCTGCAGACCCAACAGTCCCCTGTCTTCACAAGGAGACACACCTGTAGGGGAGTTCTTCTCTCTGTAATTTCCACAGTAGAGGGGTTAAGGAAGCCTGCGGCAGGAGAATTGCTCTGAGCTTTAATCCTAACTCAAAAACTGAAAATAAAATAAAATAAATCACGAGGAGCTAGAACCATAGGTGTGGCTCAGTGGTAGAGTGCTCTGGCCCTGCGTACCATTTAAGCAATCAATTAATCAATTAAAGTTGGGGAAGCAAAGTCACAAGCAAATGGAGGAGTTAGAAAATGATTCAAGGACTGGCAAGATGGCTCTGTAGATAAACGTGCCTTGAAACTCTGATGAGCTTCTCCCAATACTTGGAAGCCTTGGTAAAAGAGGGAACTCCTGAAAGTTACCCCCTGATCTCTACAGGTGTGCAATGCACACACATATCCACACTCATACACACAATAATAAAAAATATATATTTTAAAGAAATTCTGGTGCCTAACATTAAAAGTGCAAGGCTTAACACTGAATTGATATTCATTAATATCAGGGAAATGCTCAGTGATAAAGTGGTTTCCTAGTATGCACACAAAGTTCCATCCTCAGCTCCAGAAAAAAACAGAAGAAACAACAACACTAATAAGCATTAAGATGCAAATAGAGGTTGCAGAAATGGCAAGGCAGTTAAGAACACTTGTTGCTCTTGCAAAGGACCCAGGTTCAAGACTCAGCCCAAACATGTCACATCACAATCATCTGCAACTCCAGTTCCAGGGTGCCCTCCGTGTCAGAAGGCACACACATTTCACACACACACACACAAAAAAATCTTAAAATATAAATAAAACTTTGCTAGGCAGTGGTGGAGGCAGAGGTAAACAGATCTCTGTGAGTTTGAGGCCAGCCTGGTCTATAAAGTGAGTCCAGGTCAGCCAAGGCTACACAGAAAAACCCTGTCTCAAAAAAAAACCAAAATAAAACAAAACAAAAAAAAAACAATTAAAAAAGCCAGGGCATGGTCAAAGTGCTCAGTGAGTAAAAAGCACTCACCATGCAAACCTGAGTTCAAATCCCAGAACCCAGAATAGCCTAGAAAAAGGAGAACTGATTCCAAAAAGTTGTCTCCTGACCTCCACACAAGCACCATGGCACTTGCACACACCCATACTCATACACAGACACTCAAAAATGTTCATTCCAGTACATGCTGAGAACAAGGAGAAAGGCAGACTCCTGGGCTCAGTCTAATTGGCAAGTTCCAGGTCAGTGAGTAACCCCATCTTAAAAAAAAAAAAAAGAAAAAGAAAAAGAAAAAGTGGCACAGGTCTTTAATCCTAGCACTCCAGAAGCAGAGGCAGGTGGATCTCTGAGTCACAGGCCTGCCTGATCTACAGGGCCAGTTCCAGGACAGCCCGGGCTACAGCGGAAACCCTGCCTGGAAAAACTAAAGAAAAGAAAGTGGACACACCTCAGGAATAACAGCCACATTTCCAGATTTGTCCTCAGGCACAACAGGGAACATGCACACACACTCACACACACGAATATAAGTAGATTGTAATTAGAATAATTAGCAGCTGAAGATCTAAGAAGAAATCTTAAAAGAAAAGCAAGGTAAGCAGGAAAGGGAGCCAAAAGCCAGGCCTGGTGGCCCTGGTGGTAATTCCAGCACCTGGGAAGTGAAAGCAGCAGGATCACTGCAAGTTCAAACCAGCCTGGCCTACATAGTGCATTTTCACGTTTTAGGCCAGCCTGGACTATAGACACTCTGCCTTTAAAAAAAAGGGGGTGGGAGGCTGGAGAGATGGCTCAAAGGTTAAGAGCACTGGCTGCTCTTCCAGAGGTCCTGAGTTCAATTCCCAACAACCACATGGTGGCTTACAACTATCTGTAATGAGATCTGGTACCTTCTAAAGTGCAGGCGTGCATGCAGGCAGAATATTGTATATATAATAAATAAATCTTTTTTAAAAAATTGACTCCACCCTTCAAAAATGAAGGTATGTAAATAATGAGTAAAGTTTGAGTGAAGATGCAAGTACTGAGGTCATAGCCCAGCTGGAACTCACATGCACTGCTGGGGGGAAATTTTCAGCAAATTTCTTGTAGGTTAGACATAGATTTACAAGCCTCAGCAGCGCTGGGGTCAATCTTAAAGATTCACCAAGGAAAGAGAAGGCTGGTGGGAGAGAAACGTTTTCATGGTGTAGTTGGGTGTGATTGCCCAAATGTCCACTTGGGAAATGGAAGCAAGAGGATCAAGGGCAGCCTGTGCTAACACACACACGCACACCACACATGCACACGCATACAAACATGCACAAGTATGCAAATATGCACAAGCGCACGCGGCACACACACACAAGAGTAACTATACGCAACTCATTTAAAGAAAACATAAGCGGGCTGGAGAGATTGCTTAGTGGTTAAGAGTGCTTGCTGCTCTTGCAGAGACAGGAGTTTGCTTCCCAGCACCCACATAGGTCACAGAAGTCGGTTCCCAGCCTTCTGTAACTCCAGCTCCGGGGGCTCTGACACCTTTGGCCTTTAAAAGTACACACACACACACACACACACACACACACACAGAGAGAGAGAGAGAGAGAGAGAGAGAGAGAGAGAGAGAGAGAGAGAAGAGAGACACATACACACACTAAAAACCAACAAATTTAATGAATGAAAGATTTAACACCCAAATTAAAGCTCTTCCTTTATAACTGTATATGGTTATTTACTACAAATTCTATTTCTAGTGGAAATGATGGCAAAGCCAAGACACTTGAGCTGCCGGCTTGGAGAACTTTCCTATCTTCTTCAGATGTTTCTCCTGTGCCAGATTGCATCATTCATTCATGCTGCTAGTCGTGGAGAATGAAAAAGTGAAACTATCTAAAACATGAACGAACTAAAGCAACGTCTTGGAGACCCGGGAGATAATCTACCTAGGCAGTAAAGCAGCAGGCCAGAGCTGTGGGAAAGCGAGGACCGGTGCATCAGAGAGCTGGACACAGGGCACGACCATTGCGGGCGGGGAACTCACCGCGGACCCTGGGCCGAGCCGGTTTTCACGATTCTGGTGCCAGTAACTTTCCGTAGCTGCCGGGTCTGGAGCCGCTGTAACGTGGGAGCGCTGCGTCCTGTGGGAGGTGACCCGTACGGGAGATCACAGCCCTCACCCAAGGCTTGTCTGGGATCTGCGGATGCGTCCGGTGGCTTCCGAACAGTTTTGCATGTGCGTTTCCAACTGGAGACTCCAGATCTCGGCTCTGCTAAACCGGGTTGGAAGGACGCCTTGGTTCAGCCTTCAGGGGCGGGGCTTCCCGATCCCGCCTCCCACCCCTTCCCTTCCTAGGGGTTCGGCGTCTCCAGAGCGGCTGTGAGATCTCTGTGATCTCTAGTTGGTTGAGTTGGCTCGAAAGACTTTCAGAAGCCTCGCCCCTTGCCGAATCCCTTCACAGGAGAGAAGCGACGGACCTCTACGCTGATTTTGCAATGCACGGAGTCCTTGGGAGCCCTTTCTGAAACCCACATTTCTTACGCTGCCCCTGCAGAAACGCAGGTGCCAAGAGAATTACAAAATCTACGTAGACTCGCTGGCAAAGAAACTCAGTTGTCAGAACGTTTGCCTAACGTGCAAGAATTGGTTTCGAGCCGGGCCACGCTCATGCCTGTAATTACAGCACTTGGGGAGGCAGAGGCAGGCGGATCTCCATGAGTTCAAAGGCAGCCTGGTCTACAAAGCGAGTCCAAGATAGCCAAGGCTACAGAGAGAAATCCTGTCTCAAAAAAACCCAAAGGATTGGAAAAAGCGGGGTGATGGGTGGGGGGTTCTGCTGGGTGGTGGTGGCCCACGCCTTTAATCACAGCACTTGGGAGGCAGAGGCAGATGAATCTCTCTGACTTTGAGGCGAGTCTGGCCTACAAAGCGAGTTCCAGGAGAGCCAGGACTACACAGAGAGGTTCTGTCGTGGGATGGGAGGTGGGGGTGAGGGGGATTGGGTTCCATCCCCAGCACTGAGTAGGTGGAGATTGGAGGATCGGAAGTTCAAAGTCATCCTAACATTATAAATTTGAGGCCAGCCTGAACCACAGGAGAAGCTCTGTGTAAAAACTTAATCTGTTTACACCTAAAGTCCAAAAAAAATAAAAAAATAAAGTCAAAAATCTTGCAGGGCTGGATAAAGGCACAGAAGTTAAAGTGTGCTTACTGCTCTTGCCGAAGATCCACGTTTGCATCCCAGCACCTGCATTGGGTAGTTCACAACCACCCTTATCTCCAGTTCCAGGAGCGCCAAGCCTGCTGGTCTCTGAGGTCCTATGCAGGCACGTAGATACACATAACTAAAAACAATAATCCTTTTTGTTTTAAACTTTTTATTTAGTAGGTCTGGCACTTCATGCATGCCTGGTACTTGCTGAGGCCGGAAGGGGCATCTGATCCCCTACAGCTGAAGTTATAAGAGGTTGGGAGCTGCCGTGTAAGTAGTAGGAATCAAGCCCAGGTCCTCTGGAAGAGCAGCCAGTGCTCCTAACCATTGAGACATCTTTCCTGATCCTATCATTCTTTCTTCCTTTTGCTTTCTTTCTCCCTTTTTCTTTTTTTTTTTTTTTTTTTTTTTTTTTTTTTTTGGTTCTGTGAGACAGTTTCTCTGTGTAGCCGTGGCTGTCCTGGACTCGCTTTGTAGACCAGGCTGGCCTCAAACTCAGAGATCTGCCTGTCTCTGCTTCCCTGAGTGCTGGGATTAAAGCCCAGCTCTTCTTCTTCTTCTTTTTTTTTTTTTTAATCTTTGCAATTGATTTTTTTCATTATGTGTATACTTGTGTGGTGTACGTACATGTTTTCACATGTGTGATGGGTGTTTGTGTGTGTACTGGAGGCCCACAGTTGGTAGCAGGTGACCTCCTCACTTGCTTTCCACCTTACTCATTAAGGCAGGAACTGGCCATTGAACTCAGAGTTCATGCATGAAACTATTCTACATAGTCAGCTTGCTTTCAGGATCAATCACACTTCTGCCTTCCCAATGTTGGAATTTCAGACAGGACTCCATTCCCACCCCATGTTTATGTGGTTTCCATGAATCTAAACTCCCAATCTTGGGCTTGCATAGCAAGTATTCTAACCACTGAGCCATCTTCTCAGCCCTGTATCTGTTTGTTTTGTCCATTTGGTAGGTTTGGGGGTTTTTTCAAGACAGAGAGAGAGTATGTGTGTGTGTGTGTGTAGTTGGAACTGTGAACTTAAGGCTTTACACATACTAGTCAAATGTTGTACTAGCAAGCATTATAACCCCAGCCTTCTTTTTACTTCATAATTTGAAAATGTGTCTAGGTTGCCCAAGGTAGCCTTCAAGGCCCTGTGTTGCCTTGTCAGTTCTTGAACTTGTGATCCTTCTGCCTTAGCCTCTTGAGTGGCTCAGATGACAGGCCCAAATCACTAGGTCCAGCATGCACCTGTTTTATCCTGTCCTACCTGCCCCCTTCCAGATGCTACTTGTCCAGTTATTACTTTAGCAAAACCAGTAAGGTTGTCCCCAAATATTTACATTGCAGGAAGCTGGCTGCCATTAGGCAATGAAGGCCACTGAAGGCCACCTGAAGCCTCCAGGACTGACCACCCTCTTTACCAAGCAGAAGAGATGCCAAGGCTGAGGCGGGCCTTTAGCTGTAACAACCAAGCCTTGAGCGGGAGAAGCTCTCAAAATACACAATTTAGGTCAGTGGTACAAGTTTTGAATCCCAGAACTCAGGAGGGAGGCAGAGGTAAGTGGGTCTCTGTGAGTTCAAGGCCAGCCAGGTCTACATAGTGAGTTCCTAGCCAGCCTACAGCTATGTAGTGAGACTCTGTCTCAAAACAAACAAACAACAAATCATACAATTTAATCCACTACCTCTTTGATCCAACATGCCTTTGAGGTTCACAGCTTCCAGAATTCACTAGCTCAAAAATGGCTAGTGGGGCAAACTTAGTTTTTCTGTGTCCACAGGAGATGGGATTTTTTTTAAAGTTACATTTATTTAATTATTTAATTATTTGTGTGGGGGAGGGGGCAGTTTCCACAGTATGCATGTGGAAGTCAGAGGACAACTTTATCAAGTCAGTTTTCTCCTTCCACCATGGGCGTCCTGGGGACCAACACCTGTCATTAGACTTAGTGGTAAAGGCTTTTACCAGCTGAGGCGTCTGACCAGCCTCAGAGATGGTTTTGATGAGGGAGAGTGCTTGCCTAGGTTCAATCTCCAGAAGTTTTGAAATAACAAAGCAGTCAATAATATGTACATATTAGGTAGTAACTTTCAAAGTATAATAGAGGCCAGGAGGTGGTGGTACAAGCCTTTGATCCCAGCACTTGGGAGGCAGAGGCAGGCATATCTCTGTGAGTTCAAGACCTGCCTTGTCTACAGAGTTAGTTCCAGGACAGCCAAGGCTACATAGAGAAACCCTGTCCAAAAAACAAAAAACAAAACCAAAAAAACAAAGTATAACAGAAGATGCAAGATATTAAACACTAAACATATGTATTTAAGTATAGACTTAATGGAAATTTTTATTTCAAAAGGAAAAGCTTAACTACTATAAATATGAATGACTACAAGAGTTCATTTCTGAGCCAGGCACAGTGGTGCATACCTGTAATCCCAGCACTCAGGGAGGCAGAGGCAGACAGATCTCTGTGAGTTCAAGACCAGCCTGGTCTACAAAGCGAGCCCAGGACAGCCAGGGCTACACAGAGAAACCATGTTTTGAAAAAAACAAACAAACAATTCATTTGTGCTATTATTCCTACTTTACATATTTATTAAACAAATTTCAGATATTTAAATAAAATTTATCAGCTGTTCATGGTCCGCAGAGCCTCCTCATCTCACACCTGTACAGTGCTTGGGCACAAGAGGGCAGTGTTGATGTTCAGCCTGTGTACATAACACATTAAAAAGTGAGTTAGGGGCTGGAGAGATAGCTCAGTACTGAGTTCAGTTCCTTGCACCCTCATCAGGCAACTCACAACCTGTGCAACTTCAGCTCCAGGGGATCTGACACCTCAGGCCTCTTCAAGCACCTGCCCTCACATACACAGACAAACATATAATTTAAAAAATAAAAAAATAAAAAAAAAATGTAAATGAGTCAGGAAGCCAGGTGTAGCGGCTCCTGGGAAGCAGAAACAGGCAATCTTTATGAGTTGAAACACAGACAGGACTACACAGCAAGACTGTCTAAATAAACATACATGCATACACACAAAAATACACAAATAAGTATCATAAAAACAGCAACAACAGGGAATAGAGAGATGGCTCAGAGGTTAAGATCACTGACTGCTCTTCTGGAGGTCCTGAGTTCAATTCCCAGCAACCACATGGTAATGAAATCTGATTCATTCTGGTGTATGTGAAGACAGAACACACAAACACACACACATTATGTATGCATATTTGTGTATATATTTATACATATATATTTTAATCAACAACAACAAAATCATTGATAAATGCTCAAACAGTGGTTGTCAACCTGTGGGTCTTGACCCTACAGGAGCTGCACATCAGATATTTACACTACAACTCCTAACAGTATCAAAATTGCAGCTATGAAGTAGCAGTGAAAATAATTTTATGGTTGGGGGTCACCACAACATGAGGAACGGTATTAAAAGGTGGCACCATTAGGAAGGTTGGGGACCACTGTGCTGAAAGAAGTGTGCAGCCTGGAGAAAACCAGGATATTTATGAACTCCTCACAAGCTACTGACTGAGTACAATGAGCAAATTTGTTTTAAAAGATTTCTTTTCAGTATTTTTTAATGCTAAAGAGGACTGTGTGTGCAGGTGAGTCATGACTCTGAGTGCAGACTAGAAGTGTGTGATCCCTGGAAGCTGGAGTTACAGATGAGTTGATGTCAGTGCTGGGAACCAAACTCAGGTCCCCTAGACGAACAGTCGCAAGTGCTCTTAACCACTGAGCCAGTCCTCCTCCAGCCCCAAAGAGAAGAGTTACAGCTTTTTAGTAACTTGGAGACTTTCAAATAAATGATCAAAGTGAACAGCAGTAACAATGGGATAAACTGGAATCACATGATTCTCTTTAAACCACAACAAGGACACATCATTTCTGTAGTATTTCTTGCCAAAAATGAATTTAATCATCAAAAACATCAAACTAAAGGAAAAAAAGAAAACACCAAACCACACAAAATAAGCCTATCAAATCTATAAAATAACTGCCTGATACTCAAAAAATGCCAAGATCAAGCCAGGGGAGTGGTACACATCTATTAACAGAATCTGAGTACCAGTTTGAGGCTAGCCTGGGCTACACAACAAGTTTCAAGTCATCATCAGCTACATAGTAACCCTGACTCAAAACAAAACTTGGTTTGGTGGTATATACCAGATACACACCAGGGACATTCTGGAAATAGAAGCAGAAGAATCAGTTCAAGTATATCTGTAACTACACACTACATTGAGGCCAGCCTGAGGTACGAGACCCTGTGTGAGGATTAGTTAGCTTTTTTTTAAAGACATAAATAGGGGGCTGGAGGGATGACTCAGCTGTTAAGAGCACTGCTGTTCTTCCAAAGGACCCAGATTCAATTCCCAGCACCCACATGGCAGTTCACAACTGTCTGTAAGGCCAGTTCCAAGGGATCTGACACCTTCACACTAATGCACATAAAATAAAACTAAATAAATTATAAGAGACATCAATAAATAAAATAAGGTCAGGGTTTGGGCATGTAGTATTGTGGCAGGGCATGCACCTCTTAAGATTCTAGGACAGAAGTAACACATTTGTGGATGGTCGAGGACATCTAGGGCTGTATGAAGTGTTGTTTGTGTTTTGATTTTTTTAAGTATGTCTGAGTGTTTTGTTTGAATGTACATCTGTGCACCACACTTGTGCCTGGTGACCTAGGAGGCCAGAGAGGGATTCAGATCCCCTAGAGCTAGAGTTATGGATGTTGTGTGTCACCCTCTGGATGCTGGGAACCAAGGGGGGAGGGGTCCCCTGCAAGACCAGTACGTGCTTTTTTTTAACTGTTGAGCCATTTCTGAATTCCTGTTGAGTTTTTTAAAAATTTTCAAATTATTTTTAGTTATGTGTTAGGGACATGCAATCAGTGCCCACAGAGAAAAAGGCATCAGTAACTCAATTCCAAGGGAATCTCAGTCTTCTGAGCTCTGAGGACAAAAGGCATGCCTGTGGTATACAGACAGACAAGCAAGTAAAACACTCATAGAAGTGTCATAAAAGAAATATTTTTATTTTAATTTTTTGAAACAGGTTTCTCTGTGTAACCCTGGCTGTCCTGGAACTTGGTTTGTAGACTGACCAGGCTGGCCTCCAACTCAGGGATCTATCTCCCTCTGCTTCCTGAGTGCTAATATTAAATGCCTTTAATATTAATTTGCCTGGTGGACAGGCAAATGCCAGTACTTAGGTGAGGGCAGGAGGGTCAGGACTTCAGGTCATCTTCAACTAGTGAGTTTTAGGCCAGTTCTGGCTACATGAAACTCTGTCTTAGGGAAGAGGAGATGGCTTAGAGAATAAAAGTGTTTGCTCCCAAACCCAGTGACTTAATTCTGATCCCAAGGATCCACATGGTAAAAGGAGAAAACCAACTCTTATAACTTATCCCTCTGGCCAGGCCTTTAATCCCAGTATTTGAGAGGCAGAGGCAAGCAGATCTGAGTTCGAGGGCATTCTGGTCTACAGAGCTAGTTCCTGGATAGCCAAGGCTACACTGAGAAACCCTGTCTCAAAATGTGGCCCCTTACACACACAAACACACACACACACACACACAGATACACACACAAACATATAAGTGTAATAAAACCTTTTTGAGATTGTTTCAAACAACAACAAACTCTTTAAAAAGACTAGAGACAAGAAGTGTCCTTAAGTGCTGTTGTAGGAGTAGACAAAAGCTGTGGCAATCACATATCTCAAATGTACCTTAGAGACATCCTAGCACGTATGTCTAACGTCATGGAGATTTTTAGTAGCAAAATATCAGAACAAATTTGGCCCAATGGAAGGTTGGTGAAATAAATTAAGATGTAGTCATTCAATGAATTATGCCACTTCAAAAAACAAAAGACAAACAAACAACAACAACAACAACAACAAAAAAAAAACAAGCCAGGAGGTGATGGTGCATGCCTTTAATCCCAGCGTTTGGGAGGCAGAGGCAGGTGGATCTCTGTAGACCAGGTGAGTTCCAGGACAGACAGAGCTAAACAGAGAAACTCCATCTCGAAAAACCAAAAGAACAAAAAACAAACAAACAAAACAGTCAGATGTGGTGATGCTGTGCAATGTTGTGAGGAGGACACGATTGCTAGGATATAGTTCCAGAGGTAAAGTGCTTGCCTAGCACATATAAGCCTGGTGTGCATACCTGTAATGCCTGCATTTAAGAAGTATTTGCAGCTGGAGAAATGGTTCAGCAGTTAAGAGCATGGGCTGCTCTTCCAGAGGTCCTGGGTACAATTTCCAAAATCCACATGGCGGCTCACACCTGAAGCCCTATGCAATCTAATGCCCTCTTCTGGTGTGCAGATATACACGAAGACAAAAGACCCATATGACCCATATACATTAGATAGATAGATGAGAAAGAGATGTAAGGTAGGTAAAGGCAGGAGGATCAGGAGTTCAAGGCTAGTGCTGTCTGTATAGTCAGACCTTGTCTCAAAAACAAACCAAACCAAAAACGAACAAAAAAAGTGTTAAGGACTATTATATAAGTACTACCAGTGCCAGCACTGAGCTTTCCCGCGCAGTGTTTCATTTTCCAACTCAATCCAACATCTACCTGTCCCTTTCTCTACCTTGTAAACAGACCCCTGACTTTGGAGTCTCCCCCTGCTTCACTTTGCCAGCAGTGATAATGAAACTACATGCCAACCAGGTGGTCTATATATGGGTCTTCTGTGTGCCCCTCATGAGACACACGCCTTTTGTGATTTGTAAATTTTCAAACCTGCTCACAAACACTATACCGGCATAGTTGGTGCTTTCCTTAATTTTTAAATTTTCTGTACTGGGTCTCGTCCAGGGCCTTTGCAACTGCCAAACCAGTGCTCAACCACTGAGCTCCACTCCCCATAGTTCTTCCTTTTTTTCAAGACAGAGTCTCACTATGTAGCCTTGGTTAGCCTGGAACTAGCAGTGCAGATCTGGCTAGCCTTGAATTTACAGAGATCGATGCCTGACTCCCTAGTGCTGGGATTAAAGCCACGTGACACATGCCTGGCTCTGCATCATTCTTGTCATGAGTATCACACAGATGTTGAGGAGAATGAGAATTTACTTCTATCAAAACGGCAAAACTTCCGGTATAATACATCCAACAGTATTATGAACTGTCATGTGTGGAGAAGTGATTCATCTTCATATACATGTTTATAAATTCAAATAACATTAAGAAACTCAACACTTGGGGTATGGAGAGATGGCTCAGCGGTTAAGAGCAATGAGTGCTCTTCCAGAGGACCTGGTCTCAGTTCCCAGCACCCACATGGCAACTCAAACCGTCTACAACTCCAAGACCTGAGCCTCACACAGACATACAAAAAGACAAAACACCAATACAATAAAAAAATAAAAATAAATTGTTTTTAAAAATCCAGTATTTATCTAAGTGCTCAGACATACAGGCAGGGAAAACATTTATACACTTAATATTTTTTTAAAAATGTTTAAAGAAGTCCTTCCAAATGTTTAAAGGAGCCCTTTCAAAGGCTGGGCACCACTGTCCAACCACGTTTGAGTTTTTAGCAGGCTTAGTAGTCACACCACTTTGGAGGTTGAAGCAGGTTGCTGTGAGTTAGATACTAGTACGGGCTACATAGTCCTACACAGAATCCGGGCCACAGAATCCTTGTTTCACATACAAAAATTTGTTTCAAATTAAAAACACAAAACAACAACAAAAAACCCATGGGGTCTTCAAATCTGTTTCAATGACCTAGGCCCTAAGAATGGACTGACTCTTGAGTCTCTTTAACACCGATCGCCTCGCTCCTAAAGCTATCTAGTAATCCTACCGACCACACTCGCTCCCCTTCTGGGGGTTTGAACCACCACGGTACCGGGAAAGGGTCCTTTTCCTGTGTTCACACATCTACGGATAAAAAAAAAAAAAAAAAAAAAAAAAAAAAAGCAAGAAAATGGAATTGGGAAACCTCGCGAGAGTGTGAGGGAATCATCCCGAAGAACGGGAGCCAGCGACACCCCGCAAAGAGAGGCCGGTGCCTCTGCTTCCTGTCAGACCAATACTGAGGCCAAAGCAGCCTTCACACACGAACTGGGGGACTTTTCCTGCACATGAGGCCGCGCGACCGTCACGCTTCGGGGCTTTGGTGGAGGCTCGGCAACAATGGGCGGCGACCTCAACGGAACCTTAAGCTTCAGAGCGCCAATTACCGGAGAACAAATTTCTCCGATGCGCAATGACGCCGCAATTGGGCGTGGCGGGAAGGGCCTAGAGAGACTAGCGGCCGATTGAGCCAATCAATGAGCACTATCAGAGCCGCAGTCCAATGGAGGTGCCCTGTGGGCACGCTAAGGGCGGGCCAGGAGCGTAAGACTTTTCGAGAAGACCCGCATAGAGCACGTTGTTCTCGGCCTCTCCCTGAGCTAGGCCAGCATGGCGGCGGTGAAGAGCCTAAACCCTAAGGCCGAGGTGGCCCGGGCTCAGGCAGCGCTGGCCGTGAACATCAGCGCGGCGCGGGGCTTGCAGGATGTTCTGAGGACCAACTTGGGTCCTAAGGGCACCATGAAGATGTAAGGCCGGGCTGGCGGGAGGGCGGGCCTGGCGGGTCAGGCTGGGCTGGCGGGAAGGGAGGGCCTGCAGGGTCTGTGGCTGCAAACTCGAGTCACTGCTCCCGGGCCTTCGCTCTGGCATTTTCTACAATATCTGTGCGGTCTCCCATCCAAGCTGCCCGAGTTCGCGCCGTTTGGGATTGCCAGTTGTACCCACTTAATTTAGAGGAAGAGGGTGGTGTGTGCACCCTTCCTGTACCCAGCCCCTTGGGCCCCATGAGCAAGGTCCAAAAGGAATTCTGTTTTTACTTTGTAGTTAGCAAATTAATGAAGTTCACTGGGACGTAGCGCTTTATTTTCGTTTGCTCTTAACTCCAGCCTTTCTCCCCGTTTGGACCCATTCCCCAAATTGTTCCAGCGTTCATGTTTTAGGTTTCATTGTCTTTTTCTTATCCCCATTACACCTGTTTCTCCTTTGTGGGACTATTCATTATTTATTTGATACAGAGTCTCACCGATCTGTTCTGGCTGGCCTCGAACTCGCACTTGAGAGAGAGAAAAACCACTACCTCCCTTTGGCTTCTTTATGAAATTCTTAGTTTGCTTTTTATGAAAAAAGTCACATTCTTACTCATCAATTCCTGCTCATATGACAGGCTCGTTTCTGGTGCTGGAGACATCAAGCTTACTAAAGATGGCAATGTGCTGCTTCATGAAATGGTAAGAGACGTGCTCGCTTCAGCAGCACACATACTAAAACTCCAACGATACAGACAAGATTAGCATGGCCTAGGCAAGGGTGACACACAGATTCGAGAAGCCTTCCATATTTTTGTGGGTTGAGGTGTTTAGGCAGCCAGGACTTGCCTGTACACTAACTTGGGACCATTTAATAAAAGGGTGCACCTTACAAACAGAAGAAAAAAATGGTAAGAGCCAAGATCTTTACCTCCCATTCATTCTTGTGGTGGATGAAAGTCTTCATTAGCTCATCATTCCTTTTAAACAGAAATATAGGAAGTAATATACTGGGTGAGAAGTTCTATAGAGTCTGACAAATGTATTTGGATCCCTGTTTGTTTTGTTTGTATAGAAAATTTCTCGCTACACAGAGAAACCCTATCGAAAAACAAACGAAAAAAGCTCTGTTTGCTTTAGCCAAGGATAGTAGCATGTCTTTAATCTCAGTACTCAGCAAGATCTCTGAGTTCAAAGCCAGGCATGGCTACATATATAGTGAGACCCTGTCTCACAAACAGGGCAACCTGGAAATAAAAGCAAAAGTAAACTTTTGCTTTCCACTAAACTACAGGAAAAATGATTCTTTCTTGCTTTTTTTTTATTTTTTTTTTTTAGGATAGCTCTCACTATGTAGCCCTGGCTGGTCTTACATTCACAGCGATTACCTGCTTCTGCCTCTGAACACTGGGATTAAAGTTGTCCACCTCGTGCCGGGCTAGCTGTTTTTTATTATAGTTATTGTTTTTGTCCAGGGATCAAATTAAGTTGACCCATTTCCCTGACCAGAACTTTCAGGTCCTGTAGTTCAAATCCCAGAAAAGAGAATGACTTGAAAATCCAAGCAAATGTCGCCAAGCTGGGCAGTTTTAAGTAGATGGCTTTAAAAGAAGTCTGACTTGTGTTTTACCCCAGGTAATGTTTTAAATAGTTCTTTTTCTACTTTCAGCAAATTCAACACCCGACAGCCTCTTTAATAGCAAAAGTAGCTACAGCCCAGGATGACATAACTGGTGATGGTACTACGTCCAATGTCCTAATCATTGGGGAGCTGCTGAAACAAGCTGACCTCTACATTTCTGAGGTACATTTATTAACATGTCACAGACATAGTCATAAGAAAAAATAGTTAAAAAAAAAAATGGAACGAGAGCAAGTGAGAAAAAAAGAAAAAAACTAGGGCTTCAGTGTCAAATCTAGAACACAGGGCCTTTTTATATATAATATTTTAAAATGATGTGAATTAGCTTCAGACAAGATTAGAACCTCTTACAGCAAAATTTTAGGAGCCAGTTTTGAATTTTGTATTTGTGGATTGCACGGTGAACACCCAAGTGTGCTTTGTAGTTCCCTTGGCCTTGACTCTGTGCTAGAGTAAAGTCTGTTCTTTTCCTCTGCATTGGAAGGAGTACTATGTCCTTTTAAATGTATTCAGAAAATCAGCACATCATCTTATCTTAATTGTATTAAATATTAATGACCCAAGTGTCCCATCAAATATTACTTAGTGAAGTATGATTGTAGCTAATTGAAGATTCAAGTGTTGGGGGTGGTTTTATGACTATCTTGATTCTAGGGTCTTCACCCCAGAATAATCACTGAAGGTTTTGAAGCTGCAAAAGAAAAGGCACTCCAGTTTTTGGAACAAGTCAAAGTAAGCAAAGAGATGGACAGAGAAACACTCGTTGATGTGGCCAGAACATCTCTGCGGACTAAAGTTCATGCTGAACTTGCAGATGTCTTAACGGAGGTTTGTATTAAACAACAGGTGCGTGTGGCACAGTGCACAGAGAAGGTCTTACGGAAATGGCCGTGGCAGTAAAAGCATAACATCTTCGCAGGAATGCTGTGGGGAATAAGGGGTTAAGGTTTTTCTCTAGCAGTGATAAACTTAAATCTGTCTTCAAAGCGGGAAGGCTGAATTGTTGCCAGGCCAGGTTTGGGAAGAATAATTGATACTGTTTTAGAAAGCCTCTAGTCCAGTGGGTTTGCTGTTTTGCACCTTTATAGGGACTGGTAGTTTGATTTGTTATGGTCAAATCAGACTGATTGATACTTTATTTGGGGAACTTTCAAACTTTCTGCTAATTCTCAATAAAATAAATTTGTTGTAAAAATAAATTGTTTTAAGATGTAGTTATTTGTGTTTGGGGATAGGGTGAGCTTGAAATAGGTTCTCCGTAACCTTTTCTTCGGTCCTTTTGTTCCTCTCAGGGCTGAGATTAAAGGCCTGTGACACCATCCGTGGCCGACCAACCATACCCAATGATTTCCCTGTGTTCACTATAAAATAATAGCAGTGTTGACAATTGTTCGGGCAATTGCAGGTTGAAATTTTAGAGACAGAAATTACCTTTAGCCTTTTACATTTTTCTAAAGAACAGCTGAAGTAAACTAAATTTATTAATGGTTATCTCCTAGGCTGTAGTGGACTCCATTTTGTCCATTAAGCAAAAAGATGAACCCATTGACCTCTTCATGGTTGAGATCATGGAGATGAAGCATAAATCTGAAACTGATACAAGGTAGGTAAGAGAATGTTTTTCTGTCACTGAGCTGGTGTCCAGGATAGGTTGGTGGGTGTAGGATTTGCTTTAAACACCATGCACTGTTGAAATGAGGGAGGACTGTGTTGTGTTTGTGATCAGTATGATCAGAAATAAGAATATTAATGAGCATTTAATGATATGCTGGGGTACAGTACATAACAGAAAGACTGCTGGTTAAAGATTCTAGCATGAGAATATTTCTTTAAGGGAGTTAAAGTGATCACACTTCGGTTGTCTGCTGGTTGTAGATCTACATAGTTGATATTTTTGTTCGGGTGTCCTGTGTCTTAGAACACTGATTTTTCACATCTGACCTTAAGTCAGATCTGACTGAAGAGTTTTTAAACAGCTTTAGAAATTAGTAGACCTGTATGAAAATTACTGTTTTAGTAGTTACTTTTTATTTTATTGGTATGTGTCCCATCTGGTATGTGTAAATAGAAGTGGTATAGATTTTCCTGTTTTATAGCTTAATCAGAGGGCTTGTTTTGGATCATGGAGCACGGCATCCTGATATGAAGAAAAGAGTAGAAAACGCCTACATCCTTACTTGCAACGTGTCCTTAGAATATGAGAAAACGTGAGTTCATGACCCCTTCATGGTGGGAGGGGGTTGACATTTTATCACTGTAAGGATGGTAATGAAAACATGGGGACTTAAGGTTTGTTGTAGCTCAGTGGTAGAGTACTTGGTTAGAAAGTGTTCAGCCTAATGCAGCCCCCTCAGTCCTGTTAAAACTAAGGTAAATACAGAAATCTCTTCCCCCCCCCCCTTTTTTTTTAATAGAGAAGTGAATTCTGGATTTTTTTACAAGAGTGCAGAAGAGAGAGAAAAGCTAGTGAAGGCTGAAAGAAAATTCATTGAAGATAGGGTTAAAAAAATAATAGAACTGAAAAAGAAAGTCTGTGGTGATTCTGATAAAGGATTTGTCGTCATTAATCAAAAGGTAAGAATTTAGAAATTTAGAATTAGTCTTGTTTATATTAAGGTGAAGGCTATTGAAAATTTTTTGTTTTTATCCAGGGGATTGACCCCTTTTCCTTAGATGCCCTTGCAAAAGAAGGTATTGTAGCTCTGCGCAGAGCCAAGAGGAGAAACATGGAGAGGTGAGTGAGGCCAGCTTGATACTGTGCAAAGTAGTTAGAATTACTCCTTTTGCAGTTCTGCCTGTATTTGCATTTTATTAGCATGTATTAATTGAATAAGATAATTGATTTCATTATTATATAAGCATATAATGTGCTTTGGTCATTTTCACACACATTCCCCATTACTCTAGTTCCTTTCTTTCTGTCCCTATCTTCTTTCCAAATAGTCTATTTTTGTTTGCCTTTTAAAAATATTTTTAGCCAAGTGTGGTATCACATACCTTTGATCCCAATGCGTGGGAGATATAGGAGAGTGGATCTCTTGAGTTTGAGGCCAGCCTGGTCTACAAAGCAAATTCCAGGACAGCCAGGGCTGTTGCACAGAAAAACCTTATCTAAAAAACCAAAACCAAAAAAAAAAAAAATAATTGGCCAGGATTGCAAATACTCTTGGTTTCATTGTGGAAATCTATGAATTAAAAAATCTACCTTGGACTGGAGAGATGGCTCAGTGGTTAAGAGCACTATCTGCTCTTCCAGAGGTCATGAGTTCCCAGCGACCACATGGTGGCTCACAACCATCTATAAAGTGAACTGATTCCCTCTTCTGGCTAATGTAAATGCAGATAGAACACTCATACATAATATAAATAAATCTTTAAAAAAAAGATCTACCTTATTAAAACTCTTCTGTGTGTGAGTTCAGGTGTGTGCATGCCACATCATTGACAAAGTCCAAGGACAGCTTGCAGGAGTCCTTCTCTTGTACCGTGTGGGTCCCAGGGAACTGAGGTTGACAGGTTTAGTCTTTAGCTTTGAGGTGCTGTCACAAGCCCCCAGTCTTACCATGTGACAAAGGCAGAGCTGTGGTCATCATCACTGTCATCTCACTTCATTTTTTTCTTCCCCTGGCCTTTGACACCTTCTATGAGTGGATTGAGGATATTTGTCATTTTCCGTCTTTAAATTTTTTAGACTTTAAGACAGGACCAGGTGGCCTCAAATGCAAAGAGATCTGTCCACCTCTGCCATCTAGTGCTGGAATTAAAGACATGTGCCACCATACCATCTGTATTTTGCATATATGTGTATGTGCTATAGGCATTCAGTATCCACAGAGGTCAGCTTAGGGCACTGACTAGGACTGGGGAGTTACAGATCCTCAGTCAACATGTGAGTGCTCTGGGTTGAGCCTGGGTCCTTTACGAGAGGCTCTAGGTACTCTGCCCCCCATCTCTCCTACCCATTTGTTTTTAGTGGTTCTAGAGAAAACAGAAGTGGAAAGTGCACGTTTAGAGTGTACATGCAGCAGCAGCAGCCTGGTAGATTTTGAGGCAGGGTCTCAGTATAAACCAGGGTGACATCTAGGTCTACAGGCAACTTCAGGAGGGTAGTATGTTAGGTATGGTTACACACAAAGCTGTAATTCGGCCTCCGCTTGGGAAGTGGAGGCAGTCTTTCAGCCTACATACATATCGGCCACACATTCAAAATTAAAAGTGAGGGAGAGAGAAGGCAGGCTCCTGAAAAATAATTCTTCCTTAGAACCCCTGGTTTTGTTTTGATGGCCTTGCCAGGGAGGTTTAAAGGGTCAGTTACCAGTTAGGCTCTGATAAATGGGAAGATTTAAAATACACTTTCATCATGCATTTCTGAGAATCTCCTTCCTAAAGACTGTTGGGCTTACCGTATTTGGCTTAATGTGCTTACTGACATGGCTTACTGTTGCAGGCTGACACTTGCTTGTGGTGGGGTTGCTCTGAATTCCTTAGATGACCTGAATCCTGACTGTTTGGGACATGCAGGCCTCGTCTATGAGTACACACTGGTAAGTGTTTTCTTCCTAAAGAAAATACTATTTTATCAGTGGTTGAGTAGAAAATTTTAAACTTAAAATCAGGCTTTCTTAACTTTATGTATTTATTTTGGTAGAGTCTCACCACATTGCCTGAACTGGCTTGGAACCCTCTGTATAGGGCTCTTCACTGAGTTTAATTGAGGTTGCTTGCAGGACCATAGGAGGAAGGCTAATTTACTGGACATGGGCAACTTAATTTACTGGACATGGTTATGTTTTTTTTTTTTAATGTAGCATTTTGGTAGTTTATTGTAATATGAGTTGAAAATCAAGTTTTTAATTCTGTCGGGTCTGGTGGAACATGTTTGTAAACCCAGCACTCAGGGAGGCAGAGGCAGGCAGAACTCTTGTGAGTTCTAGGCCAGCCTGGTCTGCAGAGTGAATCCAGGACAGCCAAGGCTGTCTCAAAAACAAACAAACAAAAAAAGTAATTTCTTTTGCACCTGGTATTGTTTCTCCCCTTTATTTTTTTTCGTGAATGGGATGATGGCTGTTTCCTAAAC
Organism: Meriones unguiculatus; assembly: GCF_030254825.1. Taxonomy (NCBI): domain Eukaryota; kingdom Metazoa; phylum Chordata; class Mammalia; order Rodentia; family Muridae; genus Meriones; species Meriones unguiculatus. The sequence continues at coordinate 82,215,191 of NC_083352.1, read as the reverse complement.
TACTTACTCTTCGATGTTTACTCCCAATATTCTTTGTATAGTACTGTTTTTGTATTTGTTAGTTTACTGTGTAGCCTTGTGATTCACAGAGACCTGCCAGCCTCTGCCTTCCAAGTGCTGGGATTAGAGGTGTGGACCACCATGCCCATGGGTAACCTGTTTTTGACAATAATTTCTCTTCTACACAGGGTGAAGAGAAGTTCACCTTTATCGAGAAATGTAACAATCCCCGTTCTGTCACATTACTAGTTAAAGGACCAAATAAGCACACACTGACTCAAATCAAGGATGCAATAAGAGATGGCTTGAGGGCTGTCAAAAATGCTATTGATGATGGTAAGAGCAGCAGTATTTATTTGAGTCTTGTGTCACTAGTTTAAAAGGCATGGCTGAATACTGTGTTCTTTAGTCAGTAATTTACACAGCCAGACACCATGCAAAAGTAAAGTCTTCCTTTTAAAATGATTGATATGCTATATTTTATGGTGTATCATTATTAAAATTTAGTACAAATAAGTGAGTAAAACTGGTGGTTCTTGAGCTACTTATTACTACCTAGGGTTAGGTTGGACCATTTTACCATAGGTTATTGATTGCTTATATGTACTGTGGCTTAAAAAGCAAGTCTGTGCTGGGTTGTTCCTCTTGGTACAGCGCTTAGCTAGCAGGTCTGAGACCTGTAGTTCCATCATTATTACTGCAGAAACAGATACTCTGTATATATAACTAATCACAGGCATAGTGAATTCATTAGAAGTTAATTGATGAGATGTGTATTTCTCCATGTAATGAATTTTAAACTTCATTATTTTGTTTTGTATGCATTAGGTATGTTTTCTCTTTCTCTCTAACTCAGCATATCTTTGTTCGTTGCCCAACAGGCTGTGTTGTTCCAGGCGCTGGTGCAGTGGAAGTGGCAATGGCAGAAGCTCTGATTAAATACAAGCCCAGTGTGAAGGGCAGGGCTCAGCTTGGAGTGCAGGCATTTGCAGATGCCTTGCTCATTATTCCCAAGGTTTGAATATTTTGATAGTCTTTAGCTATGGTCAGTTGTAAATGTTAGTTTCCTCTACTAGGTCAGACCAGTTGTGGAGGCATGTGCCTTTAATCTTAGCACTTCTGGGGCAGAGGCAGGCAGATCTTGGCCAGCCTGGTCTACAAAATGAATTTTAGGTCAGCCAGAGGTATTTTCCCTGGGTGGGACAGGCAAGCTCTAAATTTCTGCAGCCGTACAGGAGAGTGAGCTTGAGGGCAGGCATAAATTGAACACTTAATAGCTACATGGCAGGAAAAAGAGGCTTAGTGGCCAGATTAACAGCTGCAAGGCTTCAGGATAAACTCAAGGAGAAGCTTGCATTTTTTTTGTTTGAGTAAAACTAATGGACATACCAGTCTTGATTAGGTACTCAGTAAAGATTATGATCAGTGCTTTGATATGCTAGGTTTGGAGTGTGTTAGAGAGTTGGTCTAGCAACACGTTTGCTCTTTGGAAGAGAACTCTATCTTCATTTAAAGCATGCAACCCCACATCCTGTTTATATATTAGATAAGGGGCGAGAAGGGGTATGCTGCGGTGCATATATGGTCAGAAGCCTGCTTCCAGGGGAGTTCTTTTTAATTGGAAATACTACTCGTTTATTGAAGGCTTTAACCCTCAGTTCTCAATGTGTCTTCTCAAGAATTTAATTTGTTCTAGGTCCTTGCACAGAACTCTGGTTTTGACCTTCAGGAAACACTAGTTAAAGTGCAAGCTGAACATTCAGAATCTGGTCAGCTTGTAGGTGTGGATCTGAACACAGGTGAGAATGCTGCACCTTATCCTTGGAGTAGAGCTAAATGGGGGAAGGCAGGTAGCACGAGGATCTGGGTACCAGTGTTGTCGTCCTGAGTTGATGGAGCACAACTAACTATCTGACAGGTTCAGATAGGGAGCTGATGTTTTAATTGGGATAAGGCTAGTGCTGTGATTTTAGCATCTATTAACACAAAAGTACATGTATAAAGCTTGAAAGCCTGTTGTTAGCATTGTCACTGGTTGAATAGAAGAGGTTTTGGTAATGAGGGAAGTCAAAAAAGCCCATTTAATGTGGGTCAACAGGATTGTGTCCAAAACAGAGGGATGTCCAAACAATGGCAAGCAGTGAACACTTCTGACAGGAAGTCATTGCTATGGACCACACATAAAAGATGTTTTAGATAGGAGCAGTGATTGGATGTGGTTCCTAACGGATAAGTAGTCAGTGGTAAGCAATACTGTTCCTTATATTTTAAAGATCCTAGATTACAGGTGCAGCCTGTAATCCCAGCAGAACTGAGGCAGCAGGAACATAGCCTGGGTACTGTCGTGGGCTACATAGCAAAACTGTCTAAAAATAGTCTGAATTGGCCCTTGTTTTCTGTTCTGGAATTGGCAGGGTTTGTTGATGAATAGAATGTTTTCTTGAAAAAAGCATTTGATAAGGTATGGCTGTTTGCAGGTGAGCCCATGGTGGCAGCAGAAATGGGTGTGTGGGATAACTACTGTGTGAAGAAGCAGCTGCTGCACTCCTGGTGAGTTTGAACTCAGGATAGCTCTTGTATGTACTTTGATCAGACATAGCAGTTTGAATTGAAATGGTGTTCTGAGCTGTCTTTTTTTTTTCTTCTCCTTTCAGTACTGTGATTGCCACCAACATTCTCCTAGTTGATGAGATCATGAGAGCTGGGATGTCCTCTCTGAAAGGTTGAAGGAGTCCACCTTGCAACTGAACCTATAATACTACAGAATAATGTGGGGGGAAATGGTCTTTTTTGTCCAAGCTTCAAGTGATTTGGAAAAGAATTTTCCCAACTGAAAAAAAGGAACAGGACATTTGGCACCTATTCAAATTATAATACTGTAATTTTTTTTTTTTTTTTGAGGAGTGTATGAATACACTCAGGTCTTTTTAGCCCACTGAACAAGATGGTTTAGCTACAGTGGTAAAAAATTAACATACCAAGAAAGATAAACGTGTTGTCTGCATTGTTCCTTAAGTGTTCTTTGAAAAATTGTAATGGTTTTCTCCTAAAGGTGTGGTGGTGCATGCCTGTAAGTAAGCCTAGCACTTTGCAAGTAAAGTCAGGAAGTTATGCACCAGCAGCTCGGACTATAGGAGACCTCAGCTCAAAGGAATGGAAATTTTTTTTGTTACGGATGTATTTTAAATCAGCCAGCCAGCTCCCTGTTAAACATGTAAAATTCTTGCCAATGTAAAACACATCTGGGTAATTTATGGTTTTCATAGTGTCTCTAATAAATACTTGAGTGAAGCTGCTGGGCCAGTTATTCACACTTTTGAAATAACTGCTAACATGTTCTCAGAAAAGCTAATATGCACTTATCACAGGGAGGCTGGGTCAGGGGATCACAATTATAAATTAAGACCGAATGAGAACGAGGGGTTTGGGGCAGGAGGAAGAAACAGTTACAGTGTAACAGCCAAAAGAGTATGGACTTTGGTGAAGCACAAGATTTTTAGGCTATTTCCAAATCTTTAAACAATGCCTTTGCCAGATCGTTTTCTCACCCAAATACTTTCTTGGTTACCGAGTGTGTCTGTGTGTGTGTTTTGAGGCTTCCCAAATGGAATGTTTTGAGAGGTGGGGTTCCCAGTATTCTCCAGTGAGTGAAATAAAATTTTGCGTCCTGTGGTCCCGTGTTACGCAGTTAAACAATAGAAGGTGACACCCAGGTGGAGAGATAGGTTTTTTTTTTCCTTTTTTTTTTTTTTTTTTTTATTGTTTATACAACATTCTGCCTGTACGCCGGATCTTACTATAGATGGTTTTGAGCCGCCATGTGGTTGCTGGGAATTAAACTCGGGACCTTTGAAAGAGCAGCCAGTGTTCCTAACCTCTCAGCCATCTCTCCAGCACCCTGGGCTGCAGCTAGCCGTCCTCACAAAGGCCAAAAGTTTTCAGGATAAAATCGCTCATGGGAACAAGGCAGGGTGTTGGCCCGGGTGTTCGTGGGCGGTCCCTACAGGGATTCTCCCACATAGTGCCCTGCCATTGGTTACGAAGTAAGGGTCTCCAGCATCAAGCGAGGGCGCAGGCGCAAGCGCCCAGCAGACGCATGCGTGCTGAGTCTTGGCTCCTCAGCATGGGTTCCTGCTTCCCTCTTCTGTCGCTGCTGTGGTTCCTCTTCAGCCCCAAGCTTCAGCTAGGTTAGTGTGTGGCCCTGTGCCTGTATTCCCCATCCTTGACCACTTCAAAATGATTGCATCCAGCCTTTCAGATGCCGCCCCCACCTCGGAGGGTTTTTGCGGGGCCTCTGTCCATTGGCCGGGGTTGGCCACCATACATTGCACTTTAGTTTTGAAGCAGTTTCTCTGGTCCTCAGCCCTGCCTAGGCCGCTGAGTGCTGAGAGCGTGCTGGCTCGCCTTTCCTCCCTATCAGTTCCCCGTCTTGAGCTGCTGCAGCCCTGCGTGCTACATACTGGTAGAAAGCTTTGAAAGCTCAGGATGCACCAAGTCACGTACATAAAATCCGATGCCATTTCCCACCTTGTAACTAGCAGTACGCAATATCGTCTGTTTAGATGCACCTTTTAGCTCTAGTCGCCTTATGGTTTAATTTTCTCTTTTAGAATATTTTATATGTATGAGTGTTCTGTCTCGGTGTATGTATGTATACCACGGGCTTGCCTGGTGCCTACAGAGGTCAGGTAGACTCCCTGGAACAGAAGAAACATGGTTATAAACCACTGGGTGGGGTGCTGGGGACTAACTTGGGGCGTCTGCAAGAGCAACAGGTGCCCCTATGTGCTAGCACCTACTTTAATCTTTGAGGCAGAGTCTCAACTGTGTCGCCTTGTCTGGCCTGGAATGTAGACCAGGCTGCTCTGGAATTCAGAGAGTTCCGCCTCAGCTGAGCTACACCTCAAAGGACCCTTGTTTAGGGGTTTTTGATAGAAAGGTCTTGGCTGTGTAGCCCAAGCTACTGAGCTTGTAATGTCCTTCACAGCTTCCTTAGGGTTGAGATTATAGACATAAAAATTGTTCTTAGGTTTTATTTTGGTGTGTGACAAGGTCTCACCATGTAGTCCCAGATGGCCTAAAATTCACTGTAGACCAGGCTAGCCCGAAACTCATTATGTAGACCATTAGGCTGTCCACAAAATCACAAAGGTTCATCTGTCTCTGACACCACGTGCTGAGATTAGAATCGTTTATCACCAAGCGCGGCATAAAAAAAAAACAAACCTTTTATTTATTTTTCATTTATGTATGTGTGTGCCATGCGTGTGCAGATTCTGACCAAGGACAGAAGACTTAACCTAATCCCTAGATTTTATTATTATTATTGACTTTCCCGACAGGTTTCTCTGTGTAGCCCTGGCCGTCCTGGAACTCACTGTGTAGACCAGACTTGGCCTTGAACTCAGAGATCTGCCTGCTCCTCTCTCCCAAGCACTGAGATCGAAGGCTCTTGTTAGTTTGCTTGTTAAATTAGAATCAGACTGCAATGTATATTGCAGTTGTTTGATATTTAACTTCCCGTTAATTTTAGATTTCCCTGCTCACTCATTTTTCCCTCTCTTGGAATTATTCCTGAAATGGGTAGAATTGTGTCAGAATAAGAAGAGGTCTAAATATAGGATCCTGAAAGGCTAGATATGGTCACTTACACCTTTAATCCACCTCTTGAGAGGCAAAAGTAGGCAGATATCTGTGGATTCCAAGCCAAGCTAATCTGCAAGGTGAGTTTCAGCCAGCCCAGGGTTACAGGTGTGTGTGTGGGGGGGGGGGTTAACCTTGGCACCAAAAACTAAAATAAGAAAAGATCTAATTTTAAAATGAGAGGCTGGGTTGAGTACTGCCTAGCATGTATGATGCCCTGGTTTTAATCCCCTGTGACACACAAAGTTCTTAAATTGGGGCACAGTGTCATATGCCTGTAATCTTAGCATGGGCGAGGCTTGGGTGGGAGGGGCCCTTGAATGAAGGAGCTGGGGAATGGTATTTGTCTTGTTGGTTTTTTAAAAATAAGACAAACGGCTGGACAGTGGTGCCATATGATCCCAGCACTCAGGAGGCAGAGGCTGGCAGATCTGTGAGTTCAAGGGCAGCCTGGTTCACAGAGTTTTAGGATAGCCTAGACTGCACATACAAACCTTATCTCAAAAAAAAAAAAAAAATCTCTAACACACATATGCACACAAATTCTGGGGCAGAGGGAGTGCGGTTCAGTTGTACAGTGTTGCTTAGGCTGAACCCTGGGTTTCATCTCCAGAATTACATAAACTAGGCCGTGGTAAACCTGTTACACTAGCTCTCAGGAGGTTGAGGCAGGGGAGTCAGGAGTTCAGCTTCTCCTCAGATACATAGTTCTAGTCCAGCCTGGGCTACATGAGACATCATCTCAAAAAGAAAAAATAAAAGTCTTCAACAGTACAAAGGGAGAGGCAAAGAAACAGCATGAACAGAAGTGTGGGTGAAGCCAGGCATAGTGGCTTACATAGTAATCCCAGTACTCAGGAGGCAGAGGTAGGTGGATCTCTGTGAGTTCAAGGCCATCCTGCTCTACACTTTGAGTTTCAGTCAGAGCTACATAGTGAGACCTTGTCTCCGAAGGTCAAGGTAGGAGGTGGGGGTGGGTAGGGAGGGATGGAGTGTGGCTGAAAATGTAGATGTGCATGTAGATGAAAATGTAGAAATACTTCAGGTATTTCAATTTTTTTTGAAGTTATAATTTCTTTTTTCCTTCCTCATCCCCAGACAGAGTTTCTCAGTGTAGAAACTGGGTGTCCTAGAACTCACTCTGTAGACTAGGCTGGCCTCAAACTCAGAGAAAATATACCTGCCTCTGGGGCTGGAGAGATGGCTCAGTGGTTAAGAGCACTGTTTGCTCTTCCTAATGGACCCGAGTTCAAACCCCAGCACCCACATGACAGCTCACAACTGTCTGTAACTCCAGGCCTGACACCAATGCACATTAAAAAAAAAAAAAAATCCCAGATTGCTGGGATTAAAAGTATGTGCCACCACCACCCAGCGAGGTCGTAGTTTCTTATGTTACTAATGAAATAATGAACTATCTCTCTTGCGGAGGACCTAGGCTTGGCTCTCAGCTCCAGAGGACCCAGAGCCCTCTTTTGGCCTTGATGGGTACTAGCACACAGTGCATTTATATACATGCAGTCAGACACTCATGAAATAAAAGTATTTTTAGAAAGCCGAGTGTGCGTTAGCTGGGTGTGCATTTAGTCTAAGCACTCAGGAGGCGAGCTCAAGCTTGAGGCCTGCCCGTCTACCTAGTGAGTCCAGGCCAGCCAGGGCTGCACAGAGAGGCCCTGTCTCCAAAACCAAATAACAGTAATAATACAAAGGTAATGAGGTCAGTGAAATCTTATTTATGTACTTATATTTGCATGCATTACTAGTACCTCTCCTGTTCTGCAGGAAACGCCCAGGCTCCTGCCATGGTGCAGCTGCCAGGTGGGCGATTTTTGATGGGAACAGATGCTCCAGATGGCAAAAATGGTGAAGGGCCTGCCCGGGAAGTGACAGTTAAATCTTTTGCCATCGATGTATTTCCAGTCACCAATAAAGACTTCAGGTATTTCAAGTTTTTTGATGGGGGTTAAGGATTCTTTCTAATCTTTCCTAATTCTAATCTTTATTCCTAATATTCCTGTCTCAAAAATAAATAAATCTTGATAAAAGAGATAGCTGTAAGATATTAAATATAAAAGTTTCTCACAAGTCACAAAATATATAATCTCAATTTTTGTTTCTGAAATTTTAGATATTATTTTATGTACATGAGTATTTTGCCTACATGTTAGTATGTGTACCCACATGCATACCTGGTGCCCTCAGAGAGGAGAAGAAGGCCTCAGATTCCCTGGAATAGGAGTTACAGAATGTTGTGAGCTGCCATATAGATTTTAGGAATAAAACCTGGGTCCTCTTCTTGTTTTGCTTTTCCAGATGGTTCCTCTATACAGCCCCTGGCTGTCCTGTACCTCATTGTGTAGATTAGGTTGGCCTTGAATTTAAAGAGCTCCACCTGCCTCTGTCTCCTGAGTGCTGGGATTAAAGGCATGAACCACTGCCTCCTTGAAACTGGGTCCTCTTTTTATTAGTTTTATTAATAATAATTTTATTAATAATTTTATTATTATTATTTCAGTTTAATTACATCCCAAAGGTGCCCCCTCCCTTCTCTCCTCCCAGTCTCCCCTTTCCCCTTCTTCCCCCTTCCCTCTCCCTTTCCCTCCAGAAAATGAGAGCCTCTCCCCCTGTATCAACCCTCCCCAGCACATCAAGTCACATCAGGACTGAGCACATCCTCATCCCCTGAGGCCAGGCAAGGTAGCACTGCCAGAGGGAATAGCAAGCAATAGTGTCCATGTTAGAAACAGGCCCCCAAACTGGGCCCTCCCTCTTTAAGAGCAAGCCTGGTGTGTAGCCCACACCTGTAATCCCAGCACTCAGGGAGGCAGAGGCAGGCAGATCTCGTGTGAATTTGAAGCCAGCCTGATCAACATAGCAAGTCCAGGATAGCCAAGGCAACACAGATAAACCCTGTCTGGGTGGGGCGGGGGAAGAGCAACAAAGGTCCTTAAATGTTGAACCCCCTTCAGCCCTGATCCCAGTTTTTATAAGTATGTAATGAAAGCTACAACACTTCCATTAGTTAGTGGGCTTTGCACATGCTTTTGTGGCTTTAAGAGGAACAAGGGAGGCTAAGGCAGCACCACAGGTTAAAGATGGGATTGGCCACGTAAGTTTCAGGCCATCCTGATCCCCTGAGAGGACCCATCTTAAAAAAATAAATGAATAAGCAGAAAACAAAAAGATGTGCTCAGAAAGACAAAACTCTAAAAACAAATGGTTGCAGGGACAGTGGGGAGTTTTGGAAGTGATTGCTACAATTGTTTCTTGAATTTTAGTATAATAGTACTTACATACTTTTTGGTTTTTTCTCCTAGTGACACTCTCATATGTAGCTCAGGCTGTCTTGGAACTCTTGATCATTTCTTCCTCAGCCTGGTCTACAAGCCAGTTCAAGTTCCAGGCCAAAAAAGGCTATAGAGCAGTGGTTCTCACCTTGTGGGTTGCAACCCCTTTAGGGGGTCAAAGGACCCTTTCACAGGCCTCACCAAAGACCACCAGAAAACACTGATATTTACCTTATGATTCATAAGAGCAAAATTCCAATTATGAAGTAGTGATATGGGTTCAGGAATAGCCACACACTGACCACTCGAACACCAGACTCAGACTGTTGGAAGTTTATTGAACACTGAAAAAAAACCTGACAGGTCAGGGTCACAATCTGAATTGGGGAGCCAGAGTGTGATGCCAGTCTATTTCTAAGGCAGGCTTTAAAAAAAAACAATGTAACCAGGTAGCAACCAGGTAACCAGGTGTAGGAAGAGAGGAGGGGGCTGTGCAGCATTATATCATTTTGACTAGCTAAACATAATGGATTTTGTTCCAAGTGTCTTGTGTCTAGGTAGCTAGACAAAGTGTTTTAGGCTGATTGGCTAGGACACAGGCTTGGGGACTTTCCAGTTCCCACCATTCCAGGAGAAAGGAACATAGCAGGATGTTGCTGTCTTAGCTCTAATAGAACATTCAGTTATCTTTATCTCAGGCAGAGCTTGCATTTATCATCTATTGTTTTATTCTGAGCAGCAGGTATTGAACTATTGAAGTGTATTCTCATCCGAGGCATGTAGGGCCTGAGAACATGAACTTTATTTTACCTTATAATCAAAATGGAGACTTGGAGACTAAATGGTTTCTGATAGTCTAAAGGCTACATCAGGTGTAAACAGAGGAGCCATAGTTATGCTGAGAGCTAAAGTAGGTCTCAACAGAGGGGCTATAGAGTTTAAGCAGGTTATAACATTAGCAACAAAAATAATTTTATGGCTGGGGTCATAGCATTAGGAAGAGTCCCATCTGAACAAAGCAATACAAAAAAGCCTCACAGAGCTATATACTCAAAAGAGAGATTTTTACTAATGCACGTTCTAATTTTATAGAAAATCTGGTCAGGTGGGTTAGAAAAAAGGAATAATATTTTGGCTTCTCTGTGTAGCCTTGGCTGTCCTGGACTTTGTAGACCAGGCTGGCCTTAAACTGATAGAGATCTGCCTGCCCCTGCCTCCCCAAGTGCTGGGATTACAGGCATGAGTCACCGTGCCTGGCTGAAACAAAAAATAATCTTGATGTTGCATGAATGAACACACAAATTGAAAGTAGCTTGGCAAGGTCATTCTTTTTGTAAAAAGGGTACATCAGGCCCCAAACCAGTCTGGCAAGCACACCTGGCCAAGATGGTTTCTGTCTCTTATCCCTGCCATTGTTGATGACTATATCTGATCCATTTTGAAGCCAGGCTTCACAAGCTGACAGGATTGGCTAAGCAGCTGGAAGAGGAAGATTCAGGAATTGAGTTCTTACAGGCATAACTCCTTTGATAGGAAAAAAACAAAACAAAACAACAAAAAACTAACTACCTTTTATAGATTAAAAGCAAACAACAACAAAAAAACCTACCTTTCATAGAAAAAAAAAAGAAAAAACCTGTTTTTCATGGGTATCAGGCTTATTTATTTATTTACCTACTTATTTATTGAGTCAGAATTTCTCTGTGTAGCCATGGCTGTCCTGTTGTACCCAGTTTTTGAGACCCCAGAAGACCACCGACTATACTAGGAGTCAGAAATCATCTACAAAAGCAAAGAGCCTTTATTCAAGCTTAAGCTCAGTGAACTGACACATCACTCAGAGGCTAGGAGTCCTGAGCCTAGAAAGAATTTGGTTTTTATAGAGTTTTTAGCAAGGGGAAAGGGCTTCCAGACTTGGCGGTTACATGATTGAATAACATTCAGCAAGAGCAAGCTTGCTACATAGTGATTGGTGAGAGGCAAGCTGTGACCATCTACAGTAACTATTTTGGTAACCATAATGACAACATGTAATTGTTTTAGTAACTATAAGGACAACCGTAGTTTTGACCTGTTTTCTGATCAGCTAGTTTTAGGGTTGGCACATTTTGTGGTCATTCTAAGAAATGTTATGGCTTTCTATAAATATAAACACACTTTTCTGAAGGGGGGGCTAAGTTTTAAGTTGCATATAAGATGGAGACAAGTATCAAAATAGAGTCTGGGACTGGAGAGATGGCTCAGAGGTTAAGAGCACTCACTGTTCTTCCTAAGGTCCTGAGTTCAATTACCAGCAACTACATGGTGGCTCATAAAAAAAAAAAATTTATTTAAAAAAACAAAAATGGAGTCTGTTATACTCAGGCTCCTCAGACCAGGCTGGCCTCGAGCTCTCAGGTTAACTTCTTGAAGCTTATGTGAAAACACTTGCAGGACACACGGCTCCCTGGAGCAGGGGAGGTCATGGGTAGGGTGTGGAATCCTTGCCATTAAGCCAAGTGAGCTGTCTCTTTCCAGGGAGTTTGTCAGGGAGAAAAAGTACCAGACTGAGGCTGAGGCATTCGGCTGGAGCTTCGTCTTTGAGGATTTTGTCTCCCCTGAGCTGAGAAACCAAGCCAGTCAGATGCCGGTGAGAGAGCCTGGTCTTGGAGGGGATGGAGGTTGGAGCTGGACAGAATCTTCTGAGGGAAGGGGGTCACCTGGGTGCCATCGTGGTGGAGCAGACTCAAGGACAGAGTGGAGGCAAGAGAGAGTACACCCTGCAGTTAAACTGAGCAGCCAGGGTGGTCAAAGCCAGAGGCATTCATCACGATAAATCTGGTTACTTGGGAGGCCGATGCAGAGTCAAGGCCAGCCTGAGCACTTTAGAGAGGCCCAGTCTCAAAATAGAATTTCTGTTTTTTGGAAACAGTGTTTCTCTGTGTGTAGCCTTGGCTGCCCTGGAATTCTTATGTAGACCAGGCTGGCCTCAGACTCACAGAGATACACCTGCCTCTGCCTCCCAAGCATTGGGATTAAAGGCATGAGCCATTGCTTTCAAAATGGAATTTTTGTTTTTTTAATAACTTACCTATTTCCTATTATATGTACATTGGTGTCCTGCCTGCATGTCTGTCTGTGAGGGTGTCAGATCCCCTGGGACTGGAGTTACAGACATTTATGAGTTCCCATATGGGTGCTAGGAATTGAAACCTGGTCCTCTGGAAGAACAGCCAGTGCTCTTAACTGCTGAGCCATCTCTCCAGCCCCTAAAATGGAATTCTTAAAAAAGGTCTAGAGCTGTGGCTCAGGAGCAGAGGGCTTACCTCCTAGCATGTACAAAGCCCTGGGCCCCGTCCCTAGCACTCAGGGGAAAAAAGAGAGGACAGAAAGAAACAGATAGCCCTCCACTTTAGCTTTATTGTGTTTTATGTAGGTGGGGGTGTCTTTGTTTTGCGACAAGGTCTCACTGTATAGACCCTGGAGCTCATGATGTTGACCAGGTTGGCACTGCCTCCCAAGTGCTGGATCAAAGGTGTGCGCTGCCACTGCCCAGCATTGCTCTAGGTATTTTGTGGGTTTTTTTATGGTTTTTTGAGACTCACTATATAGTGAAAGATGATCTGAAACACTGGATCCTTCTGCCTTTGCCTCCTAAGTGCTGAGAGGACAGGTATACACTGTCATACTGGGTTTATGCAGTGCTGGTGACCCAACCCAGGGCTTCATGCATGCCAGGCAAGCATTCTGCCAACTTAGCTACGCGCCCAACTCCAGAATATCACTTTATTTATTTGTTTGATTGATTCATTATTTATTTATTTATTGTTTTTTGAGACAGGGTTTCTTTGTGTAGCTTTGACTGTCCTGGACTCACTTTGTAGACCAGGCTGTCTCTGCCTCCCTGAGTGCTGGGATTACAGGCGTATACCTTCGTACCTGGGTCAGAATATCACTGTAAAAAGATTCCGTCTATAGCCAGGTGTGGTCAAGTATACATTCAGTCCCAGAGGTGGCAGAGGTGGGGGGATCTCTGAGTTTGGCCTATCTATGTGGTGAGTTCTAGGCAATCCAGGCTACATAGTGAGACCTATCTCAAAAAAAAATAAAATCCTTCCACAGCCCACAGTCTGTGTTCTGCTTCCAGGGTGAGTCAAGAAGTGTCCTTGCTAGGGTCAGATTGTCTTGCACTCACGCTGTTTCTGTCTTTGCAGTCTCTTCTATGGTGGATACCAGTACAAAAGGCATTTTGGAGGCAGGTGAGTATTGCTTCCTCGGCCTCATTTTCTACCACTTCGGAATTTCATTCATGAAATTTGGCTTCTCTAAACCTCTAACTTGTCCAGGAATACTGAAGTGGTGCTTCTGTTTGTTTTTATTTATTTTATTTTATTTTTAAGGTTTCTCTGTGTAGCCCTAACTGGCCAGAACAGGCTCTGTAGACCAGGCTGGCCAGGAACTCGGAGATCTTCCTGCCTCTTTCTCTGAGTTCTGGGAGTAAAGGCATGTGCCACTACGCCCAGCCGAGAATGAATTTTAAGGAGCTACTAAGGCATTTCAGGAGTAACCTTGTTCCCTCTGCTCTAGTTCCTTGCCGTATTACCTACTGCTCTCTTTACTGAGGAATCTTTTTGTCTCCCTCCTCCCTCTTCTCCAATGGCACCTCACTCCATAGCCCCGGCTCCTCGTTCCTCAACCTTCTGAGTGCTGGAATTACAGGTGTGTGCAACCACTGTCCTCACTCAATGAGCCATCTTTCCCGACTTCCTTCCTCTAACCAGTGTAAAAGCTGAACTGAGTCACCCCAAGCCAGGCCCTTTTCAGCCTTTCCCAGGATCTCAGAAGCCTGTCTCACTTCACCCTGGCTGTCAGCCTGCAGGTCCCGGCTCTGGAATCCGAGAGAAACTGGAGCTTCCGGTGGTACACGTGAGCTGGAATGACGCTGGTGCTTACTGCTCGTGGAGGGGGAAACGGTTGCCTACAGAAGAGGAGTGGGAGTTTGCAGCCCGAGGGGGCTTGAAGGGTAATGTGGATACCACGGCCATTCTCTTACTCATCTTCCTGCCCTGTCTTGAAAGGGTGGGGAAGATCCAAGTCCCCTACAGTAGTGATTTTTTAAAATTTTGTTTTTGAGACAGGGTTTCTCTGTGTAGCCCTGGCTGTCCTGGAACTCACCCTGTAGACCAGGCTGGCCTTACAGAGATCTGCCTGCCTCTGCCTCCCGAGTGCTGGGATTAAAGGTGTGCACACCCACTGCCCGGGCTACAGTAATGATTTTTAACGTGAGTGACAGTGTAGAATAAAAGGGCGAAGAGCCCTAAACAGTCTCGAAACAGGAAACCTCCACCAGTCCCTGAGCTGCCCAGAGGTTTAGATTCTATATAAGTCTTGCCTTCTGCTCAGTTCTCTGCTGCTTCTTGCCCAAGCAGAGGAGGCCACCCTCCGGGGCTCCTCCCTTTCAATAAATGAGTACACGGTCTGTTGTGTTCAGTGATCCCTTGGCTCCCGACTGCCAGGGTGCCCCTCAGGGCAGAGCTGTAACACCTTCGCTGGGGAAACCACCTCCTCCTGGAGCAGAGCTCTTGGGCTTGCACTGGGGAAACCTGGCCCTGCAGCAGCAGGGCCAGGGCTGTTAACACTTCTGTAAGGGAGGCCTTTCCCTTCGGAGCTGCCTCACTGCTGACGTTCTCTCATAGATAGACACTCAGACAAACCACCAAAGCACATAAAATAAAAATAAACTATTTAAAAAAATACTCTTAGAGGGGGCTGGAGAGATGGCTCGGAGGTTAAGAGCACTGTCTGCTCTTCCAGAGGTCCTGAGTTCAATTCCCAGCAACCACATTGTGGCTCACAACCATCTATAATAATAAGATCTGGTGCCCTCTACTGTCATGCAGATGTACATGCAAATAGAGCACTCATATGTAAAATAAAGAAATAAAAAAATAAAGTACTCTTAGAAAGCCAGACATAGTGGCACAGGCCTTAAATCCCAGAACTCTGGAGGCAAAGGCAGGTGGATCTCTGTGACTTTAAAGCCAGCCTGGTCTATAGAGTGAATTCCAGGACAGCCAGGGCTGCACAGAAAAACCCTGACTCAAGGAAAAAAATTGGGGGGGGGGGGTATATGACATATATAGAGAAAGATAGAAAGGTTCTCCCTCTGTAGCCCAGCAATTCTCCTGCTGGAGTTAAAGTGAGACCAGTCTCAAAAAGAAGATAATAACAGCTATGAGGCACCACACTTAGCTTAATTACATTTAAATAAATATAATTACAACAATATAGGTTAGGGGCAAAGAAGAGCTACCAAAAACTTCACCCCCTTTCCACTGGGAGTTAAAGAGTCACTTTTAGGCTTGTTAACTCATGCCTGGAATTACAACACTTGATAGGCTGAGGAAGAAACAGCACCATGAGTGGGAGGGAAGGAGTTACTGTTAGATATCACTGATTTGTTCATATATCTGTCATCCTGCTCCCTGACTTAGAATGGAAACCAGTTTCCCACATGTAAGCGAATCTATACTCTCCATGAACACAAGGTTGTATTTTTGTTCTTTTTTTTTTTTGGTTTTTTTTTGTTGTTGTTGTTATTGTTGTTGTTTTATTGAGACAGGGTTTCTCTGTATAGCCCTGGTTGTCCTGGAACTCACTCTGTAGACCAGGCTGTCCTCAAGCTCAGAAATCCTCCTGCCTCTGCCTCCTGAGTGCAGGGATTAAAGGCGTGCACCGCCACTGCCCGGCATCGAGGGTCTATCAATGATCAGTTTTTAAAAATGACAACTGAGATTGCTTCCTGCCTGTTGGTGTATGCCCTTTGAGTGCAACTAACAGGCTCCTCTCGCCTTCTCCCATTGTCTGTGAGTGCCTCCCCCACACTGAGAGATACAGTGCTGAGGTGTCCAGCAATGTCATGTAATCTAGCTTCTCAGGTCGGAGGAGGGCTATGATGGCATAAAAGGAAGTGAGGTCAGTCTCCCGTCCTCACCCCCTCCTGCCTGCCTTCCAGTTTCCTGCCCCTATTAATTAATTAATTAACTTTTTCACCCAGTTCTTTCTCTTTTGTCTCTTTGGCATCCTACAGGTCAGCTTTATCCGTGGGGCAACCGGTTCCAGCCCAACCGCACCAACTTGTGGCAGGTAAGACCTGCCTTCCTCCCTCCCCAAGCCTTGAGCCGTGAAGAGGTTCTGTCTCAGTCCCTGGTGGCACTAAGAGTGCTGGATGGAGCACTGCTAAGGGCCCAGGACACGGGTGACAGTTTGTCCTGCCAGGCGGGATCACAAGATCAGGGTCTTCCTGAGAAGGTGAATGTACGGTAGCAAGACCCTGTCTCAAAATAAAAGATGACGTGCGGGTGTGCGCATGGCCTGGCACACTTGTGGACATCAGGGGACTGCTTGTGGGAGTTGGGTGTCTCTTCCTCTCATGCTGGTCAGGGGCTTTGGGAGCAGAGACCTTCATCTCACCGACACCCTTACCGCGTTGTTCAGCACTCCCTTCAAAGAGAGAAGTGTAACAGACTGTCACTTAGTGCTTAGGAAATCACAGCCCAGTCATCTTCCTGGGTAGGAGGAGCTTCTCTAGGGCAGAGGTAGCTGCACTCGTCGTTTGTTGGGCATGTGTGTGCTCTGTGCATGTGTGTGCAGGTAGGTGTGTGTGGAAGCTAGTGGCTCGCCTATAATAGCTTCCTCCGTTGCTTCTCCGCTTTATAGTTTTAGGATTTAAGCCAATCAATGTTCATAAAATGAAAGTTAATAAATTTTTTTAAATAGTATTTTTAGCCAGGTGGCAGTGGTACATGCCTTTAACCCCAACACTTGGGAAGCAGAGAGGCAGAGGATCTCTGAGTTAGGCCAGCCTGGTCTACAGCACAAGTTTCAGGACATAGGTGATGGGAACAGAACTCAGGTTCTCTTGGGTCCTCTGCAAGCACAGTGCATGCTATTTTTTTTTTAAGATTTATTTATTTTTATGTGCATTGGTGTTATGCCTGCATGTATGTCTGTGTGATGGTTCTGGATCCCCTGGATCCAGACATTTGCAAAATGCCATGTTTTTGCTGGGAATTGAACCCAAGTCCTCTGGAGATGCAGAGCCACCTAACAGCCACTCCATAGTATTTTTTGAGACAGGATTTCTCAGTGGAAGCTGGAGCTATTTATACAGCATTCTGTCTGCATGTACACCTGCATGCCAGAAGAGGGCACCAGATCTCATGGATAGTTGTGAGCCACTATGTGGTCGCTGGGAATTGAACTCAGAACCTTTGGAAGAACAGCCAGTGTTCTTAACCTCTGAGACATCTCTCCAGCCCAGAGCACTTCATTTCATAGACTGGCTAGCCAACCAGACTCCAGGATCTGCCTATTTCTTCCTCTCAGAACTTGGGTTACAGATGCATGCTCCCATGCCCTGCTTTTATATGGGTCCTCAGGATATGAACTCAGGTCCTCATGTTTACACAGCACATGCCTTACCCATTGAGCCATCTCCCCAGCCCCAGAACCCCACTTTTGATGAGAAGAAAAGTAAAGTTGAAAAAAAAATCACATCAAGAGATGTAAGTGGTGTATGTAAGTAAAAGCAGGACATATGGGAGAGCATGGCTCTAGTGCCTCTGTCCCTGGCAGGGGACGAAGGACCAAGATGGGTGGAGACAGTGCTCTTTCCAAAGCACCATGTAAGGAACCTGAGGTCACTGTCCTTCCCCCATGAAGCAGCAGGGTCCAGTGAGCCTGGTTTTCCCCTGAGCAGACAGGAGCGCCTGCCTTGGGACAGACTGATAAATCTTTCACTTTCCTTGTTCTTGTCAGGGAAAGTTCCCCAAAGGTGACACAGCTGAAGATGGTTTTCATGGACTGTCACCAGTAAATGCTTTCCCCCCACAGAACAACTATGGTAAGATCTCGTGTACACTGTCTGACAAGGTGACAAGAGGAAACTTCTTCCCCGACCTCACAGGGTAATTGGTGGGAGAGAGTCCCCTACTTTCCCATCTGATGGGCTAATGCTATGCTGTAGGACTATATGATCTCATGGGCAATGTGTGGGAATGGACAGCGTCCACATACCAAGCTGCTGGCCAGGACATGCGTGTCCTCCGGGGAGCATCATGGATTGACACAGCAGATGGCTCAGCCAATCACCGTGCTCGGGTCACCACCAGGTAAGGGTCAGGGGACCACAAGCCTCTGTAGCCATGGCTGAGGGTAGGCCCAAGTGGCCCAGAGCTGGGACAGGAGCTGCTCCTGCACCCCATCCCATTTTTCACTCCAGTCCCTTCCTCACCCACCTCTCTTTGTATCCAGTTCACATTTTCATTTCCAAGCTTCACTGAAAGTTGTAAGAAAAGCAAGCTGGCCCTGCTGACCATGAGAAATAAACACGAGACAGCATGGGGACCCTTTCCTGGGATTGAGCGGCACCAAGGGAACTGACTGCCAACCTCATTCACAGGCTCCCTTCTCACACATAGCAGGGCAGAGGGAAAGAGATGGAGTTGCATATCAGTGTCATTACTACAGTCTTCTTGTCAGGGAGGTGCTGGAGATGCCCACTTCAGACAGTGATCAGTGGTTGCCCCCATCGTTGATTCCAATCTCTGGGGCTTCTGCTTCACTCACTGTAGATTTGATTTGCTCTGCCTTAACCAAGACTCTTTGGGCTTTGTAGTTTCAGATTATAGGTTCGGAAGATAGTAAGGCCCTGCCTGTCAGAGCAGACTAACTACTGTGTATTAGTCAGGGTTCTCTAGAGTAACAGAACTTACAGAATGAATTTATATGCATGTAGATATAAAGGCGGTTTATTAGAATGACTTACAGGCTATGGTCCAGCTAATCCAACAATGGCTGCCTGTGTACAGAAGGTCCAAAACATCCAGAGTGGATGTCTCAGCTGATCTCCAGTAGATGCTGGAATCCCAAAGAAGTAGGCTCTAATGCCAGTGCAGAAATGGACTTGCCAGCAAGGTGAGAGCAAGCAGGCAAGGAACAAAAGCTTCCCTTATATAGGATTGTAGCAGAAAGTGTGGCCCAGAATAGACCTCAAAAGATCTGGATTAAAGGTGTGTCTTACCACCTCAAAGATTCGAGCTTCCTAATTCAGGTTAAGCAAAAGTCCCTCACAAGTGTGTCCCTCCATTTTTTGAGTTTTTGTTAACTCTGGATGTCGTCAAGTTGACAACCAAGAACAGCCCTTGCATGCTCTGAAACTCATCTCTCACCTGCAGGTGCGTTGAGCTGTTGTGCTAAACTTAAGAGTAGTAGCTGCTCATCCATGGTCACTAAGATCACCCTCCATGCAATCCTTTGTGGCCACTCACCTCCGCACCCTGTCCCCTTACCCTTAGTGGCACACTAGCCAGACTTGCCCTCAGACCAGCTGTGTTAGTTCCTCTGCTGTTGCTGTGAAGAGGCACCATGACCCATGCAACTCTTATAAAAGAAAGCATTTAGTTGTGGGCTGGCTTACAGTTTCAGAGGGTTAGTCCATAATCATCGTGGCAGGAAGCAGACAGGCATGGAGCTGGAACCCCAGCTGAGATCTTTACATCCTAATCCACAGGCAGCAGGGGGTAGAGAGGGCAGGCAGACACAGACACTGAATCTGTTGTAGGGTTTGTTTTGTTTTGTTTTCCAGAACTGAGGACCAAACCCTGTTGTAGGTTTTTTAGTTTGTTTATTTGTTGTTTTTCGAGACAGGGTTTCTCTGTGTAGCCTTGGCTGTCCTGGACTCACTTTGAAGACCAGGCTGGCTTCAAACTCACAGAGATCCACCTGCTTCTGTCTTCCTGAGTGCTGGGATTACATGTACACCACCATGCCTGGGTCTGTAGTGGGTTTTTGAAACCTCAAAGTCAATCCCTAGTAACATACTTCCTCCAACAAGGCCACACCTCCCAGTTCTTTTAATCCTTCCCAAACAGTTCCTGGTGACTAAGCATTCAATATCTATGGCCATTCTCTATGGAAGCCATTCTCATTCAGACCACTACAGCAGCTCTTTTCACAGCAGACCCCAACAGTATGTCCGTTCTCTTCCTGCTGTCCTACAGGATGGGCAACACTCCAGATTCAGCCTCAGACAACCTAGGCTTCCGCTGTGCTTCCAGTACAGGCCGACTGAAGCAGGATCTGTGAGCACCCAGGCAGAGATGGAGAAAACTGCCCCATCCTCAGTACTGTGTCTCCCTGACCATGTTCCTGAAGCAGCTGGATACCACCTTCTTCGTCAGTCTTGGGGATGGCCTCCCTTTGAGCCCCTTCCCTCGGACCAACACCTCCTAAGGGCAGAACACTCAACCTTAAGAGGAGACTATGGTAGCCTGGAAGAGGAGGGCCTGGATGGCCAAGGCTGGGAGCTGGTGCTTCTCTGAATCCCAGTCTAAAGGACAAAGGAATCAAACACGTTAACCACATTAACATGTAGAGCAATCCTCCAAAAGACAGTGGTTTTAAATCTTTCCCTTTTGCTTCCTCCCTATCTGATTCAACTTTGACTCTTCCTGAGAAGGTCTGTAGAAGGAAAAACACTTCCTTCATGACCTGGTGCCTGACGCGCTTCTGAAGAAACCTAACCTCCCTGTGTCATTCGAAGCACGGTATTCACCCTGTAGCACGGCTGGTCTCAAGCCCTCAGTCCTCTTACCTCGGCTTCCTCCGTGCTGGGACTGTACACAGGGCCCCGTGTTAGAACACTTTGGTAGAGCAAATAATTTACCAGGTGAAGCTGTGCGTTGTGGGAGTAACAAAGTCAGTACTCCTCTAGGAAGACAAATGCCAGAAACTTCTCTGAGCACTAAACATGTCCCTGAAGAAGAACTGGATCTCTTTAGGTCAATAAACTCTTCATTTATGTATATCAGCAAGCCCAATTTTTTAAAATTGTTTTGCGACAGGGTTTCACGTAGCTCAGACTAGACTCAAACTCCTTGTGTAGCCAAAAATGACCTTGAACTACTGATCACCCTACTGGTACTTCCTCAATTGTCAATTACCGTGGGCCCATAAAGTGAGTCGGGCTGGAGATACGGCTTTGCAGTTAGGAACACTTGTTCTGGCAGAGGAAGGGTTCAGTTCCTCCTGCTACCCACATTGTGGTTCCCAACTAGCCATAACTCCAGTGTCCACGCCCTTTTCTGAGCTCCTCAGATAGTGCGCCCATGTGCTGTACATAATACGCGTACAAAACACGCATATAAATACATAAATCTTAAAACAAACAAACAAAAAACAGAGACATTGACTAAGGTGCACAGTAGAGGAGCCAGAAGGCTTAAAGCTCCAATACAGCTTAGCTGCTTTGGATTGATTTATTTATCCGTTTTTGCCATGCCAGGGGTTGAACTTGGGGCCTCACGCTCACCACTGAGTTACATCCCCACCCCTATTTTTTATTTTCAAGTAATCCCTAAGCTGCCCAGGCTGGCCTAGAACCTGGAATTCCTACGGTCTCGGGACAACAGGCACGCGCTGCACACCCCGTCCCAGCTGTGATTGCTGCTGTTTGATGGGAACACTATGCGCATCTAGGGTGAGCTCAGAGTAGGGCCACCTGCTCCTACGCGGAGACCTGCTGGAGGCCTCCTCACAGTTCTGGGGTTGTGCCTCTCTGCTTGCACCCCCCGCCCCCACCCCGTGCCCCACAGCCTGTCAGAAGTCCTCCTCCTCAGCCAAGGAGAGGAGCACTGCCTTGGGTGTGTTCTCGAACAGGGCAGCCCTGTTCTGCTGTTGCCCTTTCTTCACCCAGTGGCCGTAGATGCGGAAAGCGTAGGCGTCGATGAGCCTCCGCAGAGGCCGCAGCGCGTAGGGGTCTCGGATCACGATCTCCCGGGTCACCGGCTTCGCCCGACGGTACTGGTAGTAGATCCTTACCGACGCCAGCACAGTTAGGCAGATCACCTGCAGGGGGCAGCACCGAGAACCCTCAGCCCGCCGCGGAAACCTTAGATGGCTTTGGGGGTGCCTTACAGATGGCCCCTGTTCCAAGACCACAAGCATCTACAGGAATGTGGGCCGACAGGGTCGGTGAGCGGACGTTCCCCGCAGCCAGAAACTGAGTTGGAACAGTGAAAACAAGAAGAGGGGCAATTCTAGCATCCCTCGTGGTTTAAGACTCTGGGAGCCTGGTGCCAGCGGCTCTAGAGCAGTGAGGCCCTCGGGAGCCTCAGGCCAAAGTGACGTTTCGGTACCTTGAACTTCCCTCGGGGGCTGAAGTGTCGCACTTCTTCCACCTGGTACTGCTGGAAGAAAGGGTGCGCCAGGGCCTCCTCTGCCGAGCAGCGGTCCTGGGGTTTCACCACCAAGAAGCGAGACACCTGTGAGAACACAAGGGAACCGAGGATTCGCATTTTGGAAGACGCGGTGTGGGGGGGGGGGGGGGAGGCGGGGGATGGTGAGGGTCGATCCTGATTGCCAACTCGATGGGATTTAGAGCTACCGTGGGAACTGATCTCTGGACCTGCCTGTGGGGGATGGGTTAGGTAGGTTGAGGTGGAAAGCTCCACCCTAAATGTGGGTGGTTCCGGTTCCTGGGGTGAGGTCCTGGAGGGACAGGAGAGAGTAAACTGAGTCCCAGTTTCCTCCCTCTCCCTCTCTGGCTCTCCCTCTTCCCGCTTCTCCCTCTGCTTCCTGACTATGGATGCGGTGTGGTCCGTCCCCTCACACACCTGGAGCCATTAGAGCGTGAGCCCGAATAGACCCTTCCTTCCTCGAGTAGCTTTTACTGGGTATTTTGGAACGGCGATGAGACAAATACAGAGAGGATTTCCTCCTGGAGACTTCTTCACTCTGGGGCATGCTACCTGTATGTATTGGGGTGTTTTCCTCTCCCTTGACATCTGGGGAGCAGGTGGGCATGGCCTCTCACCAAGTCTTTCACCGTGTCTGAGTAGTCATCCCACTCTGGCGAGCCAAACTGGTATTGGCCATCCATAATCATCCTCAACATCAGCATCTGCTTCCGGTGCCAGAAGGGTGGGGAGCCGGCCAACAGGGTGTACATGATGACCCCAGTGCTCCACCTGGAGGGTGGGCAGGGCCTCGAGTCACACTTAGCCTCGTGGGTAGGAGAGGCCCGCCGCTGGGGTGGCTGGCCGTGGTTCCTAGCTTCCCTGGCGTCGGACTGTGGTTGTGGCCACCTCCCCCATCCCCGTCCACCCACATCACTCACATGTCCACCTCTTTCCCATAGCCAGGGTGACTGTCGTCCATGGAGCACTGGATGATTTCAGGGGCCAGATAACTGGGAGTCCCACAGACCTCTGCAGGAACAGCCATCATCAGGACACCGCAAAATACCCTTGGAAGAAGTTACCAGAGGAAGCCAAGAGACGGAGAACAGGGCTTGGTAGGGCTCTCCTGTTTTACACTCAAGGCAGCAACAGGATACAGAGGTTCCCAGGGCCGCCGTGCATGGATTCCTAGGTCCTTTAGACACCCTGGCGTGGAGCTGAGGCGGTGGGAACCTGGGTCAGGGGAGTTACAGGAAGAGAATGTACATCCAGAGATACCCAGTCTCTGAAGTAGGATCTTTTTAAAGATTTATTTCTATTTTAAATTGTGTATGTGTGTCTGTGTATGCACATAGGTAAAAATGCCCACGGAGACCACAAAAGAGGGTCAGGTTCCTTAGAACTGGAGTTCTAGGTGGCTTTGCAAGTCTCCTTGTGTGAGTGCTGGGAACTGAAACTTGGGTCCTCTACATAAGAAATAAATGCTCAGCTGGGTGGTGGTGCACATACCTTTAATCTTGGCACTTGGGAGGCAGAGGCAGGCAGATTTCTGTGAGTGCCAGGCCAGCCTGGTCTACAGAGTGAGTTCCAGGACAGCCAGGGCTTCGAAGAGAAACCCTGTCTCAAAAAGAGCAAAAAAGTCTTTAAAAAAATATTTAGGAGGCAGAGGCAGGCAGATCTCTGTGACAGGCAGGCTAGCCTGGTCTACAGAGCTATTTATAGGACAGCCAAAGCTACACAAAGAAACCCTGTCTTGAAAAAAAAAAAAAAAAAAAAAAAAGCCAGGCATGGTGACACACAACTTTAATCCTAGCACTTGGGAGGCAGAGGAAGGTGGATCTCTTATTTTGAGGACAGCCGAGGCTACCCAGAGAAGCCTTGTTTATATAGGAAAAAAAATTTCCTATATATGATTTTATTATTTTTCATGTGTATGGGTGTCTTGCCTGCATTCATATCTGTGTACCATATGCATGGGTGGCCAAGGAGGCCAGAGGAGGGTATGGGCTCCCCTGAAACTGGAGTTACAGACTGTTGTGAGCAGCAATGTGGGAGCTGAGACTCGAACCCAGGTCCTCTAGAACGGCCCCCCCCCCCTTGCTCTTAAGTGATGACTGGTCTCTAGGATTGTGTGTGTGTGTGTGTGTGTGTGTGTGTGTGTGTGTGTGTGTATGCACGCGTGCATGTGTGCCTGGGTGATGTGAAAACCAGAGGTCAATGTCAGTGTCTTCCTTGATTGCTCTCCATCTTATTTTTGAGATAGGATCTCTCACTGGCCTAGTGCAGGCTGGCTCGGGTAGATCAGCCAGCAACTCCCAGGGCTCCTCATAGCTGCCCACCCTGTGCTGGAGTTTCATGGGCTCTGGGGATTCAAACTCAAGTCCTCATTCTTGTGTATCCCATTTTACCCACTCCTCAGTGAGGGGCGAGCCATCTATCAGCCACTGAAGTGCTAGAGTTTTTATTCTGGGGAGAAGTTCAGGCAATTTCCATCCCTGAGGCACCTCTGTGGGCCAAGGCCAAGGGTACCAGACCTCGGAGCTTTTCTCCTGGCTGCAGCTGGCAGGAAAACCCAAAGTCTGTGAGCTTGATGTTCATGTCATCATCCAGAAGGATATTCTCCGGCTTCAGGTCCCGATGGACAATGTTGAGTCTGTGCAAGGTGCTGATCACCTCCAGCAGGGCCCGCATGATCTTTCTGAGGAGGTAGAGGCATGGCATTGGCTTGTTTCTTTTATTATTGTTATCATCGTCATTGTTTTTCGAGACAGGGTTTCTCTATGTAGCCCTGGTTGTCCGGAAACTCTCTCTCTCTCTGTAGACTAGGCTGGCCTCAAACTCAGGGATCCTGCCTGCCTCTTGGAGTGCTGGGATTAATGTCTTCCACCACCAGGCCTGGCTATTTTATTTTATTGTAACAAGGTCTGTAGCCCAGGCTAGCCTCTAACCTACTATATAGCTGAGGATGACCTTAAACTCCTGGTCCTCCTGCTTCCATCTTTCAAATGCTAGGATTAGAGGTACATGCCGCCATGGCCGGTTTATGCATTTCTGGAAATAAAATGTCCCAGCATGCTAGGCAACCACTCTGCCAGCTGAACTATGGCCTACCCCTATTTTTGCTTTTCAAAACAACGTGTCCCATGCAACTCAGATTGGCCTTGAAATCATGCTCTTTCTGCCTCAGCCTCCCTATCATTAAGATTACAGATATTCATCACTATACCTCAGTCTGTTTTCATTTTTTGTTTTGTGCTAGAGATGGAAGTCAGGGCTTTAAACATGCTGGGCAAGCACCTTACTACTAAGCCCACTGGCATTTTTTTGCTTGTTTCATAGGCTGTATTTATTGATTCACTGTCTGTGTATGCCTGGCCGTACATGCATCCACCACATTGATGTAGTGCCCAAGGTGGACAGAAGAAGGGGTCAAGTCCTCTAGAACTGAGTCACAGACATCTGTGAGCCATCCATATGGGTGCTGGGAACCGAACCTAGGTCCTCCAAAAGAAAAGCAAGTGTGCCAGGCATGGTGGTACAAGTACTTAATGCCAACACTCTATGGGCAGAGAGGCAGGCAGATCTCTGGGAGTTCAAGGCCTTCCTGGCTTTCATATCAGGTTCCAAGCCAGGCACGGCTACATAGTGAGACCCTGTCTCAAAAACCAAAAACAAAAATGAGAGTAACAAGTGCTTCAATTGCTGAGCCATCTCTGCGGGCACACTGGCTTAATTTTTGATTCTAGAATTAGGCAAATCTTTTCCCATACAACAGAACTGAGTGTTCCTCTAGATATTATTCTTCCACTCAACAAAGAGAAGATTCAGAGAGGCCAAAGCCCACATACCAACCATACCACATGCAATGGGGGATCCAGGATAGGCTGGGATGGTCTAGAATCTAGACTATAGATTGAGCCAAGAAGCTGGGAGGTCACAGAAGCCAGCATGACCTCAGCTAAAACATGCACATCAGGCCTCTTGTCAGACCACGGTGATGCCAGGACTTGGAGAAAAGGGGGAGATGGCACACACCCCTTACCTGGTCTCCTTCTCAGTCAAGGTGACCTTCTCAGTGAGGTAGTCAAAGAGTTCCCCTCTCTTCATCCTGTGGGAACCAAGTGTTTCCAGGACCAGTTTCTCAACCCGTCCCCAGAGTTGTGTTTTTACCCTGCTGCCGCCAAAGGCAAGCTGGGCTGTTCCCCCGTGGGAAGGAACCTAGGGAGGGAGTGGAGGCTTGGGAAATAGGTTGTCCCTGCTTATGAAAATTCATGGCACCCTGGGGGTGTCAGCACCGGGGGTGGAAGACAGACATCTACGTCTCAGGCCCTGGACCCCAAAACTAGATCTAGAGGACTTGGGAGTTTTTGCCAGGAAGTGAATGGAAAGCATCAACAGTGGAAGTGTTGGGGAACTAGAGTCTGTCCACTATAAGATTAAGAGCCAGCTGTGTAGACATACACCTGTAATCCTAGTACTTGGTAGATGGCAGCGAGAGAATCAGCAGTTCAAGGCCAGCCTCAGCTACATAGTGAGTTGTAGGCTAGCTTGGGCTACATTGGACCTGTCTCAAACAAAAAACAAAACAAAACAAAAACCGGAAAGCTGAAGAGATGGCTCAGCAGTTAAGAGCATTTACTGTTCTCCTGGAGGACCTGGGTTAGGTTCCCAGCACCCAATTCAAGCCACTCACAATTGTGGATAATTCTAGCTCCAAAGGATTCCAAACAACCTCTGGCCTCTATAGGTTCCTGCACTTACTTGTACATAATCACATGCAGACATACTCACAGACAGGCAAACAGACAGACACACATACACCTACACATAAAACTAAAGATGATCAAAATAAATGGTTTAAATAATGGAGAGACAGACCAGTTCTGGTGGCACATGCCTTTAAACCCAGCACTTGAAAATGCCCCACAGGCTTGTCTACAGCCAGATTTGATGGAGGCGTTTTTCTCAATTGAGGCTCCCACCTCTCCTGTGACTCCAGCTTGTGTCAAGCTGATATAAAACTAGCCAACACCGGGTGTCTTGACTTATCCATGCCTCACCATTAATTTTGTTGTTGTTGTTAGTTTTGTTTTTAGTTTTTCGAGCCGGGGTTACTCTCACTGTATAGACCAGAGATCCATCTGCTTCTGCCTCTGGAGTGCTGGGATTGAAGGCATGTGCCACCACCAGCATCCAGGACATCAGAGTTAACTTAAGGAGAGAACTTACTGGAGAAAATTATGACAGAAAATGTTATATATATTGTACTGGTGAGCCTTCAACATTGTCTGTTTCCTCTCATCATTTATACAAGAAAAATTTGGGACAGGGTCTTACACTATTGCCCAAGGTAACATCAGAGTCGTGGTAATAATCTCCTGCTTCACCCTCCCAAGTTAGATTATAGGACTGTGCCACTGTGCCCAGTTTTATCTTTTCCCATTTAACCACAGGACAGGCTCTAGGAAGCCCCCTTCCCCTGCCTAGCTGCAGCCATCCTGCTGTATTCACAACACTCTGTCCTTCATAACCTTTGGGGGCAGCTCAAATGTCTTTAACCTTTAGAGAAGTGGCTTGGAAGCTATTTTTACTGGTGTCCCGAGGAGCCCTCCAGGGTAAAACTAGATTGCTCTAGCAGAGACCATGCTCTAGATCAGAAAGGTAAAAGGACTGACTTGAAGCTGGGCAGTGGTGGCACACGCCTTTCATCCCAGCAGATGAAAGGAGGCAGAGGCAGGAGAGTGGATCTCTGTGAGTTTGAGGCCAGCTTGGTCTACAGAGTGGGTTCCAGGACAGCCAAGGTTACACAGAGAAACCCTGTCTCTTTATTTTATTTATTTTAAAATAAAAAAGATTAAATTTTAATTTTGGGGTTTTATTTTCTGAGACAAGGTGTAGCTTTGTAGCACAAACTGTCTTCAAACTTTTGATCCTTTTGCCTCAGCCTCCCACAGGCAGGCATGGCAGACATGGATCACCAAGCCAGGCTTTGAAGTACAGTTCTCTCTTCTCCTCCCTTCTCCTCTTCCCTCCTGTTCTCACTCCCCTCCCACCCATCCCCTTCTTAAATTTGTTTTTGAGACAGGTCTCTGTATATACTCTGGCTGGCCTGGAACTCACTGTGTAGACCAGGCGGGTCCTACACACATAGAGATTCATCAGCTTATGCCTCCCAAGTACTGGGATTAAAGGCATGAATGACCTCACTCAGAGGAATTCTCTTTTTTCTTTTTTTTTTCCTTTTTGGAGACAGGGTTTCTTTATATGGAACTCACTCTGTAGACCAGGCTGGCCTCAAACTCATGGAGATCTGCCTTCCTCTACCTCTAGAGTACTGGGATTAAAGGCATGCACCACCACTATCCAGATGGATTTTTTTTTTCTTTTTCTTTTTCTTTTCTTTTCTTTTTTTTCAGACAGGGTTTCTCTGTGTGGCCCTAGCCATCCTGAAACTTGCTCTGTAGACCAGGCTGGCCTCAAAGTCAGAAATCTGCCTGTCTCTGCCTCATGAATGATGGGATTAAAGGCATGGGCTGGTAATTTTTTTTTTCTAATAAAAACTGATCATAAAAATGGGTGGTGGTGGTACATGTCTTTAATGTCAGTATTTGAGAGGCAGAATCAAGCCAATATCTGAGTTTGAGGCCAGCCTGATCTATAAAGTGAATTCCAGAACAGCCAGGGATACACAGAGAAACCCCATATTGAAAAACCAGAAGACACAAAACAAACAAACAAACAAACAAAAAAAATATATATATATATATTTGAAATTGACTTTATATATATGGTGGCACATGCTTCTAATCCCAGAACTTTTGGAGGCAGATGCAGGAGGATCTCTGTGAATTCAAGGTCAGCCTGGTCTACATAGCTAGTCTAGGGCTACCCAACAGGACCCTGTCTAAAAACGTTTTTTAATTTAAAAAAATTATGTATACATATATATAAACATATATATATATTTGATGGACTATATATATACATATATATGTGTATGTATATGTGTACTCCATTAGTAGTATCCTGGGTTTCAAACCTGGTAGTATGGTCCTGAATCAACTGTTGACTTTGCCGTGTGTCTCATTATGCTGGCCCCCTGACAGCCTTGTGGGCACTGGTGGAAGGCTTCATAAACCCCAGGGTAAATGGTGGCTCCAGGGTTGGGTACTTACAGATCAAATACCAAGAAGAAGAAAGTGTTGGTCTCGTAAGTGTCCTTCAGCTGTACTGAAATGGAAAAGGCTAGCTGGTCTCAAGGTGCAGAGGAGCCTTGGCCCGGGACACAGGACACAGAGACCAGGCAGGCTGGCTTCAAAGGCAGGGGTGGGAATGTGATGGGGCTCCAAGGTAACCACTGGGGTGTGGGAGGGACCACGTGCTCTCCCTCCCCACCCTCTCCCACTCCCAGCGCTGTCCATACCCACTTTGTCTGTGTAGTGAGGGTGGCACCTGTGACCCTAAGCCCCAACAATGGGCTGGCAGAGCCATCGAAGATGAGGTAAAGATGGACGGGTTACGGCTCTTCATGTCCCCACTTGGGTTATTAGGGAATAATCACTGCAAAGCATGGCTCGCGCCCCAGGAGAATAGGGGAGTTTGGAGGATCCACTCACTGATGTTCGGGTATCCTGAGACCTTCTGCAGGATGTCCACCTCCTTGAGTGTAGCTTCCCGAAGCTCCTGTATCTCCTCAGCGCTGAAGTTGCCTCCGCCGGTGATGTCGATGATTTTTACCGCGTATTCCTGGCACGTAGGTTTATGGATACAGCGCCTGACCACGCTGCTGACTCCCCTTGTGGGCAGAGAACAGATGGCCTCGTGACCCCACACTCCAGGGGAGTCCCTTACCAGAGGCTGGCAAGGTACAGCGGCTGGAGAGAAGGCTCAGAGATCAAGAGCACTTGCTGCCCTTTCAGAGAGCCTGCGTCCAGTTCCTAGCGCCCACATGGCCACTAACAACAGTCCAGAACTGCAAGGGGATCGGACGCTTACTTCTGACCTCTAAGGACACCAGGCATGCATGCGGTGCACAAACATGCATGCGGGTAAAACGCTCGTATTCATAAAATTAAAATGAAATCAATCAGTAAATCAAAGGCATCGATGTTCTGTCCCGTGATATAACAACAGGATTCCCTTCTCACCCTATGGGGAGGAGCTAGGGGGTCAGCAATGGGGCTAGTCTGAGGGTGGAGCAATTCTCTAAAATCGTTGAAGGGGCTGAGGTGAGGACTTTGTCTCACCTGCCCAGGATCTCCTTGGGCTCATAGTTCTCATAGAAGCCCTGTGCAGAATGGGAGTCAGGGAGGTCCTCATCCCGGGTCATGGTCAGGTGGGTCTCAGGAGGATCCCAAGGACCTCTGAAAGGGGTACAGAAAGAAGCAGTCAACTTCCCACCCTTTCCACCCTTCCTTCCTTCTTCCTTCCTTCCTTCCTTCCTTCCTTCCTTCCTTCCTTCCTTCCTCTCTCTCTTTCTTCCTTTCTTTTTCTTTCTTTCAAGACGGGGTTTCTCAGTGTAGTCCTGGCTGTCCTGAAACTACCTCCGTAGATCAGGCTGGGCCTGAACTCACAAAGATTTGCCAGCCTCTGCCTCCAAACTGCTGGGATTAAAGGCATAGACCACCACTGTAGTTCCAGGATAACCAGAGCTAAAACAGAGAAACATTTCTTGAAATGATGATGATAGATAGATAGATAGATAGATAGATAGATAGATAGATAGACAGATAGACAGATAAGCACGCAAGCATTCATACCTGTCTGTATGATCTGGCTGGAATAAAAACATGCCTTTGATCCAGGAGACAGAGGCAAGAAGATCTGAGTTCAAGGCTAGCCTGGTAAAGAGCAAGTTTCAGGTAAAGAAAAGCTTAGTTGTGCTGGTAGATGCCTTTAATCCCAAACTATGAAGGTAAAGTTAGCTTGTAGAAGGAAGCTTGCTTGAAAGTGATGTCTAATTGAGTGGCAAGAACAGTGACTAATCAGAGAAAGACTTGACAGAATAGGATACTCTCAACTCTCAAGCAAGGATAGAGGAAAGGGAACTACTTAAGAGACAATGAGAGAGGAAGGCAGTTTTACCCAGACAGTAATAGAGAGAGAGAACTCAGTGAAGACTGAATGAACTAGAGAATGAGAAAGAGCTAGGAGATTAGAGAATATGGCTGGAGTTAGTTTGAGGCCAAACAGAGCAACTCAGAGGCCGAGAGAAAAGCCAGATTGAATAAGTCAGCTAGGAGAGGAGTTTGAGCCACAACAGCTGAATTAAACCAGCCATCCCAGAGCTCAGTAAGAACAAGTAAGGGTGAGCTTATTAAGCAGGAAGAGCCTGAAAACATTCTAGGCCTCGGTTAGATTATAGGGAAGCTAGGCTTCCAGGACTAGGCCTAGTTTAGCAGACAGAGGCAGTAAGTCTTCGAGACAACTGAACCAGGCGAATAAAAGTTCCTTTTACATGTCTGTGTGTGGGCATGTGCACACGAGTGCAGGTGCCTGCAGAGGAGGGAAGAGGACATGCAGCCGGAGTTATAGTGGTTGCAGTTGGGAGCCACCATGTGGTGCTGGGAACCAAACTCTGGTCCCCACAGGAGCAGCCAGGGCTGTTAACTGCTTAGCCAGTTCTCCAGGCCTCGCTGTTCCTTCTGTGTTTTCTCTGCCCTTGTGGCAAAGAAGGAAAGCTTCCCAATTTCCTCATAGTGCTATTCTATCCTTGTGGGCTCTCCTTACCTTCCTGGCCCTCCTTCCCGGATGAACTTCCTGCATTCATCACCTTGTTCCTCACTCAACTGCCCATCGAGCCAGCTATGACCCCTTTTTTATTTGTCGTCTATTTTTTTTTTTTTTTATTCCACCAACAATGGCAACTCCTTTTCTCTTTATTTTAGAGTTAAGAGTCTCATGAAGCCCTAAGCTGACACTGAACGTACATGTCACTGAAACTGCTCTAAAACTCCCGATCTTTCTCCCTCCCCAGTGCAAGGCTTACAGGTCTGGGCCACCATGCCCATGTTTTATATTTTGCCCTAGCTCCATTTCTGACCCCTTAGGGTCTCACCCATAGGGTGAGAAGGGAAGCCTGTGTTACGACACAGGGCAGGACCTCTGTGCCTTTGATTTACGGAATGATTTTATTTTCATTTTATGAGTACAAGTGTTTCATCTGCACGCATGTTTGTGCACCACATGTGTCAGAGGTCAGAGGTTTTGTCTAAAGGCACACGCCTTTAATTCCAGCACTGGGAAGCAGAGACAGGAAGATCTCTGAGTTCAAGGCCATCCTGGTCTACAAAGTGAGTTCAGATCAGTCGGGGCTCTGTTACAGAGCAAAATCCTGTCTCAAAAATAACAAAAACAAACCAAGCAAACAGAAACCTGTTGTTGAGCTACACCTCACTCTAGATAGCCTAAGCTGGCTCAGAACTAATTACATAGCCCAGGTGGACCTCAAAATTGCAGCTCTCCTGCCTTCATGTTATACAGGCGTGAGCCATTACTCCTGGCGGAATAGCCATTAAATAAGCCAAGCATTGCCTGGTATGGTGGCTCACAGCTGAGACAGGCAGATAGCTCTATGTGTTCCAGGCCAGCCTGGTCTAAATACCAAGTTCTGGGCAAACCAGAGTGACATCATGAGATGCTGCCTTAAATAGCAAAACAAAACAAACAAACAAAAAGATAGGCCTAGTGGCTAGCCTGGTCTACATAAAAGCTTCTAAGCCAGTCAGGCTTACATGAGACCTTGTATCAATGAAAAAATAAAAAGGAGAAACACTGGAGAGAAAGCTCAGGGACTAAAAGCAGTGGCTGCTATTGCAGGGGTCCAGGTTCAAATTCCTGTCACGCACATGGCAGCTCACAGCCATCTAGAATTCTACTTCTAGGTTCTCTCTTCTGGCCTTCATGGGGACCAAGCAGGCAAGTGACACATAGATGGAACACCCATCCACATAGAATCAAAATAATCTTACGAAAGAAAGCCAAGCACTTCATGAATGATTCTTGATCTAGCCTCCAGGATTGTCTCCCGCTTGACTGTGATATCTAGGTATCTTTGTGTCCTCTGTCCAGCATAGGTGTATGGTAAATGCTGGGTATGATTCAATGGCCAGTTGATGCACTGGTACAGGCCTTGGCAGATGGAATGCCCCAGACCTTACCTAACAATGCCAAGGAAGACATGCCTAATGCTGGAGCAGCATGCACAACACAGTAAGTTAATTTCATTTATTTATTTATTTATTTATTTATTTGAGATGGGGTCTCACTATAGCCCTGCTGGCCTAAAACTCATGTTGATCCATATGCCTCTGCTTTCTGAGTGCTGGCATTAAAGGCATGTGCCTCTATGCTTGGCACAAATCAGTTACTCTTATTCTTTATTTTATTGTGGTTTTTTGAAACAGAGTTTCTCTGTGTAGCCTTGGATGTCTTGGACTCACTTTGCTGGCCTCAAACTCACAGAAATCTGCCTGCCTCTGCCTCCCTGAGTGCTGGGATTACAGGCCATCACACCCAGGATTTCTAATTTTTTTAAAAAATATTTACTCCGTTTGTGTTTTCTGTATTGATTCTAAGTCCATTTTCAGGTCTTGAACAGTTTTATTCATTTCCTTTACCTGCTTGATTGTGGCTTCCTGTCTGTCCTTGATGGCCTCTATTTGTTTGGTTATATTTTCCTGTATTTCTTTGAGAGATCCATTCATTTCCTCCTTATATGCTTCTAATACTCAGCCATTAAAAACAAGAAAACCATGAAATTTGCAAATGGATGGAACTAGAAAAGATCATCCTGAGTGAGGTAACACAGAACCAGAAAGACACACATGGTATATACTCACTTGTAAGCAGATTTTGGTCATATAGTACGGGATATACATACTACAATGCACAGACCCCAAGAAGGTAAGCCTGATGGGCATCTTAGGCTTCATGTGGGCCCACTAGCTAGGGGACTGGGGGATATCTCTGACATGGACTATGTTGCCTGCTTTTTTGATCACTTCCCCCTGATGAAACCTCACTACCAGGCCACAGGGGAGGAAAATGAACCCAGTCCTCATGTGAATAGATGAGCTGGGGTGTCTGGGTGGATGGGGGCTCCCCTAGTCTGAGGAATAGGGGAGAGGGGATGTAGGAGGGAGTGTGGGATTGGAAGAAGAGGGAGGGGCCTACGACTGAGATGTAAATTAAATTAATTTTTAAAATTTACCCAATTTTATGTGCCATAGTCTTTTGCCTGCATATATGTCTGCTTGAGGATGTCAGATCATCTCAAACTGCAGTCACAGACAGTGATGAGCTCCCATAGGAGTTCTGGAAATTGAACTCAGGTCCTCTAGAAGAACAGTCAGTGTTCTTAACTGCTGAGCCATCTCTCCAGCCCCCTCTTACTTTTTATTTTTAGGTGCTAGGAATGGAACCCAGAGCACTGAGTATGCTAGGCAAAGCACCCTATCACTGAGCTACACCCTCAGCCCAGAGTCAGGGTGGTCAAGCTTGGATGTGGAGAAGCTTAAAAAGCTGGCGCATCTTGTTTCAGGAACACAGAGGCTCCTGCCAGGGAACTGAACTCCTGCTGTAGACCCAGAGTTTGAGAAAGGCAGAAAATCACCCAGCAATAGGAAGAGGCAGGCAGGCAAAAGCCACATCTTTCTCGTCCACTTCTGAGAAAACTTGGTGTCCCCAGGGGCCCAATGTGCTGACCAGCCACTCAGCAGTTCTGGCTGACTCAAGCTGGCTGTTGCAGGAAGCCTGGTGTCCAGCCACTGGGTGCTTGGTTACCAGAGGAAGGTTTAGAATAACAACTGTCTCCTTCACCAATAGACAGCAGGAACCTGGCCTGTGCACCGTATCAATAGCCAATAGGACTGAAGGCCTTAGTTCCCCTCAAAAAGCAAGCCTGTTTGCTGAAAGGTCATTCTAAAATCCCAAGATGGTCATGTGTGTCCCTCACCTATCACAGCCGCACCAGAGCCTTGGCATGGGTTTAGAGCAAGTACTGGGCCCACACCAGCATGCCATCCTGTGCTAGGCTGGCCAAATTCTGGCTGCGTTCAACCTTTTCTGATAATATGTGTGTGTCCATCTTCCTGTTCATAATCTCTGACTGGAGCGAACTAAGAGACTCTATTTGCTGCTCCATTAGCCCCTCTGAGACTTCCTGGGGAATGGGAGGCCTTCTAAATAAAAACGGGTGGTCCGAAGTCTTGGAACCTTAGAAAGCTAGCCAGAAAGCACAGCCAGACACATGATCTGTAGGTAACTTGCCTGACAGGTGTTCTGAGAACCCATGCTCCCCCAGGGCTGAGGGGAAATAGGTCAAACAGATCTGGGGGGCTCTGTCTTTGCCTCACAATCCCACTGCTCCCCAACTGTTGCCTGGCTACTCACCGTTAGGTCCTTGTAGGCCCTTGAATGGAAGTAACAAGAATTCCAAAGGTCCCGGAGCCCTTGGGAGACTGGGGACTACAAAGAACTGAAGCTGCGTCCTGAGCAGACACTTGGTGGAGTTGCTCCCTTGCTCTTCTTCTGGGACTTGGTACTGGGTGATGGAAAGCTGGTCTGCCAAAAATAAACCACAACTGCAAACCTGGGATGCAGGCCAAGGTCCAGTAGAAATAGGCCAGGGGGCAAAGCTACGCCAAGAGTGACACCTGGCGGACGCCGGCGAAAGTGTACGTGGCTCGAGACTACGCAAATGGCTCTGAGGAGGCAAAGCCTTGGCGTTTTAAAAAATTTTCTTTTGTTGGACGGTGGTGGCCCAAGCCTTTAATCCCAGCACTTGGATGGAAAAGGCAGGATGATTTCTGAGTTCCAGGGCAGCCTGGTCTACATGGTGAATTCCAGGACAGCCAGGATCACACAAGGAAACCCTGTCTCAAAAAACAAAACTTTTAAATTATGTGTATGAAGCTAGGCATGGTAGCGCATGCCTTTAATCCCAGCACTCAGGGAGGCAGAAGTAGGCAGATCTCTGTGAGTTCGAAGCCAGCCTATTCTACAAATCGAATCCAGGGCAGCCAAGGCTACACCGAGAAACCCTGTCTTGAAAAATGATGATGTGTACGAGTGCACTTCTATGTGTGTAAGTGTGCATGTGAGTGTGGGTGCGTGCAGAGCCCAGAAGTGTTGGATTTCTTTGGAGCTGGAATTATAGATGGTTGTTAGCCACCTAACTCGGGCACTGGAAATCAAACTCTCAAAATGCAGATCTTTAGGGGTCTTAAGAGATGAGCTAGTTCCTCCAGGCCTGTTTTTTGAGACTTTGTGTATGAATCTTTTGGTGTAGTACATATGTGTACCACTGGAATGCCTTATACTCTTGGAAGTCAGAGAGGCCATTGGCTCCCCTGGAACTGCAGTTACAGACTTTTATGAGCTACTATGTGAGTCTGGGAGATTCAGGTGCTCTGAAAGAGCAACAAGTGCTCTTAACATGAGCCATCCATCTCTCCAGTCTGGCAGCACCAGCTTTCAAAGGAATCCACTATTGTTTTTACAGACAAGAGTCTTGCTACACAGCCTTGGCTACCCAGAAACTATGTAGACCAGGCTGTTGGCACTGTTTTTAAACTCTCTTTGGGGTTTCTTATGCCTCTACCTCCCTCCCATTCCTCCAGTCCTAGGCATGAAAGGTTAGAAGGGAAAGGAGATATAGACCTCTTTAGACTTCGTTCCAGCTGGTTAGGGTCAGCGGGTTCTTTTGGGGCAATACCAGTATCAGTTGTCAGGATACCCAGCAGTCCAGAACAGCAAACAGCAAGTGGCAGTAGCCCCAGAGAGCCGAAGGGACAAGCTTCTCCTCTGACTCTCTGAAGCTTTCCCCCAGTCTGTCCATCTCCTTGATCCCCTTGCTCTCGCTGGGCTCTCATATTTCTCTCTCCCACAGTCCTCAGAACTTCACCAACTCCAGCTGGCAAAGACCACACCCCTCTGCCCGAGCCTGCAATCAGCTCTTCACAAACTAAAGCAGTCCCATATCCCACACTTGGGATTAAAACAAAAAACATATTTACATAAGTGCATTTTTAAGAAACCAAAACTTCCGCTTCACCAGGCTGTCCTCCAGTTTGCACTCCTGCCCCTGCCTTTCTGTGCACCACCAAGCATGGCAATGACCCTTTATTTCTCCTCAGATTCACAACTATATTTGACTTAGCCATGTGTGAGACAGACTGGCTCAGACCTGTGGCAATCCTCTTGCCTGCTTTCCAAGTATTGGGATTACATGTACCACCATGTCCAGCTTGGTTTAAACCTGGAGCAATCCCTGAATAGGGCTAGAGTTTGGAGCACCATGACAAGGTTTTCTGAGGCGCTAGGTTCAATCCCAAGCATTTAAGGGGCGGGTTTAGACTTGTCTTGCAGGAAGTAGAAATATCCAAAAACCACAGGGAAATGACCTATATTTTTTTCTCCTTAGGATGAAAGGTGTGGCTAGGGACAATTTTCAAACTGGTTATGCCATCACAACCTCCCAGCACTTGGAGGCTGAGGCAGGATAGTCAATTTAGACTGATCTGGTTCTAAGCTGGACTACTTAAGGAGACCCTATTCCAAAGGGTAACAAATGAAACCAGCTTCAGCCGACTGTCTCAGTGCAGTGACACAGTATTTAGTGGCCACAGGACGCCCATTGCGTAATGTCTACTTTACCACTTACCCACTTAAGTTTGCTGGCATGGCTGAAGACTGGACCTTGAGCCACCACTGAGTAGCACACCCACTCCATGACACATCTCGTTAAGCATGTGTTAAAGGTAAACAAGAATGTACTGACTTTTCTATCAAACGGTTAAATGAATCTCCACACAGCATGGTGTATGGCCCATGCCTTGGCCTTTAATCCCAGAAGCACGTGAATTTCTGAGTTCCAGGCCAGCCAGGGCTGTTAGGTGGAAATACCCTGCCTTGTAAAAAACAAGATAGAAAAGAAGCCCATATGAAAGCAGAGAGCCTGGAGAGGTGGCTCAGTGGTTAGGAGCACTGGCTGCTCTTGCAGGAACCAGGCTGTTTCTTGCATCCACATGGTTGCTCTCAGCCATTCAACTCCAGTTCCAAGGGCTCTGATGTCTTCCGGTTTCTGAGGCAACACTCATACACATCAATTAAAAATAAGCCTTTTCAAATTTTTTGCTAAGGAAGTGATTTGGCAAAAATTAAAACCCCTTGAGAGTCAGTACTTTGGAGATGAACGTGCTCAGGGCTGCACCCTGCTCACAAAAGTGGCACCCTGTGCCATTCTGAGCTAGCCAACTAGAGTGTGAGGCCATAATCTGAGCACACAGCCAGGCAAAGGACCCCTCTGCTGGAATGAAAAGAGGGATCCTTGCTGGGTGTGCAGGATCCCACACTGCTATACACCATTTTATAGAAGTAACACTTTTATGGGACCTGGGCCTGGAGCAGCTAGAATCATTTAAATAAGCAGCTTGACTGATGCTGAGCTTTACCTTAGGCAAGCAGTGAACTGCCAGATCTGCTGAGTGGATGCTAACTCAGCACCCAAGACAACAGCAATCCGTTCACCGGGGTCACATATCAGGTATTACAATGTGATTCTTAACAGCGGCAGAACTAGTTATGAAACAACAAAATAATCTTATGGCTGTGGATGATAAATTGTGTTAAGGGTCCCACCACAGGACTAGACGAATGAATGAAAGACATGCTGACATAGCTCTGCTCTACGAATGCCATTATGTTCAGCAGGCACACACAACTTTTTACACTACAATAAGAACACTACCACACATCTCAGAGAATTAAACTCTATTTTTATTATCTCACAAAACACAATACAGTTAGTTCAAGGAGGCTGAACACTTGCCCAGCTACCACCACTTCGAGCCTCGGTGAATCTGTAGTTAGAACTCTTTCATGCCATTCTAAAGCAATGGAACATTAGAAATAAGGGTCCACACTTGCTCTACCAATTAATGCAGAGCCAATTTACATTTCTTCAGTTTGAATTTCTTGATTAGATTAAACCTGTTTAAAAAAAAAAATTAAGTTAGAAGATACCCAACAATGCCCAAAGACAGTTTTCTTTTCCAAGCCATTTCAGGTTTCCTTCATTCAAGCTTCAATTCTACCCTTCCCATAACAAAGACGTGGTGCATGTGTCTGTAGACAAAGGCCTAAAACAGAAATTTAGCCACTTTGCTAGATTTCAAGCCCACAAAAAGTTCTAATGAACTTGGACAAGCATCTCTCTCCCTCTTTTCTTTTTGTGATACAGGTTTTGCCTGCCTCTGTCTCCTGAGCGCTGGTGTTACAGGTGTGGACAATCACAGCCTGGTTTGGATAAATGCCTCTTAATTCCATTCTTAAAAACTAATGCCCTATCACTCCACTTCCATCTAATTCAGCTTTTTTCAACCTATGGGTCTCCACCCCTTTCTGGAATCATGAATCAGATATCCTGCACATCAGATATTTACACTACAATTCATAACAGTAACAAAATTACAGTTATGAAGTAGCAACAACAACAAAAAATTATTGTTGGAGGGCACCACAACCTAAGGAACTGTGTTAAAGGGTTGAGCCATTAAGAAGACTCAGAAAGACTGAGAATCCCTGTCTTAAAAAAGGTCCTACTGGGGACTTAACTCCAACACCCTACAGCTTTCAGAACGATCACTCTGAGCAATGCACAAGCCACCCACCATTTGCAATTCTGCACTGCCGCAGCACTTCGTTGAAGCCCTCGCAGAGCTTGACGTCACTCTGGTTCTGGGCACACTCCAGAAACTGCTTGATCTCAAGAGAGCAAGGCCCACGTGACTGCTGGTCCAGCAGCTGGCTTCCCTGAGGCTCCTGCCAAGACACAACATTAGGTACTGCTGAGAAAGTGTGGGGGCACCCACACGAGGGCAGCATTCACACACTGGGAGCTGGGAAACAACTAGGAAAAGGGGCAGAGTTAGTTTTCCATCCAGGAACATGGAAGTGAAAATCATTCAAAGGCAGAAAATAAAAACAAACTTTAAGGTTCAAGAACAAAGACATGCTCTCCAACTCAAAACAAATAAACAACAACAACAAAACCCCCCCAAACAAATGGCAAATCAGGTCATCTGGAGCATAAACAGGAGCACAGTCCTATGAAGTGTTTGTTCAGTACACTCAAGGCTCTGGGCTGGATCTCTCTGTAAACATAAAACCAAAACTTAAAAAACTGGCTACGGACTCCACAGTAGGATGTGTGCTCTGCCCTGGGTTTGATCAGCACCACAAACATATATACAAAATAGTGAGCCATGCCCAAGGGAAACAGGATTATGGGAAAGAGGATTTCAGATACACTAGAAATACAAGAGTACATTTTACAAGGGAAAATACACACATCCCAGGGAAGGAGATGGTGAAAGATCAGGCAAGGGGTCACAAAGCTGTCAAAGGGACTTGTGATGGAAAGGCCAGGCCTCATGGCTCTGCCTCTAACACCAAAGCTTGAGGCCAACCAAGAGGACTGCTACAAGTTTGAATCCAGCTGAGTCATACAGTGAAAACTTTTGTCTCCAAAAGAAATAACAGCAACCCAGAAGAAATGTAGCCAACTCAGGTAAATACTTCAAGCCAAGGCAGGAGGACTGTCATGATTTCAAGGCCAGCTTGAGTGAAAGCCTATCAAAAACAATCCTCTAAAGGGAAAATGGCCGTTTTCACAGGAAGGGAGGCTGGACTGATGTATCCCAGTGGGAGGGCCTAAGGCTCTAACTCAAAGGACACTGGGTAGCTTTGTGTGTGAGACTTGCCCACTGGGTGTCTTCCCTGACCACTCCCTATCTTCCTGCCTTGAGACAGGGCCTCTCACTGAACCAGAAACTGATTTACTTCATCTCAAATAACCAACCAGGCTGTGGGAGCTGCTTGTCTCTGCCCGGCAATGCAGGAGTTACAGCCATGTATGGCTATGCCTGACTTTTTGTGGGTTCACGCGATTTGAACTTAAGTTCTCAAGGTATCAGAATTAAGTGCCTGTTCACTGAACTATATTCCCAGCACACACCACTTAAAAAGTACTGGTGCAAGAACACTTTGTACTTAAAAGTATTGTGAACTGTAAAATTAAACACAGGTTCCTGCATAAAAAATGCTTACCAGCTGCCAATTCTTCTCAGCAAATAAAAGCACAGAAAAGAAAGGCTACCCCAGTCTTACCTGGTAAGTGATGTCAGGCCTTGCGGGCTCAGCATTACCTCCTCCACTGAAGCCCCCAGTGATGGCGTGACCCAGGGTGTGCCCCACTGCAGAGCCCACAGCCACACCAGCAGCAGTGGTTGCCATCTGGGCCATCAGGCCTGGCTGCCGGGGTGCAGCGGCAGGTGAGCCGACTGCAGACGGTGCAGCTGCTGCTGGAGGCTGAGCTGCGGGTGCTCTTCTGGGAGCAGCCCTCATCTGAGGGGCCCGGCTGGAAGACAAGAAACCGCATTAGTTCCTACTTCCAAATGGCTTTAGAATTCCCCAAAGAAACCAACCAGGCCAGGTCCAGTGGCACACGCCTGTAATCCCAACACTGAGAAGGTAGAGACAGGGAGAACCAGCAGGTCAAGGTCATCCTTAGTTCACAGGGATTTTCCCCCCTTCTACATGCTTTATGACTAGTTTATTGAGAGTATAGTAACTACAACATTTCTCTCTTCCCATCTCTCCAAGGACCCTCACAT
Source organism: Meriones unguiculatus (assembly GCF_030254825.1). Lineage (NCBI taxonomy): Eukaryota > Metazoa > Chordata > Mammalia > Rodentia > Muridae > Meriones > Meriones unguiculatus. Next base: position 82,173,365 of record NC_083352.1, on the reverse strand, counting down.
ATCCCTCTTTGTTCTAGTTCAAAGTCATGGCCTCTTTTTTCATTGTTATAAGATACATATATGTGTACATATATATACACTTCTAAATATAACCTGCCCCATTGTATGTTACTTATATGTATGTTTTCACATACAACTTGGTGCGCTTCAAGGGGGAAGACTATGTCCCCTGCCCTCAGCATCCCTTAGCTGCTTATATTCTTTACGTAGGTCTTGTGGGCTTTTCACTGTACAGTTTGGCACATACACTGCCATCCTTGTCTCAAAAAACATGCTCAAGGCCGGGCATGGCGGGGCACGCCTTTAACTCCAGCACCCAAGAAGCAGAGTCAGGCGGAAATTCAGCTTCAGGTCAAATGACACCACTGGCTTTCCAAGGCTCAAGTACCCATTCATTTGCATATATCCACTCACAGAAAATAAAAGCTTGAAAGATCCCAGAGGGTTTATTTATTTAAATGTTAAACAGATACTACTTGGACAAGGTTATCTCAAGCTGAGTGGTTGTGCCATGGCCCCCATTCCTTTAATCCCATGCAGCTGGATCTCTCTGTGAGTTCCAGGACAGCAGGATATATAGAATGGACAAACAGCTTTCATTCTTATCACTCTATCAGTATCAAAAATACCGAACAGGTGTTGCATTGGAATATTAAATTTTTTAGATCAAGGAGTCATTCTAACCTAGCTTCTGAGTTAAGATTTAGAGTGGGGGTGGGAGGGTGGAGATAGGGGCTGGTGAAATGACTCACTGTACAACGGTACCTGACAACCTGAGGTTGACTCCTGGAACCCATAAATTGAAATGAAAAACCCAACTCCCACAAGATGACCTTTGACATTTATGCACACACAGAGATATAAATATACCCATAGTTCCAGCTATTCAGTGAGTGAACAAGACCATGGATTTAGGACTAGTGTGAGCAATGGAGAAAGACCGTCAAAAGTCGTCAAAATCTAATCAGTCATGAGGTAATGTTAGGAATGTAGACCAATGCTTTCATTTCACCCATTAGAAAATGTTAAGTCCCTGGGTTTGGTTTGTTAATACACACCTGTAATCCCAGCCCTCAGGAGGCAGAGGCAGGTTTTATCTTTTGAGTTGCAGGCCAGCCAGGGTAACGATGAAACCCTGTCTCAAAAAGCCAAAACAGACCACCACCCCAAACCAAAAGGAAGAAGGAAAGTGACCTGTTTGAACTACAAATTTTATTAATCTTGATTGTCTTTTGGTTTGTGGAAACTGGTCCTGAACTGGTAGCCACCCTCTGCCCTTGAGGAGATGGGAGGCACCACTGAACGTACAGTCCCCGGGTTTACTCCCAGTACAGCCACAACTTTTAACATTGTATGATTTTATTCACCCAAAGTGGGAGATCTGGCATCCTGATGCTGTCAACAATCTCCTACTTGTTCTCACGTGCGCCGGCAAGACGTTCCAACAAAGCATTTTTCTTTTTTTTTTTTCCCAAGACAGAGTTTCACTGTGTGTAGTCCTGGCTGTCCTAGATCTCGCTTTGTAGACCAGGCTAGCCTCGAACTCAAGAGATCCGCCTGCCTCTGCCTCTCCAGTGCTGGGATTAAAGGAATGCGTCCCTACGGCCGGCTTCAATAGAGTAAATACTCTATTGAACCCAAGTGGTGGGAAGGCGAGAACTCTTAAATTCTAGGCCCTGCACTCGGCGGGCGTCACACAATTTTTAATAAACCTTTAAAATCCTGTAATCCTAGCCGTAGAAAAGAGGAGTCAGGAAAATCAAGGAGGGACAGCCGGACCTATATAAAGTTCAAGGTTAGCCTAGGAGCCTCAGGAAAAAAAAAAAAAAAACAGTAAGGGAAAAAAAAAAAAAAACTACCCCGCCCCTCTCCCCGGAGCTTCACATATTTCATTCTTTCCCCGCCTCTTTGTAGACTACGTAAGGCCCTTCCCCAAGCAAACTAGGGAAAAGGTCACATTTGCGAGTCCTCTCTCGGAGGCCACAAAGCGTGTCTCCGTTTTCGAGGAGTCCTCCTCCCCAGCAGCGGATCCGTCGGCTAGCACCAGCTCACCACCGGCCGCCATCGCAGCCTTCTGGGTACGGAACCTCGCCCTGGCCGCCTCCGCTCTGTCCCCAACCCGGAGGAGGGTCTCACCTGGCCGGAGGGGCCACCCGGGAAGTGCGGCTTCGGCTTCCGCGAGGCATCCTGCAAGCTAGTAGCTTCAGTCTTCAGAGACGACAAACTGCGAAATTCCCACAAGCGTCCAGCAATTTCTACCAAGGAGAGAGGAAAAGTGGAGGCGGTGCGTAGGCGAGCATCCAATCAGAGCCCAGGAGAGGACGGACGCTGAAGGTGATTGGAAGAGCGAGACGTCAGTTACGGAAAACGCCGCGGCGCTGCGTCCTACGCCCGGAAGTCAAGTGCTTAGCGGTGGGGCTGTAGCTAACCGGAAGTTCCTGGGGTTGTACTCTCAAATCTTGTCCTCCTCCTCTTACGGTTAGGTTTTTGATTCCTATGGACAACTGGCTTCCTCTACAACTCAGGCTGTCTTTGATTTAGAGTTCCTCCTGCTTCAGTTCTCAAGTAAACTGGACTGGGGGATTTACAGGCTTTGCCCCTGAACTGTTTACTTAACTCTTCTCTGATTCGTTTTGTGACAAGGTCTCAAGTAACGGATGTTGGCCAGGAACTTGTTGTTCTCGGCCTCCTAGTGGTGGTGAAGCTGGAGAAACTCCTAGTGAAATTTATGTTGTAAAGGATTTACTAATTGTTTGGTTTCTACCTGCAGCAGGGTATGGCTGGTATACCCTGCCCTCTACCCCGAATTCCCTAGCCCAGGGGCGGGGCTTCCCCTCTCCCAGAGGTCCTTCATTATATAATCCAGGCATTTTGGTTCTCTCTTCCCTCTCTATCCTTTCTCTCTCTCTCTCCTCTCTCCCTTCCTTCCTCCCTCCCTCCCACTCCCCCGCTCTGCACGGGCATTTCTCTCTCTCCCTCCACCCTCTCCCTCCCTCCGCCATTCCAATAAACTTGCAACTTGGTCTTGCCATTAGCCCATTCCATTATTTCAATTACTAATAAGCTTACTTGGAAATATTAAGTTACACAAAGTAGACTTTAGCTAAAGGACGGCTGCCTCCAATCTGGACTGGAAGATAGTGTACTAACCAGACTTGTTAGAAACCATTAGAATGCCGGATAAGGTGGCACTTGCCTTTAATCCCAGCAGTGGAGAGCCAAAGACAAGGGAATCTGGGAGTTTGGGGCCAGCCTACTCTATCGAGGAGTCCAGGGCAGTCAGGGCTCTGTTACACAACGAAACCTGTCTCGAAAGAAAGAAACTGTGAGAAAGAGAATTCTGCACTTAAGTTTTGGGTTGCTGAAGAAGTTTCTGCTACTGTTTATTCACCAAGGTTAACCTTCAATTAAGTGTCATTCCCATAATAAAAGAAGACCACCCTGACTTTAAACTAGCCATTAAGCTCATCCCCATGCCTAAAGAAATGGTTCTCAATCTGTGGGTCTCAAGCTCAATGATTTAGCTCTTCTCCTAGGAGGAGATACGCCTACATTCGAGTATCCAGAACTTTATTTGAGAACCACCGACTCTAGATCTTCAGCTGAGGCCACAGGATTGTGGTCCCCCTGACCTACCACTCTTATCTGATGGTGACCTGAGCCCATTGATTGGCAGAGCCAGCTGCTGTGTCAATCCATGATGCTCCCCGGAGGACACGCATGTCCTGGCCAGCAGCTTGATATGTGGACGCCGTCCATTCCCACACATTGCCCATGAGATCATACAGTCCTACAGCATAGCATTAGCCCATCAGATGGGGAAGTAGGGGACTCTCTCCCACCAAATACCCTGTGAGGCCGGGGAAGAAGTTTTCTCTTGTCACCTTGTCAGACAGTGTACACGAGATCTTACCATAGTTGTTCTGTGGGGGGAAAGCATTCACTGGTGACAGTCCATGAAAACCATCTTCAGCTGTGTCACCTTTGGGGAACTTTCCCTGACAAGAACAAGGAAAGTGAAAGATTTACCAGCCTGTCCCAAGGCAGGTGCTCCTGTCTGCTCAGGGGAAAACCAGGCTCACTGGACCCTGCTGCTTCATGGGGGAAGGACAGTGACCTCAGGTTCCTTACTTGGTGCTTTGGAAAGAGCACTGTCTCCACCCATCTTGGTCCTTCGTCCCCTGCCAGGGACAGAGGCACTAGAGCCATACTCTCCCATATGTCCTGCTTTTACTTACATACACCACTTACATCTCTTGATGTGATTTTTTTTCAACTTTATTTTTCTTCTCATCAAAAGTGGGGTTCTGGGGCTGGGGAGATGGCTCAATGGGTAAGAAAAGGGTTACAGAGGTTAAGAGGTGAGGAGGGATATGAGACAAAAAACAAAAATGGGATGAACTTACATTGCAAATCAAGGGGCCCATTGTATTAAGTTCCCATACCATGAAAATTAAGGAACCCATTATGACCCATACTTTACAAAAATAGGTTTTTATTTAAGAATATATTCCCATTTCTTACATCTGATATAGTGTGCAAAAACAAAAAGAAAAACAAAATAAATGTGGTTTCTATCCTTACCTTCCTCTTTCATTGTATTTTCTAACACTTTCTGACAGCCAATTCTCTCGCGCCTGTGAACACACTTACAGCTGTTTTATATTAATCTTTTCATAAAAGGGACCTCAAAAGGACAATAAGGGGCTGTTCTCTAAAATCCCAACTTAGGGTAAAAGAGCCAGATGTCCAGTCCCCCGGGCATCTCTAATATAAAGCTTGCTTTGATTAGAGAACTGTGGATTTAGTCTTTCTCCTGGCAATTTTCAGGTTTAACACTTAACATAGTACATGCGCGTAATCCCCCAATCCAGTCTCCTTGAGAAGCTGAGGCAGGAGGATCTCAAAATCAAAAGGCACCCTCGGTTGTGGAGGAAGCCAGTCGTCTATTGGAAGCAAAAGCCTAACCATCTATCACAGAATCAAAGGACAAGATTTGAGAGAGGAACCTCAGTATCCTCGGATTAGCTACTGCGCCCCCGTCGCCAAGCAACTTTCCGGCGTGGCGCACAAATGTCCTGCTCTTCCAATGACCTTCAGGGATCGTGCTGACACTGAGCGCTGATTGGTCCCTCGCGGAGGCCCCGCCTCCCATCTTCCTTTCTCTTTGCTGGACGCTCATGGGCGTTTCCGAGTTTGTTGTGTCTGGATGCTGTGTGTTGGAGCATCTAGGATGCCACGTGGAAAGCGAGGCCGCACTTGCCAGGTGGCCCCTCCGGCCAGGTGAGACCCTCTTCCGGGCTGGGAACCGAGCGGAAATGGCCAGGGAGACGTTCCGTAGCCAGAGGGCTGCGAAGTCGGCCGGTAGCGAGATGGTGTGGGCAGTCGAGAAGGGATCTGCTCCTGGGGAGAAGTGTCTCCCCGAGAATTTGGAGACATGCTTTGTGCACTCCAGGAGTGGAGGCTAAAACACGGCCTTTCCCCTAGACTGCTTACGTAGTCTACAGAGGCGGGGAAGAATGGTATCAGTGAAGCTCTTGGGGTGCTTTTGTCTTACTGTGGTTTTGAAGCTCTCGGGGTAGCCCTGAACTTCAGATTGGTCTGGTTGCCCTCCTTTGATTTTTCCCGACTCCGCTTCCCTACGGTTTGGGATTATAGGCTTTAAAGGCTAGGGAAAAAATTAAGTTATTTGTGTATGGAAGGCCGAGAATGTAGAGTTCTCTGATTCCACCACTTGGGTCCAGTATATCTCAGTAGTTATTAGTAGTTAGCTCTATTTCTGTGGGTCTCAACCTTTCTAATGCCGTGACACTTAATACAGTTCTCATGTAGTGAGCCCCCGACCATAAAAATAATTCTTATTGTTACTTCGTAACTGTAATTTGGTACTGCTATGAATGTGTGTAATATAGATGCATGATATGAGGGATGGTCTTAAACAAGCCCTGAGAAAGGGTCCTTTGATAGGCAAGGGGGTCGCGACCTACAACTTAAGAATCGCTGCTCCTTGAGCTATCATTTCCTTCCACCTGAAGATAAGTAAGAAACTGTTGACAGCAACAAGTTTCCAGATGTCTCGCTTTAGGTAAATAAAATCATACAAAGTGAAAAATGGTGGCTGTATTGGGAGTGTACCTGGGAATCGAGCATGTGGTAGGGGGCGTACCCTGTCTACCACAAGATAGTCCCCCATGCCTCTAGAGACCCTGCCTCCAAAATCCAAAAGACAATCAAGATTAATAAAATTTGCAATTCAAACAGGTCAGTTTCCCTGACTTTCCTTTTGGTTTGGGGGTGGTGGTCCTTTGTGTTTCTTTGAGACAGGGTTTCACAGTGACCCTAGATGGCCTGAAACTCAAAAGACAGCACCTGCCTCTGCCTCCTAGTGCTGGGATTAAAGTTGTGAGCCAGCATACCATATACAGATGTCTTAGTCTTTTCTTTTAATTCTTTTTGTTTGTTTGTTTGTGTTTTTCAAGACAGGGTTTCTCTGTAAACTTGGCTGTCCTGGACTCGCTTTGTAGACCAGGCTGGCCTCAAACTCATAGAGATCCACCTGCCTCTGGCCTCTGAGTGCAGGGATTAAAGTCCTGTACCACCACAACTGGCTGGACTTAACCTTTTCTAATGGGTAAAATGAAGGCATTGGTCTGCATTCTCATGACAATCTTGGATTTTGTTGACTTTTGACTGTCTTTCTCTGTTGTCCATGCAAAATCCATGTGCTAAATGGTTCTTGTCCCCTTGCTGAATAACTTGGACTACAGGAAAACTATGGCAAGCCAATCCCTCTGTATATTTTCCTCTTTTTAGTTTAGTCAATCAGGGCCTCATGCCTGCTAGGAAAATGTTTTGTTAACCTAAACTCTAAATCTTTTTATGTCTGTTCATTTGTGTGTGTGCGTGTGTGTGTGTGTATCTGTGTGTCTGTGCATGCACCTTGGTGCCTCTGTGAATGTCACAGGGCAGCTTACGGGAGTTTGTTGCTTCTTTCCACATTGTGGGTTCCAGGGATCTCTTGGGTTTGTCAGGAGTGGCAAAAGTGCAAGGACCTTTCTCTAGTAAGCCATTTCATCAGCATCCCTGACCCAAGCTCTAAATGTTAACTAGGTTAGGGAAGACTCCTTGATTGTCCTAAAATTTCAATACTCTGTGACGACACTTGGGTTGTGGCCCCTTTGGCAAACCTCTATTTCCAGAAGATGTTTACATTATGATTCATAACAGCAGCAGAATTACTGTTATGAAGTAGAAAGAAAAATAATTTTATGGTTGGTCATTACAACATGAGGAACTGTATTAAAGGGTTGCAGTATTAGCAGGGCTGAGAACCATTGGAGCCCATGGCGGTACCTGTCTGATATTTTATTTGATGACATTTTATTTGATGCTGATAGAGTAATAAAGTGAAAGCACCTTGCTCACTCTGTAGCTCTTGCTGTCCTGGAACTCAATATGTAGACCAGGATGGCCTTGAATTTATAGAGATCCACCTGTCTCTACCTCCAGAGTGCGCCCCCTCCTCCAGGCCTGACACTGACACTGTTGTACAAGCTGCTTAAGTATTTGAATAAATAATCCCCCAGGGAATCTGTATAGCTTTCGTTGTTAGTGAGTAGGTATTTGCAAACGAAGTGGGCGTGGTGGCCTGGAAAAGCCTGCAGTGTCAGATGGCCTGGAGCGGAATTTCACCATGGTGCTTCAGAGCTGCTGGGAGCTGAACTTGGGTGCTGTAGAAGAGCAGTGTGTAGTCCTCAATGTTGAGACATCTCTCCACCTTTCCCTCCAACTCTTAATAGTCTCTGATCTTATGAAGTATGGGAATGATTTATTTAAAGATACTGTGGGCCATGTTGATACATGAAAGTGTTACAGAAAAGGACAGAGTAGTTTATGCTTGGTTGTTAGAACTTTAACAAAAGATTTTAGAAGGACAGCAATATATATAAGCAGTTAATAGTAACAGTTTTATAGCCTTGCATGTATGTGGTATGGAAGTTTAAAGATTTAAAATGATGCCAGGAGATGGTGGCATAGGCCTCTAAGGGCACAAGTTCCTGGGGCACTTGGGAGGCAGAGGCAGGTAGATCTCTGACTTCCAAGGCAAGCTAGTTGGAAAATGGGCTTTCTAGGTAAGAGCACTGGCTGCTCTTCCAGAGGACTCAGGTTTGATTCTCAGCACCCACATGGCAGCTCAGCACCATCTATCACTCCAGTTTGAGGTGATCTAAAGCCCTCTTTTGTAATGCAAGTGGCACACAGACATGCATGCGGGCAAATCATCATGCATGTAAGACACAGTAAAATAAAAAGGTTTAAAATGAAGCCAGGTAGGGTAGCAAATGACTTGTAATTCCAGCCACCACTGGATGAGGCTGATGTGGAAGGACTTACAGGTTCAAAGTTAGCTATTGTTTTGGTTAGAGGGTTTGTTTGTTTCTTTTTTTTTTTTCTCCTGAGACAAGGGTATTGATTCTCAGGCTGGCCTTAAAATCACTATGTAGAACAAGGGTGACAATACATATGCTGAAGCATACAGTGAAAAACCTGTAAGCCCTCAGACCTGCATAAAGAGTACAAGGAATGCTTAGAGCGGGGGAAATAGTCTTCCGCAGCTAGAGCACACCAATTGGTTATCCAGTACAAAGTGGTCATCCCCAAAAACATACACGTACAAGTATCATGCACACTATACTTAAGAATGCGTATGCCTATACATGTATGCATTTAATGACGATGAAAAAAGAGGCCATGACTTTGAACTAGAACAAAGAGGGATATGTGAGGGTCCTTGGAGAGATGGGAAGAGAGAAATGTTGTAGTTACTATACTCTCAATAAACTAGTCATAAAGCATGTAGAAGGGGGGAAAATCCCTGTGAACTAAGGATGACCTTGACCTGCTGGTTCTCCCTGTCTCTACCTTCTCAGTGTTGGGATTACAGGCGTGTGCCACTGGACCTGGCCTGGTTGGTTTCTTTGGGGAATTCTAAAGCCATTTGGAAGTAGGAACTAATGCGGTTTCTTGTCTTTCAGCCGGGCCCCTCAGATGAGGGCTGCTCCCAGAAGAGCACCCGCAGCTCAGCCTCCAGCAGTAGCTGCACCGTCTGCAGTCGGCTCACCTGCCGCTGCACCCCGGCAGCCAGGCCTGATGGCCCAGATGGCAACCACTGGTGTGGTTGTGGGCTCTGCAGTGGGGCACACCCTGGGTCACGCCATCACTGGGGACTTCAGTGGAGGAGGTAATGCTGAGCACGCAAGGCCTGACATCACTCACCAGGTAAGACTGGGGTAGCCTTTCTTTTCTGTGCTTTTGTTGCTAAGAAGAATTGGCAGCTGGTAAGCATCTTGTTTTGTTTTGTTTACTGAGACAGGATTTCGGCTACAAGGCTGTGTAGCCTTGGCTGCCCTAGAACTCACTTTGTAGACCAGGCTGGCCTCCAATTCAGAGTTCTGCCTGCCTCTGTCTCCCAAGCACTGGGATTGAGATTAAAGGCATGTACCACTACACCCAGCAAGTAAGCATCTTTTATGTAGTAACCCATGTTTAATTTTAGGACCCACAATACTTTTAAGTACAAAGTGGGTCCCTCCCCAATATTTTTTTAAATATTAATTTATTATTTATACAACATTCTGCCTGTATACAAGATCTTACTATAGATGGTTATGACCCACCATGTGTTTGTTGGGAATTGAACTCAGGACCTTTGGAAGAACAGCAAGTGTAACCTCTGAGCCATCTCTCTAGCCCCCTCCCCAATATTTTTTAAGTGCTGTGTGCTGCACGTATAGCTCAGTGAATAAGTACTTACTCTGATACCATGAGGTATCAAATCGCGTGAACCCACAAAAAGTCAGGCATAGCCATACATGGCTGTAACTCCTGCATTGCCAGGCAGAGACAAGCAGCTCCCATAGCCTGGTTGGTTACTTGAGATGAAGTAAATCAGTTTCTGGTTCAGTGAGAGGCCCTGTCTCAAGGATAGGGAGTGGTCAGGGAAGACACTCAGTGGGCAAGTCTCACACACAAAGCCAGCCAGTGTCCTTTGAGTTAGAGCCTTAGGTCCTCCCACTGGGATACATCAGTCCAGCCTCCCTTCCTGTGAAAACGGCCATTTCCCTTTAGAGGATTGTTTTGTTTTTTTTTTTAAGATTTATTGTGTGTATAGTGTTCTGCCTGCCTGCAGGGTGAGAAGAGACCATCAGATCCCATTTAGATGGTTGTGAGCCACCATGTGGTTGCTGGGAACTGAACTCAGGAAGAGCAGACAGTGCTCTTAACCTCTGAGCCATCTCACCAGCCCTAGAGGATTGTTTTTGATAGGCTTTCACTCAAGCTGGCCTTGAAATCATGACAGTCCTCCTGCCTTGGCTTTAAGTATTTACCTCAGTTGGCTACATTTTTTTCTGGGTTGCTGTTATTTCTTTTGGAGACAAAGTTTTCACTGTATGACCCAGCTGGCTTCAAACTTGTAGCAGTCCTCTTGGTTGGTCTCAAGCTTTGGTGTTAGAGGCAGAGCCATGAGGCCTGGCCTTTCCATCACAAGTCCCTTTGACAGCTTTGTGACCCCTTGCCTGATCTTTCACCATCACCTTCCTTGGGATGTGTGTATTTTCCCTTGTAAGGAACATGTACTCTTGTATTTCTAGTGTATCTAAAATCCTCTTTCCCATAATCCTGTTTCCCTTGGGCATGGCTCACTATTTTGTATATATGTTTGTGGTGCTGATCAAACCCAGGGCAGAGCACACATCCTACTGTGGAGTCCGTAGCTGGTTTTTTAAGTTTGGCTTTATGTTTACAGAGAGATCCAGCCCAGAGCCTTGAGTGTACTGAACAAACACTTCATAGGACTGTGCTCCTGTTTATGCTCCAGATGACCTGATTTGCCATTTGTTTTGGGATTTTTTGTTGTTGTTTGTTTTGAGTTGGAGAGCATGTCTTTGTTCTTGAACCTTAAAGTTTGTTTTTATTTTCTGCCTTTGAATGATTTTCACTTCCATGTTCCTGAATGGAAAACTAACTCTGCCCCCTTTCCTAGTTGTTTCCCAGCTCCCAGTGTATAAATGCTGCCCTCGTGTGGGTGCCCCCACACTTTCTCAGCAGTACCTAATGTTGTGTCTTGGCAGGAGCCTCAGGGAAGCCAGCTGCTGGACCAGCAGTCACGTGGGCCTTGCTCTCTTGAGATCAAGCAGTTTCTGGAGTGTGCCCAGAACCAGAGTGACGTCAAGCTCTGCGAGGGCTTCAACGAAGTGCTGCGGCAGTGCAGAATTGCAAATGGTGGGTGGCTTGTGCATCGCTCAGAGTGATCGTCCTGAATATTTGTCAGCGGTTCTCAACCTGTGGGTTGAGACCTTTTGGGGTTGAAGCACCCTTTAAAGCATTCGGGTCATCTAGGACCGTCAGGAAAATATATATTTTCAATGGTCTCAGGAACTGAGCCACTCCTCTTCCATCCATCTCCAGGCCGAACCATCCACATGTGGTAAGTGCCGTGATGAAGTCAGCTCACCAACCCCATCATGTACAGCCTGCACAGACACAGGTGTATATGACAGGGCTGGCGCCACAATGTACTTATGTGGCCCAGTCACACGTAGAGAGAGAGCAGCTACTGTGTTGAAAGCAGCAGTATTGGAGGTAAAATGGCACTTCATGAATTATAATTACTGGGTAAATGTAAAATCACCAACTACTGCAGGAAAAAAAAAACCAACTGCATCATAGGAACTTAATCTGGATGCTAATTGTTTGGAGGTTTTGTTTGTTTTGGGTTTTGGTTTTTATTTTTTGAAACAGGATTTCTCTGTGAAGTCCTGGCTCTCCTAGAATTCACAGCGACCAGCCTGCCTGTGCTTCTCAGGAGTGTTGGGAGTAAAAGGGCCACCACCACCCAGCAAAGATTGTTGTTGTTTACATTCAGCTGCGGTGGTAACAGGCAGTAAAAACAAAAATAACAACAACAACAAAACCCAATCAAAAACACACAGAAAGTAATAAATCCTCGGAAACTTTAATGAACTATGTTGACTGACCCATGCCGTGTATCCTTTTTTGTCTTAGTAAAGCTATTGTTATATATTGTTTTCATTAGAGGACCATCCCAGGAGAGTGGGTCGTGTAGAGAAGAATGTTAAGAAAAGAAGATATAATGAGGACTTCTTACAGTATGGCTTCACGTCAATAATCACAGCAGGAATTGAGAAACCGCAATGTGTTATTTGTGGTGGTGTTCTGTCAGCAGAGTCTATGAAACCAAACAAACTGAGACGCCATTTTGATAGCAAGCATCCGAGCTTTGCTGGCAAGGATACCAACTATTTTAGAAGCAAAGCTGATGGACTCAAGAAAGCCAGACCTGACACGGGTGGCAAGTGCCACAGACAGAACGCAGTAGCTGTGGAAGCTTCATATTTGGTGGCACTCAGAATCGCCAGAACTATGAAACCTCACACCTTCGCTGAGCATTTACTGTTCCCAGTGGCCAAAGACAGTGTTCAAGTTATGGTCGGAGACGAATCTGTTACGCAGCTGAGTGCAGTTTCCTTATCTAACGACACTGTCCGAAGAAGAATAAATGACATGTCTGCTGATATTCTTGATCAGGTAATCCAGGAAATTAAATCCGCTCCACTTCCAATATTTAGTCTCCAGCTCGATGAATCCACAGATGTTGCAAACTGTTCCCAGCTGCTGGTTTATGTGAGGTATATCAATGATGGCGACTTTAAAGATGAGTTTCTTTTCTGCAAGCCTCTCGAAACGACAACTACAGCACACGACGTATTTGACGCAGTCGGCTCATTTCTGCAAGAGCAGAAGATCTCCTGGGAAAGCGTTTGTGGTGTTTGCACAGATGGCGCTCCAGCTATGCTAGGATGTCAGTCAGGATTTCAACGTTTGTTGCTAAATGAGTCACCAAGACTGATCGGAACTCACTGTATGATTCATCTGCAAACATTAGCAATGAAGACACTGCCACCAGAGTTACAAGAAGTGATGAAAAGCGTCATAAGCTCTGTCAATTTTGTAAAGGCGAGCTCTTTAAACAGTCGACTGCTTTTGCAACTATGCAGCGATTTGGATGCTCCGAACAAAGCCCTGCTGCTTCACACTGAAGGACGATGGTTGTCAAGGGGGAAAGTGCTGAAACATATTTTTGAGCTTCGCGATGAACTCAGAATGTTTTTTAATCAGAAAGCAAGACCGCAGTTCGAAGCACTTTTCAGTGATAAAAGTGAATTGCAGAAAATAGCTTACCTGGTTGACATCTTTGCCATCTTGAATGAGCTAAATCAGTCGCTGCAAGGACCGAACGCAACGTGCCTCGATTTGTCTGAAAAGATCCAGTCATTCCAAATGAAACTTCAGCTTTGGCAAAAAAAGTTGGATGAAAATAAAATTTACATGTTGCCTACCTTATCCGCCTTCTTTGAGGAACATGACATCGAAGCACATGAAAGAATTACAATGATAATTTCTGTGAAAGAACACTTGCACGTGCTTGCAGGTGAAATTTCATGGTACTTTCCTGATCTACCAGATGTCCCCTTTGCACTTGCCAGAAGCCCGTTTACGGTCAACGTTGAAGATGTTCCTGAGACGGCGCAAGGGGAGTTCACCGAGCTCATGAACAGTGATGCAGCGAGGACTGATTTCTCCACGATGCCAGTCACAAACTTCTGGATCAAGTGTCTGCAGCCATACCCTGTTCTGGCCGAGACCGTGCTGCGCCTCCTCCTTCCGTTTCCAACAACGTATCTCTGTGAAGCAGGGTTCTCCAGCTTGCTGGTTATCAAGTCTAAATACAGAAGCAGACTCGCTGTGGAAAACGATCTTCGCTGTGCTCTTGCAAAGACTGCTCCGAGAATTCCCGATCTGGTGAGAAAGAAGCAGTCTCAACCTTCCCACTGACTTTTTATGCCTACTGTCCCGAAACGTAGCAGTGTAGTTTACTGTCCCTATGATAAGACTGTTATCTGTGCCACATCGTGCTTCAAGACAGAATTTCATTTATTCATAAGTGAAAATAAATATTTCACAATATATAATTACATGTTGGTCTCGTGGTTAATCACTATGCCTGTTATGTTCAATTTATAAAAATGAAAATACATCCTGCAGATCAGATATTTACACCGCAGTTCATAACTGTAACAAAATTACAGTTATGGAGTAGCAATGAGAAGTTATTTTAGGGCTAGGAGTCAACACAACATGAGGAACTTTATCAAAGGGCTGTAGCTTTAGGAAGGTTAAGAGCCACTGCTCCATAATTACAGTTCCAGGGGATCTGATACCCTCTTCTGGCCTCCCTCAGGGCCGGGAATGCATGTGGTGCACATACACACATGCAGGCAAAACACACATTCACATGAAGTAACCAAATCTGAAAAACAACAAAACAACACCAACACCCTACAGACTCTCCTACTGGTGATCTGAGGGAGGCATTTTCTCAATTGTGTTTCCCCCCAGCTAATTCTCATTTGTGTTAGGTTGACAGAAGCTAGCCAATACAGTGTCTTAGCCTTGGTTCCTTTCTGCCTTGGGAGGACCTTTCCCATCCCTGATAGGAGATGGAACCACTCTGTTGATTTAAGCAGCCATGATTTATCTTTTCATTTATTTGGGTCAAGTGGGGTGTTCCACACCTTTAATGCCAGCCCTTGGAAGGCAGAGGCAGGCGGGCCTCTGGGGGTTAGAGGCCAGCCAGCGCCACAGAGAAACCCCGCCTTGAGACAGACAAAACCAACCACCTCTGCTGACATACTTTAAGTACTACTCACAATAAATGAATAGTTTGAACGTG